>NC_090931.1:518001480-519251480 GCF_040938575.1 Ambystoma mexicanum
TCACGACTAAAAAGCCACGTAATGCTACAAACCTATTCCTTCTGGACACAAATCCTGCGCCTGCAAGAATCTGATCGGAATTCCAATCCCAGTTGCAGTGCAAAGCTTAAATCAGCGCTGCGCATTTATCAAATAAAAAAAGTCAGAGGAATATAAACCTGAGGCAATATTTCATAGAGAGCAACTCGGCCGTGGGCCTCGGTACGGTGAAAATAAAAAGTGGAAAAATAAACAACCAAAGAGCACAAGGAAGCAGTTCAACAGACCGCAATACCAGACAAACAAGCAGGCTATGTATTAAATAAGGTTTTTAGTGCGGCTTTAAAGCTGTCCAGATGGAAATTCAGCGCAAAGCGCATTGCAGAGAATTCCATAGAGCTGGAGAAACATGGTCAAACAGTTTTATAGGTCCAATGCAATTTGAAGAGGCTCAACTCAAGGCGATCATCATTGGAACACAAAGAATGGCGACTAGTCGCACGTGTAATGAGTTGAAAGATATATGGGGCCACGGTTATGCAGACATTTATGAGTAATAACAAATATCTTGTGAGAAATAGGTGCCTTAACAGGAAACCAAAGCAGCAGGCGCCTAGCTCAAGTAACAATCACGGCAAGAGACCAAAAGCTTGCAGAGCATCATTTTGAATAATTTTAAGCTTTGACCGGTTGGGCTGTGATGTACCAGCAAGTAGGCTGTTACAGTAATCAATCTTGGACTCAATGATAGCACTGGCTAGGATAGCACAGTTATTGACTGATAAATAAGGCTGCATCAGAATCAACCGAATGAGTAACCACAAGAGGATCTGAGAAGGCTAACGTGCCGATTCATCGTCAAGTTGACATCCAAAATTACTCCCAGAGTAATGTTAATGCCACAGAAATGACAACCTGAAATAGTAAAAGATGCATAGTGATTGGCCAACTTCCTGAGATAAGACCCAATGCCCAGGGATCAATACCTCAGTCTTGGTATCATTTTGTGGCAACACATTCTGTGCCATCCACACCTGTATGACCTAATAGATGTAGTTAATGGCCCTAGACCCTTCTCTAGCCTGTATGCCTGTTCACTTAAATGCAGTGTCATCCACACAAACAACCCAATTCATTCTCACCAATTAATACACTAGAGCATGCAGAGAATATTTGTATTTTATTGAATACATATGGAACACGTTACTTACCTGTAACTGTTCTCCAGCATGGGTCTGGCATGGATTCACATGTTCATGAATATTCCCCGTCAGGCTAGGAATCCTCAGTAAAGGAAAAAAAAAAGTTTCACTTCTGAACTGTCCTTCTCCTAACAACCAATCACTGGTCTCTGGGTCATACTGCCCCCAGCCAATGACTGCCCCCCACCTAAGCCCCTCCTCTGACAGCCGTAGCACGTAAAGTGGAAGTAGGACGGAGAGAAGAGCCGCAGAGGGATAGGCAGGGGGGTTTGCATGCGAATCCATGCCAGACCCATGCTGGAGAACAACTGTTACAGGTAAGTTACTTGTTCCTTATCCAGCATGGGGTCTGGCATGGATTCACATGCTCATGAATAAAGAATACATAGCAGTACACATGCACAACCACGGGAGGTGGCAAGGCTCAACATTAAGCATCTCTTACCTCCTCACCAGGCTCACCTTCAAGCGAACAGGTTGCGCAGCACTGCCTGGCCGACTCTGGATTCCTCCCTGGAATCCCGGTCGATGCAGTAGAATCTCGTGAAGGTGTGCGTCGACCTCCACGTAGAAGCCCTGCAGATGTCCAGCAGGGGCACACCAGACAGGAACGCCGTAGTTGCAGCGATCGCTCTGGTGGAATGGGCTCTCTGACGGCCAGGCAACGGTCCAACCGGTGACAATGGGTGATGCAGCCGGAGAGCCACGGAGAGGGCCTTCCCTTGGTTCACAGGGCCAAAATTCACAAACAGATGTGATGTCTTCCAAAAACTCTTCATGCAGTCCACGTAGAACTTCAGCACTCTAGCCACATCTAGCGAGTGCAAAGTCCTCTCAGCTAGCTACGAAGGCGTTGGGAAGAAAACAGGTAACACCAAGGACTCGTTTAGATGAAAGTCCGACGGAACCTTTGGCATGAAAGAGGGGTGTGTCCGCAGCACTACCCTCGTTTCGTGAAATGACAAGTACAGAGGTTTACAGGAGAGGGCCTGGATCACCCCCACTCGTCATGCGGAGGTAATGGCCACAAGAACCGCTGTCTTCCACTATAAGAATTTCAGCTGCGCCGAATGCATGCGCTCGAACGGAGGACCCATTAACCTAGTCAGCACCACATTAAGCTCCCATGCCGGGGCCGGAGCCTTCACCAGCGCGAATGAGTGGAAAAGTCCTTTCATGAACTCCTTGGCCAGGCAGTGCGACCACAGCAACGACCGCCCCGGAGTTCTGGTGTAGCGGGAGATAACCGCCAGATGAATCTTGATGGAAGCGTGTGCCAGCCCCGCTTTAGCCAGCGACAGCAAGCACCGCAGCACCTGAGGGGCCGTAATGCGTAGAGGGTTTATCTTCTATGCACGGCACCAGACAGTGAACCTCTTCCACTTATGTCCGTAGCAGACAAAGCCTTGGCAAGTACCTCCTTGCAGTCCGCCGTGATCTGGTTTCCGCCAAACTCTAGTGCTGCAGGAGCCAAGCCTGCAAGCTCAGCGACCCTGGGGTCGTGGTGCAGAATCGCGCCTCCTTCCCTGGCGAGAAAATCTGCGTCCGCCAGAAGCCTCACTGGAGGGGAGCTGACAAGTCCACAAGACCGGGTACCGAATCTGTCTTGGCCACGCCGGTGCGACGAGGATCATCCTGCACTGGGACCGTCTGAGTCGATTGTTTAGTCGCAGAAGCAACGGCAGGAACGCATAGAGAAACAGGTAGTCTCAGGGGAAAGAACATCCCCCATGCTCCCGGCTGGGGAAACCCGCTGGCGAACCTCCGGCACTTGGTGTTCGTCGCCATCGCAAACGGATCGATGTGGGAATTGCCCCATCGTCGTAACAGAAGATCCACTTGATCTTGACGCAGCTCCCACTCGTGGCACGAGTGCAGCTCCCTGCTGAGGGAGTCGGCGATGATGTTCTTCACTCCCGCCAGATGAAACGGAACAAGGAAAATCCAATGTGCCACGGCCCAGCGTCATAGGTCCTGTGCCTCACTGGAGTCTGCTGGGGATCTGGTGCCCCCCTGCTTCCGGATGTAGAACATTTTGGTGGTGTTGTCCGTGAAGACCCGTACCACCTTTCCTTTGAGGGACGGAAGGAAAAACTCGAGGGCCCAAAACACTGCCCGTAGCTCCAGAATATTGATATGCAACGACTCCTCCGGCAACCACAGGCCTCTTGCGTGGGGCCCTCCGATGTGTGAGCACCATCCTTCCAGCGATGCGTCCGTCGTGACCATCTCCTGATGAAGTGGGGTCTGGAAGTCCGTGTCCGCCAACAAATGCGTGCCGACACCCCACCATCATATCGGTCGACGGAACGTCTCGTCGAGAGAGATCTATCCTCGAAGCTTCCCAATAACTGGATCCAATGGGCGTCAAGGTACTCTTGCAGTGGCCGCATCCACAGCCTGCACAGTCGAACAAGGTATATGCATGACATCATGCCAAGAAGGGATTTGATGGACCTCACCTTTGCGATCTTCAGGGTCAACAGCCGTTGCACATTGCCCAGGATGGCCGCTATACTGTCCTCTGACGAAGACGCCAGGCACGACACTGTTAAGTCGAGACCCCAGAAACACTGTCTTGCGATGGCACCAAGCAAGACTTTGCACAGTTCACAGTCAGCAGCTGCACGATTTTCACTGTGTGAGCAACGGCAATCTCCCTCGATTTCGCTCGGATGAGCGTCCAGGTGGGGGTAGACGTGGATCCCTTTCAGACGCAGCTGCACTGCCAGAGGCGCCAGGCACTTGGTGAAAACCCTTGGCACTGACTTGAATACGAAGGGTAGGGCCTTGAACTGAGAGCTGCCCTTGAACCACGAAGCGCAGGAACTTGCTTTGCTTCTTGGGGATGGGAAAGAAAGCATTCTCCAAGTCCAGCGACGATATGAAATCCCCCTTCTTCCAGTTGTCCTAGCACGTGCTGAGGGTGACCATCCAAAACTTCTGGGATCTAATGTACTTGTTCAAGCGGCGGAGGTCCAGGATGGACCGCCAACCGCCAGTCTTCTTGACGAGGAAGTACCGAGAGTACACCGGGAGCACCGGAGCCTCTTTGGGACAAGCTCTATCGTGCCCTTCTTCAGCATGGCTCACACCTCCAGCATAAGCTGAGGGACGTGGTTTTCCTGCCTGGCCACGGGTGGTATACAAGGACACTTTCGTTGGAATTCAAGAGTTTCCGTGGGCCAGGGCATCCAGCACCCAACTGTCGGTGGAGATGGTCTTCCACACGCCGACTAAGTTTGCCAGCCAGCCTCCCACCGGGGTGCACAGGTGGGGGCCCGACGTCCCGGTCGGTTCAGTCCTGCTTCGCCGTGGAGGAGCTGCCTTGGGGACCTTGGCGGCGACCTCCGGGCTTGCTGCGGCCCCTCTAGGCCTCCTAGGTCCAAGAGCAGGATGGTTGACGGAAAGATGATGCAAAGCCACCGAAGCCTTTGGAGGAAGCCTGGGACTTTCCTCCGGAGGTCCGAAAGGACAGCCGTTGCTGCTGAAGTGTGCCCAAAGCATGCACCGTTTCGGTATCTGCCTTGATGGCCTGAAGAGACTCGTCCAGTCTTGCCAAACAAGTTATCCCCGTCGAAGGGCATGTCCAACACCCTCGACTGCACATCCTGGTGGAAGTTAGTGGCCTTCAACCAACCCCGCCGAGGAAGGCAAACGCTGTTGCCCATCTGGCGGAACCTCGTTTCGGCGATGTCCGTGGCCACCGTGATGGTATGATCCGATGCAACCTCGCCTTCCTGCAGGATCTCCAGCGCTTCCGCTCTTGTCATCGGGAAGTAAGTCTGGGGGGTGGGGGGAGCTAGAGATCTTGAACCAGAGCTCCCCGTCGTAACGAGTCACAAAGGTCGCTACAGACGAGATGACTCATCGTCCCATGGCATCCAGCTTCTTTCCCTCGCTGTCCAAGGCGGGGGGTGGTAGGGCAGAGGACGTTGGCGGCAGCTAGGAAGAAGTCTGCGGGTTCGTCTGCGTCGAGACCACCAAATCCAGGGAAGACTTTGATCTCAAGCACTTGGATGCAGAGTCCGGCACCCTGTACTTTTTCCTCGTACCAGTCCCTCTTCCCCGCGGCAGTGGACAGGTTCTTCATGAGGGACAGTCCCTCGTCCCAAATGTCGTCCAACAGCAGGACAGACAGCATGGTCTTCCTCTTAGCGTCCCTGCGCTGGTACAGGAAGCCTTCCTTTTCCTCGGGAGCCAGCTGGAACCACTCAAAGGCCCCTGAGATCATGGCATGAAACAAGCCAATCTCGTCAGGTGGCGAGGCTCTGGGGGACGGGAGATCCACTCCGCCATCGTCACCGTATCCGGTTCCATCTCGTCCCTTGGTGGAGGGAGGCGATGGAAGGTAATGAGGTGGAGGATGAACTCTTCTTGTGCGGGGGTTCTCCTGACGGCTCAAGTGCCGCAGCGTCTCCCGCCAGTGACAGGGGCATCCTTGTCCGAATCTCTGAGCACAGAGTGTGCAAAGCCTGAAAGAGGTCGACCGAGGCGGCGGTGGCTGCAGCGGAGGGCACGGCGGCAATGGTGTAGTGTCCTCCAAATCCTGACCACCCGGCTCCTCGTCGTCCGTCTTCGCCACTCTTCAGATCTGCCTCATCGAGGCCAGGTCCTACTTTTCGTCCAAATAGTCTTAACAGCAAGAGATGGCCGTGCTTTGCAGGACAACTGTGCCCCCTTTTTCTTGATCAGGGGAAACAGTTTCAGGGAGATGACCAGCATAGTCTTCACTGGCGTCTCCTCTACGGGCAGAAAATATGATTCCCTCCTGGTCGGCAGGTAAACTCTCGCTCTAGAGGCCGTTTCCTGTGAACCCGCATCAACAGCCTTCGCCAGGGACGCCACCACTCCTTCAATGGAGTTTTTTTGCCAGCTGAACCTGGGCCTTCACTAACTTGGTCACGCTTGGGGCCTTCACCGTGGGAGGGGGATGGAGGATCCAGCGCCACGCTCCCCTTTGAGCCGACTGGGACTTCTCCAGAAGTTTACCCGGCTGCTCCGACTTCCTCTTCTTCCCCAGAGACGGACCGTTGGCTCGTGGTCGAAGGTGCTTGAGATGCTGCACCTGCCCTAGCCGCTGAGGAGCCCGCACCATTGGCGCTCCCGGTGCCCGCGGCCTTGTGGTGCTTTGCCTTCTGTTGGGCCCCCGTCGCCAGAGCGCCTTCAAAGGTCTTAGAAGACCTCTCGGATTTCTTCTTCGTCTGGGTGACCGGGACTCCCAAGACGGCAGCTACTTGGTAAGCCAATTGTGATGGTCCATAGTGGTGCAGGGAACCATATCCTTGCAGAACGCACCGGCCTTCTCCACATGCCTCTGGTCGGTATCAGGCAGTAGAGGCACAGGGAGTGCCCATCGCCGAGGAAAATGTTCCGTAGGCCGCATCCAGGGCAAATCCTGAACAGGGGCATCAAGTATCCTCCATCTTCAGCCATGTCCACGCAGCGCATGCTTCCAAGAATCTTCTGGAATCCCCCAAGAAGGGAACACAATGAAAAAAGAAATCACCCTCAAGGGGCGTATGGAGTTCCAAAAAACAGGTCTACGTTAGACGTATGATGTATCGATAGAGCTTGAGGCTCGATTGACCGAATAAATTAGAGCAAAATCGAGAGCTATAGCACGAGGACTCCCAACACTTGAATGTGCAGTAAAAATCTGAAGATGGCTGCCAGAGGAGGGGCTTAGGTGGGGGGCAGTCATTGGCTGGGGGCAGCATGACCCAGAGACCAGTGATTGGTTGTTAGGAGAAAGACCTTCAGAAGTGTAAACTGATTTTTTTCCTCACTGAGGATTCCTAGCCTGACGGGGAATACCCATGAGCATGTGAATCCATGCCAGACCCCATGCTGGAGAAAGGTGTACACCAACACACTAAAGAAAACTACAAAAACATGATATAACAATTACATGAACAATTAAGTGGATAGGAAATGGTGCCAAGGATGAGAATGGAAAATAGAAAGGCAGGTTGAAGGGAAGTTTGTTGCAATATATTTGGGTGCAAGCAGTGAATACAAACGAAAACGAGATAGAGCAGGAGTGTGAGGGACAAATTGAAGAAACAGACTGATCTAAAAGAGAAAGAAGGGTTGAAGAAGGAAATAAAAAAAAGATAATGAACCATGCTATGAAGGCATTTAAAAATACATAGAAAACTGAAAAGCAGACGAGATTCAAAAGAGCCAGCTAAGCAACACCAGGGAAAGTGTGCCACAGGAAGATGTACAAATACGATTAATCTCTGGGTTAGTCTCGGAAGGATAGCTCAGGGGCAATGCACTCAGCTTGGCAACCAGACGATGCGGAATACCACATGTTTGATCCACGGGTCCGCACTAAGAAACATCTGAGTATTAAGCACTTTATAAATAACCAATTATAATTACCAATTACTAATTGTAGAGTTATACATAGAGCAAAGAGGGAACAATAACAAAAGTTGAGAGACAAGAGATAGGAAAGATATGTGTGCAGTAGAAGGAAAGAACAAGCTCTTCATAAGTCAATCAAATGAAAAATGACAGTAAAGGGCCACAGTGGAGCAATAATATGTAAGGAATTCATGGTATCAAAAGGAGAGTCACAAACAAAACATGCAAGTTCAAAAGCTTTATTTATAACTTTGTAAAGGGTTGGAGACTTCCCAACTGGCCCCAAATATAAAGTTGGAGTAAACGCGACCATAAAGTAAACGTAAAACAGTCCTATATCAGTACAGTCAAAACAAAAAGGTTCTAAACCTATTGCCTTTCCTAATTCCAATACAAAAAAAGTGCAAGGGAAATGTACACAAAACGAAAAGGATAGTGTTGTAAACAAAAGGATCAGGGTGGCAAGGTGCTTAAAGCAATGATGAATCCCTGCCCCACGATTTCACCTTGGGATAATGGAATTCAATGACATAGGGACTTGGGCAGTTTTCCCCAGTTAGACACACTCTGGCGAGTCAGAATGTTCACAGGCTTCTTTCGTTCTAAAATTTCAGTTTGGGCTTTCCAAAAACAAAGGTTGCTTCCACAAATAGACTTCGTCTTGAAACAAAAACCTTAATAGTTACAATCTTTCAAAAAAGTATCAGCGATACCCTTCCCTAAGCTTTCTTGGTCGAAGACTTGAGACGGGATTGGTTTAGCTTCTCACTATGCCTGACCACTTCAACAGCCGTTACCTTCACTTTCTGCCAATGCTTTATGGTACTTCTAGTTGCAAGATTATGGGCTTCTCTCCATCAGGCTCGAGCCGCTCATAATATTACTGGTTTCCCTCAGTCAGTCTCAGACCTCATCTTTCACATCACCTCTCCCTTAGTCGGGCTCAGGATTTATATGCGGTTCTACAGCCCACACAAGCTCCCCTCGATCGGGCGCAAGCTTCAATCCACTGCATTTTCTATTTCCAACAATCCCTTTTGCCTCCGGACTTTCAATAGTCAGGCATGTTACTACAGAGACTTTAGACAGTGCTGTATCAAACAGCAGGGCCACTGTGTACATTGTATCACACTGTTTCTTTAAAGCGTTGATCTTCCTCTACTGCAGTTGCCGTATTACACGTAACCTTGTCTTGATACAGTTACTTTCAAGCAAAAACAACCAGGCCTTTGTTCTTCTCTTTTGTTAACTCACCGGCTGTGTTTTAATATTGTTCGCGTGTTCGAGTTCAAGGTTACTTAACCCGTAGCTTTACAGAATCTCCCCAATTCAATCATTCACCGGGAGAGAAGCAGGCTTCTCATCAAGGTTCCCCAGAAGGACAACTTCCAGCTCGGGCTATGAGCTGCTTGTTGCAAGTGTGGTTCTTTTGCCTGGCTTTCTTGAGGCTTCTCCACAGCTCGTAAAGTCCTCTCGTTTTCTGCCCTCCAATCTCGCATTCGCAGCAGATCCTGGTCCCTACTCGCTCTCAGCCTCGCTCAGAGTTTATATGTGTGTACTATGCCTTTTATCCCAGGTAGGAAAATTAACAGGTTTCAGGAGAGGACGATTGGAAAGGTAGGCCTGACCTGCCTGGCATCATTACTGGGACATAACCATTGAAAAGGGTCAGAGGTAATCTTTGTGACTGTTCCTGATCTTCATCATGGGAGTTGAGTCCTACAAAGTAGGTTCTGATAATAGTATGGAAGTTATCGGGAAAAGGGGATACCATGTCTCGTTAGAGTGTTCCACCCACACTTCCCGAGGACCCCTTACCCTGGTGATCCATCCTCGTTTGTCTACCCCCAGGGTCGGGATCCAATAGCAATGGCTCTCTGCTGTCCACCTGAACATCGTATCCCCAGTGTTTGATAATGAAACATTCCCTAGTTTTTTGCACAAAGAGGAAAAATTAAGAATAACCAAAGAGGAGAACAACGTTACATAACAAGCATAGGGCAATAGGTAGAGACAATGGAGGAAAGTAAATGGGAGCAGAAGATAAAGGTGGGATAGTAGTAGGGAGAAAAAAAGACCCTGAGTTGTAGACCAACTGGGATGCAGGTATCGAACATCCAGGAGTGAATGGCCAGCAAACAGGCGGATAGAGTAGAGTGAATAGTATAATAGAAGGAAGAAAAGGAGAAAAACCCTAGGAGAAAGATTCCCATAGAAAAGGTGACAAGGACCAAAAGCAGCAATAATTGAATCAAGAGTTATGGTGAAGAGATAAGAGTACCAAGCATAGAGGCTTGTGGGACACCATATTAAACAAAAGGCTAACCTGCCCAATAGGCTTAGTCTGCATTTTTAGAAAGTAGGGAACACAACCTATCAAGTACAGAAGCTCTGAAAATAAGAGGGTAGAGAAAGTATAGATTGGTAAACAGTATAAAAAAGGAGAGAACATATGCTTAGAATCTGCTCTGGCCAGCCTACCTCAATAAGACAGGTGCCCATGCAGCTGCCAAAAAGCACTATGTCCTGAGTGATGCAGATTAATCAGTAAATGGTGATACTGCTCCGGCATACAGAAACTGCAGGTATGGAGGATGAAAATATGTCGCCAGGGTTTGAAACGGCCACTTTCAAACTACAGAACATGGTGCAGTTTAAGAAAATAACATTCACAATGTATTAGAGCAGCACCTAAAGGGAATTTGGAATTCCACCATTTCATTTTCCCCAATACCAACCAATTTCATTTTCCTTCATGCCACAAGCCTCTGCTTGGGAAGAGATTTAGTGTAGCGAAAATGTTAAAAGCGACACTTGCTCGAATTTTGCCTCTTCACTTGACTACGTTCATGCTGGGCAATTCTTTTTTTGAATTATTTTCTTATTGTGTAATAGCTTAAAATAAACCTTACGCAAACATCCACAACATTAAAAACATTGATATAGTACCTAAACAATAATATATTTTGTCCAATTAATACATCAATCTCAATTTAAAGAAAAATGACACAAGGGAATGATTAAGGAAACATTCATCCCCCAGATGAGACTGGACGACAAGTTCTGCGAAGGATCCATATCAGAACAGTCCACTCTTTTACAAAATATCTTTTGCCTTTTCAAAGATAGGCTAGGACAATCATTACCCAGTGCCATGCAGTTTCCAACGAGGCCTCAGAATTTCAGAAACGACAAGTCACTGTATTCTCTATTGGGTCTGTTAAATTACAATGGATAGCCCTGTGCAGAGTTGGTTAAGTCTAAATCACATGTATACAATACACAATGTTACACGGAAAGCAAATTAAGTACGTCGAAAGTGAAAATCTTGTATGTGGAAATTTCGAATACTCAAGAGTACAAAGAATAGGTATGCAATGATCCAAGAGTCTGAATCTAGTTGTCTGAAAAGCTTGGATTTAGCTTTGCCTGGACAATGGATAAGTTGCTCTTCTGATAAAACTATAAACCCAATAGATCCTGCATCTTAAGTTGAAAAAGATCTAATGAATGGACAGAGAAATCGTTCATTTTATGTAGGTCAATATAGAGGGAGTCAACTGGAGGTTTCAAGATTTTGCTATAATTTATCAACTGTCTCCATAGAAAGCAAGCTTTCAATGAGACCAAATCCAGTTTATGGTGGATAATGGAATTTGGTACAGAGAAGACCAGTCCCATGACTTTTTTCCAAAGTAGAACCTGCAGTAATACCGGTTCAACTTTACCAAGATAGTACTTCAAAATTGGTAAGATCGAGAAGGTACACAGTTTGAACAATAGGCGTTTCATGTTCGCGATATATGGCAAAAGATTTTCTTTTAGAGAGTCCCTCAACATTATAGTGGAGGAGGAATTCACAAGGTTGTATCCTAAATCCCTTACAGTGGGTACCTGTTCAACCCTCAATGCCCATAGACCACCACATAGTTTTAGGTTTAGCTTTGTTTGCAAATAGCACCACCATGGATGCTGACCAATTAGCCTGTAAGATGTTGTTTATGGCATATTGATGGAACAGGTTCAACTTGCACTGTAAACCCATAGGAGTGCTATAAAAAGAAAAGTATACGTTACTCACTGTAGTGACCAACGTACTACTAGTCCATAGTCCCCTTTCCTCCATACTGTAAGGGCACCCGTTGCAGGGGATGGGGAAACTGAACCCTATTCACCAGAAAACATTGCCTTCCCATTTGAATTTAAAGGCGTGCAGGGGAGTGGCCCTGTGAGCATGCGCTGCCCTGACTCCGCCCACCTGCAACACTCAGTCCCCTTTGACATGTCAACAATATTAGGATTGCCTAATGACACAGATGTTACAGGGGAGGATGGTGGGACGTATGGAGGAAAGGAGACTATGGAACGGGAGAACATTAGTCACTACATTGAGTAACTTATATTTACTCCTACGTCCCGTCCCCTTTCCTCCATACTGTATGGGTGATTACAAGTGAATGCAGCCCTGGGGAGGAGAGTTACCCATCTAAGAAAACAAGTTCTTCAAAACATCCTTGCCAAATGCTGTGTCTGACCTGGCACTGGCATCCAAGCAGCAGTGTTTGCAAAAGGCTGATGGTGAAGCCCAAGTAGCCGCCTTGCTGATCGTCTGTCATAGGACATATCTTTGAAAAGCCACAGACGTGGCCTTGCCTCTGAGGGCGTGGACATGCACGTTTGCTGGCAAAGGCCTGTGCTGCCCCTCATGTCTCCTGGATGGCCATAACCATCCACCTTGCTATGGAAGTCTTGGAGGCTTGATAGCCCGGCTTTGACCCGCCAAAAGTGATTAACAAGGCATCCGATTTACAAAGGCTCTTTGTCCTGTCCAGATAAAATCTTCGTTCACGCCTGACATCTAGACAGTGTAATACCTTCTGAGCTTCAAACTTTGGATTGGCAAAGAAGTTTGGGAGTACCATCTACTCGTTAAGGTGAAAGGAAGAAACAACCTTAGGGAGAAAGGCAGGATGTGTCCTAAGCACCACCTTGTCCCGGCAAAATGTGGTATAGGGCTCTGAAGCCACTAGACTGAATTATGCCGATTCTGCGTGCTGAAGTAAGGCCAACAAGCAGGGCAGTCTTAATAGTAAATAGCATGATGTCTGCCGATGCCATGGGTTTGAAGGGTTTATTTGCCAGGGCACGGAACACCATGTTAAGACCCCAGAACGGATGTGGATGTTTGAGAATCTGGTCAGGCCCTCTAAGTGCCTTTTAACCACCGGATTGGAAGAGCAGATGTAATCTCCGGAATTCTTATATGTCCCTATGGCCGCGAGATACGTACGGCAGGTATCTACCTTTACACCAGAGTGAGCCAGATGCGCAGAGAAGGATAACACATCATCCAGATATCATGTCAGCGGATCAATCTGGTTGGTCTTGGCCCAGTGACTGAGCCTGGTCCAGTTGCTCCTGAACCGGCTCGCTTGTTGCCTCTTGTATGATAGCCAGGTTGTCCTGTGACAAGTGTAGATCCTTCAGGGAGACCTGTTCATGAACCAAGCTGCCAGGGCCAACTTCTGCAGAGCGGGGTGAACCATTGTGACTCTCTGCTGGGAGAGTAAGTGGACTGGACCCAGCAGGTGGTGTACTGGAGGTTGATCCGACAGTCGGAGGAGCTCCAAGAACGAAGGTCTGGCACACCTCCATAACATCATCAGGGAGGTCCCAATCCTTGTACCTCAGCCGTTCAGAAGCCAAGCGTGAAGGTTGAGGGTTTTGATGTCTGGATGGAGAACCTGACCTCCCTTCTGTGAGAGTAGGTTCTCTCTGAGCGGAAGTAGAATTGGAGGGCAGATGGACAAGTCTAGAAGGTCCGGGTACCACGTTCTCCTGGCCCAATCCGGGGCAATTAGGATCATGGTTCGCCGGAATCTTCTCAACCTCCTGATCATTTGAGGAATGACAGGGAGCGGTGGGAACGCGTACAGAAGCGGAAACTTCCAGTCCACTATGAACGCGTCTCCCAGAGCTCCTCTCGGAGGAAATTCCCTTGAGCAGAACAGGTCGCATTTCCTGTTTAGGCTGGTGGCAAACAGATCTACCTGAGGGGTTCCCCAAAGGGCGAAGATCTCTTGAAGGACTTCCTGAGCTAGCTCCCACTCGTGGGAGACTGTGTTCTGCCTGCTCAGAGCGTCCGCTGTCAAGTTCTTCTCTCCGGCTAGGTGAACTGCCGATAGAGAGATTCCTTCTTGGATTGCCCAAAACCAGAGCTGCATCGCCTCTCTGCACAGGGGTAGTGATCCTACGCCTCCTCTTTTGTTGAGGTAGTGCATGGCCACCGTGTTGTCCGTCATTATCAGGACGTTCTTCCCTTGTACAGCTGGCAGGAAAGCCTTCAACGTAAGTCTAATGGCTCTCAGCTCTAACAGGTTGATGTGTAGTCTGGACTCCGATGGAGACCAACAACCGCTGATGGTCAAGTCGTTGGCGTGGGCTCCCCACCCCGTGAGTGAGGCATCCGTGACTACTGTTATCTCCGGCCAAGGTTGCCAAAAATGTTCTCCTTTCAGAATGCTCTCCTGACAGGCCCACCACTGAAGGTCTCGAGCCACCCTGCCGGGAACCTGAAGATCTGTCATTCTCCCTGAGAATTGTGACCACTGAGTCCTCAGTGCCCACTGGAGGGATCTCATTCTCAGGCGAGCCTCTGGCACAAGGAAAATGCAGGATGCCATGAGGCCTAGCAACCTCAAAAAGTCGAAGGCTGGGAGACGTTGGGCATGTTGGAACTTGGTAACCATCTGTAGAATATCTTGAGCCCTCACCTCTGGTGGCGAGGCTTTTCCCAGGGAAGTATCCAGGATCGCTCCTATGAACTGGAGTCTCTGCAATGGTATCATTTGAGACTTCTTTAAATTGAGGGAGAAGCCCAGTTTGTGAAGGGAGTAGCACACGTGATTTAGCTGGATCTGAGCTTGCTCCGGAGAAACAGCCCTGATCAGCCAATCGTCCAGGTAGGGGTAGACGTGAATCCCTTCCCTCCTTAGACTTGCAGCCACTACCGACATTAACTTGGTGAAGACCCTCGGGGCGGAGGTCAGCCCAAATGGCAGTACTCGAAATTGATAGTGAGAGTTGCCAATTGCGAACCTCAGGTATTTCCTGTGTTTGAGATGGATAGGCACATGGAAATAAGCGTCCTGAAGGTCCAGAGATACCAACCAGTCCTGAAACTGAAGGGCCTGGAGGATCTGAGAAAGAGTGACCATCTTGAATTTGTCTTTCCTGAGGAATTTGTTCAATTCTCGCAAGTCCAAGATGGGTCTCAGTCCTACGTCTTTCTTCGGAATGAGAAAGTAAGGGGAATACCAGCCCTTGTTCCTCTCCGCTACAGGTACCGGTTCTATGGCACCTTTCTCTAGCAGGTCCAAAATTTCCTGCAAGAGGAGCGGATCTGGAGCTTTCTGAGAGCTGATCCCCGGTGGATGACTGAGGTATACTTAGGAAAGGCAGGCAGTAACCTTGGGCGACTGTTTCCAATGCCCAAGCATCTGACGTGATAGCCTGCCATTCCGCCAGATGTTGAGTTAACCTGCCTCCTACAGGTGTCTTGTGAGGGAAGTCCTCAGTGGTTTTGGGGCGGCTGATGCAGATGCCGATGGTAAAGAGGCACCTGCTGTTGCTGCGGCTTTTGAATATTTACCCCGTCCACCTCGGGTAGTTCTTCTTTGTCCCCTTTGAGCCGGTCGTCCTCTACCTCTTCCGAATGCGGAGTAGAAGCGAAAGGACTTGCCCCTCGCAGAGGTTCCCGTGGGACTAAAAGGAGTCTGACGGATTGCAGCTCCTAGGGATTTTGCTGCTGCTTTTGAAGTTTGCAGTTTTTCTAAACTGTCATCCGCCTTTTTCCCGAACAAAGAAGAGCCATCAAATGGCATGTTCAAGAGCCTGGCTTGCACATCTGGGGCAAAACCCGACTTTCTCAACCAAGCGAACCTCCTGGTTGATGTACTTGCCGCCATTGCTCTGCTGATACTGTCAGCCGAATCAATGCCCGTCTGGAGGGATTCGCACATAGCGTCTTTACCGTCCTGTATAATATTCAGGAACGCATCCCTTTCTTCTCCCTCCGGGATGCAGTCAGCCGCTGTAGAAGCACACTCCCAAAGTGTATGGCTGAACCTAGCAAGGGTGCAAGTAGCATTAACAGACTTTAACGCCATGCTACACGCTGAAAAGACTTTCTTTGCCATAGCATCATATTTTTTATCGTCCCTGTCCTGTGGGACTGTAGGATAAGCCGTCTTGACATCGGTAGAGGATGCTGCTTGTACCACCAGACTTTCTGGGGATGGATGTTTAGACAAGAACTCTGGGTCTGTGGAAGATACCCTGTACTTTGCAGACAGTTTTTTATTTACTGCTGGTATTACATCTGGGGTTTCCCAGTTTGTCATGATCTTTCTCTGAAGAGCTTTATGAAAGGGCACCACTGGATCCTCTTGTGGGCCTTTGTCAAGAATATCCGTGAGGTCATCTTGCTGGAAAGATTGTGAAGGTGTAGACCACCCCATGAACTCTGTAATCCTGGCCATTAAGGCTCTGTAGGGGGTTTCAGCATGCTCCCCCGGGTCTGGCTTAGCAAAATCCACCTCAGGGGAAGTGTCTAACGCACTTGCCTCATGTAAAGAATCATGAAGATCCTTTAATCTGCGCTCTTCAGAGGAAAATTCATCTCTAACTGGGGTTGCAGGTCCCTGTAACTCAAATGTGTCTTGTTCAGACAAATCGCCCTCTTCTAAAATTGAGGATATAGTTCTCAATTGTTCTGAACTCATAAAGGGAGTAAATCCCATTTCCAAGGCAGAGGGTGCCGAACTTGTCATTATTGGCCTCGAGAACGTCGATGTCGTCGACGTCGAAGGCTTCGAGCGTGGCGTCGAAAACAGGTGGAGGCCTCGAGGACCTCGACAGAATTGGAATTCTACTCGACAATATCGACGCCGTCGAGGGCCTGGGGATCGTCACTGGCTGTGTGGTCACCGTGACTTTTCTCGGCGTCGAGCCGACAGACCCGTGTGTCGAAGGTCCCTTACAGATCGAGTTACATAGCAATCAGGAAAAAGCAGTTCCTTCTAATGTTTGTTTCTCCTAGTGTCTTGTTTTTATTTGGAAGTTGGTGCTGGATTGAAGTCTCACCTCTGGCATCGGGTGGTTTTGGCTTGGATAAATTGGACTCCTTGTCCGTGCAGTGATTTATGGGCAATGCAGGCAGCTTTGAAGTTAACATTTCTTCACTAGTGCCAATCGAGACTTCTTAGGGCCGGTGAGATGTGGTCTCTTCTATTTAATATCAGTAGTAATCGCGTTGTAGTATTTGGGAAGGGTTGTCGTTTTTCGGTGAGGCGTTTGGCCAGTCCCAGGTATTGGCTATTTGCATTGTCTATCCTTAATACCAAGAAGGTGATTGCAAGGGTTGTGTGCGCCGAGTTAAGGGAGATCCTTATTAATTGGAGGTAAAAGCCTTTAGCTATTGACATACTTATGGTTTCAAGGTGAGGCCATTGCCCAGAACGATCCCCAGATTTTGTATCACGGTTGACGTCTCTGGTTCGGTTCATGGCCGGTCAGGGGCCATGTGAGGAATGTCTGCGTTGAAATGTTTATGTGGGGCTGTTAGGGAGAATTCTCAGAAATTAGCCAATTCCTCTCTACCTTAGAGAACCCCAGCACTTTTGCTGGACACAATTTCTAACCTAGAGAGAGAGCGAGCGCGAGAGAGACCTTTTACCCCACTCGCTCATGTAATTTTATGTGGTTTAACAGTTTCATTTTCGTTTTAGAGTCTGACAAACTCCATAAGCATCATCTTTGCATTGTGACACACAGCACCTTCAGTGCAGTGGCACGGGGAAGTCTTAGATTTCCCAAAGGCTTAAATACTTTCTCTCTGAGAAACTACTGTTTCCTTGAGCAGTAAAACGAAATTGTCTTTACTTACCATTTGTAACTTTCTAGACCCAGCACAACGCTATCTTCCCATAGGGTGCTGGAGTGGTTACTTAGTAGCCCATTTGTCTAGTTTATCATGTAGAATTTTTATGTTACCCTTTCTACAATTAATGGCTGGTGGCAGTGGTTTACTTTTTACTACCCTTGTGTTTTTACTGTGGGCTGCTTTCGCAGCTGGAGTAAAGCACCCATGGGTGCCCATTTTGTCAAAATGGCCCCAGCCTTTATTCGCCATTTCTTGTTGGAAAGGTCCTTCTTGAGATTTACCAAGTGCGCGAAACCAGGTTTGGTCTCTTTGTTCGCTTCGTCTTTGGCGGGATTCAAGAGTGAAGTGCGCCTCTGGCTCCAGCATGTCTACAGGGGCAGGAAGTGGGGAAGATGCCTGAAACTCCCTGTGCTTAATCTCCTTGGTTACATGAATGCACCCAAAGTTGATTGGCCAGCTGTCTGTCCGGCACAAACAGCCACCCTGCTGTGTGATTGACAGCTAGGCTGGAATGAATGGGAGAAACCTGCATAAAAGATGAGGCTTTTGGCTTGGAAGGCAGTCGACCACTGGACGAAGGAATCCGAAGAAGAACTTGGAAGAGACGCCTGCTGCAACGCCTGGACCGTTGGTTTGCCCAGTGAAGCCCTGCTTCTGTGCTGAAGCTCCGAATTTGCCTCAACTAGAGAAGCCCTGCAAGGACGACTTCACCCCTTGAGTTGGTGGGACCAATCAAATCCAAAGTGAACTTGTTTGGACATCCTTGGAGCTGGCTGTACTTCCACTGCCACTGGAACCGAAGTGCCAGAGAGAGGAACACCAAACGGATTACCTTACTGTTAAGACGGACCCAAGCTGCTGGAAGATCCTCCGGACTCCCACTAAGCAGGATTGACCAAGCCTGAGCCTCCTGAACAGAGTGCTGGACCCCAGATGCGAGGAATGTCCAGAGTGGTATCCGTGAGACCACGGTGGTGCCATTTGCCGAGACACGAAGAGCTGAAACCGCAAAGGGACGCTGAAAAGAAGTGTGTCCTTTTCTGCCGCCGACCATGCCATTGTGTTGTAGGAGTCCCCAGAAGTCTTCCCTCTTGTCCCCACGACTGAGGGCCAGGGACAACAGGATCTACAGAGCCACAGAGCCACAGAAAGAAGCTGCAAACATCTCTTCTAACCAAAGGTATTGTACAGTCTAAGAACTTACCTCTTGTCTTGTAGCATTACTTGATCTCAGTTGTGACTTGTCTTGGTTGCTCCTGTAGAGTTGCTTGTATCTTATACAACTCACAAGCCTCCAGCTTGTGGCCCTACTTGATTCTACTTTTTCCACAAAGACTTCTAAAACATTGTGCAAGACTTACCAGCAAGAAGTGCTTCAGCACACCTAGACTTTTTCCCAGTTGACATTGGCTGGCCTGGCTCCCTGAATGACTTCTCTCCTCAGCTTGTGTCTTACCTTCCCTCCAGGAAAGGGTTAATATACTTTGCATTGGGGGGTTCAAAAGTACTTACCTGCTTCAGAATATATGTGTGATCACTTATTTTATTCTGAAATCTCTTTACCACTCATCTCAGTATTGTTCTAAATGTACCAGTGATATATTAATGTCCACAGTGTCTTAGTTATTTAAGTCACCTGAGGGTGTAGGAAGTGTGTGTGCCATCCCAAATGGGTGTTTGATTTAAAGAAACTAAGAGTGTGTATTTGTTTGTTACTATTATATTGCCCCTTCTGAAGAAGGCCTATTCAAACTGACTGTTAAATGAATAATTGTTTAATCAAGAAGCCTTGAGTGGAAGGGTTTATTTGCATACTTGTCACTAAATCTCCAAGTTCCCTACTGCTCACAGTGACCTTTGAGATCAGCCTGGCTGCTTAGCCACACTACCAACCTGTGTAGTACAGACTTCTACCAAAGGTTGGGTTCCTATTGCCAGTTCGTCAAGGTTGTTGTAGTGCACCCAAAGAGTACTGCTCCAAATCTTGCCTAACAGGGGCGATTCATATTTCTCTTTTGGATGGGTTTAGTTTCAGGTTGTTGTTTGCCATCCAAGTGTTTATGTCAGGGAGGCATTCATTGAGGGTTTTGTCTGGCTCCTTGTCATTAATTATCTTGAAGAGGTGTCGGGTATAGGCTGTCAGTCCATGAGTTTGAATGAGTTTCATTATTGGGATCATACAGATGCTGACGAGGAGTTGGTAGAAGGTTGGTCCTTTCAATACACTGCAGGCAATTTTTTTGTGTTCAAAGTGGAAGGTGGAATGTTGGTTATTTCTGGTCGGTCGATGAGGAAAGATTAAAGCCATTCAAGGGCAGAGCTTTGAACACCAGACTCCTCCAGTCTCTTGATTATGATTGTGGGCCCAACCGTATCAAAGGTAGCCGGTATCTCCAGTAGTAAGAGAACCCATTAGGAGGTGTCCACGTAAATGTTCAGGTGGTCACAGAGAGAGGAGTACTGATTCTGTCCCTGTCATGGGTCCGACCTGGGATTGGTTTAGTTGCTTTCTACATGTTTGAGGTTTCCTTTGTACACATGGTTCTCCAGGAATAGCTGGAAACAGTAGGCTCGCTGTAGGCCTTTAGTTAGTAGGGTCATTGTATTTCCCTTCTCTTTTAGGAGAGCTTTGATGTCCACTGAGTTGAATGACTTTGGTGCTATTACAGTGTTTACTGATCGGTTCATTAGTGGGAAGTACATGGCTTTTGTTGTGCGACAGCAACTATCCTGTATGCATGGGTCACTAGGCGATCCAGCTATGTTGGTATCTTAATAGTTTGTCAAAGATTTCCTCGCTTATAGGTTCAAATGAATCGATTGTTTGGGTGCTGGACTCTAGGAGGGCGTTTATATTCCTGTGGAATGTGTTGATTGCCTGTTGTATTGCTTCGATTTCTGCTATTAGGTGGGCCGTGATGCTGTCTCAAAAGGGTTCGTTATGGAATGATGCTGTATTAAGTTTTTTTAAATTTCCTTTAAGATACTAAACCTTGCTGTGGGTTTGAAGAGTTTAAATGGTGTTGGTCCAACGAGTCTGATCCAGGTTTGAAGGTTCTCTTCAACTGTCTGGTGTCATGTCATTTAGGTGGGAGGTGTCCGTTTGGTAGTTTCTAATATTTGTGTTATGTTTTCCAATTTAGTTTTTTAGTCTGGCAGTTGTGCATCTGAAGGCATCACATCGCTCGGAATTTTGACAGTGAAAGATCATATGATGGTCGCTCCTTACAAGAGGTACCAGAGAGGAAGCAGTCGAAAGTCCATCCCTGCAGAAAAATGCATCCAGCTCTGCCAGTGCGTCCGTTAACTATTTTTTGGAGATGAAGCATTTCCAGTAGGGCGCCGGGTGAGTTTGTTGTAGTTTCATTTTCTCTTTCAAACCAAATGTTGAAATCTCGCAGAAAAATGTAAACACAATTTGTAGACAGGTTAGCTACGGTATCATTGAGTTTTGCAGCAGAATTAGGGTTGTGGGTGGTCTGTATTGGTCAATGAGCTTGAGGTTGGCTAGGAGCGATTCACAGTCTGTTGAGGGTAGTGGTGAGCAGCGGATGTGATTTTTGTGCACAAGAGCAATTCCTCCTACTCTTCCGGTTTCTCTGTTAGATTGCCATATTTTGTAATATTCTGGTATAGCTTCAAGGGCAATTACTTTGCAGTTGTCTACGAGACAGGTTTCTGTAAAGAAGAGCGCGTCCGTCTCTACTTCGACTCAGAGGTTGTACATTTCTGTTTTGTGCTTTGCCATAGATCACACGTTGAGCAGGCTTGCAGTATAGTATATTCTGTTTAGCTTGTTCTTTGTTAGGTGTGTTTTTTGGTGTTTCGGTGGGAGCAGAGTTAGCCTGTCCTTCGACTCTATTGTTATGATATATTTTATTTATATAGCACCTATACACAAGCGTTTCAAGGGTTGGCTTGTTTACTGTCTGGTATGTGGTTGTCTCATCGGTCCCTTGATTAGGTTACGGAATGGGTTTCTCAGTTTCCGATTCGTTGTAATTCGATATTGGTTTGTCTTTTGTGCATTCTGTAAGGGGTCTGGGTGGGAAAGGTTTCCAGTCTAGTTTTCGTCCTAGGTTTTTTTTCGATAGTCTACTCCTTTGTTGGGTTCTTTGGGTAGTGGTCAGTGGTTTGATAGTATACCAGGGTCTCCTCTAGATTTTCTCTAGGCACTTAAGTTGTGGGCTGTTTGATTTCTGGTGTGCCTTTCTTGTAGGCAGAGAGCTAGTACGACATCTTGGTTCTAGCCTTAGTCTGGATCTTTAGTTTGTTTAGTGGATGTTGGTGCGATGATAAAAAAAAGTGCAGTGAAAGAGCATGTGCAAAAATATGCACCATGTCTCATTCGGGTCTTGGTGTAAAAGAACAGACATGAACATTCAAGTCTAAAAAAAAGCATATACAAGCAGATGACCAAAACCAAGTTCCTATGTTGATAATGCACATTTTTGGTTATGCTTGACCAAATGCTTCAAAGAAAGTGTCTCAACATCAAGGTCTGAAACTAAGTGTCACAGATCACATGCATATGGTAGTTTACGCTGTGGCCTGGTGATCTGAGATGTTGAAACACGGGATGGCCACCTAGTACCTCAGCCACTTCATAGACACAGATGTGGGGAGGGAGAATGAGTGACTAAGAAGAGACTGGTCACCTCAGACATTCTCATGCAGCCTGAAGTCAGGTCTGCAGTGTCTCAGCAAGCCAAATCTCTCTTCAGCCTTCGATACTGTCAACCATGCCATCCTGCTCAACAGTCTGTGATAACCTGAGTATCACTGGTCAGGCTCTGGCGTGGCCGACTTCTTTCCTCTCTGACTGACCCTCCTCCCAGGTTCAACTCGGGTCCTTCCTCTATGCTATCTTTTTCTCGACCTGTGGTGTCCCCCAGGGGTCTAACCTCTCTCCCTGGCTGTTCCACCAATGCCTGGCACTCTTGGCCCACCGCAAAGTTTCTCTCTGCCCCAACTTCCAGTGCTACGCGGATGACAGATCATCTTCAGGCTACCCCCGGCTTCCTCCTCTACTTCCCTCATCTCTGTCTGCTCTCCCAGAGTGGTGTGCCACCAATGACCTCTGCCTTAATGCCAGTAAGACTGAGATTCTCCTCATCAGCACACCCGCTCCCTCCTTTTCTGCAGCCCTCTGGCCAGCCTCGCTGCCTTTCTGCTCCCACCTGCAAGGCAAAATATCTCTGGGTCACCTGCGACTCTACACTCTCCTTCTCTCCTCACATCTGACGTCTCTAAAAACTCACACTACCAGCTATACCTCCTCAGAGGTATTCTTCCTTTCCTCTCCTTCCCCCAGAAGCTCGCTGTCTCTAGAGCTCTGGTTCTCTCCAGGCTGGAATACTGCAACAGCCTCTTAATGTGCCTGCTTCTACTCTCCGCCCTCTGCAACTTATCCAGAACAGGACTGCAAGACTTTTCATTGGCCTCAAGCCCAGGGATCGCATCTCTCCAGGACTGAAATCTCTGCACTGACTCCCAGTGGCTGCGAGGATTAAGTTCAAAACCCTCTGCATTGTCCACAAGGCCTTCTGGGGCGCCAATACCTTTAACTCTCTTCCTAAATACCTTCCTTCTCGGGCTCTTCACTCATCTGCCTCCCACTCCCTCAGGGTCAGTCACTTCTCCAAGCAACGAGTTGGTGGTAGATCTCTTTCTTCGGGTGCCGCCTTCCTCTGGAACAGCCTCCCTGAAACGAGGAGAATCATCTTTGGTTCCAGAAGTACCTCAAAACCTCTTTGCGTCCGTTTTATCTCCTCTCCCTTGCTGATTTCCTGGCAGACAAACTGCACTGGTTACCTGGCCGCCTGCTGATTCGGGCCAAGGTCCACTCCCCCACCAGTCGCACTCCTGCACTGCCTTCCTGGCAACCTCTGTACTGGGTGACTGTTTTCTGTATCCCTATGGTTCCACTTCCAGCACTTGACACCGGAAGTCTGCACTTACCCGTTGACTTGCCACCTGATGGGCATACTTTTATTTATCGTTTATTATTGTCTTATCCCATGTACTGCACTGTCCTCTCCCCCTCCCCTCCGCACCACTCCTTCCCCTGCCCATGGACGCGCGATCTGAAGGATACCTGGCCTAGTAGGATCGTTGTCCGTCTTCCCTCTGTTTCCCCCCCCCGCCTAGTCAGGCCTCGAAACACTTGTGTATAGGCGCATTATAAATGCCATATCAAATCTTGCTTGTAGGCTCCTCCTTATTTCAGCCACTCTTCAAGAGGTATTCCCAGTCCAAAAAACTATATAGAACACCCTCACCAGAGGCACCAGTCCACCAACAAAAAAGAGCAGAGAAAATGTTGAGGCCAAATGTACTCAAACAACCAAGTCTTCAGGAGGGCTTTAAATAGGTTAAAATCCTGATTTTTTCACAAGAAAGGTGGAAGGAATTTCCACAATTTAGGCCCGGCTACTGAAAAGGCATGCCCGCCTAGACGATCGCTTGGAACTTTAAGGTGGCGGGAGGACGAGCGTAGACAACCAGCGGAACAAGGCTACATTTTCTCTTGCAGTGCTGGGATGCCTTTGCCTTGAAAGGCCCAATAAATGACAGCCTTAAACTTGGATGCCGGAGTTAAAGGGCAACAAGTGAACATTGCAACGAGTAGGTGATACTACCCAACCATAAGATATATCCTTAACCAGGCGAACGGCAACATTTCATAACACATGCAGTCGATTTAGCAGGTAAACTGGTTGGGCCAGTAGAGCAGCATTATAATAATCAAGACGGCCACAGATTGTGGCAGCGGTGATTGTAGCATGATAGCTATCTGGAAATTAAGTTAATACCTTTTTCAGCTGCATTAATTAAAAAGAAAATGTACACTTGACACCACACTACAGCATATTGTGGAACTGCCTGAAGAGAATCACGATCAGGTATTCGAAAACACTAGGAAAGAAATTTTGATAAAAATTAAATGTCTCAGCAAAATATCAAAAATGACAAAACTTTAAAGCAAGCAAAAAAGTCTGAGAGAAAATAAAAATGTAGAAAAGCAAGAAAACAAATAAGTGTTCAGAGGATCAATAACACGCTTTCCAAGGGTACAATAGGCACGCAGAGCAAAAACGTGCCAGTCCCATCAATTGAAGGAGAAAAGTAATATGAGGATGAATTTGAACAAATGATAGTTGCATCAAGGGGCCAGATCGCATGGCTTTTTCCAAATCAAACTTCACAGTAAACACCAAGGTCCGAGCACTTGTTCTCAGACATCCCCATTATTATGAAGGAGTATGGGAAGAAGCATACCTGAGCTAGTCTACATTTTCTCTCCTTCCATCAATATTTCCAGGAGCCAAGTCTTAACCTGAGGTAACAAATTTGTACAAATGTTCAAACCTGGGTTAATGCAGAACTAATAATAATGCAGTAGAGGCCTAGTGTGGGCCACATCATATGTGCAGGGAAAGGGGTAGGGACATATGAGGCTATATCCGTTTTATAAGCTATGCGAGCTGATTATTGGTGATATACATAGGAAGTTGCCAATGTGGATTTCTGAACTACTGAAATGTCCTTCGAATGCTTAAGCAAGCATTGGTGCACCATCAATTTGCTTTTACGGTTATAAATAGCTAAGATTGCCTTATTTACCTTCTTTTGTAATCTGATCACAGAGGTCCATTTCTTTTCCAAAAGTCCAGCATACTTTTTATCCAACTCTTCATTCTAAAGAAAACAATGGTAAGCAGAAATAAATCAATTTAAAATCCAACGAATGTATTACCCATGGCATAAAGACTTACAATGCCCAGAATAAATGAAAAAGTGTGGGGCTATGTAAGCATACGTCAAGTGTCCTAAGAGAATATTTACTGACAAGCACAAAGACGCCTAAACTTAAAAAGGACCAGTAATGATGCTTAAAAGCTAAAAATATGGGTACACAAAGAAAAAAATCTGACAAGGGAATCAGGAATCTAGAAGCATAGTCCGGGCATTTTGCATTTTATTCCATAGGAAATGGGGGTAGCTGCAGCAGACCCATTTTTTAAAAAAGGGGTTTACAACATCTCCAATTATGACCCATTCATGATCACCCTGAAAGGAACCGATTAGTACATTAGCTTGCACTTCTTGGACCCCCCTGGGCAGTGAACGGTCGCCATCGTCCAGTTCTTTGCCAGAACACACATTCTTTGTGTTTCCGCTGACCGGGCATTGGGCTTCGGTCCTCTGGAGTACCAAAACGTTGTCATGTTGTTAGGTCCATTGGAATAGGCTGGGATATCTCCATGGGTGGGGAAAAGGATTTCAGGCAAGAAGGGACGTGAATATAACTCGAATGAAGTTGATCTTCTTAGGGGTGTTATTAGGGGTGTACCAAATAGTAGATTGAAGTATTCCGCTAAATACTTAATAATTGGACAAGTATTCTTCTGTAGACAAATAGTTGCCTTTATAATATTTGCATTTGTATAGCGCACTTGCAGCCCACGGGCATCGAGGCACTGTTACAACAAAATGTAGGACTCATTCAGGGAATATACGGAAGGTACACATTTGACCAAAGGTCTCTTGGTTACACAGATCCAGGCAATATGAAACCAGAAAAACTAGCAATCTGCCCCCAGGGAGGGCTACATGTGATAACCCCATCCGTTTGGGGTGGGGACCACCCCCCTTCCTACTAAAAACATCCATGGTGGTTTAGTGGCTCCCCTGGCCCACCCAAACCCACCCCAAATGGATTGGGGCATCTCATGTACCACTTCCTAGGGGGCGAAATCTGCCACCAGGGAAGGCTGCATGAGGTGCCCCCCCATCCACTTGGGGTGGAGGGGAGAGGATGACACCCCTTTTCATTATATATGATCAGTGGTGGTATAGTGTCCTTCCCCCACCCTCTAACCCCACCCCATAATCTTTTTTCAAATTTGTTTTGTTTGGTGTGTGCCCTTCTGCCCTGAGGGGTGGGGGGGGGGCGGACCTACTGCCCCATGGTGGGGGGGGTGGCCTCTGCCAATATTTCCAGTGGCCTCTCCCCTCACCCCAAATGGATGGGGGTATCTCAGGTACCCCTTCCTAGAGACAGAAAACTGCCCCCAGGGAGGGCTAAATTAGGTGCCCTCCCCCCATCCACTTAGATTGGGGAGGAGGGAGGGCCACCCCCTTTCATTGTGAAATTACGCATGCCGACGTGAAACTGAAAGAAATACAGCCCCCGGGCCGTGAGGAAGAACCTTCTCACACAGCCTGGAGGCTGGATTTGAGTTTGTTTTGTGCGATCCCTGCATAGCAGGGATCGCACAAAACAAACTACAAAAAAGGGCAACCTATCTAGTCCTTGGCAACACAAACAAGGTCAAGGACGAGATGGCTCGTCCTTGGCACTTAAGGGGTTAAATCAAGGTTATGTTTACAATATTTGCAGGGGGACTTTACTGTGGTTTGTTAAGGTATTTCCCCTTGCAATCAATACTCACGTGCCTGTGGTATTCCAAGAGCCTCCGTTAGCGATTTATCCACAAGTGGGGGGCTCCCCATAGTGGCCCTGCCTGGCTCCAGCGAGCACCAGTATTTTGTGAAAAATATCAACAAATACTTAGTCCTTGCTCGCCCTCCTTCACAACTGGTTGGGAACACCTGTATCTGCAGGTGGGTCTGAAAAGGTTGGCGCTAAAAGATTGCTGTCCTTTTCAGAATTTTGACATTAACTACATTGCGTGGGTTCCTCAACATGTCAGTTCCTCTCTTCACCCCTACCTCACCAAGCGGCCACACCAAGTTAGTTTGTTTTTTCTGATTTAGCCTACTGGCGGTTGTCATCAACTATATGCTTTTCCTAGGGATGACTGGGTGGGGGTTGAGAGGGAGAGCAAGGACTAGGAACCTTAATCACCATGAAGGCAATGTTTCCATTTCTGTGGTCCTGCTCTCCCTACTACCCAACTGGTTGTGACCAGACTAAAAAGCCTCAATGAAGGGTTCGGGTGAAGGAGACAACATACGTAATTCGAGCAAATACATAGTAAAGCATCTTTCCTGGAGGATGAATCCAAAGCGTAATGCTTGCAAAAACCAAGTGGAGTAGCCAAAGTAGCACCCCAGCAAATTTCTGCAATGGGGCATGGCTAACAAAAGCTACTGATGCTGCCTTGGCTCTTGTGGAATGGGCCTAAAGTCTCAGTGGAGCTGAATGCCCCCTCATGTCATAAGAATTTGCAATACATGAAACAAGCCACCTGGCAATTGAAGCTGTTGCTACCAGGAGAGAGTGCACCATAAGTTAGAGTTGGTCTGAGTTTCTGAATTGTTTGGTTCTTGTTAGGGAGAATTCTCAGAAATGTGCTAATTCCCACAGACAGGGGCCATTTTGTCAAAATGGTAACCAATGGGTGCCTTACTGCAGCTAAGGGTTCAACCTGCGGTAAAAAAAGAAAAACACACTTGTAGTAAAAAGTAAACCACTGCCACCACCCATTTAAAGTAGTTAGAGTAACACAAATGTTTACAGGAGAAAGTAGGGTAAGGGGCTACTAGGTAACGCCTACCAGAACTCCACTTAAGATGGTGTTTACTGGACCTACAAAGTAAAAAGGCAAGTAAGATCAATTTCACCTTATTATTCTAGGAAACAGTACTTCATCCAAGATAAGGTATTTAACCCTCAAGAGAAATCCAAAGGACCTCAATGACACGGCACTGAGGGTGCTGTGTGTCGCTATACAAAAAGCAGATGCCTATGGAGTTTGTCAGACTCCAAGAACAGTGAAAACAAAATCATAGTCAGGGGAAAAAACAACAGGGAGTGAGAAAAAGGTCCCACTCACTCTAAAGTCAAAATAAAGTCCTACATTCAGCAAAACAGCTGGGGGAACAGCTGAGGAAATTGGCACAAAAATAAAAATTCTCCCTTACAGTTACTCTGGACAGCACCCACTTGTCTGTCGTTATCGTCTCCTATGCATGGGCAAATGAGAAGCCATCAATGCATCAATCGCATTGGGCTCCACTGCATCAGACCATTAATGCAAATGGCATAGTACATAGGCGGTGGCCGTGAACATGTTCCTCCCCAAATGCAATAATTGTGTTGCACTTTATCAGGGAGGAATTCTGTAGACAGGGGGAAAAAATGTAAATTGCAAGCTACTAGCTTGCCATATAAAGTTCCTCGCCAACTGAATTCTATAAATACACAGCACACCATTGCTTACGCACCAAGGGTCAAATATCACTAGCCAATGGCTAGGTTCAAGTGCAAATTTGAAACCCTGCTGTAGAGAAGGCTGTACCACTATGCTTACGATTAGTTTTGACAATTAGCGAATCATGGCTAGATGTCTTCTTCCATAAAATGGTTAATTTGGTGCTGGCTTATATTTTCTCTCAACCAGCGCGTTCACTGGCTTGGTGCAAACTGGGTCCATCAGAGATGCAGTTGATTTTTATTTTTTACAGATTACAATATTGAAATATGTGGAGCAATCCATTGTTAGGGAGAATTCTCAGAAATGTGCTAATTCCCTCCACCTTAGAGACCCCCAGCAACTTTACTGGATTTTGAGGGCTTGATTTTTTTTAACCTGGAGAGAGTGACCCTTTTTCCCACTCATGTATTTTATGGTGATTTTGAACACTGTTTCTTTTGATTGTGGAGTCTGACAAACTCCATAGGCATCATCTTTAGCATTGTGTCACACAGCACCTTCAGTGCAGTGACACAGGAAAGTCATATTTCCCAAAGGTTTAAATACCCTCTCTGGGATAAGACATGCATTACTTACCGTAAAAGTATTTCTGATGGTGTATCCGCTTAGATTCACATACTGTGCATAGTCCGACATGCAGTGGTAACCGCAGAGAATTGCATCTCGTCTTTCGAGAATCTAAAGGGGACGTTGACATGGGCGTGAATAACAGTATCCCTACGTGACGTGTAGTGTACCCAAGATCCCTCACGCGTTGAGGTCCCTCCGATTGTATTTTTTCTGCCAAGAGGGAGCCTTACGACTATCGCGAGTGAGTACAGAAAAGAGAAAGTAGTAAGACGTCTATGTTCCTTCCATCAGAAATGTTTTTACGGTAAGTAATGCATGTCTTCTGATGTTTGTCAATCTGTTTAGAATCACATGCTGTGCATAGACTAGCGAGCAGTACCCGAGTTGGAGGTGGGTTGTGAGAAGGAACAGTAGTGAAAAGATGTCTTAGTACAGCCTGTCCCACCTGAGAATCAGACCTAGAATGAGCGTCTAGGCAATAGTGTTTTGTAAAGGTGTGTACAGAACTCCAGGTTGCCGCTTTGCAGATGGACTCAAGGGGAACATTTGCAATGAATGGTATGGACGCCCCAGTGCCAAGTGGAATGTGCTCTAATCTTGAAGGGCAGGTCTCTTTGCAAGGTAGTAGCAGAGTTTGATACAATTGACAATCCATCTAGACATAGTGGATTTGGAGACCATCTCCTTTTCCTGTGGCAACAGGCACGAAAAACTAATTAGTCTTTAGTGGAGGAGTTCTTTCCATATAGAACACGACAGCTCTGCGTACATCCAGTGTGTGCAGGGTTCTTTCCCCTAGGCTTGAGGGATTTTGAAAGAAAGTTGGTAGCTCTATTGACTGGTTCACATGGAACTTGGAAATTAATTTAGGCGCAAATCTACGGTGAGTGCGCAAAACCACCTTGTCTTTGTGAACTGTTACAAAGGGATCTAGAATAGAGAGTGCCTACAATTCACTTAACCGCCTAATGGAGGTGATTGCTATTAAAAAAGCAGTCTTGAGGGTTAGGTTCTTAAGACTTGCTTTGTGCATGGGCTCGAAAGGAGCTCCCATACGACTAGTTAACACCACATTTAGGTCCCATCCGGGAGCCGGGTTAGAAATGGAAGGGTGGGGGGGCGCTGTTGCGCGGCAATCAAGATGGCCGCCTAAACGCCGTGCTCCGGGCCAGCAGAGCGTTCGATCCTGCTCTCCTCTGCCCGACGCCATCTGCGGACCTGCCTCCTACACCCGATCCTTCGGGAGCACTACTACCGCGACCGGACGCGGTTTGGAGCCGCTGCGTGCCCCGTGGACGGGGCTGCGCCCTCTTTCCTGCCCTGCGGCTGCAGCCTTCCGCCCTCCCCGACCCGCGGCTCCGACAGCGTCGGCCCTCTTCCGACCTGAGGCCGCGGCGCTGCGGGCCGCTTGGGGGAGGGGCACCCGCCCAGCGAGGGGCGCCGGATTGCTGTGGCCGGCCGGGCCTCTCCTCGATCCTGTGGACCGATCAGCCGCGACCTCTTGGGCCGACTGCCTCCTCTCCTGACTGGCGCGGGAGCCGACCAGCCCCGTGCCATTGGTCCGGGCCCCGAGGGGCCACTTCAACTTCGTGGCGGCTTAGAGGTAGGGGGAGCGCGGGGAGGGGACTGCGCCTGACTGCTGTGACTCTGGCGGGTCCGCCCGCACCTACCATACCCTGCGGGTGCCTCCCTGGTGCCGGCGCTGCTGTCCCCTCCCGCCCCCCTATCTCTCTCTCTACGCCGCTAACTCCTGCTGCGTCTACCCAGCCACTGTGACCCGCTGGACTGTGCTCCATCTCCCCCCGGGCTGCACGCGCCCTGGGGCTGAGGCGCTGGCGAACATACCTTGTAGCTGCCTCCACTGGACTCCCTGAACCGCGCTCCGGCCACTGTGCGCCGCTTCACCGGTGCGCGCCTGGGCCTATCACGGCGACATCTACTCTCCTGCCCTAGAGGGGCCACAACCTCTATTCCGGACTCGGGGTGTGCTCGCTTGCTGCTCTGTGCCTACATCACCCCGGGACACGCATTGGCCCCTATATCCCGGAGGACGCTCCTTGGCACTAATTTCTAGCTCTCATCTCTCCCTCTTCTCTCTACCTGATATACCCATAAGCCAGGATGACCAGGGGAGGTGCAAGGAAACAGAGCTCCATCAATATGTTTGCGAGAGCTGCGGCGAGGCCACCTGAGGAAGCCTCCGAGTCGGCCTCCGATGCCCCCCTCGACACATCCCCGGACTCCCGAAATATGATTGATCTTATGCGTGAGGGGTTCACCGCTCTCCACTCCAAACTTGACGACATGACCGGCACCATATCCTCTATTAAGGCCCACATTGAGAGGACAGACGGCCGTGTATTGGAGGTCGAGACACGGGTGGGCTCTGCGGAGGATGCGCTGGGGGCCCTTCGCGCCGAGGTCGTCGCTCTCTCCAGCCGAGTCACGGAGGTGGAAAAGAAAAACGAGGATTTGGAATCCCGCTCGAGGCGCAATAACCTCCGCATCATCGGGGTCCCTGAGGATGAAATCCATGAGCCAATGGAAGACTTTGTTCAACGCACACTTCTGTCGCTGCTTGACGAGCCTGAGCTCTCTCGACACTTCGCAATTGAACGGGCCCATCGCGCCCTGGTGGCGAAACCAAGACCTGGTGCCCCTCCTCGACCCATCATAGCCCGCGTACTAAACTACCGCGACCGCGACGCCCTCCTCAGGGCTGCGAGACTCAAGGGTGAGCTACTCCTGGGCGGCGCGAGGATCCACCTCTATCCCGACTTCTCGACTGCGGTCCAGCGGGAACGCAAAACCTTCCAGGCAGTGAAACGCAGGTTGCGAGACCACTCCATAAAATATGCTATGCTTTATCCTGCCAAGCTTCGTATAGAGTACTCCAATCAGGTGTTCTTCACGATTCCGGAAGAGGCCTCCAAATTCATCGATGAACACTTCCCTGGCTGATCCCCTTCCCCTGATCTCGGCACAGCGGTGATCCTTGGTCCCCGATGGGAGGCGTATGGGTCCTCTCGCCCCCCCGGAACTGGGACCATGTCAATCCTTTTTCCCGCAACCTGCTTGTTCAGCTCGACCTTGGTGCTCGCCCGCTGTTCCCTTGGCGAGAACTTTGTCTAATCTGCATTTCTCGTCCGTCACGGGCTTCCCATGCACTATTTGCTCTGCTGCAACCCGGAGCGTTACGGCCAGTCGGGCCTTCAGACCCCCAGGCGACGATGCCTCTGCTTTGGTTTTGTTTACTAAGGGATGGGCTGGTCATCCCTCTGATTGGGAGGGGGGTGTGGGTGGGCTATGTTGGGGTTGTTTGGGTTTTTGTTATTGGAAAAGTGGCGATGGCAGCGAAGGCGAACTGTGCTGAGGCATTTGGGATATGCTCCCGTGGAACTGTTAATTTGACCTCTCGGTCCCCGACATTCTGCTTTATTCTTAATACCGCCATGCTGTGACTGAGAGTGCCCTGACCTTTATGAGCTGGAATGTGCAAGGTCTGGGGAACTATAGGAAGATGAGACAGCTCCAGCTGCAGGCCGAGCGCCACCGATCCAAGATTCTCTTCCTTCAGGAGACTCATGCTCGTTCTATACACTGCATGCGCTTTGCCAAGTCCTGGGGTCCTCACCGGTTTTTCACTGATTATTCTTCCCAGAGCCGAGGAGTCATGACCCTCATTCACAGGAGCCTCCACTTCTCCCTCATCTCCTCGAAAATTGACCCCCAGGGTAGATATGTACTTCTTCACGCCATGCTGCACCATAAGGAAGTGATCCTCCTGAATATCTATGGCCCTAACCTTGATGACCCGGAATTTTATGTGCAGGTCACCTCCCTTCTCGATGGCTTCCCCCTTGTTCCAATCCTCTGGGGAGGGGACTTTAACACGATCTTCGATATAGCCCTAGATAGATCGGGCTCCAGGCCCCGTCACCTCTCCAGGGCGGCTTATGCGGCACTTTCCTCCCTTCCCCGACTGGCCATGGTGGACGCGTGGAGGTTCTTCTACCCGGACTCCCGCATCTACTCCTTTTACTCCTCGGTTCACGACTCCTATTCTCGTATTGATAGGTGGGTGATCTCTAACATACTAGTCAAGAATGTAACAACTAATGATCCTTCCGAGAACCCTCTCTGACCACTCTCCTGTCACCATTACAGTAGACTGGGGCCCCGATCCCGCCCACTCTCGACACTGGAAATTGAAACCCCTTTCCCTGCTGGACCCAGAGTTTTGCTCCGAACTTGAACTGTCGATTGAGTACTTCGAGACCAATACGGGCTCGGTAACGTCCCACGCCACCTTATGGGAATCATTCAAGGCTTACACTAGAGGGATTGCGCTGTCTAAGGAAAGCTGGGCCCTTAAGTCAATCCGCAGGGACCTCGCCGCCAGCGAATCTAGACTTTCATCTCTGGAAGCCACATGCTCACTACACTCTACTCCAGGTAACCTCGCTAATATTGGGGAGGAACTGGATAACTTCCGTTCTCTTGCGGACCGCGAGCAGAGGTTCCTCGATAACCCTGGTGTGGCTAGGAGGTACGGAGAGGGGGAACGCCCCGGCCGCTTCCTAGCTAGGTTGATCCGGCATGAGACCGGGCCCCCGCACATTCTCGGGGTTGAGAGATCTGATGGTTCCATGGCGGTCTCTTCACAAGAGATCAATAGGGAATTCTTCACTTTCTACGAATCTTTGTATTCCAATGCCGATGAGGTCTCGTTGGCGGAGATTGACTCCTTTCTCGATACCCTCCCTCTATCTACTCTGTCCCCGGAGGCCGCGGGCTCCCTTGACTCCCCACTCACACGTGAGGAGCTCTCGACCGCAATTGACTCCCTATCCTCGGGCCGCACACCTGGCTCGGACGGTATCCCAGTCGAGTTCTATAAACGCTTCAAGTCACAACTGCTCCCTCATTTGCTGGCTCTCTGGGAGGAGTCTGTTGAGGCTGGGGTGCTTCCTCCTCCTCTCCGTGAAGCCACGATCGCAGTGCTACTTAAGCCCGGCAAACCCCCTTCACAGTGCGGCTCGTATCGCCCATTGTCTCTCATAAACTGCGATGTCAAAATATTTGCCAAGGCTCTGGCTCTCCGGCTGGCTCCCCTTCTGCCATCTATAGTCCATCCAGACCAGGCCGGTTTTATCCCAGGTCGCTCCACTTCTCTGAACTTGAGGCGGCTATTCAACATTATTGATAGAATCAGCCCCGACACACACGCTGTGGCTGTTGCCCTTGACATGCAAAAGGCATTCGACTCGGTCTCATGGAAGTATTTATGGCGAGTCCTTAAGAGCTGTAAATTCGGCCCCTCTTTTATCTCCTGGATCAGACTGCTTTACTCTGAACCGGTTGCCAGGGTCAGTACGGGGGACCGCTATTCTCCCCTTTTCAAGATCGCCAGGGGAACGAGACAGGGATGTCCCTTCTCTCCCCTGGTCTTTGCGATAGCAATCGAGCCGTTTGCCGACATGCTCCGCCAACGCCATGCAGACAAGGGTCTCCGCTCCGCAGGACACACAGATATAGTGTCCCTCTATGCAGATGACGCGTTGCTATTTGTGCGCTCTCCCTCGGCCAACTTACCCCCTGTACTTGCAGACATTAGCCGTTTCGGCCAGATCTCTGGCCTTAAAGTGAACTGTTCGAAATCTACCCTCTTTCCGCTCACGGAATGCACCTCTCACCTCCCTGATACCTTTGGTTTCACATGGGCTCAAGACATACTTATTTACCTTGGGACGGTGGTGACTCGCCAATATGAGCGGACATTCCACGAAAACTACCAGAAATATCTTACGCACTTGACAGCCAAGACTCAGGTCTGGGACAAGCTCCCAATATCTCTGGCTGGCAGAATTGGCCTGTTGAAAATGGTGGTATTACCCCAGCTGCTCTATAGGTTCGCTAATGTTCCCTTATGGCCGGGGGCGGGCTTTTTCCGCGAATTGGACCGCACCGTGAACTCTTTTCTCTGGCACTCGGGTGCGGTTCGTCTTAAAATCGGGACCCTCTCCACCCCCATGTCTTACGGGGGCTTCGGTGCCCCTAACTTTCTTAAATACTGGATGGCGTCACAAATCCAATATACCTCCTATTGGTTTGATACCGCGGATCCAGCCCCGCATGTCCGACTTGAGAGGCTCGCAGTAGCTGATCGAGACATCCGCTCCCTGGTGCTACAACCCGCCCCCTTGACTCGGAACTCGCAGAACCCGGTTGCCTGCACAGCCGTTGCACTAGCAAAAACGTGGAGTCTGTTGGGGACCGCCTATGCCTTCCATGGCAATCTTCCACTTTGGAATTTTCTCCCCGGGGTCCCGCGGGTCCCATTGGTAGCGGTGCGCCGATGGGCGGACTTGGGCTTCGAGCTGCTACGCGACGTGTTCGACCAGGGTATATTTGTCGAGTGGCCTGACCTCCCCTTATCCCTGAGAAGGGACCGGAGCGTATGGCTCCAATACGCATCCCTTCGAAAGACCCTTAAACGACATTACCAAACATTTCCTGCATTACCGCCTGATGACCCCGCAATTGAGGAGCTCACTTCTCCCACCCCTAGGAGGGGCAAGATCTCTAGGCTATACACCATGCTGCAGTCCAGATCGGTCCCAGACTTTACCAAACTGAAACTCGCCTGGGAGGCGGACCTTGGTGTGGAGATGTCCGAGGATCGTTGGACCCATCTATGCGACCGCACGCAGCGGGTCTCTTTCAATTCTCGGTTCAAACTTATTCAATTCAAAGTTCTTCACAGATTCCACCATACCCCGATCAGACTACATCGTATGTCGGCCGACTATCCTACCAGCTGCCCCAGATGCGGTCGGGATGGGGCTGACTATATCCACATGATCTGGTCCTGCCCTCGCCTGGCCCAGTTCTGGGAGGCCGTCTGCTCGACTGTGTCCACTGTGACAGACCACCCCATTGCTCTCTCCCCGCTGGTATGCCTCTTTCACGATCTCCCAGGCCTCCCCCGAGACTCCAAGAAATTAGCTGGTCTTTGCCTCCTCCTCGCGGTGCGCTCTATCCTGCTCTGTTGGCTTCGCCCCTTCCCTCCTACACATGCCCAATGGTTGAAAGCGGTCACGTGGGCCTCTGACACGGAAGAAACCTGGTCCCACCTACAACCCACACGTTCCAGACCGAGAAATATTTGGCTCCGATTCCGCTCTTATATCTCTGACCTAGTCGAGACTCAGACCTCCCCTTCCTCTCCGGTTTCCCCTAGCCAGCTTGGGTCCTTAGCTCAGTCATAGTTCCCTGATACCCTTCTTCACGATCTCACTGCATTTTGCTCTTCGACTGTTCAATATGTGTAGTAACTTCTGTATATCTACGCTATGTATACTGTTCTTTTACAATGTTTCGCCTGGCGCTGTTCGCCTGTGTTTTGCTGCCACGCTTATAATAAAAAGAAGTTTAAAAAAAAAAAAAAAGAAATGGAAGGGTGAATTCTTTTTACCCCTTCCATGAAAGCCTTAATCACTGGTATCTTCCACCACAACACCTTCTGTTGTGATGTTGTATATGTTGAAAGTGCCGCTAGGTGCACCTTTATTGAGTTGAAGACTAGGCCTGAATCAAGTGAGTTAGGTATAGGACAATGAGTGGGAGAGCAGTCGATTGGGTTGATGCTCTGAGTTACACCAGATGACAAACCGTTTCAATTTACTAGAATGGCAATATCTAGTGTTAGGTTTCCTTGCCTCCGAGGATGTCCATACTTCTTTGAGGGAGCTGCAGGTGTCAGAATTCTATGACCTCAGGAGCCAGGCCGCTAAATTCAATGTCTGCGGGCATAGGTGAAGCGTCTCCCCTTTGTCTTGCAACATGTTGTACCGGCAAGGCAGTTTGACTGGAGGAGATAGAGACATCTCCATCAGGTGAGCGAACCAGGGTTAGCGGGCCCACATCAGGGTCACAAATATCATCATGACTGGTTCCTGGTGCATCTTGTGCACGATCTTGTTGAGAAGGCGAGTTGGTTGGGGGGGGTATGGGAGCAGAGACAAATTTCCCTGACCATGTTCCCCAGAGTCCGTTCCCCTTGGATCGGTTCTGGGAGCACCTGCATGCGTAATCTTGGCACTGGACGTTTTCCAGGGTCATGAACAGATCGATCTCTGGAAAACCGCATTGTGCGAAAACGTTGGCGCCGATGTCTGTGTAATCCCCATTCGTACTCTCTGGGCAACAGAAAGTCTCTGCTGAGTACATCTGCCAGAAGATTGAAGTCCCCTGGAACATGTTGTGATAACAGGAACATATTGCATTTGAGAGCCCACTTTCAAATGTTCTGGGACAGCTTGGACAGCCCTGGAGAATGAGTGCATCCCTGTTAGTTCAGATAGTACATGGCCGTGGTGCTATCTGTAAGGATAAGTATAGTCTTTCCTTGTAGTTGTGTTTCGAACGCCTTCAGTGCTTTGAACACTGCCAGCAGTTCCAGCAGGTTCATGTGGTTGGACGCTATATCTGGGGACCACACTCCGCTGGCTGTCTGTTGGAGCAGGTGGGTTCCAAGGGAGGCATCCGTAGTTGGAGTGGCTTCCACTGCGAGGGTGGTGAAGGATTTCCCACCACCTCAGCGAGAGAACTAGGGCTGGCGAGACCACTACTAAATCGTCCCACCCTCTGCTGGGCTGGCACCACTGGTTGCCGAGCTACTCTTGATTTGGGCGCATGCGCAGGTGTGCGTGAGGAACTAAGTAGATACATGGCGCCATCATTCCCAGTAGACGCATAGCCTTGCGTACTGTTACCTCTCAACTGGCTACATGTTAGGGATATGAAACAGCATGTTTTGAAACCTCTCGGAGGGGAAGACGAGGCCGTCCTTTGTTCGAATTGGAGCCTGACTTGACAGGGTCGAAGCTGGATTTCTTCTCGATGGAGAAGCCCAGGCTGAATAAAAGATCTATCGTCCTTTGGGTATTTGACAGGCATGTTTAGTAGGATTCCCCTGTTAATAAGCAAGTCGTCGAGGTAAGGATAAACTGGAATGGATTGCCTGCACGGGTGTGCGGTTGCTACTGCTAGTAGCATTGTAAATACTCTTGGCGCAGATGCTATGCCGAAGGGTAGTACCTTGAACTGATATGGTTTGTTCATCATAAACCTGAGGTACTTTCTGTGCGCTGGCATCGAAATATGAAAGTATGCATCTTTCATATCCAGAGTTGCCATGTAATCCCCCTGTGTGAGCAGAGGAATTACTTCCTGCAGGGTGACCAATCTAAATTGCTGTGGTTTTACAAACTTGTTAGCTGGGCGCAGATCTAGAACAGGACGCATAGTTAAATCCTTTTTGGGTACAAGGAAGTACACTGAATAAATACCCTCCTTTACCTGTGCTAGAGGTACGATCTCTATGGCTCCTTTGTTTCAGTATCTCGACTTCTTGAAGAAGTATGCGAAGATGTTCTGGTGTTAGCCTTAGTTGACGTGGAGGTATGTATTCTGGGATTGGTTGAACTGTACACAGTACCCGTGGGCTATGGTCTTTAGCACCCACTGGTCCGTGGTTATAATTCCTGAAAGCATGTGAGGGAATGTCAACCGGCCCCCGACCGGAGAGGGAGGGGACCCGAATCTTCAAATCATTTGGAGCCTGAGGCAGGAGAACCTCTGAGGGTCAGGGTTCCTGCCTCTTCCCTTACAATAACCTGTATCCCCCCCCCCCCCCCCATGGGGACAGCAGCGTTGCAAGTATTGGCTCCCTGTAGAGAGTTCCAGTTGTTTCCTGAAGGGTATTATTGGTGAGTGGGGCATTAGCCACGAAAAAACCTTCCGTTTCCAAATCCTCGCCGTGTGGCAGGTCTCCGAGTAATATGGTCCAAGCTCTTTAGGGCTTCATGTTCTTCTTTCGCGGTCTCTAAGGCCTCATCGACTGCCTTCCCAAACAAGTTGGATTCCTCCACTGGTTTGTTTATAAGAGACGCTGGTGTTTCAGGTTTACACCTGAATTATGGAGCCACGCGTGTCTTTTGAGGAGAATGCCTTGAGCGAAGGCTCGGCTGGCTGTCTCGGCAGAATCCAAAGTGTTCTTTAAAATACTTCGGTTAACTTGTCCACCTTCAGACATTCTGGAAAGTAGGCAGGTCCGTGGAGGTTCTGGAGCCTCCTGAAGGCCTTCTTGTATTAAAGCCTATTGTGCATCTGCGTACCTATCCAATAGAGTAGTGTTATTGGTGATACGCGTGGAGTACGCTGCCGCTGTGGTAACCCTCTTATCCAGGGCATGAAGTCTTTTCCCTTCTTTGTAAGGGGGAGCCTCGCCTGTTGATAAAGGGACCCCTGCTCTTTTCCTTGTGGTAGTGACTACCAAAGAATCTGGACTGGAATTACCTAATATATATATATATATATATATATAGAGGGTCTGATGGAGAGGGGTGGAAGAGTTTTTCAATTCTTGGGTTTACACCCCTTGTAACAGCCGGTGTAGACAAAGATGGAGCAAGGCGTTTTTTAATCTAATTGATTAGAGGGATGGCTTGGTTGGTTGGCGGCTTCTCAGAGTATATCCTCAACGAAGTCTGCTTCAGGTGGTGCCACTTCAGTGGCAATTTTAAAGTGATCAGCTGCTTTAGGTAGCATTACATTAAATGTTAGTTGATCATCAACGGAAGGATTCCTCGTAGAGGTATTCTGAGGAGAGTCCAAGGCCAGAATGTCTGGGTCTTGTGGCTCTGGGGATTGCCATGGTTGAGGATCACCCACATATGGCACCCACCCCCCCCCCCCTACCCCCCAGCCTTCAATAGGATCATCCTCAATGGGCTCATGTTCTTCCTCATTATAAAAAAGATTATCCTGTACCTTAACTGGTAGAATGTTTTCTTCAGTAAGGTCATAATTATATATGTCCTCTTCTAAAGAGGGGTCAAAAAGCCTTGGCAATTTAGATCTAGGGTTAGCAGGGCTTTCATCCCTTTGCCTTCGTGGTGTGGGTTGTAATGCACGTGAAACAAACTTATCCAACCTCTCCATGCAGTCCTCAAACTTTTCCCTAGTCCAGACTGATTCTATGTCAAGACCGCAGGCTCCCATTATGCTTCTCTTTCTGGTCTTCAATTATTTAAAGCAAGCTCAGCAGCAAAAAATATTTTCTTCAATGTGCAGAAAATATCTAACAAACAGGAAACAAAATGTCTAAAGTCCTGAAAAACACATAAAACTTCATTTCCCAGGAGGCCTGTGGAAAGTTCAACGTGAGGTCACCAACATGTGACTTGAATCCTCCAATTAGTAAGGCCCCGCATAAACAGTCTTGAATATGATGCCACTTCCTCTTTCTTTGCTGCTCACAGCAAGAGATAAGTGCATCATATCCTAGATCTCTTATATCATGTGTGTAATATTTGTTGTTATTGGTGTCATTTCATTTGAGTGCTTTGAGCGCAGCGTTCGCCACGCGTTATTCAAAGGGTTAACTTCCCTTTTGTTTTCCATGTCGAACGCACTATGCGTTCCCTGACAGCGTGACTGGATTCTCTCCGACGCCAGCTGCTTCCTGCTGGCGTCGGAGACTACTGCACAAGTTTTTCTCGTTCCTCGTTTGGCTTCATTAAGCTGTATTTCCTGGATTTACGAGGCTCTGCTTCCACGGAACATCGCGTACTCATTCCGCTTTGCTTCCCGAGGCGGCTCGTGTTGCCGGGCCTCGGGAAGCAACAGCTGCAAACTCCGTGTGACTGAGGTCCCGCCTGCGGTCACCAGAGGGAGCACCTGCAGGTCCTTTTCTCCGCTTTCTGGCGCTCGCGAGCGCATTTCCGTTGTATTTCACAACAGAATCTGCGATTGCGAGTGCAAGGAGCTGCTTCTACCTTCACTAGCATTTTTCCTTCATAAAAAAAAAAGGAAAAAAAAGGAGACAGCTGAAATCTGGTTTTGCCCTATTGGACCAGGGCTTAATAAAGACTCCCTATTACATGCCGTGGGCTTTGAGAGAAGGCGGTCTGCCCACAGACAAAAAAAAGGGGGGAATATATGAAAATATATTCAAATTATAATTGAATCAAAAAAAAAGATAAGGGAGAATAGAAAGGTGCTAATCCAACATGGCAGCCCAGTACTTCGCTCAGGAGGGCCAGGATTGGTCTGGATATGAGGAAGATACATTTGATATTTATGAAGTGGCAATGGCTAGCAGCCTGGAAAAGGTGCTGGGTTCCACAGTGGAGACCAGCATCAAGAAAGCTGTGACAGAAATGCTCCTGCCTATTCAGCAGTGCCTGGATAACATGGAGGAGCACTTACAAGAAAACTCCCTACCAAGAAAAAAAGACTAAAAAAGGAAAGCACCTTTCAGATGGGGGATGTACACCGGCTCGCCTGAGTAAAGACTCCACGACTCCCCCGAGCCAGCCAGAACGAGCCACTGCTGCCCTATCAGACGCCTTCTCCAGGCTGAAAAAGGCCTTTTTGAATAGGAAGGAAAACCCCTTCCGCAGATGAACCCTCTTACCCCGAGGAAGAAAACAGGGGTACCAGACCGTCAAGCTCAGAGGGATATCAACAGGGCTTTGACCAAGAGGAATATGACTTTCACAGTCAATCTCCATTCTCTTCCGACGAAGACAATAGAGTCACGACCCTCAACCTCAGGGATTGCGGCAGCCCCCATCCCTAAGAAGCCAGCCAACGAATACCTTTCCCTCTAAGGGGACGTTTACTCCAGAAGATTTGGGGCACCCCAGATCTGCAGACTGAACCATCTTCTAGGACAACAGAATACTTTAAGGACAGGCTACGCAAGCCACTGAACAAAGAAGTCTGAGCAAGACTCAGAGCTACCTTATCTGGGATCCCCGGGCGTGGACATTCTGCTCTGACACCGGAGTAAGGCTCCAAAATGATTACTTTCTTGGGAAAGCATGCTAAAGATCCACGAAAGGGCATAGATCGTGCCTGGAGGTCATTCCAAGACCGGGTGCTGGACGTCACTGGTCCACTGGCTAAGATGATGGACCTGGCTGAAACAGCCATAGATACAGGGGAACCCATCGATCCTGTGATAAAAAGAGCCATTTGTTTGCTGGGGAACGCCAGCTGTTCCATATCAGCTGAGCGCCGCAAGGGTATCCTTTACAAAATCGACGCCAAGCTAAGTGAGTTAGCTACTGAATCTGGAGCGGCTGCCCAAGGTCTGCTCTTCGGCGACTCCTTCATGAAGGCGATGTCCAAATTTGTGGGCACCTTCACTGCGCTAGACAAAGCGCAATCATCCATCAGAAAAGTCTTTTCTTCAAAAATGTTCACCAGGGCAGGACGAGGCAGAGGTCGCTCTTCCGGCCGATACTCTTAATAGAAGACCAACAATCCAGGGATCAACACGCCTGGCAGGATCGCACAGATACCTTCTTCCCTTCGAGAGGGGGAGGAAGAGGTCGCGGTTGGAGGAGAGCCGCCCGGTACCCAGCTCAACAACAAGCCACAGGTCAGTATACCCGTCGCAGTGCAAGCGTCGCAAACGCCTATAGGAGGGAGGCTAGTTCCTTTTGCGCATGCTTGGGATTCCAATTCAGGGGATGCAGGTCAGAGATACAGTTCGCGGAATGCGACTAGAGTTCTTCGCACAACCCTTTCAAATATGTCGTCCCATTCCCATGTCCAGAGAGGACGAGGTTGCGTTGGACAAGGAGATTCGCAGTTTAGCGATGAAACAAGCAATCCGCCCCTACACAAGCCAAGGCGGTTTCTTACGCCCAATTTTTCTGGTACGCAGGAAGCAGAGAGTGCGTATAGAGATAAACCTGAAGGCTCAACGATTTCATCATCTACCGTAATTTCAAAATGGAGGGTATTTACATGCTCAGAGACCTCCTGAGATCCAACGACTGGCTTATGCGTTTGGATCTGAAAGATGCGTACCTTGCGGAGCCCATACATCAGGACCACGTAAGCCATCTGAGATTCTCCTGGAATCTTCAAGACTGGGAATTCACGAGCCTGCCATTCGGTCTCTCTTCAGCTCCTTGGGCTTTCACCAAGCTCCCGAGTCCAGTAGTAGCACATTTAAGATAACAAGGCGTTCGGCTGCTAATAAATATATTTGGACGATATTTTCATGGCACAGTCTCAAGCGCTGGTAGAGCAACAGACCAGGCTAGCCATAGACCTACTACACAGTCTCGGATTCCTCAAACTGGGTAAAGTCAATCTTTCCGTCCAGAAACCTAGAGTTCCTAGGATTTGTAGTAGACACCGAATTGGCTCAACTCTGTCTCCCAACAGCCAAAATTCATTCCACCAAATGGGAGATCCGCAGACTCCTACAGAGGGACGAGATCTCTCTTCGGGACCTAGCAAGGGTAATAGGACCTCTCCTCTATCCAAGCTATTTTTCCCAGACCTCTGCACTACCGGGAGTTAGAGACTGAAGGGACACCATTTAAGACGCAGTCTCTTATTCACAGCGACTATCAACAGAAGCAAGAACGGAACTCAACTTGTGGCTTACCCACATGGAGGAGGATAAGTAAAGGGGTAGACCTGCACTCAAGACGTTCTTTCTGTGAGAGATATCTGGTCAAATTTTATACCAGTTATACAACGACACCTGATATTATGGACTGGGTCATTGTTGAATATGATAATTGAAAATATTTGGTGTAACAATATTTCCAATACCTATTGATGTAGTAAACACTAGGGTGTTTTGTGTTTGAATGAGTCCTGTATGTGGTTATGAGTGATGGCACGAACAGACTTATGAGATTTTATGATATAAAGATGAATTTTCCTTGTGATGAATTTATTGAATAAAATTTGATATGCATTAAATTTAACCAGCGTCATCCCGTTCTACTGATCCAATTTTTTTGATAACCTTACCCACATGGAAGCCTGGAATGGCCGAGCAATCTTCGGATCTGCACCAGACACAGTGATAGACGCCAGCCGTTCCGGCTGGGGAGCGAGATGAAGTCCAGTAGCCACAGGGGGAACGTGGTCTCCTCTGGAACTTTTAAACTTCCTGGAGCTCCTAGCGGGTTCCTTCGCAGTACGCTCCTTCACCAAAGACAGAGCAAGTTGTTTTATCTTACTGAAAATGGACAACGTTTCTGCAGTAAGATACATCATCTGACCTCTAGCGGAATTAGCCAAAGATGTTTGGCATTTCTGTCTACAACGGATTTCGGTCACGGCAGAGTATATACCAGACCTTACGAACGTAGTGGCAGACTGGTACTCACGGAACACGACAAATTACAGCGACTGGAGGCTCGACAGAAGTCTTCCTCCGAATTCAGCAAATTTGGGGTCCAAGGACCTGTTTGCCTCACGCCTGAACACTCAGCTACCAGTGTTCTTCAGCTGGAATCCAGATCCAGCGGCGACTGCGACGGATGCTTTCCTCCAACATTGGACAGAAGGGGTACACTATGCCTTTACCCCCCTTCAACATGATTGCGAGGACCCTGGCGAAGGTCCGTCAGGAACAAACAGAATTGGTTCTTATAGCACCGGTCTGGACCTCTCAGACCTGGTATCCAGTTCAAGAACTTTCTTCGGATTTTCCAAACCTTCTACCCAGATTTCCAGATCCCCCGTTAGATCCAGCGGGGCAACGTCACCCCCTACTCCTCCACAGATCTCTGATCCTGGCAGCCTGGAGGATTTCATGTCAAGGTGGAGAGTTCCAGGCATGTCCCACATGGCAGTCAGCATCATCGAAGAGAGCTGGGCCCCAGACATTCTCAAAAGATACTCCAACTCATGGAATGCCTGGAGAAACTGGTGTCAGGACAAAGGCTTACATCCAGTTTCGGCACCTATAGAGGAAATTCTGAATTTCCTAGCATCTTTAGTGGAAAGAGGTCTAGCCTACAGGACAGTTAACGCATACTGTTCTGCCAGCTCAGCAGGCCACAACCCTATAGAAGGGATCCCAGCAGGAGAGCACCATCTAGTTTGCAGTCTACTCAAGGGCATCACTCTTACAGTCCCGCCTCCGTCCCGTTACAATAAGCTTTGGGATGTTAAAGTGCTCAACCTTTTTCTGTCCTGACCAGATGAGGAGCTATCCCGCACTGCCCTATCTGGCAAACTCACTACACTGCTCTGCCTAGTCTCCTGCAGGAGAGTTTCTGATGTCAGAGCCCTAGACCTAGCAGGCTGAACCTTCTCCCCTGATGGCATAATATTCCACATACATAGGAGGACAAAGTGGAACTCAAGAGTGATTTCTTATCCTGCCTTTAGGGATCAGCCCAAGCTCTGCTTAGTCAGATGCCTGAAAGCTTACGAAGATGTTACGGCGCTTCTCAGGACCTCGCCTGATGGGCAACATTTGATAGCCTTAAGCAAACCTCACAAAGCGGTTTCCACTCCAACACTAGCACGCTGGGTGCGGTGGACCTTAACCCAAGCAGGAATAGATACCTTGCACTTCGGAGCCCACTCTGTGAGAGGAGCCATGGCTTCCAAGGCTTTCCAAGTCAGGATCCGACTGGATGACATCATGAAAATGGCAGCCAGGGCAAGTGAATCTGTGTAAGCAAATCTACCTGAAACCGGTAGAACAGCCGGCATCCATTGCGGTAAGCTTTAAACGAGCATAATGGGAGCCTCCGGTCTTGACATAGAATAAAGATTTTCCATAATGTCTTACGAGAAAGTCTTAATTCTATTAAAGACACAGAGGCAAGCATTATCCCACCCGGCGAGAAATTTTAAAATATATCATTCTGGTTATACATACATTGCAAAATGGTTACATGATTTTGAATGCAGTATTGTTCATTAAAATAACAATCTATTTCTCTCCCACCCCTCTACCCCTCTAAGGGAACTAGGGTTGTAATATACATGAACTGATTGCGATTTTTCTCTCGTCAGCGTCAGACAAATCCGCCTAATACATGGCACATTTTTCTCTTCCATAAAATGGCTTCGGTTCCAATTCTTCTATCGGACAAGTTTGCAGCTTCGAAAGAGGAAGTGGCATCATATTCAAGACTGTTTATGCAGGGACTTACTCACTCATTGGAGGATACAACTCACATGTTGGTGACCTCACGTTGAACTTTCCACATGCCTTGCAGGAAATTAAGTTGTGTTTTTCAGGACTTTAAGACATTTTATAATGTTTCCTATTTGTGTTTGTTACATATTTTCTGCACACTGGAAAAAATATTTTTTGCTGCTGAGCTTTCTTTAAATAAATAAAAGAAAGAAGCATAATGCTCGCCTCCTTGTCTTTAATAGAAATAAGACTTTCTAGTAAGACATTATGGAAAATCTTTATTATCTGGAACGGTCTAGGGGTGGAATGGTGTCTCTCGTAGTCTTCCGTCGAAAGTGTCCCCAGCACCCTCTTCTGTCGAAAAACAGCTCTGTGCCTTAGCGTCGAAGAAAGTCCTTCCTCTCCTTCAGAGAAAACCTCTGGCCGGATCAATGAAGGTGGGGTATCCCTGTGCCCTTCCCTCGACTCCTGAACACTATCCTTAGATCTCAGAGGATCTTTGTGTCTTTGCGACTCCGAGAGTCCCTAGCCTGCAGTTTATGGGAATCGGCGGACGCAATCCTTGCCAGGCTGACCTAGACGTCCTCACCCGTTAGGAGACGCGTAGGTACATCTGAGGGTTGTAAGGGAGTCCATTTCGGGGGAATCGAGGCCTTGCCTTTATCGGCTGCCTTTATCAGCTGCCTTTTACGGCAGTGCCGTAACTTTGAGTCTTCGGTTTGTCCTCGCCATACGCTTTCCCATGAAGCGTGTCGACGGAACTGTGTGTTTTGGGGGTAGCGCCCTTTGGATTGCCCAGTCGCTAGGTGCGCATGCGGCTGCGGGGAGGGCTGCCGAACTCGATCGGCGGGTGTCACTGGCGCACCCATTGGCGCCGAAGTCTGTCCGCAGTCGAAATAAGGCTAGGGGGTGTGTGCTTAGTGTCATGCACGTGTGTCTTTGTCGCCGGGGTGTGACTTTCCCATAGCAGGGCTTACGCCGTGCTTATTAGGGCCAGGGACAGACGATACGGAACACGAGCGTTCTGTCGAAAGGTCAACAACCTCCGATTCGGAGGCCCGATAGTCACGCTCGCCGTCGTCACATTCGGTGGTAGCGTCAGAAGTCCTGGCCTTGGACATACCGTAGGCCGGCCACCGTTTTACTCTATGCTCCTTCAAAGTCTTGGGTCGGAGGAGCTTACAGGCCGCACACCCCATCTCTTTATGATCGAGCGGCAAGCATCGGTTACACCGTCTGTGCTTGTCCTTGCATGGGAATTTGCCCTAGGGCAAAATCTAAATGGGGTCCTCTCCATAGCCGAGGTAACAGAGTGACTAAGGCCAACTGGGAAAGAGGTAAGAAAGGGAAAGGCATCTTCAGTTTTGAAAAGAAATGTCCACCCCCGAGCCCACTCTCCCTACTGTATAGGCTGGCAAAGGCCCGGCCACATGGTCGGCAGCGCCAACAGGATCACCTTCCAGCGAATCGCGCAGGTCTTCAGCGGAAACTGGAACAGCCGTCGAGACAAGGGACAGAAAGGTTGAAATTGAATACTTCTATAGAATAATTTGACAAAAGATCGGCTGACAATCGCAATGTTCTTTACGAACTCCGCATAATGGCGACCAGTTATCTGGGTGGAAAAAAACAATCTGAGGGACCTCGACGCGTGAGGGATCCTGGGTGCACTGCACGTCACGTAGAGATAGAGTTACAGGTACGCCCAGTCGACGTCCCCTGTCGATTCTAGAAAGATAGATGCAATACTCTGTGGTTACCACTGGATGTCGGACTATGCACAGCATGTGATTCCAAGCAGATTGACAAACATCAGAAACTGTTTCCCAGAGCAGTAGAGTGAAATTGACTACTTACATTTGTAACTTTCTAGACCCAGCACACACTATCTTACAATAGGGTGCTGGAGGGGTTACTTAGTATCCACTTTGTCTAGCTTCTCAGGTAATATTTCTATGTTACCCTTTCCTCACTGAATGGCAGGTGGCAATGGTTTACTTTTTACTACCATTATGGGATTTTAACGCGGGCAGCATTTGCAGCCACAGTAAAGCACCCATGGGTGCCATTTGTAAACTGGCCTTGGTCGTCTTTTTTCGCCATTTCTTTGTGGAAAGGTACTTCTTGAGATTTACTCTGCGCGCCAAACCAGGGTTGGTCCTTTTGTTCATTTTGCCTTTGGCGGGAGTCAGGACGGAAGCCCGCCTCTGGCTCCAGGATGTCTGGCGGGGGCAGGATGCAAGGAAGGTGCCTGAAACTCCCTTAGTCTCCTAGGAGACAGGAATGCTCTCAAGTGATTGGCCGACTGGCTGTCCGGCAAGGACTGCCACCCTGCTGGGGCAGCTTGGCTGGAATGAATGGGAGCAAGCTGCATAACAGGGGAGGCTTTTTGGCTTAGGAGGCAGAGTCGACCACTGGACAAAGGAACCGAAGAACAACTTGAAGAGGACGCCTGCTGCAACTCCTGGACCATTGGTTTGCCTAGTGAAGCCCTGCTGCTGTGCTGAAACTGCAAATTTATATCGACAGAAGACCCTGCAAGGAGGACTTCTCCCTTTGAGTTGGTGGGACCAATCAACTCCAAAGTAAGCCACCTGGACATCCTCTCAAAGCTGGTCGAGTTTCCACTGCAGTCACTGCCGGAACCGGATAGCCTGGGAGCGGAACACGAGTTTGTGTGCGTTGCTTTTAAGCTGGCCAAGAACTCCAGGAAGATCCTCCGGACTCCCAGGAGGCAGGATTGACCGAGCCTGAGCTCCGTGCAGGACACCAGATGCAAGGAAAGTCCATCTCGACTGCTATTTGCGGTAGACGCGAGGAGCTGAAACACTGAAGTGCCACTTGTTTGAAGATTGCCAGTTGCAAGCGGGGACCATCCCATTACAGTGCAGGAGTCCCCAGAAGTCCTCCCTCTTGTCCTCACGACTAAGGTCCAGGAACAGCAAGATCTGCAGAGCTGCACAGGAACAGAAGTCATCTGCTGCACTTTTTCTTCAACTTAAAGGTAATGTAAACTCTACGAGAACTTACCTCTTGTTGTGCAGCCATTTGTCCTTGTTGGAGACTTGCTTGGTTGCACCTGTAGAGTTGCTATCAGCTTCTTTACTTAACAAGCCTAATCAGCTTGTGGCCCTACTTTGATTTTCTTCTATTCTACCAAGACTTTTTACACATTGGAAAAGACTTTCCACTTACCTGCAAGAAGTGCTTCAGTTACTTTGACATTTGCCAACTTAACATTGGCTGGCCTGGCTCCCTGAATGACTCCTCTGCCTAGGTGTGGTCTTTCTAGGAAAGGGTTAACTGATTTTGCATTGGGAGGGTTGTTTTGAAAGTACTTACCTACTTATGAATAACTGTGTGAATACTTGTTTTATTCTGAACACTCTTCTCCTTAACACCACTCCCAGGAATATTCTAAATGCAACAGTGAGATTAATGCCAACAGCACCCTAGCTATTGAAGTCATCTGAGAGTGTAGGTAGTGCCTGTGTGACATCCCAAATGGCCATTTGCTGATTTAGATAACTAAGTGTGTATTTTTGGAGTGTATTTGTGTGTTGCTTTATATTGCTCCCATCTGAAGAAGGCTTATTATAACTGACTGATAAACAGTTCAATCAAGAAACCTTGTGTGTAAGATTTTATTTGAATACTTTTCACTGAATCTCTGCGCAACTCCACCAGCTCACATTGACCCCGCTTGAGATAAGCCTGGCTACTCAACCACACTACCAACCTGTGTAGTACAGACATTTACCAAAGGTTGGGTTCCTATTACCAGGACGTCAGGTTGTTGCAGTGCACCCAAAGAGTACTGCATACAATCTTGCCTAACAGTTCTGTCTAAATAAAATGTCAGAGCGTCCACATTATGTGAAGCCTCTTCGGCCGGTGAAGAATGTGGTCTAAGAGCCAAGACCGTAGGGAACATTTCTTGATTTAGATGACATTCCGAAATCACTCTAGGTAAAAAATAAAAAATGTTTAAGAAACCAGGCCACTGTACAAAGGACTAACTTCCTTTTATGAAAAATAAGGAAAGGTTCCTTTGAGGACAAAGCCTCAAGTTGTCCTACTCTCCTCGGTGAAGTAATAGCTACTAAAAATAAAAGCAGTCTTCCATGTTAAAAGATCCAAATCGCAAGAAGTCATAGGTTCAAAGTGTTTGTACATTAATGCAGACAGAACCAAATTTAAATCCCACTGCAGCGGAGGATCACGAAAGGAAGGATGCAAACGAAGGTGGCCTTCAAAATGCCTCCGGATTGCCTTGTTTGATAAAGAAAACTTTATGTTCTATGTTCAAGTAGGCAAGTAGGCACCTATTGCTGTCACAATGTTCACAGGTGTTGACTTTGATCCCGTTGATAGCAGAAAAGACATTACGTCGTCGAATTAAGCTTTCAAGTATTCAAATTGTGATCTAAAGCCAAATGACATAACCTCAGCCATTTACTACGATATTGCTGCCTTGTGGAAGCGTTCCTGGAAGTCATGATCTTTAAATTCTGATCCGATAAATGTAAATGAGCTCAAGCCAGTTGTCCAATGGAAGGTGGTGGCTTTGGTGCTCCTGACTTCTTCAAATACTGGCTGGTAACGCAAGTGCAATTCACTCACAATGGTTGAACACATTAGACCCCCCTCCACATGTCAGGCTCGAGAAACTGCCGGTTAGTGACCGGGACATTCTTTCCCTAGTTATTAAACCCATGCCGACAGTCATGAACTCACTTGGCCCGGTGGCCTGCACGTACCTGGCCCTAACTAAAACATGGAAATTACAAGGTACCACTCACCCCTTCCAGGCAAACCTCCCACTCTGGAACTTCCTCCCGGGGGTCCCAAATATATCATCGCTCATAGTGCGCAAGTGGGCCGAGGCGGGATATGAGCTGATCCAAGACATTTTTGAACAGGGCAACTTCATTGAATGGCCAGACCTCCCACGGTGCCTGAGACGGAGGCCATCTATATGGTCTAGTCTCTTCGGAAAACCCTTAAACGAAAATACCCTACTTTCCCAGCGATACCACCAGATGATCCTGCAATTGCAGAGCCAACCTCGCCCACGAGGGGTAAAGTATCCAGGCTCTATACATGGTTCAAACTAGATCTACCCCAGTATTCACCAAACTTAAAGCATGGGAAAACAACCTTGGGTTGGAAATAACCGAATGCTGGGCCCATATGTGTGCACGCATACAAGGGGTATCCTTCAACTCCCGCTTCAAGTTAATCCAGTTTAAGATACTTCATAGATACCACTATATCCCGAGAAGACTTCATCACATGCTTAAAGACCACTCCCCAAGATGTCCCAGATGTGGCTATGATACAGCTGACTATATTCACATGATCTGGTCCTGTCCCCGCCTCACCCAGTTCTATAATTTGGTATGCTCTACCATGTCAACTATCCTGGAACACCCCGTCACTCCATCCCCAATGAGATGTCGGTTTCACGACTTCCCCGAACTCCACCGAGATTGCAAAAAACTGGCCGGCCTCTGAATGTTACTCGCAGTACCGTCTATTCTACTCTGCTGGCTTCGGCCTACACCACCCACTCATGCGCAGTGGATCAGGGCGGTTACTTGGGCCTCAGACACCAAGGAATCCTGTACCCTACTACAGTCAACTCACTCAAGGCTCAGATATTTGGGTCAAGTTTCGATCCTATATGTCCTCTATGGACACTGCATCAGACACTACATCTCCCTCCCCCTCCCCTCCCCTCCCAATTCCCCCTCCTGAACTACTGTCTCTTTAGTCCTGTACCCACTCTGCATATACCCCCAAGTGCATAACCAAGCTGTAAACTGTGTACCTGTATCATCTATACTGTTACTGTGTTGTACCTGCCTTGTATGTTACTCTGTTCCTGTGCTGCCAAGCAAAAAAGTTTAAAAAATGGGTATGTGGAAAAACGCATCTTGAAGATCTAGATAAGCCATCCAGTTGTGCGGGAATGCCGCTAGAATTTGAGGAACAGTTACCAGGTGAAAAGTTTCCACTAGCAGAAATTGGTTCCAAAAGATCTAACATCGTAAGAATTCCACCTGTCTTTTGGAATAATAAAGTAGCCCATTTATTTTTCGGGAAACAATTCCATTGCCCCCAGATAGAATTTTTTTTTTTTCTTTAATCTCAGAGAAACACTGGGGAGGATTTCTGGACATTTGGTGGGGAAAATGGTGGTATGGCAGGAAGGGCCAGAGAGTAACCTTGGTGAATGATGTTCAATCCTCTTAAGCAAAGTTCTCCAATTGATGTAGAAATCTAACAATCCTTCCTGCTACAGGGCATGTATGCTCCTTGATAGAGATTGGAGCAGATGGTTTGTATATTCCAGATGGACATCAGACTTCTTCTGATGCGGAGAGGTAGAAGACCAGTAGCTTATTGCGCCCAATCCTTAAACATAATAACAGAGGACTGGTATTGGGAGACCTGGACCTGTGGCTGGGCTGCAAAAAAGATCCAGCAGCCCAAAGCCTGGAAAAATCCCTCAACTTTTGATTGTGACAGCTTGTTAAAGAACCCACACAGGTCAATGGAAATACTCTTGACTGGATTGCCACGCACAATGTAATCACGAGTGACCCAGTTGTGAGCCATTGCCCCCGATTAGATTTATTCATTTACATGAATGTTCTGTGAGGTACAGAAAAAATACTAAGCCGATGAAGCAGATCAAATCCACTAGAAATATTAAGGAATTCGCACCAGAAGCCATGAAGAAATGGCTGCTGCCACTAGCCTCAAAGGCAGAGACCTTCTATAATGCAGATGAAATGAGCAAAGAAATTCAGGGGACTCAGCAAAAGGCAGTTTATGTCCTTGCACCCGTGAGAACTAGATCAGTCCCTTTTAGGAAATGTAATAGCTGGTGTACACTAGAGTTAGAAAATCATAAGTCAAGGAAAAAAAAAAGTTTTTTCCATTGTAGACAATCCAAGGCAGAGAGGAACAGGCAAGATTATAAGGAAGCTTCCAAAGCTTTTAAAAAGGCCATCATAGAAAGCAAGAGAAATATGCTTGATCATAGGATTATGGACGAGGAGCACGAGTCCAAGGAATTGTTCAAAATTCTAAAGGAACTAGAAACTCCGTGTCCACTCGCATAAAGGGCCTATAAAAACACTGAATGGTGCTCATCTATCCAAAAGGTTATGTTCAATAAAGTGGATAAGATCCAACAAAATATTGCGGTAAATAGGACTGAGGTAGATTATGTTAAACCACAGATCACGAAAATGCTGGACAGAACAAGAGAATCAGTTTTTAACCTCTGCCCAGTAACAGACAGAATTGTCTGAAATTATTAAGCTGAAACCGGCTAGCTACAAAGGGGCGCTCATGCCCCAGCAGACACATTTTAAGCATGCTCCCACATTATGATTGAAGTTCACTAAATTGGTTAATACCTCTTATTTAGAAAGTCATGTTGCTGATCATTTGAAAATGGCCTGTATTACGCCTTTGTTGAAAAAGGCTGGCCTGTGCCCTTTGGAAGCATTAAACTATAGGCCTATTAGTAATAATCCTTACTTAAGATATTTGATCGCGTCACCAATATTCAGATTTTAGAACATTTTAATAACCACGAGATTTTACGAGAGACAATCTGGCTTTAGACAGGGTCATCACACGGAAACGGCATTGCTGGACCTTAAGTCCAATTTATTGCACAGTGTGGATAAGGGCAGGACAGCTGCCTTTGACGTAGTGGATCATAGTGTGTTCATTTCCAGGTTGAAGGAGGTGGCAACCTTCTCTGAAGCAGCCACAGCACGGATACAATCTTTCTCGGGTAATAATGCTCAGGGTGGTTAGTGACTCGACCGAAGAACCACCAAGTCTCATGCATTTCGGAATCCCACAGGGTGCATGCCTATCGCCATCCCTGTATAATGTTTTCACTGTTCTACTTTGAGTTAGATAAAAAAAAGGCATTGAGTTCACCAACTATGTGGATGACACTCAATGTGCCATCCCATTAACAGGTAATTATGGGCAGGACACCTTAAGATTGATTGAGGATTATGATATCCTTCAAGCATGGATGGAGGAGAATGATCTTGCATTAAACAAGGAAAAAACCGAACTCAAGGTAGTCGGGACAGCAAATAAAATCAAACAGTTAGGGCACAATTATAAGATGTTTAGAGTGGCACATTGTGAATTGGAAACCAAAGGTGAAAACCCTGGGAATCATCCTAGACCAACATCTTAGCATGAAGGTGCAAGTGAGTAGCCTGGTGTCGTCTGCATACTATATAAAATTGCTTACCCAAATCTGGCCATTTATTGCAAAACCAAGTTCTGAGATAATTACAAGCGCTATTATCGGGTCTAAGATAGACTAATATAACAGGCTTCTTGTGGGCATTAACAAGTCAAGAGTATGCAAACTCCAGGTCAAACAAAACAGTGCAGTTAGAGTGATTACGGGGCTCAGAAAGTGATTAACCAAAACAGGAAGAAACTTACATTGGTTACCCATTGAAGAAAGGATTAAGTTCTGTCTTTTAGTTATGGTGCACAAAAGCCTCACATGTTCTGGGCCCTTGTATTTGAGTGAGGCTTTGTCTAAAGACTAACGTGAGAATGCGCAGGTCAAATAATAAACAGTTAAAAGCCAAGAGGTTTGCTCACTCAAGTGAAAAAAGGGGCCTTCTATACAGCAGCTCCTACGGCCTGGAATGCCCTCCCTGAATAGCTAGGAAAAACCAGCTTGAGTGAAAAGAGCAAGTTACTTATCTTACCTGGTAACATTTTTTAGATGGGATGTTCCTCCGACGTATTCCATATCTATGACAGTAATGGCCGCAGCACAGCTGTGGTCATTACGGTCATAGATGTGGACTATGTCAGAGAACACAATACCCTCGAACTTCAGTTACTTGAAGAGAAAACTCTTCAATTTCTTCTTGAAGAATTACCTTTAGTTTTTTTTTTTTTTTTTTAAATGGCGTCTCCCCAGTTATCCTTCGATGTTGTAGGTTTATATGTGGTGATTGCGCCGATAAGCCTCCGGGTCCTGAGGTGCGCGTTATGCATTTCTAAGGGTGACTCCAGACTTCGCCTTTGGTGTGAATCTCCTCTTGAGTAATAGGATGGTTTATTAGCAGAAGCTGAACATTAGTCCGAGTACGCGGCTTAAAAGATTTAAAATGATAGAGTTGTTTTATGAAAATGGAACTGCTGTAACATGCGCCTTGCATTTTTAAGTAACTTCGTCAATAGAAGGATATCTTACTTACCTGCAACTATTTCTCCAGCATTGGTATCTTTCATAGATGCACATGCTTGAATAATCCCTGTTGTCAGGCTGGGAGTCCTCGGTAATTGAAAAATAAAAATATAATCTAAATTTTTCCTGTAGGAAAAGGCAATACGGATTGGCCATTAGGTCTAAGACATTCACTTATGTAGTTACTCAACTTTGGTCCTTTATGACCGCAACCAATGAGGTGGCAGGGCTTAAACTCAACCCCAGACATCTTCAGATTTTGAGCCATATAGTGACTGCATATATGACTGTCGGGCCTTGGAGCAGCCTCTCAGGGGAGGCGGGATAGCGCGTGTGAATCTATGAAAGATACAAATGCTGGAGAAATCGTGACAGGTAAGTAACTAAGACTTCTGCAACATTGGATCTTTCATAGATTCACATGCTCGAATAGAATACCAAGCAGTGGAAGCATGCCACCTACTTCAAAGAAGCACACATCAGGTCAACAGTAGTACCCAAGAGTATCCTGAACACATTCTGCATGCTTAATCCTGATGGGAAGGAACAAAGGCTGTTCCAAACTCACGCAAACATGTGCCGCCGGACAGCTTGCCCTGACGCAGACTCCATTCTAGCATTTTCTCTTAGACAGCAGTTTTTGGCGAATGCAAGTAGTGTGCTCCAGGTTGCCCCTAGCTAAGTCATTCACGGCCACTCCCGCCTGGAAAGGCATTGTAGTGGCCCCGTCCATACCAGTACAGCTACTGCCCATTCGACTAAACGAGTTACCCAGATTATTTGACAGTGGGTAATACAATACACCACCTGATAGGGCAAGGCCTTGTCTAGAGATGTCTTAGCCCCTACGGGGCCCTAAAACTGAAATAAACAATCTGGAAGACAATCTAAAGGGCACTACTGTGCTGCAAGTAACATTTACATAATTGCAACTAGTGCCACAAAGGCAAGGCGTGTTGGTATGCCTGCTGACAAACAATTGTCAGTACAGTGTGTTCTGACAGTGATTTCTGATACCACCTTGGGAAGGGTAAACAGAGGGTAAGTTGACAAGAGCTTGCTGTTTGCTGATTCATCTAGTAGATGTGGTTGCCACTAGGAAGGTAACCTCCTAGGAGAGGAAGTTTAGATTGCATATGTGGATGGGCTCATATGGAGGAGCCATCAATGCTGTTAAATGTGTGCTGAAACACCAACTTGGAGTAGGTGCTGGCATCTGTGGGAAGGTTTTTAATCAAAACCCTTAAAGAGCGTTTTTACTGCAGGGTCAGAAACGAAGGATATAGCTCCAGAAACTCCGGAGAAGGACGTCATAGCTGAGACATGAACATGGAAACAACACCTGCGATAGGTGTGCTTTAGGCCAGTGAAGCAGGAGATAGTAAATTGCTTCATGTGACAAAAACAGGTGAAGTTGCTGTGTTGCACACCAGGTTGTAAACCTTCTCCATTTCTTGGCATACGTGTTGCGTGTGGAAGGTGCCTTTGAAGACTGAAATAATATTCCAACATTTGATTGGTATGTTTTTGTTGTTCAGCAAGCAAGCCCCGAGAGATAGCAGGACTAGGTTGGTATGCAGAATGTGCTTGTTCCGTTGCATAGTAAAAAAAAGTTACTCACGGTAGTGAACATCTTACTTGCAGTCCATAGTCCCCTTTCCTCCATACTTTTGGGACATTCCATCCAGTGGGACGGGAGAATGTTTGTAAAAAAGCGTAAAATTGAAACATGTGTCCTCTTTTTACGCAGTGTACTGCATGTGGCCGTAACCCCGCCCTCCTGAGGTCCGCCCCACGCATCACCCTTCAGTCCTTTTCTATCGCCATGTCGGAGACCTTTTAAGCAATAGAGGATTACTTATTAGAGGGGACAGCGAGCGTATGGAGTAAAGGGGACTATGGACTAGGAGTAATATAGTCATTACGGTGAGTAACTTCATTATACTCCTACATCCCGTCCGGTTTCCTCCATACTGTCGGGAGATTACCAAGCACTCCTCACAGGAAATACGCGTGGATGGAACCTCCTTACTGAAAAAGGTTTTGAAGAACAGCCTGGCCGAATTGAGCATCGGCTCTGGAGCTCAGGTTTAAGCAGTAATGCTTACCAAAAGCTGATAGGAAAACCCACATAGCTGCTTTGGCAACGGTTCGATGTGCTTAGAGAGCGACCAATAGATACGAGGGAATGAGGGGAAAGCCTAAGCTTTCATGTTGACCCACAAGCTGCAAAGGGGACCACCTCTGGTGTTCCCCACTGCTGGAAAAAGTTGGATATTGCCGTTCATCTCACACTTGTAACCTATGCCGACTGAATTAATCTGTGGTCACATTGAGGTGACCCGGGATGTGTGGAGCCTGGAGCCAAACAGTATATTGGATGGCCCAGCTCAAATTTGTATGGCAAGATCCACAGGGAGAGGAGAGTCACCCTGCTTGTTAATGTAAAACCTTGTTTTAAGGGAGGTTTTCAAAATGGCTGCTGTGGCCCGCTTAAGTTGTGCCGCCATTATTACACACCACGGGAGAACTGCATCACAGGAGCAAGTGGAGCAATAGTCTCCCCAGGGGAGTCAGGGGCCCTGCGTGTCATCCTAGCCTTGAAACAAGGAACCTCGGCAGAGCCGGTACTGGAAGGTCTGTGGTGTGTGACCGCCTTCTTTCGCCTCCCTCCCACTCTCCTCCCCCCAACAGACCAGGTATCACCACGGCCACATGCACGGAAAGGATTAGGGATATACCTTACAGCCAGGACCCTCAATGAGGAACTCTCAATTCTGTTGGGACCGATTTAGCCCCAAGTAGGGGAACCTCAGGTTTAACCCTGGTCTGAGAGGGGCCTCGAGCTAAGACTCGATATAGTTCACTCCAGACAGAGAAGCCTTAGGGCGACCCATGGTATCCAAAGCCACAGCGGAACTGGGAGCAGCCTTATCCCCAAATGGGGAACCTTTGAAGAAGTTCCAGTATTGGGAGACTGCTGCGGGGCCCCTCAGAAGTTTCCTGTGCGTCTCACTGAGCCGAGACCGAAAGGAGTACCCGAATCTGAAGTGTTCTGCTCCCACGGAGAACCACAGATATTTCATATGCGGGCTCCAAGTCAGAATGTGCATTTACGCATCCAGGAAGACCACCACACTGAGCCAATCGCCCTTCCGAAGAGACTATTTGGCAGGGCGTGATCAACTTGAATCTCTTTCGGAAAGACCGAAGATAGTGCGCAGGCCATTCTGGTTGAGCACTGTAAAAAGGACAGCAGTACTAGCCCCTACCTTGCTCCATGAGGGGAACAGTTTCCACCGCTCTGAGGTATAGAAATGTCTAACTCTGCTCTGAGGAGGGCATCCCGATCTGTTGGAAGAGAGGTTTGATGGGTGGGGTAGGAGGAAAGGGCAAGCGAAAACCCGCCTAAACGATGGACAAACCCCACCAGTCTTCGCTGATGGTTTGCCACACCTCCAAATGAGACGAGATTCGTCCTCCCACCGAAGTGTAGTGTGACCGACAAAAATATCATTTGGTGATTTGTCGGCCCTGTAGAGGAGGCTGATGGCTGAGAGAAGAACCAACCACTTAAGACAGGGCTACCAACAGGAGTTTCAGATCGGTATGCACTGCGACCCTGAAACCCCCTGATCCCAGAGAAGGACAGTCTGGGACCCTGACCTATGTGTACAAGGGGTATTAGCTGAAGCTGTCGCCAGGACCGACAAGCAGGTATTTGTTGTCCACATAGCGTGGAAAAGCGGCTCAGCCCCAAAAGGAACGCTCCCAACCCCAGTCATGAAAATTGGTGTAAGGTAGGTATCCAAAATGGCTGCTGTGGACCAAGGAGGTTGGGCCGCCATTTAGTCAACACCTAAAGTGAACTGCGTCATAGGAGAAAATGAGGCAACTGTCCCCTCAGTGGAGTCAGGGGACTGAAAAGACGCTTGAAATAGGTCCTCATAGGGTCGGAGTGCAAATAAATAATAAACCTCACTCAGCCGAGGGCTTAGGTGTTGAAGAGGAAGAAACCGCTTATAAGGGACCTACCCCCTACCTTCCCCCGAACATGAGAATGGTTGCCAGGAGGGTACACCACCGGCCGGGTCCACATAGATCAGAGGAGCAAAATCAGGAGGGAGCAAGATAGTATGAGGCAGCGGAGCCCACGCATGCCGGTCAAAAGGGTGCAACGTGTTACTATTGCCGAAAGGAATGCTCACAGCACCAGACGTTGCGAACATAGGTGTAAGGGAGGTATCCAAAATAGCCGCCGTAGGCCACGCAGGTTGGGCCGCCATTTTGTCGCCACCTGAAGAGAACTGTGTCACATGCGTAGCTGAGGTAATTGCTTCCTCAAGAGAGTCAGGGGACTTAACACTTTAGCCTTACAAGGATCTTCGGCAGAGCCGGTACTGGGTGGTCTCTGATGTTAAGTTGACATCTTCGAACCAGTCTCAAAATGAGCCTCCAACAGAAGAACATCGGACAAGCCGGTACCAGAGGGAATGCAGTCCGTGAACCCCTCTTTGCCACCCTCAACAGAACCAGTACCACCACAACCCTGAGCGGGGGACGATTGAGGACAATACCTCACCGACTAGACTTTAGCCTCCATAAGAGGAACCTCAGGTTTCAACCTGGTCCGTAAAGCTCCCTTAAAAGGGGCCTCAAGTCTGGACCCGGTACAGACTTTAGCATCCACTAGAAGAACCTCAGGTTTCAACCTGGTTACAGTGGGGAAAGATCCAGAAACGGAGACCTCAGGGGACCCCTGGTATCACAGCACCCTGCAGAACTGGGCTTAACTTTAGCACTGTGATGGCGAGCCTCGGAACAATGTCCGGTACTGGCAGGCCCGTCAGGACCCCCAGAGGAATCTCTGGTACGCCTGTTAGGCCCTTGGGGCACCTCAAGGAAAACCTGGTGACAGAGCTACAAGAAAGGCCCTTAAAGTACTCCCTCATGGGGTCAGAGTGCATAAGTCTCTGAAACTTCGCGAAAAAGGCATCCTCTGACTGAATGGATTGGCATTGACCCATGGCAGCGGTTGTTCAACAAAAGGTTACCAGCACCAGTCGATAGAGTGGGTGTAAGGGAAGAATCCAAAATGGCCGTGAAAGACCAGGAGCTAAGGCCTGCCATTTTGTCCACACCTGAAGAGAACTGCGTCACGTGTGGATGAGGCAGGTATCGCCACAGGATGTCAGGGGCTTGATCGAAACTTTAGCCTTGACACAAGGATCCTCAGCAGAGCCGGTACTGTGGGGCCTCTGATATTTACTGGACATCCTGAAGGGGTTCTTTGAATTAGTCTCCAAGAGAGGAACTTTGGCAAAGCCGTTAACAGGAGATATGGTCAGCAACCTCTCATAGGGCCCCCTCAACAGAAGCGGCAACACTGCGAGCATGGGAAAGTTGAGGAATCCACCTCACAGACAAGACCTTAACGGGTCTCTCTGTTCTGTTGGTACACACCTTACCATCGATAAGAGGAACCTTGGAACAGAGTCCAGTCTGAACAGCTCCCCCGAGAGGGGCCTCGAACAGTGGTTCAGTACAGAAAGCCTCAACTGAGGCCTCAGGGCACAACCCGGTGTCTGTGTGCGAAGCTCCAAACAAGGAGACCTCAGAGTGAACTACAGTACCCAACACCTCAGCACGACTAGGCTGGCTATTAGCACCTGATTGGTGAATCTCGGATCGTGATCCAGTATCGGCAGGCCCCTCGGAGAAAACCCTGGTGCGCCCATTAGGCCTGCGAGACACCTCAGGAGAAATCCAGGTAGCAGAGCTTTTGAAGCCCCTCCCGGACCTGGAGGACCCCGGGAAGGAGTCTCCCGACCGGGGTGCCCTGCAAATTAAGGAATTTACCGGGCGTCTTTTCTTTCCGTCAATGTAGAGTGGAAAATGCGATGGAGGAACTCTGGAAGATGATCTCCCACCGACAAAGACGACGTTGAAGTGCCTGGACCGAAAGAGTTGCAGTAGAAACACGAGTCCCAATGGTGATCCAGTCCCAGACACTACAAACAGAAAGAATGGGGATCTGCGGTAGCGAAACGACATTCACAAGAGGAACAAGAGAAAAATACCAAAGAATCCAGCATAGACTGAGGACGAAACAACTGCAGAACCGGAGCAGGGGAGAAGGACAACAGGAAACAAGAAAAATGTCTTCCCGGTGATGCAAGTGCGTCCAGCCCCGACTGCGCAGAGAAAAGGACTGGGGAGGGATGCGATGGGCGGAGCTCAGGAGGGCGGGGTTACGGCCAAGTGCGGTACCCCGCGTAAAAAAAGGATGTTCACATTTTTCAATTTGATGCTTTTTGACAAAAGTGCTCCGGTTTCCTCCCACTGGACGGAATGTCCAAAAAATATGGAAGAAAAGGGGATTAGACATAGGAGTATCAACGATTGGTGCACTGAGGCAGATGGGAATGGACGCTTCATTTGTAGGGGAGACTGGCCTGGCTCAGGTTTTAGCTACGAAGATCGCCCTGCAGAGTATCCTGTGAACTTGCCTGCCCATGTGAGGGAGCAGGCATCCCACAGTGAATTTTCTATCGGGTAGCTGGATGCAAAACGGAGGGTGGAGGTGACCCCATGTTCTGAAAATATGTTCGATCTCAGTCCAATCGAGTTCTGTGCGACCTCGTCCAATCGAGTTCCCCATTGTGGGACGTGGAACATTCCAATCTCATTCGTTTTCCCAGAAAGTTTCCTCAAAGGTCTTCTGCTCCGAACCGAGTGTTGTGGGCGAGAGCCCATTTCCAGGGCTTGTACGCCTTGTGCCCCCTTGCATGATGGTATAATGCAGAGGAGGTGTTGTCAGTTTAAGGTGAACACCTGTTATGCAAGGCTAAGTTGAAAAATGCTTCAGAACCCAAGAAAAGGCCAAGAGTTGGTGGTTGTTGATGTGGAAGTGTGATTCTTGTGCAGTCCATGTGTTCTTTGTAAGCTTCCGAGATGGGCTCGCCATCCTGACAGATGCATATGTTCTGAGAAGAATTGTGAAGTGGGGGTCTGGAAAGACCGGTTATATTCTAGGTTCTGCTGCTCCCTCCACAACTCTGGTGGAAAGGAATAGCAGGTGCAGAAAGTCCTCCCACAAACCTGATGCTTGGATACATTGACAATATAGTTCTTCCTGGATCGGCCTCATTCTCAACCTGCAATTTGGAAGTAGTAGTAGTATACATGACATTATACCCAGTAGGGATTTGTAGTAATGCGGCATGTTGCGCATCTCTTTAAGAAAACAGTTGAAACGGTGGGGGAGAAATAAAATTTAAAAAAAAAAAAAAACCTTTTCATCCGGAGTCACCCTCGGAATGTGGGTGTCCAGTTCAATTTGCAGAAAGAAAAGGTGCATGTTTTTATTTTCTTTTTTGTCTGCTTTTTACTGTTGTGATAGAAGAAAGGTCTACCTTGTTAATGGTCTTTGTTTGCCTGACAGCCTTGGTTGTGTGCAAGCTTGACCTTGCTCCGATGAGCAAATCATGGAGGTAGGTTAATGGTTCTAAACCTGCTCTTCCTAGGTGTGCTGCCACCAGGGCAAGACCTTTGGTGAAGACCCTAGGTGCTGACCGCAAGACGAAGGGAGCACCTGGATCTGAAAATGCTCGTTTCCCACTGCAAAACCGAGGTAGCACCTAGCGCCAGATAAATGTGTACTTGAATTGAAAAAAAAACGAATCCTAAAGGTGGATAGCAGCCAGAAAAATAGCCCTTCTAGAGCCATGGCCGGTCTGTTGAAGTGTCTCTAGTTTGAAAGTTAAGTGCTTGAAGTCCTTGCTTAAAGCGTGTAGGCCTAGAATAGGGTGCCACTGCCCGTTTCTTTTCTTTACTACAAAAATTAGCAGAAGACCCTTCACCGTAGATTGGGAGGAACGGTCTGTACAGCGGCTTCCTGTAGCAACCTGTCCATCACTAGCCAAGCTGGGACATTGATGTGCGATGTGAGCACGAGGTGGTAAGGCTAATGGCTGCGTACAGACTCAATGGTACGTCCTTGTTTTATTATTTGGGAACCCACTAGTCTGACAAGATCATTTGCCACTGATGTAATGGTGGCTGATCTTCCCTTCCACCGGGGTGCGATGTGGGAGGAGATGGCAAGCGGGCCCTCGTTTGGCCCTCCCGTGCCTGCCCTTGTGTGATGTGAATTCAAGGAGGACTACTGGTACCTTGTGGACGACTGATTTGCTGAGGTGGAATAGGGTCTGTTGTAGGATCAAACTTTCCATGATATGCCACAATAGGGCAAAAGGTACGCCATTCCTTGTCTTTAAGGCTTAGTGAACTGATGGCCCTAGCTGTGTCGGTGTTCATCTTGATCCCCTTTAGGTGATCGACCCCTTGTTGGCATTGAAGGAAAGGTGGAAGATCTGCACCAGTACTTCATGCCTGAAGTTGTAGTCTTCATGCACGTTTGGCATTGGAGGACCGCTCCATGAGTCAACTCTAAACCCAGCCACATCCACTGCAGAGTGAGTCATGTGATCAGGAGCTGTTCCTTAGTTTTCAATGACGGCATAAGGCTGGTTTTGAAATTCAGCTGGCAGTTGCCCCATGAACCTGGGCATCTTGTCCCACCTTTGTCTGTCATATCTCGCTATTAGAAGAGCAGAGACACCCGAAAGGCAACGTGAAATCTTGACCCTCAGATTAAAAGTCTGATGCTCAACTGACAGCTATCCAGGCTCTGGGAAAGCAAGAGCACTGGCTGTTGTAATAGAAAACGATGCTGAAGCTGAAACTTTGCTGTGTACAGCCTCAAGTTGCCTGCTTCATTTGTAGGCAGCGCCGTTAGTGGTGAAGCAGGATTTGCTAGTTTCTTCCTTGCGGCCACAGTGATGACTGAATCAGGTTTCGGGTTTTCCCGCAACATAGTGGTGTCTCTTCTGGGGCTGCTATTGGGGTATGATTATAGCCCTAAACCGTCCTTTCTTTTGACTATGATGATACAGCCCTGACTTATTGTCTGCACACGATACTTGGTGATCAAACATTACTGCGGTCTTGCAATTTCAATGGAATGAAGCTATGCCGTCCGGTGGTGAAGAGCTGCCAGGGGAGTCACGCCTCTTTTGCTTCTCAATGACATACTCCTCCCATTGGTAGGTGTCCTGTTGGGGCGAGTTTGGAGGAATCTCCACCTCAGGCTTGGTTTGCGTTTCGGGCTCAGAAAAAGGATCATGAAATCGGGTCCTGCCAGTCAGACACTGTAAAGAAGGTGCCCTTAAGGACCATGTTGGAGAGAGACTTCCTTGAGTTCACGGTGGCCCAGGCAGAGCCCTTTTAATGACTGCTGATGATGTACTTGTTATCACCAGTGGTGGCAGCCAAACGCGTCCTTTGCCTTTGGAGATTATTCATGATGCTTTTAGAGGATTGTGCTCCTTTGGCACAAAGAGTGGCCTGTCCTTTTTTTCGGTCAGAACTTTTGTCTTGCAGAATTATGTTAGGAAGTCTACCCATTTCCATGATGGGGACATGTTAACATTTGAAAATGAGATCTGTGGCACCGACAGCGTGTGTTTATGACTGTTCCGTGGTGTCGTAGACAAACAGCCCTTAGACTGTTTACCCCCCTGTCAACTATGCCTTTCCCGTCGATCGTTTACCAACAGTCAACAATGCAGTCGTGGACAAGGGCTCCAGTTGACAAGGACTTTGGATTAGCTGTGGACGGTGATCCTCCCGTCAACGGTGCCGGATTAGCCATGGACAGGGATCCTGCCGTCGACAATGACTGCCAGGGACGGGGTTTCTCCCGTCGACAAGGACTTCGGGTTAGTCATGGACGGAGAGTACCTTTGTAGACTTTGACCGGCCACATTTCCTCAATAGGTGGACGAGGCACTAGTCGACGTCAATTAGCAATGGACGATGATATGCCAGTCGAGTCTTGCGCGATCTGAAAGACACCTGGCCTAATAGGATCGTTGTCTGTCTGCCCCATGTTTCCCCCCCCCCTGTTGTGCCTTGAAACACTTGTGTATAGGAGCGTTACAAATGCCATATCATATATCATACCTTGTGGACAATCGTCCGTGGACGTTACCTTGGTAATAGTCATGGACGAGGAGGTCTTACCTGTGAATTGTGATGTTATTTCAGCAAAACTTGGAGTGCTTTGATGTTGAGGACGTTTGAGGCGTCATTAACTCCTTTTGTGGCCGCTTCTTAAGCAAGCAGTGCTGTCCCCCTTTCCACTAAAGCAGCCTTTCTCTTGGAAGCATGCTTCTCAGGCATCCTGTGGGAGTGACGGGAGCTGTGCATCCAATGAATGGCACTCGCTCTTCAGGGAAGGAGTCTCCTGTACCTGTCCTGTAGGGTCTTCTGAGGAAGGTCTGACAAAAAATGACAGCCTTGAATGTCGGGAGGGTAAATTCAGATATGCATTCTTTAACGGGTTCTCATGAAGACAAACCTTATGGATTACCTGAGTTAGTCTCTTGAAAGAGGTTTTTCATTAGAAAGGGCCATTATAGCCGGAAACCCCAGATGCCATGAGGAGCCAGTTGTAGGATCTTCCCTGGACTATTTAAAGATGAAGACAAACGTTTCCAGTACTGAAAAACACAATATGAGCAGAGCAGAAGAAACTGTTAGTGGAATATTTACGAAGAGACTAGAAAATGGCAGGTGCAGAAACATACCCCACCTGCAGGTACGGTTTTCTTCCTACCAATATCGGCCTCCTTCCTGGTCCTTACGAAATCTTTGGTCGCCTTTGGTACCGGTCCGAGCTGCGACATGGAAAGAACACTACTACGCAAAGAGCTCTGGTGAATTCCACACCAAAAGACACAAACTCACTGGGTAAGCTCCTCAGGCATAAGACGCAAGCATGAGGATCGGCCGCTGAGAACCTCTTCCTACAACGGATAAATTCCTTGAATCCTGTAGTAAACAGCATGCATCAGAGGGAGGCATTGCGTTGAAGAAAAAAGAATACACAAATCCGAATGAAATAGGGGATGGACAGCCAAAAGTAACGCCCCAAAAATAGGGATGTCACGGAGCGCAGCAATTCCGACCCACCCAATAGGCAGAAAAAAACAGGAACTGGGTGTGGGTGGTTGGTGGCATAGGGGTGAAGGGAGGGACGCATACAATATAGTACCATCATGTCTTAATTCTTGAAGGGGCAACTATATTTTAGAGCCAGCATTTTCCATCCCACCTGCAGATGCAGGCTTTCCTAAGGAGTTGGGAAGGAGGGAGACCAGGAAGACAGAAGAAAAAGTTACTTACCCCATGTAACGTTCCTTCGACTAGCTGTTCCTCCCAAGTATTCATCTTTGATATTCAATACCCAGCTCCTGCTGCTTCAGAATTGTTTTTTTGTTCGTCAGAGGGCACTGTGCGTCGATGCAGTCGACTCAATATCCCTCGAAAGGCCTCCGTCTCAAGGATGTCATCATCGAAGGCATATATAGCACGTGCAGCGCCTGTTGACTTCAGTTAGAAATACCTGCATAACCACAGGAATGGCCGTACTCGACTATGAAGGATCGAAAGCTATAATAGCATGAGAAATTCTACTGTGGGGTAGGTTGGGAGGACGATGAGGAATACGTGGGAGAAACATCCAGTCTGAATAACGTTGCCAGGGGTAAGTGTTAGAGATTTCTCAAAAACGTACTAATTCCCTCCGCCTTAAAGACCACCCAGCAACTTTGCTGGATTTTGAGAACTTGATTCTTTTTTTACCTGGAGAGAGCGGGACCCTTTTATTCACTCATGTATTTTAATGTGAATTGTACCTCTTTCTTTTTATTATGAGTCCGACAACCTCCATAGGCATCTTTTATATTGGTCACACAGCACCTTCAGTACAGTGGCACAGGGAAGTCTTAGATTTCCCCAGGTTTAAATACCTCCTCTGGGATAAACGTTTTCCCAGAGCAGTAAAGTGAAATTGACTTTACTTCGCATTGTACTTGCTAGACCCAGAGTGCTGGAGAGGTTACTTAGTATCCCCTAGGTCTAAATGCTCAGGTAACATTTGTATGTTACCCTTTCCTCACAGAATGGCTGGCGGCAGTGGTTTCGTCCAAACTACCCTGATTTGCATTTACCACGGCTGTTCACAGCTCCGTTAAAACTAACCGCGGGAGCCATATTTTTCAAAATGGCACAGAGCCATCTTTGACAAAATGGTTCCTGGTCTTTTTTTCGCCATGTCTTTGTGGAAAGGTCCTCCTTGAGATTTTCTCTGCTCGCCAAACCAGGTTTAGTCTCTAAGTTAATTTCGTCTTTGGCAGGCTTCAGGAGTGAAACCCGCCTCTGGCTCCAGAGTGTCTGGGTAGGCAGGAAGTGAGGGAGGTGCCAGAAACTCCGTGTTTAGTCTCATAGGAGACCCAAATGCACTCTGTGGCGATTGGCCGGCTGACTGTCCGGCAAGGACAGCCACCCTGCTGGGTGACTGACAGCTAGGCTGGAATGAATGGGAGAGAACTGAATAAAAGGCGAGTCTTTTGGGTGGAAGGCAGAGTCGACCACTGGACGAAGGAACCGAAGAAGAGCTTGAAAAGGACGCCTGCTGCAACTCCTGGACCGTTGGTTTGCCCAGTGAAGCCCTGCTGCAGTGCCGAAACGCCAAGTTCGCATCGACAGAGAAGCCCCTGCAAGGATGACTTCTCCCTTTGAGTTGGTGGGACCAATCAACTCCAAAGTAAGCCACCTGGACACCCATCTCTGAGCTGGTTGAATTTCCTCAGAGTTGCTGCAGGAAACTGTATAGCCAGGGAGAGGGACAGTGGATGGTGTGTGTTACTTTTAAGCTGGCCTAAAGCTTTTGGACGATCCTCAGGACTCCCACAAAGTAGGACTGACCAAGCCTGAGCCCGCTCAGCATAGTGCGGGAACCCAGAAGCAAGGACAGTCCAGCTTGACAGCCAGGAAACGCGTTGTTGCCATTTGCGGTAGCTGAAACGCGAAACAGCCACTGAAAGTGAAGTTTGCCAGTTGCGGGTTTTGACAGTCCCAGTGCATTGCAGGAGTCCAGACGTCCTCCCTCTTACCCCCACGACTGAGTGCCAGGAGCAGTGAGATCTGCAGAGCTGCACAGGAACAGAAGTCATCAGCTGCATCTTTCCTCCTTTACCAAGGTACTGTAAAACAAGCCTAAGAATGTACCTCTTACTGTAGAAGTGCAAGTAACTTTCACAACTCACAGGTCTAATCAGCTTGTGGCCCTACATTTGATTCTTCTTTTCATCAGACTCCTAAGAACTTCTGCAAAGACTTTTCCATTTACTTACCAGAAGTGCTTTATCCTATCCAAGACTTTTGCACACTGACTTTGGCTTAGCCTATTGAATTGAAGGACTCTTCTAGTGAACTTTAAACGTATCTGCACTGCTTAAGAACATTTGTGGTCTCGTGTGGTCGAATAACCTTTGCCTTTTACCAACTTTTAAAGAGTGCTCTGAATGCCAACAGTAAGACATTAATGTCCCCAGCACCCTTGTTACTGGTCACCTGTGGGTGTAGGTGGTGTCTGTGAGCCATCCCAAAAGGGTCTTGTCCGATTCAGAAAAAGTGTACAGTGTTGAAGTAGATGTGTGTTACTATTCTATTGCTCCCTTCTGAAGAAGGCTTTACAACTGACTGATAAATTAATAATTGTTTATGCAACAAACCTTGAGTGTAAGAGTTTATTTGAATACCTGTAACTGAATCTTTGTCTAACTCCACTACATCTCACATTTCCCCTTTTGAGATAAGCTTAGCTGCTCAACACGCTACCAAAACTGTAGTAAAAGCTTATGTCAAAGGTTGGGTTGCCTATACCTGTAGTCAGAGTTGTTTTAATGTTCCCAGAGGGAACTGCATTCAAATTTTGCCTAACAGTAAGTAACTTGTTCTCCGAATAGATTGTGTCCTCCCACGTATTCCTAATCTTTGATAGGCTCGCTAAGCAGTGTTAGATTTGGTGGAAGGAGTATGAATTTGTTTTTTTAAATGTTTTCATGAACCGAACGCAGGACAGCTTTTCCAAAGCTCCCATCCTGGCTGAGGGAAGACTCCAGGCAGTAATGTTTTGTGAACATGTGAAAAGTAGACCACTTTGCTGCCTCAAATACTCTTCATCGGTACACTCCTTTGCAGAGCTTTAGAGGTAACCATGCCCATGGTGGAATGGGCCCTTAACCTTCAGGCAGATCCTTGCCTGCCAGTCTAACATTCCTAAATCGCCAGAATGATCCACTTGGATGAGGTCTGTTTTGTAACAGCGTGAGCCAGTTTGAGGCCCATATAGCCAATGAAAAGCTGATCGTCAAGACGAAGATTTGACAGTCTAGTTATATAAAAGCTCAGAGCTCTATGTGGGTGCAACCTGTGTAATCTCTCCTCCATACCACCATGAGGTTGGGTATAGAAAGCAGGTAAAACAAGGTTCTGCCCTATGTGAAAATCAGAAAGGATTTTGGGCAAGACTGAAGGCTTAACCCTAGGAAAATAGAAAGGGCGGCTTGGATGAAAGTGCCTGCAATTCACAATCCACGGGCTGAAGTTAGAGCTACCAAGAGAATGGTTTTAAAGGTTAACAACCTTAATGGACATGAGTGTAAAGGTTCAAAGGGTGCACACAGACATTTTAGTACCAGATTAAGGTCCCAAATTGGAACCTGGAAAGGGGATGGGGATACACATTGGTGAGCCCCTTTAGAAATGGTCACTAGGGGAATGTTGAAATATTAACATTCTTCAGACGAGCGCTTAAAGATGGATAGCGCCTCCAAATAGCTTTTAATAGTACCAACCTGGAGCCCCAGATTGGCCAACGATAGTAGAAAGGCTAACACCCCAGGTGTTTTGCACAGCAAAGGGTCTACATTCTTGTCTCTATACCAGTTCCAAAATGTGTTCCAACGGCAACTGTACAAGGTTTGTTGTTGCTGGCCTTCCGGCTAAAAGCTAAATCTCCATTACGTCATCCAGGAGGTCCCAATCCTTGCATCTCAGCCTCTCAGAAACCATGCATGAAGGCTGAGTGTTTTGACCTCTGGATGAAGAACCTGACCCTCTTGCGAGAGCAGGTCCTCTTAGTGGACGACATATTGGAGGATAGCTTGACATGGCCAGAAGGTCTGGGTACCATGTCCTCCTAGCCCAATCCAGGGCAATTAGGATCATGCATTTCCCAAACTTTCTCAACCTCCTCATCACGTGAGGAATGACGGGGACTGGAGGAAATGCGTACAGGAGTGGAAACTCCCAGTCCACTAAGTACGCATCCCCTGGAGCTCCTCTTGGGAGAAATTCCCTGGAGAAGTACAGTTTGCACTTCCAGTGGACACTGTTCGCAAACAGATCCACAAGAGGTTCCCCAAAGGGTGAAGATTTCTTGAAGAACTTTCAGAGTTCCCATTCATGGGAGACTGCTCTGCCTGCTCAGAGCGTCCGCCGCCATGTTCTCTTCTACGGCTAGGTGAACTGCCGATAGAGATTCCTTCTTGAAATGCCCAGTACTAGAGCTGCATTGCCTCTCTGCACAGTGGTAGTGACCATATGCCTCCTCTCTTATTGCGGTAGTACATGGCCACTGTGTTGTCCGTCATCAGGACATTCTTTCCCTGCACAGAGGGCAGGAAGCCTTCAGCGCTAGTCTGAAGATTGATATGTAGTTTGTACTCCGATGGAAACCAACGACCACTGACTGTCAGAACGTTGGTGTGGGCTCCCCATCCAGTGAGTGACACACCCGTCACTATAATCCCCGGCCTTGGTTGCCAAAAGGGTTCTCCCTTCAGAATATTGTCTTCTCAGGTCCACCACAGAAAATCCTGTGCGACCCTTTTTGGAACATGAAGTAGGCCCGACATCTTTCCTGATAACTGGGACCATTGAGTTCTTAGAGCCCATTGAAGGGATCTCATTCTCAGGTAGGCCTCTGGCACCAGAAAGATGCAGGATGCCATGAGGCAAAATTGAAGGACAGGTGAAGCTGGGCACTTTGAAATGTGCTGAATATCTGTAGAATGTATTGAGCCCTCATCTCGGGTGGCAAGCTCTTTCCCAAGGATGTATTCAGAACAGCTCTGATGAACTGGAGTTTGAGAAGGTGTCATATGGGACTTCTTGTAATTGAGGGAGAAGCCCAGTCTGTGAGGGAAGTGGCAGGTGATGTTGAGATGATTCCGGACTTGTTTGGGACAACGCGCCCTGATCAGCCAATCGTCCAGGAAGGGTAGACGCGAATCCCCCCCCCTCTCCAGAGACTCGCTGCCACTACCGCCATCAGTTTGATGAACACCCTCAGGCGGCGGTCAGCCCGAATGGCAAAACTCAAAATTGATAATGAGAACCGTCAACTGCAAACCTCAGGTAATTTCTGTGCTTGAGATGGATTGTGGCACATGAAAACAAGCACCCTGAAGGTCCAATGACACTATCCAATCCAGGAGTTGGGGGGGGCCTGAAGGATCTAAGAAGTGTGACCATCTTGAACTTGACCTTCAATTGCCTGATGAAGCCCTGCTGCTGTGCGTACCTCCTTTTTCACCATGACAGAAGCTCCAAAATACAACTTCCCGCCTTGAGTTAGTGGGACCAACTAACAGAGACAAACTCCTTGTGCACGACCCCTGAATTGCTGCGCCTCGCAGTTGCTGCAGAAGCTCAATGCCAGGGGTCGAGAGTAACATCTTGCAAGAACGAATACGGCCAAATGCTCCAGTTATCTCCTAAGGGCCTTCCAGTAGCAGGACATCCGGATCCAGAGTCCCCTCACCAGCGCGCAGGACCGAGGGAGCACTAAAGTCCAACCCTTGCCCAACGTTCTGCATCAGTGCGATTTACCAAGCGCTGAAACCGCAAATTGCCACAAACGAAAAGAGCCTGTAGCAGCAGACGTCCTCCCTTTTGTCCCGGCGACCGAAGCTCAGGGTATGCTTGGCTGTAGCAAGATGGAATCCAGTGGGACCCCTTTTTCTTCTAAGCAGAGATACTGTTTGGACTTGGGACTACTTACCTTCTTGCCGCGAGTTGTCCTTACTTGAGGCTTGCACCTACTTACTCTGAGTGGATTTCAACTCCCTTTTCTTAGGCTTAACAGCTTGTGGTCCTACAAGTGATTTTTCTGAACTCTAACTTTGTGCAAGACTTTTAACCAAGAAGTGCATCAGAACTGTAGACTGTGTCCAGATGGCTTTGGCTGTCCTGGCTCCCTAAAGGCAATCTTCCAAATCCATTGACTTTGTATTGCTTAGCCCCCCATAGATTGTGGCTTGTTAAACAATGCTTCTGCTGGGAAAGGCTGATCTAGACATCATTGGAGGATTCAGTTGTCCTCACATTGTCTGAGAACCTGTTCTAACCTTTTTGCTTCCCTTAACCTTTCCTATCTGCAAAGCATGTTAGTGTAATCTATAAAATGCAAATATCCTTGTGATTGAAGTCAGCTCCGGGTGTAGGAGAAATGTATTAAGAATATCCAAAGATTATTCACCTTTTTAAAGAAAGCTCATTTAAAACTGATGTTAAAATAAATAATTACTTATAACCGAAACCTTGAGTGCAAGTGTTTTGGCTACTTGTATTTACGGATTTCAATTATACAGTTCACATTTACCCCTCTTGAGAGAGCCCTGGCTGGTCAGTCACACTACCACTGTGTGTAGAACACACCTATACCATAAGGTAGGTTACCCAACAGCAAGCAGATAAGTCTTGAGTAGTCTCACAGTCTGACTGCACCAATTCTAACCTAACAGGGAGCTACCCTCATAGGATATGCGCCTGTAGCTGTAGTAGTCAGAGCCGCCGAGGCCTTTGCCTGTGCCAGTTGAGCCTGCTTAGGCTGCGTGGCTTTCTTCTCCGTCTGTGGCTTCTCAGATTTCACACGTAGTTTAGCCGGGGTAGATTACTTCCTCTTTGAAGAGGAGCTTGATGGTATGCTGGCAATGGAGGCAGAAGGTAATGCTGATTGCGCCCTATCCACTTAGCAAATCCCTTCCGCAGCGAACTGACTTGCAGCTCTTTGCCTTACCTTGGGCCCCCCACAGATGAGACGCCCTCAAAAGGACTTAGAAGACCGCTACTTGGAACAGCCTATCCTGGGCGAGGCATGACCCTGCCCGGAGCACAGGTCAGAGGCCTTGGTGTTAAGCCATTCCGCCAGCCTACTATGCCTGTCTTTCATTCTTTTCTTTGAGAAGCAAAGGCATATCTCGCACTCTACTTCCTTGTGGTCCGGGTGCAGGCAGTAGAGGCATTGGAGGTGCTTGTCCTCCACAACACATTCAGTAGCCGGCATTTGGTGCAGGGCCTGAAGAGGGACCTTCACTCAGTCATGGTCGGAGGGCGCAAAGTAGGCCCAAGAGGAGTTGTAGAATCTTCAATGGATCTTCACCCTTGAGGGGCACTGAACTTGACAGATGCCCGCTGTCGGCAAAGAAAAGAGCACACAGGCTTCTTTGAAACAAAAATAGAAATGTTTGTCGAAAACACAATACATAGCTCGCAGAACAAACTCGAGGACTCCCAACACTGAAGCGTGCCGTAAAAATCTGAAGATGGCTGCCAGAGGAGGGGCTTAGGAAGAGGACTGTCATTGGATGGGGCAGCATGACCCAAAGGACAGTGATTGGTTTAGAGGAGAAACACAATTTAAGTGAAAGTGAAACTGTTTTCTTTTACCAAGGGTTTATTCTTTTGCCTGAAAACAGTGAATATTCAATGAGCATGCGAATCCATGCAGACCCCATGCTGTAGAATGTATGGGCATCTATATTCTCACCCTTTGACACATTTTAGTATTCTCCCTACATCAAAACAATGTTGGATTGATAACAGCATTGCAGTAACCTGCAAAGCCAAAGGACATAGGTAGATGCAGGATCAAAGAAGCCCGACATTTGGATAAAAGGCTACAATAAGACACAAATTACTTCAGTTGTACTACAACTCGCCAGTTTTCAGATGCTCTGTATATTCCCCACGGTCAGGCTGGCAATCCTTGGTACAGATTTACCACAGCAGTTAACAGTAACGCCATGTGCAGCCTACCGACATCACACTGGACGTGCCTACCCACATCATACTGGACGTGAGCCCTGCAGCAAATATGGGAGGTAGAGAATATTCTGAAGATTAGCTCTGCCCATGGAGTTTATCGTCAGAAAAATACCACAGTGAACTATACTCTGAGCCTGTAAGGCTTGCAAGGAGAGGCAGGCAGTTTGCAGGGTGAGCTAGGAATGTTGAAAACACTGCTTTAAAAAAGTAATTTCGTGGGATGCCCGCCAGCATTGCTGTCTGTGCAGGCATCACACTGTGCTTTGTCTAAACGGAGCCTTGCTTGCATTGTTCAGATCATTTGGGGGCTGGATCAATCACTAGATTTCAATACTGTTCAAGGTTTTGAAGCTGCCCCAAAGTGCATTTGTGCACAATTTGCTTGTAGACACTTCTTCCGATGAATGAGCTGAACTGGTCAATGGTTCCCCAGCATACTCCGCTTGTGATGACAGTACAAAATCTACTGGGGTGCACCAGATGACGGCTTGCTTCACAAAAGCATACCTTTTCTCCGATATAACCCATGTTCAGTGCAACTGCCCTCGCCACTGGCCCTTTCTTCATTAAAGCGGATATGGGCTGAATCTGCCTCCGACACCTACCAACAAATTAGGCGCAGGTGCGTAGCCTGCCGTATCATGTAATTGAAGGTACAATATACACTCCATTGTGTGATGAGTTACAATATACATGCTCCACAAGTTTGCTAGTCATGTAGACAGTCTTTTATCCATTTGTTTATGGAATTCATATAGCGCTTTAAGCCAAAGCCCTTTACAGATAAACAGGTACAAAAGTGGGAGAAGCATAATTACAACATGAAACAAGTAATTAGAACAATAAGTAGAGCAATTTACTAAAGGAGGGGGGGGAGTGGGGGAAGTAGGGGAGAGGGGTTAGGTGATGGGGTTACAATGTCTGTTTTGAGATCAGGGAGGTGGGGAAGGGAAGGGGGAGTGGTCTGGTGTCAATCCCCCTAAGTGGTATCAGTGACAGGTTTGAGGTCATTGGGGGAAGGGGGAAGGGGCAAGCAAGGGGAGAGGTGGGGAAGGAGAGTTGGGGGTGGGGGGGGTGAATAAGGGACTTCAGGGAGAAGCGAAAGGCTGGGTAGGTAGCAGTGGAGTGGATGGAGACCGGTAGCGAGTTCCAGTGTAGGGGGGCCAAGTGTTGGAAGGAGCGGAAGCGTGAGGCGGCACATGGTGCGGGGGGTACCGTGAGAAGGTAGATGTCTGCTGAGCGGAGAGCGGGACAGGGAGTAGAATGAGGAGGGAAGAAAGGTGGGGGGCCAGGTCATGGAGAGATTTATAGACAAGACAGAGGAATTGAAATTTCAGTTGTGAGAGGAAGGGAAGCCAGCCAAGTTGAAAGAGAGGAAGAAATAGAGTCTTGAGGGCCGAGAAGACAGTACGAAGAGAGGAGTGGTAGATGGATTTTAGGGGAGTAAGGTGAGAGACAAGGAGACTAAAGAGGAGAGAGGAGCAGTAGAAGACGCAGGAGAAAATAAGGGAGGAGATTTGGAAGCATGGAATGTGAGAGGAGCGGATCTTGCGGATGTTGAAAAGGTGGTGCCGGCAGGCTCGAGAGGTTAGAGAGATGTGGTTGGAGAAGGAGAGAGGAGTCGAGAGGGAGGCCGAGATTGAGGCATGGGTAGATATGGGGAGGTTGGAAGGTGGAAAGTGGATGAAAGGAGGAGAAGATGGTGTTAGGAGGAAAGAAAAGCACCTCAGTTTTGTCAGTATTGAGGGAAAGAAAGTGGGATGACATCCAGTGTTTTATGGCCGTGAGGCAGGAAGAAAGTGTGGTGGAGGTCAGATGTGAAGGAAGAGAAGGAAAGAAAGTTGGGTGTCATCAAAGTGGTGGGAGATGCCGAAAGAAGAGGTGATTGGGGCGAGAAGGGAGGTACAGAGAGTAAAGAAAGGGTCAAAGTACGGATCCCTGAGGGACACCATATTTCAGGGGGAGGCTGGGGGAGGTACGGCCGCCCCAGGAGACAGTGAAGGATCGGTTGGAGAGGTACGAGGAGAGCCAGGAGAGAACAGAGCCTTTGAAGCCTAAGGAGGAAAGAGTGCTAAGAAGGGATGGTATACAGTATCAAAAGCTGCAGAGGCCAAGGAGGATGAGAATGGAAGATTGGTTAGCGTAGCGAGCAGTGAGGGGAGAGTTGAGGACATAGGTGAGGTGGAGTGTTTAGGGCGGAAACCAGATTGAGAGGTGGGAAGGAGGTAGTGGGATGAGACGAAGGCAGAAAGTTCAGAGTAGGCTAGGCGCTGGAGGAGTTTTGAGATGGTGAGGAGAGATTGGTCTGAAGTTAGAGGCAAGAAGAGGGCTAGCAGAAGGTTTCTTCAGGATAGGGATTATGGTGGCGGGTTTGAAAGCTGAAGGAAAGGTGGCTGAAGAGAAACAAATATTGAAGAAGGTGGTAAGGAAGGGAATAAGGAGAGGGTGGATTTTGGGGATGAGGGGTGGGGATGGGTCAGAGGGGAAGCGGTCGGGTGAGTTTTGGACAGGAGAAGGGAGACACAGGCTTGGGTAATAGGAGAGCAGGTGGACAAGTTGGCAGATATGGAAGAGGTGGAAGGAGGGGAGAAGGAAGGAGAGGAGAGTATGTTCTGGCGCAGAGAGGATTTTGGATGAGAGGTAGTTAGCGAAGTCAGAGGGAGAGGGGAGAGTTCGTGGAAGGGTCAGAAGTAGGAGGGGAGAGAAGGCAAAAAAGGGTCTGGAAAATGGCGGGATGGGAGGCTTGTGAGTGGAGAAGGGTAGAATAGTAGGAGCGCTTGCCAGATGAGAGGCAAGAGTCAGAGAGTGATATGAGAAATAAGAGGACTGATTAGTCAGAGAAGGGGATTTGAGCCAGCGACGTTCGAGACGACAGAGGAGGCGGCGCATGGACAGAGGGTAAGAGAGCCAGGGTTGGGAAGGTTTGTGAGGGGGAGAAGGAAGTAAGTGGATAGAGTTGGTCAAGGCTGGAGGTTATAGAGGAAGACCGTGAGGAGAGCGCGTCATCAGCTGAGAGGGAAGTGAAGTCGGGAAGGGGGAAGGGAGGAAGAACAGGATTCGAGGAAAAGGGTTGAAGTTGCGGAGGTCGCAACGAGAGAAGGAGGGAGAGGGTGGAAAGGGGGAGGAAGATGAAGAGGGTGAGGGGTGAGGGAGAAGGAGAGCAAGGCATGGTCGGAGATAGTTGGGGAGAGACGATACAGGGGAGGAAGAGTAAGAAGAGAAAGATGAGATTGAGCGTGGAGCGGATAGGGGGTTCAGAAGGGAGAGAAGAGGTAAGTGTCAAGTAATGATAGAAGAGGAGAAGAATGAGATGTGGATGTGAGAGGGAGGTTGAAGTCACCGAGGACAGAGGAGTAGGGGAGGGAGAGATGAGAGAGAAGATGGTCCAGGTCTTCGTAGAAGAAAGAGAGGGGACCAGGAGGTCTGTAGATAATCAAGTAGGAGATTGTGTGGGGATAGGAGAAGTATTTGAAGAGATATTCAAAGGAAGAGAAGGTGGGGAGAGTGAGGGAAGGGGATGAGGAAAGAGTTAGGGTGAAAAATGAGGCCGACGCCGCCTCCATGACCAGAGGGGCGTGAGACATGAGAGAAGGAGGAAGAGGGGGTGGAGAGAGATGCGGGGACTGTGGAATTGAAGGGGGGATCCAAGTATCGGTGATGCAAAGGAAGTGAAGATGGAGTCGGAAGAACAGGTCGAGGGTCACAATGGCTTTATTGCAGATGGATCGGGCGTTCCAGAGGGCAATGTTGATGCTGGAGGGGTTGGCAGTGGGGAGGTGGATAAGATTATGGCGGGTAGGGATTGTGCAGGAAGGAAGGGGTAGGCAGGGGGAGAGGTGGGAGGAGGGGGTGGGCATTAGGATGAGGGGAAGGTGGAGGAAGAGGGAGGGAAGCTGACGAAGTAGTGTAGCATATGAACAGCAAGGTTTAAACAGAATCGATTGCCTGGATCAGAAGGCTCAGGCATGATGAAAGGAGACGAGTTTTATTTTTTTAAAAGAAGTCATTGCACAGAGGACAGCTCAATTAATGAAAACCTTTGAAACTACGGTTGTATCTTTTATTCCCCAAAATTGAAAAATTATGTTTCCTTAGCTTTCTAAACAGATCCAGCAAAATCCTAATTTGTATAGCTTTTACAAGACTAACTAAAATGTTGTGTTAACATGGTCGCTCCACAACTAGAGGTCTCAGACGTTGAAAGCTTATGGAACTACCATCTTAGGACATCATTGTGATGACTTTTTAAAAATGTATTTTGTAGGTTAGTATTTTTTGGAGGATCAATATGATAACTATAATGAATTTGGATATTTTATGTTTAATATGGATATATGTATTAATTTTGTGTAAGGTTTAAAAATAAAACCAATCGCAATAAAAAAATGAAATAACTACCACTGTAACAATATTTTGTTAGTCCAATAAAACTTATCAAAACCAGGATTTTGCTTGATTTTACAACTGGACTAAACCGCACCAAAAACTCTCAAACAGAGCCAAAAACGAATCAGGACAGTGTACAAAGTACAAAGTATTCCCTTAACAAAACATGCAGTAAAGAATCTTAAGTAGACTTCGTGGGAAGAACTAGGAACCACTTTCTGCCAATTTACCTAAAATAAGGTGGATTAGTTGTGCCTAATGCTGCAATTTTCTATAAGTGTTGAGATTCATCTATACCAAGGATTCACAGCCTGAAAGGAAACATCTCAAAGAAAGTGAATCTATGAATGCTACACTGGTGAAGAATATTCACATCAGGAATAGATTTTAAAATAGGTTAACTCAAGTGACTTCTCAGATCTAAATTAACCATCAAGCTGAAGATTTGACCATTTTATCAGTCTGTTTAGCCAAAGAGCAAAAACTCACCATGTCAAACTCTGCTTCCTTTTTGAAAACTGAATAGGCTTCTTCATAGCCATTGGAACGAAGATAATCTGCTATTGCTCGATTTCTAAAATGGGGGAAATTCCTATATTAATAAAAAGAAAACAAAAGGACATAACAAATATTCTATTCAACGAACATATCCATGAGGAGAGCATTTACAGATAAGCAACATTGTAGTCATGTCTTACGCCCCCACATCTGTTCTACAATTATCTGGTCCTATCACATCCAACCAGTTACAAGGTGGAGAATTGTTTGACTCATCCAAGGTTTGGCTAAAGTCAGCAGTACCAGAGCAATAATCAAGGCACATAGGAGGTTCTGGGGACATCCCAAATCCCGACGCCATCTCTCAGGTAGAATCAGCTCTGGCATACACCCAGATAGGCAGCCTACCCCATGGCAGAGGGGTCACAGGTTCTTTGATACGATAAGGTTATTTATAACGCACTTAATACCCAGAGGTTTCTAAGCACTGACCTGGTTATCGAACCCGTGTTGCTCTGTCTTGCTACCAAGGTGAGCATGTTGCCCCTGAGCTATCCTCCCAGATATGTTGCCCCCGAGTCATCCCTTCTTTGCCCCCTACACCTCTACATCCTCCCCCCCTTTCTCCCCATCACAATAAAAATCATCTCTACAACATCCTAAAAACATGAAGACTGCTCTTATTGCACACAGGACAATCACTGCCATCCGCTTAATCTGGAGTATAGAACACCATCTTTATCTACATTAGACAAGCCCAAAAACACTGACTAAATTTCAGAATTCCTCAGGAAAAATTAATTGCACTCGTTAACCAAAGGAAGCTCTACACACTTAAGGAATCTCACAATACTACTACTACTAACAGGTCTCAACATTTGCACTCGCCACTGGCTAGTGATAATTGATGATTGGCGAGTAAGAAAATGGTGTTTAAGGTGTACAATTGCCGCTTCAAAAGGGATTGTATACAGGTTTCCAATTTCTATGTCGTAATAAAAAACAGGTGGGTTTGCCAATAGCCATTATCCAAAACAGCATAAGGTGGCTAACAGTTATGGCATGCCCAGAGCTAAATATGAGAGCATTCCAATCGACCTATTCTCAAATAGGGGTATCTCATTAATGCCAATTAATTCAAATAGACTGCTCTCAAATTGGTTGGTGCTGTTATAACCCGGTTTACAGTCCAACTATGGAGACAGTGCACAAATTCCACCATATGGGCACCCCACAGTAAACCACAGTTTCACACACTACTCAAAGAAAAGGATAATTCAATAATACAGTCAGATGCAATTTTCTGCATATTAGTAGTTCGGGAACAGATCCTACTTTAACCATAAAGGTGAATAACAGGGTTTGAAATTATTTAGCTCCTGCTAGTAGCCTGGAACAGCCTGGTTAGCTGGACACCACTGTTACCAGGGACTAGCTTTAGCTCCTCAGACAAACCGATGCCAACTAAACCTACCTATGTGGCAATAACTTTGTGCATTTGGGTCGATCTATAAACTAGCAATAGAAGCTCCTCGATCCCCAGTGCTGTAGCTCATTGGTTAATGCTGGATACACAAAAGCTGCTTTTAGCTCCTTCTCCAATCTTAATTTCGATCCCTGTAATAACTTCAATCAACTATATAGTGTATTTGGGGTACTGTGTGCTGGAGATATTATTAAACAAGGTAAAACAGCTAAAACACTTAATACAGTTTGGTGTGTCTATTTTGTTGTATTTCTCAGCTACCAATTTAACAGGAAAAGATGGCCTTCACTGGTATTTAGGCCAACTGGTAATTTTGGAACTGGATCAAATACCCAATTCCAGGTAGCCTTGAAGTTAGTTTTCTATAGCCTTTCTAATATTACTATTCACCATCTAAAGGTGAGCCAAACTCAGAACACCTGCATTACTATTGTGACATTCTGAAAAATATAAAGCAACTGGATAGTTCAAGTACTTTTCCGATGGCTCGTGTGTTTTAGAATGGAAATCAAGACTTATTTTATGTGCGGCTAGTGTATAAAAGACCACATGGACATCAGCGTTCCCTAAATCATCTGGAAATCATCTAAGAAATTCTTTGTTATTGGCATCCATAGTTCTGTTCCATCTACTCGGTCGCTGTTTATCTCAGACTGTCAACATTTTATTGAGGTAGCCCCTCTGAGTAAAGCAGTTTTTCTTCTATACATGTGTTTTGGGAGTCCAATTCACCAAGCATTGTCATGTGCCTACAGGAATTCTGCGTAAGGTATTGTCTGAACTCCACTGGGAGTGTGGCCTGATGAGGCAGTTCTAATTGCTTAACCAGGAGCTTCTTTTCATACACTGTCACATTTAAGATACCATAAATTACGTTCACCTTTAAAGTCAATCGCAGTACAATGATTTGAGGTTTAGTTGTAGATTGTATATTTTCTTCTTAAATAAAAATTCATATAAACTCAAGATGTTCTACTCTCTTGCATGCAAGGAAAGGTTAGGTTTGGTAGTGATGTCATACAACTATCAGTTCACTTGCATTGTCTGCGAACCACACCCACACATGCACCTCAAACCACATCATACAGTTCCATAGAAGGGCATAAATCTGGTACACATAGGCATGCTCCTTTTCTGGTGATATTTATTCTCAAAGGCAAAAAAGTGGAAAACATGGCAGCGCTATGAAAAGGTGTAATTTGAAAAGATACTCCTGTAGAATAGTCAAAACAATGACTTTTTATACAATACATTGAGTATCAAACCGAATATATCAGATATATTTAACCACATCTAAGCTGATTTAAAAGAACAAACAGATCTTATTTAAATACAAACATTTTAAGACCAAAAAATGCACAAAAACTCTCCACTACAAGAAAATATTAAATGTTAACCCAAATCTCTCGTTGGGTGGTAAATGGAGGAAATAGGATTGTACTCTCTGGTATTCTGATCAAATAAAGGAGCAAGGACATTTCTGAATGTATTTGGGTGCAGTGGCTGGTGCAGCGCAGTTGCAAAGGAGAAGACTTGCAGGCCAGATTAACCCAATTGTGTTCCCTGTCCATCAGCTATCGATTTCTTTTAGGCTTCGAAATTCGGTCCTGGGAGTGCAACCAGGCCTAAAGGACAGGTGGTTACACCAGCTCAACCCTTCCTTAATAATCTCACAGATTTCTTTGGTTGACTTACCATCCTAGCCACCTGTACCAGCAAATGAACAAATTACGGACCATTGAATATTACCAATGTAATGGATGTTACATCCACAGATTCCTCATGTTTGAAATATCCATATCCTGCTTTGCAGTCCCAGAAAACATTTAACAGCAGAAGGTGCTGTGCGGCAGCGCGTCCATGTCCCTCAACAGTAACCATTCCTGCGTCCATACGTAACATCAATGAGGATAAATAGCATGTGCTGGGCCTGTTGCCCGAGTTCTTAGTGTTTCCCTCCATCTGCACAGCCAATTTGAGTATTGTATAACCCGCATAGGCATTGAAAGTGGTATATTAAAAAGTTCACCCACAGTCAGAGGTATAGGCTGGGAGGGCGATGAGGAATCTGTGGGAAAAAAATGCAGTAGAAAAACAAGTTACTTCTTACCTTGTAACGTTCTTTCGATGGGATGTTCCTCCGACGTATTCCTCATCTTTGAAAGATCAACTCCCAGCTTGCTGGCCACGGAATATTTTTTTCAGTAGAGGGCGCTGCGCGTCGACGTCCCCCGTATCGGCACGGACGTCACCACACGTATAAATAGACTTGCACAGCGTCCGTTGCTCAGTTCCGTTTTGATGTTAAGTTTTACATGAATTGGTTATTGACCTTGAAGGAGCGTAAACTGCAACCACAAGGGAAGTATTACTGCGGGGATGGATGGGAGAGCGATAAGGAATACGTCGGAGGAACATCCCATCGAAAGAACATTACAAGGTAAGAAGTAACTTGTTCTTCGAAGGGATTGTGTCCTCTGACATATTCCTTATCTTTGATAGACTCCCATAGCAGTGGTGTGCAATTGGAGATGGGAGTAAAACGCCATGTTTCCTTTTAGGAATGAACCAAATGTAATACGGCTTTGCCAAACCTAGTCTCTTGACTAGAGGAGGAATCCAGGTTGTACAATCTTGTGAAGGTATGTGCGGACGACCATGTGGCAGCCGCACGTATGTCTCGAACCGGAACCCCTCTTTGGAGGGCCGAGGAGGCTGCAATACTCCTGATTGAATGAGCCCTAAGATTTTGAAGAGGCTCTTTCCCTGCCAGTTTGTAACATTCCAGGATGGACAAAATAATCCATCTGGAAATGGTTTGTTTTGTTATCGGTAGTCCCAATTTGTGCCCCGTCTGCTGATGTAAAAGCTTAAAGCCCGCCTTGGGTCCAGCCTATGTAGCCTTTCTTCCTCTTTCCCCAGATGGGGAGGCGGATAGAATGAAGGTAAAGTAATTTTCTGATTGATGTGGAATTCAGAAACCACCTTTGGGAGGAAATTAGGCTACACATGTAGGACAACCTTGTCTTTATGAAAAATTGTATGAGGGGCTTTACAAGATAGAGCTTGTAATTCGCTCACCTTTCTAGCAGATGTTAAAGCCACTAATAAGACAGTTTTAAGGGTGAGAAATCTTAGCGAACAAGAGTGGAGTGGTTCGAAAGGAGTACCCATCAGGAAATTTAAGACTAAATTTAAGTCCCATAAAGGAACCTGGAAATGTCTTGGAGGGTAGACAGTTAATCCCTTTAGAAATTGTATTACTAAGGGTAATTTGAAATACGAAGGTTCCTCCGCAGTGCGCTTGAAGATCGATAGCGCTGCGAGATAGCCCTTGATAGTGCCAACTTGAAGGCCCGAATTTGCCAAGTAGAGTAAAAAGGATAACACCGTTGGTGTACCACATGAAAAGGGGTCGATATTCTCTTCTCTACACCAGCTGCAAAACTTGTTCCAACGGCAGCGGTATAAAGACTTTGTTGCTGGCCTTCTGGCCGAAAGCAACACTTCCATGACGTCATCAGGGAGGTCCCAATCCTTGTATCTCAACCTTTCAGAAGCCAGGCGTGAAGGTTGAGGGTTCTGATGTCTGGATGGAGAACCTGACCTCCCTTCTGTGAGAGAAGATTCTGCTTGAGTGGATGACGAATTGGAGGGCAGATGGACATGTCCAGAAGGTCCAGGTACCATGTTCTCCTGGCCCAGTCTGGGGCAATTAGGATCATGGTTCTCGGGAATCTTCTCAACCTCCTGATCATTTGAGGAATGACAGGGACTAGTGGAAACGCATACAGGAGTGGGAACTCCCAGTCCACTACGAACACGTCCCCTAGAGCTCCGCTCGGGGGAAATTCCCTTGAACAAACCAGATCATACTTTCTGTTGGTACTGGTGGAAAACAGATCCACTTGAGGGGTTCCCCAAAAGGCGAAGTTCTCCTGAAGGACTTCCTGAGACAGTTCCTGCTCGTGGGAGACTGTGCCCTGCCTGCTCAGAGCATCCGCCGTCAAGTTCTTCTCTCCGGCTAAGTGGACTGCCGATAGAGAGATTCCTTCTTGAATTGCCCAAAACCAGAGCTGCATTGCCTCTCTGCAGAGTTGTAGTGATCCTACACCTCTTGTTGAGGTAGTGCATGGCCACTGTGTTGTCCGTCATTATTAAGACATTTTTCCCCTGTACAGATGGCAGAAAAGCTTTCAGCGCTAGTCTGATTGCTCTCAGCTCTAACAGGTTGATATGTAGTCTGGACTCCGATGGAGACCAACGACCGCTGATGGTCAAGTCGTTGGTATGGGCTCCCCACCCCGTGAGTGAGCCATCTGTGACTTATCTCCAGCCATGGATGCCAAAACAGTTCCCCCTTCAAGATGTTTTCCTGGCAGGCCCACCATTGAAGGTCTTGAGCCACCTTGTCCGGAATCTGAGAATTGCGACCACTGAATTCTCAGTGCCCACTGAAGAGATCTCATTCTCAGACGAGCCTCTGGCACAAGGAAGATGCAGGATGCCATGAGGCCTAGCAACCTCAAAAAGTCAAAGGCTGGGAGACGTTGGGCATTTTGAAAATTGGTGACCATCTGCAGAATATCTTGAGCCCTCACCTCTGGTGGCGAGGCTTTTCCCAGGGAAGTGTCCAGGACCGCTCCAATGAACTGGAGTCTCTGTGATGGTATCATCTGTGACTTCTTTAAATTGAGGGAGAAGCCCAGTTTGTGAAGGAAGTGGCAGACATAATCTAGCTGGATCTGAGCTTGTTCCGAAGATACAGCTCTGATCAGCCAATCGTCCAGGTAGGGGTAGACGTGGATCCCTTCCCTCCTTAGACTTGCAGCCACTACTGAAGTTAGCTTGGTGAAAACCCTCAGGGCAGAGGTCAGCCCAAATGGCAGAACTCGAAATTAATGAGAGCCGCCAATTGCGAACCTCAGGTATTTCCTGTGTTTGAGATGGATTGGCACATGGAAATATGCATCCTGGAGGTCCAGAGATACCAGTTACCATCTTGAACTTGTCCTTCCTGAGGAACTTGTTCAATTCTCGTACGTCCAAGATAGGTCTCAGTCCCCAGTCTTTCTTCGGTATGAGAAAGTAAGGGGGGCAGGGGGGTAAGCAGCCCTTGTTCCTCTCCGCTACAGGTACCGGTTCTATGGCACCTTTCTCTAGCAGGTCTACAATTTCCTGCAAGAGGAGCAGATCTGGAACTTAACCTGCCCCCTACTGGTGTTTTGTGAAGAGAGTCCTCGGAGTGGTTTGGAGGCGGCTGATGCAGATTCCGAGGGTAAAGAGGCACCTGCTGCGGCTTTTGTGTTTTTACCCCGTCCACCTCGGGTGAATTGCTTCCGACACCTTTGAACCGACTGTCCTCTGCCCTTTCCGAATGTGGAATAGAAGCAAAAGGACTTACCTCTCCAAGAGGTTCCTGAGGGGCAATATGGTGTCTGTCGGATTGCAGCTCCTAAGGATTTTGCTGCTGCCTTTGGTAAGAAGGCGGATGACAGTTTAGAAAAACTACAAACATCAAACAAAGAAGAGCCGTCAAAGGGCATATTCAAGAGTCTGCTTTGCACATCTGGAACAAAACCAGACTTTCGCAACCAAGCAAATCTCCTTGTTGTTGTACTTGCCGCCATGGCCCTGTTGATAGTCAGCAAAATCGATGCCAGTCTGAAGGGATTCAAACATTGCGCCCTTACCATCCTTGATGTTGAGAAACGCTTCCCTTTCTTCTCCCTCCGGGAGGCAGTCAGCCGCTGATGAAGCACACTTCCAAAGTGTGTGGCTGAACCTTGCGAGCGTACAAGTAGCATTGATGGATTTCAACGCCATGCTACATGCGGAAAATACTTTTTTGGCCATAGTCATATCTCTCATCATCCCTGTCCTGTGGAACAGTAGGGTAAGCCGATTTACTATCTGCTGAAGTAGCTGCCTGAACAACCAGACTCTCCGGAGTTGGGTGTTTGGATAAATATTCAGGGTCAGCAGAAGACACCCGATATTTAGCTGATAATTTTTTGTTAACTCCCGGGATTACCTCAGGTGTTTCCCAGTTTGCCAATATTCTCCTCTGTAATGCCGCATGAAAAATGGCACCACAGGATCCTCCTATAGCCCTTTGACCAAGATGTCTGAGGTCGTCTTGCTGAAAAGCAGGTGAGGGTGTGGACCATCCCATAAACTCTATTATCCTTGCCATCAAGGTCCTATAAGGGGTTTCAGCAGGTTCCCCTGGGTCTGGTGTGGCAAATTCCACTTCTTGGGAAGTGTCCAACCCACTTTCTTTCTGTAGAGTTTCATGGAGGTCTTTCAACCTACCTTCCTCAGAGGTAAATTCCTCTGGTGCAGGAGTTGCAGATCCCTGCAACTCAAAAGGTCTTTCCCGATCCGAATCCTCCCCTTCTTTATAAATAGAAGATAAGACCCTGGAGTGGTCAGGTCTTGAAAATGGTATAAATCCCATTTCCAGAGCAGAAGGAGCCAAATTTGTCATGATTGGCTGAGAAAACGTTGACGCAGAGGTTAAATGCTTCGAAGCCATCGAAAAAGGCGTCGAGAAAGGTGGTAGAGGCCTCAATGAACGAGAGTATCGGGATTCTACTCGAGGTGGTCAACGACATTCTCGTGCTTGAGGCTCTGGGTATGGCCACTGGCTGCGAGGTGGCTGTGGGTTTATCCTTTCTCGGCGTCAACGCTGATCTATGTGCCAAAGGGATTTTCGACGACGCAACTTTGCCTTTACTCAAGGGTTCGTGACGCTCTAGAGTGGCTTCTTTTGCCAGGTACTGCGACTCGCTGCTTTTTTTTTTCGGGTCTTTCACCCAGGGTATCACCCTCAGAAGTCTTCGAGGGGGTTGAGGCCGCTTTCTCGAAGACGCTTAGCATCTTTTTCCTGAATTCCTCCCACTCAGCCTGAGAGCTATGTTTTGTGGGGCAGGAGACCCTTTTTGGGGAAACGGAAGACGAAGACGAGGAAGGGGATCGTCGATGTCTTTTTGAATGCTTAGATCTCGAAGAGTGATGGGAACTGCTTCGAGTCCTAGAACGAGAATATCTTTTGTGATGGCGAGGAGACGAATGTCTCGACTCCGCCGAGGAAACTTTCGAAGAAGTTTTAACTGCCTTACCTCTCTCGAGCTTCCCCTTACGCTCCTTCAAGGCTTTCGCCGTCATGGATATGCAGTCCTCGCACTCCGAACAATGGTGCTCGATTCCCAGGCACCACAAACAGATCCTGTGAGCATCAGTCAATGACATTTTCTTCCCACAGTCTCGACATTTTTTGAAGCCGGACCGTGGAGTCGTCGGTTCGGGTGAGGAAGCCATAGAGTACGAGTCGGTATTCACGAGGCATATATTGATATATTTGACTGAAGAACTGAGCAACGATATTCCAAGGCCCCACGAAGCACGGAAAAACGGAACTGAGCAGCAGACGAGTATTTATACACGTGGTGACATCCGTGCCGATACGGAGGCCGTCGAGGGACATTTTTTCTCCGAGGCCAGCAAGCTGGGAGATGATCTATCAAAGATAAGTAATACGTTGGAGGACACAATCCCTTCGAAAGAATGTTACCAGGTGGAATTTGTTCTTCTAATGGATTGTGTCCTGCCACGGAGTCCTCATCTTTAATAGACTCCCACAGCAGATTTGGAGGTGGGAACAGTGGATTTTTGCCACTATCGATTGATGTTGTGTAGAACTGCTCTTCCAAACCTCCAGGCCAATGTTTCTAAGCAGTAATGCTTTGAGAAAGTGTGTAGTGAGGACCATGTAGCAGCATTACTAATTACCTGCACCCAAACACGTCTTTAAAGAGCCAACGTGGTAGCTACTCTGGTGGAACGAGCTCTGAGGTTTTAAGGGACATTCTTTCATACAATGGAGTAGCACTCCGAAATGCATAGGATTATCCAATGGGATAAAGTTTGTTTGGGCAGCGCCGGGCCTAGCCTATCGCAGGAAGAAGCTCTCGCAAGACAAGGCCGCAGTGTTGTGCGACACAGGTACGCAGGAGACACTGCTAGAGTACATGTAGCAAGCAACGCAACTTCCACGCTCCCAAGCCTTAAAGAACTGAGGATCAGACCCTCTGCGGCAAAGCCCTCGCAGGACAAGGCCGCTGTGTTGTGCGGCGCAGCTGTTTGGCAGCAAAGGGGCCTCAGGGTCGATTAAGAGCACGGATGATATCTCAGTCTATCAGCGTCCATAAGGTAAGAAGGGTCGGGAGAGTAGCACTGGTGTACTCAATGCAACTCCCGACCTTGCACGTTCGTCCCCATCTGAACATCTCCACGTGCGTTTCCCCCGCAACTTAACTGCCGCGTCTCCCGTCCTTGTGAGTCCTTCCCCTCTCCAACCATCAACACTTGTGATTTCCCACCGCAATTTAGGCTCCACTTTCCCACGTTCCTTGGGTCCCCCTCCTTCTCATGCCTTCCCTCTCCAGGTCTCTCCTACCCCCCCAGCTGTGACTTGTTTATTTGTTGCATTGCTTGCATTTCTTGTCTTACTCCTCCAGGTCCCTCAGGGTTACTAGTGTTTTGCGTATGTTTTACTGTATTTGCATTACCGTCTCACTCGTACTCCACCTCCCCCCCCCCCTTCAGTGGCATCTATTATTTTATCACACATTATGCTTGGTCTACTGCTCTTCAAGTCCCCCCCCACTAACTGTGATTATTGTAGTTCCAGTACTCCATGCTTACTGTACCGTCACCCTCTTGTACCTTCCACTTTGTGTGCCCCTAGTGTAACCCCACTCACCTCATGCATTGGCTACCTCCTCTTTTGCTCCCTGCTTCGCACCCCTCCATGGTGCTCTCGGTCTCCATCTCCTAACTGCTATTCTAGCTCGTATCCTTCTCACTAGAGGTCTGGTAAGAAGACACTCAAAAGGGACATTCTGGTCTCCAACCCAGGACTCCCTATTGCCAATACCTACCACCAGTGCTTCCTCCAGACAGACCCTCACCAACATCCTCTTTGTTGTTCCCTCTCCAGGCCCATGGACCCCCCCCCCCCCTCCCACATATATGGTCTCAGGATGCGCTCTCCTTTTTCCTCCTCTCCAATTAATGGTGGCACTCGGGAGGTCACACTTCCACTCTAAGACCATCATTAATGTCTATCTGAATAGCACTGTCTTGGTCCAGGGCCCTGAGCTCAATCTCCTTTTCGAAAGACGCTTCCTGCGTCTGATCAACTTCCTTCCTCTTCCTGCTAGTCCTACCGATACCTCTCTGGCTCCTCTGCCACCATCCATCAGCTTCTCCGACTACTCTACCTTCTCGTTCCTTCTCTGTCCATTCTCAGTCACATCTGACATCTCTGCAGGGCGTAGGCCATGCCTGTACCCCTCCACGGAAATCTTTCAAATGTGGTAACCTGCTCCACGTTGCTACTCGCTCTGCTGTCAAACACTCATCTGACATATGCCTACTCCTCGAAGATCTGGATGTCCTCTGCCTCACCGAGACATGATTCACGGCCATCTACGTCACATGTTTTGACACTCTCCTCCCTGGGGGCTACAAGATCCGCTTCGACCCAGAACCAACCATCCAGGAGGTGGAGTAGCCCTGATCTTCCCAGAGTGGATCCCTGCTCCTCTCACCTGTAGCTCTGTCCCCCAGGTAAATACAACCCCAGCACTGCCACCAACCTTCCCGGTCATCCAGCCCATGAAGCGTGTGTCAGTGGAGGCTTTCTCCGCTACTTTCTCTCCTCCTCCTGAGGCTGACTCTCACGGACAGCCCTCTCCAACCTGCATCTCTCAATCTCTAACACTCTTGACGTCCTTGACCCGGTCATGAGGATCCATCTGAAGACTACTTCCAGTTGCAACTCTTGTTACGATTCCAACCTCACCACCCTTAAATGCAAGTTAGGGTGGCTGAGAGGAAGTGGAGGGCATCAGGCTCATCCTCAGACAAACTGGCCTGCTGCCTGCTCCAAAGGCAATAAAGACTGCTATCCAAGAAGAGAGCATACGTCCAAGCCTGCATCTTTGCACCTCTAACAACTCGTCCAAACATTTCAAAATCTGCAAGGAGCTGCCAATCATGCAGCAGTCTCCACCTCTCCCGTCCCCTACCAGGCCCTTTGCACGGCACTGGATTCTCAATTCACCACTAAAACTCAGGCCATCCTGTCCACTCTCCTCTCCCTCTACCACTCCCAGCCCTTCCTTGGCCGCGTCTCCTCTTCTCTCCTCCTCGTTCACCCCCGACGATGTTTCTAGACAAGTCCGATTTAGGCCAGTCTCGTCAAAGCAGGTTCTCCCCTGCTCCTCCAGAACCATCAAGGACGATAGCGACACCCTCGCTCCAGCCTTGGCCGATTTATGCAATCACTCTTGCCACTGGAACCTTCCCCTCTCCCCCCTAATGCACTCCCTTGTGCACCCCATCCTCAAGAAGCCAACTGTCGATCCTTCCTCTCTGGAAAACTACTGCCCAATCTCAATCACTCCTTTCCTGGCCAAACTCCTCAAAAAGCTGGCCTTCTCCCGGCTTACTGAATCTTTTGGTTGTCTCCATGACCACCAGTCTGGCTTTAAAGCAGCCAGAAGCACGGAAACTGCTCTCCAGAACACCTGTGAACACTTGCTCTCGAATCTCGCTGCTAACCTTTCTTCTGTCCCAATTCTCCTTGATCCATCCTCGGCTTTCGATATGGTCAACCACGCCAACCTGATCAATCGTCTGCGTGACAACCTGGGCATCAGTCAGGCTCTAGCTTGGTTGACTCTGTCCGAACGACCCTCCCAGGTCAAACTTGTGTCCTTTCTCTCTACCAAATCCATCACTACATGTCGCAGTCCCCATAGCTCTAACCTTTCACCCGGGCGCTTCAAACATTACTTGGCATGTCTAGCCCACCTCATCTCTATGTTCTGCTCTAAATTTCAGTGAAGGAGAGCCGAGTATAATCCCAATAACAGTCACCCCTCAGCCGCCTCTACTATCTCACTCCAACCAGACTGTCTATATGCAATTCAGGAATGGTGTGCCTCCAAGAATCTCTCCCTTAATGCCAGTAAGACCAAGATCATTTTCATTGGGACCCCTGCTCCCTCTCACTCTGGCTACCCACCCTGGGCCCTATACCCTCGCCTTCCCGTCAGGCGAAGAACCTTGTGTTCATCTTCAACTCCATCCCTTCCTTCTCTCCACACATTTAACATATCTGAGAAGTCACACTAGCAGCTTCACCTCCTCAGAGGTATTCTTTTTTTCTCACTTTCCCACAGAAGCTCACTGTCTCCAGAACCCTGGTTCTCTCCATGCTGAACTACTGGAACAGCCTCTTTCTAAATCTGCCTGCCTCTACTTTACGCACCTTGCAACTAATCCAGAACACGACTGTGCGACTTGTAATTGGCCTCAAGCCCAGGGATCGTATCTCTCCAGCCCTGAAATCTCTGCACTGGCACCCGGTGGCTGCAAGGATCGAGTTCAAGACCATCTGCATAGTCTACAAGGCGTACTGTGGCTGGGGACCAAGCTACCGCCAACTCTTCCTAAGCATCTTCCTTCTGGAGCCATCCACTCATCCACCTCCCACTCTGAGGTGCAGAAGCTTCCCCAGGCAGAGAGTAGGGGGTAGATATCCATCCACGGCTGGGGCCTCCCTCTGGAACAGAGTCAGTCTCTCACTGCCCTGGTGATGCTCCTGTCTGCTGCACCAACTAGTTACCCGACGACCCACTAAACCTCACGGACAACAGGCTCCTGCACGACCAGTTGCCTCTTGCACTGCCTCCGGGATACCCACCCACTCAATTAGGGACTATCTGTAACCCTACAGTCAATCGTCTCCCTGCACTTACTTGAATCCCCACCCTGCCAGCACAAAATGTTTTTGCCACTGCACGCCCCTGCAGCCCCTGCCGGAACTTATCTTCCCTCCCACTCGCACAATCCGATTGAATCAAGGCCTAGTAAGATAGTTCGTTTTGTCCTCCCTCGGTCTACCCTTCCTCGGCTTGTCGCGCCTAGAAGCACCTGTGTGTACAGGCGCGTTATATATGACTTCTAGCATAACAATAAACAGTTTGGTCCTCTTGCCTGACATTTTACATCATATAAATGGAGAAGCCAAGCGCCCTTTTTGGGTCCATCCTGTGTACCTCTCTTCACCCTTAGAATGAGGAAGTGGATAAAAAGCCAGTAATGTTATTTTCTGTGTCAGGTGAAATTCGGACAACCCTCTAGACTACCTTCTACTTCCAAAAGATTATAAAAGGTTTACTTGACAGGGCGTGTAGCTCACTCACTCTGCGAGTAGTAGTGATGGCCACCAGAAAGATGGTTTTCGAAGTTAATCTGAGTGGACACGAATGAACAGGTTCAAATTGAGGTCCCACAAAGAAGATTACCCGTTTCAAATCCCTGGACGGGACTAGAAAGGGGACCGTTGGGAGAGCATTTGTCACTCCCTTGAGGAATAGAATGACAATCAACATCTTTAAGAACCCCTGCTCTGGCACGCGTTCAAAGATGGATAATGCTGCCAGGTAACCTTTGACAGTCTTCTTTACAAATTTTAGTCAGATTTCTCCAATTACATAATACATAAGCAAGCAACAGGTTACTCACCTTTAACAGTTCTCCAGGATGGGTCTGGCATGGATTCACATGCTCATGAATATTCCCCATCAGGCTGGGAATCCTCAGTAAATAAAAAATCAGTTTCTGAACAGTCTTTCTACTAATATCAAATCACTGGTCTCTGGGTAACACTGCCCCCAGCCAATTACTTCCCTCTACCTAAGCCCCTCCTCTGGCAGCCATCTTCAGATTTGGTAGCACGTAAAGTGGCAGTAGGACCAAAAGAGCCGCAGAGGGGTTGAGGGAGGGTTTGCATGTGAATCCATGCCAGACCCATGCTGGAGAACAACAGTTACAGGTAAGTAACTTGTTCCTTCTCCAGCATGGGGTCTGGTCTTCTCGTACCGGTCTCTCTTCGCAGGGGCCGTGGATGGGTTCTTCAGAAGGGACAGTCCTTTGTCCTGCTGTAGGGCGACATTTGGGACCGAGTACGGTCTTCCTCTTGGCTTCTCGTCATTGATAAAGGAATCCCTCCTTCTGCTCTTCGGAGCATAGCTGGAAAAGCTGAGGTCCTGGCGATCATGGCGTGAAACAAGCCTATTTCACCGGGAGGGGAAGCCCGGGGAGGGGGCGATGGGAGATGGGAGATCTCAGTCAAAGAACTTTATTCGGCCAAAAAAGACCATCAAAGCACATCCTAAGATAAATAATACTAGTACATAATTCCAATAAACATTTTGGTAAAGGAAACAAAATCATGAGCAAGTTGTCCACTCCCTTCATGAGTGCCCCATAACAGAACTATCAACTAGCAAACAAAAAGCCACCCTCCCCCTACTTCTGGAGCCCCGTGTGACGCGTCTGGCCCAGCGCAGTCAAGTTTGCCCCTGAGAGGGGACTATTGCCAGGATAGTCTCTTGTGGAGTATACAGGGGCAGGCACATAAAAAGAACCAACTGTAATACCAGTTTTCCTTGGCCACCCAAAGCTATTGCATCTTTCCATGACAACCCTTGCCATATCGACATCCTCGAAGACCACTGACAATGTCCATATTGGCATCAGGTTTGGACATTCTAATGCACTTCAATATAAAGCCCCTGGACACAAACCCACATTCCCCCACAGCCCGCAATGAAGGCATTTGTTTCGGAGGGCGGCCCTTGGTTCTCTAGTGGCAGTTGGTAATTTTGGGACACCATGGAGAAGCAGGATGAAGCTACTACATACTTCATGTGTGAGGTCCCCAGACGAAAACCCCCCTTGGTCATAGAAAGGCATTTTTCCCCCTCCCCACCGGGCACAAATTATCCTTCACAAATGGGGGGCCATGAGATTGAGGGGTTGGCCCCCAAGGCTAAGGGAGCTCTCCGTGAGGGTGGCAAGGGGGGGGGGGGGTCACCCTTGCTTTACTCCTCAGGGGTTGACTAGACAATAGACTGACCACAGAAGCAGGTGACTGACAGGACTGTATGTGGTAAACCCCTTTATCAGGGCATGGGTTTGACCCCCCCAGAAGAGGGGAGTTGGGGTGTAAAACCATGCCAGCAGTAGGGGCCGGGCCTCCCTGCCCAGCCCCAAACAAGTTGACTCCAACTCTAGGAGCCCCTCCTTCCCCCACTAGCCTCTGTCACACCCTTGAACAGAGCCGCCAATAGTGCTTTAATATTGGCCAATTCGATAAGCACACGCTCACAGCAACAGCTTGAAGTGCTAGATGGATCCTTGGGTGATGAGGCCAACGGAGACAGATTCCCTTGAATAGGGGGTTTAGCTGCCCTAAATTGAATCAGACGTAAAAAAAAGCTAGCCCCAGAGGGTGCCGTTGACATGAACTCGCTCCAAGTGCTGCAAGGACGACTCATGGGGTGCACAATGAGAGATCTGTTGCTTCTCCGTCTCATCCCTCGGAGGAGGGGATGAGGTGAAGGATGGAAGGGTGGGGCGGATGGACTCGCCTCCGCTTGGCTGGAGGACACTGACGGTCCAGGCGCCGCTGGATCATCCGCCGGAGGTAAGGGCAACCTTGTCCATATCTCTGTGCACAGGGTGTGCAGCGCCAGCAAGATGTCTTCCGACCAGTCCGACGGCGGTGGCATCGGTTGCGACTGGAGCGTCGGCAGAGGCGTGGTATCCTCCAGTTCCTAGTCAACCTGCCCTTCTTTGTCGACTCCACCCTTGCTCTCCACGTCCACCTCGTCGGGATCCTTCCCGTAGGCCCCGACCTCGTCGAACCTCTTGCCCAGGACTGACTTGATGACAGACAGCTCGTCCTCGGAGGAGGTATCCGAGTCCACTAGGACTACTGAACCCCCTCGCCTTCTACTCGGCCGGGGGTTTCGCAGGGGTCTTTTCGATCAGTTGGAAAGACTATTCCCTCCGGGATGGCAGGGAAACTCTAGGCCTGGAGGCAGTCTCCACTGGGGTCGCCCCCGCGGGCTTCGCCAGGGACGCCACGACTCCCTCAATCGAGGCCTTCACGACCTTAGGCGAGTCTGAAGCCTTCACCACGGTGGGGGGGGAGGGGTCACCACCTCGCTCCCCCTTGGCTTTCTCCGTCTGGACTGGCCGGTGCTTCTCCTGAAGCTTATCGGGTTCTCCAACTTTTTCATCGAGCCAGAGTGTTGGCTCGTGGTCGAAGACATTGTGCCCTGCCTGGCAGCCGGGAAGCCCAAACCAACGGCACTCCCGGTGCCCGTGAACAGTGCCGGAGCGCCCTCAAAGGTCTTAGAAGACCGCTCAGATGACTTCTCAGCTGCTGCCAGGCTCTTCGCCTCCATCCAGTCAGTCATTTACGACAGTCATTCATGGTCCGGACAGCCATGTTCTTGCAGAACGCACAGTCCTCCACGTGCGACTTGTCGGAGTGCAGGCAGTAGAGACACCAGGAGTGCTCAACTTCCTTGAAGACATTCTGTAGTCCACATCCTGGGCCGATCCTAAAGAGCTTGGATTCAACGGGCGTCAAGTCTCCTTTGTCTTGAGCCAGGTCCACGCGGGGTAGGCCTCAAAGATCTTCCAGAATACTCCAAGAAGTGAAATTCGACGAAAATCCACCCATGAGGGGCATAGAAATTTCCGAAACGGGTCGCTGTTAAATCGGAAGATGAATCGGTGGAGCTTGAGGCTCGATTTGACCAAAAAAATAAGAGTTAACTCTTCGAAAAAACAACACGCAGTAAAAGCTCGAGAGCTGAGCACGAGAACTCCCAACACTTGAACGTGCGGTAAAAATCTGAAGATGGGTGCCAGAGGAGGGGCGTAGGTAGAGGGCGGTCATTGGCTGAGGGCAGTATGACCCAAAGACCAGCGATTGGTTATTTGTAGAAAGACAGTTCAGAAACAAAACTGAAACCGTTTCTCTTTACCGAGGATTCCCAGCCGGACAACGGGGAATATTCATGAGCATGTGAATCCATGCCAGACCACATGTGGGGAACTTGCATAGTACTCTATAAATATCAGTAAATCATAACAGTCCTGAACAAAAAAAAAAAACATCCTTTGCGGCTTAATCACCTTCAAACCTCCCCTCACAAACCTGTTTTAAAGTGTATTATGCCAAGCCTCCTCTTTGAAGACTAATCTAGATATTCAATCAAGTCAAAGAAATTGTGAATTGGTACAGTTAAAAACATTGCAGCCTTACAAGATCTGACATTTGTTTCGAGAAAATGAGGTCTTAACCATCTTATGCTTTCCCTTTTAAAAAATGGACTCGGCACGATAAAGTGCACCAAGTCTTCCTCTACACCCATATCAGTGTGGCATTTAATTGGAGCCTTTAGCCAAGTGGTTCTTTTTTGCCAATGGCAGCAAGTTAAGCCTAGCTTGAAGGAGTCATTGTACCGCCTTGGATTCTAGATCTAGTATTGGGCTTGGGGCACCCAGGGCCCTCTTATACGGAGCATAAACTAGGAGGGACGGAAGAGCACGCATTTTCTTCCCATCCACCTGCAGTGAATTTTCTCTGGACCAAATTTGTATTTATTCCTTAGCCTGGTCATAATTAGTTCTTCCTCTTCCAGCCAGGAACCTTTCCCAAAGCCTACCTCCAGATGTATACCAATCTGGCTTAAATACGGCCAAGCAGCTTTCCATGACAGTCCTAGCTGGAGATTCATGTTGATGTTTTCATTTAGTTTCATTTTCGCTAAATAAGCTAGATGTCTGGCTTGTGCCAGGGAAGTGATAACTCTGAATCCCCATCTCGACTCAATGAGCTGCTCAGACAGCCATTTGGAAGCACTAAAGTCTGACACCAAAATTATGGTTGGACTACTTCAAGGGGTTCACAGGAACAGTAGCTCCAGATCGCACTGCCATACAGCATTTGGTCAGAACTTTGCATCTAAAAACCTCAATACATTTATCTAGTCTTAAGGCACCATGTCTGAAGTAAACCCTTTGGAAACCCTGAAACCCTATTCTAGCCCTCTCCATCTGATGTTTCATATGTGGCGCCCAATTACAGTCTCTTGAGAATTTGATTCCCAAGTATGTATGAGTCCAATACCTCCATGGGGCTCCATTCAGTTCCCAGTTTGTGATATTTGGAGGAAAGGATAGGAAAACAATCTTGGTTTTATCCATATGTGTTCACTTCGAAGAACTGCCATATTTGAGCCCATGATTCAGGCCCGCAGAAGTGAGTGCCAGGATGACGGTGTAGTCAGCACAGAGTAGAGCACCACATTTGTTGTCTCCTAGTTTGGGTGGGCGCACCCTGCTTTTTTACTTCACAGGGTCAAAATCCGCCATAAAAAGAAAACCAGCAGTGCCAAAGGACAGCCTTGTAGAATTCAGTGTTATCCCCCTAACCCCCATATACGATTGAGGTTGTGGTTTGATCCCAACATAATTGCACAAGTCAATAGTCACCTGCAGCCGCTGATGGGGCTCGGTGCAGCGAATGTATTGCAGGAGTATTGCAAATTAAAGGGTGAATAGCTCTAAACCAGCTTCAGAACCTGTTCCAATGCCAGAGTACCAATAGCAACCCCATACACGCGTTTCAGCCTTGTTGGGCCTCATCAGTGACGTGGAGCTGTGCCTCCGAGCACAGTAAAACATTTTTGCAAGGAACTTGGGGTTGGTCACCCGATGTTACCTGGGGGAACCCAAACATGGACTCCCTGCTCACTGTGTTTAGAGAGGCACAGCTCCACCTCGCTGATGGGGCCCAACAAGGGTGAAACATGTGTATGGGGTGGTTGTTGGTACTCTTGTTCAGAAGGGAATTGCCATAGCATTTCAGTGCTGGCCTACCCATGTGGGCGGTACAAAGACTGATATGCAAAAGGATATTTCCTATCTGTGAAAGGTAAAGTGAGCAAAAAGTGATGGCTGCGAATTCTCAAAGTGGGAAAAAAACCACAGAACAGGTCACCATGCCATGTTCTTTCTGGAGAGGGGCGCCCTTCTACCTTTTTTGAAACAACTTTCACCTCTTCCCCTTGGTCTAAAAGGAGTAGCGAAAAGAACACCCTCTCTAAGCCTGCGTAGGTGGGTGTTGTGGCTGACGAATGGCTGTCCCTAATGATTTCCAGTTTTTCTAAAACGTCATCAGCTTTTGGTCCAGCTTTGGTCATTGATGAAATTATTAAAACCATCCCTCATCTCCCCTTAGGAAATGTTTACTACTGCCTTGAAAATTAAGTTGCATAGAGTAAAAGTTTAGTCAAGAGCACAAGCTGCATCAATGGCTTTCAGTGCCACGATTGCTGCATAAAATACCCTCTTTGCTAGTGCATCATATTCTTTATTGTACCCATCTCGTGGTATGGTGGGTAGCCACCTGCACTAGCAAGCTCTCTGGAATAGACTGTCTGGAGAGAAAGTCAGGGGCAATCGAAGGTCTGAACTTTTACCAACTCCTTTTTCATAGCAGGAGTGGGATTGTGTGTCAATTTTCAAAAAAATTTTTTAGAGCTGTGTGAAAAGTAGCACAGCCTTTAGGAGGGCCTCAACTCAGGATGATCTAACGGACATCCTGGATAATGTCATTACCAGGACGCCCCAACCCAAATAATCCAAGGCCCTGTTCATAACAGTTCTATATACCGCATTTGGGTGAGCATTTGCATCAAGAGTAACAAATTCCACATAAGGGGAGGCATCTAGACCACTGGTATCTTTAAGACAAGCAGCTGGATACTCTAGATGAGTAATCAGAGATCAACTCCTCTGGAGCATTAAGTGTTCCAAAATGTTCAAACCCAAAAGGGACGTCATCTTCTTAGTCTTCCTCACAGATAGATCCAAAGGACTTGAAGAAATCCATTTGACTTAGGTTTAAAACTAGACATTTGGATCCGAGTTAGACATTGACGGGCCCTTAAACCTCAATTCCTTTGACTAAAGTCCCTGAAGCTTTTGTCTTAGATGCAGTGCCAGTGGTCAACTCTACTCGAGGCGACATCTCCAAGGTCTTCCAACTCTGGCTTTTGGATTCCCTGCCAGCCTTGTAAGACATGGTGGGATCACTTGCCTTTTTTTCGAGGTACCAGTATAGGCGGCATTCGAAAACATGTCTCATTTTTTGACTGAACTTTTCCTATTCAGCCACATGGGCTGTCGTATTGGAAAAACATGCCTGATACATGTCGGGTGAGGAGTTGGAAGATGAGAAATGATGGGATGGCGTAGTTTATTCAAATTCTTTCATGATGACGAAGAGTGACGGCAATCGCTCATAAATCTCAACTGCTTGGCATCTTTGCAGCGTTTCTTGGGCCTTTCTGGAGAATTGCTGGTAGACCTACAACCTTCAGAAGATTTCATCTTCAAAGGAGAAGGTGGAGACTTAGAAATCAACCGACATAGGGTTAGTTTCGACCATCTCCCTGTTAAGGACTTAATGGTCATCGACTGGCAGGAGCCACACTCTTGACTTCGCTCTCCTTGCTGAGGCACCAGAGACATTCTGTGCTGATCTGTGATTGACATGTTCGAGTCAACAGTCCACACATCTTACAGCAGGTTTTCGGCGTAGGCATTGAGAAATAAGAATCGTTGAGGGAAGTCCAACCATTCCAAAAGCGTGCTGTGTTTGCGGAAAAACTGAACTGAGGCAACAGGCGCAGTGCTTGCCATTTATACTCAATGTCACGTCCGGACACATTAACTATAACCGTTGAGGGACATCCACTCAATGCCGCACAGCGCCCTCTGTGTTGAAATAAATCAGAGCCTGCAAAGCATGATATGTATATATCAAAGATAAGGAATCCGTGGGAGGACTCCATAAGAAAATTAAATGTGTATTTACAAATACATCAAGCAGCAATACAGTTTAGCAGAATGCATAAATGAAATAACCATTCCTCCTAGGATCAATTCAATTGGACGGTGAGGGGGGAAAATTCATGATAGCCCTTTAATACCAACCATGTGATACAATGTGTAGAGACATCTATTTTTGATATTTTTATAGCACACAATTTCCACAGTAGACTTCTTTAAGCTGTAAGAAATTGCAGAGATGCAGTAAACCAAAGCCAGTGAAATATGTGGTATTTGTACGAGATCTAATGGTTAGGCATCAAATAGCCAGGTCTTCAGTTGGTGTCTTAGCGAAAAAAGCCTACTAGTGCTTTTAATAGCAACCAGGAAAGCGCTCCAATGCTTAATGGAAAGAACTGAAAAATCAACTCCAAAGTGTGGATATTTTGAAAGATTGGGGTGCGAGGATACATTTATACTGCACACGCAGAAATGTTGGTGTACAGAAGTTTAAAAATGCTCAAGCAGATTAGCATGGTGCCCATAGATCGTTGTGTACTATACATAGGGTCTTAAATGGAATATCTTTTCTTATTAGGAAACCAGTTGAGGGAGAACAGTGCCAGAGATCAACTTGCCCAGTCTAACTACAATTGTGGACAAAACGTTCTGGATCCTTTGCAATTTGCTTCACAATTAACCCTAAATAAACTCCTTTTGAAATATCGAGGCAGGACGGAACATTAATTTAAAGCCAGCCTTCACTGCCTAAATAAACACTATGGGTATTATAGATCTTGTGTTTACTTTGAAAATGGCAGCCGTTAAACACTACCCACCTGAGATTCAAATTTCAGGACGCAATCTATACACCAAGTGACCCTAACCAAAAAATTCTCTTTCAACCAGACGTTTTCTATTCTATTAAAGTCTTCCTGGTTACCCTGGATATATGATAGGAGTTGTGACCATATCCTTTTAGAAATTGTCACTATAGCTAGATAATAGTCCTGCAATTGAAGCTATGCAGCTTACAACAGAACGCTCCAAATGCTTTGAGGATTTTTTAACTTTGGTATGCAGACAAACTACAGGACCTATGGGACATTTTACTCATGTTCCTCGTCTGTATTAATCCCGACATTTCCCACAAAGTTTTAATTGACATTGTTATTAAATTGAGTGGTATTACCTAGAATCCAACAACTAATCTCTTAATTGGCGCTCCACCTCTTTCGGTTTGTTTCCATGGGACATTACCGCCCTTATCTGGAGACTTTAGTACTATCATTTTATCATTAGCAAGTGACAAGTGATACTATTGCCCCCAATTGTGAATGAGGGGTTGGACCATGTTTTTTAAATCTATCATAACTGTTTTCAAATTCATCTACGTTCACATCATACATTGTTGTAGGTAAAAAAAAAAAAAACACTAACATTTCTGGAGATTCCTTTCCTCCTATTAAAAGTGGGCAGATAGAAGTTGAAAAAGTACCAATTTTGACAAATGTATATTTCTGAAAGACCTATAATGCCAGTGTGTCCACCGATCCACAAACCGATTTTTTTTAAAAAACTGGCAACACCTGAATTCAGTAACAATGTATTCCATGTTTAACACTTTCAGTCAAACTGTCAATGTTCTGGCAAACATCACTCACCCTGCAACAGTCTTTCTGTTGCCTGTATCTGCTTAAGAGTACCATGCTTTGCTAAAAGCACTAGACCTCAGCCTATGTAGGGTATCACATGGTGTTTTGTTGGAGTTAGAAAAATGGGCAACAGGGGAGTTTGTCACATTATCCCTATCCTATGCGTACAGTATACATGCTCCTTGCGTCACCATACTCGTGTTTTTTTATGACTGGAGGTTTGCATGTAAGCCGTGCAAGGTGCAATTCTTTATTTCCAATTTAGGTTACCAGAAAAAAACTGCCTTTAGTTTCCACAGTGGGGAAGATGGGTGGGAACATGCAACACTAAGCAGATACAAGGCACAAAAAGAAGATTACTGAGTAAGTAAGGTTTGTCTTCTGAGGCTTGTATATCTGCTTAGATTTCCATGATTTGCACAGATTAACAAGCAGTACCTGAAGAAGGTGGTGGGAATGCTGAAGGAACTTACAAATAAATATTTTAAAATCACTCATCTCACACCATCTCACACATAGTGCAAATTCATGCTTATGTATTACAGTAGTGTTGTGTAAATAGTTACACAGAACTCCATGTTCGTGCCTTACTAATTGCTTTAAGTAGTACATTAGCAATGAAAGTGAGTGTAGCACCAGTACTACACATAGAATGGGCTTTGGTTGTAAAGACTTACTTGACAGGCGATTACCCTGCTCCATGCTTCTGACATTCCATTTAGCAACAGTCTGAGACGGATCTCCTGCTGTACCTGATGCCATTGACACAAAGAACTGAGATCTCTATTTTTTTGAGGTAGGATATGACTGCCCTGCGAGAATCTAGTCTATGAAGTGCTTATTCATCCCTTTTCTGAGGGTGTTAAAAAAAGGTTCTACGGTCAATAAATTGACATACAATTTTGAAAAATTTTGTAGAGAATCCAGGGTGTGCCCTTAAAACCACTTTGTGCTTATGTATTGACACAAAAGCTTCTAAAAACAAAGCTTGTAGCTAACTAATTATGCAGATTAAAGGGATTGCTATAAGGAAAGCTACTTTGTTTGCAAGGTCCTTCAAGGAGACATTGTGCATTCGTCCAAAAGGCAAACTGTTTACTTGAGACAACGTTGAGATCCCAATCTGGTGGTGTTTGCCACAGGCGGATGTATGTTTAACTCCTCCCATGAACGCCTTGGTTACAGGTATTCACCATGAGATCTTATTCAGAGATATTGTGCATGCTGATAATGCAAGAAACATCATTTGCGTTAAAAACTAGATGAGTTTAGCAGATGGCGATATGCAAGAATGCTCATAGAAGAGCAGTTATGATGATGTTTGAACAAATACGCCAGATTGAGTGAGAAAATATCCTAGACCAACTTATCCATAGTGCATTGCCTAAAAACTGCTGTACCTGGATGCATAGCTTTGGCATTTTTATATGTTTTCCGTGGTTGCGAAAAGGTCCATCATTGACTAACTTCAGTGCGCAAAAATGTGCCAGAGTAAATAAACTTAGAATTTCCACTTGTGTTCCTGCATCTGAGCTCTGCTTACACTGTCCGCTAGACAACTGTGTTCCCTGGGAACATGTCGAAATTGAAGATTATACTTCCTTGCAGACCACTTCAAATTCTTTTTGCAAGTTGTCACAACTCCGAAGAGCATTTCGCCGTGTTTGCCAATATAAAACATGGCTGTTATGCTTTGACATTTCTTCCCCAGCAACTGCTTCTGAATAGAACAGTGCCATCCTGAGTGCTAGGATGGCACAGAGATGAGTGTTTTCATTGTTGTGTATTGACTGGTTAACAAAAGGTTGTCCCTATACCATGTTTTCTTTTGTCCACCATTTGAGTGCCAAAACTAGTGTCTAATACCACCACTAGATGGTCCCATCCGCCTGACACTTCGTTCCATCGGCCATTGCCATACTATGCGCATATGGAAAATGCATAATGCCATCATTCCGAGAAGACTTATCTGACGACCAGCTGTGTTTAACAAGGGATTTGGGCAAATAGGGCTCTCACCCTGCTATGAAAAGGGAAAACCAGTGCCAGATGGGTGTTAAGTATTGTGAGAATAAATGTTTTGCATTGGCTTGGAAATAGCATGGATTTCCTTTTGATTGATTGAAATACCTAGATTGCAGAGTAGGTATATTATGAACTGTGTACAGGTGACATTTTACTGGGTTCTCCCCTGTTATCAACCAGTCTTCTAGACCATGATAGGCTGGTACGGCAGTTCTGCGAAGCTGGGTTTCGACGACTGCTAGTACTTCTGTGAATACATGTTGTGCTAAGGCAATCCCTAAAGAGCACTTTGTATTGAAAATATGGGATCCATTTTTAAACTAAATTACTTTCAATGGCCTGGGAACATTAAAATATGAAAGTATGTATCTTTCTTATCCATATAGTTGTCCTTTTTTAGGAGGGGTGGGTGGTTGTGGGGGGGTGGGGGTCATCTCCTGTACAGGTCGTCATAATGAACTTTTGAGGCTTTACATACTTGTCCTCTCTCTAATAATGGTCTGTCTTTTTTTTGGGGGGGGAACAAGGTAGTGCAGTGCAAAAATACCTCTGTATACCTGGTCTTGAGGCACTGACTAATCTTGCACTTGCTGGCTGCACTTCCACCTTTACATTGCCTGTATTTATTAATTTATTTAACTTATTCTTTTCTCACCTCTGTGCTGCACTTTCCAATTCTGCCCGTTCCACACACTTTCCCCCTTTTCCCTTCTCCATGCACTTGCGCGTTCTTAATGTCACTGGGCCTAGTAAGATCATTGTATTTATTTTTTGTTCTCCCTTGTTCCCCTCCCTTTGTGGTCGCGCTCTGAAACTTGTGTACGAGCGCAATATAAATAAAATATACCATAAAGTTTGTTATAAACATATCTTTATTCACACATCAAGTTTTAGTTAAGCATTCTTTAAAAATGCAATTGTAGCGGTCAAGCAAACTTTGGAATCACTTTACAAAGTCACTAAAGTGAATACTCTTTGGATATGCTAACATTTCTCCTACACCCTGAAGTGACTTCAATAACAAGGATAGTATTGCATTTATCATAAACACCAATATACTTTTCAGACTCACTTTTCAGGAAGCAAGGGTTGTTGGGCACAATTGTATGCAGTACCCTTTGGGAACACTACAACAACCCAGACTACAGGTAATAGGAAACCCAACCTTTGGTATAAGCTTGTACTACAGTTTTGGTAGCGTGTTGAGCAGCCAGGCTTATCTCAAGAGGGGTAAATGTGAGCTGTAGGAGAGTTACAGATATTCATAGTGTCAAGTATTCAATTAAACACTTAAACACAAGGTTTCTTGAATAAACAATTATTAATGTATCAGTTAGGTAAGCCTTCTTCAGAAGGGAGCAATACAACAGTAACACTCAAATATACTTCACAAAATACACACTCTTAATATCTCTAAATCAGGGAGTACCCTTTTGGGATGGCCCACAGACACAACCTACACCCTCAGGCAACTTCAGTAGCTAGGGTGATGGGGACGTTAATATATCACTGTTGCATTTAGAGTCATTTAAGAATAAGTCAAAGTAAAAGGTTATTAGAACATACAAGGGACCACAAATATTCTTAAGCAGGCAAATACTTTCAGGTCCCCCCAATTAGAGTCATTCAGTGGAACAGGCTAAGCCAAAGTCAATGGGCAAAAGTCTATATGAGCTGAAGCACTTCTTTGCGGGTAAGAAAGAAAAGTCTTTGCACAATGTTTTAGAAGTCTTTGAAGATAAAGAAGAATCAATGTAGGGCCACAAGCCGTTAGACTTGAGAAGTAGAAGCTGCAAGCAACTCTACAGCAAGAGGTAAATTCTCTCAGACTTTTACAGTACCTTTGTATTGAAGAACAAGTGCAGCAGAGGACTTCTGTTCCTGAGCAGCTCTGCAGATCTCACTGTTCCTGGGCCTCGGTCGTGGGGACAGGAGGGAATCTGGACTCCTGCACTGCAATGGGACGCTCACAAATAGCAATCTTCAAATAATTGGCTGTTCGGTGTTTCAGCTCCTCGCGTCTACCACAAATAGCAACATTGCGGTTCCTGGCAGTTAAGATGGGCTTTCCTTGCTTCTGGGGTCAGGCACTGTGTTGGGGGACTCAGGTACGGTCAGTCCTGCTTCCTTAGAGTCCGGAGGATCTTCCTGGAGTTCTTGGCCAGCTCAAAAGCAAAGCACACAATCTGGTGTTACTCTCCCTGGCGTTTCGGTTTCCAGCAGCAACTCTGGAAGGTCAACTAGCTCCGAGAGAATGTCCAAGTGACTGACCTTGGAGTTGATTGGTCCCACCAACTCAAGGTGAGAAGTTGTAGAGCTGGAGGTTGAAGAGACTGATGAAGCTGCGGTCACCGCCTTTCTTTGCACTGAGGAACTGGAATTGTGGCCGGATCCAAGTCCTTTCCGGTTCTCTAGTCAAGAATACTTGTTCCTCAGCACCCTGCCAGAAGGGCTTTTCAGCTGAGGCTGGTGAGCCGCGTTTTCAGTAGTAAAGTGTTGTTCTGGGAGTAGCGGCGCTCCAGGATCTTCTTGCGGGTCCATAGCTCCATAGCTCCTAGCCTCTCTAGACTGCTGTTGACTGCCCGCACCTCAGCGAGTCAACTCCGCGTCCAGCAGCAATTCAACCAGCTCCGAGATGGATGTGCAGGTGGCTTACTTTGGAGTTGATTGGTCCCACCAACTCAAGGGGAGAAGTGGTGCGTGCAGGGGCTTCTCCGTCGATAAAAATTTGAAGTTTCAGCACAGCAGCAGGGCTTCACTGGGCAAACCAACAGTCCAGTTGTAGCAGCAGGCGTCCTCTTCAAGTTCTTCGGCTCCTTCGTCCAGTGGTCGAGACTGCCTTCCAAGCCAAAAGCCTTGCCTTTTATTCAGTTCTCTCCCATTCATTCCAGCCTAGCTGTCAGTCACACAGCAGGGTGGCTGTCCTTGCTGGACAGTCAGCCGGCCAATCACTTCAGAGTGCATTTGGGTCTCCTAGGCGACTAAGCACAGGGAGCTTCGGCACCTCCCTCACTTCCTGCCCACCCCAGACACCCTGGAGCCAGAGGCAGGCCTCACTCGCGAATCCCGCCAAAGGCAAAGCTAACAAAGGGACCAAACCGCGTTTACCGCGCAGAGTAAATCTCAAGAAGGTCCTTTCCACAAAGAAATGGCGAAAAAAAGACGACCAGGGCCATTTTGTCAAAAATGGCACCCTTGGGTGCTTCACTGCAGCTGCGAGCACAGCCCGTGATAAATGCACACCGCGGTAGTTAAAAGTAAACCACTGCCACCAGACATTCAGTGAGGAAAGGGAAACAAAAAATGTTACCCAAGAAGCTAGACAAAGGGGATACCAGGTAACACCCTCCAGTACCCTATTGTAAGATAGTTGTGCTGGGTCTAGAAAGTTACTAAAGTAAGTAAAGTCAATTTCACTTTACTGCTCTGGGAAACAGTTTATCCCAGAGAAGGTATTTAAACCTTTGGGAAATCTGAAAGACTTCCCTGTGTCACTGCACAATGTAAAAGGACATTATGAATCCTATGGAGTTTGTCAGGCTCCATAAACAAAAGAAACGTAAAGTTCAGAAATCACATTCAAAAAAAGGATCTCTCCCAAAGTAAAAAAAATCAAGTCCTCAAAATCCAGCTAAGTTGCTGGGGCGAGGGGGGTCTCTAAGGACATTTCTAAGAATTTTCCCTAACAAGGGTTAAGGAAATAGAAAGATCGAAAGGTTACAAGAAAGATCCTGTTATAATACTTTCTTATAACAGGAAGACAGTTTAAATACTCTATATACTCTAATGAAGTCTAGGTAATCCTTACCCAGCAATAAAAAGTGTTCAACAAATTACAATCTCTGAAGGGACAAGCAAGGCCAAAGTCGATAGATTAGAAGAACAAGTTACTTACCAAACTGGTAACGTTCTTTTGATGGGATGTTCCTCTGACGTATTCCACATCTATGATATGTAATGTGCACAGCTGTGGACATTACATGTCAGATGTGGAATACGTCAGAGGACACAATCCCTTTGAAGGGTGCCTTTAGGGAGCCGGGACAGCCAAAGCCAATTGGACAAAGTCTATAGTTCTGGTGCACTACTTGGATAAAGTCTTTCACAAAGTCAGATAGCTCAAGAAAATCACTGAAGGAACAAGCAGTGAAGCCTGTGAAAGGGGAGTTGAACCTCAACTTACAAAAGGTAAGCCAATGTAGAAAACACGACTTGGGGCAAGAACGCAAGTACCCCAAACCCAACAAAAAAAAAAAAAGTACCTCTGGTTTGAAAAAAAATGGTCCAGCTGGATTCAGTCTTGCTACAGCCAAGCAGACCCTTGTTCCGGAGCCTCAGACATGGGGACAAGAGGGAGGAAGTCTGGCAGTCTGCTGCGGCAGTACTCTGGAAGGACTTTGGCAGCTTCGGGCTCTTCGATTCAGCCGCACTTCGCGATCTCAGCGCCTCGCAAACAGCACTGATGCAAATCGAAAATCTCTGGTTGGACTTTCCTTGTTCCCTCGGTCCTGGACTCTGGTGAGGGGTCTCTGGATCGAGATTTCCTACTTCTGGGATGTCCGTAGGAGGCTCGTGAAGCTTTTGGCTGGAATCTTTCGGCGGAAGACGATGCACACTGTTATGGACACTCGATCCCTGGCATTGGGCTTCTACAAGACTAGAGCGGCAAAGCAAGACGGGTACTGCACCAAAGTGGAGTTCATCACGGGGCTAGTTGATCCGACCAGCCCAAAGGGAGAAGTTGTTCCGTCCGGAGCTTCACTGTCGATGTGAAAAAGGAGGTCAGACAGCAGCAGGGTTTCACCAGGCAATTCGAGGTCCAGGAAATTGCAGCAGGATTCTCTTCACGATTTCTTTTTTGGATGTTTCTTCCAGTGGTTGCCTGTTGTCCGAAGAACATCTCCTTTCAAGCTCGTTCTCATTCATTCACAGTCGTAGGCTGTCAATCACTACGCAGGATGGCTGTTCTTATGGACAGCCAGCCGGCCAATCGGGACTGGTTTCTGTTAGGAGCAAAGGCTAGTGAAGTTTAAGGCTCTAAGGGATCTTTCCCATGTGATGGGGAAACTGATATGTCCTTCAGGCTGTCCGTACTGGGAAACCTTGTTTCCCTTATGTTACTACTTTTGGTTACTTTTTAATCATTTGTAGTAACTTATCATTGTGCACAGCAGCTTACACTGCAGTACAATGGGGTGCATTTTTGTTTAGCCCTAGACTAACACTCACAAGGATTTCTGGTTACTCTGTGTGCTTAAAGAATAGGCTGTTGGCAGCAGTGACTTCTCCCCACTTTCTGGGGATTTTTGTTTTAGCTTTACCACGTTTACTGCATTTGGCTCCTAACTGTGGCTACTGGTCAAACATGGCCGTGCCACCAGATTTTGCGCCTGTTTTTTTGCCATCTTGTCTTAGCGTTCTTTCATGTCTAAGAGGCCAGGAAAATCCTTATAAGGACTTCCAGTGCCCGGGAAAGCAGACGCTTTTGGCGGGCAACTGAAGGGCTGTGTGCGTTTGCTGGCAGGATGTTGGCTTGGTCAGTCTGACTCCAATCCACAAACTGGTTTCAGTGTGACTGAGTGTTATGCACGAATGTTCCCGCCAGTGGTCCTGATTGGACCACTTCTAGGGGGTGTGTGGGCTAGTCCTGCTATAGGGAGTTTCAGTTCTTACCTGGCTTTTAGGAGAAAGGACTCCTGCACCCATTCTTCAGATATCCTGGAGAAACCTGAAGTAGCCAAGTAACCTATCGAGGGACAAGGCCCACGAAGAAACCTGAGACCCAACTGAAGGAGGCCTGGCAAGCAACTTCTTCTGCTGTCCTGGAGGAGCCCTGTCTTGCTCTTGATCTTTAGTAGTTCTGCGAAGGAGCTACGACCCTTGCAGTGGAGGGACCATCCATTCCAGAAGTCTGTTCAGTGCCCTGCGAAAGCAAGCCTTCGTGCCCTGGAACCGTTCTGTGGCTGACCAGCTTTGTTTTTGGGCTACTGTGCCACCGGCGTCACTGTACCAAGTTCCGGCCTGAAACATGGGGGATCCTCAGCTGACCCTCATTTCGGCATCCTAGCATCAAGGGGACCCGATATAGAAGGGAAAGTCCAACCGCACCTGCAGAGTCCTTTTGCGTTGCTGTGCGCAGTGACAATGGTCTGAAAATTGCTTACCTGACCCGAGTCCAGCCCTGAGAGGGGGTGCTGGATCGAGTTTTTTTGCAGAAATCAGCTCGAACCTGCAACCCCTGGGAATCTAGGACTGACTTGGCGGGAAAAGCAACGGACACTCTTCCTTTATTCTGCCAGGTCTGGGGAAGAATCGGAGACATGGGGGGGGGGGGGGGGGGGGGGGGGGGGTTTAGGGGGGGGGCAAGAAGTAGTCTTTTTTTTATTGTTTTTAGTTGAGATTAATCAACTTTACAATTTATTTATCAATACAAAAATGAAAAACATGATTATGACGATAAAAGATCATTTAAAATGAATTTAGACATCAAAAGGGGAGCCAGTTCACAACATAAAGGTCAAGTGTGTTCAATTAATCGCATTTGTGTAGCATTTACTTTACATAAAACATTTGCATAAAAGTTCACTTCATTATCTTTTTCAGCATCAGAAGCTATTTGATTTTTGTCTGGATTCGTTGTTTTATTCCTTATTTTTATCTTGTGTTCTCAGCTCTTCTAAGCTATTTAAAAAATGTAAGGCTCCCATTCTTAACCGAATAGAAAGTCCACCAACTATCATTTTCCATAGAGTGTTATGTGACAGGTTTATATGATCTTTTACCGCTGGTTTTAAGAATTTAACCCTTTGGTTACAAAGTTCACTGCAATCAACCAGTAGGTGGCGTAAGGTTTCCGTTTGTGATGTAATTTTGCAGAACCTGCAATCTTTTTCTGTTAAAATGTTTTTCCTTTTTGCTAGAACCTCTTGTGTTAGCCACAGATTAAATCTTAATCTCATAAACTCTTTTCTATGTTGCACAGATGGGCTTTTTAGTAAGTATGGTTCAGCCAGTGTGTATTTCTTGTGTATGAACACCGTTCCATCGAAATCATTATATCTTAAGCACATGTTTCTGTTTCTACCCCAGTCCCACTGGAATAGTTTGGTTTTGACTGCATTCGGGTTTTCAATTAATAGCTTCAGTGTAACATCGGCATAAGCCATTGCATTTATGACCTCCTTACGCCAGCCTTGCGCAAAGGTGTCATCTGAGCAGAGTATGTGCTGTGCCAAAACTCCTATAAGCATATTTGAGTTGATTGCTAGAATGCACTTCCTGCTTAAAGATATTAGGTACCACAAATAGCGAGCGTAAAAAGAAATCAGTCCCAAATCATTTCTAATTAATGCTATCGGAGTACAATTTGGTAAATTTAAAACACACTTCCAAAATTTTGATTCGAATTTAGCCCATAAGCTTTCATGTAAGATTGGTAGAGTTTCAGCTCCATACAATAGTATCGGTGTTACCTTTTGTTTGAAATATGTTAGGATTGGTGAGATGGAAAACTTCCCATATTTTGCTTGAATTATTTTAGCCTGCGAAATCAACATGTCAAGTTTATTGGACCATTTTGATATTTGTGCTTCATGAGTAGCTCCTGTGATTATCATCCCCAGGTACGTATATTGTTGAACTTTTTCCAATTTTTGTTTCTGTATTGTCCATATGTAGTTCCTATTTTTTTGCAGTGATGGCTTATATACCATGACCTTGGATTTCTCCAGATTAACCACTAATAAATTTTCTGTTACGTATGTAGATAATGCGTCCAGCAGTTTCTGTAGTCTCACAGGTGTTTTTGACAAAAGTATCAAATCATCGGCATATAACAAGGCCGGAATGCATTTGTTGGCTATTTTAGGTGCATCCGCAAATTCAGCAGTAAATATTCTTCGTAAATCTGCTATAAAAAAGCTAAATAAAGCAGAAGCAAGAATACATCCCTGCCGAAGTCCTCTATATGTTTGAATAGGAGGGGACAAAAGACCCTCTTGGTTTATCCTTATTTGGATACTTGTGTCCGAATATAAAGTTTTTATTAAAGTAATTATGTGCAGCGGGCAATTTTCTTGAATTAGCTTTTGCAGCAACATTTCTCGTGAAACTGAATCATAGGCAGCACGGAAATCTACAAATGTCATGTACAGGGGTTGTCTTGTTTGTTTATGATGTTAAATTATTGAAGTTAGGGTTAGTAGGTTGATTGAGGTGCCAAGGCCTGCTATAAAGCCGGTCTGGCATGGGTCTCTTTTGTCGTTGTTTGTTGCCCATTTGTTGAAGTCTCTCAAGATAAACCTAGCAAAGATTTTCCCTGGTACGTCCAAAAGCGCAATCGGTCTGTAGTTGGAAGGACATGTTCGATTGCCCTTTTTGAAGATGGGTACTATTATTGACTTCCGCCATGATGCCGGGACTATACCTGTGGTTATAATCAAGGAGAAAATGTTGAAGAGAATTTTTGTCCACTGCTCAGGATGTTCTTTGAGCATATAGTTACTTAACCCATCAGGGCCCGGTGCTCGTGATCTACTAGATTTTTTTATGAAGCTTAAAATGTCTTCTTCTGAAATAAGTAAATCTTGAAAGTTGTCTTGGTTTTTTAAACTTTCTGGGTTTATTAACTCTGTTCCAGCGTATAGCTCTTGATAATGTCTAACCCAATCCGATTCTAATACACCATTTATTTATACTGACAGTTGGGTAAATTGGTTTGCGTTATTTAACAATGTCCACATTTCTGAAATATTTTTAGATTCCAATGCAGTTAACATTTCTTCTCCTTGGTTTTGGTAGAGCCATGCTTTATGTGTTCTTAACCAGTTCTTACATTTGTTTAAGGTTTTAATGATTCCACCTCTAGCTTCCGTTGATAAGGTCTTTGCCAATTTTATTTCCTTTCTCAAGTTATTTTTATGCTGTTGAATTTTTTCATCAAACTTAAATTTGGAAGCATAAGAATTTTGATTACCCCTACTTGGGGTTACTTTGTACACTTGTAAGCACGAAATATAAGAATCTTTTATAGCTTCATTTTTCTTGGTTCCTAGTGTAATATCGTAATTTAGTTTTTCTAAATTACTTGGGTTCCACCTAAAACGAGTTCTTGAGTTGTTAATCGTTAACACTGGAATATATCCTTTATTTTTAATCATTTCATTCAGTTGTGTATTCTTCCAAGTAGCAGACAACATTTCATGGTCGCTGTGTTTTTGGTGCAGCACCTCAAAATTAGTTATTTGACTGAAAGTTTTAGTATCAACATACATATAGTCAATTATTGACTTAGACGTACCTCTTGTCCACGTGTTTTTGGGTGGTATATCATTTTTTTGAGACCCATTTAGCATGATGAAATTTCGGGTTTTCATCAAGCTTTCCCATCTAAGGCACACTGCATTTCTCTTATGAGTTTCGGTAGATAGGCAGTGAAGATTTAGATCACCCGCAATCAGAGTATTTGTTATTTCTTTCGTCATTAGAATAATGTTTAGTAAATCTTCTATGTCTTTGAAGAATTTTGAGTCTGTGATTCCCATCGGATTTCTATATATGTTAAGTGCTGCTATTGTGCCATGTTTGTAGATAATTTTAACCAATTGTAGATATGGGTTAGGCGTACTCCAGGGTTCCAATGTGAAACTTCTTCCATTTTTTAGTGCCACTAACATGCCCGAAGCTGGTCTACCGTTTGTTTTAATTGCAGGAGATAAAATTATCTCATAGCCATTCCATAATGGTGTTGTGAGCAACCAGGTTTCCTGTAACATTACTATTGTGTGTGGTAAAAGGCTTGAGCAGTCATTAAGTAAGTGTACATGACCACATGTGTTCCAACTAACTATGGAAAGATGTCTTACGTCGCCCTCCTCCAATAGTTATGAGTTTCTTTGTAGTTGAGATACAGATGTAGATGTTTGATATATTTCATTCATTTGGCTTTGTGGTTGATGTCGCTTATCCAATTTGTACACATTCAGCTCTTTGGTTCTGTTTCTAGTTGTGTTTATATCCCACTCAATTTCATCATCATAATTAGTCGGGTCAATAGCAAGTAAAAATCCCAGTGCAAACAGTTCAAGTCGAGATTGCCAGATCACATTTCGAACCACATTTGAAGCGATCCACAATCTGACCACCGCCAAGTTGTCATCGTTTAAGAATTCAACTTGTGCTATGTCACCAGACGTAATATCACTCAGACTCGGTAGGTCACTAAAAATGGCCATTATGCTTGTTCGGCACATATATTGCGGGAATGGTTCTGCCCGGCATTTGAGGATAAATCTATGATATATATTAGGATTAAGCTTGTTTAGAATCTCTTGGAGATTTTGTTTTTGATTCTGCAAGTCTCCCTTCATTATTTGTTTTGATCAAATCTGTGACTTTTCCCACTTTTCCTCCTTGTGTTTCAATTTTGTTTTTTTGGTTATCTTTTAGTTCCTCTTCTTTGTTCAGTCCCCGATAGTTCAATTGAAAGTATTCGTCCATTGCTTTATGAATTATGGTGTGGAAATTTTTTTCCATACTATCTGCTAAGGATTGAGCTTTGCTATCAGATGTTAGCTTACTGGAGTTAGTTTCTGAAATCTTAACAGCAATTTTTTGTGCTTCATGAATTAATGGTGTTTCTGTACTATACTCCAGATTTTTCTCTGCAGATGTCAAGGTTTTTTCGTGTCCAGAATTAGGGATTTCAATTTCTGTCGCCGTAATCTTTTAGATTAGAAAATCCCTCCTTAACTTTCATATAGTCATCAAGAGATCTTTTTATCTCTGCTCTTATATCCTTTAAAATATCATCTGAGTAGAGAGTTTTGTTATCTATTTTTTTGGGATTTTCTTTCAGTAATGGTTGTGCAGAAAATAGACTTATATCAGTTTTCTGTGTTTCTTCTTGTGTTGTCTGTTCCATACCCACTAAAGATGATTTCTTTTTGTCTGGTTTTTCAAGCAGAGAAATTATGTCATTTAGGGGTGCATAATCCTTATTGTTGTCTGCTTTTTTTAGAGAGGCTTCTTGTCTTAATTTTGTTAGATGATTATGTCGTAGTAATGCCCGACTGTCCGTTCTGGTTGCAAGTTTAAAGCTTTTCAGCCGTTGAATGAAATTTTTAATATTTGTTTTTTTTCTGATTTTTGGTTCTGTTTTGTATCTTAGTCTTGAGATTTGATTTTTCTGAACTTGGGTTATTATTGCCCAAGTTCTCATTTGTTTGTCTTCCAAATATATTATATGTTAGTCCTATTTTAGGTGTTACACTTGTTTGAGCTGGTGATTCATTACTTGGTCCATATACATCTTCTTTTTGATCTTCTGATGTGACTGGGCGAATGATATCTTTGAAGAAAGGGAGAGGTTTAGTGGCCAGAGTAGGAGTTAGGTTTATTAGTGTATCTACAGCTTTTGGTATTTTATCGATGGTTTGTATTTCAGTAGATGTATCCATGGTCAAGAACGTCTTTTCTGCCTTTTGTTTTACCTCCCAATCTTTCATCCATCTTCTGATTGCGTCAATTTTTTTTCTTGATTTCCTATTTTTGTTTCTAGTGTGTTAAATAGTTTGGACATAGTCATTATTGTTGTAGTCATAGCCTGCAAAGTGATATCTAGTAAGGCAACCCTTTTTTCAGCAACTTTTCGAGGTGTAGAAGTAATAGAAGGGCTGCAAGGAGCAACAGACTTTCGCGGAGTTATTCGTGCAAAAGATCTAGATTGTTGCATTGATTCATTACTTAAATGTTCAAACAGGCTCGGTGACTGGTAAAGACTAATTTCAGCTTCCGCCATAGTTATTTTATTTACCGGCGTGGTTATTTTACTTTTATTTTGAGATTCTGATATGTTTATAGTAGAAATCTCATTACTTTGTGGGTCGGCCTCCACCTTGTCTAATTCCAATACTTCATTTTCCATACTTTCTGGGTCACTTATCTGTTTCTGCAGATCTATCACTTCTTCAGCGATTTCGGATAGTTTTGTCACATCATTTTGTTTAGCTGCATTCGCCGTCATCTCTGTCATTTCAGACATGATTTGTGTATCAGATATTGTAATATAGAGTTTAGAAGTAGAGTTTCTAACCTATTGGATACATTGCCCCAGGCAACTTAGGGTTGGACAATTTTAGTTACGGATCATCTCTGTGAACCTTTTTGTGCATAAAACTTGTCTAACCTTTCCTTTGTAGGAGTTTAAGCAGATTAACAAACATCAGAAATGTATTTAGTTTGACAGCTCTTTGTGAAAAGTCTACCTGCTAGTCCTTTTTCTAAAGTGTGTTTTGGCCATAAATCATTTTTTATACATCCTGTCTAAATGTAATCTGATTCCCATTGTGTGAACTCACTGTAGACCCTTTACAAGCTCACGCCCGCTGAAGAACTTAGCCTAGGCCACCTGTTCCTGCTACCTAAACTGGTTTGGATACAGCTTCCCAGAGTTGTTCCCATCACAGTATAGGTTGGCCTTCTAGACATCCGTCTGCCAGAGTATAGAAAATCAGTCCCAACAGCTTTGTTCAGGCACACCTACAGACAAAGGAAAGTAGAGTTTTTGGGGCCCCTCCCTCACTTCCTGTCCTTTCAGACACATTGGAATCAGGGGCAGGCTTCAGGGATAAAGTCTGCCAAAGGCAAAATACACAAATGGCTCAAACCTATCTCAACTCACAGTAAAAACCAAGAAAGATCTCTCAAGCAGAAAATGGTGAAAAAAGACGACAGGGGGCATTTTGACAAAATGGTCACCCATGGGTGCTGTACTGCAGCTGAGGGTTCGGTAAGAAAACACATTGGCAGTAAAAAGTAAACCACTGCCACCAGCCATTTAAAGTAGTGAGGGTAACAAAAAGGTTTACAGGAGAAAGTAGGATAAGGGGCTACTAGGTAACCCCCACCAGCACTCCACTTAAGATGGTGTGTGCTGGGCCTACAAAGTAAAAAGGTAAGCAAGATCAATTTCACCATATTATTCTAGGGAACATTAGTTCACCCAAGAAAAGGTATTTAACCCTCAAGAGAAATTCAAAGGACATCAGTGACACGTGTGTCACTATACAAAAAGCAGATGCCTATTGAGTTTGGCAGACTCCAAAATCAGCGAAAACAAAATCCTAGTCAGGGAAAAACAAGAGGGAGTGAGAAAAAGGTCACAAACTCTTGCGTCAAAATAAAGTCCTACATTCAGCAAAACAGCTGGGGGTCTCTAAGGTGGGAGGAAATTAGCACAAAATGAAAATTCTCCCTAACAGTTACTATAGACAGCACCCACTTGTCTGTCGTTATAGCCTCCTATGCATGCGCTAATGAGAGAAGCCATAATGCACTGGGACTTGTTTCACCAGATTGTCCATTTGATCACATTGGGCTCCACTGCATCAGACCATTAATGCAAATGGCATAGTACATAGGCGGCGGACGTGAACATGTTCCTTCCCAAATGCAATAATTGTGTTGCACTTTATCAAAGGGGAATTTTGTAGACAGGGGGCAAACATGCAAGTTGCAAGCTACTAGCTAGCCATATAAAGTCCCTTGCCAACTGAATTCTATAAATACACAGCACACCATTGCTTACTCACCAAGAGTCAATCATCACTAGCCAATGGCTAGGTTCTAGTGCAAATTTGAAAGCCTGCTGTAGAGAAGAAGGGTGTACCACTATGCTCCCGTTTAGTTTTGACAACTAGCAAATCCATGGCTAGATGTCTTCTTCCATAAAATGGTTAATTTGGTGCTGACTTATATTTTCTCTCAACCAGCGCGTTCACTGGCTTGGTGCGAACTGAGTCCATCAGAGATGGTTTATTTTTACAGATTAGAATATTGAAATATGTGGAGCAATCCATTGTTAGGGAGAATTCTCAGAAATGTTTAACCTGGACAGAGTGGGACCCTTTTTCCCCCCACTCATGTAGGTTGTGATTTTGAACACTGTTCTTTTGGTTGTGGAGTCTGACAAACTCCATAAGCATCATCTTTTGCATTGTATCACACAGCACCTTCAGTGCAGTGGCACAGGGAAGTCTTTCAGATTTCCCAAAGGTTTAAATACCTTCTCTTGGGTAAACTACTGTTTCCAAGAGCAGTAAAGTGAAATTGACTTTACTTACCATTGTAACTTGCTAGACCCAGTACACCCTATTTTACAATAGAGTGCTGGAGGGGATACCTAGTATCCCCTTTGTCTAGCTTCTCATGTAACATTTTTATGTTACCCTTTTCACACTGAATGGCTGGTGGCAGTGGTTTAGTTTCAACAACCATGGTGTGCATTTACCGCGGGCTGTGTTCACCTACAGTAAAGCACCAAAGGGTGCCATTTGTCAAAATGGCCCCAGTCTTCTTCTTTCGCCATTACTTTGTGGCAAGGTCTTTGAGATTTATTCTGCGTGCCAAACCAGGTTTCGTCTTTCTTCATTTTGCCTTTGGCGGGATTCACAAGTGTAGCCCGCCTCTGGCTCCAGGGTGTCTGGGGTAGGCAGGACGTGAGGAAGGTGCCCGAAACTCCCTGTGCTTAGTCTCCTAGGAGACCCAAATGCACTCTGATAATTGGCCGGCTGACTGTCCAGCAAGGACAGCCACCCTGCTGGGTGACTGACAGGTAGGCTGGAAAGAAAGGGAGGGAACTGAATAAAAGGCGAGAGTCTTGGCTTGCAAGGCAGAGTCGACCACTGGACGAAGGAAACGAAGAAGAACTTGAAGAGGACACCTGCTTTAACTCCTGGACCGTTGGTTTGCCTGGTAAAGCCCTGCTGCAGTGCCGAAACACCAAGTTCGCATCGACAGAGAAGCCCCTACACGTACAAGTTCTCCCCTTGAGTTGGTGGAACCAATCAACTCCAAAGTAAGCCACAAGCACATCCATCTCGGAGCTGGTTGAATTGCTGCTGGACGCGGAGTTGGCTCGCTGAGGTGCGAGCAGTCAACAGCACTCTAGAGAGGTTAGGAGGAAAGGAGCTATGGACCCGCAAGAAGATCCCGGAGCGCCGCTACTCCCCAGAATGACAGACGTTACTACTGAAAACACGACTCACCAGCCTCAGCTGAAAAGCCCTTCTGGTAGGGTGCTGAGGAGCAAGTATTCTCGACTAGAGAACTGGAAAGGACTTGGATCCAGCCACAATTCCAGTTCCTTAGTGCAAAAAAAGGCGGCGACCGCAGCTTCATCAGTCTCTTCAACCTCCAGCTCTACGGTCGGCTTCCTTCCCGTGGGAGATGGTGCTGGCGATGGAAGCGACTACATTCAGCGCAACGCTTTGCCTCTAGACTTGGAGGTAAGCGCCGAGGATGACGTCTTTTCACACAATATACCCTCCCTCCCCGATGCAATGTTACCCCCGTCTCCGCTCGTTCCACACATACCTGTGGGGGTGGTGGGTACGACTGGAGGGGCAGGCTTTTTTTTTTTGCCGATACGCCACCTTTCCCACAGACCCCTCTAATGTCGACTACATGCGACCGGCAAGCCGCTGCTACGGCGAGTGGGGCTGTGCCCTGTGGAGTCGAAGGACGCCGTGGGGCTGATCCCAGCTTGCCAGCCGTAGGTGGACCAACTAGCGGCGAGCCCCATGAGCTCCCCACCTGGCTTGAAGACGGTGTCCTGCCAGATAACCTTGCTCAAAACAATCGCCACCACCAGTAGGGAAAGACGCTTTGGAGCAGCTGATCCCACGAACTACCACTCAAGTGGAAATCCACACAGACCAATTCCCAAACTGCCGGATAGCTGCGACGGAGAAACAGCAGCGTCACCTTCTGCCTCCTTGCAACCCCCCTCATCCAATATAACTACAGATCACCTACTAAATGTCCCCCTTGGCCACAAAAGGGGGGGGGGGGAAGCATATAGACATGGTTCCAGACTGTGAAACATTACCCACTACACCAAACGACTCTGCCAGTGAACTTTATGCACAAAAAAAGATAAACAGCAATGGCAATATTCACAAAAAGAGCCCCGACGAAGAAGTTACTTAAGGACCAGGGGGAGTCAATATACCAAGGCTGCCAGCAAAAAAAAAAAAAAAAAAACAGTCCGAGCAACAAAGAAAGGAGAAACAGGAAAGTCAACCTTCTCGAATCCCTTAATGTCTCATGCTTTGAAGGACATTTTCTCTAAACAATCAAAGAGGAAACTGGAAACTGAGGCAGAGCTTTCTGACGCAGAAATCTTAGATGCAGTCCTAGGAATACCGTCGGCTCCCAAACAAAGGAAAACTACATAAGACATCTGTCAAAACGCCCCTGCAGGGGCCTTTACTTCACAGGTCGACACTTTAGGGGAAGACGTTCCGGGAGGCCATCAACTGCAGAGCATCAATCTCAGCCTACTCCATCGGGATTGGCAGCTGTCTCACTTAACTTGCTCGATTAAGAATTCCCACTACATCGATCTGAGAAGTGTGGACTGGGAAAAGACTTAATATCAGTTATCACCACCTCAACTGATTGAACTGAACAAAGGAGCAAAACCCATCCAATATTGTCCCAACCCGTGTCGATACATATTGGGCAAAAAACGAAGCCTCTCGAGCCTTCAACAGTGAGATCACCAACTCACAACGAGCTTCCAAAAGATACCTCGACACCTTTAACAGAAGGTCCAGTGACATTTTCGTGAATCCACCAAAAGACACTCCAGGGAAGAAGCCGGACCTTGTAACAATTATGTCAGCTATCACGGTGGGACTTGCTCCCTTCGTAAAACTGTACGAGTCAATAAATGATACAATGAAAGACTTGATTACATTAACAGCAATGACAAATACAAAGTAACTTTCCTGGAGGGCTTCATTACAGCTTTAGACCAACAAAACATTAAGCGAGAATGACAATGGGAACTAAAAATTGCTCGTCTGGAAGCCCTAATCGGAAACAAACTCTGAAAATACGAGGCCACCAGTAAAGCTCTCAAACAGAACCAGCCACTCCATGGGTGGAAAGCTTGACAAAAAGTGAAACTGAAAGCAAAGATCCTACTGGACAGACTCTGCGGCCAGATCTTAAACTCCAAACCAGCAAAAAAAAAATAAAGAGCCATCAAAAGTCGCCACAATTTTTAAAATTGCAAAATCAGCTGTGACAGCACAAACTAAAGGAGCGACACTTTCAGCAGTGTCTCAGGGATTTTTTTTCAAAAACACATTGTAGACCGACCAAACAATTGAACTAGATAACTCTCGTTCCAACGAAGCAGAGTCGCTAGTGAACTCTTCGCTTCTGGACCTTTCAGTCCATCTGGACCGAGACAAGGTCATCGAACCCCCCCAATAACACTCAACAAAACCCAGATCTGAAGTCTAATGCAGATGACAAAAACGTTTCTCAAAGAAATTAACCTTGGCCACGACCGTATCAGTAACACACAGACCCAAAGCTGTTGACCCTGAGGCGGTGAGAGGGGCACCGACCGACATAACATCTAATAAAACACAATCTAACCACAATGAAACTCCAGAGTATCATGGAAACATCCCTGCAATGTTGAAAAATAAACCAGAGAACAAACACTCAGCGCGACACAGGTTCCAAAAGACTCAAGAGCAATATCCACCCGAATTTTCAAGATGGAACGATTAAAAGCTGGGAAGAATTTCCTAGTTTTAAACCGGAAGACGGTCTTAGATTCTAACTAAAATCCCAAAACTGAAATCGTTGAACACAGCAGATTTCATATTGACTGAGTCCTATCATAGGGAAAAAAGGGTGAAAGCGTATCTTCACGTTAAAAACGCAGCAAGCCAAAATCTAAAAGAAGACGTGAACTCGGCCCTGATACAAATGGGTTTTGCCCTCGCAGAAATTCCAGCGTCGTTACCCCTCGTCAACACGCTTTCCTCAAGTAAAATGGCTGAAAAGCGTTTTGAGCACCAGTCCAAAACTGAAGATCTGAACAAAAACAAAAGGGAGACCTACAAAGAGCAAAGTGAGGTACGCCGTGGGAGATTTCAATCCAGATACAATCCTGTAAACGAGAGTACAAACTATACAAGGCCACAATATGAAGAAAACCGAAGAAGAAACTTAAGATCAGAGAAAAACTACAGACACGACCCCTCAACCAAACAAAGCTTTGATCAGGCGCAAACTAAAAAACTAGAGCCGTCAGGCCCGTGGAGATGGTTGAAAAACGTGCTAAACTCAAATCCTCAAAATTAACAACGAAAAGGATCAGCTACAGCACTTACCAACCAGCGACTCAAACTCCCACTGGAGGATTGAATGAAAGCAACAACAATGTGCTGCTGGAACACGAGGGGACATGATCACTTGACCAAACCAGATGCACTAGATCTAGCCCTATTCAACGTGCCTCTCCAGGAGACCTGGTTGGTGGAAAAACCAGTGCTCGACGGATATGAAACAAATTTCTCCTGCGGTGAAAGGCATTTTTGTCAGGCCTCTTAACTGCAGTCCGACTCGGCTCAGGTATCTCCATCAAAAGGAAGGTGGCTGAAACTTACAGTATCTTGGCGCTACAAACGGTGTGGCACCACTCAAAGGAGTGGTCAAGGGGTAGAACCAAATCCAACTTAGCCATCATAAAAGTCTACTGGAACCCGCAAAGAAGAAAAAACAATTTCTGTGACTCCGTCGCAGAAATCTTACACAAATTCACAACTGAAATGGCAACGGACCACATTATTTGCGGGGACCTAAATGCCAAGTGCGATCAATTCTCTTCCTGTTCATAGGATGCTGAAGTTGGTGTAGTGGGTGTGCTATGGTCAGACCTCATGGACGCCAGAAACTTCTATAATGTGGCAACAGCCCGAGGCCAGCTACCAGCTATTCCTACGTGGGAACGAGCTGAAACTGCAGCGACGTTGGACCACATCTTTATCTTACAACTCCCTTCTACCTTTCGTAGGCTTGAGGTCTACAGAACAAAAGCTAGTGATCACAACTTACTGACAATGACTTTTGAAACAACAAGTGTGTCCAAAGAAACACACAGCTGGCGTAGAGTTGTCAACCAAGTCAACACGAAACCAACTAACAGTGGCGGATATTAATGAAATCACAAAATAATTCCATGAAGATAGTAGTAACATCACAGACGCGCCAACCAGGGTAAATTACCGCCCCTTCTTCTTGACTCATAGGATAAAACAAGGTAAACAAGTCTCGGCAAAGGAAAAAGGAGCCCACGAGTACGACATCCAATTAGTCACGAAAAGAAGAGAACTGCGTGAATTAAGGCGTATAGCTAGAGCATCTGATGACATGGAGCAAAAAGACATTTTGAAAGCTGCAACAAAATCATATAGATCATGGTTGAAACACCACAAAGCTGTTATGTATCAAAATGGCGCAGAGCAAATGCTTAAAAAAAAAACTTTAACTTCAAAAAGCACAAGAGATTTCTGGGCCTTAAGAATAATAACAGCGAGACTAACAACCAACTGACCAATGTCATACCGGAATTGACGTGGGCAACCTTCTTTGCAACTCAATGCGCATCTCTTCCTTTATCTGCAACCAACTTTGTACTACCTACAGAAACAACTTGGGTAGATCTAGCAGAACATGGAGAAGATCCTGTCTACAATCTCGAAATTGAAAACATCAAGGGCCCCTGGTCCTGACGGCCTAACCAATATAGATTTGAAGCAACATCCACGGGAATGGTCTGTCCTAATAACAAAAATCTTCAAGCAATGTCAAGTCACCAAACAAATCCCAAAAACATGGACTGAAGCAGTGATAGTCCCCTCCGACCCCCCCCCCCCATCTTCAAAACGGAAAACAGACAACCCGGCTAATTATCGTCCCATGCCCTCTTAGACATAATGGGCAAAATCTTTGCCACCCTCCTCCTAACCAGATTCCACAGATGGGCAAGAACATCTCCATGTCTAGACCAACTACAAACGGGCTTCGTCAAGAACACAAGCACCAGTATTAACATGATGATCCTGATTATAAAAGAAAATGTAAAGAATGATGCCCGAAAGTATACATAGCGTTCAAAGACTTGTTGCAAGCTTTTGACAAAATTAATCGAAAAAAGCTATGGGCAAAACTAACCAACCGGAACTGTCCTTTGGAAATCTTAGAGCCTGTGATCGCACTTCACACCGATACAAAAATCAGTCCGTCTAAATAGGCAAGGCATGCTGTCGGCTCAGTTTACGTCGGAACGCAGTGTGAAACAAGGATGTCCGCTTGCCCGGACCCCTTTTTATCGCCTTTTTAGGAGATTTTCAATACACCCAACCATCAGTCAGATCGTTTCCACCTAAAGTTGGCAACAACTCAATATAAAGACTCTTCTACGGGGCTGACTTAATCCTTTGGACCAAACACAAATAGGCCTTCAGCGCCAATTAACCAACTTGGCCAAAGATATATATGAAAACAATCGAGATTAACACTGCAAAATCCAAAATCTTGATTATGAGGAAAAAAAAACACCAAAAGCGACAGGAAACAGCAGATGGTTCCTGAACAATATGAAGATAGACAGTTACTAACATAAAACATTTAGGAATAACAATCGATTCAACAAGATCGGAAAAGCCAACTCACTTGGCCCTGTGGAGCAAAATTAAAACATTGACAACCCAAACAAGGCTAGTGGACCACAAATACGAGACATTTTCCCTACTACCTGCAATCCAATTTTACAAACAAAAGGTGGTACCATCTGTAATCTATGGAATGGATGCGGCACTAAACATTCAGGAAACTATATGGCCGAAATTGGAAGGTTACCTTTGGAAAGCCGTATTGGGACTTCCCAAATCAACATCAATATCAGCTATTACACGTGAACTATGTCTATTATCGATGGCAGCATCGGTTGAACAAAGTCAAATGAGACTCCTTCGGAAAATCATGCCCGACACATTGCCGATTTATAAAATGGTTCAGGTGGAACTCAACCAAGGACGCTGCAAAGCTCTGAACAAATCCCGAAAAGATAAAAACTAAAATAGCCCAATAAGATTGGATCCAAACGTGTGAAATGGCAACGGCCAATAAATTATTGCGCCATCTACCACCAACGACCAATAAGCTGAGATTGCCACTGAATTATTGTATAAAATTCAGTAACAAGAAACTGCAAAAAACTCATGAAAATGAGACTGAATCAAAGGTCAACTCAAGAAATCAGATGTATCCGCTCTGAACTACTTCCGAAAACTTGCAGACTATGTGCAGAGGCTGAATCGGTGAAAACCATAAGACAGTTACTTTTGAATTGTGTTAAAATAGCTCACTCGAGGGAAGCTTTTCTGGCACCCTTGATGTACGATGCCGCACTTCGTGAGAACACCTGGTAGTGCGTCTGGTTGCCGGTGAAGAAACAAAATGGTCAACGGCGGCAGTTAAGATATTAGAAGCCGCATTGAAATTGGCAACAGAGACGGTATATCCAGCCAGTATTAACCAATAGAGAACTATATTTTTTGATAAATGTTAAGATCTTCTACATTTGTTTTCTGCTTCTTTCTCTTTCCTCTTCGTCTTCTCTTTTCTTTCTGTATGAAATGATCTCTTGTAAAAATCAAATTTTGTTTTGATTACAAACTAAATAAAAAAAATTAACAAAAATTGCTGATGGAAACCGTATAAACAGGGAGAGGAACACCAGATTGTGTGCATTGCTTTTAAACTGGCCTAGAGCTTTAGGAAGATCCTACGACTCCCAGGACGCAGCACTGACCAAGCCTGAGCCCCCTCAGAGTGTGGGACCCCAGAAGCAAGGACAAGTCCATCTCGACAGCCAGGAACTGCTGTGTTGCTATTTGCAGAAGACGCGAGGAGCTGAAACACTGAACAGCCACTGAAAGTTAAGTTTGCGAGTTTTGACCACCCCAGTGCATTGCAGGAGTCTTTCGATGTCCTCCCTCATGTCCTTACGACTGTTGTCCAGGAACAGTGAGATCTGCAGAGCTGCAGAGGAACAGAAATCGTCAGCTGCATATTTCTAAGGTACTGTAAACAGTCCGAGACCTTACCTCTTACTGTAGTGCTTGCAACTTCTACAACTCACAAGTCTAATCAGCTTGTGGCCCTATGTTTGATTCCTCTTTTCATCAAAGACTCCTAAAACCAGAAGTGCTTCATCCTATACAAGACTTTTGCCCATTGACTTGGCTTAGCCTATTGAATTGTATGACTCTGCTTGAGGGATCCAAAAGTATTTGCCTGCTTAAGAATATATGTTGTCTCTTAATGTTCCAATAACCTTTGCCTTTTACCAACTTCTAAGAGTATTCTAAATGCCAACAGTAAGGTATAAATGTCCCCAGCACCATAGTTATTGAAGCCACCTGTGGGTGTAGGTTGTGTCTGTGGGCCATCCCAAAAGGGTATTTACTGATTTAGAAACTAATAGTGCACAATATTGAAGTGTATGCGTTACTATTATTATTGCTCCCTTCTGAAGGTGTCTTCTAACTGACTGATAAATTGATAATTGTTTATGCAAGAAACCTTGAGTGTAAAAGTTTATTTGAATACTTGTAACTGAACCTCTGTGTAACTCCACTACAGCTCACATTGGCCCATCTTGAGAAGCCTGGCTGCTCAACACGCTACCAAAACTGGGTGGTACAAGCTTATACCAAAAGTTGGGTTTCCTATACCTGTTGTGTGTAGTGTCTCAGAGGGTACTGCATACAAACTTTGCCGTTTCTTTCCTAGTTGGGTATAACCTGTATGAAATACGGACTCACTGGACTTTAGACTACCAAACATGTGAGCAGCCCTTTTTAGCCAATTGTTACAAAGGTTCTAATCAGCAGGTGAGGATGTTACAAGTGGATGTACACCGTCAGGTGATGGCATAGGGTAGTGCTCTGGCTTTATGTCTAGGACACTTTTCTGTTATGCCCTTCTATGCATGTGCATATGCGAGGGGAATAATGTCCTAGTCATCAAGTACACGTCCCCTCGCATATGTTTATGCATAGGAGGGCATAACAGAAAATTGTCCTAGACAGAGCCAGAGGACTACCCTATGTCATCACATGACCGTGTATGTCCACCCATAACATCCTCACCTACTGATGAGTAGTGAGTTTTCTAGGCTTGAAGGGTAATTCTCTCTTAGCAAGAGTGTAACAGTGTGATGCATTTGAAATTCCACCTTCAGATAGCTGTTTTAGAGACAGGAACCCCTTCTCTACCAGCTGCCACTGAAATGAAAAAGTGGTTTGTCTTCCTCCGTGGTTTCCTTCTTTCCAGGTAAAACAGGACTGCCCTACGCACATCTAGTGTGTGTAGGCTTTTTTTGGCCATGCTAGTAGGATTCTGGAAGAAAGTGGGTAGTTCAATTGAATGGTTAGCAGGGAACTTCTAAATTAATTTAGGCACTAGTCGGGGATGAGTGCGCAGAACCAAATGGACTAACAAATGGGTCTAGAACTGACAGGGCCTGAAGTTCACTAACCCTTCTAACAGAAGTGAATGCCACTAGAAGAACAAGTTACTCTTACCTGGCAACGTTCTTTCGATGGGATGGTCCGACGACGTATTCCATATCTATGACATGTAATCACCACAGCTGTGCTGCTTCGGAAACATTTCGGAGTCTGCGTCGATGACATCGATGCGCCGTCGTCGAGGGCCTCCACCGACATCATCCGATGTGATAAGTAGGACGCACGACGCCCGTAGCCTCAGTTGTTTTTTCCCCCCAGAACGTGTGACATTAGTCAACTGGCAGTCAGACACAAAGCCTTGCGGAACGTAAGCTGCAATCGCGAAAGAAATTCTGCAGCGGGGAAGGCAGGGCGGGAGCGATATAGAATACGTCGTCGGACCATCCCATCGAAAGAACGTTACCAGGTAAGAAAGTAACTTGTGCTTCGAGGGGATTGGGTCCTCCGACGTATTCCATATCTATGACAGACTCCCAAACCAGTACCAAAGCAAGGAGGAGGGAAAGAATTTAGAATCAAAATTTAGAATTGCCAATCAAATAGCAGAGCAAAGGACCGCCTTGCCAAAGGCCAGATCCTGTCCTCGGATGGAAGAGGGAATAGTGACTTACAAATGTATGTACTGAAGCCCAGGTGGCTGCATCACAGATGTTGCGAATAGGAACACCCCTCTGCAGGGCAGTAGATGCAGCCATACCCCTGGTAGAATGGGCCCGCAAACCAGCCGGTGGGTCCTTACCCGCCAAGCGGTAACACTCCAAGATGGCCAAAATAATCCAGCGAGACAAAGTCTGTTTCGTCACAGCTTGCCCCAAACGCTTACCAGCGTAACCAATAAAGAGTTGACCGGCCACTCTGACCCGGGACATGCGTGAAACATAAAAGCTTAAAGCTCTCCTAGGATCAAGCCTATGGAGCCTCTCCTCTTCCTTACCAGGATGCAGAGGAGGATAGAATGCCGGAAGAACAACCTTCTGGGCCAAATGAAATTCCGTCACTACCTTCGGAAGAAAAGAAGGACAAACTCTAAGGACAACCCTGTCCTTGTGAAATACAGTGAAGGGTGGCTTAACTGAAAGTGCCTGTAACTCACTCTGCGAGCGGAAGTAACCGCAACTAAAAACAGTTTTCAGAGTTAACAGCCTCAAAAGGCAAGAATGTAAAGGCTCAAACGGAGCACCCATAAGAAACTTAAGAACAATGTTTAAATCCCAACCGGGCACCAGGAAAGGTGACGGAGGGAACACATTAGTGAGCCCTTTCAGAAACTGTGAAATTAAAGGGATTTTAAAGTAAGACCACTCTTCAGACGAGCGCTTAAAGATGGACAGCGCCATGGTACCCACTTGCAAGCCCCTGTGGGCCAAAGAAAGTAAAAAGGACAGAACCATGGGGATGTCACATGCAAAAGGATCCACATTCTGAACTCTGCACCAGTCACAGAACTTACGGCAACGGTACAGAGACTTTGTTGCTGGCCTTCGGGCCGAAAGCAACACCTCCATCACGTCTTCAGGGAGGTCCCAATCCTTATATCTCAACCTTTCAGAAGCCAAGCGTGAAGGTTGAGGGATCTGACCTCTGGATGGAGAACCCGACCCCCCTCTGGTGAGAGCAGATCGTCTCGATAGGGAAGACGACGTGGAGGGCAGATGGACAAGTCGAGAAGGTCCGGGTACCACGTCCTCCGAGCCCACGCCGGAGCAATGAGGATCATCCGGGAACCGAACTTCCGTAACCTCCGCAGCACTTGCGGGATGACGGGGACAGGAGGAAACGCGTACATCAGCGGTAATGACCACTCCACCACGAACGCGTCTCCTAAGGCTCCTTTTGGAGGAAATTCCCGCGAGCAGAACCTTTCGCACTTCCGGTTGACACTGGAGGCAAAGAGATCCACTTGAGGGGTCCCCCAAAGGGCGAAGATCTCCAGGAGAATCTCCTGAGCCAACTCCCACTTGTGAGAGATCGTGCTCTGCCTGCTCAGAGCAGGCGCTGTCACGTTTGTCTCCGGCCAGATGAACTGCCGAGATCGAAACTTCCTGCTGGATGGCCCAGAACTCGCGCTGCATCGCCTCCCTGCACAGAGGAAGTGACCCTGCCCCCCCCCCTTTTTGTTGAGGTAGTGCATGGCCACTGTGTTGTCCGTCAGGATCAGGACACTCTTTCCTCGCACAGTCGGCAGAAAAGCCTTCAGGGCTAGCACGACGGCCCTCAGCTCCAGCAGATTGATATGGAGTCTGGACTCCGACGGAGACCAACGACCGCTGACTGTCAGCCCGTTGGCATGAGCTCCCCATCCCGTGAGGGATGCATCCGTCACGATCGTCACCTCCGGCCAGGGAAGCCAAAATGGAACCCCCTTCATCAAGTTGCCTTCGACGGCCCACCACAAAAGGTCCCGGGCGACCGAGGGCGGCACCTGAACCGGGTCCGACATCCTGCCGGAGGACTGAGACCATTGCATCTTGAGTACCCACTGCAAAGATCTCATCCGCAGGCGAGCCTCTGGCACCAGAAGAATGCAGGATGCCATGAGGCCGAGCAACCTCAAGAACTCGAACGCTGGGAGCGTCTGGGCATGCTGAAACTTGTGCACCATCTGCTGAAAGTGAAGAGCCCTCACCTGGGGAGGAAAACACTGCCCCAGGGAAGTGTCGAGCACTGCTCCGATGTACTGGAGCCGCTGTGTTGGCGTCAAATGGGACTTCTTTAAATTGAGGGAGAAGCCCAGCCTGTGAAGGGAGTGGCAGGTGACGGACAGATGATCCAGGAATTGCTCGGGAGAGCTCCCCCTGATCAACCAATCGTCCAGGTAGGGGTAGACGTGAATCCCCCCTTGCCTGAGATGCGCTGCCACCACCACCATGAGCTTGGTGAAAACCCTCGGGGCGGAGGTCAATCCGAACGGCAGGACCCGAAACTGAAAGTGCGAGTCGCCAACCGCGAACCTCAGGTACTTCTTGTGCTTGGGATGGATCGGCACATGGAAGTAAGCAGGTCGAGAGACACCAACCAGTCCTGAAGCTGAAGGGCCTGGAGGACTTGAGAGAGAGTAACCATCTTGAACGTGTCCTTCCTGAGGAGTTTGTTCAAACCGCTCAAGTCCATGATGGGTCTCAATCCCCCCCCCCCCCAGTCTTTCTTCGAAATCAAAAAATAAGGGGAATACCATCCCTTGTTTCGCTCCGCTACAGACACCAGTTCTATGGCGCCTTTCTCCAGCAGGGCTTGAATTTCCTGAGCAAGGAGCGGATCCGGACTCTGCAAAGAGGTTCCCCGGTGGATTGTCGTGAGGCCTGTGCCGAAAGGGAAGACAGTAGCCGTGGGTTATGATCTCCAGAACCCACACATCTGAAGTAATGGCACGCCACTCTACAAGATGCTGCGCCAGCCTTCCCCCAACCGGCGAACCATGGGGCATGGCCTCATGACTGAGTAGTAGCGGCTGCAGCGTTACCTGAGGGCAAAGAGGCAACTGCCCGAGCGGCCTTGGCACCACGGGTACCCTGTCGTCCACCTCTGGTACCCCTGCGTTGGCCTCTTTGACTGCCAGCTCCTCTCGCTTTACTGAAGGACGAGTAATAGCAAAAGGAACCACCCCTCCATTGCTGTCCCCTAGGACGAAAAGGCGGAGGTTGGCGAACTGCAGCGCCCAACGATTTCGCTGCAGCTTTTGAGGTCTGCAACCTCTCAAGGCTCTCGTCAGCCTTGCTGCCAAAAAGGTATTCACCGTCAAAGGGCATGTTGAGGAGCCGGGACTGCACATCAGGAGCAAACCCCGACTTCCGCAACCACGCAAACCTGCGTATAACGGTGCTCGCCGCCATGGACCTGCTGACGCATTCAGCCAAGTCCAAACCCGACTGAACGGACTCGCACATGGCATCCTTACCATCCTGGACCATTGCAAGGAAACCATCCCGTTCGTCCCCTCCGGGAATATGTTCAGCCGCCAACGCAACAGTTCCACAGAGTGCGTGAAACGAGACAAGGCACAAATGGAGTTGGCCGCCTGAAGCGCCATACCACCAGAAGAAAACACTTTCTTCGCCCAGCCATCAAAACGTTTGTCGTCCCCATCAGGAGGGATGGTAGGGTACGACACCTGCTTTGCCTGGGCCGTGGCCACCTGCACCACCAAACTCTCCGGAGTGGGGTGCCTGGTCAAGAAGCAGAGGTCGCTACTGGCTGGACGGTATTTTCGGGACAAGGACCTGCCCACCGCCGGGAGACTCTCCGGAGCAGTCCAAGCCGCCGCCCTTCTCTGTAAAGCCATATGGAACAGCAGTACCGGGTCAGTTGGGGGACCAACATTAAGGATGTCCGTGAGATCATCCTGCACAAACTCCCCTGGGGGAGCAGACATCCCAAGTACTCAGAAACCCTAGCCATAAGGCGTCGGTACGAGGAATCGTCATGAGAGCCAGGCTCAGGCCTACAAAACTCCACCTCCGGAGAGGTGTCTAGTCCACAGGCATCATGCAGTGACTGCCTCAAATCATCAAACTGACTATGGCCCGAGACAATTTCATCTGGAACCTGACTAGGAACCAGGCCATCAGAATCCTCATCCGCCTCTGAAATATATTCCAGGTGGCGAAAAGAAGGCACCCGAGAGTGCTTGCTCTTAACCAGAGGCTTCCTAGGGGGTTCCCCTGTGCCACAGGGTACCTCCGACACCCCGGCGTCGAGCGAATCGGCACCGGCGTCGAGTAAATCGGCATCGACGTCGGATGCAGCGCCGCCAGCATTGGCGGCTTCGACACAGTCCTCGAAGCCGGAGCTCCGGACGACCTGCGCGTCGACGGCTTCGACGACTTCCTCGGAGTCGGATCCTCGAGAAAGGCTGTGATTCTGGTATTACAATTATTTCCCCTCTTTCCACTGTCACCACCAACCTGTTAGTCACCTTCACAGTATCCCCACCCACCACCTTTCCGAGGTTCTTTTCTGATTCAATTGTTTTTACCAGAGTCTGCAGTGCCTCACCCATTCTGGAGGGCAGCACATCCAAATTGCTTATTAATTTGGTTAGTACTGCAGTCTGCTTGCGTAGTTCAAGCAGGATCAATCTGTTAAAAATACCTAACCTAGATGAAAGGTCTGACCCACCAGTCAGGAGATTTGGCTCTGCTGTTGGTAAATTAGCATTTGACTGTGCAAAGCACTCATCCGACACAGATACTAGGCGTGTCAAAAAGAAAAATCAGAATTATCAAAGGTCGTAGGTTTTCTGATACCACCCGGAGAGAGTCCACAGACAGATAGATTTATCTTTGGGAAACCCCGTTGCCACCTCCTACACAAACAGTGATTGAGATGGATCAACCGGATCATCTGTGATCTTTGCTGCATAAGAACATTCCTGCGCATACTGTAACAGTGCGTCCTGCTCCATATTTGGTGCAGGCAGAGGCAGTGCCTCAGCCCTGCCAAGACTTGCACGTCTCGTGCTTACCGCCGCAATAAAATCCACTCCCGATTCTTTCCTGAGCAGAGGAATTTTATTCTTCCTCATGGTGAACCTGACTCGAGCCTAGCCATGCAGGTACCACACACACTTCAACACAAAGTGATATCAAGAAACTCACAGATCAAAAAGGTGTTTTTGTTCAAAAGTGTACAACTCGCATCACCACGTACCCATTCCTACTTGCCCACGTCTGACACCCGAACAGCCCAACAGCTGACACTTGTGATGCACACTTCGGGAGCACGCGCTCGAGTGCGCATGGGACGCGCTGTTCTAGCTGCTCGGCGTGGGGGCAGGCGGGGCCAAATCGGCATAATGTGGACGTCACAAGAACTAGGAAGAAAACAGAATATACTGTGTTAGCGGGCTACAAAGATCCGAAAAAGTGTTTCCTGAGTGAAGACAGTCAAACACTGTAGGGCAGCTTACATAGAGACAGTAAAGTTGCTTGAAGTTCAATCCTCCGCTGTTACGGCACTTTGGGCAAACACAGCCTTCCTCTTGCGTATGGAGCCCCTCCAGCAGCTCAAAAACTCCAAAGAAGCAAAGTCGCCTGACACCAGAAACCAAGCTGCTCCCAGCCCAACAGCCGACACACTTGCGATGCACACTTCGGATGTGCCAGTGATATCGATGTCCACAGTGTCCTAGTTATTGAACTCACCTTAGGGTGTAGGGAATATCTGTGTGCCATTCCAAAAAGGTATCTACCGATTTATTGAAACTGAGTGTATTTTTGAAGTATATTTAAGTGTTACATATTTGCTCCCTTCTAAGGAACGCTTACTGAACTGTTAAATTAATAAATAATTGTTTAAGAAACCTTGAGTGTAAGTGTTATTTGGATACCTGTCACTGTGAAACTATGTTGCAACCCTAAAGCTCACATTGACCCCTCTTGAGAGAAGCCTGGCTGCTCAGTCACTACCAACTTGTGTAGTACAAACCTATACCAAAGGTTGGGTTAACTATTGCCAAGAGGACAAGGTTGGTGCAGTCTTCCATAGGGTATGGCATACAATCCTGCCTAACAGTCCCGTTTCCTTAATATTGCACAGGCTCCACCCTGGTGAAACGTCAACACCTGTAGCTTTAGTTGTCGTGCCAGTCCTCATCTCTCCTATGGGCCACCTCATCCCAGTACTTGGGTATGGCCAACTACCAGGGTTCTCAAAGATCTTATTCATCCCAGAACATTTGGTTATGTCAATTTCACATGCTAAAATGCATGGGCCTACTCTCACCTTAAGAGTTTATGATGGAAGTGGGGTTTAAGGACTGAGGGTAGTATAGTGCATTGGTGGAAGGTGTGTATGACATGCATTACTTACCGTAATAGCATTTCTGATTTTATCTGCTTAGATTCACATGCTGTGCATATGGTCACACATCCAGTGGTAACCGCGGAGTATTGCATCTTGTCTTTCGGGAAGCGAAAGGAAACGTCGGCATAGGCGTATCTAACTCGATCCCTATCGTGACGTGTGTAGTACCCAAAAACCGTCACGCGCCGAGGTCCCTCCAATTGTATTTTTTCTGCCATGAGGGAGCCCAAGGCTATAGTGAGCGAGTACATAAAGAGAAAGTAGTAAGACGTCTATGTTCCTTCCACCCCGAGCGGGCGGGTAGGGAGGGCGCATGTGAATCTAAGCAGATACAATCATCAGAAATGCTATTACGGTAAGCAATGCATGTCTTCTGATGCTTGTTAATCTGCTTAGAATCACATGCTGTGCATAGACTAGCGAGCAGTACCCGGAGTTGGAGGTGGGTTGTGAGAAGGAAAAGTAGAGAAAAGATGTCTTAGTACTGCTTGTCCCACCTCAGAATCAGACCTAGAATGAGTGTCTAGGCAATAGTGTTTTGTAAAGGTGTGTACAGAACTCCAGGTTGCCGCTTTGCAAATGGACTCTAGGGGAACATTTGCAATGAATGCTATGGATGCCCCAGTGCCTCCAGTAGAATTTGCTCTAGGCTTGAAGGGCAGTTCCCTCTTCGCAAGAGAGAAACATAGCGTGACGCATTTGACAATCCATCTTGGGATTGCTCATTTAGAGACAGGATCCCCTTCTCTACCAGCTGCCACTGAAACAAAGACTTGTTTAGTCTTCCTCAGTTGTTTAGTTCTTTCCATGTAAAACATGACTGCCTTGTGCATGTCTAGTGTGTGAAGGCTTCTTTTGGCCATGTTAGTAGGTTCCTGGAAGAACGTGGGTAGTTCGATTGACTGGCTGACATGGAACTTTGAAATACATTTTGGCGCAAACCTGGGATGTGTGCACAGAACTAACTTATCTTTGTGGACTGTAACAAAGGGCAGCCACGATCATCCGAGGGAGAGGGCAGGAGCCCCTGCCCGCACCGACCATTCACCCAGGAGCTGCTGTTGTGAGCAGCCCATCACGAGATCCCACATCCACCAGCACGGGATTACTATCATCCAGGGTGAGATCTACAAGCCCCTGTTCACCCTGCATTCAAAGCCCCTGTGCACCCTTTGAGCAGTAAGCGTACCGCTCATCTTGCCTGCTTGAAATCCCTGCCTGACCTGGTCCCATTTTTCCGCCTGACCTTGCAATAGCGGCCGCAGCGCGGGATGAAAACGAGGCTCCAGCCTCGTGGCCTGATTGCTAGGCAACCGAAGGCCATCTAAGTAGGAAACATCCGCCGGCAGGCAGAAACGCCGGCCAGGAGGCGAAGGCCAGAGGAAAAGGCCTGGTTTGCCGTTGTTCGCCGGTGGATGCCGCCAGCCGCCTATTCCGACTCCAAGGACCAAGTCATCTAGCTCCACCATCACATCCCACCGCTCGCCCAGTTACTACTAGTCTGCAAAAGGTGAGAGCCCCATCTGGTTGCTAACCATGCCACTTGTGCTTGCAGATCAATGACTATTGTTTACGCTTCATGTGTATAATCTGCTGACACCCGGCCAGCACCGTACTTCCCATTAGAGCTAATCCCTCATTGTGCCCCATTGCACTGCCTGTGTACCACCAGAGACTATCACTGACTGCCCTGATCAGATCACTGCAGCATTGTACTTACAGCCAGTGCTCTCCTGTGCCGCTCTTGCCCAATTGGCACTCTGATCCTGTGTTTACACTGTATTCTAATACTGTAGCTTACAGCCCAGCTCTCAGCCTAACGCTGTCCCACGTGCATCAATGGTATTTAGCCTAGTTTGTGTCCCGCTTAGGATTATTGTTGTTAGCCTAATGCTTCTGCATGTATGATAATGTTATCTAGCCTAAACTGCACCCCTCCTAGGATTATTGCTACTAGCACTTTACTATTGACTACGGTATCTAGCCTTATTGGTGTAGACAAAGTGAGCCTAGCCTCATCTTACACCAGCTCACATCCTTAGCTATGATAAACTGGATATTGTGCATCATGTTCCCCTTCTGCCTTGTCCCAGCGGACACCCCATGCACTGGCAACCACTTCCTCGCCCTCAGTAATGGGCTCACCAAACTAGCTTGCCCAAGACACCATCCCATCCCCTGTCCTACCCCCTTCCTCCCTACCATACCTCCTTTCCCATCTTCCTCCATTCTCACTCCCAGTCCCAAGGACCCCTACATAACCAGTAAGGAACACCATCCCACCCCGCCCATCAATGATCCACATGTACTCCCCAACCCTTCAATCAATGGTAAAACATAGCCTATCCTAGGCTGTAAGAGAACACCCCGATTAAGAGCACGCACAAGGTTACCACACCACAACACCATTACCAGGTCCCAGCCACCCAGATCACCCAAACCTACGGCCCACACAACAAATAATAAACACTCAGCCTACAGTAACTAAATCTACTCCACTGTGTTGCCCACCAACTAAAAATACTCTTACTAAGGATCCCAACCCCCACCCTGCCCCATTAGTCTAAAAAATGCACTCATCAACCCCCGCTCCCTTGGAGCCCACGCCATTGAAATTCATGACCTCATCAACGAACTCGACCTAGACCGGTTAGTAATCACAGAAACATGGCTACACCACGCCTCAGGTCCTCTGTTAGCACTGGCCATCCCACCAGATTACACCATTCTCAGATCTGATAGAACCACCACTCCAGGAGGCGGTGTTGCAATCATTACTAAAAATACCATCAAACTTCGATCAAGTTCCATTGAAATAATCACAGGGTACGAACTATTGCTCGCCAAACTCACCTTGAATGAAAACACCACAATTAACATAGTGGTCATCTATAGATCCCCTAGCACAAACAGCCACCCAGAAACAGACATCCCACTAATACTGGCGGCCCTCCTTAAACCCAAAACGAAATGTATCATTGGTGACTTGAATCTCGGTTTTAATGACAGCCAAGATACCAAAGCCACCGCCCTTCTCCTGGCACTAAATGACATGAATTTCTGTCAACACATCAATGTCCCCACTCACACCAAGGGCAGAACCCTTGATTGGATCCTCTCCCTCAACACCAACATCACTCTAGGCCCGATTACCCCACTTAGTAAATTCTATGTCTGTCCAACTATCACTAGTGACGACCCCTGCACACCCAAGAACATAACTATGGACACCATTGAAAGTAGAAACCCGAAAAAGCTCACAGCTGAGAACTTCGACCCCACCTTGAACAAATTGCTAGATACACACTCAATCCTCAGCAATGACCCAACTACCATCGCTGAGTACTACCACAAATGCCTCTCCACAGCGATTGACACCATAGCACCTGTCACCTCCAAACTAAGACGCCTCAATAAAAAATCCAACTTCTGGTTCAACGAGGAACTAATCGCCCTTAGAAGGAAAAAACACTCTCCCGAGCACGTCCATAATAAACATCCCTCCCCGGACGCAGCCAAAGCATTCAAAGACTCAAATACCCTCTACTAATCAGCTATCATCATCCACAAAGCAAACACCTACAATGCTCGCATTAACAATGCAGCATCAGACTCCAAAGAGCTCTTCTCTATCCTTAGAGAACTTGAAAATCCACTTCCAACCGACACACCCACAAACACAAGTAAAGAATGGTGTACCACCATACAAGACGCTCTTGCCTCCAAAATCACTATGCTGCAAAATAAAATAAATTCCAAAAAACTACTCCTAGCAACCAAAAACTCCCCCTCCCCTTATCCCTGTACCCTTTCCAGCAACAACTGCAACCCCCCCCCTTTCAATTCACACCAGTCACCCACGATCTCGTACTCGACACAATCTCCAAACTAAAAGCATCCAACTGCAAAGGAGACACTGTCCCGGCCAAATTAGTCAAAGCCTGTGCACACACCCTGACCCCTCTCATCACTAAATTTGTCAATGCCTCATTCAACTCCAATACAGTTCCGACCTGCATTAAAGAAGCCTGGGTTACCCCGCTTCTAAAAAAAACATATCTAGACCCCACCATTCCAACTAATTATCGCCCCATAACCACGGTTCCATTTTTACTCAAAATCATCAACAAACTAGCCTACAACCAAATTCAAACCCATTTAGAATCCAATCAGCTCCTCGGCACCAGACAATCAGGTTGCAGGCCTAACCACAGCACTGAAACAGCTCTCTTGGACCTCAAAATCCAGATGGATGCCATCAGAGATTCAGGGAAACTGCATTCTTCTGCTGTTGGACCTCTCAGCCGCGTTCGACCTGGTGGACCACGACAAACTCTGCAACTCACTTGCCCGCGAGTTTAACTTCTCCAGGGCAGCCACTGCTTGGGTGAAATCCTTCTTAACCGACCGCACCTCCAGAGTGTCCATAGGCAAAGAAGCAGCCAACCCCATCCTAGTCCCCATAGGAGTACCCCAAGGCTCTTGCCTTTCTCCCACGCTGTACAATGCATATACCAAGCTCCTGTTCTCAGCACTTGACAAAATGGGTGTCATAAGCACAAATTTTGCGGACACCCAGATCCTTATACCACTGACAGGCAACTATGACCAGGACACACTAACAATCAATAAAATCTACGTCATCATACAAAACTGGATGGCATTAAACAGCCTATGTCTTAACGATGAGAAGACATAAGTCCTCATCGTAGGATCTCCAGCCAAAATAGCAACCCTTCAGCCAGAATATTCAATCATCAATATCGACGGTACCAATATTCCAGTGTCAAAGCAAGTAAAAACACTGCGCGTGTACATCGATGCCAGCCTGACCATGACTAAATCGGATCAATGTACTTTCCTCCTCCACGGCCTACACCTCTAAATTAATTGCGCTCAGCCGACAATTTCTGACCCCAGCAAATTGCCTCACCCTAGCCAGAGCACTGGTCCTATCGAAATTGGATTACTGTAATGTATTACTACTGGGCACCACTAACACCAACCTAGCCAAAATGCAACTTTTGCAAAATAAAGTCCTGAGGGCCGCTCTAGGCATAAAAAAAAAAAAATCAGACCATATATCCAAGATTAGGAAAAATGCCTACTGGCTCCCCATCAAAGCCCGAATTATCTTCAAATCATTATGCATCACCCACAAATGCCTTAACAAAAAAGGACCCATCTACCTCAATAACACTGCATCCCAAATCCGACATGAGGCTACTTATATCCAATGACAAACTCCTCCTGGACCCCCCCCCTGCTTCAAAAACACAAGAGCAGGGGGCAGCGGCTTCACCACTTTAGCCCCTAAACACTGGAACACCCTACCCATCCACATCAAAAAAGCATCTTCCTTCACGATCTTTAAGAAACAGTTAAAAACCTGGTTATTCAACCAATATTAGCACCCAAAGATAGGACCCCGTCCATCTTATACTCCTGTGAATATTTAGGCTATTGTATAATGTTGTGAATATTCTGTAATTTATATCATGTAATGGAACGAATGTAATTTATGAATTTTACTAATTGCTAAACTGTCTTATAACCACGCCGTGACACCTGAGGGTCTGGGCGTGTAACAAATAAAAAAAATAAAATAAAGTGGGTCTAAGACAGAAAGAGCCTGTAGTTCGCTAACCCTTCTGATAGAAGTGATAGCCACTAGGAAGGCTGTCTTATAAGTCAGACATTTCAGACTTGCTTTATGCATAGGCTCGAAGGGAGCTCCCATGAGCCTGGTCACAACCACATTCAGATCCCACCCAGGGGCTGGATTAGATACGAGAAGATAAATCCGCTTAACCCCTTCCATAAAGGCTTTAATTACTGGTATTTTCCACAAGGATACTTTTTGCTGTGATGTGGTGTAGGCCGACAGCGCAGCCAGATGAACATTTAGGGAATTGAAGACTAACCCAGAGTTCAACAGGTGGGTTAGATACAACACAATGTGTGAGGGTGAGCAATAAATGGGATTGACGCCCTTGGAATTGCACCAGATGACAAACCATTTCCATTTGCTGGCATAGCAATAACGTGTATTAGGCTTTCTCGCTTCCCTGAGTATGTCCATGCATCTCTGAGGGAGTTGCAGGTGTCCAAACTCAGATCTCAGGAGCCAGGCTGCTAAATTCAGAGTTTGTGGGCATGGGTGGAGGGTCCCCCTTCTTTCCTGAGACATGTTGTACGGGCAGGGCAGTTTGACTGGTTGGGAGGGGGACATCTCCATCAGGTGAGCGAACCAGGGTTGGCGGGCCCACATGGGGGCCACCAGTATCATTGTAACTGGTTCCTGGTGCATCGTGTGCACTATATTGTTGAGAAGGGGAGTTGGGGAAAGCACAGACAAATTTCCCCGACCAAGTTACACAGAGACCGTTCCCCTTGGATCAGTTCTGGGGGTACCGGGAGGCGTAGTCTTGGCATTGGGCGTTCTCCTGAGTAGCGAACAGGTCGATCTCTGGGAAACCCCATTCTGTGAAGACGTTGGACACAATGTCTTCGTGCAGCTGCCATTCGTATTCTTCTGGTAGAGAAAAAGCTTTGCCGAGTACGTCTGCCAGAAGATTGAGTTCTCCTGGAACATGTTGAGATAAAAAACCTCTTGTGTTTGAGAGCCCATATCCAAATGTTTTGGGACAGCTTGGATAGCCCTGGAGACTGAGTGCCCCCTTGTTTGTTCAGGTAATACATTGCTCTAGTGCTGTCGGTTAGGATCAGTACCGTCTTCCCTTGCAGTTGCTCCTGAAAGGCTTTCAATACTTTGAAGACCGCTAGTAGCTCCAGTAAGTTTATACGATTGGACGCTACCTGAGTGGACCACACTCTGTGTGCTGTCTGCTGTAGCAGGTGAACCCCCAAACCCCGTGAGAGATGTGTCTGTCTTAAGAGTGGCTTCCACTGCAGTGCTGGTGAAGGTCTTCCCCTTCAAGAGGATTTCTCTTGACCACCACTGCAGAGAGAACGAGGGCTGGCGAGAAAACTAACAGATCTTCCCATTGTCCGCTGGCCTGACACCACTGGTTGTTGAGCCACTCTTGCATGGGACGCATGCGCAGCCGCGCGTGGGGAACCAAGTATATACATGACGGCATGATCGATAGCAAACGCATGGCTTTGCGTACCGTCACCTCCCTGGCTGCATATTGAGGAACCTGAGAGAGCATTTTCTGAACCCTCTCACTGGAGGGGAAGACCAAGCCGTCTACCGTCCGAATAAGCGCTCCCAGAAATTGTTTCACTTGGCTGGGGATTAAGCTGGATTTCTTTTCGTTGATTGAAAAACCCAGGCTGAAGGAGATCTGTTTTTTGGGTGTTCGAAAAACAAGCGTCGAACAAGTCCCCCGTGATGAGCCAGTCGTTGAGGTATGGGTAAACTGGGACCGATAGTCTGCGCAGGTGTGCTGCTGCCACTGCCAGGACTTTGGTAAACACCCTTGGCGCTGAGGCGATGCCGAAGGGGAGTACCTTGAACTGGTAGTGTTTGTCCTGAATCATGAACCTTGGGTATTTTCTGTGCGCTGGCAAAATTGAAATATGAAAGTATGCATCCTTCATATTCAATGTTGTCATGAAGTCCCCCTGTTTTAGCAATGGGATCACCTCTTGCAGTGTTACCATGTAAAACTTCTGGGGTTTTATGAACTTGTTCGCTGGGCGCAGGTCTAGAACAGGACACAGTGAGATCCTTTTTGGGTACAAGGAAGTACACTGAATAGATACCCTTGTTTGCCTGAAGAATCGGGACGGCTTCTATGGCATCCTTTCCCAGCAGAGCTTCCACCTCTTGGATCAGGACCTGTAGATGGTCCGATCGGCGCCGTGGGCGCAGCGGTCTGAACTGTGGAGGTCGGGCGAATTCCACGCAATAACCGTGGGTCTTAAAGACTGTCGCCCACTGGTCTTAAGTTATCCCCTCCCATGCATTGAGGAAAGATGTCAATCGCCCCCCCCCCCCCCCCACCGGGAGACATGGGAGGGGACCTGGACTGGGTGGTCATTTCTGACCAGAGGCTGAGGCTCCTCTGGGATAGGGGCCCCTGCCTCTACCTTTGCCGTGTTTGACCCCCTTTGGGGGTAGTAGGTAGGGCTTCCAGATGTTTGACTCGTGTTGAAGTTAACCGTGCCGTAGTTCTGGCTGGCACGGGCTTGGCCTCGAAAGGACCGCCGAGAATTATTACTCCTCTGGGAGGAGGGTTTCTGTGTAATCTGGTGCAAAGACCCTAGTCTTGTGCTCCTTCTCGGCCGTCTCCAACGTTTCATCTACTGCTTTCCCGAAGGTTAGTCTCTTCAATGGGTTTATTAATAAGAGAAGCCTGAGTCAAGTCTGAAGCCCGATGTCCGCAGCCATGCGTGTCTTTTTAGAAGAGTGCCTTGCGCAAGAGATCTGCCTGCTGTTTCTGCAGGGTCCATGGGGTTCTTGACCACATTTTGATTAACCAGTTTTCCTTCTGCAACAATGGCGAAAAGCTTTGTTCTGGCTGGTTCCCGAACCTCCTTGGGGTTTGCTTGGAGCAAGTTCCATTGGGCAGTGTAGCTTGCTAATAGCGTAGTATTAGCAGCAATCCGAACGGTGCATGCAGCTGCTGAAGTGACACGTTTGCCAGGGCATACAACCTCTTCGACTCCTTGTCGGGTGGGGATTCTCCTGTGGCAAGGGGTACCCCTGCCCTCTTTCGAGTGGTAGTCACGACCAGTGAGTCCGGGATGGCGTGTCCTTGGATATACAGGGGGTCGGTAGGAGAAGGCCGAAATAATTTTTCGACTCTTGGGTTCACTGCCCGTGTCTCCGCAGGTGTAACCAAAGGCAGGGCTACCTGCCTCCGAACAGAGTTAAGGAGGGGGATGGATTGACTCGCTGGAGGTTTTCCTTTGATCAGATCCTCCATGAAATCACGCTACGGTACCACCTCTTGGGTGGCAATCTTGAATTCTGCTGCTTTTTTCAACATGAGTTGAAAGCCATTTGGTCATCCACAGGGGTGGCCTGGCGAGCCGGGGTAGACGGTAGAGAGTCCAGGATCACAATATCAGCGTCCTGATCTTGTGTCCAATGGTTTTCATCTTCTTGCTGGGTCTCCTCCCAGTTGTCTGGCGTGTCCTGTCGATCCTCCTCATAGTTTGAGAAAGGACGCTTCCTCTTCCTCACTATATATGTCTCTATACGCATCCATGTGGATCAAGTCTTCTTGTTGAAAAACTTGAGACCGATCCATTTGTACTTGAGGGTTAGGGTCTACCCGTGCTTTTTTCGGGGCGGATGATCTGAAGAGGCGATAATCCGCTCCAGCCGATGCATACAGCCTTCAAACTTTTCTGTATTCCATCTAGAGGACCCAAACGGGCCACCGCGAGGAGAAGCGACTTTCTCCGCACATTGGCGTCAACAGGAGCCTCCAAGGGTGTCGGAGAGAGTCTCTTCACCATCTACGCAAGTTTTATCAGAATCGGGAAGACAATCCGAAAATGTTTCCATGGGTTGACTCATAACCCTTGGCGGAACTGGCGTAAGACCAACCGCCGCTGTGATCCTTTCGATGCTACTTTGAATAGTCACAGAATCGTCAAGCGACCAAGGCTCCGATGACTTGTCGGCAGCGGAAAGACCGTCCGTGCCACCAAGAGGCTTATCGGGCGGGTTTCCGGGTAGAGGCCTAGCCGTAGTTTTTGGGCCTACTGAGTCCTTGGAACTCGTTGAGACGTCGGTATCCCAACCTTCGACATGTTTAGTATTAGGAGTAGCGCCCTTGTTTTTTCTAGTTTGCCCAGTCGCTATGTGCTGCTGCGAATGCAGGGAAGATTGCGGCGGCCCGTTGACGCTTTCGCCTTTTTCGATGCAGCCATCGAAATTGGCTTAGGGGTTGTGTGCTTAATGTTATGGTGCGATTGTACTCCCCAGTCGCCGGGTGTGGTCCCTGTAGCAAGACCAGAGTCGAGCCTGGAAGGGTCGGGGACGGGTGTGGCGGATCTAGAAGTGTCCGCCTCAAGGTCTATAACATCTGCGTTGGACGTTTGGTCATCTGAAATACCCCCATCACTTTCGGCTGGTGTGGCGGGGGGGCTCCACGCGTGACATACCGTAAGGAACAAGTTACTTACCTGTAACTGTTGTTCTCCAGCATGGGTCTGGCATGGATTCACATGCTCATGAATATTCCCCGTCGTCAGGCTGGGAATCCTCGGTAAAGAAAAAACCAGTATCAGTTTCGTTTCTGATCTGTCTTTCGTAGTAATAACCAATCACTGGTCTCTGCGTCATACTGACCACAGCCAATGACTGCCCTCTACCTAAGCACCGCCTCTGGCAGCCATCTTCAGATTTGGAAGCACGTGAAGTGGCAGTATGACCACGTGAAGAGCCGCAGAGGGGTAGGCGGGAGGGTTCGCATGTGAATCCATGCCAGACCCATGCTGGAGAACAACAGTTACAGGTAAGTAACTTGTTCCTTCTCCAGCATGGGGTCTGGCATGGATTCACATGCTCATGAATAAAGAATACATAGCAGTACACACATGCACAACCACGGGAGGTGGCAAAGGCTCAACATTAAGCATCACATCAACTCAACATTAAGCATCTTACCTCCTCACCAGGCTCACCTCAGGCGAACAGGTTGCGCAGCACTGCTTGGCCGACCCTGGACTCCTCCCTGGAATCCCGGTCGACGCAGTAGAATTTCGTGAAGGTGTGCGTCGACCTCCACGTAGCAGCCCTGCATATGTCCAGCAGGGGCACACCAGATAGGAACGCCGTGGTAGCTGCGATCGCTCTGGTGGAATGGGCTCTCGGACGGCCAGGCAGCGGTCGGTTTGCCAACCGTTGACAGTACATGATACAGCCGGAGAGCCATCTGGAGATGGAAGCCTTCGAGAGAGCCTTCCCCTGATTGACAGGTCCAAAGTTCACAAAGAGTTGTGACGTCTTCCGAAAACCCTTCGTGCGGTCCACGTAGAACTTCAGCGCTCTAGCTACATCCAGCGAGTGCAAAGTCCTCTCAGCCGGCGACGAAGGCGACGGGAAGAACACAGGTAACACCAAGGGTTCGTTGAGATGGAAGTCCGACGGTACCTTGGGCATGAAGGAGGGGTGCGTCCTGAGCACTACCCTCGTGTCGTGGAAAGTCAAGTACGGGGCCTTGCAGGAAAGGGCCTGGATCTCTCCCACTCGTCGTGCGGAGGTGATGGCCACAAGAAAAGCTGTTTTCCACGATAGAAACTTCAACGGGGCCGAGTGCAGAGGCTCGAACGGAGGTCCCATGAGCTTGGTCAGCACCACGTTGAGCTCCCACGCCGGGGCCGGAGCCTTCACCGGCGGGAACGATCTGAACAGTCCCTTCATGAACTCTTTCACTAGACGATGAGACCACAAGGACGTCCGCCCCGTGGTTCTGGTGTATCGGGAGATCGCAGCAAGGTGAATCTTGATGGATGCGTGTGCCAGACCAGCCTTGGCCAGCGTCAGCAGGTACGGCAGTACTTGGGGAGCCGTAATCCGTAGAGGGTTAATCTTCTGTGCGTGGCACCAGACAGAGAACCTCTTCCATTTGTGTCCGTAGCATTTAAGAGTCGAGGACGCCCTGGCCTTTGCAAGAACCTCTCTGCAATCGGCCGGTATGTCGTATCCTCCAAACTCTAGCGCTGCAGGAGCCAGGCCTGCAAGTTCAGCGACTTCGGGTCGTGGTGGAGGATGGCGCCTCCTACCCTGGAGAGTAGATCCGCGTCCGCCGGCAGCTTGATCGGCGGGGACGCTGACAAGTTCAGAAGGTCCGGGAACCATATCTGCCTCGGCCACGCAGGTGCGACGAGGATCATCCTGCACCGTGACCTCTTGAGCTGGTTGACGAGCCGGATTAGCAGAGGCAATGGAGGGAACGCGTAGAGGAACAGGCCCTCCCAGGGGAACGAGAAAGCATCGCCCATGCTCCTCGTCTGGGGAAACCTGCTGGCGAACCTCCGGCACTTGGTGTTCGTCGCGAACAGGTCGATCTGGGGTGTGCCCCACCGTCGGAAGAGGCGATCCACCAGATCCTGCCGTAGTTCCCACTCGTGGCACGAGCGTAGCTCCCTGCTGAGTGAGTCGGCGATGGTGTTTTTTATCCCTGCCAGATGAAACGGCACCAGAAAAATCCCTTGGGCGACGGCCCAATGCCACAGGTCCTGAGCCTCCTTGGACAGCGCTGGGGACCTGGTTCCGCCCGGTTTCCTGATGTAAAACATGGTGGTGGTGTTGTCGGTGAAGATCCTCACCACCTTGCCCTTGAGGGACGGAAGGAAGGACCTGAGGGCCCAAAACACTGCACGGAGCTCCAGGACGTTGATATGCAGGGACTTCTCCGTCGGGAGCCATAGTCCCCTTGCGTGCAGATTTTCGGTGTGCGCTCCCCACCCTTCCAGGGAGGCATCCGTGGTCACAGTCTCCTGGTGGGCTGGGGTCTGGAAGCCCATGCCCGCCGTCAGATGCGCGCGGGTGCCCCACCACCGTATCGCTCGTCGGAAACTCTCGTCGAGCTTGATCCTTTCCTCGAAGCTGCCCGTCGTCTGGATCCAGCGCGCATCCAGGAATTCTTGCAACGGGCGCATCCGGAGCCTGCACATGGGAATGAGGTAGATGCAGGAAGACATCATCCCGCGGAGGGACTTGATGGACCTCACTTTGGCCGCGTCGGCCACCAACATCCGTTGCACCTTGCCCAAGATGGTCCTGGTCCTCTCCTCCGACGGGGAGGCCAGAAGAGACACTGTGTCGAGCCTCGCTCCCAGAAACAGTGCGACTTGCGCGGGCACCAGGTGGGATTTGGCGTAGTTCACGGAGAATCCCAGGTCCGTGAGGAGTTGGACGGTCCTTGCCGTGTGGACCACGGCGAGCTCCCTCGTCTTGGCGCGGATGAGCCAGTCGTCCAGGTAGGGGTAGACGTGGATCCCCTCGCGGCGCAGCTGCGCCGCCACCGGTGCGAGGCACTTGGTGAATACCCTGGGTGCCGACCGTAGTCCGAAGGGAAGGGCTTTGAACTGGTAATGACGCCCTTGGACCACGAATCTGAGGAATTTTCGGTGCCCCTTTAGGATGGGAATGTGGAAGTAGGCATCCTCCAAATCCAACGACGATAGGAAGTCTCCTTCCTCCAGCTGACCCAGGACGTGCTGGAGGGTGACCATCCGGAACTTCTGCGCCTTGATGAACTTGTTCAGACGTCGCAGGTCTAGAATGCGGCGCCATCCTCCCGTCTTCTTCACGAGGAAGTATCTCGAGTAGACTCCGGAGCCCCGAAGCCTCTTTGGGACGAGTTCGATGGCGCCCTTTCTGAGCATCGCCTTTACCTCCAGGAGAAGTTGAGGGACGTGAAGTTCTTTCCTGGCCACGGGGGGGACGCGCGGGCACCTTCTTTGAAACTCGAGTGCGTGGCCCCGGGCCAGGGCGTCCAGCACCCAACGGTCGGTGGAGATGGACTCCCACACGCTGACGAAGCCCGCCAGCCGGCCTCCCACCGGGGTGCTTCGGTGGGGGCCCGACCCCACGGCCGGTTCAATCCTGCTTGGACGCGGCCTTGCCGCCTTGACCTCCTTGGCGACGACGGCGGGGTCCGCCAGACTTGCCTCGTCCTCTGTAGGCCTCTTGCGACGACGAGCGGGCCGCTTGACGGTAGGAAGCGAAACCGCCGCCGGAACCTTTGGAGGCGCCCTTGCCTCCGCCGCTCCGAAAGGGCGTCCGTCGTTGCTGCAGGACTCCAAGGGCCCGGGCCGTCTCAGTATCCGCCTTGATGGCCTGAAGGGAATCGTCCACTGTCTTGCCAAACAGGTTGTTCCCGTTGAAGGGCATGTCCAGGACTCTGGTCTGGACGTCCTGCCGGAAGTCCGTAGCTTTGAGCCATCCACGACGTCGAAGGCAAACGCCGTTGCCCAGCTGGCGGAGCCCAGTGTCGGCGATGTCTGTCGCCACGGTGATGGCGTGGTCCGAGGCCACCTCACCTTCCTGCAGGATCTCCAGGGCCTCCGCCCTCGTCCGGCAGAAAATCCAGCAGGGGAGCTATCTTGTACCAGAGCTCCCTGTCGTAGCGGGCCACGATAGCCAAGGCGTTGGCCGCTTTAATCGTCGTCGCTGCCGACGAGATGACTACGCCCCATAGCATCCAATTTCTTTCCCTCGCCGTCCGGCGGGGAAGTCGATGTGGAGGCCGCACCCCCCCCCCCGCTTTCTTCCTGGCTGCCGCGGAGACGACGGAATCCGGGGTAGGCTGCGCCCGGAGGCATAGGGGGGCCGTGTCAGGGACCCGGTACTTCTTCTCGTACCGGTCTCTTCTAGCTGGCGTCGTGGAAGGGTTCTTGAGGAGGGAAAGGCCCTCATCCCAAATGTCGTCCAACAGAGGCACTGCGAGGACCGTCTTCCTCTTGGCCTCGCGCCGCTGATAAAGGAAGCCTTCCTTTTTCTTCTCCTCAGGGCAGAGTTGGAAAAGCTCGGAAGCCCTAGAGATCATGGAGTGGAAAGATCCGATCTAGTCGGGCGGAGAAGCCCTGGTGGGAGGCGACGACGGAATATCCTCGTCGTATGCCTCGTCGTCCGTACCCGTCGCTGCCGTGTCAGTCCCCGTATCATCCCCTCGGGTGGACGGGGAGGAGGGCTGGACGGGGCGCGACGGTAGAAAAGGAGGTGGTGGATGGATCCTTCTTTTCTTGGTAGGGGGAACACCAGAAGGTCCCGGTTCTGGATCCCCCGACGGGAGAGGTTCCTCCGTCGGTAACGGTAGCCTCGTCCTTATCTCGGAGCATAAGGACTGTATGGCCAACAAAATGGCCGCCGAGTTGTCTTGCGGCGCTGGCAGAGGGGAATCCGACGGGCGAGCAGGGGCCCCGTCGGTATCCTCGACGATGTCGTCGTCGTCACCTGCGTCGGGGTCCATTCCGACGGGCTGGCCTTGTTCCACGCCTAGGCCGTGGCTTAAGACCTTGATCAGCTCCTCTTCTGAGGTTGAGGCCGAATCTACGACGACGCCCTGCCCCCCCTTCTTCCCCACGGAGGGTTTCACGGGGGTCCTATCGATGGGCACAAAAGAAGACTCCCTCCGAGGAGGCAGGGAGATTCTGGGCCCTGAGGACGCCACCACTGGTGCAGCCTCTACAGGCTGAGCCAGGGCCGCCGCGACCGTTTCGATAGAGGGCTTGGTCGGATGGATCAAGGCCTTCACCACCTTAGGTGCGCTCACCGCCTTATCCTTGAGGGAGGGGGCACTGCCACGCTCCTCCTCTGCCTTAGAGCTCGACCGGGGCCTCTCCAGGAGCTTCGCCGGGTGCTCGGCCTTCCTCTTACCCGACCCAGAGCGTTGGCTCGTGGTTGATGGTGCCGGGGAGGGTGCGCCCTGCCTGGCGCCCGTAGAGCCCGACCGTTCGGCGCTCCCGGTGCCAGCGGACTCGCGGTGCTTGGCCTTATGTTGGGCCCCCGTCGCCGGGGCGCCCTCAAAGGTCTTAGAAGACCGCTCGGATTTCTTCTTCTTCTCGCCAGACGGGCTCTTACCCTCCAGCCAGTTGGCGAGACGTTGATGACGGTCCTTCATGGTCCGTTCCGACATGTTGCCGCAAAACGCACAGTCCTTCTCCACGTGCGTTTTGTCCTCATGAAGGCAGTAAAGGCAGAAAGAGTGTTCGTCCTCCTTAAAGACGTTCTGCAGCTGGCATCCAGGGCAGACCCTGAACAGCTTTCCGGGCGTCGAGCTTCCCTTCTCCTGGGCCATCTCCGAGACCGGGCCTGAGAAGCTTCTGGAGTCCTCCGAAGCGTAGCTCGACGAAATCTTCACCCTTGAGGGGCACAGACGAATCCGACACGGGTCCCCGTTGATCGGATGTAGGATCGGTGGAGCTTGAGGCTCTTTTGACCGAAAGAATCGAAGTTTTTGTGAAAAAGCGCGAAAAAATAGCACTAACGCTCGAGAGCAATAGCACGAGGATCCCAACATATGAACGTGCGGTAAAAATCTGAAGATGGCTGCCAGAGGCGGTGCTTAGGTAGAGGGCAGTCATTGGCTGTGGTCAGTATGACGCAGAGACCAGTGATTGGTTATTACTACGAAAGACAGATCAGAAACGAAACTGATACTGGTTTTTTCTTTACCGAGGATTCCCAGCCTGACGACGGGGAATATTGATGAGCATGTGAATCCATGCCAGACCCCATGCTGGAGAAGCGGCCAACCGCTTTACACAGCAGTCCTTAAGGGTCTTCGGCCGAAGGAATTTGCACGCCGCACACCGCTTCTCGTCGTGCTCTAGGGGGAGACTGGCATTACACATCCTGTGCTCGTCCTTCCAAGGATATCGAACCCTACACTTAGGGCAGAACCTAAAAGGAGTCCTTTCCATAGCAAAAGGGAAGGATGACCAGACCGAAAGGGAAAAGAGGGGAAAGGAAGAAAGACATGCTAAAACAATATGGCCACCGCGACCCCACTCCCCCTACTGTATAGGCCGGCCAGAGGGCCCGACTACGTGGAAAATCCGCCTGCCGGATCATAGGTGGTGAAATCCACAGCCGAGACGCATCCCGCGTAGTCTTTGTCGGAGATGTTCTTGTTGGACGAATTAACTTAACGGGGAATAAACCGACAATTCAGTAAAGATAAACAATGTCTCTAGTAAGAGCTCCGCTATAGGGCGACCAGTTATTTGGGCGGGAAAAAACAATCTGAGGTACCTCGGCGCGTGAGGGATTTTGAGTACTACACACATCACAATAGGGATAGTGTTACAGACACGCCTATGCCGACGTCCCCTTTCGGTCCCCGAAAGACAAGATGGAATACTCAGTGGTTACCACTGGATGTCGGACCATATGCACAGCATGCAATTCTAAGCAGATTAACAAGCATCAGAAACATGTTCTCCTTTGTCCCCAGAGGGGATGAGGTCTCTTCCCAGGAGATCCTCCTGCTGTGCACCACCCTCTTGGGGATTGGGGGCTATCAGGTAGTGGCCTCACCACCCTTGCCTCATTGGATGGGGATACCCTCTGGGGAGAAGTGACATCTCGGGATTCATCAAAGTGAGGAAGTCCAGTCCCGCACGTGTATCTCTGACATTACATGGAATATTCAGAGGCTAAACACCAGTTACAAGCTAGGAATATATTGTACTTAAAAAAGCATGACATTAAAATAGAGATGCCCCCAAGATAGGCAATTAATCAAGGCTTCAACATCTTCATTTCGTCAACACTAGGGCAGAGGGTTGGAAAATAAACGGTTTTCGAATTATGTTTCTAGCTCACGTGGCGTAGATATCCTCCTTCACTAAAGCCAGCACTCCAGGTTTGACAAATGTATAGCAGACCTTGAAGGCAGTTTTGATAGTTTATAGTACTAGGCATTCTATTTGGTAAACACCGCTTTGCTGAACGTTTATGTCCCCAGCATTGACAACAAAGAAATATTATGCCATTTTGGCAATGCTGCAATGTATGGGTAGGTACATAATGTTGCGAGGCGATTGCAACACGATAAACATTAACCTGGACAGATATACCCAGCATCTGAGATACTAGGGGCGGCTTCCGACTTGCTCATTTCATTATTTGAGGCATGCATGCTAATGGATTCATTTACTTCTCACTGGTCCCGTTGGTGGAATTTTATAACAAAAAGGTTCTACCCGTAACGCTACGGTGTTGTCTTTTTCTGTTAATTGGACCAGATTAGAGTGCTGCTCCTGGAGGAGGGTGTTGAGGTGGCCTAATGGTGTCCCAACTGCAGTTATCACGTACGAGTTAAATTTAGTCTCCATTTACTCGCACACATTATGGAAATATGTATGTTGATTAGGATACATTACGCAGGGGAAACCACCAACTGATCTAATCTCTCCTCATTTCAAGTGTTCTGCCGATGACAGCCTTCTTTCAAACTTCCCTCTACTTTACCTGTTTCCTCCTCTCATCCCAGACGGTGTCTGCCTTTCAGGCATGGTGTGCAGCGAATGATCTGTCTCAATGCCAGCAAGACAGAGATCATCCTCACCGGGACACCTGTGCCCTCTTTTCCTCCTACCCTCTGGCCACCCTCTTTGGGCCCTCTACCCCCACCATCTTGTAAGGCCAAAAACCTCATGGTCATCTTCAACTCCACTGTCCTTCACCCCTCACATCATGGACCTTACCAAAAAGTCCCACTTCTAGCTCTACATCCTCAGAGGGATTCTTCCTTTTCTCACCTTCCCCCAGAAGCTCAATACCTCCAGAGCTCGATCCTCTCCAGGCGGGACTGCAAAACCCTTTCTTAATCTCCTTTTTCTCCCTTCAACCCCCCCCTCTAGCTAATCCAGAATAGAGCTGCAAGAGTTATCCTTGGCCTCAAACCCAGGGACTCTCTCTCGAGCCCCAAAGTCTTTCCAGTGGCTGCAAGAATCAAATTCAAGATCCTCTGCATCATTCACAAGGACTTCTGAATCCCCGAGACCACACAACCTCCAACTTACACACCTTAAATACAGACCTGTTAGAGCCTTGCGCTCCTCTAATTCCAACCCCCTGTCAAGCTCTTCGCCAAGCAGAAAGAGGGGGGCAGGTCTCTCCCCGGCTGGAGACTTCCTTTGGAACAGCCTCCCTGCCCCTCTGACTTGAGTCGGACCTCCTTAAGTTCCGGAAACTGCTCAAACCTCTGCTCGTCTCTACCTCTTTCACTTCCCTACTAATCACCCCAATGCCAATTTGACCGGTGGCCCAATCCCTACGAATCTCACAGGATCACAGGCCCTTCCTCCCAGTCAATACAAGCACCCCTCCCCCACCACTGCACTGCCTTCCGGGTCCCTGCCTGGTGGCTCCACACCACACCCCTGAGAGTTGCCTGTACCAGCTCTTAGCCTGAGATTCTCCTCCTTGGCTCCCCTTAGCACTTCCCTCCCGGGCCCGCTCTACTCCCCTGCTCCTCCTTACATCCGCATCAATTCTTGCATGTTCGAATGCCACAAGGCCTAGTAGGACCATGAGTGTATATACTGTTTCTGCCATTATTTCCCCTGCTCCCTTCACATTTAGTCTTGTGGCACTTTGAAACACATTTCTGTTGTACAAAGCGCCTTACAAATGCTCAATAAAATAAAAAAAATTACAAATAAACCTCAATATGGTAGACACTTAGGCTGATCTTAGTGATTAAATCGTCAGTTTCTGTAAATAAGTGGGCGTTAAAACGTTATTTCATAATGAGTTCACATTGTAATGGAAAAGGTTAACTTACACCCTAATAAGGCAAGTCTAAGTTCTGGGAAACAGATTTTATCCATACTATTGAAGCAGTTCAGAATTATCGCTTATATGAAGGTATCCTGCTTGATGCGAGACCGGTTTGGGGTTCTACCAGATTAAATTTCCCACTGCAGCTTGGAGGACCAATGTAAAGACTGCACCTAAATGTGTATCCTACTGCGGAGATTATTGGTGCTAGCAATAGAACCCTAAGGGAGCAGAGGATCTGTCAGTATTGTAAGATTCTGGGGGAAATTGAAACATAAAAGCATATTCTTAATGGTTGCTAAACTCTAAACAAAGATATTTTTATTTTAAATCTTTGATGGAAGAGTTCCATACAATGCCAAATAAGCTGGCATGGCAGCATATTATGGGCTCTAGTGGAGGTTTGCGCCCAGCGAGAGAAATGTTTTAACAATTCGGTATCTTGTTTTCATTTATGAAAATATTTGTTTTCTTTCCTTTTATCTTTAAGAAGATTGTATTTTTATATATGATGGCATGGTCCGGCTGCGAGTCCAGTCTTTCTCCAGTGTCAGTGTTGTTCGCTGGAGAAGTATCCTCTATTGAGTTGAGCTGCTGCTACAGTTCCTTTAATACAAAGACTGCCTACAGAAGCTGGGAGTGGAGTGTAGCGCCAGCACATGAGTCCAGTCTTTCACAAGTCCAAGCCTAAACCCTGCTCTGCTTAGTTCATTTCAGAATACTTAACTACTGGGTTTAACATGCATCATCGCTTGCACCTGAAATGGATCAAGTGGGACCAAGCACATGGCAACAGCTGCACGTTGGCTCACCGAGACAATGAAATTGACTCCAAGGTGAGTGAGCAAGTAACACCAAACACTTGTACGAAATTAAATAAATTTCACAATATTCTACAGTCCTTCACACACGTACGATTATGTGTTACTTGTTAACTGTAAGGCGCCTTGGATTAAGGCGCTATATAAAACAAAAATACGATGAATGCCATACGAGATATAGGCACAAACACGAAAAAGTAAAGAAAAGTAAGATTGTTATGGGAAACAATGTGATAAACTTAGACTTGACGGACGCCGAATTGATGCAGGCTGATTTACTCTCGGAATGTTCAAACACTAACTAACAGAGTTCGATTCTAATACGATACGTTGGTATCTACCACGAAAATAGTGGGCAACCGGCTTCTCAAACAACGAGATGGCTGAAAAAGTAAAAAAAAGCCAATTTTTCTTGAAGTGGAATCCTGAAAGACGAGAGCTCAAAGTGGCAGTGAAATTCAGCGTAATAGCTTAATGCTCGAAAGGATCGAGAAACTGGATACATCAACAATTCAACTGTAATTGAGAGCAAGGGGAGAAAGGAGACAAATGGATTACGACAGCCATTACGGATATAGAGATTAACACCATTGAGCCAAAGGAACGTAAAGAACGCGAGCACTTTGTTGCAAACACGGAAAGAGCATTAGAACATACTAATGTGCTCATTAACAGGAATGGCAACGCCCTAGAAATGATACAAAATACCGATATGGAGCAAGAAAGGCGTATTGTGGCTAAATTAAGAGATGGTACAGCAGAAATCAGAGAGCGCATATGTGAACTGTCTCTTCGGTTCTCTTTTGAAGAAAGGTATGCAACGGCACTATTTACCTTTAACACCTACTACTACATTTAAAAGGAAAACACCTTTTGGTAGGTGTAACTGCTCGTAATGTTCTACAGTGGTGCTACTAAAGAGGTAGGTCCTAAGGCAGAAACGTGAACACAGTGACTTATCCACGGGATACAGTGACACACGTGATGGCATGTTTTTAGCAATCGGGTCACCTAATGTGCAGTGGTCGTCGACCTATTCACCACCAAGCAATCAATCGTGGGAGAACTAAATAGCGGGACAGCAACTTTCAAATGAGGCAGTGATGTAGATTCACAATGATATGAAAGGTTATTTATAACGTGCTTAATACCAGGGAACGAACCTGTGTTGCTCCGGTCTTGCTTCCAAGGCGAGCATGTTGCACCTGAGCCAGCTCTTACAATATTGCTCGCTCCATTCAAAAGTTATACGAGGACATCCATAGTAGTTTGAAAGACCATGAAACTTTGCTCGCCATGACTCTTTCAAAACGTTTACATCTCGAAACCTTTACAACAATGATTCGCGATAGGCTTGCCACAGGCTGAAACCTTCGAGAATCAAAATATGATGGAAGCACTATTATATCTAAAATGGATGGGGGGAAAAAAAAAATGGGAAACCAGTTAACTTGCCATTTGATCAAAAACTATTACTACAAACGCAGCTGCTTGTGACAAAAGGACATCCAGAAAACCCTAATCAGGAGGGCAAAGAAAGTAACCTTGGACGCTAATTTTGATCAAACATATGAAGTGGTGAGGGACATAAGTATGGTAACAAAGGATCAATTACAAAAGACTCAACTCAGTAAAGACAACGATCAAGGACGCGCCACTTTGGACAATACACCTCCAAAGGTGGATACTCAAACTATTTCCAAAGACAAAGTCCCATTGGCAAGTTCTCTGAAAAATGTGACCACAGAGAAAAAATGCAACAAAAGTTAATCAAGATGCCCGGGCCAAATTGAATAACCTCTTAAATAGAAACAGGAAGTCGTCCTGAAAGAGCAAAGATTTGTTATATTTAAAAGACAAACGAAACTAAAAGAAACAGTATAGTCCAAAGAAAGTAAGGCCGGCATGAAGAAGGCAAATCCAAAAATGTGAAAGGTAAAACTAAAAATAAAGCGAATGGGTCACAAGCGTTTTTAAGAAATTTTCATATACCCGTTGTGGCGCCTAGATTAGGCCACAACTATAAGGTCAGCACAAACCAATAAATACTGATGGAATGCATATTGAGACAATAGTGGACACAGAGCCTTTGGTGACAGTGCAATTGAATTGATGTTTTACTTATATCGCGCTCTTACACAAGTGTTTCAGAGCACAAACAAGGCAGGGGGAGGGGGGGGGAGAACAAAAAAAAAAACGATCTTACTAGGCCCAGTGACATTGAGAATGCGGTAGTGCATGGAAACGTGGGGAGCAATGGAAAGTGCAGAGGAGAAAACAGATCAGTAATAAATAAATTAATTAAATGAAGGCAATAAGCAGTAGTGCAGTCAGAAGGTGGCAAGTGGTGGGTTTAGCAGATAAGGTCTGTCAGATAAGTGCAGAAGAAAAGGGGATGGGGGACTGTATGGGTACAGATACGGACCCCAGTCCAAGGGGTGGCCCAAGGGCCGTGCAGGAGGGTGGCCAGGTGCACAGTGCCGAGAGATAAAGATCAGTAGGGGAGAAGGAGGGCAAAGGCAACGCAAAGAGGGACTTTAGGTGCTTCTGGAACCAGAGATGGTTCTCCAAGTGTCAGAGTGGCAGGGAGGCTGTTCCAAAGGAAGGCCCCAGCCGAAGACTTATCTACCCCAGCACATTTCTTTGAAAAACGACTGTCCTTGAGGGAGTTGGAGGTAGAGGAGCAAAGAGCTCAAGAGGAGGTATTTTCAGAGGGATAGTTGAAGATATTTTGGACCCAGGCCCCAGAAAGCCTTGTGGACAATGCAGAGGGTTTTAAATGTAATCCTTGCATCCACTGGAAGCCAGTGAAGGGATTTCAGAGCCAGAGAGATACGATCCCAGGGCTTGAGGCCAAGGACAAGGTTTGCAGTGCTGTTCTGGGTAGTTGTAAAGGGAGGTGAGTGGTGGCAGGTAGATTTAGAAAGTGGCTGTTACAGTAGTCCAACCTAGAGAATCAGAACTTGGGGGACCGTAAGCTTCTGGGGGGAATGAGAAGAAAGGCAGAGTACCTCTGAGGAGGTGCAGTAAGAAGTTCGATTTTTTAGAGATGTCAGATGTGGGCAGACTAGGAAAGTGTGGAGTCAAAGATGACCCTGAAGTTCTTAGCCTCGCAGGTAAGGGTAGGAGTGCAGAAAAGAGAGGACGGCCAGAGAGGGGGAAAAGATGGCGAAGGTGTACCGATAAGGAGGATCTCAGTCTTGTTGGCATTTAGACAGATTGTTGGCGGCACACCAACCTTGAATGGCAGTTAGGCAATCGGAGATGCGAGAAGGAGAGGAGGCGGCTGAGGGCAGCCTGAAGAGGAGTTCAGTGTCGTCAGCATAGAACTGGAAATGTGAGCAAAAAATGGCAATGTAGTGGACGAGAGTTGCCAGGTATGGTTTGAAAAGCCAGGGCGAGAGGTTAGACCCCCTGGGGAACACCACAGGTGGAGACAGGCGATAGGAGGCATCGAAGATCCAAGTTGGACCTGAGAGGGTCGATCAGAGAGGAAAGAGATCAGAGGTAAGACAGGCCATAGCTTGATCGGTATACCCAGGATATCACGGAGACGGTTTAGAAGGGTGATCTGGTCGACTGTCAAAAGCAGAGGAGAGCTCGATTAGTATGAGGACACAGGGAATGTTAGAGTCAAGGTTGGAGAGCAGTTTCTGTGCTTCTGGCAGCTCTGAAGTCGGACTGGTGATCATGGAGAGCACCAACAGAATCGGTATGAAGGTTAAGCTGAGAGATGGCCAGACTTTCCAGGAGTTTACCCAAAAAGGAGTAATGGAAATAGGGCGATAGTTGGCCGGACAAGAAGGGCCAGCTGTGGGTTTCATGAGATGATGATGCACAAAGGAGAGCTTCAGAAGTGAGGGGGAAGGATCCTGAGGCAAAGGAGAGGTTGCAGAAATCGGCAAAGGGCAGGAGCGAGGGTATCGATGTGGTCCTTGATGGTTTGAGGAACAGGGATGATCCTGTTTTGACATGGCTTTCATATATCAGTCTTGTCTAGCGACCTCTTCAGGGGAGAAAAGAGGAAGGATGAGGAGGGTTGGGGTGGCTGAAGGAGGGTCAGCAGACAGAGGGGAGAGAAGATGGGGAGGAAAGGGTGGACAGAATGTCCTGTGTTTTGGAGATCTAATGAGAAGCAAGGGCATTGCAAAGAGTCTGGGAGGCAAGAGATGAGGTAGCTCCATGCAGATTTTAAAGAGTTCGGGTGAGTTGTTGGATGCCGCAGAAACACGAGCTTGAATGTGGACTCTCTTCTTGGTGATGACAGAGTCGGTATTGCCTTTGTAGTAGGCTACAGGCCAATTTCTCAGAGGATGAACAAGAAGCCCTCCATTTCCTCTCAGCCGCCCTACACTTAGGCTTAAGTGTAGCTAGGTTGGAGTAATTCCAGGAATTGCACTTGGCTTTGGACTTCAAACGGATTCTCATGACAGGGGCAAGAGCATCAAGAGTAGTAGAAATAGAAGAGTAGAGCAGGGACAGGGCTGTGTCAGGGTGCGAGTCAGCCAGGGATGGAAGTGGGCGGGGGGGCAGGTCTGTGGAGGAGTAGGTGGCAGTGAAAGCCTCAACCGACACGCTTCATGAGCCAGATGTCCGAGAAGGTAGGTGGCAATCTTGGGGTAGGCTTGGCTTGGAGGGAAGCGAGGGAGAGAGCAGAGGAAGCAGTGATCGCTCCAGGAGAAAGGAGTGGCCAGAGCAATAGAGGGGGAAGCCAGATGAGATCAAGACATCCAGTGTGTGTCCTGCAGAGTGAGTAGTGCCAGAGGGGAGGATAGAGAGGGAATCGCATAGGTCGCGAAAGAGCAGATGAGGAACAGGGAGAATCGAGACAGATGTTGAAGTCACCAAGGAGTAGGAGCTGAGGGGTTGAGGCCAGAAGCGAAGATAATCGGTCTGCTTACTCAGAGAAAAGAGGTGATTTGACCAGGGGGCGGTAGAGAGAAGCAACAGTAAGAGTGGGCAGGAGGGAGTCAGTCTGCAGACAAGACATTCGAAAGAGGAGCAAGTCTGAGTGGGGATGATAGAGTCAGTAATCCACTCGGTAAAGATCAGGGTTACACCCCCTCCCGGTTGAGTGTATCTGGGTGCGGACAGGATCTTGTAGCCATCAGGGAGGAGTGTCAAAGCTTGTGGCAGCTGGCCATGAACCATGTCTCAGTAAAAGCGAGGACATCAAGGTCAAGTTCTTACAGGAGGTGGCAGATGTCAGGAGTGCGACAGCAGAGCAGGAGTTGAGTGGCAAGATCAAGAAGGTTGCCAGGCTTAAAGACCTTCCAGGGCGAGGTACAAATCAGAGGTACACCCTGCGGAGGCGAGGTGGGGCGGTGAGAGTATGAGGTGGGGCAGGAGGATGGGAGGGTAAGGTAGCCAAGGGAGGAGAGGAGGGGACAGCCGAAAAGGAATTTGATGAGGCGAGGGAAGAGTCCATCGAAAAGGAGGAGATTGACCTGAGGACCTTAGACCATGACTGTGCCATTTAGGTAGATTAATGAAAACTCTGGAGGAATCAAAGGAATCCATTAGGACTTCCCAGCGGGTGCCACCATTAATGGAGAGAAGTAAACAGAGCATAAAGATCATATGCAGGGTCCATAGATCCGGCGAAGAAACAACAGGATGTCAGTGAGGGTCTGTCTGGAAGAGGTGCTGGAATAGGTATCAGCGATGGATAGACCTGGGTTTGAGGCCAAGATATCCTTATTAAACTTCTTTACAGACTTAGTGAGAAGGGCTTGACAGTTGAGAGAAGCAGTTTGAATAGATAGGAGAAAAGGATAGAGCCATGGGTAAGTAGAGAGGAGGCAGTGGGAGAAGTATGCAAGTACAGCTGTATGGAGCAGGCACTGGGCTACCAGGTTACAATTAATGACCAGAGGTAAATGAAAAACACACCCAAATAAAGTTGAATGCTAAGGCACTGTAAGAGAAGTGGGCTATGAAATAGAAGTTAAAGGTGGGTGCCGAAACAAGCACATAACAGGGAGAGCTGTTAGGAAAAGCAGAGCGGAGAGTGAAGGTCCCAAGAAGGGAAAGAAAGGGAAAAAACAGAAAGGACTGGAACTAACCCACGGAGAGCGAGCCAAGAGACTTGGTAGTCCAGTCTCCAATCAGAGTGAGGTAGCAACATCAGGAAGGGTCAGGTTGTGGCAGTAACTTCATTTAGCCGACAGGGAGCAGACAGGGGCCTTAGAAGTGCGCTTTGGAACAGGCCGGCTCCCGCCTCCCGGTCCCACCCATTGGTGGTTGAGAGCAGAGGTAGCCAATGGTCAGGAGGCATGGGCAGGCTGCTGTAACATCACAAAGCCATCTTCGAATGGGTTCATTCAGGCCACTGTAATGGTGGGCAAAGGCTCGCATTTTCAGCAGATCAAGAGCACCCACAGCTGAATGCAATGCGAAAAAGACGTGTTTCAGCCATATGCTTTTCTGATCAAATTGCTGCGTTTTATAACGCTTGAGAAAACAAATGCTAAAAATTAAGCTCTTTTTTGCCAACAATGACCAATGTACTGCTGAAGGGGGGCCTGTGAAAAAGCACGAGGGCCACAGGGCTTACCTAGTACAAGAGATGTGTCTGTGGGAATGAGGCAGTGGAAATGGTAAATGCACAGCTGATCCGAATTTAGGTGCACAAGAGCACAGCATCAGCAGCCCTGCAGAGCAGCTGATTCAATGATTTAAAGGTGCATACAGAGCGCACGTTCGGCAAGATGCAGGAAGAAAGTGATGAGTAGAGGAAGAGGGGGCAGAAGTGGGCCTTGGAACAGGCCAGCACCTGCCAAATGGTGGTTGAGAGCAGAGGTAGCCAATGTCAGGACAGGCTGCTGTAACATCACAAAGCCGTCTTCGAATGGGTTCATTCAGGCCACTGTAATGGTGGGCAAAGGCTCGCATTTTCAGCAGATCAAGAGCACCCACAGCTGAATGCTAAACTATCAACACAAATAGCAATATGGTAGAGAATGGGACGGCTTTGAGGCAAGACCTCAGTAACTTAGAAGAATATCATCCATTAGATGATCTGATGCAATACTTGGATGAAAAATTATAAATTACTCACTGTAGTGACCAACGTCCTCTTAGTCCATAGTCCCCTTTCCTCCATACTGCATGGGTGTCCCTCCTAGGGACGGAGGGCGGAAACATTTTCACCAGAAAAAAATCTTCCCCTTTAAATGAGGCATGCAGGGGTGTGGCCCTTGACGCGTCGACAATATTTACCATTGCCTTATGACACCAGTTTTATTACGGGGGTGGGGATGGACATATGGAGGAAAGGGGACTAAGAGTATGTTGGTCACTATGGTGAGAGATGCACTCCCTCGGGTAGAAGGAACAGACATTTTACTACTTTCTCTCTTTTATGTACTCACCTCATGATAGTCATTAGGCTCCCTCATGGCAGAAAAAATACAATCTGAGGGACCACAACGCGCAAGGGATTTTGGGTACACTACACGTCACGGATAGTGTTACAGGCATGCCCTTGTCGACATCCCCTTTTGATCCTCGAAGGAAAAGATGCAATACTCTGTTAACACTGGCTGTCGGACTATATGCACAGCATGTGAATCTAAGCATATACAATCATCACAAATGCTATTACGGTAAGTAAGGCATGTCTTCGGATGCTTGTTCTGTTTAGAATCACATGCTGTGCATAGACTAGCAAGCAGTACCCGGAGTTGGAGGTGGGTTGTGAGAAGGAACAGTAGTGAAAAGAGGTCTTAGTACTGGTTGTCCCACCTGAGAATCAGACCTAGAATGTGTCTAGGCAATAGTGTTTTGTAAAGGTGTGTACAGAACTCCAGGTTGCTGCTTTGCAAATGGACTCTAGGGGAACATTTGCAATGAATGCTATGGAAGCCCCAGTGCCTCTAGTAGAGTGTGCTATAGGCTTGAAGGGCCGTTCTCTTAGCAAGAGAGATGCAATTGACAATCCACCTTGATACGGCTGATTTAGCTAGAGGATCTCCTCTACCAGCTGCCACTGAAACGAAAAACTGGTTTGTTTTCTTAGTGGTTTAGTTCTTTCCAGGTAATATACGACTGCCCTGCGCACATCTAATGTGTGTAGGCTTCTTTCGGCCAAGTTAGTGGGGTTCTGGAAAAAAGTAGGCAGTTTGATTGATTCGGTCACATGGAACTAAGAAATAAATGTAGGCCCAAATCGAGGGCCAGTGCGCAGAACCACCTGATCTTTGAGGACTAACTAAATGGTCTAGAACTGAAAGGGCCTGTAGCTCACTAACTCTAATAGAAGTGATAGCCACTAGGAAGGCTGTGTTATAGTTAAGATCCTTGAGACTTGCCTTATGCATAGGCTCAAAAGGAGACCCCATAAGTCTAGTCAATACCACATTTAGGTCCCTTCCGGGAGCCGGGTTAGAAATTGGGGGGTGGGGGGAATCCTTTTAACCCCTTCTATGAAAGCCTGAATAACTGGTATTTTCCACCACAACACCTTCTGTTGGGGCGTAGTGTAGGCTGAGAGGGGAGCCAAGTGTACTTTCAGGGAATTAAAAACCAGGTCTGAGTCTAGTAAGGGAGTCAGGTATAATTCAATTTGTGTAGGAGAGCAGTCAATGGGATTGAAACCTTGGAATTGCACCAGATGACAAAGCGCTTCCATTTAATAAAGTAGCAATATCGGGCGTTAGGTTTCCTCACCTCCCGAAGCATTTGCATGCATCTGAGGAAGTTGGAGATGCCCGAACTCCATGACCTCAGGAGCCAGGCCGCTAAATTCAGAGATTGCGGGAATGGGTGCAGCGTTTCCCCCGAGATAGCATGTTGTATGGGCAAGGCAGTTTCATTGCAGAAGAGAGGGACATCTCCATCAGATGAGAGAACCAGGTTGGCAGGCCCACATTGGGGCCACCAAAATCATGGCGACAGGTTCCTGGTGCATCAGGAGGGGAAGCAATACATTTCCCTGGCCATGGTATCGCGAGACCGTTCACCTTGGATCGGTTCTGGGGGTACCTGGAGGCGTAATCTTGGCATTGAGCATTCTCCAGAGGTGTGAACAAGTCGATCTTTGGGAAGCCCTATTTGCACAAAAACATTGGGGACGATGTCTTCGTGTAGTCGCCATTCGTACTCCACGGGCAGAGGGAAGTATCTGCTGAGCATGTCCGCTAGAAGATGGAGTACCCCTGGACCGTGTTGGGACAACAGGAACATCCTGTGAGAGAGCCCATTTCCAAATGTTCTGGGACAGCTTGGATAGCCCTGGAGAGTGTGCCCCCTTGCTTGCTCAGGTAGTACATGGCCGTGGGGATGTGTGAGGATCAGGGCTGTTTTACCCTGCAGCGGTGTCTGAAAGGTTTTCAGTGCTTTGAATATGGCTAATAGCTCCAACAGATTTGTGGTTGCATGCTACTACTGGGGACCACACGCTGTGCGCCGTCTGCTGAAGTAGGTGAGCCTCCCACCCCGTGAGAGATGCGTGCGTTGTGAGAGTGGCTTCTACTGCGGGGGTGGTAGGCCTTTCCCTTCAAGAAGTTTTCCCTCGACCACCACTGCAGAGAGAGAATGAGGGCTGGCGAGACAACTACTAGATCGTGCCATCGTCCGCTGGCCTGACACCACTGGCTGTTGAGTCACTCTTGCATGGGACGCAGACGCGCATGAGGCACTAAGTAAATGCAGGACGCCATCATTCCTAACAGTCGCATGGCTTTGCGTACCGTCACCTTCCGACCGGCTACATACTGAGGGATCTGAAACCGCAGGTTTTGAAGCCTCTCGTTGGAGGGGAAGACTAGGCAGTCTTCTGTCCAAATTAGAGCACCTAGAAAGTGCTCGACTTGACTGGGGTGTAGGTTGGATTTCTTCTCGTTGATGGAGAATCCCAGGCTGAATAAGAGTTGTATAGTCTTTTGAGTGTTGGACAGGCATGTTCGGTAGGAATCCCCTGTTATGGACCAGTCGTCGAGGCAAGGATAAACCAGGACGGAGTCCCTGCGCAGGTGCGCTGCTGCCACTGCCAGTACCTTTGTAAACACCCTTAGAGCCGAGGCAATGCCGAAGGGGAGTACTTTGAACTTATAGTGCTTGTCCTACATCATGAACCTTAGGTATTTTCTGTGCGCCGGCAACATTGAAATATGAAAGTATGCATCTTTCATATCCAATGTTGCCATGTAATTCCACCTGCGTCAGCAGAGTAATTACCTCTTGCAGCGTGACCATACGAAACTTGAGGTTTGACAAATTTGTTTGCTGGGGGCAAGTCTAGCACAGGGTGAGATCCTTTTTGGGTACATGGAAGTATATTGAATAAATACCCTTGTTTACCTGTAGAAGAGGGACTTCTATGGCTCCCTTTTCCTGCTGGATATCGACCTCTTGCAGCAGGATGCGTAGGGGTTCCGGCGTCATGCGTCTTGATGTTGGAGGTCTGACTTGAGGTGGTCTGCAATACTCTATGCAGTACCCGTGGGCGATGGTCTTGAGCACCCACTGGTCTGTTATCCCCTCCTATGCATGCATGCATGCATGCATGAATGATGTCCCCCGAACGGGGAGCCATGGGAGGGGACCCGGATCGGAGGGTCATTTCTGATCCGAGGCTGGCGAGCCTTGGGGTGCAATTCCGGCCCCTACACTTTCCACAGCGAGGTCCTCTAAGTGGCTAGGTGGTGGTGGTGGTGTTAGATCCTTGTTCTGAGGACCAGTTATTTCCTGAACCATACTTGTTTTGAGGGGAGTTAGATTGCCCACGAAAGGAGCCAGCCCCTCTGTTGTAAAGGCCTTTGGGTAATCTGGTTTAAGGTGTTGAGTGTCATGTTCCTTTTTGGCTGTCTCTAGTGCCCCATCTACGGCCTTGCCGAACAAGTTGGTCTCCTCAACCGCCTTGTTTATTAAGGATGCTTGGGTTACAGGGTTAAACACGGAGTCCCTCAACCAGGCGAGCCGTTTAAGTTGGATACCCTGGGCTAAAGTCCTTCCCCTGTTTCAGAAGCATCCAAAGTGTTTTTAAGAATGTTGAGGTTCACACTTGCTTGCCTTTCGATACAATCGCAGACAAGCATGCACCGGTTCAGGGACTTCTTGAAAGGTCTCTTCCAGCAGGTTCCACTGTACATCACAAAAGCTAGCCAACAAGGTGGTGGTGTTGGCTATTCGGGTGGAGAATGCTGCAGCAGTTGTAACTTTTTTCCCCAGCGCATACAACTTTTTGCATTCTTTATCAGGCCGTGCCTCATCTGCAGACAGGGGGACACCCGCTCTCTTCCTCGTAGTAACGACTAGGGAATCCTGAGTGGCATGCCCCCTAATGTAAAGGGGGGGTCGGTAGGAGAAGGGCAAAACATCTCTACTCTGGGATTAACCGCCCTGGTCTGAGCTGGTGTGAACAATGAAGGAGCCAGACGTCTTAGAGTTCAGTAATGGGATGGCCCGACTGGCAGGAGGCTTTTCCTTTAGTAGGTCTTCTACAAAATCCAAATCCGGCACAGCCTCCTGTGAGACGAATTGGAAATCTTCAGCTGCCTTCTTTAAGATAGCGTTAAACGCCATCAGATCATCTACTGCTGAGGCCTGACGGACTGGTGTGGTAGGAGGGGAATCCATACAAGGAGCGTCGGAGCGTCAGGGTCCAAGGTAGAAGGAGGGGACACCCAAGGTTGATCAACCGGATGGTTGTCTTCCCGACCCTCCATGGGATCAGCTGGATGATCAGTAGGGTCCCCAAAAGGATCATCCTGCACGTAGGGATTCATAGGAACCTCATCACCAGTAAGGTCATAAAAATTCTCATGAGGACCATCAAAGGTCCTCTGAAACGTAGCCATATGTGTATAAGGGAACTCCTCATGAGGCCTCTTGGAGCAAACCTCTGAGAATTCAACAAACCGCTGTTATGTTCATGCACCCCTCAAACCTCTCTGGTTCATCATGGACCAGAGGAGTCCAGGGGAGGAAAGGGGTCTTCTTGACGATTTTCCTCTCTAGACCATAGAGATTTTTCTCCTAAAGTCTTGGATGAAGACAAAGGGCTCTCCGAGTACTCCTTTCGAGGGTCAAGGCGTTGACGTGTCTTTAGACGCGTCTTTAGGCGCTTCTTCTGTTTCGACGTCTTGGACTGTTCTTTAAGTTTGACCGCAGAAGCGAGCCCCGCTTTCATAGATCAGACTAGTCTAGCGTCAGGGGAAAAAATAGGAAAGGACAAGGATGGTGGGGGTGGTTAAAGGAGGGTCAGCAAGCACAGATGGTGAGAGGAGGGGTGGAGAGGATGGTCAGGATCTCCTACTTTTTGAGATGAAGTGAGAGGCAAGGGCATTGCAAAGAGCCTAGGAGGCAACTGGAGGGGTAGACACTGCAGCAGGGTTGGCCAGCTCCTTGCAGATTTCAGCCAAGTTGTTGGATGCCGCAGATACACGAGCTTGAATGTGGACTCTTCTTGGTGAGGACCTAGTCGGTATTGCCTTTGTAGTAGGCTACAGGCCAGTCAGATTCATGCCAGGAATTGCACTTGGCTTTGGACTTCAAATGGATCCTCATGACAGGGGCAAGAGCATCAAGAGTATCAGAAATTGAAGAGAAGAGCAGAGACAAGGCTGTGTCAGGGTGTGAGACAGCCAGAGGTGGAGGATGGGAGGGGGGTGGGGGGGTGTTGAGAAGGTGGTGGCAAAAGCCTCAACTGACACACACTTCATGGGCCAGATGTCCGAGAAGGTTGGTGGGAGTGTCCTGCAGAGTGAGTCGGGCCAGGGTCGAGGATGGACAGGGTGAGGGAGTCGCAGGGGACACGGAAGAGTACAGAGGAGGAGCAAGGAGAGTCTAAATTTATACCGAGGTCACCGAGGAGTTGAGTGGTAGAGGCCAGGAGGGAGGAGGAGAGGTCTGCCCATTCAGAGAAATGAGTGGATTTGACCAGGCGGCCGGTAGATGGCAGCAACAGTAAGGTAATGGGGAGGCGAGAGAGCCTACAGACAACGCATTCAAAAGAGGAGTAGGTCTGAGTGGGAATGATAGAGGCAGGATTCCACTCAGGAAGGATCAGGGCTACCCCCACCACTAGACCGAGAGGATCTGGGTGCAGAGAGGATCTTGTAGCCATCAGGGATGAGTGTCAAAGCTTGTGACAGAGCTGGTCGTGAACCATCTCTCATTAAGACCAAGGACATCAAGGTCTAGTTCTTCAAGGATTTGGCAGATGTCAGGAGTGTGACAGCAGAGCGAGAGTTGAGAGTGGCAATAGGAAGAACGTTGCCAGCCTTAAAGACCTTCCAGGGAAGGGAAGGGTACAAATCAGAGGTACGGCCTGTGGAGGAGGAAGAGCCCTAGGAGGGGCAGAGGAGGAGAGAGAGTAAGCCAAGGGGGGAGGGGAGAGGAGGGGACAGCAGGAGACGAGAGGAAATTGATGAGCCGAGGGAAGCGCCTCTCAAAGAGGAGATTAGCCTGAGAACCTTGGACCATGACAGTGCCATTTAGGTAGAAATTAATGACGACTTTAGAGGAGTCGAAGGAAGCCATGAGAACTTCCCAGCGAGTGCCACCATTAATGGGAGAGGAGGAGATGGGACAGAGCAGAGATCATATGAGGAGTCCATAGATCTGGCGAAGGAACGACAGAGGATGTCTGAGGGTCTGTCTGGAGAAAGCGTTGGAATAGGTGTCTGCGATAGGAAGACCAGGGTTAGAGGCCAAGATATCCTTTTTGAACTTCCTACCAGACTTCGTGAGAAGGGAAGGATAGTCAATGGAGAAGCAGTTGGAAAAGATAGGAGAAACAGAAAGCGCCATGGGGGTGGAAGTAAGGAGAGGATGGAAAACTTGGGGGGCTAAGGCAGGTAGGTGTGGAACAAAAAGAGTGGTGAGGTCACTGGACTAGCAAGTTACAGAGAAGCATCAGTATACAAGCAAAATACAGATCATTTCGCAAAGGGGCAGAAAGATTTGACTTTAGCACAAAGCAAAAACAGGAAGATTTGACTTTTCAATCACGTATTCAGATGTATTTGGCACAAGGGTCATTTAGACATGGCTGACATTGCAGTCTATGTACAAACTACTCTCGTGGCAAATGGGTCCTCGCCCCCCCATTCATGGTGCACTCCAGGGACAACGACCACTCAACGCGGCAGATAATACACCCCACTGCCCAAAGCGAAAAAAATCCATAAGCAAGCTGCCAGTGACGTTTTCAATAAACCCATTTCCCTAGTTGGAAATTGACCCAAACCTATTTTCCAACTGATTCTTATAATACATTTCTGGACTTTTATTGCACATTAAACAATTCCCTACTTGTGTGAACTTTGATTTAAACATGATTTTGGGAGAAACTCTACACTGTCCTTCACCAGTATGGGAATAGTTTCTTACCTGTAACTCCATTTCTCCAGCATTGGTATTTTTCATGGATTCACATGCTTAGAATATTCCCCGTCAGGCTGGGAATTCTCAGTAAGTTATATAGACATTTTCCATAGGAAAAATTCTGACACTTTTGTCCTATCTACGTCGTTTTGGGCCGCGCACGTCAGCGTCACTAGGACGTACAGGTATATATAGCACCGCCCCTGCGGCTCCCTCAGATTTCGACCCCCAAAGTAGTATGGGGGGGGGGATTTCTGGTTTGCATGCTCAGTGGAGGCCGGCGGGCGCATGTGAATCCATGAAGGATATCAATGCTGGAGAAATGGAGTTACAAGAAAGAAACTATTCCCTTCTTCAGCATTGGATCCTTCATGGATTCACATGCTTAGAATAGATTGTATAGCAGTATCCCCCAACATTGGAGGCGTGTATGCAAACCAACATCACAATAATCACAACGCATATTTACCATGGCAACAAATTACATTATAGTATGTTAACAGTTAAAGAAACGACACTTTAAAGCATAGTTGCCGAACGGTGTAACCCCCACTTGGGGCTTACCTTATTGGACAGGTGACGTAGTACTGCACGCCCCATCTGTGTATCTTCAGCATGTTGCTGTGCGAGACAGTAATGCCAGGTAAACGTGTGTGGTACCGACCAGGAAGCCGCCCGGCAGATATACCCAGAGGAATTCCGGACCACAGCACCGTCGACAACGATGTAGATCTCGTCGAATGGGCCCTTGGACACTTTTCTAGCGGTTTTCCGGCCTTGGGATGACAATGAGAAATGGCCGAAGACACCCATCTGGATAGTCCTTGTTTTGAAATCGCTTTACCCTTAGCCGCAGGACCATAAGCTACGAAGAGTTGTCTCGCGTCTCTAAAATTTTATCTCCATCGCACTCAAAGCTTCAAAGCTCTTTTCACGTCCAATGTATGGAGAGTCTTCTCTGCCACTGAAGAAGGTGTTGGAAAAAATGTAGGCAACACTATAGAAGTGGGTTTATGGAACATGGAAGGCACTTTAGGTATGAAATGCCGGTTAGTGGCCAGCAGAACTTTATTACTGAAAAACCTCAAATACGGAGGGTCGATCACTAGAGCTTGTATTTCTGACAGACGTCGAGCAGAAGTAATAGCCATCAGGAAAGCCAATTTCCAAGACAAATTTTAATGACGTCGACGACATTGGTTCAAAAGGGAGTTTCATCAGGGCTGCCAGAACCAGGTTTAGACTCCAGATCGGAGGAAACTTCTTTGTGGGAGGAAAGGTTCGAAACAACCCTTTAAGGAAGTGTTTAACTAAGCGGTCACTGAACAATGGAGTTGAATGCCTCTTCGAGTAAATCTTGAGATGGCAGCCAGATGCACCTTTATGGATGAAACAGATAAATCGTTTTTAGCCAGAAGCAACAAGTATGGTAGGAGCTGTTCCGGTGTGATCCGTCAGCGGGATCAAACCTGGTTGACCTGTGCACCATATGCAGAACCTTTTCCATTTGTATGAATATGAAGCGTTCGTGGAAGGTGCCCTTGCAGCTTGCAGAATGCGACGACAGTCCGCTGGAATCGCTTACGCGCCAAACACGGAGAAATCAGGAGCCAGGCCGTCAGACTGAGGCTGTCCGGGTCGTGATGCCAAATGACCCCTTTCTACTGAGACAGAAGGTTGGGGATCTTCTGGAACCTCATTGGTTCTGCCGCTGAAAGGTGAAGTAGATCGGAGAACCACACTTGTCTGGCCCAATACGGGGCCACCAGGATCAACCGACATGGATATTTGCGGATCCATTGCAGAGTCGACGGATGAGAGGGAATGGGGGAAGGCATACAGAAACTTGCCCGTCCACAGGAAGGAGAACGCATCCCCTAGCGAGTCTTGTGGCCACCTGCTCGCGTATTGTGAGCATTTCCTGTTGTCTCTCGTCGCAAAGAGATCAAGGGCCGGGTGACCCCATTTCGCGAAGACACGGTGCAGTTGTTGGTCGTTCAGTTCCCATTCGTGTAGACGGTTCATCTCCCTGCAGAGGGCGTCTGCTTGCACATTTTTTACTCCTGGTTAAGTGGAACGCCAACAGATGTATGTCGTGTTGGAGGGCCCAATGCCAGATCTTCTGGGCTTCCGGCGACAGGATCCTGGAGCGAGTTCCTCCCTGCTTTCGTAGATAAAACATTGTTGTCGTGTTGTCTGTCATGATTCTCACCACTGAGCCCTTTATCTGTGGTAGAAAGGATTTCTGGGCTCAACGCACCGCCCTCAACTCTAGCAGATTGATGTGAAGGGCGGATTCTTCCGATTACCAACGACCCTGAACCTGTAGGGACTCCAGATGAGCTCCCCACCCAGTTAGAGAAGCATCCGTCACCACTGTCTTCTGGAACGCAGGTTCCAGCAGGGGCATTCCCTTCGTCAGATGTATGAAAATTCTCCACCACTGAACAGCCTGCACAAGCTGGCCGTTGATGGTCAACTTGTCCGACCAGCGCCCTTGACTGTGCCCATCGATCCGCCAAGAATTCCTGAAGAGGCCTCATGAAGAGCCGATCAAGAGTATGCAGGACGACATGGTCCCCAGCAAGGACATGTACCTTTGCACTGACACTCTGGGGCCGACTTGCCATTCTGATGCCTTTTGTTGCAGTCTGAATCCTTTAGAGGGATGGCTTCACCAGCCCCGATTGTGTGTGGAACTTTGCCCCCAAAAAGACCAAGGTCCTTGACTGCTTCAATGAGGAATTGTCGAAGTTCACTGCGATGCCCAAACGTTGTAGGAGGGACATGGTGGCATCTAGGTTTTCTTGTGTCCTTTCCGGAGACAATCCCCTCACTAGCCAGTCGTCAAAGTAAGGGTACACATGGTGACCTTCCTTTCTTAACCAGGCTGCTATTGGAGCCGGACATTTGGTGAACGTCCTGGGGGACGATTTTAGCCCGAACGGGAGGACCCTGAATTGATAGTGGGTTCGTCCGACGACAAACCGCAGAAATCTTGTGTCGTCGACGCATTGGGATATGGAAGTATGCGTCCTGAAGGTCTAGCGACGACAAATAATCTCCGGGTTGTATCGATCGGATCACCTCCTGGAGCGTAAGCATTTTGAATTTTAAATTCTTGAGCAGTTTGTTTAGCGCTCGTAGATCCAAGATGTAGATCCAAGATGGGACGCCATTTTCCATTTGGTTGCTATAGTCCCCCTTCTGCAGCATAAGCGCCACCTTCTGCAGTAGTATTTGAAGGTGGGGCTGAGCCGAGAACACCGGTGGAATGTGTGGTGGCTTGTCCTTTAACTGGAGAGTGGCCCAGATGAATCGTGTCATAAACCCATTAGTCTGTTATGCGCTCCCACTCGAGACACTCGGCACCCCAGGACGTCCTGAAACATGTCATTGTTGGTTCTTGGCTTTTGTATCTTTCGTCGACAAAGGGTAGGCACCCCGCCGTCTGGAGGTTTGGTAATCTCTGCCTCTACGAGAAGACTGGGCCGCACGTCTGTAGCCTTGGGACGAGTAGGAGGGTCTGCTGAAACCTCGGTCTCTAGATGACCCAAACCGGGAGTTACCCGAAGCCCCTCTGAAAGGACGAAAGGAACGAAAATTCCTACCGCTCTGGAGGGCTCCGAGTGACCGCGCCGTGTCAGTATCTTCTTTCATGCCCTTCAAGGCTTCATCAACTTTTTCACCGAACAGTTGTTCCCCTTCACACGGCATATCCAAGACTTTATATTGCACCTCCGGTCTGAACGTAGTGCACTTGAGCTATGCTTGTCGTCGTACCACGCCATTATTGATTTGCTTAAATCCGGACACGGCTAGGTCGACAGCAATGATTATAGCATGGTTGGAGGCTTCTTCCCGTACTAGCAACATGGCGGACTTTCTATGTTCTTCGGGCAAATGCTCCAAGATAGGAGCCAGCCGGTGCCACATTTCCCTGTCATACCTAGACATAATCGCCAAGGAGTTGGCTGCTTTAACTGTAGTCGCGCCGACCGACAGCACCTTCTTGCCAAAGGCGTCTTGCCTCCTGGCTTTGTTGTCCGGCGGGGTCGTGCATTTATGTTGGGACCTGGCCTTTCTAGCCGCTGCCGCGGATACCACCGATTCCGGCGAAGTTTGAGACGTCAAGCACTTGGGAGTCGATTCCGGAGCCTTGAATTTCTTCTCCAAACGACCTTTTACTGCCGGTTCCGAGAAAGGACGCATGGTCTTCAGGCCCTCCTGCCAGACATGGTCTAAAATAGGGATGGCGAATATTGATTTCCTTCTCTTGCCCATATGATCAAAAAGAAAAAAAACAATCCTTTTTCTATTCTTCAGGGACTAGGCCAAACTCAGCACACGCCTTACTCATGGCTTGGAACGCTCCCACGTCGTCAGGTGGTGATGGCTGCGCCGGACTTCTCGGAGCCTCCATTTCTGCTTCAGAGTCCCATGTTGGGTCCCTTGAGGGGGATAGTATGTCTGAACCCGACCCTTCGCGGTCGGAATCAGAGTCCGGTAGTTCTCCTTGTGGGCGAGGGCGATCTTCTGCAGCTTGGGAAGCGGCAGTAATCCTGGTCGTCGAGCGAGGAGCCGGGCCCGGCTCGTCGACGAGTGGCGTAGACTGTAGCCGTGCCGGGGCACTGGGCTGAGTTATCTGTGAGTTCAAACGCTGTAACAGCTTCTGTAGCGTATTTAGCACCTTCAAGGACAGAACCGCCTGGGGGGTTTAGGAATGACGAGGTCGTAAGGATGGTACCCCCCACTTAAGAGGGTCACGGCACTTGTTGGTTGCAACCCCAGGTCAGTTGGGTGCGCGACCGGCCCACGTTCCTAGTCAGCCGACGAGATGGAAAAAGCCGCCTCTGGTTGCAGCAGGGCCTCAGGAGGAACGGGATCAAAAACCTCCGGTTGCCATCCCATAAACGGAACCACCGTCGATGACAATATGTTTCCTTCAGCCGCTGTCTGAAGCGTGGGAGTCGTCGCCGATGACGCAGGTGTCGACGAGCGGACCGTCGACGAAGCAAGTGGCGCAGGGCCTTGGTGTTCCCGCCGCTTTCAGGGCCGACTTGCTGGCCGAGGCCTCTCGACTCAAGGTAGACTTGTGACGGTCTCCTAAGGAGAATTTAGATGGTTCCTTTCTCTCCATTTAAGACAAGGAGGAAGAAGACAACGCCTTGTGTGAAGAAGGGGCCTTCGAATGTTTTTCCGAATGCTTCTCTGAGGGGTGTTTTTCAGCAGAACGCGCCTTCTTCGTCGGGGGTTCTGACTTACTTCTCGAGGCCGTGGAGCCCACCTCCGATGCCGGGTACGCACCCGCCCCGTCATTGAGCCAATCGACAAGGCGTCTTTTTCGGTCTTTGAGGATCTTCTGAGAGAAGACCTGACAGATTTCACATGTGTCCTCTGTGTGGTGAGGATGAAGACAGTGAATGCAGTCCATATGACCATGCCCTTCGTACACCTTAAGAACGCATGTAGCACACGGCCGAAACAACGCCTTTCCAGACATTTTTTCGAGAAGAAAAAACAGTCGCAGAAGTAGAAAGTACAACCTAACCAAATAGCAGATACGCGAGGTAATCCCACCACTTTGGAAGACGTTTGAAATCTGAGGGAGCCGCGGGGGCGGGGCTATATATACCTCTACGTCCTAGTGACGCCGACGTGCGCGGCCCAAAACGACGTAGATGGGACACAAAAGTGTCTGAATTTTTCCTATGAAAAATGTCTATATAACTTACCATGGATTCCCAGCCTGACGGGGAATATTCTAAGCATGTGAATCCATGAAAGATCCAATGCTGGAGAACTATGGCTATTTTAAAAGGAAGTCGGCAGCTTGCATGGGTTTCATGCAGCGGCACAGACCCCATGGTTCGATTTTCAGGTATATTTAATATCAGGCGCCATTAATGAGCCTTGACAGTTTTCCAGTTAAGTAAATATCAACTGAAAGGGAGAAAAAAAAAAAGTTGCTTTAACATATTGCTTTGCTGCACTCAGAAAGTAATGCACATTAAAGGCCATTCAAAAAAAGCGACACCCTTTAATTAATTGTGACTCTAAGAACACACCTGATCTCAACCAGAAAATACAAAATCCCCAGTAGCAAAACGCACACAATATAAAACATGCAACTCTGCATTCTGATTTTGGGGTCTTGAATGCACTGCTAAAAATAGATATTTTTTTTGACAAATTCAAAACAAACTCTTCAAATAACAGGCAATCAAGTAAAAAAAAAAAGCACTCAGAAAACACGTGTGTCTCCGGCATACAAAACAGACCACAGAAAGTCAAAAATGTGGCATGATTTACAAAGCGCTTTTCAATGGTAACCATCGAAAAACATTGTAAACCAGGCACTGTTACGCAGAATCCTGTGCAGTGCCCTTAGGTACCACTATACACAATTAAGACCACAGGTGGCAATACAAGTTTTAACTTTGGTACAAGCCTGTACTACTAAGTTATAGTGGTAGCAGGAGCAGCCAGGCTTATCAAGAGTATATGAGCAGTAGCAGAGATTACACAAAGGAACCACAATTACTGTGGCTCAAGCAAACCCTGACTCAAGGTTTCAGGTAAAAAAAATAGAACATTTATTTTTAAACCATCAGTTATAAACACAACACTTCTATTAAACTTTAAACAAAACCACACGTTAAATATACTACAACCAACCAATTCACTTTGTACAGTATGTCTCAAGGTAAGTACCCTGTGTTTGAATGAACCGGTGTTATGAACAACATGATACCGCGGATGCGGTTGTGATCACTTTTTGACATTTCGGTCTACTCAATAAACACGTAACCGTGACATGAAATGCTACCGGGGCAAAAACACACTTAGCACCCGAGATACCCAGAGGGAGTTGGAGGCAAAAATCACAGGCAATATTTAGGTTAGGCAGACAGCATCGAGAAACACTCAAACAAGAGTTCAAAAGTCAAAGGGTCGGAGCCAGGGTTAAGTGACACCGGAGACCTGTTGCCGAAGATTACACCGTCACAGTTCACGATTCAGTGTAGCCCAAAAGTACTTTGATATTGTCAATGTTCGGAAGCAAAGGTTATAAGAAGGGAATACAAGGGCAAGCCTTGAGGATGAAGAAAAGGGATTCACCCAGTTTCCTCGAGTAGAACACAGTACCATGTTCCAATGGTGCAGCTGGTGCCCTGGCAGTTGTTCCTGTTGGTTTCTGGCAAACCCACGATTCCTCGAGCTTCGCTGTGAAGGACTTCTGAAAGGGGTCTGCACCACACAGGGATGAAGCCGGCAGCAGCAACGAGGAATAAAAGGTGTGCGCTGTTCGGGAGAATTCTCTGTATAGGCTAATTTCCCAAACCTAGTGAGTCCCCCAGCAGCTTTGCAGGATTTTAGGGGTTTATTATTTTCTCCTACTAAGAATGAGACTTTCACCTCACTTTTAGACATGATTTGAGATATCCTTTGACTTTGTAATGTGTTTAATGGGCTATGGGGTCTTTTACTCCATAGGGTTTCAGGTGTTTTTGTTAAGGGTGTTACACAGCACCCTCAGTGCAGTAACATAGGGGTGTCAGTGACCCCCAAACAGACTCCATACCCTGGGACTGACTACTGTCTCCCAGGGCATGTAAAGTCAATGGTGACTTTACTAGTCTTAAATTGTGAACAGAATCAGTAGACACCATCATATTGTGGAAGTACTGGTAGGGGTAATTAGATTGCCCCTGGGTCTGTTTTTCGAGGGGGCACTGTGCAGTCCCCCCTCCTCGAGTTTCTGGCTGGTGGCAGTGGTTACCATGCAAAATATTCCACCGGAATATTTCCTATGGGATTTTCCCATTCATTTTAAAAGCACCACTTTTTTTGGTGCTAGGTTAAAGATAACACCGGGTTATTTAATATTTATTCCCCGGTTGGGTCTTTTTGCCAGGACTCGGTTTTAAAATGGCGTTTGTGTTCGCCTCTGTAACACCAACCCAAGTTGAGCCCTTTGTTCCACTTTTGGCGGGCTTCTGCACAGAAGGGTCTACAGGATGTGTGTGTGGGGGGGGGGGGGGGGGTTTAGGCACCCTGGACTGAGTGGCCTCAGCAACTCAAGTCAAACTCTTGTGTGATTGGCCCAGTGGTGAGCCGCCCGGCTCACCACTTAATATGTTTGAGTGACAGCTAGGACTGATGAATGGGGGTTTTCTGCATAAAAGCAGGGCTTTGGGGACTGGAACTTCAGAAGTCGCCACAGGACCTAAAGAATCTGAATAGGGAGAAGCTGAGCCGACCTGCAACGACACCACCGGTGGAGCCCTGCTGAACCGTCTCACCACTTCCCGACGACAGAGAAGATCTTCATCCTGGAGAGTCTTCTTCCTTTGAACTGGTGGGGTTAACCAGTTCGCCCTCTTTTCGCCTTCCAGGATTGTCTCGTGATCGAATCGCCCGTGCCAAGCATCCCGGCGGCCGAATAGCCACGCTTCACCACTACCGCAAATAAAAGGGTAGTACCTTTTAACCAAGAAACTCCGCGGCTAGTTTTTCCCTGGCAGTGCAACGACCTCCAGCTTTCCTCCACATCGAGATCTTCTCTTCCGCTGGATAAAGCACCGACTTGCACCCGCTGCCAGGAACAACTGCCCCCACTGGAGCTTGCTCACCATTTCAGGTACTGTGTTCCGCCTGGTCTCCCTTGCAACAGACTGTTCAAGGTGTCCCATAAATCCTTGACACTATCCTGGGGTGACCTGGGACCTGTACCAAAATCAGTATGTTAGCAATAGGAAGAATAAATACAGTGCCAAGAAGGAAAAGGGTTTGCTTTTTTTTGTTGTTTACATTTTTTTTTAAAGCGCTCACCCAGCCCGCAGGCAGCGAGGCGCTGTTAAAGAAATTGTTTTTGTTTATTTAGTTGCGTAATTGTTTTTGCCTTAGTTGCGTATTTATAACGTGCTTAAACACCCAGAGGTTTCTAAGCGCGGACCCTTGGATCGAACCTGTGTTGCTTCGTGTCGTCTTGCTTACAATGCACGCACGTTGCCGCTGAGCTATCCTCCCAAGACTTTGGGGTTTATATATTTATAATGGATAAGGTTTCCTAAACATATGACAATGGGGGATTTCCCTGGTTCTATCATTGAATTTACATATAATAAGTCACACTGCGAAATTTACTCATCTCTGTGGGTATTCCCTGCTGCCATACCAAAGGGTAACATGTCCGTGATTACTGAACACCTTTTGGCCCAAAAAGTAAACTAAAGGCTGTAATGTAAAGAGAGAGAGTGCGTGTGCAAGTGCATGTGTGTGTGTATGCGCACAAGCATATACTACCATCAGACTCCATTGATCTGTGGCATGCAGGTTATCAAGATGGCAACATGTTCATCTTCACCAGTAGCCAGTGGGGGAGCTAAAAGCCTAAATGACCACTTAAGAAAAGCTATTCAGTTTGCTTTGCCAGTGGCAGCAGGGCTCCCCCCCACCTCCTCCTCCTCCTCCTCCTCTCCACACGTGTGTTTGTGTTTGGTGGAAGCAGGGGGTGGCATTTCAGTGGAAAGCATGTTGAAAAGCCCAAATCTGGCCCTGGGTGCCTGGTTTTGTTTGTGATGATAAATCTGACAATTTATTACCTTTTAGAAAATATTTGTTAAGATTAGTTAACTCCACCTGCTATATCGCGATAAACATGATATACCGTCATTTGGCAAGAAGGTTATTGTACCGTCATAAAATTAATACCGTGACACCCCTAGTTGACACGTGTTCGCCTGGGTCGCCGGCAGCCATCAAACTGCACCAACTGACAAAGTGCGGCTAGGGTAAGGGGGACAGCAATAACTGTACCCCTGTAAACTGCCCCACCAATTTTAATACCATTATCTTGCAGTCTGATGCACATAGCCCACAGTGGTGCGCCTTTTAAGTAAATTAGATTCACCTTTATTTTGCATTAGTTAGCCATATCGTGCATACAAGCCAACTGTTTTAGGTCAGCATAATTGCGTGAAAAGTCCTCTGCCTGCTGCTGTACCCCATGCAGGGCACGCTCTCCCTTTATGTAGGTTTTCCCAGAGTCTGGGTGTTGCTGCATTTGCTGGTGCCCCCATTTCAAGTGATTCCCCCACTATCCAGGTGTCCCAAATCTAGGCGCTCTTGTATTTACTGTTATGCCCCCATTTTACACGTTTCGGACCTTGCAGCTTAGCCTCCGCCGACGCAGTCTCCAAGTTTGGCCTACTCTCCCACCGTTCAGGTGTCTCACATCTAGCCACTTAGCACCTGCCGCCACTCTCCCAATATATATGATGCATTACTCACCATAATCTTATTTCTGATGCTTGTATCTGCTTAGATTCACATGCTATGAATAGGTTGACATCTAGTGATAGCTGCAGAGTATTACAGTTTGTTTTCGAAACTCAAAAAGCAACGTCGACAGGGCGAGCCAGTAATACGATCCCTAGCGTCACATCTATTGTACCCATGGTGCTTCACGCATCGAGGTCCCTTTGTTTCCGAAACAAGGTTGCATAAAGTGTAGCGCGAGAACAGGTGAGTAAAGCAGATTTATAACAGGTAAAGCCGGGAAAACATCTAAGCACCTTCTACTCCACATGGGAGGAAGGGTGAGCGCATGTGAATATAAGCAGATACAAGCATCAGAAATACGATTATGGTGAGTAATGTATCCTTTCTGAGGCTTGTGGAATCTGCTTAGATCGCATGCTATGCCAACCTCCTGCACTTTGATAGACGCTTCCCTCGCCTCAGCAACTTACCGCTCATCCTTCTCCTCCGATTTGTACCCCTCCTCGGAAGTCTTTCAAGGTTAGCAACCTTCTCCATATTATCATTTAGCCACTTGAAAGTGTACTGCCATTGAAAGTTGCATCTAGCCGACCACACTGTAATTTGATATTTGCATCTAGTATGCCATTACATTGTGTTCTTCAGTTGCTTTTAGCCTGTCATTACATTGTAATTTGATAGTGCATTTAACCTGCCTCTCCCAGCTGCACTCCAGATTTCGGCTACACACAGTCAATTGCACCTTAGCATCCTAACCTGCCAGTTTATGCCTATAGATCTGCGCCCTGGCACACTATTACCATCCTCTCACATGACACTTTCAACTCTGCAGCTTTAGGCACGACCCGGAACTCAGCCGCTGCCCTACGGCCTTATTGGCTTAAGTGTCCTACCCGAACTCAGGCGTTACCTAACCCAGCCTATGTTCTCCTCTGGACTCAGACGCTGCCACACTGCATCATGTGCTGCACCTAGGGTCGCCAATAGACCACACTTGATTTGTGCCTTCTGATTTGTGTCATGCCTTATGGTCGCCAATAGACCACACTCGATCTGTTCCTTCTGATTTGTGTTGCGCCTTATGGTCGCCAATAGACCACACTTGATCTGTGCCTTCTGATTTGTGTTGCGCCTTATGGTCGCCAATAAACCACACTTGATTTGTGACTTATGCTGTGCCTTATGATTGTCAACAGGTGAAACACTGCCCTAATTACTTTATGTATCCCAAATGTGTTTTTGGCTGCACTGTGACTCTCATTTAGGTGAAACACTGCCTTAGTTACTCCCAGTTGTCCAATGTGTTTTTGGCTGCGTTGTGACTCTCGCATTTAGGTTATACACTGCCCTAGTTAGCTCATCTGTACTTGCCTAGATTACCCAACTACCAATATACGGTCTCTTCCTAGATTGCTTAGACTTCCCTGCTACCGAATTGCTATAACTCATATAGTTACACGCCTTTGCACGCAGCACTGGACTACACCTATAGCCTGAACCTGGACTTGCCTATCATTAACTCCTCCCTGCCCACGACCATAATGAAAATCACCCAATACCAAACATTACACCTTGTACTGAGCCTCCTCCCCACCATGGCACTTGCATCCGTTGCTTCGCACCCTCCTAAGGACAGAAACATGAGACTGAGGGCAAGATTGTCCCGTCTCCATGAACCATCATCCCACCACAACTTTAGAGGCTATATCGATCTAGCAAACAAACGTTCGCAATACTTCAAACCTGTCACTCTCCACCCTGCCCCCATAACTAACCAGTCACCTTTACAAAAAGTCACTCCTACTAAAAATAAACAACCTCCCTTGAATAAACTAACTAGCACCCTATCACTAACTGGGTCACTCATCAATGCTAGATCCATGGTAGCCCACGCTACAGAGATCTCGGACACCTTAACCAATGAGAACACAGACCTGCTAGTCATAACCGAAACATGGCTCCATGAGGCGGCTGGCCCTGCCATTATGTTAGCAATACCTGACGGCTACCAACTACTAAGAGTCGATAGACCGAACACCAAAGGAGGTGGCCTAGCTATCATCCATAAATCTACCTTACCTATTAAATTAGCTACTACCTTGCTATTTCCATCATGCGAACTCCTTACTGCTAAACTTCACCTTACCCTCACCATGTAGGTCATATACAGACCACCTGGACCACTAGGAACCTTTGAAGACGACCTAACTAGTATCCTAACTAATACTAAAGACCATGCTCAAATTCTATTACTGGGAGACTTCAACCTGGGCTTTAATGACTGTAATGACAAACACGCCCTATCTGTTGCCTCACTTCTGAATGATTACGCCCTAACACAAAAAGTCTCCTCCCCTACTCATGCCAAAGGCAGGACCCTAGACTGGGTTGCTGATCGGAATTGCAACATTAGCATTACCAACATAATGCCACAATCCTGGATTGACCATTATTTAATTGTATTCAATGCCTCACTTGACCTTATCCGACCCAAACCTATACTTATGGCCCCGACACTTCCCACCAGAAGTAAAAAAGACATCACAGCAGAATAACTGTTACCCCACCTCCTCCCCACTCTCGACAATCTAGATAACATCACAGACCCCACTTCGCTTGTGGAAGCTTACAACAGCACGATGATTAAGGCACTTGACTTGATTGCCCCTACCAAAATATGCAAAAGTAAACAACTTTGTCACCTCAACAACTGGTTCACACCACACCTGAAAGACCTCAGAATTCAAAAAAGAAAGCTGCAGTCAATCTGGCAACACTCACCCACTGAAGAGAACAAAATTAAAATTAGCCACTCTCGCCAAACAGTACAAAAAGGAAATCATAAGTACCAAAAGAAATACCTTTAATGATAGAATATCCAAGGCCAAATCAGATACCAAGGAGCTATTCTCCATCCTCCGTGAAATGGAATCACCCATACCTCCGACTGATAACACTCCTAAAAATAAGCTCTGGTGCACAAATATACAAAATGCCCTGGCGGGTAAAATTAGCTTGCTCCAAACCAAAATTGCCAATAAAAAAGCTTCCCTGCTCCTGCCAACGGAGCCTACACCTCAGCCACAGCTCCCTCCAAACCAGCCTAACACCCCTCACCCATTTAGCTTCAGACAAATATCTATAAAAGAGACAGAAAAAATCATACTCTCTCTAAAGCCTTCCAACTGCAAAGGAGACAATTGCCCTGCCCAAATTATAAAAGATGCAGCTAGAGACCTAGACCCCTTCATTTCTAAACTTATCAATGCATCCTTTAAGTCTAACCTAGTGCCTAATAACCTAAAACAATCTTGGGTGCTTCCCCTGCTAAAAAAACAAACACTTGACCCTGCAATACCGACAAATTACAGACCCATCACCACCGTCCCTTTTCTGCTTAAAATTATTGACAGAGTAGCGTACCTGCAAATTCAGGACTACTTAGAAACTAACAACCTACTAGGCTCACGGCAATCTGGCTTCCGTCCCCTTCATGGTACTGAAACAGCCCTGATTGACCTTAAGACCCAAATTAACGAGTTGAAGGACAATGGCAAATCAGCTATGCTACTCCTCCTTGACCTATCTGCGGCCTTCGACTTGGTAGATCACGCAGTCTTATGCAATCACCTCAGTTCCGCCGCTCATTTTTCGAGTGATGCCATAACCTGGGTACAATCCTTCCTTGCAAACCGGACAATGAGAGAGTCTTTTCCCCCTAGCAGCCGCTGATCCCACACAAGTTTCATGCGGTGTCCCTCAAGGATCATGTGTATCTCCGACGATGTATAACATCTTTACTAAGCCTTTGACAAGTTGGACAGACTGGGTATCATCTACACTAATTACGCTGATGACAGTCAGATCCTTAAACCCCTTTCGGGCAACTTCCTGAAAGACACGGCCTTAGTAAATAAGATTTATCTCCTCATTCAGGCACGGATGGCATCTCACGGCCTCTGCCTGAATGACGACAAGACTGAGTTACTGATCCTCGGCTCAGAGCTGGCCATCAAAAAACTTGACCCAAACTATGCCTCATTCAACATCGACAATAATGTCATCAAAGTGATGCCTGCAGTCAAAACCCTCGGGGTCTATCTTGACTCAGCGCTCACTTTCAAGAAACAAAATAACTCACTAGCATCTTCCACTGCATATACTTGTAAATTGATCAATGCACTCATCATATCCAAGTTGGATTACTGTAATGCTCTATATGCAGGATCGAACAAGTATATCCTTGATAAATTCCAAACTCTCCAAAATAACGCTATTAGAGTAGCTTTAAATACTGCTAATAGAGCTCATATCTCCACCTCGAGGAAAAATATCCACTGGCTAAAAATCAAAGACAAGATTGCCCTCAAAATACTCTCCCTCACCTCCAAATGTCTTAACAACATAGCTCCCCCTTACCTGGCAAACAGAGTCAACAAGAGAACCTCAAACCGTCCCACTAGAATGACTAATGCCTATACCTTAGTGGTGCCTAGATACAAAAAGAGCACACTCTTCTCAAGAAACCTACAGCCGACCCCTCCAGCCCGGCTAATTATCACACAATCTCCATCACTCCTTTCCTGGGAAAACTCCTGGAAAAGCTGGCCATCTCCTAGCTTAAACTCCACACTAATTCTGTTGGTTGCCACCATGCCCATCAGTCTGGCTTCAGAGCTGTCAGAAGCACAGAAACTGCTCTCCTGAGCATCCGTGAAGACATGCTCTCTAACCTGGATTCATATCTCCCCTCTGTCCTCATCCTACTTGATCTATCTTCTGCCTTTGATACAGTCAACCATGCCATCCTGCTCAACCGATTCCGTGATCACCTGGGTATCACTGACTAGGCCCAGACCTGCCCTGGCTGACTTCTTTTCTCTCTGATCGGCCCTCCCAGGTCCAACTTGGGTCCTTAATTTCCTCGATCTCTCTACTTGTGGTGTTCCCCAAGGGACCAACCTCTCTCTGTGGCTCTTCAACCAATATCTGGCACCCCTTGTCCACTGCATTGCTGCGCTATGCGGATAACACTCGGCTCATTTTCAGGCTCCCCTCTGCCACCTCTTCTCCCTCTCTCAACTCAAGACTGTCTGCAATCCAGAAGTGGTGTGCCGCCAAAGATCTCTGCCTTAATGCCAGTGAGACATCCTCCTCAGCACTCCTGCACCTTCCTTTCCCGTCACTCTCTGGGTCGGCCTCCCTTGGCACTCCTCCGGCTCCCACCAGTGCAGCCAAGAACCTCTGGGTCATCTTCGACTCCACACTCTACTCACATCTCGGACGTCTCTAAGAAGTCAAAACTACCAACTGCACCTCCTCCGGGGTATACTTCATTTCCTCTCCTTGCCCCAGAAGAGCACTGTCGCTAGAGCTCTGGTTCTCTCTAGGCTGGACTACTGCAACAACCTCTTCCTAAATCTGACTACTACCACTCTTCACCCTCTGCAAATAATCCAAAACAGGACTGAGACTTGTCCGTGGCCTCAAGCCCAGGGATCGTATCAGTCCAGCCCTGAAAACTCTTAATTGGCTCCCAGTGGCTACTAGGATTGCTTTCAAAACCCTATACAGTGTCCACAAGGGCCTCCGAGGCCGAAATACCTTCAACTCGCCCTTCAGAAATACATTCCTACTCGAGCTCTTCGCTCCTCCAACTCCCTCAGGGTCGGTTGCTTCTCCAAGCAACGGGTTGGTGGTAGATCTTTCCTCGGCTAGGGCCTCCCCCTGGAACAGCCTCCCTGCCTCACAAAATTGGGCACAATCTTTGTTTCTGGAAGCACCTCAAAACCTTTGTTTTTGCTTCTGCCTGCTCTTCCTCTCCCCTGCTGATCTGTTTTCTGCACTGGGCACCTGGCTACCCTCTGAACTCTGGCCCAGACCCCTGCCCACACACCTGCATACCCGCACTGCCGCCTGGCAACCCTTGCACTTGGGTCTGTATCTGCAATCCTACAGTCCCCTTACCCGCACTTATTAGACAGAAGTTGTCTCCTCTTAATTCTTGCACTTGCTGCCTGTTGGCCGCACTACCGGTTTGTTTTGATTTCTTGTTCAGCATTTCCCACTCCTCCCCTGCCCTTGAGCGGTCTCAATGGCATGGGCCTAGGAAGATCGTTGTTTTGCCCTCCCTTGAACTGCCCCGCATCGTCGCACCCTGAAACACTTGTGTATGGCCGCAATATAAATAAAATATATGAATGTGTGAGAGTACATTCTATAGGATCTGTTTTGACTGGCACCATATTACAAATCTTTTCCACTTGTTAAAGTAACCGTGTCTAGCGTTTGGTTTACGTGCCTCCTTGAGGATGTCCATACACCTTTGAGGTAGTTTTAAATGTCCAAATTCTATGACTTCAGGAGCCAAGCTGCCAAGTTCATAGACTGAGGTTGAGAGTGTAAAGTTGTCCCCCCCGTGCTGTGTAAGCATATTTTAGGGGCACTGGAGCTTGATTGGATCGCACATCGCCAGTTTGCACAGATGTGGAAACCAAGGTTGGCTTTCCCACATGGGAGCAACTAAGATTAAACATCTTGCTCATTAGAGGAGTTGGTGGGGTGGGCACAGGCAAATTTCCCTGACCAGTTCATCCACAGGGGGTACCCTTGTACTCGTGTTAGGGAAACCTGAATGTGAAGACTGGGCATGGCGTGTCTTGGGGCAAACAAGTCGAGGTGGGTACCCCCACAGTGTGAAGATGTTAACAATATTTCTGTCAAGCTGCCACCCGTGCTCTTTCGGTAGAGGATCTCTGCTTAATGAGTCTGCCAGATAATCGAGTTCCCCTGGAACATGTTGCAATGTTAGAGACATGCCCCGCTTGAGTGCCCTCTTCCAAATGTTTTGTGCTAACCAGACAGACTTGGTGAGTGTGTGCGCCCCCCTGTTTGTTTATAGAAAACATGGCGGTGGTGCTGTCCATGAGGACTTTAACTGTTTAGCCTGACAGGTGCATTTGGAAAGCTTGAAGGGCTTTGAGCACTGCTAGTAGATCCAGAAGATTTGTGGTTCTGCGATGTGATCTGCGTCCAGAGGCCATGCGCTGTGTGGTGAAGGTAATTGGCTCCCCACCCGGCCAACACTGCGGCACTGTTAAGATTGTGAAAAGGTTTCCCCTTTAACATGTTCTCCTTTGTCCACCAGCGTAGAGCCTGTACTAGGGTTAGCGAAACTACCACTGGATCGTCCCACTGAACACTTGCCCGAGACCACTGTTTTGCTAACAATCCTTGCATTGGACGCATGCGCAGCCGTGCATGTGGGACCAGCTAAATGCATGATGCCATCATCCTGAGCAAGTGCATTGCTTTCCGTACGGTTATTTGGTGACCGGCTAGATAGAGGTATTTGCACCAGTATGTTTTGCACCCTTTCATTTGAAGGAAAGACTAGACCCTCTGTTTTTAATGACAGCTCCAAAGAACTGTTGGGCTTGTTTGGAATGAGACTAGATTTCTTCTCGTTGATTGAGAACCCCAATTTGAACTGGAGATGGATTGTTCGATTAGTTTTCTTGCAAATTTGGAGGGGGCTTCCTCGATTATCAGCCAGTCATGCAGATATGGGTACACTGGGATTGATTCCCTGGTGTTTGTATTAGCGCCATGCAATAGCCACCCGCCACGGTGCGAAAGTGATCCCTCCCATGCATGGGTAGTGAGACATAAGACCTCCCACTGGAGAGGCATGGGAGGGAACCTGTAGCGGTTGGTCATTGCTTAGGAGGGGGTGAGTCCCCCTCTTGAGAAGCATCTGCCCCTACTTCTGGACCTTCTTTGAAATTTGCATTTGGGGGACTGCCCTTGTGAATTGTGAAGAACCCCAAGACGAACTCTGCCCACAGAGTTTGTAATTAGAGGACCGCTGGGAGTTCTGTCCTCTAAACCGACATGCATTTGCATCTCCTCTCTGCCCAAAGGGTTTGTTAGTGAGTTGTCCCAGGGATTTGCGGGTGTCTTATTGCTCCTTCACACTCTTCAGTGCGTCATTGACCGCTTTGCCAAATAATGCGTTGGGCACAATGGGCATGTTTAAAAGGGGTAGCCTGGGTCTCCAATTTGAAACCCGATTGACAGCCATACCTTCTGCCACAATTCGCCCCGCTTTGTCTGATGCGTTTAAGTTATTTTTAAGAATGCAGCTTGCTACTGGTCTCCCTTCAGCAATAGTGTGTAAGTAGTGTCTTTAGGGGCTCTGGAACAGAGGTTATTTGTTGTGCGACCTCCTCCCACTTGTGGCAAGTATAGGTGGATAATAGCGTAGTGTTAGCTAGCCTTACTTGATAGGCAGTCGAGGAAGCTACTTTCCTGCCCAGGGTGTAGATATTCTTACCTTGTAAGGAGGGGCTTTGGCAGAGGCTAGAGGTGTACCCGCTCCCTTTCTTGTGGTGGCGACTACTAGAGAATCAGGCTCTAGCTGCCCCCTAATGTATAAACGGTCAGTTGGGGCTGGTCTAAAAAGGTTTTCAATGCGTGGGTTGACTGCCCTTGTCAGATTATGGGCAAGTAGAGATGGCTGAATACACATCTGGACAGATTGAAGCAGAGGGATGAACTATGCTCCAGATCGCTCATCCCCAAGCAGGTCTTCTACAAAGTCTATATCGACTTGAGCTTCCTTGGTATCCATCTCAAAGTGTACTGCAGCCTTAAAGAGCAGGTCATTGTATTGACCAGCCCTCACCCTCGACTGCATTGGTCTCCCGCCCCCAGCCCAGCTGTCAGGATCTCACTGCTAGCCACTCCCCAACTCTCCCTCTTTCAACACTACCTCTCGCCTACCACATCTAAACGTCTAGCTCCCGCCAGACTCGTACCCCATTCATCAGCTAGCCAGAACCCATACACAACAACGGCACCACTCACCGCCCACCTCCCCACCCCCGATCTACCTGCTTTGATCTCACATAAACAGGCCACCGACCTCTCAATCTTACCGCTCTCGACCCACCTCACTCACTCACTGCCCCCTCAAACAGTATCCCAGACCCGAAACACCACCACCACCCATCAGTCTGGTTCACTCCGACTGTTCTGACCCTACTGACTATACTGCACCCCCCCCATCCCCTCTGCGACCGACACCTCCCCAATGATCACTCAGTCCGGCTGAGTCCAACTGTCCACAAGCAACAGGGAAACCACCACATACCATCAAGAACCCACCTCCTATTAAACGCCTGCTCTGTGGCCAAAATCAGACAATCTTTGGAAACGACAGACCTTTTGCAAACAGTCTCTGCAACACACTAGCTACCACTTTGGTCATCGACCAATCACTCACACTACTGGGGGACTTTAATTTCTGGTTCCATGATAGGATTGATTTATAGTGCGCCCATACACAAGTGTTTCAAGGCGCGACGAGGGAGGGGAACAAGAGGACAAGACAACTATCTTACTAGGCCCAGTGACATTGAGATCGCGCAAGTGCATATGAGATGGAAGGGGGAAGTGCCAGGGAAAGGAGAGAACGAGAAGTGGGAGACGTAGGATCAAGAAAAAAACAAATGCGGCCAGCAGGTGGCAGTGCAGTGTTAAGTGAAGAGAGCAAGTGTTAAGTGCAAGTAGGGGGACTGTAGGATTGCAGATAAAGCCCAAGTGCAGGGTTGCCAGTCGGCGGGCAGGGACCTGGATCCGTGGTTCAGGGGGTAGCCAGGTAACCAGTGCGCTATCAGACAGGAGATCAGCAGGGAAGGGGAAGATGGAAGGCAGAAGCAAAGAGGAAAGTCTTAAGCTGCTTCCGAAACCGGAGATGGTTCTGCTCAAGTTTCAGAGAGGCAGGGAGGCTGTTCCAGAAGGAGGAACCTGACGGAGAGATCTGCCACCAACTTGTTGTTTAGAAAAGAGACAGACCCTCAAGGAGTTGGCGGTGGAGGAGCTAAACTCAAGAAGGAAGTTATTTCTGAATAGAAATCTGGAGATATTTTGGTCCCAGGCCCCATAAGGCCTGGTCGACAATGCAAAGGGTCTTGAATTTGATCCAGCCACTGCGAGCCAATGGAAAGATTTGGGCTTGAGGCCAAGGACAAGTCTCGCAGTCCTGTTCTGGGTGAGTTGCAGAGGACGGAGAGTAGAAGCAGGCAGATTTAAAAAGAGGCTGTTATGGTAGTGAAGCCTAGAGAGAACCAGAGCTCTGGAGACAGTGAGCTTCTGGAGGAAGGAGAGGAAAGGAAGGATACCTCTAAGCAGGTGCAGGTCTTAGTTAGGACTTCTTAGAGACGGGTATGTGAGGAGAGGAGTGTGTGGAGTCGAAGATAACCCTGAGGTTCTTAGCCTCGTAGGTGGGAACAGGAAGAGGGCCAAGGGAGGTCGGCCAGAGTGGCATGAAAGGGGTGCAGGTGTGCCGATGAGGACGATCTTTGTCGTACTGACATTCAAGGGAGGTAGAGACTTCGGCAGGATTGGCCAGTTCATTGTAGATTTTAAATAGTTTGGCTGAGTTACTAGACGCTGCAGAGACGTGGGCTTGAATGCGAGCTCTCTTTAGTGAGGACAGTCAGTATTGCCTTTGGATCAGGCACCAGGTCAGTTTGTCAGAGTATGTACAAGATGCCAACCATTTCCGCTCAGCCACCCTACATATGTGTTTAAGGGTGATGAGGTATGAATCGTACCAGAAATTGCACTTTATTTTAGGCTTCATGTGGATTCTCATGACAGGGGCAAGTAAATCGAGAGTATCCGAGATAGCAGAGCGGAGCATAAGAACTCCCAAGAGTTCACGTACCCAAGAACTCCATGACCCAAACCCTGGTTGAAGGTCTACAGGCACACAACCTTTCTCGGCATACAACAGGTCCCACCCACAATGGAGGCCACACCCTTGATGCCCCAAATCCCTCATCTGGACAGACCACTCAGCCTTATTTTTCTCGATCCACACACCGCCTCCACCACCCAATGCCCACCCTGTCCCCCTCACAACCACAAATGCGGGAAAGAGGTCATGGTACTCACAGACCTGGCTGAAGCCCTGCTACGCACACTCCTGAACTCAGATAGACCCCTACCCATCGAATCCTTTAACTCCTGGCTTAACAACTCACTCCTCCCTCTCATTCCCTCCCTCCCTCCCTCCCTCCCTCACTCACTCCCTCAGCTGCCACTCACAAATGATCTACCCCTAAATGGTTCACGCCCCACCTGAAGACTTTGAAAATCCATAACCACTCCCTTGAGCGCAATGATGAGCATCCAAAACCCTTCATAGCAAGCCTGTTCGCCCACCATAACGCCATATCCGAGAGGGCAAAAAAAAAAAGTGCATACTACAATAAGAGAATCTTGACCTGCCTCAGCAGCAGCAAAGAGCTCCACAGGATCATCTCGGAATACGGGAAGCACTCCTGCACCATTGCCCTGACCAAGCAAACTTTCTACAACTCCCTCTCGCAACACTTCCGCAACACAGCACTGGACATGACGGCCGTCCTTAATGACAAACTTTCTAACTTTCTAACTTCACTCCCCCCTGCCTAACACGGGTACCTAAATATTCCACTATCCCTGACCCCGTAGCACCATCTTTCAACTCTTTCAATCCCATCTTGAGTAAGGAGTTCCTCAAACTAATATCCAGCAGAAGACCATACGGGTCCCTTCTTGACTCGTCTTTCCGCAGACATTTTCACCTCCACCTGTGCAGGAGAACAGGAGAGGTCCATAAACGACTTGCTCACCTCTGGAATCTTCGCAGAACCTTTCAAAGTAGCGCATGTCAAACCCCTTCTGAAAAAAGTGGGTCTCAACACCCTCCAGCCAATCAATCAATTACAGACCCATCCCCAACTCCCGATTCTTGGCAAAGCTCATCGACCGCTCTGCATACTCAGCTCAATGTTTTCACAGAATCCAACATCCTACTAGACCCTGCTCAAACAGGGTTCTGGACGTGCCACGGAAAAGAAACCTTGATCTCAATCTGGGATGGCCTTAAAGTCTCGGCAGACTCTGAAGGATGCGCTGCACCAGTTTCTACTTGATCACTCAGCAGCTTTTGACACCATTAACCACTCAATCCTACTTGACCGACTCCACACCCTAGGAATCCAATACTCAGCACTAAACAGGAAACTAATCCTTTTCCTCCCCCCCCCCTTTCACTCCACTGCTCGCCCTGTGAACACCGGCAAAACCCAAGGTGCTTGACTTTCACCTCTCATTTTCAACCTCTACATGACCCCTCTGCCAGATATCATCCGATCACACAACGTCACCTGCTATAACTAAGCTGACCACACCCAAAGTATCCTGAGAATCCCCAAAACTAGCTCCAATCCAAGACCCCAACCTAGCAGCTTGCCTCCGAGATACAGACCTATGGATAAGAAACCACCTCCTCCTGAACCTAGGTAAACAGATCCTGGTGTGCGGCAACAAAGCTCTACTCCCGCAACCACTCCTATGGGTCCCCTCCCTCTGCACCCCTCCACCTCCAGAGTCAAAACCCTTGGCTGCACAATGGGCGCGGGCCCAACCCTGCCCCACCAAATCAATAATTTATCCAAATCCTGTCACTACCACCTCAAGCTTCAAAGACGCATCTTCCCTTAACTCACCTAGCCCAACAGATTGGCCGCCATTATGTCCATTGTGACGTCCAGCCTGGACTATGCGAACTCCACCTAATTGGGTTCTCCAGTCTACCAACTTAATCCCCGAAGAGTCCAAACCGCGGCCACCAGACTCCTCCTCGCACTAAGAGGAAGGGATCACATCTCACCTGCTGTCCGCACCGCATCACTGGCTCCCTATTGACAAAGCCATTTTCAAAATTCTACGCCTCACCCATCCAGCAGTGCACAAGGCCGGTCCGGCATACTTAAGAGAAGATGATGCCCTACCTCACAAAACACACACCCCAAGTTCAAGCACGGCACTCCTCCTAGTGTTTCCAGTCTCCAACTCAGCCAGGATTGGAGGGTCCGCCTACTCTACCTTGGCAATGACACTGTTGAAACTCACTGCCTCCCCACATTTGACACATCCAGGACTACATAGCCTTCTGCAGGGCATTGAAAACATGGCATTTTCCTTAAACCATGAAAGGACCGCCTAGGGCCGCCAAACACTGCACCAATGGCCAGATTTCGGCTAGAACTTCATTATCTTGAAGAGTAGGGACAGTCGGGGCACGAAAGCCGGCTCAAGAGACCAGCAAGCTGTGGGCTAGGCAGCTGCAGGCTCTCCAAACCTTAGATGAACTACAATGGCCTAGCAACCAGCCTTGTGCCAACAAGTTGGCCATGCCGCCCAGCACTCCCTATCCCACGACTCCAAACCCAATACCTTGACATCACTATAATCATATGCTATGACCAGGTAAGCTCACTGCCACCCGACCAGACATACCCCACGCTCCAAGACCAGTAGATGCCTGTCTGTATACATCAACCTAGAAACTAGAGCTAATCATCCATAACTGACCTTAATCATCATCTTCCCATAGAGAAGCTCAGCACCAACACTCCAGGAGATGCCAACCACTCTCGTACAGGCCTATCTGCAGACTCCTGCGCACCACTGCGCTCCCGGGGATGATTGGGCCCGCACCTGTCGAACTTTACCCATCTGGGAATTTGCACGCAGAGCCATGGTCGCAGGGTGGTATATGCCAAGGTCGGGCAAGCCAGACCTATTAGGAGCGAGGCTGGGAACCCCCACACCTGACGCGCTATAGCAACTAAGCTCGGATGGGCGCTCCTGAGAATAATGCAGTAACCACAGACATGTGGGGGAACTACCCAGCCACGCGCCATGGACAATGACCAAGGACCTGGAAAAAGGGCCTCTGAAATCTACAGAGTCATTGGACAAGGGACCAGACAAACACCATACTCTGCACAAGGCAGATTCACTACCGCAAATCACCAGGACAGACCCGGCCAGCTCATCAGGTTCCACAAAATAGAAGGGAACAAGGACCTTCTACCAGCAAGCACAGACACTCACTCCTACCAATATGCTCACTCTCCACCTTACAATCAACGCAGTTCTAACCCATGAGGAAAAATTGGCCTAACTGTATACAATCTTACACAGGCTCCACGGCAACCAGAATGCAGACCTGGGGAGGGGGTTGTGGGGGGGCGGAGTACGACTACCTTGCTGCACACATTACACTGATCTCCCAGAACCACTGCACCCAACATTAGAATGGGGCCACCTCTGCGCGCGCGCACACACACATAAGTGCACCCTAGCACTATATGCTCCTCTGCTCTCCACTGACCTCAAATACAGAACATGACTTCATAAAGCACTTGTAGATGGGGTTCAGAGGATTCCCCCCCCTCCCCTCTAAGTTTCCGAAGAGTGTCAGGTGGAGCTTCCTCGCTCCACAAATTGTAGATTATGTGATCAAGTAGGGGCAAATAGAAGAAAGGAGGCAGCACACATTAAAGTCAGCAAGATAGCTGAACTGCCACAAATTGCCAATAACTGCAGTCACTACGCTGCGAAGTGAGTCTTGGCCGATGCATCCCTCTGTGTAGAGTGTCTATCCAGGAACAGTGGCTCGTTAAGGAAAGGAAACCAACACTGCCAATAACTGCACATCGTCCATATTTTCACCTCCATCGCTGCCGAATAGCTCAGGGTCTCTCAAAAAAGGACTGGCCTTTTCTTTGTTCTCCCCTGTAGCTTCTTTCCTTGAATGAATGCACATTAGGCAAGTATATTGTAAGTTGGTAACTATTGATACATGCTCCATAGTGATTTAATGATTATGTCAGTGCGCAAAATATGCAAAATCGCCACTAGTCATCGTTTATTTACTCGCCCAATGTCAGAGCTCACAAGACAGTGTGCTTGTGTGTATACAATTGAGGTAAGGGGTGACGACATGGCTGGCCAGTAGCTTACAACTTGACATTTTTACCCCCGATTTTGTTATGCCATTTATACAACAAATCTAAAACGTCTTGATGTATGATGTAACATACCTTAATAAATAACCTCCATCAATCCCCACGTGTTGACTACTGGTTACGATGCAGACTAACCTATTGTATTTATCCCCCGCCACAATTTTAATGTTACTAGATTACATTGGCATGCTGTTTCAGTACACTGAAGTCTACCGAAACGGAGAAATCTAAGGATATCAAAACCACTTACAGCTCATCTCGTTGCCTCTGTGAGAGCACCATTTTGGTGAGGATGACAGGGTACCGTGGAAAAGATGTATATCTCCTATTGGAGATAAGTAATTCCAAATACCTCTGGAGCAGGAGTCAAGTGTTCACCAAGTAGTTCTATCCAAAGAGAAACCAGTTTGTTGCAAGTACGGGGAGAGGAAATTCAGAGGCATACAGCAGTAGTGTTCATTCCACCTACGAAGGAAGCATAGAAACTTATTTATAGCACAACTGTTTAATGGGTACATATAATTTGGCTAGCAACACCAGCAGGAAATTTCAGCAAGATTATAGTACATATAGTGTGCATTTAAATTGGGGCACTAGCTAAAATTGATACAAGCAAGGAAATTTAACATTTGGATTTTGAGGTTCAGAATATTCGAACTACCCTTGGCATCCACCCCTATCACCGTCTGACCCATGTGGTATTCTAATTTTCAGTTTGTTTTCACACATGAACTATGCCACACATGTTAGGTTTGATTTCAATTTCAAATTTGATGGTTCACGTAGGGCTTTTGTGTAACCACTAATCTCCCGAGGGAGAGCCTTGTTAATGACACGTGTTTCAGCTCCACATGAGCCTTTTTCAAATCAGGGCATATAACATTCACTTCATATATACAAACAAGCATGTACACAAATGTTGTGATGTGTAAGGACAGAATGGGGAGGGGTTGTGGGCAGAGATAGTGGGGTTCAAGAAAGACATGAAAAAATGGGGGAAAAATATAAAACCATATGCAAGTCAATATAGGGAAGTAATCTCATGTGAATTCAAGAACAAATTGGTTTAAACAGTAACACAATGGCCATTATCACGTCTCCTCAGTCTACATCAATGACAGGATGTATCTACAGGTGTATCACAAAATGGCATAACCTTAAAAGTGCCTCAAGTTTAAGAGTAATTCTGTTCCAATTTGGTCGGGGCCCAATGAATTGATCTAATACAATTTAATTATCCATGATCATAGCTTGCCAAAGATCCAATGGTGGTCAGGATAATTGTGTCTTACCATAGATCCAATTAATATTGTTTCCTTGTTGGATAAAGTCTTGATTCTTAGCGAAATATCGGGTTTGAATCCCACCTGTAATATAGTGTTCATGTGTCACACAGCAATCTCTCAAACGTACACAATCACTCCATGCTTACATCTATGGTTGGTCATTCCTATTCTTTATATTCATGGTGTTTAATTAATGCAAATAGATTCCAATATGTGTTTGGATTGGTCATGGCATGTTCCCATAGTCCTGTCTTAATATTGCTTATGGTTGTATTCCTTAAGTCGGTCCCACGACTGGTTACAGATTTGGTTACCTTGCTGTTACAATTATCTTTTTCGGATGGCGTGCTAGTTCTGACGTCAACATACTTATAAAATGGTATTGACCCTGTCCTGTATTGATCCATCCTATTACCCTAATATCACTGTCCATGTTCTGTACGGCATTGTACTGTTTTGGTTTATTACAAAAGTCAATTGCCAAAATGTGCTTCCGTGAATTAGTCACGTTTTTTAAAGCATTTCTCTATACCTCTAATAATGGAGCAATCTTATTTACATATGTTGACTAACCTATCATGCGGCATAAAGGTCCTTTATTGGTAAATCCTAATGACTTGATATCGCTGTCCATGTTCTTTGCGTGTGCGTTAAACTGTCCTAAATTGGTACAGATACCGGTTTCCAAATTTAAGCTTCCGAGCCACTAACATTTTAAATGTTTCCGAGCCGTGGTCATGTTTCAAATCATTTCCCTCCATCTAATGACTGTGTGATCGTCTTTATTGTGTCATGCGGAGTGGGAAGTTCTCTTACAATAACCATAAGGGATTAACTCTAGTGCTAACTTTAGTCTCGGCGCGTCGGCTCGATAGTATGAACGCTGAACCACCTGCCACGTAGTATGTTTATACTAGTTGCCATGGTTCTAATGGAAGTCCTACCTCCCTTACTGCGCTTCACATTGTGGCGCCCATCTTTTTGGCTGTGTAATTGCATGCTGTTAGAGTTTGCAATGATTTCATGCCCATAGGCACAGTATTGGGACTTGTAGCTCTGGTCCTTCTATATGTTTATGATTATTTTTTTTTAACAAAAAAAATAATGAATTCAGTGTTTTCAATTTATGTAGATTTGAGAAAAAAGGTATTGTAAGAGGATTTCTATTAACATATGTAATTAACAGCCAGGCCTGGCTGTGCTGTACATAATTGTAAAAACTGAAATAACGTACTGTATTTAATTTAAAATGTGTTAAGGATGAATCCAAATATAACTAGTCAATTGTTCCTTCGGTAATTGCAATTGACAAAGTATACAGGTCCTATTAGAACCTACATTTAATTTTGAATAGCATGGTGACTCAGACTTGGCTATTCAAATTCAGCCTAGTTCATGAGTACACTTCCCATCATATATTATTTCCACATCTCGGTGTGGCTTGTGAGTTATGCTTGATGTACCAGTAACTGGACTTGAGTGTATTGTTAAGCAGTATTGCAATAAAGACCATTTCTTGTGCTCCTTAATACAAGTGGTGGCTTACAGGCGCAAGCATAGTGATCAAATCGTTGCTGTGTCTTATTTTGATTGTGTCGTCTCTGGGGTCCTACTCAATCTTTATTGCCCATTATTGCAAGTGTCTAATGTCACATTTCTAATGCATGCATTGGTTTGTTTCGAGGATCAGTAATTTTTACATGCAAGAGGTTATAGATCAAACCATTGGAGACATAACCTCCCCCAAATAGGGGTCCCTGCTAGTCATTCATGCGCACTGGGTTTCTTTCATTGCTACAGGAAATGCACCATTTCATTGTCTTTGTTGAGTCCATATTCTATTGTTCTGGATTTACAAATCAATCTTGTTTCAGCCTCTCTCAAGAGGGTCTCTTGGTTCCCTCTTCTCCCAAGTCTCACCTTCTGCAACCCTACAAATCTCAGATCTGGTTTATTATCCATTTGGTGCATTTGCTGCCAATTTTGTGCCAGTGGAAGTGACACATCTTGGCTGCAAATTGTCGAAATGTGTTCCCAGATTTGTGTTTTTATTTCTCTGATGGTACTTCCAGTGTATATGCGTTGACATATACAAATTATCGATAAATTGCATATTTGGATCTACTATTTATGTTCAAGAATTTTCATTTTAGTTCCCCTTTTGTCTTGAAAAATCAATGTTCTCGTATGTGCATATTTGCATAGTGTAAATCCACATTTCCTGAATCCTGACCTTTTGTTACCAGGTTTCTGTTACTTTACAGGGTTTTAAGTAGTGAAGGGCTCATTCATTTTTAGAGTCCTTGTCCTTCTATAGATTACCCTGGGCTGCTCTTTAATGAACTTTGATAAGTGAGGATCTAATTTCAAAAGATGCCAATTTTCAGTTCCTGGTTGTTGGAACAATAGAATCTGATCAAATTCACTCTTTCAATGTCCCGATTGCCTTTATTGTCTTTTGGCCTGAGAGTTTGTTCTCATCAATTTAATTTCATTCTTGCGGGCTGCATAGAAACAGTCCGTCGAGTATCCCGTTTGTCTGAATCTATTGTGCAGTACATCACATTTCTTGGCAAACTCTTGAATCCTTGCAATTCCTTCTTGCTCTAATAAACTCCACTGTGGGTACATTCCATTTAACTGGTTTGTGATGGCAGCTTGTTGCGTGTAGTGTTGAGTTCACATGTCTCCTTGCGATAGGTTTGTGTAAATAGTGCTCCATCAGATACATAAAGTGTTAGATCTAGAAAGTTAACCCTCGACTCACTGGTTTGTCGTATTCTAATGTTGCACATAGGTACAGGCAGTCACATTAGTTAACAGCAGGGACAGCATTCTTTCTTCGGATACTTCACAATAAGAGCATTGAAAGTGGATTTACATTGAATGACATAGAAGAGGCGGAAAAAAGGGACTATTACTTGTAAATCACAGTATACCATTCAAGTATGTTCCATTGCTGTGCCAAAGTCAAATCAGAGTGTTTTTGTGTTACCAATGTTGAATCTAGGCCTTGTCCCTTTGCTCTAGCAAAGTTAAATCTATGAGTTTCTATTGCAGTCCCAAAGCGAATTCTGAATGTGTCCAATTGCTGTGCCAAAGTCAAATCTAAGTGTTCTCACTCGTGCCAAAGTTAAATCTGGCTGTTTCTATTGCAGTGCCAAAACGAATTCAGAGTGTCCATTGCTGTGCCAAAAGTTAAAAGGTGGTTTTCAACTACTTCAACCAAGTTGAATCTTGAGTGTTTTTCCATTGTTGTGCCAAATTTGGATGTGGGTGTGCTCCACTGCTGTGCCTAAGTTGATCGGTTTTCCATTGCTGTGCCAAAATTAATCCGAGTATTGGCTTTTGCCGAGGCAAAATGAATCCTAGGTGTTTTCACATTGCTCTCCCAAAGTTAAAATCAAGGAGGTTTTCAACAGCTTTGACCTAGTTCATTGAGCGGTCTCCCTCACTGTGCCAAGTTAAAATCTAGGTGTGTCCACTGCTGTGCCAAAGTTGATTCTAGGCAGTTTTCAATTGCTGTGCCACAAAGTTAAATCAGTTTTTCCATTGCTACCGAGTTGACTCTGGGTAACTTTCCAATGCAGTGGCAAAGTTGAACTAGAGTGTCTTTACATTACTGTGCCAGAGCAGATTCTAGGCTACTTATTGTTCACACCTTGCCCTGCCGGGCCGGCCCCAGACGTACCACACCCACCACACTCATCTGCCCCTTCCCTACACCAAATGTATCCCCTGTGACTGCAGCCCACCCCCCGGCTGACATTTCACCATACAAAAGGAGACTTGCAGCTCACTGGCATGTCCCTTTCCAGAAATCCTTCAATACTCAGCCACCGCCTCACTCAATTCAACCCGCCTGTCCAACTCCAGCCCCGACCCCTACTGCCCATTCCAAACCCCTGCACAGAAATAAGTGAGCTCGCTGGCACGCGACTAGCCCCCTAAACCCCATCTTTGCACCCTAACATACATCTTGCTCTATAAACCACCCACACATACTGAACCCAAACCATCCATTGGCAATGCTGCATCACCCCTTGGCTACCCTCAGACACCTAGCTCACTACGCATCCCACAGCACGAGCCGCCCTGGCAAAAACAGTCCCCCCCCCCCCCCCCATCAGTAAAACCTCTTTAACACTCCTGTACCCCCACAAATCGCACAGCTCGTATTCATTGCAGACAGCCACTGACTCATTGCCCTCCCCTTCTCCCCAGGGCACCACCTGCTCTCCCTCCCTACTCTCCCTAGCCCGCCCTACCCACAGCCCAGTCCTTGGCCTTTTCACCTCCCCTCCTAAATCTCCTTCTCGGACCAACATCCCTCTAAACCTCACTCCTGAACTCGCCACCCCCCACCATGCACTCAGAAATCCCTGCACTCCCACACCGCCACCCAACCCTCTACCACTCCCGATGCAGACCATACACCGGAATTCACACTATCCTGCATATTCATCAACACCTGATTCAAAAATCAAACATCCCAAAAACCCCACCAAACACAAGAGCTTCCCACCCGGCCTAGCAGAGTTGGGGGAGAGGGAAGGGGGGGGGGGTGGGGGGTCCTAGCCTAGCCACCCGCCACAAACACCTTTCAGTAATATCCGAGAAACGAACTTGCTACACTAAAGGCAAATCTTTTCACGTTACATTCAATCGCAGTCCTTCCCTCAGTTTCCTTCTGCTATGTAGGCCTCCCAGCTACGACAAACTCTGCAAGCTCTCTCGATGACTCCCACTCAACTACGCTGATCCAGCACCCCACGCTCGCTTTGCTAGGAGACTTCAACATATGGTTTGATGTTCCTGCCAACCCTATGACCCGCTCCCTCACTGACAATCTGGAAGCTCTCAGCCTAAAACAACTGATTTTCCACCCTATAAACTTGGCAGGGCACACCCTTGACGCACTATTCTGCACATCAGGTCTAGTCGCCCCACTCCCAACTCACCCCCTCACCTGATCACCACACTATACCTTTCTCATCCCTCCATCGACCTCTTTGGCCAATGGCTCTCCAAAGCATTGACCCCTCCTCACACCAACTAGTCGCCCCTCCCTAAGCTCAAGACCACACCAAAAGTGGTACAACCCATTCCCACAAAGGTCTCAAACCACTCAAACATCGCCTACAGCGAACCTGGAGGAGCGACCCTGCTCCACAAAAAAGAAAATAGCCTTCGCAACACTGAACAGGGTACATCTGTGTGAAATCAAGAAAGCCAAAAACAAACACTATGAAAACAGAATCTCAAACTCTACAAATTCATGCAAGGAACTCTACTGAATCCTAGGGGTATTAAATTCCCCATTTGCCTAACCCCACACCCTCTCCCACAACTCGCAAGCTCCATGCAATGAACTTTCCATCCTTTTTCATAACGTTGCGGTTGAAAGACATTGTTTCATCACCACAAAACTTATATCCCACCATCTACATCCAGCCCCCACTCAAACCAGATCTTTTCCTTGCCCTCCCTACCAACTTTCCTTTCATTCACATCCCTTTGATTTGTGCAACCTACTAGCAGTTAGCTGCATCTCAGGCTTGCACAGAGATAGTTGCCCACCACCCAGTCTGAAAAAGATACTTAACTCTACCCGTGCTGGCAGCCTAGCGTGATCCTTCAAAAATAATCCCCCTCATCCGGCACCTTCCCAGAGGCTTTCAAAACTGCTCATGTCAAACCACTACTCCAAGAACCCAGCCTCGACCCACCATCCCCATCAAGCTACCACCCAATCTCGAACACCTGCTTCATTGCCAAACAAACTGACAGTGTGGCATATATGGAACTTGCCCTCAAAGCAGCCAATAGACTCCTCGACCCAGCCTTGCCTGCTACAGTAAAACAGACAACACCAAGATCATTTTTTTTTAATTCCCAGACTCCAACCTCCCCACTTCCAGACCTCGCCTCTTGGATATCGACCTATGGATGACAGCTAGCCACTTAATCCTCAGAGGCAAAACAGAAATCCTAATATGCAGCGTAACTGCTCTTATTCCGATACCTTTACCATGGTCAATAGCCGTGGGAGCCCCACCTACCGCCTTCTCTATTAAAAATCGTGGAACACCATGCATGCAGACCTCTCCAAAATTTTGAACCTGCCACTTCCACGTACGCATCCTAAAACAAATTGTTACCTACCTCTCCTATCCTCAAAGAGTCTCTGCAATACTGCCCATCTACCAGCTAGACTATGCCAACTGCCTCCATCTATGCACCCAGGCACGCCAGCTCAGGAAACTTAAATCAAAAGTCAGCCAGACAGCTCCTCGACTTCTCGCCCAGAGAACATTTCACTGCTGCACTCCTACTATTACACTGGCTCCCAGTTAGCCGAACAACAATCTTCAAAGCCATGTACATCATAAACTGAGCCCTCCATAAAACAGGACCAGAGTTCCTAGAGAAAAAAAATCATCCACCGTCAACCTCTGAGAAACCTCAGAACGTGTGCAGCTCTCCTCGTAGCCATTCCACCTTGACGCCGTACAAGATTTGGTGGCTTGAACACCCTTCCACTGCACATCCACTGCGGAGAGAAATATCTTTCCTTCAAAAAGGTCTTAAAAACGTGGCTATTTGCTGAATTATCCTAAAACCCCTTCCTAAACCTTCCAATTCCTGGTTCCAAACAGAGGCCCTCAACACCAGGCGACACCGCCTGTATTCGCGAGGCGCCCAACCTAGCAGCACCTGGCAGCACCGGCCGCTATCAAAGCGGCCCAGACCCCACACAATCATACAGTCATGACCCCAGTTTCCCACAAGCACAACCAGTTAAAACACAGCCCTCATTTTATCACACTATGAAATGTAACAGGATTGATTAGTCACTGCACATCGCATGCACGGAAAAAAGGCAAACCGAACTGTAAGTAGTTGTGTTAGGATCACCACCATTGCATTCGGCCAGATTGGAATGTAGGGAATCGTCATTGCAAGAATTGTGCCATGGCAATGTCTTGCATCAAAAGGCCAGCTGCGGGTTTCTTGTGCATTACTCCAGGAAGGCAATTAAGGACTAGCCTGGGAATCTCACTGGAAGGACTTGAGGGATGCGCAGGTATTTTTGCATGTATTGACTATACAGTGGGCCGCCCATGGTAAAAGTAACAATTGCGAAAGTTCAATAAGCACTCGATATCTGGGTAGACTCGCCACAGTATCCTCCTAGAAGAACCTGGAAAGTACAACCCATGCTCCTCTAGTTGCAAATAGTTAGAGTATACAAGACCATCGCTGTTGCTAACAGTTATCGCAGCAGCAAGAATCGACAGAAGACACCAACACCTGTTTGGGCAGACAAACAACAAATCACCACCAAATCTGCTAGGTACATGGACCGCACTGGCCACCGACATGGCTAGCCACACACATCTGAATACAGTCAGGCCCATGACAAAATGTGTTCGTGCTGGTCACAATTCTCTACCTACTTACACCAGACTCCGACTCAACACCTCCGACATCAGAATGCGAAGACCTATGCAGCAAAGACCCATGACAAATTCGGGCATGCTGAACACCTAGCGAGTCTCTAGCCCTCACACTATCTCCTGACTACACAGCACCCATATACATGCCTGACTGCATGGGTTGCTCTCTACCGAACCCTGGCCAGCTCCAGTAAGCCTTAGTTGGCCAAATGCACACACATTCTAATCTTACTCCATGAACTCCAACAATCTGAACTTCAGTCCAAGGGCATTCCCACTACCAGCGCATTGATTGAGACGATAATGGTAGAAGGTACTATATAAATGGCAAGTAAAATGCAAAACAAACATGTGCAAGTAGGAAGAGCAAGTTACTTAACCCTGGTAACGTACTTACGACTGAATGTTTCTCCCACGTATTCCTCATCTGTGATATTCTTATCTCACCAGCTTTGCCGCTTAGAGAGAAAAAAAAAAAATCTCAGCAGAGGGCACTGTGCACAATGTTGTGGCGTCAATGTCCCTCGAGGGCTGCCGTGGAGCGTTGACATCGTCAATAGTATGAATAGCTTGTTCAGTGCCCGTTGGCTTCAGTTCTGTTTTCTCGTTCCATAAGGAACAAGTTACTTACCTGTAACTTGTTCTCCAGCATGGGTCTGGCATGGATTCACATGCTCATGAATATTCGCCGTTGTCAGGCTGGGAATCCTCGGTAAAGAAAAAAACAGTATCAGTTTCGTTTCTGATCTGTCTTTCGTAGTAGTAACCAATCACTGATCTCTGCGTCATACTGACCACAGCCAATGACTGCCCTCTACCTAAGCCCCGCCTCTGGCAGCCATCTTCAGATTTGGCAGCACGTGAAGTGGCAGTATGACCAAGTGAAGAGCCGCAGAGGGGTAGGCGGGAGGGTTCGCATGTGAATCCATGCCAGACCCATGCTGGAGAACAACAGTTACAGGTAAGTAACTTGTTCCTTCTCCAGCATGGGGTCTGGCATGGATTCACATGCTCATGAATAAAGAATAAATAGCAGTACACATGCACAACCACGGGAGGTGGCAAAGGCTCAACATTAAGCATTACATCAAACTCAACATTAAGCAATTCTTACCTCCTCACCAGGCTCACCTTAGGCGAACAGGTTGCGCAGCACTGCTTGGCCGACCCTGGGCTCCTCCCTGGAATCCCGATCGACGCAGTAGAATCTCGTGAAGGTGTGCGTCGACCTCCACGTAGCAGCCCTGCAGATGTCCAGCAAGGGCACACCAGATAGGAACGCCGTGGTAGCTGCGATCGCTCTGGTGGAATGGGCTCTCGGACGGCCAGGCAGCGGTCGGTTTGCTAACCGATGACAGTACATGATACAGCCGGAGAGCCCTCTGGAAATGGAGGCCTTTGAGAGAGCCTTCCCCTGATTGACAGGTCCAAAGTTCACAAAAAGTTGTGACGTCTTCCGAAAACTCTTCATGCGGTCCACGTAGAACTTCAGCGCTCTAGCCACATCCAGCGAGTGCAAAGTCCTTTCGGCCGGCAACGAAGGCGACGGGAAGAAAACAGGCAACACCAAGGGTTCGTTGAGGTGGAAGTCCGACGGCACCTTGGGCATGAAAGAGGGGTGCGTCCTGAGCACTACCCTCGTGTCGTGAAAAGTCAAGTACGGGGGCTTGCAGGAAAGGGCCTGGATCTCTCCCACTCTTCGTGCGGAGGTGATGGCCACAAGAAACGCTGTTTTCCACGACAAGAACTTCAACGGAGCCGAGTGCAGAGGCTCGAACGGACGTCCCATGAGCTTGGTCAGCACCAGGTTGAGCGCCGGGGCCAGAGCCTTCACCGGCGGGAACGATCTGAACAGTCCCTTCATGAATTCTTTCACCAGACGATGAGACCACAAAGACGTCCGCCCCGTGGTTGTGGTGTATCAGGAGATCGCAGCAAGATGAATCTTGATGGACGCGTGCGCCTGTCCAGCCTTGGCCAGCGTCAGAAGGTACGGCAGTACCTGGGGAGCCGTAATCTGTAGAGGATTAATCTTCTGTGTGTGGCACCAGACAGAGAACCTCTTCCATTTGTGTCCGTAGCATTTAAGAGTTGAGGACGCCCTGGCCTTTGCAAGAACCTCTCTGCAGTCGGCCGGTATGTCGTACCCTCTAAAATCTAACGCTGCAGGAGCCAGGCCTGCAAGTTCAGCGACTTCGGGTCGTGATGGAGGATGGCGCCTCCTTCCCTGGAGAGAAGATCCGCGTCCACTGGCAGCTTGATTGATGGGGACGCTGACAAGTCCAGAAGGTCCGGGAACCATATCTGCCTCAGCCACGCAGGTGCGACGAGGATCATCCTGCACCGTGACCTCTTGAGCTGGTTGATGAGCCAGATCAGTAATGGCAATGGAGGGAACGCGTATAGAAACAGGCCCTCCCAGGGGAACGAGAAAGCATCGCCCATGCTCCTCAGCTGGGGAAACCTGCAGGCGAACCTCCGGCACTTGGAGTTCATCGCCGTCGCGAACAGATCAATCTGGGGTGTGCCCCACCGTCTGAATAGGCGGTCCACCAGATCCTGTTGTAGTTCCCACTCGTGGCACGAGTGCAGCTCTCTGCTGAGCGAGTCGGCAATGGTGTTTATTATCCCTGCCAGATGAAACGGCACCAGAAACATCCCTTGGGAGACGGCCCAATGCCACAGATCCTGCGCCTCCTTGGACAGGGCTGGGGATCTGGTACCACCCTGCTTCCTGATGTAGAACATGGTGATGGTGTTGTCGGTGAAGATCCTCACCACCTTGCCCTTGAGGGACGGAAGAAAGGACCAGAGGGCCCAAAACACTGCACGGAGCTCCAGGACGTTGATATGGAGGGACTTCTCCATCAGAAGCCAAAGGCCTCTTGCGTGCAAATTTTCAGTGTGCGCGCCCCATCCTTCCAGGGAGGCATCCGTGGTCACTGTCTCTTGGTGGCCAGGGGTCTGGAAGTCCATGCCCGCCGTCAGATGCGCGCGGGTGCCCCACCACCGGATCGCTCGTCGGAAACTCTCGTCGAGTGTGATCCTCTCCTCGAAGCTGCCCGTCTTCTGGATCCAGCGCGCATCCAGGAACTCCTGCAACGGGCGCATCCGGAGCCTGCACAGGCGGATGAGATAAATGCAAGACGACATCATTCCGAGGAGGGACTTGATGGACCCCACCCTGGCTGCGTCCGCAACCAGCATCCGCTGCACCTTGCCCAAGATGGCCCTCGTCTTTTCCTCCGACGGAGAGGCCAGAAGCGACACTGTCGAGCTTCGCTCCCAGAAACAGTGCGTCTTGCGTGGGCACCAGGTGGGACTTGGCGTAGTTTATGGAGAATCCCAGGTCCGTGAGCAGTTGGACGGTCCTTGCCGTGTGCTCCACGGCGAGCTCCTTCGCCTTTGCTCGGATGAGCCAGTCGTCCAGGTAGGGGTAGACGTGGATCCCCTCTCGGCGCAGCTGCGCCGCCACCGGTGCGAGGCACTTGGTGAACACCCTGGGTGCCGACCTCAATCCGAAGGGAATTGAGGTCCCTTGGACCACGAACCTGAGAAACTTTCGGTGTCCCTTTAGGATGGGGACATGGAAGTAGGCATCCTCCAAATCCAACGACGACAGGAAAACGCCCTCCTCCAGTTGACCCAGGACGTGTTGGAGGGTGACCATCCGGAACTTCTGTGCCTTGATGAATTTGTTCAGTCGTCGTAGGTCCAGGATGGGACGCCATCCTCCCGTCTTCTTCACGAGGAAGTATCTTGAGTAAACTCCGGAGCCCCGAAGCCTCTTTGGGACGAGCTTGATGGCGTCCTTCTTGAGCATCGCCTTTACCTCCAAGAGAGGTTGAGTGACGTGATGTTCTTTAGAAACTCGAGCACGTGACCCTGAGCCAGGGTGTCCAGCACCCAACGGTCAGTAGAGATGTTCTCCCACACGCCGACGAAGCTCGCCAGCCGGCCACCCACCGGGGTGCTTCGGTGGGTGCCCGACCCCGCGGCCGGTTCATTCCTGCATCGACGAGGCTTTGCCGCCTTGTCCTCCCTGGCGACGACGGCGGGGTCCGCCTGACTTGCCTCGTCCCTTGTAAGCTTCCTGTGATGACGAACGGGCCGCTTGACGGTAGGTGGAAAATCCGCCGCTGGAACCTTTGGAGGCACCCTGTTTGCCTCCGCCGCTCCGAAAGGGCGGCCGCCGTTGCTGGAGAACCCCAAAGCCCGGGCCGTCTCTCTGTCCGCCTTGATGGCTTGAAGGGAATCGTCCACTGTTTTTCCAAACAGTTTGTTTCCGTCGAACGGCATGTCCAAGACCCTGGTCTGCACGTCCTGACGGAAGTCAGTAGCCTTGAGCCATCCACGCCGCCTAAGGCACACGCCGTTGCCCAACTGGCGAAATCCAGTGTCAGCGATGTCCGTCGCAATCGTAATGGCGTGGTCCGACGCCACCTCTCCTTCCTGCAAGATCTCTAGGGCTTCCGCCCTCTTGTCGTCTGGTAGGAAGTCCAGCAGGGGGGCCAGTTTGTACCACAACTCCCTGTTGTAGCGGGCTACGATAACCAAGGCGTTGGCCGCCTTAATCGTTGTCGCTGCCGACGAGATGACTCTGCGTCCCATCGTGTCTAATTTCTTTCCCTCGCCGTCCGGCGGGGAGGTTGACGTAGAGGCCGCGCGCGCCCCCCCGCTTTCTTCCTGGCCGCCGCGGAGACGACCGAGTCCGGGGTCGGCTGTGCCCGAAGGCACAAGGGGCCGCGTCCGGGACCCGGTACTTCTCGTACCGATCCCTTCTAGCCGGCGTCGTGGATGGGTTCTTGAGGAGGGCGAGCACCTAATTCCCAAATGTCGTCTAGTAGAGGTACAGCGAGGACCATCTTCCTCTTGGTCTCGCGCCGTTGATAAAGGAAACCTTCCTTCTTCTCTTCCGGGCAGAGCTGGAAAATCTCGGATGCCCTGGCGATCATGGAGTGAAACTATCCAATCTCGTCGGGCGGGGAAGCCCGGGTGGGAGGTGTCGACGGGAGATCCTCGTCGTCTGTACCCGTCGCGGCCGTGTCAGTCCCCGTATCATCCCCACGTGTCGTGGCCGGGGAGGAGGGCTGAACAGGGCGCGATGGCTGAAAAGGAGGTGCAGGATGAATCCTTCTCTTAGGGGGAGGGCTCCCAGAAGGGCCTGGCTCCGGGTCCCCCGTCGGGAGCTGTTCCTCCGTTGGTGATAACGGCAGTCTCGTCCTCATCTCCGAGCATAAGGACTGTATAGCCAACAAAATGGCCGCCGAGTTGTCTTGCGGCACTGGTTGAGGGAGATCCGACGGGCGATCAGGAGCCCCGTCGGCATCCTCGACGCCCTCGTCTTCCACGTCGGGGTCCCTCCCGACAGGATGGCCTTCATCCACGCCAGAGCCGTGGCCTAAGACTTCGGTCAGCTCCTCCTCAGAGGTTGAGGCCGAGTCCACGACGACCTCCTGCCCCCCCCCCTTTTTCTTCTCCGGAGGTTTCACAGCGGTCCTGTCGATGGGCATGAAAGAGGACTCCCTCCGCGGTGGCAGGGAGACTCTGGGCCCCGGGGTCGCCACCACTGGTGTAGCCTCCACAGGCTGAGCCAGGGCCGCCGCGACTGTCTCGATAGATGCCTTGGCCGGATGGATCAAGGCTTTCACCACCTTAGGTGCGTTCACCGCCTTTTCCTTCGGGGGAGGGTCACCACCTCGCTCCCCCTCCGATGGGGCCTTAGGGCACGACCGGGGTCTCTCCAGGAGTTTCGCCGGGTGCTCAGCCTTCCTCTTACCCGAGCCAGAGCGTTGGCTCGTGGTTGATGGCGCCGGGAGGACGCGCCCTGCCTGGCGCCCGTAGAGCCCGACCGTTCGGCGCTCCCGGTGCCAGCGGACTCGCGGTGCTTGGCCTTCTGTTGGACCCCCGTCGCCGGGGCGCCCTCAAAGGTCTTAGAAGACCGCTCGGACTACTACTTCTCGCCTGACGGGCTCTTTCCCTCCAGCCAGTTGGCGAGACGTTGATGGCGGTCCTTCATGGTCCGCTCCGACATATTGCCGCAAAATGCACAGTCCTTCTCCACGTGCGTCTTGTCCTCATGTAGGCAGTAAAGGCAAAGGGAGTGTTCGTCCTCCTTGAAGACATTCTGAAGCTGGCATCCAGGGCAGACCCTGAACAGCTTTCCGGGCGTCGAGCTTCCCTTCTCCTGGGCCATGTCCGAGATGGGCCTAAAAAACTTCTGGAGTCCTCCAAAAGCGTGGCTCGACGAAATCTTCACCCTTGAGGGGCGTAGACAAATCCGACACGGGTCCCCGTTGATCGGAAGAAACGGAGCTTGAGGCTCTTTTGACCGAAAAAAGATAAATTTTTGAGAAAAAACGTGAAAAAAATAGCACTAACGCTCGAGAGCAATAGCACGAGGATCCCAACACTTGAACGTGCGGTAAAAATCTGAAGATGGCTGCCAGAGGCGGGGCTTAGGTAGAGGGCAGTCATTGGCTGTGGTCAGTATGACGCAGAGATCAGTGATTGGTTACTACTACGAAAGACAGATCAGAAACGAAACTGATACTGATTTTTTCTTTACCGGGGATTCCCAGCCTGACGACAGGGAATATTCATGAGCATGTGAATCCGTGCCAGACCCCATGCTGGAGAAATCAAGGAACTAACCAGGCATACCTCAGACCACAAGTTCTCAAGTAATGCAGTGTGTAAAAACATGTAAATTGTACAGTGGGGTAGGCTGGGAGGGGCGATGAGGAATACATCAGAGGCATATCCAGTCAAAAGACAGTTACATGGGGTAAGTTAACTTTTTCTTCGAATGGATTGTGTCCTCCCACGTATTCCTCATCGTTGATAAGACTCCCAAAGCAGTGACAATTTGGAGGAGGGAGTACTATTTGAATGAATCATAAATGGAATGAAGGACTGCTTTAGCAAAATGACCTCCTAGAGTGGAAGAGGAGTCCAAGCAATAATGCTTAATAGATATCTGCTACGCGGCGACCTGGTCGTCGGTTCATACATTATCGAGACACCCCTTTGAAGAGCCGTGGAAGTTGCCATGCCGCTCGTGGAATGAGCTTGAAGCCCCTCCGGCAGGTCTTTGCCCGATAACCTGTAGCATTCGCCAATAGCCAGTGTAATCCACCGGGATATGGTTTGTTTACTTACTGCAAGCTCCAATTTAGGCCCCGTGTATCCCACAAACAGCAATCATGGCGAAATTCTGCCATTCTTTCAATATAAAAGCTTAGAACCCTTTTTAGATCCAGCCTATGCAGCCTTTCCTCCCCCCTTATCTAAATGGGGGGGGGGGGATAGATGGAAGCGTTATCTTCTGCGACAGATGGAAGTCAGAGTAAAACTATCATACCTGCCGGAAGTAGTCTCAGAGTAGTATGAGGAGGCTTGCATGAAAGAGCCTGCAACTCACTTACCCTGTGGTCTGATGTTAATGCCACAATAAGTGCAGTTTTCAGAGTTAAGAGCCTTAACGGGCAGGAATGTAAGGGCTCAAAAGGCGTACAAATTAGAAATGTTAACACAAGGTTTAAATCCCAAGCTGGGACATGAAATGGGACTGAGGGTACACATTAGTGAGTCCCTACAGGAATTGAACAGTTTAAGCTATTTTGAAATAGGAGACCTCTTCAGGAGGAGCGCTTAAAAATAGAAGGTGCCGCCAGGTATCCTTTTATGGTTCCAATTTGGAGCCACACATAAACCAGATGCAGGCAATAAAGCACCATAGGAGTTCCACATTGAAATGGGTCCACATTCTTGTCCTTGCACCAGTTACTGAACTTATTCCAACAACACCAGTACAAGGATTTCGTTGCTGGCCTTCTGACTGAAAGCACAATTTCTATTAGGTCGTCCAGGAGGTCCCAATCCTTGCATCTCAGCCTCTTAGAAACCATGTGTGACGGTGGAGTGTCTTGACCTCCGAATGAGAACCCAACCTCCCTCTTGCGAGAGAAGATCCTCTCTTTGTGGAAGACTTATTGGAGGGCAGGTGGACATGTCCAGAAGGCCCGGGTACCACGTCCTCCTGGCCCGATCAGGGGCAGTTAAGATCATGCGTTTCCCAAATGTTCTCAACCTCCTGATCACTTGAGGAATGACGGGGACTGGAGGAAACGCACACAAGAGTGGAACTTTCCAGTCCACCACGAGCGCGTCTCCTAGAGCTTTTCTCTGGGGAAATTCCCTTCAGTAGTACAGATTGCACTTCCGGTTGATACCGGTCCCAAACAGATCCACGAGAGGTTCCCCAAAGGGTGAAGATCTCCTCAAGGACTTCCTGAGCTAGTTCCCAGTCATGGGAGACTGCGCTCTGCCTGCTCATAGCATCTGCCGACGTTCTGCTCTCCAGCTAGGTGTACTGCATTGCCTCTCTGCACAGTGGTAGTGACCCTAGACCACCTTGTGTTGAAGTAGTACATCGCCACTGTGTTGTCCGTCATCAGGACATTTTTTTCCCTGTACAGAGGGCAGGAAGGCCTTCAGTGCAAGTCTGATTGCCCTCAGTTCCAAAAGGTTGATGTGTAGTTTGGCCTCTGATGGAGACTAATGACCACCGACAGTCAGCTCGTTGGTGTGGGCTCCCGTCACTACCGTGATCTCCGGGTATGGTTGCCAAAAAGATTCTCCCTTGAGAATGTTGTCGTTGCAAGCCCACCAAAGGTGGTCTTGAGCAACCAGTCTTGGAACTTGCAGTCAAACCGCCATATTCCCTGAAAATTGGGACCACCGAGTCCTGAGAGCCCATTGAAGGGATCTCATCCTCAATCAGGCCTCCAGCACCAGGAAAATGCAGGATGCCATGAGACCGAGCAACCTCAGAAAAATCAAAGGTCGGAAGATGCTGGGCATTCTGGAATTTTGCTACCATCTGCTGAATGTGCTGAGCTCTCACCTCGGGAGGCGAAGCTTTCACTGAGGAAGTATCCAAAAGTGCTCCGATGAATTGGAGTCTTTGGAATGGTATCATATGGGACTTCTTGTAATTGAGGGAGAAGCCCAATCTGTGTCGGGAGTGGCAGGTGATAGAGATTTTCCTGGGCTTGGAACAAGCCTGATCAGTCAATCACCCTGGTAGGGGAAGACGTGAATCTCCCCTCTTCCGAAACTCACTGCCACTACCAGCCATCAGTTTGGTGAAAACCCTCGGGTGGAGGTCAGCCCGAATGGCTGACCTCAAAACGGATAATAGAACCGCCAACCACAGGTACTTCCTGTGCTTGAGATGGACTGGCACATGAAAGTAAGCATCCTGAAGGTCCAATGATACCAACCAGTGTTGGGGTTGGAGAGCCTGAAGGATCTGAGAAAGGGTAACCATCTTGAACTTGTCCTTCCTGAGGAACTTGTTCAAGTTTCTGAAGTCCGTCTGTTAGGAAAGATTTCGTAATTGTAGGTAATTTTCCTTCCATGTGGCAACCCCTAAACGTTTTGCTGTTGTTTTTCACCTTGTTCTTGACTTTGCCAGAGAAGTGCAGCCTTCTGCCGCACTCCTCTGGGCTTTCGCTCCTTTCTTACGGGGAAACTGACATGCCCTTAAGACAGTCAGTACCGGGGAACGCTGTTTCCCGTGGTTTATCATGTTGCGGCTTTCGTGCAACATGACACAAGAGGGCACTGTAAGCTAAGTTACAGCTCTCTTGGGTCTCTAGCCTTCTACAGGCCCTAGATACTCGTTTAGGATTGTATCTGATCGGTGCAAGTGATTCAGGGACGGGAATGGTGGCAGCGATCGTTTGTGTTTTGAGCTCCTTTTGGCGTTCTAAGCACGTTTCTCGCGCTTAACCCAAAATGGTGGCCTGGCTCCCAAAATGGCCAGACCACGAGGCTCCTTTGTCCTGTCCGCTGACCGTCTTGCTCCCTTCACCTTCCCCAGGTCGAGCCGACCCGGGGCCTTCCTTATTTGGGCATGTACTTTCCCGCGAAACACGGATGCTTTCGCGGGCTTCTACATGTCTTGTGTGTGCCTCCAGGATGTGGGCTGGGATGTCTGGTCCCAATACACATCCTGGGTGCCAGAGAGTCTAGGGTGGTGTGAATGCCTGGGACCACCTTGGTCCGTGATTGGTCCACGAATGGTGTGAGTGTTGATGAGCGGATCTCCCATTGGGTCCCCTCCGTTTTGGCGCAAAGGGAACCGTGGATAAGAGGGGGCTGGAAACACCACTACCATGTCGATCTCCTGAGTTCTCACGAACGAAGGAATACAGGAGCCAAGTATCCTGCAACCAAGAGGCTGAACCGAGGAATCGCTGGTGACCCGCTGAAGGACTCCTCCTCTGCACTGCTGTCGTCTTGTGAAACCCTTTTCACCTTTGATCGAACCAGAAGGCCTGTACTGGTACTTCGACCCTTGGAATAGCAGGAACAGCTATTCTCGGCATCTTCACCATCTCCTGCCAGTAAGCCTTCGGAAGCGTGTCTGGGCCATTCAGCTGACTGACCAGCTTACACGGGAGTCTTGCTCTGTAACCGCCGCCAGGTTGTGTAGTATTTCGAGTCCTTGTCACTCTCACACGCTTCGTACACTTGGCGTTCCCAGGTCTGAAGTGAGTAGTGTACATTTGGCTCAGATACACACGGCCGCTCCGTTGCCCTGCTGTGGTAACAAACTGTTCGGGTTTCTTCGATTGGGACGTCTTTTTACTCAACACAACGACGAGGCGTTCCCTGCTCTTCTGAACCTGCCAGCTGCTGAAACCGACGCGGAGAAGTCTGGGTCTGCTTGCATCGGGGACCGGTGAGTAGCATAGCTAGGATCTGGTCGCCCTCCTGCAGGAGCCCATTGCTTTTCCCCGCTGTGTCAAACAGCACACTTTTCCGTACTCGCGCTCTGCTTCTGCCCACTGTGGAGGCTGCGCTTGAGTCGCGGAAATGGTTCTTTTGTGCACTAAACTGAACTGCCTGATTTCCCTCGAAGAGATTTTCCTTTTGCCCGTTGGCACCAGCGCGTGCAGGTACTTTTGAGCACAAGGCTCCACTCTTCGCAGGGCTCGGACTTCCATCTAGTTAGGTGCCTCTGAAGGCGAACTGGGTCTAAGCATTATTTCGCACTGCCCGTCTTCCTTCCCTTTTAGGTGGACTACCCATTTCGTGCATCTAACGCTTGAGACTGCCGTATTTGTATATATATTGTGTTGATATGGTATGTGTTGGTTTACTATCGTTATATTGTGATTTTCTCACTACAATCATTGTTTTAAAGACCGTGAAATAAATGTGTATATATTTTTAATATAACTGTTTGGAGTAGTTTGTAAGTGTTCTTGCTTTGTGTGCTCATTGCGGGCTTTCAGTCACCCTCACCCCTCTTGAGATCTAGTCTTGACCACCGCGATCGCTACCTTGATTGGTCTGGCTCGTCCAGAGGTTACCCTGTTCCAAGTAATTAGGTTGGCCTTCTGAACTTCTGCGCCACCAGGACAGAGTTCAGAAATCCGTCTTAACACCGTCCAAGATGGGTCTCAATCCTCAGTCCTTCTTGGGAAGGAGAAAGTAGGGGGAATACCAACCGTTGTTCCTCTCCGCTAAGGTACATGTTAACCCTGCTAGAGAAAGGTGCAATAGAACATTTCCTGCACAAGGAGCGGATCTGGAATTTTGACAGTTGGTTCCCAGTGGATGATCTTAAGGCCTTTTCAGGAAAGGAAGGCAGAAAACTTGGGCTACCGTTTCCAGTGCCCAAGCATCTGAAGTAATGCCCCACCATTCATTCAGATGCTGATCGATTCTGCCTCCCACTGGGGTCTTGTGGGTCAAGGTCTCAGAGTGGCTTCGAGGCGGCTGCAGCATCAGCTGGGGGTAAAGATGCTGCTGCTAGGGCTGTTTTAGCACTCCTTCCTTGTCAACCACAAGGGAATCTTCTTTGTCCCCTTTGTCTGGCCTGTCCGCCTCTTCATCTACCAACTGAGGAATAGAAGCGAAAAGAACGACCCCTCCAAGATGAGCCCAATTAGGGGTGTTGATATTGTCTAATGGAGGCGCTAAGGGACTTAGCCGGCGCCAGCAGCTTCTCCAGACACATCCACCGTGCTTCCTAACCTCAAGCCGTCAAAGGGCATGCTGAGCACTGCACATCCGGTGCAAACCCCGACTTTCTCAACCACGCAAACCTGCGCAGTACGGTGCTTGCATTGATGGATCTACTGATGCGGTCAGCAGTATCCAATCCTGATTGGAGACTCTCCCATCGCCTCCTTAGCATCCATAACTATATTCAGGAAGCCGTCCCTTTCGTCGCCTTCTGGGATGCGATTAGCCGCCATGGCAACAGTCCCACAGTATGTAAGAAAATCTAGCTATGGTACATGTAACATTAGTAGACTTAAAGGCCATGCTGCCTGAGAAGACCTTGCGAGCCCATGCATCAACTTTGTAGTCTATCCGGGGGGGAATAGCGGATAGGCAGATTGATTGAACTAGCAGCCTATACTACTAAACTCTGGCATAGGATGCTTGCTGAGATAGTCTGGATCGCTGCTAGAGGGTCTATACTTCCTAGAGAAGTTCCTGTTCACAGCAGGCCCAGATTCTGGAGCTTCCCAATTGGCCACAACCGTCCTCTGAAGGGCCTTGTGGAAGGGTAAGATCGGTTCCTTCTGAGGTACCGGATCTCGGATGTCCGTCATGTCATCCTGCTTATATGCCAGGGAAGCCCTACTCCACCCAAAATACTCTTTGACTCTGTTAATCAGGTTTCTGTAACCTGAATCAGCATGCTCTGAAGGGTCAGCCCTGCCAAACTGCAAATCTGGAGAATTATCAAGTCCACTAGCAGACTGCAGGGAGTCCGAGGTCCTTCAGCCTCGATACTGGATCAATGAGCTCTTCAGGAACATTTTTAGGGCCAACTGCACCCCCAAATAAAGTCTCATCAGAAGCACTTTCCTCTTTATATATGGAGGACATTGACTTAAGTCATTTTTCGGTACAGGCTTAAAGATCTTTTCATCAAACGGTATGGGCTTCAATGAGATCGAAGATTCCGTCAGTGTCGAAGACTGCTTCGAAAAAGGGGTCGATTTGTGAGGAATCTCTCTCTACTTCGGCGTCTAAGCACTCCGTGCCAATGGTGTTGACACAATTGTTGAAGGTCTTGACGATTTAAACTTTTGACGGTATCGGGGGGTGGACTATTCCCAAGTAGATACCTTTGATGCCTTTTCGTCGGGTCGAGTTTCTTGACGAACAGCCAGCTTACTCTGTTTTGCCCAAGTAGCCTTTGACTTCCCCAAGTTGGCCGAAGGAGTGACCGGGGCATGTCTCTTGCGTGATTCTTTTGAAGGGGGGGTTGAGGCCGCATTCTCAAAGATTTGCATCATTTCCACTCTAAAAGCGTCCCATTTGCTAGGGGAATCTGACCGAGTCGGGCACCTGATAACCTCCGTAGAGGAGTCTAGGAAGAGGGAGACCTATAAGACGAATACAAAGATTGCCTTGATCGGTTTCCTGGACGAGACCTCTTCGACCGTTTATGCCTAGTGGAATCTCAAAATTCCCCGGATTTCTTTTCCTTCTTCGATGAAGACTTCGAAGCTTCCTTCCCCACCACCAGTTTACCTCTCCGTTCCCGGAGAGCTTCCCCCCCCACCCACCCCATCATGGACTGACAGGATCCGTAGTCATCGGTACGGTGCCTTGAGCCCAGACAACAAAAGGCAGACACATTGAGGGTCTGTTATTGACATTTTTGCCCCGCAGTCATAACATTTTTTAAATCCCGACTTTGGGATCGAAGGTGTTGGAGAGGATGACATTTTGCAACAGAAAAATGAAGCGTGCTGTTAGTGCACAAAGCAAAAGCTTTCGGTAAAACAGAACTGAAGCCAAAGGGCGCTGCACAAGCTATTTATACTTCTGATGCCGTTGATACTCCATGGCTGCCCTAGAGGGACAGACGCCATGACATCGTGCACAGCGCCCTCAGCCGAGAATTTTATTTTCTGAAGCAGCAGAGCTGGCAAGATACGAATGTCAAAGACGAAGCATACGTGGGAGGACATGCGAAAGATAAAATTACCCACTGTAGCGACTATCGCACTCCTAGTCCAAATTCCCCTCCTTCCCCCACACATTTGAGCTCTAGCTCATTAGTTTCCAACAAAAAACAAATCTAGTCCCTCAACTAGATTGAGTGATACAGCGAAGGACATCTGAACTCTAAGATATTGCTAAGATAAAAAACATTAATCAATGGCCAGGTCAGATCTAGCCAAATCTTTAACAGAAGAAAACAGAGTCCACTCCACGGTAGGGGATTTACATCATTGACAAGGTCCCCTCCCTGGTCAAAAAGTTGGAAACACCTCTCAGAGCAAGTCCTACCCCCCCCCCCCCCGAGATGGACGACGGCAGTTGGACCTCCAATTTTAGTCCCCATCCCCCTCTTATGACACCAGGTTTCTGTGCAGCCTTGGCCTTTAAGATCTAATACTTGCCAGTGTCTTTCTATTGATTTCAGAGCTCCCACATCATCATAAGTACAGAAAAAACAAATCGCAGAGATCAGAATTATCAGACCACTGTAGGGATCAGCTGCAAAGAAAGTAGTTGACCTGATAAGAAACAAACTGGCGCCAAACATACATGGGAGACTGCGTCGCCACGGGATAAAAAGCCACATCCATGCGCAGCAGCACAGACGACCTCGCAGAGCTGACGAACAAAGCAAGCAAATCTGTATGACAACCCAAAATCACCCTGGACCACCAGGGCTAGAGTGGAGAAAGATTCACCCTCACCTAGTAAGACTTCCCTAAAGAACCCACGGAACATGGTGCCAGACATGAGCATGGACACTAAGCCTGCTACTTATGGCTTCCCCCCCCCCCCCTTAAACATATGGACCAGTGGGGAAGACAGGGCCAGATCCAATTGTGGATACCAAAGGGGGATATAAACTGAGAACAGTAAGCATGGTGTGCGTTTTTCAGGTCAGACGTGGAAGATAAGAAACCAGCAGGAGAAAGGAATGAGCAGCGAATTGTGGAGCAGGTGAGGTATTGGTGTGGAACTTGTACTGAAGAGTGAGTGTGCGTGTTTCTGTGGCAAATGGGCAGACACTGAAGTGTAATGGAGATTGCACGGAGGAGGGTGTGGGCGCAGCACCGAGGGAGAAATAAAGGGTGGCGGCAACATCTAGGAGGATTGAGAACACCAAAGAGACAGAAGATTGGTGAGAGGGTTTCGGCGGAGTGGAGTAGCAATAACCGTAGGAAAACAAGGTGAAAGGTGAGCGTGTTAGAGCCCGTTCCAAACAGATTTGCAAGGCACTATAAAAACTCCCATTAGAAAACTAACCATTGAAAAGAGTAGACGGCCTTCAGCCATTACGTAATCACTAGCTGATAGATGGTGGTGAAACCTCTATATCGACTTACCTGCGTTCCGGGACACCTGGGATCGCGTGTAGTTTTTACATGAGACGGGAGAGCTCGGCCAAAGGCTACCCAAAACCTTCAATGAAGACACTTGAACCTCCTCTGAGACTGAGTGACTCTTTTGCCATCTGTGACACATGGTGGTCCACAGATCAATTGCAGAAGCAAGCCCACTCATTCTTGTACTGGCTCCCGGACAAGAGTCTCCTAGATGCATTAAAAGTCTGCAAATTGTCCCCAGAGGCGCCCATGTGACCAGATTGGCAAATGTAGAGTGAGAGTAGGATGGAGAATATCCCCCTCCAACCAAGATAATGTCTGTACAATGAGGCAACCAGAGATCGAACCATAGCCAGTCTTAGAAATCCAAGGGAGAAAACCGGGCTGGCCACTGGGGCAAGGAGAGTGGGGGGGGGGGGGGGGGGGAGCACCACCATCTGATGGTTGAGGTTAAAAGCTTCTGGATTTCGCCAACTAAAAGTAACTGAGGTAGAAGGCACACAGAAAATAGCAGTACCACCGAATGACTAGACTGTTGCCTAGTGGCCCTGGGACTCTAGACCAAATGTGAAACGGAGTGCATTTCACCTTCTGTCAATGCATATGCATCCATCACCAAGGACTCCCCTCAAGAAAAGATCCTGCACCACAAGAGGGAGTTCAGGCAAGTGATTGGAGGTGGTTGGGAGGAAGGCCTTAAATGCAGCATGTACACTTCCAGAATGGAGGTCCCTGGGAGATGGGAGTACTCAAATTTGATAGTTAGCGGCAGACAGAGGGGATGCGTTATTTGACAGATGAAGCCAGGGTTCGAAAATGGAGTGGAGCTGGGAGCCATGTAGCTCCTGGTTATAACCCAGGAAAGCCTGGTAGGCTTCAAAACAGCTAACAGGAGTAACATTTGGCGCCACAGGCCAAATATTGTCATACAAATATATCCATATGACATTAACCTTGTGCATTTAGGAATGTGCATAGTTGAGTACTAGGGCACATCCAGAAGATGTTTTAAGCCCCTATGTGTGATATTTAATTGACAAAAAGTAATAGTTTGTATCTCATGTGGGAGTTACATTTTTGGCGTGCTAGGAACAAGTTACTTACCTATAACTGTTCTCCAGCATGGGTCTGGCATGGATTCACATGGTTATGAATATTCCCCGTCAGGCTGGGAATCCTCGGTAAAGAAAAATCAGTATCAGTTTGGTTTCTGAACTGTCTTTCTACTAATAACCAATCACTGGTCTCTGGGTCATACTGCCCCTAGCCAATGACTGCCCTCTACCTAAGCCCCTCTGGCAGCCATCCTCAGATTTGGTAGCACGTAAAGCGGCAGTAGGACCAAGTGAAGAGCCGCAGAGGGGTGGGCGGGAGTTTTCGCATGTGAATCCATGCCAGACCCATGCTGGAGAACAACAGTTACAGGTAAGTAACTTGTTCCTTCTCCAGCATGGGGTCTGGCATGGATTCACATGCTCTTGAATACAAGAATACATAGCAGTACACACATGCACAACCACGGGAGGTGGCAAGGCTCAGCATAAAGCATTTCATCAACTCAAGATTAAGCCTCTCTTACCTCATCACCAGGCCCACCTTCAGGCGAACAGGTTGCGCAGCACTGCCTGGTCGACTTTGGACTCCTCCCTGGAATCCCGGTCGACGCAGTAGAATCTCATGAACGTGTGCGTCGACCTCCACGTAGCAGCCCTGCAGATGTCCAGCAGGGGAACACCAGATAGGAACGCCGTGGTAGCTGCCATCGCTCTGGTCGAAAGGGCTCTTGGACGGCCGGGCAACGGTCGGTTTGCCAACCGGTGACAATGCATGATGCAGCATCAGAGCCATCTGGAAATGGAAGCCTTCGAGAGGGCCTTCCCATGATTCACAGGTCCAAAGTTCACAAACAGCTTTGAGGTCTTCCGAAAACTGTGTGGGCAACGTAGAACTTCAGCCCTCTAGCTACATCCAGCAAGTGCAAAGTCCTCTCGGCCGGTGATGAAGGCAACGGGAAGAAAACAGGTAACACCAAGGGCTCGTTGAGATGGAAGTCCGACAGCACCTTGGTCATGAAGGAGGGGTGCGTCCACAGCACCACCCTCGTCTCGTGGAAAGTCAGTTATGGAGACTTGCAGGAGAGGGCCTGGATCTCTCCCACTTGTCGTGCGGAAGCGATGGCCACAAGAAACGCTGTTTTCCACGACAGGCTCTTCAACGGCGCCGAATGCAGAGGCACGAATGGAGGCCCCATGAGCCTGGTCAGCACCACATTGAGCTCCCACACCGGGTCTGGAGCCTTCACCGGTGGAAACGATCGGAACAGTCAGTTCATGAACTCCTTCACCAGGAGATGGGACCACAGAGATGAGCGCCCCGGAGTTTTAGTATAGCGGGAGATAACAACCAGATGGCTCTTGGAGGCATGGGCCAGCCCCGCCTTGGCCAGCAACAATAAGTACGGCAGCGCTTGAGGGGCCGTAATCCGCAGAGGGTTAATCTTCTGTGCCCGGCACCAGACAGAAAACCTCTTCCAGGTGCGTCCATAGCACAAGAGTTGAGGACGCCCTAGCCTTTGCAAGCACCTCCTTGCAGTCCGCCAGGATATCGTACCCTCCAAACTCTAGTGCTGCAGGAACCAGGCCTGCAAGTTCAGCGACCCCGGGTCGTGATGGAGGATGGCGCCTCCTTCTCTGGCGAGGAGATCCGCGTCCGTCGGCAGCTTGCCTGGGGGGGGGGGGGGTCGGACGCTGAGTCCAGAAGGTCCGGGAACCAGAGTGGTCTCGGCCACTACGGTGCGACGAGGATAATCCTGCACCGGAACCGCTCGAGTTGGTTGATGAGTCGCAGCAGCAACGGCGGCAACACATACAGGAACAGGCCGTCCCAGGGGAATGCCCCCCGGCTGGGGAAACCTGCTGGCGAACCTCCGGCACTTGGTGTTCGTCGCCATTGCGACTAGGTCGGTCCTGGGATTGCCCCATCGTTGGAATAGCCGATTCACTTGATCCTGCCGCAGTTCCCACTCGTGGCACGAGCGCAGCTCCCTGCTGAGTGAGTCGGCGATGGTGTTCTTTATTCCTGCCAGGTGGAAGGGCACCAGAAACATCCCCTGGGTGACGGCCCAGTGCCACAGATCCTGGGCCTCGGATAGGGCTTGGGCTCTGGTGTCTCCCTGCTTCTGGATGCAGAACATCGTGGTGGTGTGGTCGGTGAAGATCCTCACCACCTTGCCCTTGAGGGACGAGAGGAACGACCTGAGGGCCCAGAACACGGCTCAGAGCTCCAGGACGGATGTGTAGTAACCTCTCCTCCGGGAGCCAAAAGCATCTTACGTGGAGATCTTCGGTGTGCGCTCCCCATCCCTCCAGGGAGGCATCCGTCGTCACCGTCTCCTGATGTGTTGGGGTCTGGAAGTCCGTACCAGCCGCCAGAGGCGCATGGGTGCCAAACCACTATCACCTGGCGGAAGGCCTCATTGAGCGAGATCCTGTCTTCGAAGATGCCCACCGTTTGCATCCACCAGGCTTCAAGGAACTCTTGCAGTGGACGCATCCGCAGTCTGCACAGGCGCACTAGGTAGATGCATGCGGACTTCATGCCGAGAAGGGACTTGATGGAACTCACCCTGGCCAAGTCCATGGCCAACAGCCGCTGCACCTTGCGCCCAGGATGGCCTTCATCCTTTCCTCCGACAGAGAGGCCAATCGCGCTACTGTGTTGAGCTTGGCTCCCAGAAACAGCGCGACCTGCGACGGAACCATGTGGGATTGAGAAGTTGGAGAATCCCAGATCCGTGAGCAGTTGGACGGTCTTCGCTGTGTGCTCGACGGCAAGGTCCCTCGTCTTTGCACGGATGAGCCAATCGTCCAGGTAGGGGTAGACATGGATCCCTGCAGGCGCAGTCGCGCCGCCACTGGTGCTAAGCACTTGGTGAATACCCTGGGCACAGACTTCAATCCGAAAGGAAGGGCCTTGAACTGGTAGTGCCGCCCTTTGACTATGAATCTGAGAAACTTTCAATGTCCTTTTAGAATGGGGATGTGAAAGTAGGCATCCTACAAGTCCAGCGACGATAGGAAGTCGCCTTCCTCCAGCTGCCCCCAGCACGTGCTGGAGGGTGACCATCCGGAACTTCTGGGCCTTGATGTACTTATTTAAGTGAAGGTCCAGGATGGGTCACCAACGGCCGGTCTTCTTTCTTAGGATGAAGTATCGTGAGTAAATTCGAGCCTCTTTGGGACGAGCTCGACTGCTCCTTTCTTCAGCATCGCCCTTACTTCCAGCAGCAGTTGAGGGACGTGGTTTTCCTTCCTGGCCACGGGTGGAATGCGGGAGCACTTTAGAAACGAGTGTGCGCCCGTGGCCCAGGGCATCCAGCACCCATCGGTCAGTGGAGATGGACTCCCACACGCTGACAAACTTCGCCAGCCGGCCCCCCACCGGGGTGCTCAGGTAGGAGCCTGACGCTATGGCCGTTAGTCATGCTTGGCAGCGGCCTTGGCCACAACGACTAGATCCTCCTGACTTGCCACGTCCTCTGTAGGCCTCCTGCGACGATGAGCGGGCAGCCTGGCGGTACGTCAAAGAGCCACAGGCGAATCCTTTGGAGGCACCTTGCTTGCCTCCGGAGTTCCGAAAGTGTGGCCGTCGTTGCTGTAAAACTCCCAAGGCACGAGCCGTCCGTGTCAGCCTTGATGGCCTGCAGTGACTCGTCCACTGTCTTGCCAAACAGGTTGTACCCTTCGAAGGGCATGTCCAAAACTCTGGTTTGCACGTCCTGGCAGAAATAAGGCGTCTTGAGCCAACCACACAGTCTAAGACAAACACCGTTGCCCAACTGGCAGAAACCGGTGTCAGCAATGTCTGTGGCCACTGTTATGGCGTGGTCTGACACCACCACACCTTCCTGCAGAGTCTCCAGGGCATCTGCCCTCTTGTCGTCCGGGATGAAGTCCAGCAGGGGAGCGATCTTAAACCAAAGCTCCATGTCGTAGTGGGCCACAATCGCTAGGGCGTTGGCTGTCTTAATCGTCGTCGCCGATAACATGACCATTCGTCCCATGGTTTCCAGTTTCTTCCCCTCGCCGTCCAGCGGGGACGTTGAAGTTAAAGCCGTAGCCCCTGCCGCCTTCTTGGCCGCCGCCGAAACAACCGAATCTGGGGTCGGCTGCGCCCTAAGGAACAGAGGGGCGGATTCCGAGACCCGGTACTACTTCTCGTACCGGTCTCTCTTGGCAGGAGTCATGGACGGGTTGTTCAGGAGCGACAGCCCCTCATCCCAGATATCGTCAAGTAACGGGACCGAGAGGACCATCTTTCTCTTGGCCTCACACCGTTGATATAGGAAGCCTTCCTTCTTCTGTTCTTCGGGGCAGAGCTCGAAGAGCTCAGATGCCCTGGCGATCATGGTGTGGAATGAGCCAATTTCGTCAGGTGGGGAGGCCCGAAGAGGTGGTGATGGAAGGCCCATCCCGTCGTCACCACTGTCGTCATCCGTCCCAGTCGTGGCAGTCTCTGTTCCCGTGTCATCCCTAGGATCAGGGGAAGGAGATGAAGGCTGTGAGGGCCGCAAAGGTTGGAAGGGTGGGGGAATGAACTCCCCTACGCTTGCTTGGAGGGCTTCCCGATGGGCCAGGCTCCACTGGATCGTCCGTTGGGGGTAAGGGCAACCTCGTCCTTATCTCCGTACATAAGGCCTGGATCGCCATCAAGATGGCTCCCGAGTTGTCCTGTGGCTCGGATACCGGCTGCGACGGGCGCAATGGTTGGGGAGTGGAATCCTCCACAGGAACTTTGTCGGCACCACCGTCACTCTTCGTCCGCCTCGTCGGGATCCCTCCCACGGGACCGGACCTCCTCGAACTTCTTGTTCAAGCTCTTCGCGACTCCAGCCAGCTCCACTTCATAGGCTGTATCCGTGTCCGTGATGGCTATCGCTCCCCCCTCTTTTTCCACCGGGGTTCTCACGGGGGTCTCATCATTGGGCTGAAAAGAGGATTCCCTCTGTGGTGCCAGGGATTCTCTGGGCCCTGAGGTCGCCTCCACTGGGGTTATCCTCCACAGGCTTCTCCAGGGCCACCAGAACTCCCTCGATAAGAGTCCTTAGCCAGGTGAATCGAGGCCTTTAGGCGCGCTTGAGGCCTTCACCTTGGGGGGTCACCGCCTCGCTCCCCCTCGGCTGCGTCGGGATCGACAGGGGCCTCTCCAGAAGCTTACCTGGGTTCTCAGATTTCCTCTTCCCCGAGCCAGAGCGTTGGCTTGTGGTTGATGGCATCGGTGAAAGTGTGCCCAGCCTGGCAGCCGAGGAGCCCGACCGTTCGGCACTCCCGATGCCCGCGGACTCGCAGTGCTTTGCCTTTTGCTGGGCACCAATCACCGGAGCGCCCTCAAAGGACTTAGAAGACCGCTCAGACCTCTTCTCACCTACCACTGGGCTCTTCCCTTCCAGCCAGTCTTCATGGTCCGCTCCGACGTGTTCTTGCAAAACGCACAGTCCTTCTCCACGTGCGTTTTGTCTTTGTGAAGGCAGTAGAGGCATCTAGAGAATGCTCGTCCTCGAAGACATTCTGCAATCCACATCCAGGGCAGTTCCTGAACAGCTTGGATCCGGGCATAGAGTTTCCTTTGTCCTGGGCCATGTCCATGGGGTAGGCCTCAAGGTCTTCTGGAATCCTCCAAGAAGCGCAACTCGATAAAAGCTTCGCCCTTGAGGGGTGTAGAAAATTCCGAAATGGGTCCCTGTTGATCCGAAGTAGAAAAGGTGGAGCTTGAGGCTCTTTTGACCGAAAAAATTAGATTAAACTCTGAAAGAAAAATCGCAAAACGCAGTAAAAGCTTGAGAGCTATAGCACGAGGACTCCCAACACTTGAACGTGCGGTAAAAATCTAAGGACGGCTGCCAGAGGAGGGGCTTAGGTAGAGGGCAGTCATTGGCTGGGGGCAGTATGACCCAGAGACCAGTGATTGGTTATTAGGAGAAAGACAGTTAAGAAACAAAACTGAAACTGATTTTTTCCTTCCTTTACCGAGTATTCCCAGTCTGACGATGGGGAATATTCATGAGCATGTGAATCCATGCCAGACCCCATGCTGGAGAATACAATAGCTCCTGGTTTACAAAAGGTAGCTCCGGATGCTGGATACACAAGAGCTGCTTTTAGTTCCTGCTAATCAAATTCTTATTTCGATCCCTGTAAAGCTGAAGGGAAGCATTTTGGTATATGCTGTGCTTTACTCAGTTTTACAGTTTATCCTTCTTGGTACAGAAGCAGCTCAAGAACATGGAGTGTAAAAGTGGCAGCTGCTACCACCAATAAAAAAAAAATAAAAAAAAAGCAAAAACAGACGCTATGCAGACCTCTTCTAGAATGAGGGCTGAAACAGACAACACGGTTTACGGCATGACTAATGAGGCTTCTGCCAAATCTTCACCTCTGCCAGAACAACATTTTGGACATGCACCCCCCTGACCTTTCAGCACTCCCGATTAGAGACAAACTACAGCTAAAATCCCAGGGTCAGCCAGAGGAGTCTGACACCAGGCTGTCAAAAGGTCTGTGCTGGAATGTGGCTATCACAGCTCAAACAGGAAGCATTACCCAACTGGCATAAGCAGAGGCAGATTCCACACTGGCACCAGGAGCAATCGAAAACAAACTGAAAATACAAGGGCATAGTGCGAGCAGCATGAAAAGACCAAGCAGGAGGTTCCCATACATCACAGTGAAAAGTACTGGTGAAGCAGAACGTGTCACATGGAAATGTGCAGCAGCCTTATGCATAGGGCAGTATCCACCAATAAAATCGAACATTACTTGCTTAAAAAAAAAAAAATACAAGAAAAATAAAAGTCACTTGGGAGAAAGTGCAATGGTATATCGAGTGTTTCAAAATCTTTCAGTAAAAATGTACTTAACCCAGCATTTGAAATGTATAGAGTTCAAACGCTGTAGGCAGCCCTTTACAGAGCAGAGATGCAGGGCTCAATTTAAACTCCAGCTCCATTCGTGACAGCAAACCAGTTTCTAAAAAGGCCGTTGTGGGTTCCAAAAATGACACCCAATGTTCCATTACACATGGAAGTTGGTTTGACATGCATTTGTGACCAACTACCAATAAAACCTGTGCTATTTATATTTGATCCTGTGATTTACTCAAATGATGGAGCAGCCCTAAAAGATGTCTTATCATATAAGAATATCCTCCCTCTAAAATGGATTATGCACATGAAAACGTATTAGTATTTACTCAATCTATAAGATCTGTAGAAGAATCCGGGCGGTAGTAGATAGTCATCGACTCGTATGCAGATTTCGTGATGGTTCAACACATTTATAAGTGTCTCCACTTATAATTGGCTGTTCTGATTGGTCTCTCGAACAGTTATTTCTTTGAACTCTATTGGGGTCCGATTGAAAGTCAGTTCCAGAAAGCCCTGAACCTAAAAATGCAGTTAGGTAGCTTAGTGTCAACTATGGTCAAGACGCAATGGAAAAACATAGACGTGCCCTTTTTGCCTGGACCGAGCAGAGTGCCTTCAGCATTTTCTTTATATGCAAAATAGATTAGAAACAGAAATGTAAACACCTGCTTAACAAAAACAAGTCCTTCAAATCATTGCATATATGTCCATTGAACTTGCCCTTTTACAGTGCTCTTCTGCCACAACCAGCCTCTTAATTACTTGACTAATGCTTGGAGAGGATTGCAACTATGACTCCTTAAGGATCATCCTTGCAATAATGGCCAAGACCTTTTCAATGTCTGCAAACAAATTCAAGTCTTATTCCTGTGTACCAGGTATGAATAAGGGAATTATGTATCGATTTTAGATTTGTTCTTTTTCAAAAAGGTATGATCTGTCCATGGTTTACATATGATTTTTAGGTATACCGTTCTATACTTGTATGGTTTTACTAGCTGTTCCCGGTGTAACATACGCCGTTATAGCAGATCTTCAATATCTGTCTGTAATTCATAGGGTCACGTCTAACCCCTTCATAAATATCTAAATTACCACTGATGACTTCCAGGAAGGGGAGCGTAGGTCCCTGCGACTTATTAATGGACATTAAAAAGGCTAAATGTATAGGCAACAGTCTTGATTTTGAAATACATATTGTATCAGATGGAAGATGTATGCGCGGTATAAGCAGTATCTACATTACAACGATTACACAGGCCTTTATGAGTCTTTGCAATGGAACAATGTTGACAATTACGCGTCTACAGAGTCCCTGTGATGGCATAAGATTGCGTGGTAACATAATTACAGCACTTTTTAGCCCATGAGGAGGCATTCGTCCTACAGTGTTTCACTCAGTCTACAACGTTGAGCCGGTAACCAATTGGTCAAACACTGGAACAGCAGTGCCCCATTTGAAGAAGAGTGGGAATAAGAAAGACATGCATTACTTAATCGTATTTCTGATGATTGTATCTGCTTAGATTCACATGCTGTGCATATAGTCAGACATCCAGTGGTAACCGCAGAGTATTGCATCTCGTCTTTCGGGGACCGAAAGGGGACGTCGGCATAGGCGTGTCTGTAACACTATCCCTATCGGGATGTGTAGTGTACCCAAAATCCTTCATGCGCCGAGGTCCCTCAGATTGTATTTTTTCTGCCATGAGGGAGCCCAGGGCTATTGTGAGTGAGTACATGAAGGAGAGAAGTAGTAAGACGTCTATGTTCCTTTCACCCCAAGCGGGGAGGTAGGGAGGGCGCATGTGAATCTAAGCAGATACAATCATCAGAAATGCTACTACAGTAAGTAATGCATGACTTCTGATGCTTGTTAATCTGCTTAGAATCACATGCTGTGCATAGACTAGCGAGCAGTACCCTGAGTTGGAGGTGGGTTGTGAGAACGAACAGTAGAGAAAAGATGTCTTAATACTGCTTGTCCCACCTGAGAATCAGACCTAGAATGAGTGTCTAGGCAACAGTGTTTTGTAAAGGTGTGTACAGAACTCCAGGTTGCCGCTCTGCAAATTGACTGGAGGGGAACATTTGCAATGAATGCTATGGATGCCCCAGTGCCTTGAGTAGAATGTGCTCTAGGGCAGTTCTCTTAGCAAGAGAGAAACAGTGTGATGCATTTGACAATCCACCTTGAGATAGCCAATTTGGAGACAGGATCCTCTTCTCTACCAGCTGCCACTGAAATGAAAACATTGGTTTGTTTTCCTCAGTGGTTTAGTTCGTTCCAGGTAGAACATGACTGCCCTGCGCACATCAAGTGTACGTAGGCTTCTTTCGGCCATGCTAGTGGGATTCTGGAAAAGGGTAGGTAGTTCAATCGCCTGGCTCACATGGAACTTTGAGATGAATTTAGGCGCAAATCTGGGTGGCGTGCGCAGCACTACCTTATCCCTATGGACCATAACAAAGGGGTCTAGAACAGAAAGGGCCTGTAGTTTATTAACCCTTCTGATAGAAGTGATAGCCACTAGGAAGGCCGTTTTATAAGTCCGGTCTTTCAGACCTGCTTTATGCATAGGCTCAAAGGGAGCTCCCATGAGCCTAGTCAAAACCACATTTAGGTCCCACCCAGGAGCTGGGTGAGAAATGGGAGGTTAAATCCTCTTAACCCCTTCCATAAAGGCCTTAATCACCAGCATCTTCCACCACGACACCTATTGTGGTGATGTGGTGTAGGCTGACAGTGCAGCCAGATGAACCTTTAGGGAATTAAAGGCCAACCTAGTGTCCAACAGATGGGTTAGGTACAGCACAATGTGTGGGTAGGGTAAGCAATCAATGGGATTGACCCACCTTGGAATTACACCAGATGACAAAACATTTCCATTTGCTGGCATTGCAATAACGTGTGTTCGGTTTCCTAGCTTCCCCGAGTATGTCCATGCACCTCTGAGGGAACTGTAGGTGTCCAAACTATGACCTCAGGAGCCAAGCTGCTAAATTCAAAGATTGCGGGCATGGGTGTAGGGTCTCCCCCTGTCCTGATAGAACATGTTGTACAAGCAGGGTAGTTTTACTGGTGGAGAGAGGGACATTTCCATTTGATGCGCGAACCAGTGTTGGCGGGCCCACAGGGAAGGCCACCAGTATCATGGTAACTGGTTCCTGGTGCATCTTGTGCACTATCTTGTTGAGGTGAGTCGGGTGGGGGGGGGGGGGGGGGGAGCGGGCGTAGACAAATTTCCCTGATCATGGGACAATAGAAACATCTTGTGTCCGAGCGCCCATATCCAAATGTTTCGCGACAGCTTGGATAGCCCTGGAGAGTGAGTGTCCACCTGTTTGTTCAGGCAATACATGGCTGTAGTGCTGTCCGTTAGAATCAGCACGGTCTTCTCTTGCAGTTGCATCTGAAAGGCCTTTAATGCATTGAACACCGCTAATAGCTCCAGTAAATGTATGTGGTTGGACGCTACTTGAGGGGACCACACTCCATGTGTGGTCTGCTGAAGCAGGTGAGCCCCACTCCCCGTGAGAGATGTGGGGAGAGTGGCTTGAACTGCAGGGGTGGTGAAGGTTTTCCTCTTCAAGAGGTTCTCTTGACCACCACTGCGGAGAGAGAATGAGGGCTGGCGAGACAACTACCAGATCTTCCCATTGTCCGCTGGCCTGACACCACTGGCTGTTGAGCCACTCTTGCATGGATGCATGCGCAGCCGCGCTTGTGGAACCAAGTATATGCACAACACCATCAATCCTAGCAAGCGCATGGCTTTACGCACCGTCACCTCCCGACTGGCTACATAGAGGAATCTGAAAAAGCATGTTCTGAAACCTCTCGCTGGGGAAGACTAGACCGTCTTCTGACTGAATTAGAGCTCCCAGAAATTGTTTTGTTTGACTGGGGACTAGACGATTTCTCATTGATCGAGAAAACCCAGACTGAAGAGAAGATCTACTGTTTTTTGGGTGTTCGAAAAACATGCGTTTTATGAGTACCCTGTGATGAGCCAGTCGTTGAGGTAAGGGTAAACTGGGGCGGATAGCGGATAATATGCGCAGGAGTGCTGCAGTCACTGCCAGGACCTTGGTAAACACCCTTGGCGCTAAGGCGATGCCGAAGGGGAGTACCTTGAATTGGTAATGCCTGTCCTCCATCATGAACCTTAGATATTTCCTGTGCGCTGGCAACATTGAAATATGAAAGTATGCAGCTTTCATGTCCAATGTTGCCATTTAGTCCCCCTATTTCAACAGTGGGATCACCTCCTGTAGGGTTACTGTAAAGGACCGGAGGGGGTGTCTGTACTTCTCTATATGGCAGAGGAGAGGCACAGAGGACCCCAGCCACGATTCTCTATGCAGAAGCAATGGACGAGCAATCAAGGCCTAGATTCTCAGGAGGTGATGCAGGCTGGTCCTTAAGTACAGTGTAGTCCCCAAGCCCCCACAAAGGAATGTCCACACACTATAGCTGAAAACAGTCTTTATATAATTAATATTCAAAGGTATGTACACTATCACAATAACTCACTTTGTACTCAGAAATCAACAATGGTAAATATACACAATTCTAAAGTGGTACCACCAATATCATCAGATTTCATTAAAGTGCATCAACTGTACTGTTAGAATGTCACACAGATCAATAACAAGGCAACCAGCAATAGAGCTAGGAAGGAAAGCAAGATGGTTGACACAATTGGCAGAATACTGGCCCCGTTACCTAGACAGTTCTGGGTGGAGATCCCCCACACCACCTGGTCAACCTGTAAACTAAAGATATAGCACAAGCCCAGTCCATATATTGCTCAATAGTCTTGTTCTCTCTAATGTTTTTACCCCGCCCCACCCCCCCCCCTCCATGTACCTGGTGGGGTAGAGTTCTTCAAAGAAGCGCCGACAGATCCTTCTTAAGTGACTCCCTTTAAAGCAGGAGTCGTGGATCGTCAAGAGGCGTCGAAGGTGGTGAAGTTGGCGTCGACGATGAGAAGATCGAAGGTGCCAAGATACGGCATCGATCCAGGCGGTGCTCATCAGTGACGTCCTGCGAGGATGAGGTGTGCGAGGCACCTCGGCGATTGATTGTTCAGGACCGCAAAGAGTTTCTGAAGAACTGGCCCAGTAAGGGCATCGAGTCGAAGTCTTCGTGGCTTTCAGGTGGCAGGAAACCCACCAGCGGATTCTCCTCGGCGCGTCGGCAGCCTTGACTTTCTCCAGCGGGACAAAGCGGTCGACGTTGCGGACAAAGGAGTCCTTTGATTCAAATGTTCTTAGGCAAAGGAGCGGGAGGCTCCGGTCGTCGGCGGCACGGCATCAAGAGGACCCCTCTTCTGGGGCAACACAACTTCACTAGGCCTCCAGCGGTTACCCAAACATGCAAACCCTGGTCGACGGCAATGGACTTCGACAGCGGTGAAATCCGGGTGCTTCACTTGTTCTCCTCAGCGGTCCAGTCTCGGGTCGGCAGCCTTTCGAGGGTCTGACTTCCAGGGAGCTTCGGCGAAGGTTAGCGGTGCTGGATGGTCCCTCGGAGCACGGGAAGAGGGCACCTTACCAGGTCCTCTCTCGGAGTCTTCGATGAATTCGGCAGCTTTCAGATCAGGTAGACGCAAATGCAACAGCAAGTCTTCTTCCAGCTGGGCGTCGAGGATCAGCAGTTCGTTACTCTTCAAGTGTAGACACAGCTTCTGAACAATTTCCAGTGGGGAGAGGTCCCCAGATATACTATCCTGTCTCTCATCCACACTGCTGGCTCACACTCAGCAGCCAATCATACAGAAGGGCATTCATGCAGTCAATCAGGCACAGTGCATTCAGGCCATCCTCCCTCTCAGACACTCACAAGGAATGTTGATTGAGACGTGTACCCAGCCATTCAACACTACACACTGAGACAGCCATGCCCGAAACTGGCCTGACTGCAGTCTTTGTCTCTCATACCAGAAACCAGACAGCCAGAACAAGAGGTGCATATTGGTCACACTCCATTTAACCAGGTCGCACCCACAGGGTGTACCTACAACATACATTCACTGGGAAGGCTCCAGCCAATCTGGACTTCACAACACCATCATATATGGAACTTCCACCCAACAGCCAGTCAGGGGGAAGGGACAGAGTCAGGGCTTCCCAGGACTTTGGGAAAACATGGTAACAGGCAATAGAAAGCAAAAGGCCACAGGGGCGATCTTGTTTTCCATCAGGAATCAACTGATTCCAATGGCAGGGCCTGGGTATCCCAAAATGGAGGATACTCAGAGCACCTGTCCATTCAGCATGGAGCTGCCACAAGCCCATACCCTGCTCTGTGGGCCACCCACAGGTGGCCAAAAACATACACTAGGGGCACAGGGTTCTACCCCCATCCATGGGTGCCATAAGGGTATCCCATGGGTCTGTACACCAAACCAAAAACAGGAAGAGCTGCACTGCCAGGAGTCCCATATGGACTCCTGGGCAGAAAACACAACACAAAATGAAAAAGTACTACAGGACAAGGACAGGGAGGCCCTGTCCCTCCAATGCATTTCCAGCATCACAGTTACCATGCGAAACATCTGAGGTTTTATGAACTTGTTCGCTGGGCACAGGTCTAGAACATGGCGCATCGTGAGGTCCTTTTTGGGTACAAGGAAGTACACTGAATAAATACCCTTGTTTACCTGAATAGCGACGCTTCTATGGCATCCTTTCCCAGCAGCACTTCCACCTCTTGATTCAGGATCTCCAGATGGTCTGGTGAGAAGTGCCGTAGGCGAGGTGTTCTGAATTGAAGTTATCCCCTCCCATGCCGTGAAGAAAGATGTTAAGCGCCCCCCAACCGGGGTGACATGGGAGGGGAGCTGGATAGAATCGTCATTTTTGACCTGAGGCAGCAACTCCTCTAGGATTGGGGCCTCTACCGCTGCTGCGTCGCTGACCCCTTGAAGGGTAGTATGCAGGGCTTCATAAAGTTTGTAATGTGTTGAAATTACCCGTGCCATAGGTTCCTCAATAGGCTTGTTGAGGCGAGAGGACTGCTTTTCGGGTTTAAACCCTGAAGTACGCAGCCAAGCATGTCTTGAGTAGGGTCCCTTGGGCCAGAGACCTGCCTACCGTTTGTCGTGTCCAGGGTGTTTTAATCACATTCTGGTTCACTGGTCTTCCCTTCGACTACAACAGAGAGAAGCTAGGGCTCGACGGGTTCTGGAACCTCTTGGAGGCCTTCCTGAAGCAGGTTCCACTGAGCGTCAGCATAACTCGCCAATAGCATGGTATTATTTGCTATCCACGTACTGTATGCAGCAGCCGAGGTGCCTAGTTTGCCTAGAGCATAGTGCCTCTTGGATTCCTTGTCCGGAGGTGCCTCCCCAGTGGCAAGGGGTACCCCCTGCCCTTTTCGGGTGGCAGTCATTACCATAGAGTCGGGGATGGCGTGCCCTCTAATGTAGTGAGGGTCAGAAGGAGACGGCCAAAACAATTTTTCCACTCTTGGGTTCAGTGCTCAGGTTTCAGCTGGTGATACCAAGGAGGGAGCCAACCTTCTCTTGATGGAATTAAGGAGGGGGAATGGCTTTGCTAGATGGAGGCTTCTCCTTAAGGATATCCTCTATAAAATCCTGCTCAGGCGCAGCCTCTTGAGTAGAGATCTGAAAGTGTTCAGCTGCCTTTTCAACAGAGTTGAAGGCCATCTGGTCGTCTACAGGTGAAGCTTGGCGAGCCGGGGTGGGCAGAGGGGAATTCAGACACAAAACATCAGTGTCCTGATCTTGATGTGGCAGTGCCATGGGTCCGTTCCCTCCTGCTGGGTTTCTTCCCAATTGTCTGTGGCAACCTGCTGTTCCTCTTCATAATTCTGTAGAAATTAAGTGTATTCCTCTTCATCGTAAATGTCCCTATAGGTGTCCATGTGGACTAAGTCTTCCTGCTGGATCGGGACAGAAGGTTGATTTTCTTGATAAGGGTTAGGCTCTCCACAAGACCTTTTCAGGGATGGATGATCAGAAAGAAAAGTTACTCTCTTACCTGGTAACGTTCTTTCGATGGGATGGTCCGATGAAGTATTCCATATCTATGACAGTAATCACCACAGCTGTGCTGTTGCGGAAAATCTTCGGCGTCTGCGTCCTGCGTCCATGATGTTGATACGCCACCCTGGAGGACCTCCTCAGACGGCCGACGTCAATGGATGTTATAAGAAGGATGCACGACGCCCGTAGCCTCAGTTGTAGTTTTTTCCCAGAACGTGTGCCACCAGTCTTCTGCCAGTCTGACACAAAGCCTTGCGGAAACGTAAGCTGCAATCGCATAATAAATTCTGTAGCGGGGAAGGTAGGGATGGAGAGATATGGAATACATCGTCGGACCATCCCATCGAAAGAACGTTACCAGGTAAGAGAAACTTGTTCTTCGAGGGGGTTGGGTCTTCCAACCTATTCCATATCCATGACAGACTCCCAAAGCAGTACTAATGCAAGGAGGTGGTAAAAAGAATTTAGAAAACAGAAATTTAGCATGGCCAGACAAATTGCGGAGTAAAGGACCGCCTTGCCAAAGGCCAGATCCTTCCCCCGGATGGAATCGAGGGAATAGTGACGTACAAAAGTAAGTACTGAAGCCCAGGTGTCTGCATCACAGATGTTACGACTAGGAACACCCCTCTGCAAGGCAATAGAGGCAGCCATACCCCTGGTAGAATGGGTCCGTAAGCCGACCGGTGGGTCCTTACCCGCCAAGCGGCAACTCAGATAGCCAAAATAATCCAGCGAGAAAGTGTTTCGTCACAGCCTGTCCAAAACGCTTTCCAGCATAACCAATAAAGAGCTGATCGTCCACTCTGACCCGGGACATGCGTGAAATATAAAAGCTTAACGCTCTCCTACGATCAAGCCTATGGAGCCTCTCCTCTTCCTTACCATGAGGAGGATGATGATAAAATGCCGGAACAACCACCTTCTGGCCTACATGAAATTCCGACACCACCTTCGGAAGAAAAGAAGGACAAACTAAGGACAACCCTGTCCTTTTGAAACACAGTGGCTTAACTGAAAGTGCCTATAACTCACTCTGCGAGCGGAAGTGACCGCAACTAAAAATACAGTTTTCAGAGTTAACAGTCTCAAAGGGCACGAATGCAAAGGCTCAAACGGAGCACCCATCAGAAACTTGAGAACAAGGTTCAAATCCCAACCGGGCACCTGGAAAGGTGACGGAGGGAACACATTAGTGAGCCCTTTCAGAAACTGAAAAATTAAATGAATTTTGAAATAGGGACACTTCAGACAAGCGCTTAAATATGGACAGCGCCGCCAGGTAACCTTTAAATGGTACCCACTTGAAGGCCCCTGTCGGCCAAAGAAAGCAGAAACGACATAACCATGGGAATTTCACATGCAAAAGGATCCACATTCTTAACTGTGATGCTGGAAATGCATCGGAGGGACAGGGCCTCCATATCCTTGTCCTTTACTGCCTTTTTATCGTGTGTTCTGTCGTGTTTTCTGCGCAGGAGTTCATGTGGGACTCCTGGCGGTGCAGCTCTTTTGGTTTGGTGAACAGACCTGTGGCATACCCTTACGGCACCCATTGGGTGGGGGTACAAAGCTGTGCCCCTAGTGTATGTTTTTGGGCACCTGTGGGTGGCCCGCAGAGCAGGGTATGGGCTGGTGGCAGCTCCATGCTGAATTTGACCGGCTATTGGGTCGAAGTTCCATATATGGTGGTGGTGTTGTGAAGTCAAGTCCAGTCCAGTCCAGACTGGCTGGAGCCTTCCCAGTGACTATGTTGTGGGTAAGCCCGGTGGGTGGGACCTGGGTGAATGGAGTGTGACCGATATGCACTTCTTGTTGTGGCTGTCTGGTTCCTGGTATGAGAGAAAGACTGAGACAGCACTGCCCGGAACTGGCCTGAATGCAGTGTGTAGTGTTGAATGGCTGGGTACTTGTCCTAATCCACATTCCTTGTTGTGAGCGTCTGAGGGAGGAGGATGGCCTGAATGCACTGTGTGCCCGATTGGCTGACAGACTGCATAAATGCCTTTCTGTATGATTGGCTGCTGAGAGTGACCCAGCAGTGTGGATGAGAGACAAGATAGTATATCTGGGGACCTCTCACGACAGAAAATTGTTCAGAAGCTGGGTCTACACTTGAAAAGTAACTGGAACTGCTGATCCTCGACACCCAGCGGGAAGAAGACTTGCTGTTGCATTTGCTTCGACCTGATCTGAAAGCTGCCGAATTCGTCGAAGACTGATCCGAGAGGACCTGGTAAGGAGCCCTCTTCCCGTGCTCCGAGGGACCATCGAGCACCGCTAACCTTCGCCGAAGCTCCCTGGAAGTCAGACCCTCGAAAGGCTGCCAACCCGAGACAGGACCGAGGAGAACGAAGCAAAGCACCCGGACTTTGCTGCTGTCGAAGACTCTTGCCGTCGACCAGGGTTCGCAGGTTTGTGTAACCACTGGAGGCCCGTCAAAGTTGTGTTGCCCAGCTGTAGCGACCACTTGACGCCGTAGGGGTCTCGGCACCCTTGAACTGCTCATCGCCGTCGTCGACGCCAAGTTCACCATCTTAGACGCCCCTCGACGATCCGTGGCTCCTGCTTTAAAGGGAGTCACTCAAGAAGGATCCTTCAACAAGTTGAAGAACTCTACTCCACCAGGTACATTGGAGGGGTAAAACATTAATAGGAGGAAATAAGACTAGTGAACAATATATGTACTGGGCTTGTGCTATATCTCTTGATTTTACAGGTTGCCCAGGTGAGGGGATCTCCACACAGAACTGTGCCTAGTGGTAGGGGCCAGTATTCTGCCTATTGTTTCAACCAGCTTGCGTATTTTCCCATCTCTATTGCTGGTTTCCGCGTTATTGATCTGTGTGATATTTTAACTGTACAGTTGATGCACTTTAATGAGATTCGATAACATTGGTGGTACCACTTTAGAATTGTATATATTTATCATTGTTGATTTCCGAGTACAAAGTGCGTTATTGTGATTGTGTACATACCCTTGAATATTAATTCAATAAAGACTTTTCAGTAATACAGTGTGCGGACATTCCTTTATGGGGGTTCGGGGACTACACTACTTGAGAACCAGCCTGCATCACCTCCTGAGAAGCTAGGCCTTGATTGCTCGACTACGTTACCAATAATAGAGAATCTTGGCTGGGGTCCTCTGTGCCTCTCCTCTACCATATAGAGAGCGGAAGAACAGACACCCCCCTCCAGTCTTTACATTAACCCTGCACCAGTCCCAGAACTTCCTCCAACGGCAGCGGCACAGGGACTTTGTTGCGGGCCTTCTGGCCGAAAGCAACACCTCCATCACGTCTTCAGGGAGGTCCCAATCCTTATACCTCAACCTTTCAGAAACCAAGCGTGAAGGTTGAGGGACGTGAGCTCTGGATGGAGAAACTGACGCCCCTCCTGTGAGAGCAGATCGTCTCGGTAGGGATGACGTGGAGGGCAGATGGACAACTCAAGAAGGTCCGGGTACCACGTCCTCCAGGCCCACGCCGGAGCAATGAGGATCATCCGGGAACCGAACCTCCGTAACCTCCGCAGTACTTGCGGGATGACGGGGACAGGAGGAAACTCATACAGCAGTGGGAATGACCACTCCACCACGAACACGTCTCCTAAGGCTCCGTTTGGAGGAAATGCCCACAAGCAGAACCTCTCGCACTTCCGGTTGACACTGGAGGCGAAGATATCCACTTGAGGGGTCCCCCAAAGGGCGAAGATCTCCAGGAGAATCTCCTGAGCCAACTCCCACTCGTGAGAGATTGCGCTCTGCCTGCTCAGAGCGGCCACCGTCTCGTTTGTCTCCTGCCAGATGAACTGCCGAGATCGAAACTTCCTGCTGGATGGCCCAGAACTCGAGCTGCATCGCCTCCCTGCACAGAGGAAGTGACCCTGCCCCCCCCCCCCCTTTTTTGTTGAGGTAGTGCATGGCCACCGTGTTGTCCGTCAGGATCAGGTCATTCTTCCCTTGCACAGTCGGCAGAAAAGCCTTCAGGGCTAGCCTGACGGCCCTCAGCTCCAACAGATTGATATGGAGTCTGGACTCCGACGGAGACCAACGACCGCTGACTGTCAACTCGTTGGCATGAGCTCCCCATCCCGTGAGGGATACGCCCGTCACGATCGTCACCTCCAGCCAGGGAAGCCAAAATGGAGCCCCCCCCCCCCATCAGATTGCCTTCGTCGGCCCACCACAGAAGGCAGAAGGTCCTGGACGACCGAAGACGGCATCTGAACAGGGTCCGACATCCTGCCGGAGGACTGAGACCACTGGAGCTCGAGTGCCCATTGCAAAGATCTCATCCGCAACCTGGCCTCTGGCACCAGAAGAATGCAGGATGCCATGAGGCCGAGCAGTCTCAAGAACTCTAACGCTGGGAGAGTCTGGGCAAGGTGAAACTTGTGCACCATCTGCTGAATGTGATGAGCCCTCACCTGGGGAGGAAAACACTGCCCCGGGGACGTGTCGAGCACCGCTCCGATGTACTGGAGCCTCTGAGTAGGTGTCAAATGGGACTTCAAGTTGAGGGAGAAGCCCAGCTTGTGGAGGGAGTGGCAGGTGACTGACGGATGATCCAGGACTTGCTCAGGAGAGCGCACCCTCATCAACCAATCGTCCAGGTAGGGGTAGACGTGAATCCCCTTTCCTGAGGTGCGCTGCCACCCCTACCATGAGCTTGGTGAAGACCCTCGGGCGGAGGTCAATCCGAACGGCAGGACCCGAAACTGAAAGTGCGAGTCGCCAACCTCAGGTACTGCTTGTGCTTCAGATGGATCGGCACATGAAAATAAGCGTCCTTGAGGTTGAGAGACACCAACCAGTCCTGAAGTTGAAGGGCCTGGAGGACTTGAGCAAGAGTAACCAGCTTGAACTAGTCCTTCCTGAGGAGTTTGTTCAAACCGGTCAAGTCCATGATGGGTCTCAATCCCCCAGTCCTTCTTGGAAATCAAAAAATAAGGGGAATACCATCCCTTGTTCCTCTCCGCTACAGGCACCAGTTCTATGGCGCCTTTCTCCAGCAGGGAATGAATTTCCTGCGCAAGAAGCGTATCCAGACTCTTCAAAGAGATTACCAGTGAATTGTCTTGAGGCCTCTGCCGGAAAGGAAGACAGTAGCCTTGGGTTATGATCTCCAGAACCCACATCTGAAGTAATGGCTGCGCCAGCCTTCCCCCAACCGGCGAACCATGGGACATGGCCTCATGACTGAGTTGAAGCAGCTGCAGCGTTGCCTGAGGGCAAAGAGGCAACAGCTCGAGCGGCCTTGGCACCTCGAGTACCTTGTTTTCCACCTCTGGCACTCCTACGGTGGCCCCTTTGACTGGCAGCTCCTCTCGCTTTACCAAAGTATGAGTAATACAAAAAGGAACCTCCCCTCCATTGCTGTCCCCTAGGACGAAAAGGCAGAGGTTGTCGAACTGCAGCGGCCAACGACTTCGCTGCAGCTTTTGAGGTCTGCAACCTCTCAAGGCTCTCGTCAGCCTTGCTGCCAAAAAGGTGTTCCCCGTCAAAGGGCATGTTGCGGAGGCGGGCCTGCACATCAGGAGCAAACCCCAACTTCCGCAACCACGCAAACCTGCGAATCACTGTGCTCGCCGCCATGGACCGGCTGACGCAATCTGCCATGTCCAAACCCAACTGAACGGCCTCACACATAGCATCCTTGCCATCCTGAACCATGGCAAGGAAACCATCCCGTTCATCGCCTTCGGGAATATGTTCAGCCGCCAAGGAAACCGTTCCACAGAGTGTGCGTGAAACGAGAAAGCACAAATGGAGTTGGCCGCCTGAAGCGCCATACCCCCTGCAGAAAATACTTTCTTCGGCCAGCTTGTCGTCCCATCAGGAGGGATGGTAGAGTACAACGCCTGCTTTGCCGAGGCCGTAGCCGCCTGCACCACCAAACTCTCCGGAGTAGGGTGCTTGGACAAGTAGCAGGGGTCACTACTGGCTGGGCAGTATTTTCGCAGCAAAATCTTGCTCATTGCCGGGAGACTCTCCGGAGCAGTCCAAGCCGCCGCCACCACCCTCTGTAGAGCCATATGAAACGGCAGTACCGGGTCTGTTGGTGGACCAATAGAGGATATCCGTAAGGTCATCCTGAACCAACTCACCTGCAGGAGCAGACCATCCTGAGTACTCTGACCCGTAACATAATGCGCCGGTACGGAGAATCGGCATGAGTGCCAGGCTCAGGCCTACAAAACACCTCCGAAGAGGTGTCCAGCCCACTAGCATCATGCAGGGACTGCCTCAGGTCCTTAAACTGGCTATGGCCCGAGAGAATCTCGTCAGGCACCATGCCATCATCAGAGCCCTCATCCACCCCCGAAATGAATTCCAGATGACAGTAAGAAGGCACAGAACAGGAACCAAAGCCATGCTTTACCTTGGCCAGAGTCTTTCTAGGTGGTTCCCCCAAGCCACGGGGTACCCCCGTCGACACAGCCCGAAAGGTGTCGAGGGCGTCTAGTGAATCGGCACCTAGAGATAGCATCGACACAGGCCTTGAAGGCGGAGCCCTGAGTGTGTCCCTCGACATCCTGGGCGCCGTCGACTTCATCGGAGGCAGAGCCTCGAGAGTCCATAGACGACCTTGGCGCCACAGGCGTCGATGTCTTCCTCGAAGACTGCACAGGTTCATGCGGTCGAGCGCGTCGAGGACCGGGAATGCAGAGAACGATTCCCCTTGACCGAGCGGGACCTTTCCTGCAAATCGTGACGACCACCCGAGCCCGAAGGTGTACGAGCGGCGTCTCTCGGATGATCATGACCGACCCCACTCGGAGGCGCGGACGGACCAGTGCCCTGCAATTCGAGAATCGCCAACATTTTCTTCCCGAAGGAAGCCCATTCCTCCGGTGTCGCATGCTTGGTGGGGTAAGCGACCCGCCGACGGGCAGAGTCCTCGGATGAGGAAAGCAACCGATGTCGGCGCTTCCGGGAGTGCCTCGAAGAGGCAGAGGAGTGGCAAGACCAACTCCGGGACCGAGACCCACTGGACTTCCGACGCGGAGAGTCGCCCCTCGAGTCGTCCGTCGAAAGCTCCGCAGACCTCGACTTCCGGGGCTTGGACACCTTACCTACCGATAACTTCTTGCGCTCCTGCAAGGCTTTCGACGTGAGCGACTGGCAGTCAACAGTCATCCGTGTCATGGGCCTCCCCGAGGCACCAGAGATAGGCGGTGTGCGAGTCCGTGAGCGACATCTTGGACCCACAGTCCCTGCACTTCTTAAAGCCCGCAGTGTGGAAGACGAGGCAGACATCTTCACGAAGAAATATTTCACAAACAGGTTCGAAGAACGGAGAAAGCAACAGAACTCCAAAGAGTCGAGGCGCGCTGAGATTCCCAAAGAGAACACGTTCATGGAAAAAACGGAACTGAAGCTACGGGTTTCGCACGTCCTACTTATAACATCCAGTGACGTCAGCCGTCGGAAGAGGTCCTTGAGGGCGGCGTATCGACGTCATCGATGCAGGACACAGACGCCGAAGATTTTCCGAAGCAGCACAGCTGTGGTGATTACTGTCAGATATGGAATACGGAGGACCCAATCCCCTCGAAAACTGATCATTCTCTCCAGCCGGTCCATACACACTTCGAATTTCTCCCTAGTCCATTTGGAGGACCCCTACAGGTGGAAAAACCTGGTCTTCCGCCCTATGGCGCCGAAAAGTGTCTTAGGTTGTCGGAAAGAGGCTCTTGACTATCCTCCTAAGTATCGTGAAATTGGGGCACCAAACCGCATCCGTAGATTTGTCCGCAGCTTGCCCCATGATTTTAGGCGGAACCGGGAAAAATCCCGCCGCCGTAATTCTCTCGATGCGGTCTTTGATAATCGCCGAATCGGCATGAGATAATTGCTCCAATGGACTATCGGTAGGTGGATTACCTTCTGTGGCGTTAGGGGCCTAGCCATCAGTTTTTCGGGCCTACGGGACTGTCGTAGCGTCGGATATCTATGCTTCGACGTGTGAAGTTTTTGGAGTAGCGCCCTTGTTTTTGATTGCCCAGTCGCAAGATGCTGCTGCGGATGCGGGGGGAAGGCTTTGGATCTGCACGATCCGAGGAAACTGCCAAAATTTGACGGCCTTGCTGGCACTTCCACCTTTTCCGACGAGGACGTTGAAACAGGTGTAAGGGTTATATGCTTAGTGAGATGCGTTTGTACGCCCCTGTTGCTGGGTGTTGTCCCTGAAGCGAGACCAGGGTCAGGCCTTAAAGGGTCGGGATGGGCGTGGCAGACCTAGAAGTGTCCGCCTCGAGGTCTATTACATCTGCAACTGATGTTTGGTCATCTGAGGTGCCCCAGTCACTCAGCACGTGTGGCGGTAGGGGAAGGGGGGTTCCACCCGCAACATACTGTACGCGGCCCACCGCTTTACACAGCGCTCCTTAAGGGTTTTAGGCCGAAGGAGTTTGCAGGCCGCACACTGCTTTTCGTCGTGATCTAGGGGGAGACAGGTGTTGCACATCCTGTGTTCGGCCTTCCAAGGATATCTGACTAATCCCCTGCAGTCTTCCGTCAAAGAGGTTCTTGTGACCGAAGTTTTTTACCAGGGAACAACTGACAAGTCGGTAGAAGATAAACAATGTCTCTTCTGTAAGAGCTCCACTAAAGGGAGACCAGTTACCTGGGTGGAAAAACAATCTGAGGGACCTCAGCGTGTGAGGGATTTTGGGTACACTACACGTGTCTGTAACACTATCCCTATTGTGACGTCCCTTTTCGGTCCCCAAAAGACAAGATGCAATACTCTGCGGTTACCACTGGATTTCTGACTATATGCACAGCATGTGATTCTAAACAGATTAACAAGCATCAGGACTTGAGATTATTCCAAATGTTTGCGATGGTGAAGGTGACCACGCAGAGCCGTGCTTTAATAGCCATTGTTGACTTGGAAGGGCACACAGAGGTGCACTTTGCCACTTGGACAGCAGAGGGCAACCTTTCACTGATGAATTGCATCAGCCTAGTACGGAAACATAGCCAAGCGTTTTAGACTAACAAGTTACTTACCCCTGGTAACGTTCTTTCAACTGCATGTTCCTCCAACTTATTCCTCATTTTATGAGATCATTGTTTGCAGCTTCAGCTGCTTTCGTAAAAAATATTCTCTGGCCAAGGTCGCAGTGCGTCGAGACGGTTGACTCAATGTCCCTCGAGAGCTTCCATCTTGCTGATGTCACTGTCTAATACATCTACCATGTGCAGCCCCCATTGGCTTCAATTCTGTTTTTTGGCCACCCATATGCAGAATTACCGCCTTTGATAAGTGCCTTTAAATGATCAGATCTTAAAAGCGCATGGTCTACATCTTGGCAATTCTACAGTGGGTTGGGTTGTGTGCGGTGGGTGATTAGGAATACGTGGGAGGAACATAGTCAAAAGAACATTAGAGGGGGTAAGTAACTTGTTCTATAAACGTATTGTGTCCGCCCACATATTCCTCATTTTATGATAGACTCCCAAAGCAGAATTAGGTTCTTTTGGAGGAGGGAGTAAGAAATGTGTCCAGAATGGAGCATAGAACTGCCTTCCCAAATCTTCCTTCATTGTTAGAAGTGTTTAAACAATGTTTTGTGAACATGTGGAGGGTGGACCAGGTAGCTGCCTCGCAGACGTCCTTCATCGAAACTCCTCTCTGAAGGGCAGAGGAAATTGCCATGCCCCAAGTAGAATGACCCCTTAAACTTTCTGGAGGATCTTTCCCAGCTAACCTGTAGAACTCCGAAATAGCAAGTATGATCCTCTGGATATTGTTGGTTTGGTAACTGACAGACCTAAATTGTGTCCTATTTTTTTTGTTGGTGCATTTAATTTAGTTACAAAAACTTTAAGCACATATCTATATATCAAAAATAAAACTAAAATTGAGCTCAGATCTAGTACTCCTTAATCACAAAATAAAAACCACCAAAGCAAATTATACAAACAAGTATTTCATCAACATACAAGCACAGTAATTAATGATATGTGCATTATCAAAGCTCTGCTTCCCTGAATATAAGATTCCACATTGCGAGGGCAGCCCCACTAATCACGACAGCGAGCCCCTAACAGTGCAGACCAGATTTGATCCCCTCTTATGTTATTTATGCAGCAGACAAAGTTCCCATACACCCTCTAATAGTGGCCATTCAGGGCCGTGCAAGAAGTTAACATGCACCGATAAGAGTCACCCTCCAGTCTGCAGTTTCTGCAAAAAGCATCTTGCGAACCAGAACTTTTCAAAGAACGAGTGTATTCTTTGGTTAAAAGAAAATTAAAGGGAAAATAAAATCGTTTTAGCTCTATACTGGAACATTTTGTTAAATAACTGTGGGCTGCCACTCTAAGCTCCGATAAGAATATTCTTTATACGTGGAGTTTTTCAATATTGGAGGCCAGATCCCACCGCTGGGTTTTAAGTTTAATTATTCTTTCATAGTCAAGGCGAGTTTCAAAAATGTCCCGTTCTAAGCCGAAGTTTAACAGAGGACTTTTAGTAAACACTTGCAATTCTTCAATAAATGAATTATGACTAACAGAATACATCCCTTCACCTAGCAATTGTAGTAAAGCATTAGAGCTGCGATCTAGATGATGGATCACAATCAGGTTAAGTGGCTAGGGAAACTTGAGGCAAACTGAGCAAACAAGACTTCTAATGCATATAATACTGAGGGAATAATGCTTACTTTGTAAATCTCTATAATGCCACCAATATTGTGCCCCCACGACGTTCAATATATTTCTTAATTACAAGCCATCTTTTTCAGGTTCTCATGAGCAAATGCGCCGCAATAAGGGGTTGATGGAACTTTTAATGGGAAACCCAGATATATAAATTCCTGCGTATGTTCCAAAATAGAATTATCCACTTACCATTTAAATCTCTCTATAGCTGTGTGGTTACCACCAAGGCACATCGTTCTAGTCTTAAATTTATTGATAGCCATTTAGTTTTACCTAGCGTAATCAGTGAGCACAGTAATTGATCGCTGTAATCCGATACGCATCTGATCGAAAATATTATTGTCAGCACAAGACATGCCAATGAGGGGGGCGTGGCTAGCAGCCAATAGAGAAGGTTAGCTCTCCGAGCTGCTCCTGCATGATCCGATGCAATGGCAAGCCTACTACAGACATCGAAGCCCGCAATTGACGATGTCCGGGTATAAAACTCTGGACGGTACCCAGCTGACAGGTGAGGTGTGGAGGCCTTGTAGTTGGGGGAGATACACAGCAAGAAACGGGAGGACTCGCTGGTGATGCCAGGAGGCAAGATGGCACGTGCACTGTAAAGGGATCAGCAGAGACGCGTTGAAGATCGGGAGGCCCTGGAAACCCTGATTGCGGGTGGGGAAAGGGCGAGCGGATGAGGGACGCATGCACCAGTGCGTATAAGGAGCAGAAGTGGAGTAGAGTTGGTAGCCCGGTTCACCAAGCCTAAGAACGGGGGAAGAGAATACAAAAGGAGACTGCAGAAGACATGCGACATGGCAGCTGGAGTGAGTTGATAGCTGCGCACCCCCCACCCCAGAGCCTAGGTGCAGTCCTGAGACAAGCGGCTGTATACACGCCCACCCGGCTAATTAAGTGGGGACGCGGAGCAGCTAAAGCGACACCAGGGTGAGTAGGGGATCCGGTGGGGTTCCAGAATAAGTTGCCCATTTCCCAGCTGAGACATTGTCTTGAGTAGTGTGCGGGAAGACTGTTAAGACGGATTTCTGAACTCTGTCCTGGTGGCGCAGAAGTTCAGAAGGCCAACCTAAATTACTTGGAACAGGGTAACCTCTGGACGAGCCAGACCAATCAAGGTAGCGATCGCGGCAGTCAAGACTAGGTCTCAAGAGGGGTGAGGGTGACTGAAAGCCCGCAATGAGCACACAAAGCGAGAACACTTACAAACTACTCCAAACAGTTGTTATATTAAAAATATATACACATTTATTTCAAGGCCTTTAAAACAATGACCGTAGCGAGAAAATCACAATATGACGATAGTAAACCAACACATACCATATCAACACAATATATATACAAATACGACAGTCTCAAGCGTTAGATGCACGAAATGGGTAGTCCACCTAAAAGGGAAGGAAGACAGGCAGTGCGAAATAATGCTTAGACCCAGTTCGCCTTCAGAGGCACCTAACTAGATGGAAGTCCGAGCCCTGCGAAGAGTGGAGCCTTGTGCTCAAAAGTACCTGCACGTGCTGGTGCCAACGGGCAAAAGGAGAAGCTCTTCGAGGGAAATCAGGCAGTTCAGTTTAGTGCACAAAAGAAGAACAAGTTCCGCGACTCAAGCGCAGCCTCCACAGTGGGCAGAAGCAGAGCGCGAGTACGGAAAAGGGTGCTGTTTGACACAGCGGGGAAAAGCAATGGGCTCCTGCAGGAGGGCGACCAGATCCTAGCTATGCTACTCACCGGTCCCCGATGCAAGCAGACCCAGGCTTCTCCGCATCGGTTTCAGCAGCTGGCAGGTTCAGAAGAGCAGGGAACGCCTCGTCGTCGTGTTGAGTAAAAAGACGTCCCAATCGAAGAAACCCGCACAGTTTGTTACCACAGCCGGGCAACGGAGCGGCCGTGTGCATCTGAGCCAAATGTACACTACTCACTTCAGACCTGGGAACGCCAAGTGTACGAAGCGTGAGAGAGTGACAAGGACTCGAAATACTACACAACCTGGCGGCGGTTACAGAGCAAGACTCCCGTGTAAGCTGGTCAGTCAGCTGGATGACCCAGAGACGCTTCCGAAGGCTTACTGGCAGCAGATGGTGAAGATGCCGAGAATAGCTGTTCCCGCTATTCCAAGGGTCGAAGTACCGGTACAGGCCTTCTGGTTCGATCAAAGGTGAAAAGGGTTTCACAAGACGACAGCAGTGCAGAGAAGTCCTTCAGCGGGTCACCAGCGATTCCTCGGTTCAGCCTCTTGGTTGCAGGATACTTGGCTCCTGTATTCCTTCGTTCGTGAGAACTCAGGAGATCGACATGGTAGTGGTGTTTCCAGCCCCCTCTTATCCACGGTTCCCTTCGCGCCAAAACGGAGGGGACCCAATGGGAGATCCGCTCATCAACACTCACACCATTCGTGGACCAATCACGGACCACGGTGGTCCCAGGCATTCACACCACCCTAGACTCTCTGGCACCCAGGATGTGTATTGGGACCAGACATCCCAGCTCACATCCTGGAGGCACACACAAGACATGTAGAAGCCCGCGAAAGCATCTGTGTTTCGTGGGAAAGTACATGCCCAAATAAGGAAAGCCCCGGGTCGGCTCGACCTGGGGAAGGTGAAGGGAGCAAGACGGTCAGCAGACAGGACAAAGGAGCCTCGTGGTCTGGCCATTTTGGGAGCCAGGCCACCATTTTGGGTTAAGCGCGGAAAAAGCGCTTAGAACGCCAAAAGGAGCTCAAAACCCAAGTAACGATCGCTGCCACCATTCCCGTCCCTGAATCACTTGCACCGATCAGATACAATCCTAAACGAGTATCTAGGGCCTGTAGAAGGCAAGAGACCCAAGAGAGCTGTAACTTAGCTTACAGTGCCCTCTTGTGTCATGTTGCACGAAAGCCGCAACATGATAAAAGTAACTACGGGAAACAGTGTTCCCCGGTACTGACTGTCTTAAGGGCATGTCAGTTTCCCCGTAAGAAAGGAGCGAAAGCCCAGAGGAGTGCGGCAGAAGGCTGCACTTCTCTGGCAAAGTCAAGAACAAGGTGAAAAACAACAGCAAAAAGTTTACTGGTTGCCACATGGAAGGAAAATTACCTACAATTACGAAATCTTTCCTAACAAAGACGCCCAGGGCGTAAATATGAGCACCCAGGCCGGGCGGTGCAATTCAGTGGGTGGCTTCTACAGTACGGCGCCCGCTGACTCCAGAAACTGAGGAAGTGAGCTGCTGGATGACAGTTATGTAAAGGCAGATATAGGCACCCGGGCCACGCAGTGAAGCAAATAGAAGGCCCTCTCCCACTCACTGGCTGCAGATACTGCACGTGAAAGCCTTAGGCTGGCAGGAGGCTGATGCTGTGAGACTGGTGAGCACACAAACCCGGGTCGGAGGAGGGATAAAGGAGGCGGGGGGGGGGGGAACACGCCCCTAAATGGGCCACAGACAGCACCAAACATATTGGGCCTTCAGTGGCCAGGACGAGACTGTGGGTTGCCTGCAGGCTAGTAGCCACAAGAGAAATTTGAGGAATCTGGGCAGGGGTGTACTGAGGGAAGCAGCCTCTGGGCTGCTCGCACTGAAGAACAGACAATACAACACAAAATCCTGCATTTCTTCAAAAAGGTGGAGGTATGCAACTGGACGGCTAAGAGTAGCTATTGGAAGGTAACAAAACCCCAATATGGCACATATATACCAGGCAAGGATCCGTAAAACAAGCCCCCACGACGAACAGGAAGGACAGGCTGCTCAGGAGCAAGATGTGTTGAGGAGGGAAGTTGATGCCCAAGCAACAGCTATTGCTCCCCTTTGTAGGACCTACACACGCTGGCAAGTCTGAGTGGAAGGCAGTGCCAGGGCTTCTGTCATTGTACAGGCTTACAGGTTCGGCTGCCTAGACAATATATACCAAGGAGCTAGAGTACCGTCATCCCAGCAGGAAGCAAACAAGGCCAACTGGGCAGAAGGCAGGTGGGCTGAATGCCTCCTAATTCGTCGAACGTTAAGGCAAACCAGCCAACTATGGACAAGCAGGTGTTGCTAGCCATTGCTGATTTGAAGCCCTCCTTGGGGACACAAATTTAGGAGGTGCAACTAGAGATGGGGCTGTTGCGTCAGGTAGTGTGGGACCTAGCAGAGCGCACTTCCACGCTGGAGACATAGTTGGAGAATTCAGGGGCACTCCGGGACACAGGCGGATGTTCATGTCCTGCAGCAAAAGGTCAATCTCCTGGAGAACAGAGTGGAAGAGGCACAGGGACGGGCCCAGAGAAATAATACACATAGTAGGCCTGCTGGAAGGAGCAGGCGCAGACTTGACAATTTATTTTGAAAACATGCTGCTCCAGGAGATAGGCCCAGGGAACCTCACACAAGGATTTACAATTGAGAGGGCGCCAACGACCATCCCCGGGGGCAACCCCACAACCAATTATTGCCAAAATCCTGAACTATAAAGGTCAGGGAAAAATAATTGGCTTATTTCAGACAAAGGGGGGGGGGGGGAACTGAAGAGAGCCTCGGCAGAATTGGCAGTGTACCCTGATTATATATTTCAAGTGCAGAAGAGCAGAACACAGTTTTCAGCAGCTAAAGCCAGGCTCCATATGGCAGGACTGAGAAACATGGGGGTGAAACGCTGAAAGACATACCCTCCACGACTTAAGGAGATATATAAGACCTGCTTTTTTGACCTCCCTGTGGAAGCGCCAGCATGAATGGACAGGTAGAGGATAGGCTCCGGTAAGAGGAGGGAGACTACCATCGAGGAGGGCGCAAAGGAAGCCTAACCTACTTGGAGGCGAGAGATAACCAAGATACTTGGGACGATTGGACCTGCACAGCTGAGGGCTCTCGTGAGACCGCAATCGAATGGACACCTGAAGTCTAATGGGCTGTTAACTAAATGGTTATTTTCACTGAAGTTGGTTCTGGAGGCTTGTAACTGGTTTCGATTTATACATGGCAGGTTTATTAGCAGTTGGTGCTTTGCAAAAAGGAAGATGTGACCAGGCCCTTGGCTGCGCCCGCTGCACTCTTCAAGTTCTATTTTTTTGAGGGCACTTAATATATGTCCATCGGTTGTGCACCAACCCCAGGCAGTATCACCTGAGGCGAGTGCGAGAAGCTGACAAGCTGAGCAAGGGTAACCAAGCTGGGCTGTTTTCAGTTGGGGGGGGTGGGTTGCCTGCATGCAAGTTAAAAGGGTAGGTGGCACAGTATTCCGAGTGAGTGCACTATACGCGGGACAGGTGATGCCTATTTTAATGTTCGAGACCGACGGCAGACAAGCGAGCGATAGAAGCAAATGGCTGGGACTATAAATGTACTTACCTGGAATGTCAGGGGGTTGAATGCTCATGTAAATAGAAATAGAGTACTCTCATATCTTAAGAGATGTAAAGTGGATATAGCCTTATTACATGAAACACCTCACCTCAGAAAAACAGGCAGTATTAGTGAGTAAAAGGTAAGGGCAGGTGTTTGGATCCCCATATTCCGCCTACGCTCAAGGGGTCTTCATATGGATAGCGCCCTCAGTACCTTTCAAGGTTACCCACACTAAAACAGACAATGAGGGCAGGATGGTGCTAGTACAAAGAATTTTAGAAAACGTAGACACAAGCCTGGTTAACACGTATGCCCCCAATCACGGCGCTGCCACTTTTTTTTCAGACTTTATACACATGTCTAGGCCCCTATCTGGACAGCAATATGATATGGGGAGGATACTTCAATTGTACACTAAACCCACTCCTGGGTAGGTCAGATACCAAATACACCAAACTAGCTCTGCCTGCCAGAACATTACAGACGCTCCTGTTAAGCAGAAACCTGTGCAGTTCCCTTAGGGACCACTGCAAAAGATTTAAGACTACAGGTGTTGGCAGTAAACCCACTTGGTAGCAGTCTGTACCACCCAGATTTACCTGGTAGCTGTGGCTGAGCAGTCAGACTTCCCTCAAGAAGAGTTAGGCAGTATGCAAAGTATACACAATAGTCACTCAGATACAACTATACAAGCAAACACTGACCAGAGCTTTGGTATCAAAGTAAATAATTATTTAAAAACAGTTTGAAACACTCCAGCACTCTTATTGTAAAATATTCTAAACACAGTTACTATTGTAATATACACACCCCTTTTTTATCTATCAGATAAATCACAGTAAGACACCACTTATTGTCATACAGAGGTGAGCGCTTAACTAGATTGCACTCTGATAAGTTTGTGAGAAAGGGAGGGAAAAAGACAGAATACGGAAAGGTACACCACTCTAAGATTCAGGAACACGGTTAGCAAGGCAGAAGAGCAAAAAGTCACTGGTGGGTCAAAGTCCAAAGGCTGTGCCCACTCTTAGAGAGAGCAGAGCACAAATGCGCCCAAGATCACACAGTTACACTAGGCTTAGAAAGTCTTGCAGAGGGTTCAAAAAGAGTTGAGAGGCTTAAGAAAGTTTAGCCAGGGTGTCCCAGGCTAACCCAGGTTCGAAAGCCGGGGGCTAAATCTACCCCGTACAGTCGGTAGCAAGGGAAGCCAGGCGGGACATGGTACCTTAAGTGGGAAGGATCCTCCAGCGGTGGCAGTTGTTCCTGGTAGTGGGTGTAAGTTGCGTCGTCCAGGGAAGAGAAGATCTTGACTTGGAGGAAAGATGAAGGTCGTTGCACTAAAAGGGAGGAAACCAGCCGTGGAGTTTTCCGGTTAAAGGTGGTACCTTTGTTTCGCGGTCGTGGTAAAACGTGGTATCCCGGTTGCCGGGGTGCTTGGCACAGGCAAGGCGGCCACGAGGTACGTCGGAAGGGCGAAAAGACGGCGAAACTGGTAATCCCCACCAGTCAAAGGAAGAAGACTCTCCGGCGGCAGGAGATCTGCCGTTGGGAAAAGTGCTGAGGCAGTCCAGCAGGGCTCCACCGGTGGCGGTGTCGTGGCAGGTCGGCTCAGCTTCTCCCTCGTCGGATTCTTAGGTCCTGTGGCGACTTCTGAAGTTCCAGTCCCCAAAGCCCTGCTTTTATGCAGCAATCCCCCATTCACTCAGCCTAGCTGTCACTTACACATGCTAAGTGGTGAGCCGGCTGGCTCACCACTTGGGCCAATCAGGATGGAGTGTGACTTGAGTTGCCTAGGCAACTCAGTCCAGGGTGCCTAAATTCCCCTCCACCCCTCCTAAGTACCCCAGACATAGTGGCACCACTTTGGAGGGCTTCTGTGGAGAAGCCCGCCAAAAAGTGGAACAAAGGGCTCGACTTGGGTTGGAGTCACAGAAGAGAACACAAACGCCATTTTAGAATCAAGTTTTGGCAAAAAATACCAACTGGAGAATTATTAATTAAATAAACCGCCGGTATGTTCGAGGCTACCGTAAATAAAGATAGTAGCCTAAAACAATGGGAAATCCCATAGGAAAATATTTGCGGTTGAACATAAAAAGTAGTATCCACGGCCACCAGCCAAAACTCGATCAGGGGGGACGGAGACGTGCCCCCTTGACTAACAGACCCCAGGGCAATTGAATTGCCCCGGCCAGTACATCCACAATATGATGGTTTGTACTGGTTCTGTTCATTGACTTTACTAGTCTTAAATTCTGGTGACTTTACATGCCCTGGGAGACAGTCAGTCCCAGGGTATGGAGTCTATACTGGGGGGTCACTATGACACCCCTGTGTTACTGCACTGAGGGTGCTGTGTAACATCACAAAAACACATGAAGCCCTATGGAGTCAAAGACACCATAGCCCATTAAACACATTTAGATTCAAAGAAACACTCAAATCATGTCCATGAGTGAGGGTAAAAGAGTCACTCTTGGCAGGAGAAAAAAATAAATCCCAAAAAATCCAGCAAAGCTGCTGGGGGACTCACTAGGTTAGGAAATTCAGCATAAACAGAGAATTCTCCCTAACAGCTCCAGGATTCCTTTGATTTGGAAAGGTGTGCATCCGGTAGCCAGCCATTATTCACACTTCTCGGCTCCACACACAGTATATCCCAGAAGATTATTTTTTGGTGGACAATGAGTTGATACACCATATCACGCATGCCCAGTGTAGGGTAGGGTTTTCTTGGATCACTCCCCACTCAGCCTACAGTGGCAAATATATTCCCCCCCCCCACCCCCTAGGGCCCCAATACCTACGGGAAACTTGGAGGTGAAACGCTGAAAGACACCTAGCCTCCCCCCGCCCCACAATTTTGCGAGTGCATTAAATAATGCATCACTGAATATATGTCTGGCATAATTTGGGCAGAGTATCCGTTAGAGAGAATTCTCAGAAATGTGCTAATTCCCTCTGCCTTAGACCCCCCACCCCCAACTTTTCTGGATTTTAAGGACTTATTTTTTTTAACCTAGAGAGCGAGACCATTTTTCCCACTCCTGCGTGTGTTTTAATGTGATTTTGTACTCCGGTTCTTTTGGTTGTGGAGTCTGACAAGACCACCACGCTGAGCGAATCGCCCGCCTGCAACGGGGAGCGAATCTGGCCGGGCGTGATCATCTTTAATTTCTCTTGGGGTAGGAAAAGATTGAACTGGGAAAGGTCTAGGATGGTGCGCAGGTCAGACTGGTTGGGCACCGTAAACAGCCCGGAGTAGAAGCCCTCCCCTCACTCCCCAAGGGGAACGGGTTCCACAGCTCTGAGGAGCAGAAGTGTCTGAACCTCGGCCTTGAGGGAGGGTGAGCCCGACAGCTGAAAAGGAGGGTTGCGGGGTGGGGTAGGGGGTAAAGGTAAGCAGAAGCCCGCTCGAGCAACTGACAAGACCCCATTTGTCTTCAGCGATGGCTTGCCACGCCTCCCAATGAGATGCAATGCGTCCTCCCACCGGGGTCTCGTGCGAGCGCAGAAAACCCTCATTTGGCAGGTTTATCGTGGCGGTGCCACCTGAACCGGATGAGGAGGCTGAGGAGCGGGAGAAATACCACATACACTGTTGTCTACAGCGGTTATTCCCTGCAGGAGTATCCACTCTGGTTTTAGGGGCTTCCTCGAGCGAAAAAAAATAAAAAAAATAATTAAAAAAAATATTAAAAAAAAAAATCGCAGAGGAAGGTCGACCTTGCGACAACGGCCTTTGAGCCTTGAAGGTAGCTTTGACCAGAACAGAATGATTTGGCCGTCTGAGTGCTGTCTTTGGTTTTGGGGAGTTCTACATCAGTAGAAGAGTGAAAAAGCTCCTTACCATCAAATGGAAGGTCCAGAACCTTGTCTTGCACCTCCTTCGAGAACTTAGTTGCATGTAGCCATGCTTGCCGTGAGGTATCAACCTCAAGCATCAGACCCTGAGCCGAGGTGTCTACATGATGAGCCGCAGCCTCCAGGAGATCCTGGGCCAAGACCCTGGCATCGGAAAGGCCTCCGCTGAAATCCTCCAGCCTCGGCTGGAATGTGCTCCTCAAACTCCGACAGACCTCTCCACATCCGCATGTTAGCTCCCGCCAAATTCAATTCTGCATTGGCCTGCCTGAGCTGCAAGGGCGAATTGGCAAAGATTTTCCTCCCTAGGGAGTCCAAGAGCTTGTCCTTTCCCAAGACCTGAGTAGCCGTCGCGGAGGAGGATGCTGCAGGTCTGATTGCAACGTGGCCGTAGCCACCACTGTGGAGGAGGGAGGCGGACAAGACTACAAGGCCCCTTCTTCCGAGGAATGTAGCCTGTACCTCGCATCAATCTTTTTATTGACAAAAAGTCCGAGTGTGGCTTTTCCCAGACTCTTCGGACCTCGGCCAGAACGTCCTTCTGCAAGAACAGGCCGGTACGTTCCAAAGGAGACAAGGTGAACGCCCCAGAAAGCAGGCCCTCCTGCGGAGCAGGTGCCTCGGGCACCGGAACATCTAAGAAGCTCATCATGTCCAGTACCCGGTCATGGAAAGCTCTGGTAGAGCGGGGCAGGTCCTCGCTGTCCTGATCGCCTTGAGGGTCATCTGACAGGTCAGGATCCTGCTGAACCGTGTCAGGCACTGCCTTGTCCACTGGGGACAAGCGGATGTGCAGGGGGAGGCACCACGGTCAAGGGAGTCGCCGTCGGAACGTGCGAACCGGAGGCACGGGTGGACATATCTCCTTGAAAAGCCCTTTGAAATATTCACTCATGGGGGTCGGTGCGCATAAGCGCTTGACGCTTTTTTCGGTAAATTTCCTCAGGAGATTTGTTGTTTCGGAACCTGAGGAGGCCTCTCATGAGGTGGACAAATCCAGGGACGTAATGGAGAAGGGTGCCACACCGGCCCCTCCGCCGACGTATCCACATAAATCAAGGGAGCCGCCCCCACGGGCAACGAAACATTGTGCAGAAGAGGCACCCGAAGGACCGAACCCTACACCAGTGGCCTATGGCGTTGTTATAAGGGGTAGTACCTAAAATGGCCGCCGTGGTCATGGTGGGAACGGCCGCCATTTTGTCCTCATCTGAGGGGAACTGCAGCACGTGAGGAAGTGAGGCAGGGGTCACAGTCGATGGATCAGGGGTCTTAATTTTAGCCTTAACGTAAGGAACCTCGGCAGAGCCGATACTATGACCTGGAATGTTTCTGCGACATATCAACCGCCAACTGAGCCTTCGAAGGAAGAGCCTCGACACTGCCGGTAAAAGAAGAAACTTTCTTCTTTGCCCCCTCAACAGATCTGGTGTCACCACAAGAGCGGGAACGGTGCGCTGTCACCAACAGGGCCTCGGCCCCTCTGAACGGTTGGTTTCCTTAGCCTCTATACGAGGGGCCTCGGACCTAGGCCCGGTAGAAACCTTATCGGCACGGGCCTCGAACATCTGTTCTGTAACCTCAAGCCCAGCCAAGACCTCGGGGCGTACCCCGGTTTTGTTTTTGAGGGAAGCTGAAAGAGCGGCCTCAGAGCAAGCTCCAGTACTCCACGACTCAGTAGAACTGGGTCTACTAACAGCCCCCAGAGGAGGGGCCTTGGAGCGTACTCTGGTGTTCACAGGCCCCTTACGGAGACCCTCGGAGAAAACTCTGGTAGAATTATCAGGCCCGACAGGCACCTCAGGGCGAACCCCGGTAACGGAGCGATCAACGCCCCTCCCGGCTCGAGAGGAACCCGAGAAGGTATCCCCCGGCCGGGGTGCTCTGAAAATTAAAGAACTTACCGGGCGTTTTTTCTTCTCGTCGATGAACGCCTGACAATGCGAAGGAGGAGTCTGTCCGAACACCACCTCCCACCGCTCCAACCGACATTGAAGTGCCCGGACCAAAAGGAAGTCACAGTAAAAACAGGAGTCCCAACGGTGTTCCGGACCCAAACACTCTAAACAAAGAGGATGGGGATCCGCCCTCGCGAAGCGACGGTGACACGATGAACAGTCTGGAAAATCTAGTTTAAAAGGCGTAGACAGACTAGTAAACGAACGCTAGCGAGAGCCAGAGAGGGGAAAAAAAAGGGAAGAAAATCTTCCGAGGATGCAAGTGCCTCCGGCCCCGATCGTGCGGAGAAAAGGACTGATGGGCGATGCAGAGCCAAGGTGGGTGGGGTTACGGCCGCGTGCCGGGCCCCACGCAGGAAAGGACGACACATTTTTGAAATTTATTTTTAGAAAAGTGCTCCGGTCCAGTCCCAAAGGACGGAGAGATGTCCCATAAGTATGGAGGAAAGGGGACGGGACGTAGGAGTAAGAGCAATACAGCACTACAGTCCCTACATCATTGAATTATTATTTTTTGATTATTTTTGTGCGTCCTGTTACACCACACAATTTTACTTATTATTGGTAAATGGAGTGTGTGTTGTAAACTTGGTGTATGGCCAGATACTTAAAGGGGCCATAGACCGCATAGAGTATGTTGGCATACAAAATGGGGCTCAATGCGTGGGGGGACAAGCTAGGCACATGCCATATACGCCATATGCCATATACGCTATTCAAGCACAACTGTTTCCAAATATAATCCCACATGTTAATTCTGCATAGAAATGAAGGTGACCATTAAAGAGGGACTATAATTCAAAATCGAAATTAGGTGTGTCCAGACAAGTCAAAAGTATAAATATAACTGTACATATTGAGGTCAAGTAACGAGTGGCATACAGTATTAAATATACATATAGTTAATCATTAATACTCATGATTAGAGAAAATATGCCATGGTTACTGGTGGCTCCATTTTTACACCCATGAGACTATGTACTTTTGGTCTTTATATATTTTTGATTTCACAATTGGTTTATATATATTATATTATTACACCATGTCAGTTTTGATTAGCCCCGATTTGAAAAAGACACCTGCATGTCAAAACACGTGTTATCTGGAAAGGGCAATATATTAAACATGTACCTTCTTGACCAGAACTAAGTGTGGCGCAGTTCCTAAAGTGTGGATCATTACGGTCTACTGTGATCTCGAGGGGTCGGGGTCTGGTGTCCTTTTTCCGCCCCACACCAACTGCGACACAATCTCAATTTGTACTAGCAGCCAGGCGCATGGGACTAAATTGGTACACAAAAAATCCCAGAACTGTGCTATAGTGTGTTAAGTATTTAGGAGGCACTAGTGGGATGCCCCATTTCATTTGCCAGGGTAGCAGTGTCCAATATGCCCAACAGTCATCCTCCAATCATAGCTCTAGAAGAAAGACACTGCTGCAAGGCACAGACGCTCTGCTGCCATAAAATGTGTATACCAGATCAGGCATTGTGATCAAACCTGCTGATAATCGGGAAGCATAGTAATTATGAGTAGCCATCAATATTTCTCTTTTTTTTATTTTATTGTGCATTTAGTTTAATACAGAAAACTTTAAGCACAAAAGAAAATCAAGCAACATGCCAATTACAAAAACAATAACACTTTAATCGATTAACATAGCTAAGATTGAGAATAATGAATTCATACAATTAATAAAATTATTCGCCATAATGATCACGTTTGTACTGCAATGGAGACATGAAAATAATCCCCTGTATATACACTTTCTTATAAATACTATTTTACCTTCTTCCGTACTTCCCTCCATAGGTTATATGCTGCTGCCACCATGACCAATGATGTTGCACCAAACAGAGTAGACCAGAATTGATCACCTGAACAGTCCTCTATTAGTGACAAACATAGCATAACCAAATACGTAAAGGGGTGCCAAAGATTTACAACTTGTAAGAACGTGGCGGCAGGATTCGACTTCAATATAACAATCAGCAGTCTTTCCTTAAGAGATGTTCAACCGGGCACCAACAAACTGCATGGTTGGCAGAACATTCAGATGCAAATACAAGGCAAAGCGTTTGAGGTCAGTAGTGCAAAGCTTAGTTGAATAAGTGGTGGTAAGTGACTATTGAAACACTGTCGAGCCAAGTCAGAGTACCGAGATGTACCATTAAGCTTATCAACATTATTTGACAAATCCCAGCTTCCAGCTTTCTTTTTTAATTTAACTCCATAGTTAGGATCTGATGTATCGCGAGCAAAATTTAGCTGGGCTATTAATGTTACAGCAGTCTTTAGTCCTACAGTGAACTATTTTTATCCATATTACCAGAACTCCCCCCCCCCCCCCCCCAATTAACAAGAGCAGACCATTGGACTCCTGGTTACTGCTCATAAACTTGGCGTACAGTAAGTTCTTAGAATGTACCACAATGTAGTTATTGATGTGACCCCATAGTCAATGCACAAAGCCTCTATTGGAACCGATTTGGGTACATTTATAACAGATCAACAATTTATCCTCGAGCTGTTTTAAACAGTCAATTTCCTCATATTTTAAAACTACCATACAATAAGGTATTGCAGGCAACATGCTGCTCTATACACCTCAAGAAGACCTTCGACATAACCACCACAGTAGACAATGCAATGTTTTATGGGCAACAACTTTCTCCAAACATTTTCAGTGACTTTTTCCTAGTAGAATTTCCCACTAGGGTTTGCTGTGACGGAAAAACCCAAGTAATTATATTCTTTCACCCTAACAAGTGGAAGATCCTCAATGAGCCATACAAAGTTTTCCCTACCTATATTTTTACTGATTGTTTTGGCTATATTAATAACCATTGTGTTTGCCTTCGTATATTCCACAAGGGAATTTATAGAGTGTTGAGGCCAATTTGCGTGTGATCAAACATTATAATTTCACCGTAGGAGAGCCACATTGTTAGTACACCATTAATCCTAGGTGGAAAATTATTAGTTTGCTGAAGCATTAAGCTCATAAGCGCTGTAAATTAATTATACAAAATGGGTCACAACACATCCTTGCTAAAGGCAACTGTTAGTATTTTGGTAGTATATAGTGTCCAGCAAGGTTCCGTCGAATAGCAATCGATGTGTTGGTGTACAACAGCTGTATATAATACACCAAATTCTTTACAATACCCGTTTTGCCCCCTCAAACTATTTGTTGTTTACTTTGCACCACCATTCCTATTCTGCATCTGCTTTTTCAAATCAGTGCTGTACCCTCAATGCTAATACATGTGGACATATACGCCTCTTTTTCTGAATGACTGGCGTCATATTTTTGAATGCACCTACTTCTATGTAAATCTCCAACTGTGGCTCCCTCTCTTCGGTCATCCCTGTACATAGGCGAACTATAAACTACACAAACCATAATGCATCACATGTGGTGTGACTGATCTGCATCCAGAATACTCAGATCCTTTCCTGTCACACGTGCTATGTAAATACTATGTACAAAATTTTGATTTTCCGAATCATTAAGGATTGAGACAAAACGTATGCTTTTTCGAACTACGTTAACTATCATGTTTTTTCTCTCGACACCATTCCCTATCCATTTTAAAATGGGCTTTTTGTCCCCCTGAAACCAATGGCCGCATGTCTCAACTTCCCTAATATGGCCGCCACTCTAAACACTAACAAAGGACTGCTCATTTATGTCCATGGGCCGGCGCCCCGGACGCGGACCACCCAGCACACGACACATTTGCACTAGGTAAGCCCCCGTTCACCACCCACCCATACCCAGGGGGGGTGTCATGCAGTCTCGCCTCTAGTGGTTTATTATACACGTGTTGCACAACATTGCGCACGTGTCTTTTGACAATTCTTTTTATGGTTAGAAGTTTGTTCCCATAATGGATTGTGCTAAGGGACAAACATTGTCAATACCAATGCAGCCATGTTCCTAATTAGACTGTAGCTATCTATATTAATACAACCACTTTTTAAAGTACGTGTGGCGAAACCGGGAAATAGCGCCTCAGCGTTACATTTCAAAACAGACCCAGCTTTACATCAGAAAACGTTTCTCTAACAATGCTGGAGATCTACTTACTAACAAACAAAAATATTGGAAACTAATGGGTATTTCCATAATTCTTATACAGATGGGATTGAACCCATAACCAATCGGTTTTTCCTGCATTATGCAGGGACTCCCGCAAGTGAATATGGCTAAAACCACTTACTATGCTCCAATCACATTTTCGATTTGTTTATCCAGTCCACTCACACTAACATCTTACCTTTTTAAACATTGCACCAACCACTTTCTTCATCCTCCCTCCACCCCGCCTTCTTTCGTTTTCCGATGCGACCATATCCAAAGCATGGTTAAATTTACGGGGCTCCAGCCTAAAGTCACTCCTTTTAATTAGAGCACTTTAACTATGCATCAGTGAATGATATGTTAATGAAACATGGGTATAACATATACAAGACTGACCCAATATGGGTTTTTGTTCATGTACCTTTATTTTTTTTGTCTCCTGTTTTGTCACTCTTGTCTATATGTGTATCTAGTCTGGATTTGAAAAAGGCATTTTAAACCTGCCGAAACACGTCATCCACAAAGGCTACCACCATCAAACTTTCAATTAAAAGGAATCACAAAACTACTTCCAAGTGGTCTCATTTCTTTATTTTACAGCGCATCGACCTTTGTAAACTCACCCAATCAACACTTTACAATACCCATTGCAAAAGGTTTTGCCCAACAGGGAATAAGATCAAAAGCTTTACTAAAGTCCACACAACAATAAAAGGTATGGCCTGTTTGTATTCTCTGTCTCCTCTATTAGGTATTGTAGGACACAGTGATAGCATATTTTTTCTCTAAATCCTGTCTGTTAGGTGGGCCAATGAAACTGAAATATTCAGTCCCTTCAAACAAAAAAAACAAAGTTCCTGCAAGAGTATACATGCAAAAATCTTTTGACTAGTATCCATTTTAGATCTTCTATAATTATGTGGATTTAACCAGTCATCTTTCTTAAAATTTGGAACCAAATTTGCTTTGCTCCAACTGTGTGGTATGGAGCGTGTTATATGCTTTTGTAAAGAAGGAACAGTATCTGGGCCCAAAGTTCTGGATAGGCCTTTAGTACGATATCAGGTATCCCATCTGGTCCGGAGTGCTGCAACTTTACAATCTCATGATGTTACACACTAATGTTTAATCTATGTCAAGATTTGCCATACTAGTGTAAGTATTCTTTATTTGGGTATGTACAACTTCAGGTTTAAAGTATATATCAGCAATGTGATCCTTTTCAGCTGAGGACCGGTGGTCAAGGCACTAGTTCTGTGGAAACAACAATTATAACAAAACCACTATTGTAATCCCCATTCACAAACTGATAACTGATTCAGTGTACTCTGAAAATGACCCTCCCTCACCTGTGCTTTCATTTTGTGGAGCTCTCCATCCTGTATTCTACAGGGGCACGTTGGGTAGGTGACTTATTCTGAGGGGGTAATGGTGTTGAAAGCCTTTTATCAGTGTAGGGTCCAAAGCATCTTTTAAAGTATCAAGGGAAAGTCTCTTGGTAAGAATAATCATTGTTTATAGTTCAAATTTGATAAGGTCCCTACGTTGGAGAGATCTCTTGCTAGGATTTCCTTTTATCCTTTGCAGGTTCGTTTTTCCCCTGACAGGGGTTTGGGCTGTGGTAAATCTGCAGCTATACTCGTTCTTTAAGGACAATTAAATTACATCAGTTTGTCAAAAGAAACTGGATTAATAGTTGCCTTCAGAAACAAGCGCAGTAAAAATAAGCGAACAAAAGCCTTGCTGAGACTTCAGTTAAGCACATTTGAAACTTCTTTCTTTAACAAGTTCATTCAATACCTTTGTTTTGCAGTTCTTCAGAGAAACTGTGGAAGAAAATACCTTCAGCTGATGCAGTGCGCTGTGGAAACCTTCGGCAGAACAACGCAGCGATCGCGGGCAAAGGCTGCTGACAGAAAAAGATACTGCGGCTGTGACGGAGCTTCTGGCAGGAGATGCAGAGACTTCGATTAGGACTGGAAAATTCCTGGAAACCTTCGGTTCAATGAGTCTTTACAGTTTGTCTGCTATTCTGTTGATTTTGCAATGGAACTAATATCTGACTCGTTTTCTTCTGTTGACAATTTCTGTCAGGAGATCACTGGAAGCGTTACCCTCCATCAGCGGAGAAGATGCGAAGCGAGAGCTTCGGCGGAGGCGGGTGTTAGGCAGAAACCTGTGCAGTTCCCTTAGGGACCACTGCAAGAGATTTAGGACTACAGGTGGTTGGCAGTAAACCCAATTGGTAGAAGTCTGTACCACCCAGATTGACCTGGTAGCTGTGGCTGAGCAGTCAGACTTCTCTCAAGATGAGTTAGGCAGTATGCAGAGTATACACAATAGGTACAGAGATACAAGTAGCACAAGAAAACACTGACCAGAGCTTTGGTGTGAAAGTATATAATTATTTAAAGACACTTGTAGATTACACTAGCACAAAAAGAAGATATATATATATATATATATATATATATATACACACAACCCTGATTACTTATTAGACAAGTCTTAATGAGAAACACCACTTATTTTCAGACATAGGTGAGCGCTTAACGTAAAATGGCACTCTAATAAGTTATTAAAAAGGGAGGGAAAAAGGCAGAGTTATGAAAGCACACACATTTCAATACTTTTCAAAGAACCACAGTGAGGCAGGTTAGGCAAAGTCTACTGGAGAGCAAGGAAGTTCAAATGCCAGGCCCACTCAGACAGCAAGCGAAATGTGTCCAGGATCACACAGTGGGGTTATGCCCAAAGAGTCTTTGTAAATAGTTCACAAAAGATTGAGATTAAGTCAGGTAAAGTTAGTTAACAGGCCCCAGGCTAACCCAGGTTAGAAAGTAGAGGATTTACTGTCACCCCGAACGATCTGTCACAAGGGAAGCCAAGCAGGACACAGTACCTGAAAGTGGGAAGAACGCTCCAGCGAGGGCAGTTCCTGGCAGGGGGTGCAAGTCAGGGTTTCGTCCAGAGGAAGAGGAGGTTTCGACGTGGAGGAAAGCTGGAGGTCGTTGCACTGCCAGGGTAGAAACCAGCCGCAGAGTTTCCCGGTTACAAGGTACCACCCTTTTCTTCGCAGTAGTGGTAAACCGTGGTATTCCGGTTGTCGGGGTGCCTGGCATGGGCAAGGCGGCCACGAGATGGTCCAGGAAGGCGAAAAGACCGGCAAACTGGTTATCACCACCAGTCAAAGGAAGAAGACTCTCCGGGCTGGAGATCTCCTCGGTCGTCTGGAAAGGTGGTGAGACAGTTCAGCAGGGCTCCACCGATGGCGTCATCGTTGCAGGTCGGCTCGGCTTCTCCCTTGGATTCTTTAGGTCCTGTGGCGACTTCTGAAGTTCCAGTCCCCAAAGCCCTGCTTTTATGCAGGCAACCCCCATTCATTCAGCCTAGCTGTCACTCAAACATGCTAAGTGGTGAGCCGGGCGGCTCACCACTGGGCCAATCACACAAGAGTGCAACTTGAGTTGCCGAGGCAACTCAGTCCAGGGTACCTAAACCGCCTCCCACACCCCCTGTGGTACCACTTTAGGAGGCTTCTGTGGAGAAGCCCGCCAAAAAGTGGAACAAAGGTCTCGGCTTGGGTTGGAGTCACAGAAGCGAACACAAATGCCATTTTGGAACCAAGTTTCGGCAAAAAATACCAACCAGTGAATTATATATGATTTTAATAAACCGGCGGTATGTTGAAGGCCATTTTAAAAAGGTGGTAGCCTCAAACAATGGGAAAATCCCATAGGAATAAATTTGCGGTCGAATATAAAAAGTATTATCCACTGCCACCAGCCAAAACTCGGTCGGGGGAACTGGACAGTGCCCCCTCGAACAACAGACCCCAGGGCAATCGAATTGGCCTGACCAGTACGTCCACAATATGATGGTTTGTACTGGTTCTGTTCACAATTTGAGACTAGTAAAGCCAGTGGTGACTTTACATGCCCTGGGAGACAGTAGTCAGTCTCAGGGTATGGAGTCTATGTTGGGGGGTCGCTACGACACCCCTGGGTTACTGCACAGAGGGTGCTGTGTAACCCACATAGCAAAAACACATGAAGCCCAATGGGGTAAAGGACCCCAGAAAACACATACTAAGTCAAAGGAACACCTAAAATCATGTGTAAGAGTGGAAGAAAGAGTCTCACTCTTAGCAGGAGAAAAAATAAACCCCAAAAATCCAGCAAAGTTGCTGGGGGACTCCCTAGTTTTGGGAAATTAGCCTTAACAGAATTAATAGAGAATTCTCCTTAAGTAGCTCCCTCTGCTACAGGTGTAGAACACAGTTACCTTTTGGGAATAGCAGCGGCCATGTTGAAGATCGGGAAGATAATGCAAGTGTAATGAGCCTATGGGTACAATCCTAAGAGTAAGGCAAATGCCTCTTGCGCCAGCCTTGAAGCCACTGTTGACCCACTAATAGAAATGAAGTTCCCTACCTGGGATCTGGTTTTCTGTGCTCGGATCGTGACACTAACAGAATAGTAGATATTCTACCATCCCCAATCCATCCTGACCAATCTGGGTGTTTGAACATCGACAAACCCACGATTACACCAGAAGGGCATGTCACTTGATTGAGAAAACGACCAGGAAACAACCAGCACTTTTCCTGTAATTAGATGCTTAGAAAGCGTTCGATAGAGTTGAAGGGACATTCCTGTTTCAAACTCTAGAGGCAATGGGGTTTAGCCCTCAATTCATGACCATGATCCGAATTAATTATTAAGACTCCAAAATAAGGTTATCAACCCAATCCAACTGCCTCATTCCAAGATTTAAGCTCCAAAAAGGCAGGTGGTAGAAGCTTCCCAGTGCTGACAGCCAAAACTTGGAATGCCCTCCCCACCCAGCCTCAGAGCAGAAACTTCCTTCTACAAATTCCGTAAGAATGTTAAAGGAATAGTGCGCTCTGAAATCTTATTGTCCCGAGGGTTCAGGCATGTGTTTTTAAGTATACGTTGATCGATAGCGCAACCATTTCCAATGCACCTTACCATAGTTTTCCTCTTTTGTACACATGCAAAATCAGGCAGCAGGGCACAGCCATGTTGTGATAATCTGATCAGTTCCCGCATCACCCACGGTGGACTGACATGGCGGCACTAAATCATATTCCCCCGCCCCTCCGGCTGATATCACTAGACGCGTACAGCCCATTTCACAACGCCAATGCACATCTCGTGTCAAGGTTCTCTGTGCTTCAGCTAATGACGCCTCTCCATGGAAATGGCAGGCTGCCTCTTTTCTCAATAAATATAAGCAGACCGCTTCTCAGACATCAGATTTGCTTTTCCATTCCTTTCACTGTCTTTTTTTTTGAGTATTCTGTGCCTCATTTCTGTGCTCTGGTCAGCTACCTTCATTGCTTGTAGCCTGTGCGAACAGATACTAGTACCATTTCTATCCATTTTTTTTCTCCACATAATGGCAACAATATAGCACTACCAGTACGGGCCGGAGTATTCCGAGGAGGAATTACTAGAAAGAGAAAGATGCGCAAACGATGGGGCTTCGGACGACAGTTGGGAGGACGATTCAACAGATCAAGAGCCCGAGCCTGGTCACATGGACAGCGTTTCCACCTGGTGTAACCGCAATCGGTGCAAGTCAATGCCAACCGAGGAGAACTGCTGGTGCCGAGAAAACTCTGGATGCTTGTCCTACATATCGGAAGGCGAGACACAGCCGCAATGTGTTACCGAGCTGCCAGACTTCAGGGCAGCCTGCCTCACACGGGCCGGGTTGAGGATTAGGATGGTGCTTATGCACGAACTTCGCGCAACAGTTCGCCCTTCCAATCCAAGCAACGAATAAGTGTACTCTAGTTGTGATGTCACTTTTCCAAACAGCTACATCGTGCCTTTCTGCGATTGTCATCGATTCCAGATCCTAACAGACCGCCAGCTGCAGATACTTTTGAATAGCTGGGTCACAGTGACCCCTTTTGGGGATGATCGACATGGGCCCATATGCCCTTACACGGTACCAGCGATAAGGAGCAACCTGACATTGTTTACGGTGGACTAGCGCCAAGCTGATGCCCAAGCCTTGCGATTCACTGTGTGATGCGCTTTTACCTACCCAAAAGGAACACTGCGTGACTCACAAACATTCGTGGACCGAGAAAAACGAAAATAAATACCCATTTCATTGAATATGGCAATCGCTGGATGTTCTCGGAGCATCGATTGTGAAATAAAAGTACTTTAAAAAAATTGTACTGTTTTGCCATTTCCTTTTAAAGTTGTATTCGAATTGTGACGCGCTGTTGTGGGTGGATTTCCAGGTTCTGCGTCACGTACGTGATGACTGGGCACGTTTGGCTATGCTGTCCAGTAACGTCCTGGACATAGGCAGAGGATATCACTAGGTTTGGTGATGTCAGCCTCAGGGGTCCGGGCCAGTCCACCTTGGGTGATGGGGGAACTGATCAGATTATCACAACATGGCCATGCCCTGCTGCCTGATTTCGCATGTGTACAAAAGAGGAAAACTACTGTAAGGTGCATTGGCAATGTTTGTGCGATCGATCAACGTATACTTAAAAACACATGCCCGAACCCTTGGGACAACAACATTTCAGAGCGCACTATTCTCTTAAAGCTTGGCTCATCACGAATGAAGCCCAACTACTGTCAGAACTTACTGTTTACTTGCAACTACAACTGTATATACAGTCTTTTGCATCGTGCAGCGTGCAATTTAACTTCAATGTACCTGTACGTAAGCTTGTAAGAAATGTGCCCAGATGCCTAAGGGCTTGGCGCACTATAGAAATAAAATACAACGGTCAGGTATCTACTTCAGTTACGCTACATCATGGAACTAAACAGGGTTGCCCACTAGCTCCTCTTTTAAATGCAAGGCCTCATTTTCGCTGAAAGGAGTTCCAGATGTAAACTAGCCAGATCCATGAGATACCATTTGGTTCAGAAATCCTAAAATAATGGCATATGCAAATCATCTGTTGATCACGGTTATAGATCGGGTGGAATCCGACAACGGTCACATGAGAACTGGAGGAATTCGGCAAAGTAGCCGGTTTAAAAATAAATGTAACTAAATCCGAAATATTAAATTTGTCCCTTACATCATCCCAAGTAGCTCAGGTGTCGGCAAACACCAAATTTGTGTGGGCAAAAGACAAAATTCAATTATTAGCTGTGTACTTATCTAATAAGTTAGTCACTATATAAAGTAAAGTCCCCCCCCCCCTATTCTTGAAGAACTTCAACGTTTACTTTTTAGGTGGGGCCCACTCAGTTTCTTGGCTAGGGCAGATAAACGCAGTGAAAATGTCAGTGCTACCCAAGGTCTTCCATTTGTTTCAGGCTCTCCCTAAATCGCGTTCATGAGTTACAAGGGATGATAACGAAAGAATGAAGTTTATTTGGAACAATAAAACGCAAAGAAAAGCATGAAAACATTAACGATCCCTACAAATAAAAGGGGCCTAGGGCTTCCCAATGTTGTAAAGTGTTACCAGGCTGCACATTTACGGGTGCTGAGATATTGGTTTTCTTCCGTTAATGAGAAAAAATATGCTAGAATGCAAACGGCAATTTGTGGTTCCCATTTGGCGGAATTACTTTGGCTTCTCAAACGTGATCACTCTATGAACATGCATGCTAGCCAAATTACACATTTAGTCGAAAATTGGGACAGTTGTAAAACAAAGTCAAATCACAAGATATACCTCCCCTTTTACACCAATATTTGATAACCCGCAATTTAAACCAGGTTTGGAAAAGGCTCCTTCCCCAAATGGAAAGAATCTGACTGCATTAAAATTTGGGATATGTTACAGGGCACGGACATTAAATCGTTCAACAATGTAAAAGAATGAGGGTCATTAGAAACTGATCGATTCCAATACTTCCAGTTTCCACATTGGTCGATTCCCCCCCACCCACCCCCCTCCATCCCCTCTGAACAAAGCCGCGGCGCTCAGACAGTTAATGACATTTGAATTTGTTGATTTCGAATCCAGGGGAGAAAACCCTTATATCCAATTTAATAGTCTTCTACAAGAGGAGTTTATCGAGGGCAGCTTGAGATTTTCAGAATTGCCAGCAGACATCGGGGAGGAATGGCAGACATTATGGAGGAATATTACCAAGCTAACACGTTCCCTACAGATTAGAGAATCAAGGTATAACGCAATGCTACAGTGGCATTATATCACTGCATAAAATGAAATTAATTAGTACAGACAAATGTTGGAGGGAATGCAATGGCAAAGGGTACTTATTCCATATATGATTGGACTGTCCCAAACTGGCTAACTATTGGGGAACCATTAAACCTATTCAGCAAATGTTTGGAGGACGGCCACAGGATCATATAAAGGATATCCTGTTGGGAACTGTAACCCCATGAGGAAAGGAAGGGGCCTAAACACAAACGAAAAGCACAGACCATCTTAAAGGGTCGCGGCCTTGGTGGCAATAGCCCAACAGTGGAAAAAAAAAAATTCGCCACTTTCTTGACTGGTTTGTAGAGGTATGGAATTTTGTTGCCTTGGAACGGCTGACTTCTACTATTCAGGGGGCACACGCAGCTTTCTCGAAGGAATGATATGGTACTGCACTTTCAACAGGACGACTACAATCTTGCGCTTTCTCCACACAAACTACAGATTCTAGGCATTGCTTAGACTGACTTTCTTTTGATACCCCTTGATTGCAGACAGATGGGGTGTGGAGGGGTGTGGTAGGGCAGGGATGCTTTCCTTTTATATAACTTGAAATGCCAATAAAAAAAATACAATTAAAAAAAATATGATGTCCCTGTATGTGCCGTTTAGACACCAGCTCCTAGCTAAACGTTTTACAATCCTTTGTTGCAAAGCACTGGTAAGGATTCTCAATACAAAACCCAGTGGCAAAAATCATGTTGGCATCCATGCAGTGGGTACATTTACTTATTACCAGAGATAAACAAGACAGTTAATACACTAAAATAGGCAAGCACTTGTAGCGCAAAAAAACATTGTTACACTAAAGCAAAACCAGCAACCGCAACCAAAAACACAGTTTTCAAAGTTAACAGCCTCAAAAGGTCAAGAATGCAAAGGCTCAAACGGAGCACCCATAAGAAACTTAAGAACAAGGTTTAAATCCCAACCGGGCACCAGGAAAGGTGACGCAGGGAACAAAGTGAGCCCTTTCAGAAATTGTGAAATTAAAGGGATTTAAAGTAGGAACACTTCAGACGAGCGCTTAAAAATGGACAGCGCCGCCAGGTAACCTTTAATGGTACCCACTTGCAAGCCCCTGTGGGCCAAAGAAAGTAAAAAAGGACAGAACCATGGGGATGTCACATGCAAAAGGATCCACATTCTGAACTCTGCACCAATCGCAGAACTTACGCCAACGGTACAGAGACTTTGTTGCTGGCCGTCAGGCCGAGAGCAAAACCTCCATCACGTCTTCAGGGAGGTCCCAATCCTTATACCTCAACCTTTCAGAAGCCAAGCGTGAAGGTTGAGGGATCTGACCTCTGGATGGAGAACCTGACCCCCCTCCCGTGAGAGCAGATCGTCTCGGTAGGGAAGACGACGTGGAGGGCAGATGGACAAGTCGAGAAGGTCCGGGTACCACGTCCTCCGAGCCCACGCCGGAGCAATGAGGATCATCTGGGAACCGAACCTCCATAACCTCCGTAGCACTTGCGGGATGACGGGGACTGGAGGAAACGTGTACAGCAGCGGGAATGACCACTCCACCATGAACGCGTCTCCTAAGGCTCCTTTTGGAGGAAATTCCCACGAGCAGACCCTCTCGCACTTCCGGTTGACACTGGAGGCGAAGAGATCCACTTGAAGGGTCCCCCAAAGGGCGAAGATCTCCAGGAGAATCTCCTGAGCCAACTCCCACTCGTGAGAGATTGCGCTCTGCCTGCTCAGAGCGGCCACCGTCTCGTTTGTCTCCTGCCAGATGAACTGCCGAGATCGAAACTTCCTGCTGGATTGCCCAGAACCAGAGCTGCATCGCCTCCCTGCACAGAGGAAGTGACCCTGCCCCCCACTTTTTGTTGAGGTAGTGCATGGCCACTGTGTTGTCCGTCAGGATCAGGACATTCTTTCCTCGCACAGTCGGCACTAAAGCCTTCAGGGCTAGCCTGACGGCCCTCAGCTCCAACAGATTGATATTGAGTCTGGACTCCGGAGACCAACGACTGCTGACTGTCAGCTCGTTGGCATGAGCTCCCCATCCCGTGAGGGATGCATCCGTCACGATCATCACCTCCAGCCAGGGAAGCCAAAATGGAGCCCCCTTCATCAAGTTGCCTTCGACGGACCACCACAGAAGGTCCCGGGCGACCGAGGGCGGCACCTGAACCGGGTCCGACATCCTGCCGGAAGACTGCGACCATTGCATCTTGAGTGCCCACTGCAAAGATCTCACCCGCAGGCGAGCCTCTGGCACAAGAATGTAGGATGCCATGAGGCCGAGCAGCCTCAAGAACTCGAAAGCTGGGAGCGTCTGGGCATGCTGAAACTTGTGCACCATCTGCTGAATGTGAAGAGGCCTCACCTGGGGAGGAACACACTGCCCCAGTGAAGTGTCGAGCACTGCTCCGATGTACTGGAGCCGCTGTGTTGGCGTCAAATGGGACTTCCTTCACAGGCTGGGCTTCTCCCTCAATTTAAAGGAGTGGCAGGTGACGGACAGATGATCCAGGACTTGCTCGGGAGAGCTCCCCCTGATCAACCAATCGTCCAGGTAGGGGTAGACGTGAATCCCCCTTGCCTGAGATGCGCTGCCACCACCACCACGAGCTTGGTGAAAACCCTCGGGCGGAGGTCAATCCGAACTGCAGGACCCGAAACTGAAAGTGCGAGTCGCCAACCGCGAACCTCAGGTACTTCTTGTGCTTGGGATGGATCGGCACATGGAAGTAAGAATCCTTGAGGTCGAGAGACACCAACCAATACTGAAGCTGAAAGGCCTGGAGGACTTGAGAGAGTAACCATCTTGATCTTGTCCTTCCCGAGGAGTTTGTTCAAACCATGCAAGTCCATGATGGGTCTCAATCCCCCGTCTTTCTTCGAAATCAAAAAATAAGGGGAATACCATCCCTTGTTCCTCTCCGCTACAGGCACCAGTTCTATGGCGCCTTTCTCCAGCAGGGCTTGAATTTCCTGCGCAAGGAGCGGATCCAGACTCTGCAAAGAGGTTCCCCGGTGGATTGTCGTGAGGCCTCTGCCGAAAGGGAAGACAGTAGCCGTGGGTTATGATCTCCAGAACCCACACATCTGAAGTAATGGCACGCCACTCTACAAGATGCTGCGCCAGCCTTCCCCCCCAACTGGCAAACCATGGGACATGGCCCCATGACTGAGAGGTAGCGGCTGCGACGTTACCTGAGGGCAAAGAGGCAACTGCCCGAGCGGCCTTGGCACCACGGGTACCCTGTCGTCCACCTCTGGTACCCCTGCGTTGGCCTCTTTGACTGCCAGTTCCTCTCGCTTTACTGAAGGACGAGTAATAGCGAAAGGAACCACCCCTCCATTGCTGTCCCCTAGGACGAAAAGGCGGAGGTTGGCGAACTGCAGCGCCCAACGACTTCGCTGCAGCTTTGGAGGTCTGCAACCTCTCAATGCTCGCGTCAGCCTTGCTGCCAAAAAGGTGTTCACCGTCAAAGGGCATGTTAAGGAGCCGGGACTGCACATCAGGAGCAAACCGCGACTTCCGCAACCACGCAAACCTGCGTATCAAGGTGCTCGCCGCCATGGACCTGCTGACGCATTCAGCCATGTCCAAACCCGACTGAACGGACTCACATGGCATCCTTACCATTCTGGAACATAGCAAGGAAACCATCCCGTTCGTCCCCTTCGGGAATATGTTCAGCCGCTAACGCAACACAGTTCCACAGTGTGTGAAATGAGACAAGGCACAAATGGAGTTGGCCGCCTGAAGTGCCATACCACCAGAAGAAAACACTTTCTTCGCCCAGCCATCAAAACGTTTGTCGTCCCTATCAGGAGGGATGGTAGGGTACGACGCCTGCTTTGCCGGGGCCGTGGCCGCCTGCACCACCAAACTCTCCGGAGTGGGGTGCCTGGTCAAGTAGCAGGGGTCGCTACTGGCTGGACGGTATTTTCGCGACTAGGACCTGCCCACCGCCGGGAGACTCTCCGGAGCAGTCCAAGCCGCCGCCACCCTTCTCTGTAGAGCCATATGAAACGGCAGTACCGGGTCAGTTGGGGGACCAACATCAAGGATGTCCGTGAGATCATCCTGCACAAACTCCCCTGGGGGAGAAGACCATCCCAAGTACTCGGAAACCCTAGCCATAAGGCGCCGGTATGAGAGCCAGGCTCAGGCATACAAAACTCCACCTCCGGAGAGGTGGCCAGTCCACTGGCATCATTCAGTGACTGCCTCAAATCGTCAGACTATGGCCCGAGACCATTTCATCTGGAACCTGACTAGGAACTAGGCCATCAGAATCCTCATCCACCTCCGAAATATATTCCAGGTGGCGAAAAGAAGGCACCCGAGAGTGCTTGCTCTTAACCAGAGCCTTCCTAGGGGGTTACCCCGTGCCACGGGGTACCTCCGACCCCCCCCCGGCCTCGAAAGGCGTCGAGGGAACCTGTGCCGGCGTCGAGAGAACAGGCATCGGCGTCGGCGTCAGATGCAGCGCCGCCAGCATCGACAGCGTTGACAGTCCTCGAAGCCGGAGCTCCGAGCGTGTCCTTCGACGACCTGAGCATCGACGGCTTCGATGACTTCCTCTGAGCCGGAGCCTCGAGAAAGCCTGTCGACGCCTTCCTCGAAGACATCACAGGTGCACACGTACGAGTCGAGGACCGGGACCTCTAACGGGTACGTCGAGAACGAGTCCCTTGCCCGAACAGGACCTCTCCCGTGACTCGCACCGACCACTCTTGCGAGCGGCGTCTCTCGACCTCTCACGGCTGACCCCACTCGGGGGCGCGGACGGCTTAGTACCCTGCGACTCGAGAATCGTCAGCATTTTCTTCCCGAAGTAAGCCCATTCCTCCGGCGTTGCACGGCTGGTGGGGTAAGCGGCGTGCCGGGCAGAGTCCTCAGAAGAGGACCTGGAAGACGACTGCTGTCGGCGCTTCCGAGAATGCCTCGAAGAGGCCGAGGAGTGACGAGACTGACTCCTAGAAGGAGACCCACGAGACTTCCGACGATGACGCGGAGAGTCACCTCTCGAATCATCCGTCGAAAGCCCCGCAGACAGACTTCCGGGGCTTGACACCAGACCTACCGACGACAACTTCTTACGTTCACGGAAGGCTTTGGACGTGAGCAACTGGCAGTCGTTAGTCATCCGTGTCGTGGGCCTCACTGAGGCACCAGAGGCAGGCGTTGTGCGAGTCAGTCACCGACATCTTGGACCCACACTCCCCGCACTTCTTGAAGCCCGGACGCGGGGTCGTAGACGAAGTAGAAGACATCTTCACATGAAGGATTTTCTCAGAAAAACGAGCAGGTTCGAAGAACCGAGAAGATCAGAACTCCAAAGAGTCGAGGCGTTAACCGAGATTCACGAAGCAACACGTTCGCGGAAAAAACGGAACTGAGGCTAGGGGCGTCGTGCATCCTACTTATCACATTAGATGACGTCAGAGGAGGTCCTCGATGAGGGCGCATCGACGCAGGAAAGTTTCCGAAGCAGCACAGCTGTGCTGATTATCTGTCATAGATATGGAATACGTCGGAGGACCCAATCCCCTCGAAAATAGGGGCCTTGGAGAAGCGGGCGCAGTTGACCACGGACAGTAGAGAGGACCTCATCCAAGAGGCGAGGGGTGTGAAGGAGGAACTGAGATTCCAACCTCCCCTTACTTACAAAAATGGAATCGGAAAGCCTGGAGGCTCCAATAACAGGGGATGAAATTTGGTTGGCCATTGGGAGGTTGAAGCTAGGTAAGGACCTGGGGGAGGACGACTTCACATCTGGGTTTTACAGGTCCTTTCTCCCAGCCCGGCTCCTTCCTGATGACCCTGTTAAATGACATTTTGACTATTGGGAAGGCACCGAACTCCTTCACACAAGCTTTAAAATCACTGAGTGTGTGGCTCTTACCGTCCCATTTCTCTATTAAATACAGACGCCAAAATGTATGCCAGAGTATTAGCCGCCAGGCTTGAGGGACCTTTTCCGCAGCTTGTTCACTCAGACCAGGTGGAATTTGAGAGGTCGGCAGGGGGTCAATACCATGAGGAAGACGCTGCACTTGGTTAATGAGGCGCAGGGTGTGGAAGCTGACCCTCCACGCTGCTCCCCGTATATGCTGAGAAGACCTTTGACAGGGTTGAGTGGGACTTCTTGAAGACAGTGCTAATTATGTTCGGTGAAAGCAAGGGGAATCGTGTCACTCCACTCTTCCACCAGGGCATGTGTGGCAGTGAACAGAGGTACTCGCATTGGTTTCAGCTGGAAAGAGGGACAGGACAGGGGTGCCTGCTCTCCCCGACTATTTGTGGTATCCCTAGAGCCGCTGGCCCACAGGATAAGGGAGGACAGCAGAATTGAGGGGATTAGGGTTGATAAGAAGTCATAAGGTAGAGTTCTATGCGGATGACATGCTTCTCCATCTGGTAAATCCATTGACATCGGTCTTTGCAGCAGTGGAGTTGATAGAGTACATGCAACTGGCAGGCTTTAAAATGAATAGGGGAAAGTCAGTACCGTTCCCCCCCCCCCCTGGACAGAGGTAGGGACAATGATTTGGAGTGCTTCTCTATTGGGAAAAGCATGTTAATGTGGGGGTCGCTGAGGTATCTGTTAAGGTCACAAGAGAGCAGGAGGGTCTGTACGAGGCCACCTTCCCCCCACCGATGGCAGCCTTGTAGAAGGACTTGGTGGGACGACTGAACGCGCTCAAGATGGTAGTACTTCCCAAGATCCCGTATTTGTTCCAGATGCTGCCTATTCAGATGCCTGACCGCTATTTCAAAGAGATCACTGGGACCCGTTACGGTTCCTGTGGCAAGAGAAGAAACCTAAAGTTTCTAGCAATGTGTTGAATCTTCCCAAGGAGAGTGGGGGTGTCAGACTCCCAGATATACATTTATATTACAAGACCAATGAGCTAAGTGAATTGATCCCACACCTCAGAGGGCAGAAAGACCTACAATGGGGGGGACTCAACAATCGTTAGAGACCTGCAATGGTTGGAGTGCGGCTATGGGTGCCCAGGGTAAAGGTACTGTGCAGGATATGTGAGCACCCAATCGTGGGCACTATATGGAACATCTGGAGACAAGGTAAGGCGATGTCCAGCGTGACAACGTGGCCTTTGCCTTTGGGGCATCTGTGGGTGCCGGGAGTGCGAGACTATCCCATAGATCGCGAGTTCAGAAGGTTGGTCAAAACGTTCCTATTCTAATTAACATGAGGCGGTCTCCCTCTCTCCCAGCGCCATGCCGCCTTCGGGCGACCGTGCGCTTTACAAGAACCAATAACATAACAGATCCCTCAGGATTCCAGGCATGGTACGAGGCAGGCCTCGAAAGGACTGGGCAAATGTGGAAAGGGAGGTTTATGACGATCTTGAACTGGAGGCAGCTCTGGGGATAGGTACACTGTCTTTTCGTTTCTGCAGCTTAAGGGGGTCCCGACCAGGAAAACTTGGAAAACTAAGATACATAGGGAGCTCACCCACTTTGAGAAACTACTGGATACACAGAGTCTAAGGGACTGATCGGGACAATGTACAAGGCCCTGGTGGACACAGGGAAGGGGACGGTGGATGGGTTGAGGAAGAAATGGGAAAGGGACATGGGGTAGAGTTGGATCCGCAAACAAGGCTCAGAATGTGCCGGGGGGCCTTCAAAACCTCAGTCTCCTGCCAATATAAGCTACACGCAGTAAAGCTATTACACAGATGGCAGTATGACCCAGTGAAGCTGTCCAGGATGTATCAGCCCGATGTGCTGGCATAAATGATAGACTATTAGCATATGTGGTGGGGATGCTCAGAGGTCCAGTCCTATTGGGATGAAATTTTGAGCTGGAAGGGGTTCAGAGTGTAGGCTGTCCTTCTTGGATCGGAGGAACGAGATGGGGAATATATTCGGGTGCCATGGTTGGCACACAACCTTCTCCTGTTGGGAAGGGCGTGCTTGGTGACACGTTGGGAGTTCAGCTCCCAGGAAAGAGGAGGTGGGTTAATGTAGCCCAAAATATATATGCGATGGAACGAACAGCAGCACTTCAAGGGGACTGCGGGTCGATTGAGGCAGACTGGTCAGACTTTAGATTGGCATATGTACAATGAGGTTATGGTTGCATTTGAGGGGAAATGGGGATTGAGGGGGAGGAAGACCCCAGGTGAGGATAACGGGAGGACTCATAGCTGTATTGGAACTGGACTATGAAGATCTGCATGAAGAAAACTGGGAACTGTACAATGTGACTAAAAGTTGAACACTGTCGGATGTAGAAAGGGGTGGGAGAGGGGTCATTAGTTAAAACATAACTATTACAACAGTTAAGTTCTAAGCATTGGGAGGTATTGGGTGAAGCAGGAGACTTACAATCTGGCTGTGTAGCCTTGTTTCTATCTGTTATGTTCAATTAAATGCCAATAAAGTAGAATCTGGGAAGGAATCAACTTCCTGAATATCTTAAACTATTACTGGGCTTCACAGCTGACTATCGCCAACGAATGGCTACATGGCGATCATTCTCTACTACATGTAGGTGAAAGCTCTTCGATGGAGATCTGCTTCAAACACTAGACTTTGGAAGTCCTATTAACCGCCTGCCGTTGGCATCACAACAGATTGTTCGCTCACATAGGGCGGTCACCATGATTTGGGGTTGGCAGGGGGGCGGGCGGGGAGTGTCTTTGAAGGCCCCCTAATGGGGTAATACGTTTCTACCCACAAATGATCTACGCCAGAAGATAGGCAAGTAAACGCAACCGTTTGTTGAGTATGTGATTTTCTGAGAGTCGCTTGCTGCCCTCCGAGCTGATACTAGAGCTGTTTAGTCGACATAACAGATTTCTGTACATACAATTCAAACATGCAAGGATTATACAATTTCCGGGGTTGGGCACGACCACCCTACACAGTCTCTGGTAGTTGCCAATATTAACATCGGGCTGATCCCTAGGAGAGCCCTTTCATCACTCTACCAAGTTATCCTTAATTTTGAGCCTTATTACTTGACAATACTCAAGCAAAAACAAGAAAATTATGTTCACCATTGGAAATGGACGATTGGCAGGAAGCCCGATGTCCCCCATGTGAGATAGTTGTCCCGGCTCAGCTCAGGCTCACCTCACACGCGTTCAAATTACATTCTCCAGGGGGATTTATTATGCCAGCGATTTCCTTTTTAAATGTGGCCGCGTATCTGGACTGCCCTTGCGTTGTCCCGCTTCCAGGGGCTCTACCATTTAGTATGGAAGTGCCCGATAATTGATTAAAGACTGCAACAGAAATCATGGTTTATCAATTGTTTTCTACCGAAAATAGCCCATTGAACCAAAACCCTTTGTTGGGTATTTGAGGCGATTCTACCTATTCTCACTAAAAAGAACTCCTCCAGTCAACTGCACTAGCATTAGTGAAACTCAACATTGCAATGACATGGGGACCGTGAACACCCCTCTCAAATGGGAACAAGACATGGACTAACAGAGCTGCCCTCAGAAATCTAGGAAAATATGGGACAAATGGATTAACCGTTTAGAGAAGGGCTTTTTTATACTGGACGGTCTGTTTATTATGGAGTAAGACGAAGTTATGTTCTGTATGTTTGTCACCAACGGTCATTTTGTCTCATTTACGTTGGCTTTTATTCTTTTGCTAAGCATTTTGTGTATATTATCAAAATACAAAAAAAAAACACTGTCTTCAACCACCAACTACATTCACAAATACTTTACAATGACAATTCCACTTAAAAGTGGCATCCACAAATGTCTTCAGATTTTGATTTCACTTTTCACTGTCAAGCGAACTGGGCCTTAAAGAAATCACATCACACATTTTCAATGCGACTACAGGAACACAGGACATAGAAATCTTGTGCTACTGTTTTCAAATTGCAATTTCCCGGCCTCTTTTCAGATTTTACCTCTTAATTTGAAGGTTAGTTGTGGTAGTTATAACTTTTCTGATGTAATATCCTTTTTTGGTATTTGGTTTATTCAACCTTTTACCATTCATTACTTCACAGTACACATCCATTAAAAAAACAAAAAAATATAAAATTAAAACACAAAAACAGCTCATTACCAATATTGAAAGACTTGTATAACAGTTAATAACTCATTGCTCAGTCTCTACAATATAGTTAATCAGTTCAAGTGCCCTACTCAAACCAATCCCGCCCAGATACCACCATTCTGAACCCTCATCACATCAATACAAATTGCAATCGTCTAAAATGTGCACAACTTTATTCCAAGATATTGTAAAAAACGCAATACAGTGTTTGTGGTTACCCACCATAATCGCCCAAAGGGTCTCCCCATTATTAATACAGCCCAAGACTGCTGCCATGAGACCGCTAAGCCTCAATATTTCAAGAGCTTAACAGCGGATTATCAAATGTTTGGCGGGCTCGAGTTGGTACCACACAGTCGACAGAACTAAAGGAATTGGAATGTCATTCCAGGCACAGGCACCAATAATTTCCAAAGTCTTCACAGAGTTAGTTATGAGTTTGAGGTAATCTCAAACCGTTTATCCACAAACGGTCCAATATAATTCAGTGTGTACTCCCGGTTTAGAATATACTTGACAAATAAGCTGCGGTTGATTTACTAGCAAAATTCACTATGCACTGATCGCCATAACTAAAGTGTACAATTCCTCTCATAGCAGCTTTATAGTGCAGAAGTGTCCCCGAACACGCGGGGACAAAGCAAAGCAAACCATCTACTAGCAACGCCGCTGACAAGGAGCAGTGCACAGTCTTGCATATGGACAGCCTTAGTCTGCAGTCTGGGTGTTGTCAAATTTCCAGTAGGTGTTCAGGCAAGTCAACTGAAATCACGCCAAGCAGGAATCAATGCCAAACTTGAGACAGATCGTCATGACAGGGGAATGAGTCAGAAGGCGAGACAATCTCTCAATTTGGACTCCATTTTAGCTATTCCATCAGCATTACCATGGGCCCAGCCTTCTGCCCCATACATAATAGGGAGGATCCTGGACAGATATAATCGCAGGCTCAGACCTCACCCAACCTTCAATCGTTCCATGTTATACAATTTAAGGAAGGGTTACCCTCCCCCAAGTTCACCAGTGGTATTAGGGAAAGGAGTTTTCACAGGGAATTCAGAATTGCCATGAGTGGCAGATGATCACTCTCAGGATGTGCAAATACGCCCACGTCACTAACCAGATAATCGTTGGCCCAAAGCAAGTGCATTGCGGTGTGCAGTCCGAGGGGAAAAGCCTGTTAGCCAAAGAGAACCCAGACGAATAAAGTAAGCTAGCCCATGCAATCCCCAGCTTACAAAATCTGGAAAGCAAATCTTTGTTTGCAACTGCTGAGGAATACGTGTCCTCTTAGACAGATTGAGGGCACTAGGAATCAGAGTTTTAAAGTCCCCACACACTATTCAAGAGGCACAAGGCGTCAATTTACAAGAGGAGAATCTGCATCAACCAACACCAAATCATGGGGCTCCCTATATGGCATTGGGGGTCATAGATATTAATAACGACTACCTCACTGCTTCCTTTTCCGTAGGTCAGGAAATCTTTCCAACAAGACTGTTGGGCGAGCTTGAAGGTAATTCCACCATACTCCAATAGTTCCTATTAGTCCTCCCCTTGGTCACCCACGAGGGCCCTGGATGGCCGGCTAATGTATAAAATGCCAAACACCCACCACTATTGGATCCACAAGCAAAAGTCCCCAGTAATGCCACCAATATATACTGGTCAAGCTCCTCCATAAACCCACCCTCCTCAAATAGGTTAGTATGCCTGTGAGTGTTCCTGCTAATAAGCTGCACTCCTCAAGGGTTAGAGCGAAAGACCCCAAAATTTTTTGTGCGGCCCGCCAAGTGAGAGAAACCAGAAGGTCTCACCCACTAGTCCCCAGGGATCTGTCATCCAGGTGGCCAGGACACTGCCATCGCCATTGGATCCAGTTCATGTGGGTGGATCTGGGCGAGAGGTCTCCAGGGAGTGAGACACCGGATGGTGCGACGCAGTATCCCCTTCCCTAAAACACCTCTACCCACCAAACCCTTTTTTACAACCCAAACATTTTCAGAGACAGTGTTAGGCAGAAACCTGTGCAGTTCCCTTAGGGACCACTGCAAAAGGCTTAGGACTACAGGTATTGGCAGTAAACCCAATTGGCAGCAGTCTGTACCACCCAGATTTACCTGGTAGCTGTGGCTGAGCAGCCAGACTTCTCTCAAGAAGAGAGAGAGAGACAGTATTTAGAGTATACAAGACAGGTACCAAAATACAGTAGCCCAAGCAAACACTGACCAGAGCTTGGGTATAAAAGTATATAATTATTTAAAAACACACTTTGTAATATACACTAATATGGCAAGCAAGTTCAAACACAGTCACTATTTATATATACATCCCCGATTACTTATTGAACAAGTTAGTTAAAACACCACTTATTTACAAACAGAGGTGAGCGCTTAACCTAAAATGGCACTCCAATAAGTTAGTTAAAAAGGGAGGGGGGGGGGGGGAAGGCAGAATAGGAAAATACACAATACCAACACTTTAAGAGTACCAGAGCATGTCAGAAATGGCAGAGTCTACTGAGGAGCAAGAAAGGCCAGGCCCACTCTTGGAGAGCAAGGCGGAATGTGTCCAAGATCACAGTTGAATAGTACTTTAAAGAGTCTTTGCAGATAGTTCAAAAAGGGTTGGATCAAGTCAGGAAAAGTTAGTTGGCAGGTCCCAAGTCACCCCAGGATAGAAAGTCAAGGATTTACGGGACACCTTGAACAGTCTGTTGCAAGGGAGACCAGGCGGGACACAGTATCTGAAATGGTGAGAAAGCTCCAGCAGGGGCAGTTCCTGGCAGCGGGTGCAAGTCAGTGCTTCGTCCAGGGGAAGAGGAGATCTTGACGTGGAGGAAAGCTGGAGGAGGTCGTTGCACTGCCAGGGAAGAAACCAGCCGCAGAGTTTCCCAGTTAAAAGATACTACCGTTTTATTCGCGGTAGTGGTGAAGCATGGGTATCCAGCCGCCGGGGTGCTTGGCACAGGCAATTCGACCACGAGACGATCCAGGAAGGCGAAAAAGAGGGCGAACTGGTTATCCACCAGTTCAGAGGAAGAAGACTCTCTGGGATGAAGATCTTCTCTGTCGTTGGGAAGTGGTGAGACGGTTCAGCAGGGCTCCACCAGTGGGGGTCGTCGTTGCAGGTCGGCTCAGCTTCTCCCTCTTCGGATTCTTTGGTCCTGTGGCGACTTCTGAAGTTCCAGTCCCCAAAGCCCTGCTTTTATGCAGAAAACCCCCATTCATCAGTCCTAGCCGTCACTCAAAAATGCTAAGTGGTGAGCTAAGAGTGAAGCCCGCCAAAAAGTGGAACAAAGGGCTCGACTTGGGTTGGAGTTACAGAGGCGAACACAAACGCCATTTTAAAACAGAGTCCTGGCAAAAAGACCCAACCGGGGAATAAATATTAAATAAATAACCCGGCAGTATCTTTAACATTGCACCAAAAAAAGTGGTGCGTTTAAAATCAATGGGAAAATCCCATAGGAAATATTCCGGTGGAATATTTCGCGTGGTAACCACTGCCACCAGCCAGAAACTCGACGAGGGGGGACTGCACAGTGCCCCCTCGAAAAACAGACCCAGGGACAATCTAATTACCCCTACCAGTACTTCCACAATATGATGGTTTGTACTGGTTCTGTTCACAATTTGAGACTAGTAAAGCCAATGGTGACTTTACATGCCCTGGGAGACCGTCAATCCCAGGGTATGGATTCTATGTTTGGGGGGTCACTATGACACCCCTGTGTTACTGCACTAAGGGTGCAGTGTAACACTTACCAAAACCACATGAAAACCCTATGGAGTAAAAGACCCCATAGCCCATAGCACATAACACACATTACAAAGTCAAAGGATCTCTCAAATCATGACTAAGAGTGGGAGAAAAGGAGTCTCACTCTTAGCAGGAGAAAAAGAAATCAACCCCAAAAATCCAGCATAGCTGGTGGGGGACTCACTAGGTATGGGAAATTAGCCACAGAGAATTCTCCCCAACAGACAGCCCGCTATAGGAGAAAACAGACTAACGCCCAAGCAGTATACCAGACGTGTCCCAATACAAAGGTCAGGCAATTACTGACCCAAAAAAACACGACTTCCATTAAGCTACCCAACACGGATAAAAGGAAGAGCATGAGAGCACACTCTGAGCGAGACAAAGCACACAAGGACATCATTCGAGGCGGCAGCTGAACAAGAGAAGACAGACAGCAGAACAGAAGGGGATCACAAGGAGGGACATTCCCTTGTCCCTTTTGACAAGGAACCATTACTTTCCAGAACCCTCAATAATAGAAAGTCTAAGACCAGGAAACAAGGCTGTAGAATCCTGCATTCTGTGTCAGATACCAGGGGCCCTCCCGTGTCAATAATCAATGCAGAGAGGAGAAGCAGCAGCCGCCGCCACGGTGGTGGTGGTGGTGGTGGTGGTGGTACCGTCCTTGGCTCCAAAAACAAAGAAGCATCAGTGAAATCAAAACGCAGTTGAGTTGGGGACACCGATACAAGACCGGTCTGTGTTGAAGCCAAGGTTGCAAGCAGCAACATTGTATGGCAAGCGCTGGAACGAACATTGTTAAAACGTGTGTTAAAACGTGTGATAAGAAACACAAGTAAAGTTGAACTGCTGACGAGTGATTGAACGTTAAAAGCAAGATACAATACCTTTGACAGAGTGGTCCGATCTCTGTACGGTATGCAGCTGAGAAGTAAAAAAAAAAGTGAAGGTGAGAAAAAGGTTACATCAAGAATAGACCGAGTAATTGTGAATCGAAGTGGTCCTGCAACCGGTCAAGCAAAATCCTGCACACAGTCGCAATGGCTTAGATTTTGTTGAAGTAAAGAAAGTTTGGAAAAGTAGATACATTTGGTCTGAGCCCGGTGGAGGACCTGTGGTGAACAGTAAATCAGCCGAGAAGTGGTACATGTGAAATCCAGATAAGAAAGGAACTTTGAATGCTCGTCACTTCAGGTCCTCTGAAGTAAGATGGCAAAGACTTTGCCACAAAAAGTACTGATTGAGTTTACCTGCATCCTCATGCTAGAGAAGCCAGAGCGCGTGCCAAGCTGGAGTGTGCAGCCTTGTCCCGTGCTGAAAACATGGGGAAGGGGCGCCAACAGCTCAAATATACTCACATTATTTCTTGAACACTTTTCTTTTGCTTAACATGGTTTCCCACACTATTTGTATTTAGAAGTAAGGATTGGCAATAGGTTTTTTAGATTAGGGCTTTTAATTTTGACTAGACACCAATAGGATTGCGTTATTTGATGGTCGTAGCTTGCTCCTATCTTTAGATTTAGGATTAGATGGGAGTTTTTCAAACCCAATTGAAGTTCAATAAACACCCATGAACTGTGATCACTTGTGTCCGTCTTACTGTTTTAATACCATGCCTTCTTTACACAGGCCCAATGGTTCTCTTCCCACAACTTAACATCCTCCGTCCCTGCTCCATGATGCAAGCTAGGTACATGAAGAGAAAGACATGTGGGCTTAAGGCAACTACCAATTTGCTGCCTGGCTCTGGTGGATGCAATCTCTTACAATATTCAAAGTTAGACGTACACTCATATCCTAGCCGCTTAAATGAATCGCTACGATCTAGGGTATAAATCATGGTGTCATAAAAAATAAAACCAAATGGACACCAGGTACCTTTTCACAAATATCCACTGTGTTAATGTCATCACTTTGTATTAATTGGAGCGGAATGCTGCAGTGGAATAAATCCAGTAATCTAGCACGGTTTAGAAAATAACCAGGTTACTCACTGTAGTGACCACCTTACTCCTAGTCCATACTCCCCTTTCCTCCATACTTATGGGACATCTCTCCGTCCTGTGGGACGGGACCGGAGCACTTTGTAAAAAGCATCCAAAATTTTCAAAAATGTGTCCTTCCTCTTTTTGCACGGGGCCCTGGCACAGGGCCGTAACCCCAGCCACCTTGGCTGTGCCCCACCCATCACCCAACAGTCCTTTTCCATCGCCAGGTCAGAGACCTATTAGCAATAAGAGGAACCTTATTAGAGGGGACGGCGGGCGGGCGTATGGAGGAAAGGGGACTATGGACTAGGAGTAATGTGGTCATTATAGTGTGTAACCTGGTTATACTCCTACATCCCGTTCCCTTTCCTCCATACTTGTGGGAGATTCCCAAGCACTCCTAACAGGAACTACGGGTGGATGGAAATGCCCCTTATTGAAAAAGGTTCTTCAGCACAGCCTGACCAAACTGAGCATCAGCTCTCGAACTCATGTCAAGACAATAATGCTTACAAAAAGCAGATGGGGAGGCTCAAGTAGCTGCCCTAGCGATGGACTCCCAGGGGACATACTTCTGAAAAGCAACTGCAGCTGCCTTGCCCTGCACCAGGTGTGCATGAATACCCTAAGGAGATTTCAGCCCTTGGACGGTGAAAGACTCCGTAATGCAGGCGGCAATCCACCAAGAAATAGTCGCCTTAGACGCCCGCTTACCCTGAGGGTTACCGAAAGGTCACAAAAAGAGAAGAACTCCTAAGCTCTGAAGTCCTTTCAAGGTAGAATTTAAGAGCCCATCTGACATCAAGACAGTGCAGAACCCTTTCTGCCTCTGAGGTAGGGTTCGGAAAAAAAAGACTGGCAGGGAGATCGACTGATTCAGATGGAATTCAGTTACCTCCTTCGGTAGAAAGGCAGAGTTTGTCCGTAGGGCCACTTTGTCCTTGTGAAAGACTGGAGCTGGAGCTCACTCACCCGCCTTGCTGACGTAACGGCGACCAGAAAGGACACTTCCTAGGATAGGTACTTAAGGGCCACCGTGGCCATTGGTTCAAAAGGCTTATGGCACAGCGCGGTCAGGACTACATTTTGGTCCCACGGCGGGTGCGGACTACGAACTGGAGGGTAGAGGCGCGTCAAGCCTGCAAAATGCCTCTTAACCACTAGGTTACTCAGAGTAGGAACATTGGTTTGTAGAAAGATAAGCGGAGACCGCTGAAAGGCAAGTTCTGCATGACAGAACGTGAACACCCGACGGACAGCACAGTGTCAATCGTAGCCACCCTTGGGTCCAACTGCTTTTCCAAACGCCAATGACAGACCTGAGCCATTTACTCCTGTATTGGGATCTGGTCGAGGGTTTCCTGGCTGCCTGGATAATGCGCATGTTTTCCGTAGACAAGTTACGATGCTCTAAAGACCTGAGCTCAGGCACCATGCCGCCAAGCTGAGCGATTGTGGGGAGGGGTGCCACATCTGCTATGCCCCTTGAAGAAGATCAGGTTACCGGTGACCCCCGATCGGCAGATACACCGACGGGTGATGAAGTTCTGAGAAACAAAACCTGGCCGGCCACCAGGGGGCTTTGAGTAGAAGGGAGCAGTTCACCAAATTCTTCAGCTTCCAAATTGCTCGGTGGACTAGAGGCAGTAAGGCATAAGCGCTCATGTTGTGCCATGGAATCTCGAGAGCATCCCCCCCAGAGAGGAGGCTCCCAGCCCCCCTCTGGAGGCATACCAAGGAAGCTTCTTGTTCACCGCTTAGCGAAAAGATCCACCTCCAGTGTGCCCCAACGCAAGAAGATCCATGAGAGGACCTCCGCCTTCAACTCCCACTCGTAGCTGACCACTGTCCACCGGCTGAGGGCATCTGCTGTGACATTCAGCTGGCCCAGGATGTGCACTGCAAGCAGCCAGACCCCATGAAGCACGGCCCACTCCCAAATCTGGATGGACAGGTCCACGAGACGGGGGTGGGGGAGGAGGGGAGGGGACTTTGTTCCCCTTTGCTTGCTGATGTAATACATCGACACCACATTGTCTGTGCGTATGCGTACCACCTTGTTGGCAATGATCAGTCTGAACGGCCTGAGCTAAAGGAAGATCGCCAAAAGCTCCAGATTTATGTGAAGAAGCTGGTCCTGAGGCGACCAGGGGGGGAGGGGGGGGGTTCGAAAACTGTAGAAGATCTAACATCGCACCCCAGCCCAGGAGGGAGGAGTTCGTTGTGATCGTCACCATCTGAGCTGAAACTCCGCACCCACCGACAGGTTGCTGAGAGATGACCACCATTCCAGGTCCACTCTTGTGGAAGTCGGAATCATTATCAGCTTGGAATCTGGGTCCACAGCCTGACGCCAAAAACTCCGAAGAGCCATCTGGGTCCGTCTCATCTTGAGACGAGCAAGAGGAAGTGCCAGCACACACTAGGCCATGAGGCCCAGAAGCCTCTGGAACCACCAGGCCGACATGCTCTCCGACTGCACAAACATCGGACACGTGGCTAACAGATCCGCCATTCTGTCCCCGGTCAGGTACACTCTGCAGTCGATCGTGTTCCAGCGAAAATGCAGGAAAATCAGGTCCTGCGAGACCGTCATGGAAGATTTCCACCAGTTCACTGTCAGCCCAAAATGGAACAGGAGCTGAAGGAGAGACTGGAGATTGCCTGCTGCTGCCAGCGGACAAGGGCTGCCTAAGAGCCAGTCCAAAAATGGATACACATGGATACCCTGGAGACGAAGATAGGCCACAATCACCGACATCTTCGTGAAGACATGAGGCGCCGAGCTGAGGCCAAAAGGAAGCACTTGAAACTGGAAGTGCTCCTCTCCCAAAGAGAAGCGGCGATATCTCCTGTGTGGGTTCCAAATCAGGATATGCATGTACGCATCCTGAAGATCCACGACGCTGAGCCAATCGCCCATCTGCAAGGAGGACCGTATCTGGCTGGGCGTGATCATCTTGAATTTCTCTTGGGGTAGGAAAAGATTGAACTGGGAAAGGTCTACGATGGTGCACAGGCCAGCCTGGTTGGGTTTGGGCACCGTAAACTGCCGGGAGTAGAAGCCCTCCTGCCGCTCCCCAAGGGGAACGGGTTCCACAGCTGAGGTCCAGAAGTTTCTGAACTTCGGCTTTGAGGGAGGGCGAGCCCGACCGCTGAAAAGGAGGGTTGAGGGGTGGGGCATGGGGGTAGGGGTAAGCAGAAGCCCGCTCAAGCAACTGACAAGACCCATCTGTCTTCTGTGATGGTCTGCCACGCCTCCCAATGAGACGCAATGCGTCCTCCCACCGGGGTCTCGTGCAAGCTCGGAAAACCCTCATTTAGTAGGTTTATCGGTGGCGGTGCCACCTGAACCGGAGGAGGCGGCTGAGGAGCAGGAGAAAAACTGCGTCCGTTGTTGCCTACGGCAGGTTGTTTCCCCGCAGGGGTATCCACTCTGCGAGATTTGCAGTCGAGCAAGCCCCTAAAGCCAGAGGAAGGTCGACTTTGCGACAACGGTCTCTGGGTTTTGAAAGGAGCCTTAACCAGGACTTAGCTGTCTGAGTGCTATCCTTGTCTTGGTGAGCTCAACATCGGTTGTAGAATGAAAAAGCTCCTTCCCATCGAACGGGAGGTCCAACACCTTGTCCTGCACTTTTGAGAATTTAGTGGCATGCAGTCACGCCTGTCGTGAGTTATCAACCCCCCAGCATAAGGCCCTGAGCAGAGGGGTCTACGTGATGAGCCGCAGCCTCCAAGAGAACCTGGGCCAGGACCCTGGCGTCGGATAGGCCTCCTTTAAAGTCTTCCAGCTTCTCGGCCAGGATAAAATCAAACTCCGACAGCTCTTTCCCCAACCGCATGTTAGCTCCCGCTAATATCAATTCACCGTTGGCCTGCCTGAGCTGCAAGGCCGAGTTGGCGAAGATTTTCCTCCTGAGGGAGTCGAGGAGCTTGTCCTCCTTTCCCAGAACCCGAGTAGCCGTCGTGGAAGAGGATGCTGCAGGCCTGGACTGCAAAGTGGCCGCAGCCACTACTGTGGAGGGGGCGGCGGACAAGACAGGGCCACCTCTTCCGAAGAATGCAGCCTGTATCTCGCGTCAATTTTCTTATTGACAAAAAGTCCAGAGTGTGGCTTTTCCCAGACTCTGCGGACCTCAGCCAGAACGTCCTTCTACAAGAACAGGCCGGAACGCTCCAAGGGATGCAGGGTGAATGCCCCAGAAAGCACGCCCTCCTGCGGAGCGGGTGCCTTAGGCATTGGAACATCTAAGAAGTTGATGTCCAGTACCCGGTCATGAAAAGCTCTGAGAGCGGGGAAGGTCCTCGCTGTCCTGATCGCCTTGCGAGTCATCTGTCAGATCAGGATCCTGCTGAACCATGTCAGGCGCTGCCTTGTCCACAGGGGACAATGTAGAAGGCACCGTAGGCAAGGGAGGCGCCGGCGGAACCACCGGAGGAACAGGTGGAGCCGGAGGCACAGGAGGACATATCTCCCTAAAAAGCCCTTTGAAATACTCCCACATGGGGTCGGTACACGTAAGCGTTTGAAATTTACCGAAAAAAGTGTCCTCCGGAGAATGTTTCGGAACCTGAGGAGGCCTCATGAGGTGAACAAATCCAGGGACGCAATGGGGAAGGGTGTCACACTGGCCCCTCCACCGACGTAGCCACATAAAATCAACGGTGCCGACCCTGCAGGCAACAAAACATTGCGTGGAAGAGGCATCCAAGCGTTCGTCATAAAGTGGCCGATAAGGTTGCGCACAAGGGACTACGTGCACCCAAGGGACCAAGCCCTACACCTGAGGTTGTAGGGGTAGCACCCAAAATGGCCACCGCGGTCGTGGCAGGAACGAGCGCCATTTTGTCCTCATCTGAGGGGAACTGCGGCACATAAGGAAGTGAAGCAGGGGTCCCCGTCAATGGATCAGGGGTCTTAACTTTAGCCTCAACATAAGGACCTCGGCAGAGCCGGTACTGTGAGGCCTGGAATGTTTTTGTCACATACTCACCGCAAAATTAGCCTTCGAAGGACGGACCTCGGCACTGCCGGTAAAAGAACTTTGCTTCTTTGCCCCCTCAACAGGTCTGGTGTCACCGCAAGAGCGGGACCGGTGAAAAACAGCTTTCACCAACAAGGCCTTGCCAGGCCCCTCAGTACTGTTGATAGCTTTAGCCTCTCGACGAGGGACCTCTGACCCAGGCCCGGTAACAGCCTTATCTGAGCGGGCCTCGAACATCCGTTCGGTAACAGCAAGCCCACACAAGGCCTCGGGGCGCACCCCGGTCTACTTCTTGAGGGAAGCCGACAGAGGCCTCAGAGCGAACTCCGGTACCCCACAACTCAGTAGAACTGGGTCTACAAACAGCCCCCCACAGGAGCGTTCTCCGGTATCCACAGGCCCCTTACGGAGACCCTCAGAGAAAACTCTGGTACAATTATTAGGCCCAACGGGCACCTCAGGGCAAACCCCAGTGGCAGGGCGATCAACGCCCCTCCCGGCCCGAGAGGAACCTGGAAACGTATCCCCCGGCCGGGGTGCTCTGAAAAGTAAACTTACCGGGCCTTTTTTCTTCTCGTCGCTGAATGCCTGAAAATGTGAAGGAGGAGTTCATCGGAACACCTCCTCCCACCGCTCCAACCAACGTTGAAGTGTCCAGACCGAAAGGGAGTCGCAGTCAAAACAGGAGTCCCAACGGTGATCCGGACCCAAGCACTCTAAATAAAGGATGGGATCCGCCCTCGCGAAACGACAGTGACACGATGAACAATCTGGAAAGTCTAGTTTGAACGACAGACTAGTACACGATCGCTAGCGAGAGCCAGAGGGGAAAAAGTAAAGAAAATCTTCTGAGGATGCAAGTGCGTCCAGTCCCGAAGAAGCGGAGAAAAGGAGTGATGGGCGAAGTGGAGCCAAGATGGGCGGGGTTACGGCCGCGTGCCGGTCCCTGCGCAGAGAGGAAGGACACATTTTTGAAAAACATTTTTTGGATGCTTTTTACAAAGTGCTCCGGTCCCGTCCCACAGAACGGAGAGATGTCCCAAAAGTATGGAGGAAAGGGAACAGGACGTAGGAGTATGTTCATTGGCATCGCAGAGGAGGCTCTGTGTTAAGAAAGCCTCGATTTCGGTATTGCAAGACAACGTGCTATAGGCCTGCGCTTGAGACTGAACAACCTGGTCATGCGTACTCAGGGAAATCCCAGTCGCTGTGATAGGAAGCCTAGCATCCATATGGGACACTGCGGTCATCCACTGGTTGAGTCTGCAAAAAGGAACCGACAGTGGCTTTTCTGTTGTAGTTCAAAAATGGGAGCCAATGGATTGTTGTTACTCGGTTCATCATTGCAGCCTGGGGCCTCTACAGCTGGGTCAGTAGGCGTGAATCTGGGGGGACACTGGTAGACATGACAACAGTACGCAAGCAGTGATTGTCAGAAGGATAATTTTCAATAGATGACATTTCCTCTCTTCCCCCATTAGCACACAATTAGAAAATGTTACAGCCTTACTAATGGACATACAGGTCGGCTCTTTAGCAGAAGGAGATTGAAAAATAGGAAATAGTGCTGGTGTGGCTCCAACGCTTGCGCAACAGGGTTCCCACTAGATGCTGCTGCCACCAAGCACTTACTTATTAATTCATGGCTCATACATCAGGGCCTGGCCGACAACCCTATGGTGATGCCTCTTAAAACCAGTCCTGAAAGACGGGTTAGTGTTTGGTCAGTTACAATCATCCTCGAGTCACCCAAAGGGATATAGATTTGGGTGTTCAAGGTTAGGAGATTTGCCATTGGTGCAGTTAGGGGCTTCTCGTGCAGACGTGAATCAATCAGAGTTGCTTCTTGGTTAAAAAAAAGCCCTCGATAGCCCATCTACCATGTCCATTGTTTTGGAGTTGCAATTCTTGCAAGTCCAATTTATTGGCAACAGCATTGCATTTGGCAAATAAGTCAGTCTACAATGATTCCAAGATGCTAAACATGGTAGCTTAAGAACAGTTTGTTTGCCAAATCAAAAGCAGTGAAACGAATGGAATCAGGCGAGGAAATACCAACATTCCAAAACAATAGGACAAGATGTAAATCTGTAAAAAAAATGGTCAGTATGATGGGACTCCTAGTGTGCAAGAAGATGGCCGGTAATGTCATCCAGCGCCAACAATGGCGAGTCTAGCTTAGTCGGGATCGTTGGCAAGTCATGAAAAGTTGCCCAAATGTTAATGCCAGAATGGAATTTACCAAGCTCAACTTTTCCCGCTCCTTCCTGTTTTTTTGACTTCAAGTGGTGGAATTGCTTTGGAGGAATCATTAGAGGGAGCAGAATAATAGAAGAAGCTTGCGTCAATGCAGGTAGAATGTCAATATTCCTAGAACATTCAGGAGCAGAAATGTTAGTGCCATGTCAATCTGTTCAATAGGCTTCGATCCCAGGCACTAGTGGATCAAATAGTTCCGTTATTACCTCCGGAGTTGAGGCCCCAGTGAGTATAGGGAGGTCAGCACCATCCTTTCTCCCTTACTTGTCGAATAAACATCTGTTATTTTAGGTTTAACCACCGAGCCCTCCACAAGTTCAACATGCGCCGGGGCAAGCACGCTTCGCACGTCGAGTGTTCTTAGCTGGGATGTCAGCTGGCCCCCTATCGGAACATTCTGTCCCACTTAGTTCAAAAACTCGTCCACTGATGTGATTGGTATAGCTCGGTCCTTTGTGGCACAGATCAGGGAAAAAGTCATGCATTTAAACGTGCACACCAAAAAAAAGCACTATGAGCACATCGCTTCAGTGTGGACCGTGAAGCAATCACAAATGGCAAATGGAATTCAAATTCAATGTATGACGTAGGTTAAAATAAAACCCCTCGCAAGTCCACCGCTAGCTGAACAGGACTTTGCAACCAAGGCAGAAATCGACAAATACAACAGGGGCACAATCCCAGATGATCAGCCACTCATGGCCGAGTATAAATTGTAGCAATGCCCCCACCATACTCCCAGTCTGCCAGACTGTAATTGGTTTTGACAACATGGGTAAACAGGACTTGCCGAGCACCGAGCTGCCAGATAGGGTCCTGTAATCGATAGAAAACTTGATGCTGCTCCAAATTGCTAGTGGTCAGGCAAGTAAAAATGCTGGGGTGGTGGTTCAAAGGGCGTAATTAACAGCCCCACAGTCACCACGAGTAGTGTCGAAATGTATGGTCCTGCAGTTGCACTCTCCTCACCAGCTACTGAAAGCTATTTTACACTTTTCCCCACTCCCAACCCAATCCCACAAGGCCTCTCTGCAAGGTCCCAACTACTAGTGGTCCTCACCACATAAGTCAGGTGGGGCACTGTGTGGGTGGGGGCTTGTTCTAGGCAAAACCTTTTAAAATGAAAATGTAGGGCTATGGGGGATAAAATTGACTAGAGTCGGCGGGTTTGGTGTGCTGCATGGGTAGTGCCACTTGACTTAAATTGGCACCATGGCATGCTGGATGCTTACTGCTCCGTTTACCACAATTTCCACTGCGCCACCGACGGCGAGATAGCAACAAGTCTGAGTACCTCTCCGCGGGAACCTCACCAGCACCGGCATGGAGCTCCTGGAACTTGCTCAAATCCACTGAAACCTCCGTCAGCAGACTTTCCTCCTCCGGGGCTTAAAGGAAAGCACCAAGGAACCTGCACAAGCATGTCACACCTCCAAACAGCACTGTTGTTGCTGAGTCAATCACTCGCTCACAACCGCTTAAGCCAATGTGAAATGATTCTTCCCCACATTGTCGAGTAGTGCAATATCTGGTTTTGGGAGACTAGCAGGAAATCCAAGTCAGTCGGACATCATTCCTACAGCAAACCCTTAATTCGGGTGGCTTATTTGGAAATCTATACCCAAGCACAGACTGATCTTACTTCGCTCAATGGACAGACCTCTCCTCTGGGTAGAGCTAGTCATTCTGCTCTCCAATCTGCAGTTTGTTTCCCTACTTCATCTTCCAGAATTCCTCTCTGTGCATCCCATGATAATCTCGCATTGTCATAGAAGTGCGTAACCAGCCTCATAATTAACAAAGATGGGAGGGAAATGCTCTTTTCTAAAAATAAAAAAAATAGCAATTTCGTTTTTATGCATAACTATTACGGTGTGACAAAATTATGAATATTTTCAGATTCTGCAAGTCGGTGTGAACATTTAGAGAAGTTAATGAATATTGCGCGATGGCATCTGACAGATGCCCACATTTTTACAATTTTCTGGAAATTTAAAACGTGGCGACTCCCATTGTAGTTTACATAATCGCAAAGGTCAAAATCGCAAGTCAATCGGAGATTGCATGGCGATGCAGATTAAGTTTGCGATTACACATTTTAATGTTCGTTTTTTTAAATGTAAATGCCTCCAATTTTCTATCATGCAATTGCAGCTGTCCTCCCCAGAAGGCAATAATGATAAATCGCCTAAATATTCCCTCTACAGTGATCATCAAAAGAAAAATTTAGTGTGCACATTTTCCATAACCGTTTACCTTGACTAGTCAAAGATGACATCAGTTACCTTTTATGTGAAGTGACACATGTAACAGACGGTTATATTCAATGATGCACGCAGTGATGACTGACAGTATCTTCAATGCAAGACTGTTTATTGGTTACAGCAAACATCAGTGGTCATCCATCCTTTCCATTGTCAGGACTCTCCCTCTCTCAACGGGGTGCATGATCCACTCATCCAGCCAGCTGATGGGAGTTCCAAGATGTATGAGCCTGCTTGTTCAAGCAGGGAAGTGCAGGATATAAATACATTCTTCGCCTTTGCACCAGACAAACAGCCTATAAGGAGGATACCACCAGGTTAGTATTTCTTCACCCGTATACCAGTGTGACCTGACTGGGACCCCTATGTCCCAACGACGATGAAATCTAAATCCTCCCTGCCTTCCCCAGATAAAGCAAGAAGGGACAAGTTTACATAGAGTTGGACAGCAAGAACACCTCCAAGCGAATTCTGAAGTAACATACAAAGAACATCTTCGCGGTCCAGACCCTGCTGCTTCTTCCTTGTGCTCTTAGCAGTGGGATGCATCCATCGTGTTCTCAACCACAGTGCATTGCTATGCACAAGTGCATCGTGTTGCACTGTTTCTCATCTTGCTCATAGCACATGCCCTTCGGAGGCATCAAATGTGCTCCTAAACACAGTGGATCTAAAAATATGTAGCGACTACCTAAAGCGTCTTGCATTTTACCTTATATACCATATGGTACTGCCATTTTGCATTCAGCCTTAATGACTCACATCACTCAATTCCACATTCTTTCATTTAAGTAAATGTAATTAGCATTCCACTTTGCCTGGCCTTTAAATCAATTGCCTAGAAAATATCCCTTAAGAATCTCATGTGTTTCAATATGCATAACTAGTTTATATGTGCTGCACTTGAAAACCTTTGAGCATATAATTTACGATACGATTGTTCTGTTAGATGTTCAACCTTAGATGCAAGTCTCATCTTGCAATCAAACAGTAGGTCACTCATTCTCTTCACATCATTTTGCACTCTGTGCGTGGAGGCCATCAATCCGCCTTCCTCTTTTAGGCCTGTTACTGCATTGTCACTCCCTTTAAAGAGGGAGTGCATAGTGATGCAGGTCATGTAAGAGCTGTGCTTTTCTCCAATGCGTTAAGTTGCATTGTAACACGCGTGAGAAAGGTCCTCTTCAGAGAAAACAGTTGCTCAGCTGCGTCCTTTGAATCAGCCCCCCCCCCCCACCCTAGTCGCGTACATGCTCTTGCACGGATCCATTGTCTATAGTAGCATCACGCGCCATACTGCCTCTACCAGTTTGTTTTAGCCCTCCCTTTTACTTTCATAGCAATAAATGGTGTTGCAAGTACAGTCAACAGGTCTCATGTTGGGCTGGGCATTGGCATGATAATTTCATATCCCCCCCCCCTGCCCAGTTGTGCAGCATGGCAGTGAAGTGGTCCTATTGGTTCTGCATCTTATCCGTTCACTGACAAGTTTACTGGCAACTCTGTTCATCTGTTTTTTTCCCCTTGTTTTGTGCACAATGGCACCCATTGCTCACTGTCAACTCTTCACTGGAAACCTGCTGTGCTTGCAGGTACTTATTCTCTCACCACAAATTACCAGGTTACTCACCGTAGTGACCACCTTACTCCTAGTCCATAGTCCCCTTTCCTCCATACTTATAGGACATCTCTCCGTCCTATGGGACGGGACGGGAGCACTTTGTAAAAAGCATCCAATTTTTTTTCAAAATTGTGTCCCTTTCCTGTGCGGGGCCCAGCACGCGGCCGTAACCCCGCCCACCTTGGCTCCGCCCGAGTCCTTTTCTATCGCAGGGTCAAAGACCCATTAGCAATAACAGAGGAACCTTAATAGAGGGGACGGCGGGCGTATGGAGGAAAGGGGACTATGGACTAGGAGTAAGGTGGTCACTACGGTGAGTAACCTGGTAATACTCCTACATCCCGTCCCCTTTCCTCCATACTTATGGGAGATTCCCAAGCACTCCTTACAGGAACTATGGGTGGAAGGAAATACCCCTTACTGAAACAGGTTCTTCAGCACAGCCTGGCCGAACTGAACGTCAGCTCTAGAGCTCATATCGAGGCAGTAATGCTTACAGAAAGCAGATGGGGAGGCCCAAGTAGCCGCTTTAGCGATGGACTCCCAGGGAGCATACTTCTGAAAAGCAACCGCGACTGCCTTGCCTCGCACCTGGTGTGCATGGATACCTTTAGGAGGTTTCAGCTTTTGGACGGTGAAAGATTTCGTGATACAGTTGGTAATCCATCTGGAAATAGGTGCCTTAGACGCCGGCCTGCCCTGAGGCTTACCAAAGGTCACAAACAGTTGGGAAGAGCTCTGAAGCTCGGAAGTCCTGCCCAGGTAGAACCTAAGAGCTCTTCGGACATCCAGGCAGTGTAGAACCCTATCCGCCTCCGAGGCAGGGTTCGGAAAAAAGACCGGAAAGGAAAATCAACTGATTCAGATGGAATTCGGTAACTACCCTTGGTAGGAAAGCTGGGTTCGTCCGAAGGACTATCTTGTCCTTGTGAAAGACCAAGAAGGGGTGCTCCACCGACAATGCCTGGAGCTCACTCACTCTCCTCGCTGATGTAACGGCTACCAGAAAAGACACTTTCCAGGAAACTTACTTGAGGTCAGCCGTAGCCATTGGCTCAAAGGGTTTATGGCACAGCGCCATCAGGACTACATTTAGGTCCCCAGGCTGGTGCGGACTACGAACCGGAGGGTAGAGGCGTGTCAAACCTGCAAAAAGCCTCTTAACCACTGGGTTACACAGAGAATAAGAGCATTGTCTATAGCAAGATAAGCGGAAACCACTGAAAGGTAAGTTCTGCATGACAGAACGTAAACACCTGACTCTGCTAGGGAGGACACGAAGGACAGCACTGTGTCAATTGTAGCCACCCTTGGATCCAACTGCTTTTCCAAACACCAACAACAGAACCTGAGCCATTTACTCCTGTATGGGGATCTGGTCGAGGGTTCCTTGGCTGCCTGGATAATACGCATGTTATCCGTAGACAAGTTAAAAAGCTCTAAGACTTGAACTCAGGCACCATGCCGCCAAGCTGAGCGATTGTGGGGAGGGGTGCCACATCTGCTGTTCCTCTTGATGAAGGAGATCTGGGGTTACTGGTAACCTGATCAGCGGAAACACACGACAGGTGTTGAAGTTCTGAGAACCAAACAACTGGCCAGCCCCCATGGGGCCATGAGCAGAAGGGAACAGTTCACAGAGTTCTTCCCCTTCCCAATTGCTCGATGAACTAAAAGAGGCGGGAAGGCGCAAGCTCTCATGTTGTGCCATGGAATCTCGAGAGCATCCCCCAGAGAGGAGGCTCTCAGCCCCCCTCTGGGGGCATACCAAGGAAGCTTGTTTACCACCATAGCGAAGAGGTCCACCTCCGGTGTGCCCCAACGCAAGAAAGTCCATGAGAGGACCTCCGCCTTAAACTCCCACTCATAGCTGACCACTGTCGGCCGGCTGAGGGCATCCGCTGTGACATTCAGCTGGCCCGGATGTGCACCGCAAGCAGCCAGACGCCATGAAGCATGGCCCACTCCTATATCTCAGTGGACAGACCAACCAAAGGTGCCCCCCTCCCCTGCAGGCAAGAAAAAAATTGTGCGGAAGGGGCATCCGAGTCATAAACTGACCGAAAAGGATGCACACAAGGCCGAGAAACCAGCCCTACACCTGAGGCCGATGGCGGAGCTGTAGAGGTAGCGTTCAAAATGGCCACTACGGTCATGGCAGGAACGGGCGCCTTTTGTCATCACCTGAGGGGAACTGCAGCACATGAGGAAATGAGGCAGGGGTCCCAGTTGATGAATCAGGGGTCTTAACTTTAACCTTAAAATAAGGAACCTCGGCAGAACCGGTACTATGAGGCCTGGAATGTTGCTGCGACATACCAACCGCCAAATTAGCCTTCTCAAGAAGGACCTCGGCGCTGCCAGTAAAGAAGAATTTCCCTTCTTTGCCCCCCTCAACAGATCTGGTGTCTCCGCAAGTGCAGGAACAGTGAGAAACCACCTTCACCAATAAGGCCTTAACAGGCCCTCAGAAATGTTGGTAGCTTTAGCCTCTGTACCCGGGACCTCGGGCCCAGGTCCGGTAACAGCCTTACTCGCGCGGGCCACGAACATCCATTCGGTAGCACCAAGGCCTCGGGGCGCACCCCGGCATAAGAGCCAGTCGTCCAAATACGGATACTCATGGATACCCTGGAGACGAAGTTAGGCCGCAATCACCAACAGCATCTTCGTGAAGACACGCGGCGCCGAGCTGAGGCCAAAAGGAAGCACTCGAAACTGGAAGTGCTCCTCTCCCAAAGAGAAGCGGAAACATCTTTGTAGGTTCCAAATCAGGATATGTATGTACGCGTCCTGAAGATCCACCACGCTGAGCCAATCGCCCTCCTGCAAAGGGGAGCGTATTTGGCCGGGCGAGATCATATTGAATTTCTCTTGGGGTAGGAAAAGCTTGAACTGGGAAAGGTCTAGGTGCGCAGGCTAGCCTGGTTGGGTTTGGGCACGTAAACAGCCGGGAGTAGAAGCCCTCCCCTCGCTCCCCAAGGGGAACTGGTTCCACATCTGAGGAGCAGAAGTTTCTGAACCTCGGCCTTGAGGGAAGGTGAACCCGACAGCTGAAAAAGATGGTTGAGGGGTGAGGTAGGGGGTAAAGGTAAGCGGAAGCCCGCTCGAGCGACTGACACAACCCATCTGTCTTCTGTGATGGTCTGCCACGCCTCCCAATGAGACGCAATGCAACCTCCCACCGGGGTGTCGTGCGAGCGCGGAAACCCTCATTCGGCAGGCTTATCGGTGGCGGTGCCAACCTGAACCTGATGAGGCGGAGGAGCGGGAGAAAAACCGCGTACACTGTGGTCTACGGCGGTTATTCCCCGCAGGAGTATCCACTCTGCGATTTTTGCGGTCGAGGAAGCCCCTAAAACCAGAGGAAGGTCGACCTTGCGACAACAGTCTTTGAGTCTTGAAGGGAGGTTTCACCAGAACAGACAATGATTTGGCCGTCTGGGTGCTGTCTTTGGTGAGCTCTACATCCTTAACATCAAATGGAAGGTCCAGAACCTTGTCTTGCACCTCCTTCGAGAACTTAGTGGCATGTAGCCATGCTTGCCGCGAGGCATCAACCCCTAGCATCAGACCCCGAGCCGAGGTGTCTACGTGGTGAGCCGCAGCCTCCAGGAGATCCTGGGCCAAGACCCTGGCATCGGAAGGGCCTCCTCTGAAATCCTCCAGCTTCTCGACTGGCATGTGCTCCGCAAACTCTGACAGACCTCTCCACATCCGCATTTTAGCTCCCACCAAAATCAATTCTGCATTGGCCTGCCTGAGCTGCAAGGCCGAATTGGCAAAGACTTTCCTCCCTAGGGAGTCCAGGAGCTTGTCCTCCTTTCCCAAGACCTGAGTCGCCGTCGCGGAGGAGGAAGCTGCAGGTCTGCATTGCAACGTGGCTGCAGCCACCACTGTGGAGGAGGGAGGCAGACGAGACAAGGCCACTTCTTCCGAGGAATTTAGCCTGTACCTCGCGTCAATCTTTATTGTCAAAAGTCCCGAGTGCGGCCTTTCCCAAACTCTTTGGACCCCGGCCAGAACGTCCTTCTGCAAGAACAGGCCGGTACGCTCCAAAGGAGACAAGGTGAACACCCCAGAAAGCACTCCCTCCTGCGGAGCAGGTGCCTCGGGCACCGGAACATCTAAGAAGCTCATCGTGTCCAGTACCCTGTCATGGGACGGTCTGGTAGAGCGGGGCAGGTCCTCGTTGTCCTGATCGCCTTGAGGGTTATCTGACAGGTCCGCCTCCTGCTGAGCCGAGTCAGGCCCTGCATTGTCCACTGGGGACAATGGTGGCACAGGCGGAAGCGCAGGGGGAGGCACCACAGGCAAGGGAGGCGCCGGCAGAACCACTGGGTGGAGCCGGAGGCGCGGGTGGACAAATCTCCTTGAAAAGCCCCTTGAAATATTCCCTCATGGGGTCGGTGCGCATAAGCGCTTGAAATTTACCGAAAAAGGCGTCCTCAGGAGATTGCTTCGGAACCTGAGGCTTCTCATGCGGTGGACAAATCCAGGGACGCAACGGGGAAGGGTATCACACAGGCCCCTCCGCCGACGTATCCACATAAATCAAGGGAGCCGTCCCCGCGGGCAACAAAATATTGTGCGGAAGAGGCATCCGGGCGTTCCAATCATAAACTGGCCGGTAAGGATTCGCACACGGGACTTTAGGTTCACCCGAAGGACCAAACCCTACACCAGGGGCCGATGGCGCAGTTGTAGGGGGTAGTACCTAAAATGGCAGCCGTGGTTGTGGCGGGAACGGGCACCATTTTGTGCTCATCTGAGGGGAACAGCAGCACGTGAGGAAGTGAGGCAGGGGTCCCCGTGGATGGATCAGGGGTCTTAATTTTAGCCTTAACGTAAGGAACCTCGGCAGAGCCGGTACTATGTGACCTGGAATGTTTCTGCGACATACCAACCGCCAACTGAGCCTTCGAAGGAAGAGCCTCGGCACTGCCGGTAAAAGAAGAAACTTTCTTCTTTGTCCCCTCAACAGATCTGGTGTCACCACAAGAGCGGGAACGGTGCGCTGTCACCGACAGGGCCTTGCCCGGCCCCTCAGAACTGTTGATCGCCTTAGCCACTGTACGAGGGACCTCGGACCGGTAGAAGCCTCATCAGCACAGGCCTCGAACATGCGTTCGGTAACCTCAAGCCCAGCCAAGACCTCGGGCATACCCCGGTTTTGTTTGAGGGAAGCCGAAAGAACGGCCTCAGAGCAAGCTCCGGTACCCCACGACTCAGTAGAACTGGGTCTACACACAGCCCCACAGGAGGGGCCTCGGAGTGTACTCCGGTGATCACAGGCCCCTTACGGAGACCCTCGGAGAAAACTCCGGTAGAATTATTAGGCCCGACAGGCACCTCGGGGCGAACCCCGGTAAAAGAGCAATCAACGCCCCTCCCGACCCGAGAGGGGCCCGGGAAGGTATCCCCCCGGCCGGGGTGCACTGAAAATCAAAGAACTTACCGGGCGTTTTTTCTTCTCGTCGATGAACGCCTGAAAATGCGAAGGAGGAGTCTGTCCCAACACCTCCTCCCACCGCTCCAACCGACGTTGAAGAGCCCAGACCGAAAGGGAGTCACAGTAAAAACAGGAGTCCCAACAGTGTTCCGGACCCAAACACTCTAAACAAAGAGGATGGGGATCCACCCTTGCAAAGCGGCGGTGACACGATGAACAGTCTGGAAAATCTAGTTTAAAAGACAGACTAGTAAACGAACGCTAGCGAGAGCCAGAGAGGGGAAAAACGGAAGAAAATCTGAGGATGCAAGTGCGTCCGGCCCCGATCGTGCGGAGAAAAGGATTGATGGGCAATGCGGAGCCAAGGTGGGCGGGGTTACGGCCGCGTGCCGAGGCCCAGGCAGGAAAGAGGGGGACAGATTTTTGAAAAAACTTTGGATGCTTTTTACAAAGTGCTCCGGTCCCGTCCCACAGGACGGAGATATGTCCCATAAGTATGGAGGAAAGGGGACAGGACGTAGGAGTATTAATTTTTTCCAATCGCTCATTGGCATTTCTTGTGCTCTACGTTCCTATTGGTCTTCTATGAATTTGTTTTCATGGCACTTCCTGTGGTTGCTGGCAGCCCTTGTAGATTTGCCAACCTTATCGGCACTTGATGGCCCCGATGCGGCTTATTGGCATCGGCTTAATGTGTTCGTAGGCACCTGTAGGGGTCATCTCTGGTTTCTCTAGGCCCCATTGGCTCTTGGGTCTTTACATTCCTTGTGGACCTACTCGGGATCCATTAGTCAATGCCTGAAGTGCATTTCCCTCTGTCTCCCTAAATCTATTTATAAAGTAAATTTATAGGGCTTAGCTGCTTAAAAAATAAGCTGCCTGCCGTCCAATGGAGTATCATTTCAGTCTCTAGCCATCTGGCTTGTCCATTAATGTAATCTTCCAACTGGCTCCAACTGTACTGAAGACAGTTGGCTCGTCAGCAAGCAAAAACTGAAACGTACAAAGCATTTAAAACAAAGGGGGGGGGGATCTGGGAGTCTACCAGCACAAACACAGCCCATTGACTTGTTCTTGGGTGGATGGCCCCTGTGAGAGTCTCAACCAAGTCTTTAGCTCACTGTCCCTTTCACAGAGGACAATGGGCCATGTTTGTGCTGGTAGAGAGACTCCCAGACCCCCCCCCTGTTTTGCATATTAAGTAGCTTTGGGTCTCACCCTAAGTTACCAGGGGAATCCAGATGTGGACCCCTTGCTCATGGTTCTTAGAGGCACAGCTCCACCTCACTGATGATGCCCAACAAAGCTGAAACACGTATATGGGGTTGCTGTTGGTACTCTTGTTCAGAGGAGAATTGCCTAGCATTTCGGTGCTGGACTGCCCCAGGGCAGGACAAAGACAAATATGCAGGGATATTTCTCCTCTGTGAAAGGGACAGTGAGCTAAAGACTTGGTTGAGACTCTCCCAGGGGCCATCCACCAAAGAACAGATCAGTGGGCCGTGTTTGTGCTGGTAGAGAGACTCCCAGACCCCCCCCTCTGTTATACATAGCATTTAGTTTATGCTTTCATTTCAGCCTCTATGGGTTTAACTTAGCCATTTTGCAATGCTGCCCTACCCTTTTAAAGTACATTACACAGCAAAATGAAACTAGTATTTTCAGTCCTATTCTTAAATTTGACCAAAATATAGTTTTAAATGAATTACTAACATTACAGAATAAAGGAGCACAAACATTTTCTCATCTCATTGAAACTGATGATGCAACTTTACTGTTTGACATCCTCTTTACAAATGCCATCTGTTTACTAACTACATGAAGAAATCCAGTACTTGAAGACTTTAATTACATGGCTTGATGTATTCCCCAAGAATAGGGCCTAGCTATCACACATAACCTAGTTCATTCTTTGAAATGAAAGTCAATCCAAAAGTCACTTCATTGTATGCACAACATTCAGACGCGCTACAGTTTGACAGGCACCCTTTTTAAATCGTGACAGCAAGCAGGAGGTGAAAATCTTCAGTATATGCAAGAGTCTGTAGATATCATTTCACTTCCTCAGCCAAAAATGTCTTTTACATTTTATTTATTACAGGCCTCATTAGCTAGAATATTTTACATAATATGCAAAAGAAAAAAGAAACATGAGGCATAATATACTGCTGTGCTTGGCTTTAATATGCATGCTTGCTAATTGGGGCAAATATATTTTCTCCAAGTCGCGTCAAGAACTTGCTATTCATTTGAATGAACAATATTTATCGTTCACATACATAATCATGTGCGTGATTCACAATCCATCTGTGTGACAGAAAATATATCAGAGCTCGACCCCATTTTCATGTCAGAAAATGAAATTGCATGCCATTCAGACACTCCATTTTCACGGTCATCCCTCCCCAATTCAATGAGTAGTACTCAGAGGAAAGCAAAACTCCTGTTTATTCTGACTAAAGACAATATTCATAACTATGCACCCATCCGCTACATGGTGCCGGTGGGGAAGAAAACGGTGGGTTCCGACTTGGGGGAACGGTCGATCAACTCAGTCCCCAAAATGGAACCAGTGATGTCTGGTTATTACAATCAAACAATCAAACAATGCCTTTGCAAACTAAAAATGCTTAATTCCTTACCCACCTCCCTCCCAAACCCCCAGAAAGAAGTCTATCCAGTTTCGTTTTTGCAGTGCTTCAAAAAGGTAGAGAAATCTGGCTCTAAGTGTTATATATACACATGAGCACGTTACTATAAGATCATACAGTTCATCAACTTTGATCAAGGGTAGTCTGTTAGAAATGGTCACGGCGACTACCATTCACCCCTCCTCCAGGATCCCAAAAATCAATAAGGATGTTTATTTAGATTCAAAGAACACTGAAGGGTTTAACCCCTTGAGTGCCATGGGCGAGGTATCTCGTCCTTGGCAACAGGGGGTTAATCCCAAGGACGAGATACCTCGCCCTTGGCACTCAAGGGGTTAATGAAACAAAATAGAAGGCATTGAATGGCGAAATACCTAAATCACCAATAAAGGGCATGGCACTGGGGAGGGGGGTGGGCATGGCAGTTAAAGCTCCCAATTCAGACCATCTTTTTTGACCATCAGGACAGGTCTATAAGTGCAAACATTGTTTTTCCCTTTGCAGCTCGGTCGCGGTTTTCAGATTGGCTCTGCTGTCAGACATACATTGTACAACATTTCAGTGCCAACTTACTTTTTTTTTTAAAGCTGCACTATGGCTGGCGTCACATTATATGGGGCCTTGTTAGCCAAATCAAGACAGTTAACATGCCCCTGTACTCAAGTTGCCCCTGTACTCAAGTAGCCCTAAAGTGCCCCTGCGAAGAAGAATAACCAGAGGACCAAGACAGATCCCCGGCTTGCTGCCATGCCCAAAAACAGCCTCCCCCACCAACAACTTCACTCCAATATGGACGGAAATCACTTAGTTGCAGGTAGGGACCGCCAAAGAAGCATTGTGTTCATTCTCCACCTACTCAAGCTGCCTTCCAGACTGATCGATTGCTGCCAGACCTATGCTGTTTGGACATTTATGATATGGCATTTATAACGCGCCTATGCACTAGTGTTTCGAGGCGCGACGAGGCAAGGGAGGGGGAACAGAGGGAAGACAGACAACAATCTTACTAGGCCAGGTGTCACTCAGATCGTGCAAGTACATGGGAAGGGGAAGGGGGGAAAGGGAAAAGTGCGTGGGGAAGGGAGAGGGGAAAGTGCAGTACATGGGATAGTAGAATAGGATAATTGAAATGCCAGATGGTGGCAAGTGCAGTTAAGAGCAGACATAAGTGCTGGTAGGGGGACTGTAGGGATACAGAACAGTCCCCAGGTGCAGGGATTGCCAGGGAGGCAGTGCAGGTGTGTAAATTGTAGGGACTGGGCCCGAGATCAGAAAGGGTGGCCAGGTAACCAGTGCAGTTTCAACCATGAATTTAGCAGGGGAGAGAAGGCAGAAGCAAAGAAGAAGGTTTTGAGGTGCTTCCTGAACCAGAGATAAGTTTCAGGGAGGCAGGAAGGATGTTCCAGAGGGATGCCCCTGCTAAAGAGAGCGATCTACCACCAACTTGTTGCTTGGAGAAGCGACTGACCCTGAGGGAGTTGGAGGCGGATGAGCAAAGAGCTCGAGAAGGAAGATATTTGGGAAGAGAGTTGAAGGTATTGCGGGCCCAGGCCACAGAAGGCCTTGTGGACAATGCAGAGGGTTTTGAACGTAATCCTCACAGCCACTAGGGGCCAGTGCAGTGATTTCAGCCCTGGAGAGATACGATCCCTGGGCTTGAGGCCAAGGACAAGTCTTGCAGTCTTGTTCTGGATAAGTTGCAGAGGGTGGAGAGTAGAGGCAGGCATATTTAGATAGAGGCTGTTACAATAGTCCAGTCTAGAGAACCACGGCTCTGGAGACAGCTTCTGGGGGAAGGAGAAGAAAGGAAGAATACCTGAGGTGTAGCTGGTAGTGTAACTTCTTAGAGACGTCCGATGTGAGGAGAGAAGGAGTGTGGAGTCGAAGATGACCGAGGTTTTTAAGCTTGCAGGTGGGAACAGGAAGAGGGCCAAGAGAGGCCGGCCAGAGAGCTGCAGGGAAGGAGGGAGTGGGTGTGCCCATGAGTAAAATCTCAGTCTTACTGGCATTAAGGCAGAGGTCATTGGCGGCACACCACTCCTGGATAGCCGACAGTCAGAGATGAGGGAAGGTGGAGGAGGCCGAGGGTAGCCTGAAAATGAGCTGGGTATCATCCGCATAGCACTGAAAATTGGGGCAGAGCGCTGCGATGCGGTGGGCAAGGAGTGCCAGGTATTGGTTGAACAGCCAGGGAGAGGTCAGATCCCTGGGGGACACCACAGGTAGAGAAAAAGATAGAGAGGAAGGACCCAAGTTCGACCTGGGACGGTCGGTCAGAAAGGAAAGAGGTCAGCCGCACCAGAGCCTGACCAGTGATACCCAAGTTATCATGGAGACGGTTGAGCAGGATGGCATGGTTGACAGTATCGAAGGCAAAAGGGAGATCAAGCAAGATGAGGACACAGGGTGTTGGAGTCAAGATTAGAGAGCAGATCTTCACAGATGTTCAGAAGAGCAGTTTCTGTGCTTCTGGCAATTCTGAAGCCAGACTGAACTGATTATCATGAAGACAACCAACAGATTCCGTGAAGATTTGACTCATCTGCAACACCCAAGAAACATCCCAGTCAGTGATTACAACCAAATCGGAGCATAATGGTTTATTCTTAACCCATTACCTTTAAATGGGTCAGTCCAATACAGCAGTCTCAAAGATGTTCATCAAGCACAGACCGAATATGCCCTGTTGTGGCACCAGTATTATGATGCGCTTTAGTTTAGCGGTTTTGAGAACTACCAATTTTTGCTGGTTAAGACCAGCAAGATTCTTTAATTTCCCTTTTTCCACGCGCCATCCGCTCTGAAGGAGCTGCTGCAGTACCAGGACCTATACTGGGTGAGTTTGGCCTCACAATCAGACCTTCTTCCCACTCCCAATGCAACAGAATGCTCCAGCGTTCAATTCCCGTGCTCGCCCCGCCAGCCCTCCTGCACGGCCGTTGGATGGAAGAAGAGTCACCTGGCCCACGAACTTCACCCTTTTCAGCAGCCCACCCCCCTAGTGCAGCCGGCTAAGGGCTCAGGCCAAGGGCACCTATATTGCCCGTTGGCACCTCTTCGCCCTGCCATGCCGTCAACTGGAACAACCAGGTGAGGTGATAAGAATAGGGAAACACTACCGCTACATTTTGCTGCGCTCAAAAGTTTGCCATTGGGCGAATTCCTGCTGCCTTAGAATCTTGCCATTCACTAAATCTTGCTGAGCCCCAAGATTTGCCATTTGAATTAATTCCTACAACCCACCCCTGCTCCTCGCTCCTCTCCAGCACACCCACATACCACACTCAAACCCCAATGGGCCAGTCGTTCTACTCATAACACAACCCACACAGCCACCAAAAGAACAAACTACTGCAAAACACACACCCCAAACACTGGAAATTGCAGTCAGGACACAATAACCCCAACCCACAAGCCAAGCACACTTAGAAAGCCGACAAGCCAGATGCCAGTTTGTCCTGGTTCTGCAAGTACCAACAGAAGACAACAACCTCTATCCTACCCCCACCCACTTTCTTAGAGCCACATGAGCGCCTGGAGACCATGCAAATGGTAGCAGTGCAGTGTATAAAACATAAGAAAAGTCTATTGCTGATAACTGACACATGCAATAGCAATTCCAAACAAACTTCTGGGCCCCAGTAGCAGTCCCAACATTTCGAATATACCCCAGAGCGCCGACCCACCCCAGAGCGCCCCCCCCCATCCCAATTAGTATAACTGGAAATTATTCCGGCCTTTGGAATTCCCAGCTAAAATATCAATACAATTACCTTATGAACTTGTGAGATGCAAGCAATCAGTTCATGTGCACCGTCTGAGGGGGGGAGGGGAGGTGGGAGCACCAAGTAACTCTTGCCAAACGAGACTGGGATGCTTGTGCGACTGAAACCACAACTCCAGTTAGAAACTGGGCTTTGAATTAAAAAGTGCAATTTCGGGTGGCAGCCCTCCCCCCCTCTGTTAGGCAGAAACCTCCCTTAGGGACCACTGCAAAAGATTTAGGACTACAGGTGGTTGGCAGTAAACCCAATTGGTAGCAGTCTGTACCACCCAGATTTACCTGGTAGCTGTGGCTGAGCAGTCAGACTTCCCTCAAGAAGAGTTAGGCAGTATGCAGAGTATACACAATAGGTACAGAGACACAGTAGTACAAGCAAACACTGACCAGAGCTTTGGTGTAAAAGTATATAATTATTTAAAGACACACTTGTAAATTACACTAGCACAAAAAGAGGCAAATAAATTCAACACACAGTCACTATTACTAGATGTACATCCCTTATTCCTTATTAGACAAGTCTTAGTTAACACCACTTATTTCCAGACAGAGGTGAGCGCCTAACTAAAGATGGCACTCCAATAAGTTAAGAAAAAGGAAGGGGAAAAAGGCAGAAATTAGGAAAAGCGCACAACACAATACTTTAGAAGCACCCAGCAAGGCAAGAAAGTCAAGTCTACTTGTGAGCAAAAAGTTCAGAGGCCAGGCACCCTCTTAGAGAGAACAGAGCACCAATGCGCCCAAGATCACACAGCTAAAAAGTCTTGAAGTCTTGCAGGGGTTTCAGAAAAGAATTAAGTCAGCTCAGAAAAGTTCAGTTAGCCAGCCTAGGGCCAACCCAAGTGGTAAGTGGAGGCTTTAAGAGTCACCCCACACAGACTGTTGCGAGGGAGGCCAGGCGGACACAGTACCTTCAAAGTGGAGAGGATCCTCCAGCGGGGGCAGTTCCTGGCAGCAGGTGCAAGTCACAGCGTCATCCAGAGGAAGAGATGGTCTCGACGAGGAGGAAAGCTGAAGGTCGTTGCACTGCCAGGGAAGAAACCAGCCGCGGAGTTCTCCGGTTAAAAGGTAAGACCCTTTTATTCGCGGTAGTGGAAAAAACGTGGTATCCCGGTTGCCGGGATGCTTGGCACAGGCAAGGCGGCCACGAGATGATCCGGGAAGGCAAAAAGACAGGCAAACTGGTTATCCCCACCAGTCAAAGGAAGAAGACTCTCCGGACTGGAGATCTCCTCTGTCGGGAAAAGTGGCGAGACGGTTCAGCAGGGCTCCACCGGTGGCGTCGTCGTTGCAGGTCGGCTCAGCTTAGTCCCCAAAGATCTGCTTTCATGCAGCAAACCCCCCATTCATTCAGCCTAGCTGTCAAACATGCTATGTGGTGAGCCGAGCGGCTCACCACTTGGGCCAATCACACAAGAGTGCGACTTGAGTTGCCAAGGCAACTCAGTCCATGGTGCCTAAACCCCCTCCCACACCACCCCCGGTGGTACCCAGACATAGAAGCCCACCAAAAGGTGGAACAAAGGGCACGACTTGGGTTGGAGTCACAGAAGCGAACACAAACGCCATTTTGGAACAGAGTTTCGGCAAAAATTACCAACCCGTGATTTTATATTATTTTAATAAACCAGCGGTATGTTCGAGGCTATATTAAAAAGTGGTAGCCTCGAACAATGGGAAAATCCCATAAGAATATATTCGCAGTCGAATATAAAAAGTAGTATCCACTGCCACCAGCCAAAACTCGATCGGGGGGGGGGGGCGGAGACATGCCCCCTCGAACAACAGACCCCGGGGCAATCAAATTCCCCGACCAGTACGTCCACAATATGATGGTTTGTACTGGTTTCTGTTCATAATTTGGGACTAGTAAAGCCAATGGTGACTTTACATGCCCTGGGAGACAGTAGTCAGTCCCAGGGTATGGAGTCTATGTTTGGGTGGTCACTATGACACCCCTGGGTTACTGCACATAGGGTGCAGTGTAACCCACGTACCAAGAAACGCCTGAAGTCCTATGGGGTAAAGGACCCCATAGCCCATAAACCACATTCAAAGTCAAAGGAACACCTCAAATCATGTCTAAGAGTAGGTGAAAAACAGTCACTCTTAGCAGGAGAAAAAAGAAAACCCTAAAATCCAGCAAAGCTGCTGGGGGACTCACTAGGTTTGGGAAATTAGCCTTAGAGGATTCTCCCTAACACCCTCTTACATGTGAACCATTCCCATTCTAGCAGTGTTTGTCCTCTAATAAATAATTAGAAGATCATAGGGGCACAGTCGGGTAAATCCTGCACACTGCTACTCTTCGCACACCACAAAGCCAAGCACCATCTTATGCTCTGTGCCCAACCTACAGAGCTCCAGTCCTTCCACATGCTGTCTCCCTCCAGCTACCCCTCGAACAGTATGCATAAAACGAATGTGACGATTTGTATGCAAGTGTCTGCAAGACATTGTGCAACGGCGTAATAAAAAGGGATATGCCAAAAGCATTGATGGAGAGGCTAAATTAATGCATTATAATTTGTATAACCAACAGCGCAATTAAGGTGCCACTGGGCATGAAGTCCCAGCCCAGCTTGAGCAATGGTATTAAACCCCTACTGGGGCATACGATTTTTTTTTTTTTTAAAATAAACTTAGATTTTCAAGAAAACAAACAGCGAAAAAGGAACAAGTAAAAATGTAACTGCATAACAGTAAACCTTTACATACAGGGAGAGGGGGGAGCTCAGAGTTGGAGATCACTTTCCAGTTTTTTTGGCCACTAAGAGGCCTCTGTAAATTTAAACCAACCGGCAGTTTAATGCCAATCAGGAACAAGCCCAGCACACATAAACCAACCGGCAGTTTAATGCCAATCAGGAACAAGCCCAGCACACATACCATGTGGGTGCGAGGGAGGGAAAGGCCCAACACAAGATCCACATGCGAGAGGACTGCACCCCTGAAGGACTGGACTTTCTGCACGACAAACCGCTTAGCATTCATCATTGTAGACATGTTAGGAACAGACGGGGAACGATTATAGTGTTCCTCAGACCGTTTATAAGCAAATTCTAACTGCACAATCTCAGCCTCAACTTTATTCTTTTTATAGGACGCAAAACTATTAATTCTGCCTCCAAAAAAGCTTTCAAAGCGTCCCAGACAATGCACAACCTGCCCACAGAATCTAGGTTCTCAGCGAGGAACGAGATCTCAAATTCAAAATGCTTCACAAAATCAGGGTCTCACAAGAAATGGGTGATAAATCTCCCTCTGCCCTCCCAGCGTCCGATCCACAGCCAAATCCACACAAGCATGGTCCGAATTCTCAACACAACCCACAGCACTCACATCAGCACAAAGGCCTCTACTCATCAGGAAAAAAATCAATACGAGAAGAAGTCCCATGAGGAGCGGAGTGAAAAGTATACTGCCTTTTCTTCCGGCTCAGGTCACACCAGACATCATGCAGGTGCGACACACGCATACGCCTCAGAAGACTTTTCCTGGCCCTGGCCTCGGCCTCCATGTAAGAACGACACAACTCAGATTTATCCATATCCTCATTAAATATATTGTCAAAATCACTGAATTATAGTTTCCCCCATCACTCATCTTTTTTTATTGGGCATTTGTAAGGCGTTTATCCATCAATAAATTGTGTTTCAAAGCACCCACGGGGCAAAATGGGAGGGCACATGGGAGCAAAAGGCAAATAAAATAAACTAACGAACAGGAAAGGGGCGATCCTACTAGGCCTTGTGAGCATTCAGAACGTGCAAGTGCAGGAAGAAAGAAGGGAAAAGGAAGGGAGTAAGTGCTAGGGGTTCCACAGGGGAAGGTGGTTCCAACGAGTCAATTGTGTGCAACAGCAAGTCCCTGGCAGAGATCGCTTGGTACAGGGACCACCTGCCAATATATTATTGGTGTGAGACTGAGAACACCAGCCAGTGGGTGCCCGAAGGCAAGTGCTGGCATTGGATGAGGCAGAAGGCTGAGGGCGATTGCGCGGATGGCAGGGACCCAGAATGACACAACGGCCCAGGCCTCAGTGGCTGTGAGGTATTCGCATGGGAATGAGATGGGAAGGAGAGAGGTGAAGAGGAATGTCTTGAGGAGCTTCTGGAATTTAAGGAGATCTGGCTCATGACAGAGAGGAAGGGGGAGGCTGTTCCAGAGAATGGAGCCAGCCGAGGAAAGAGATCTGCCACCAGCTCACAGCTTAGAAAAGCGCCTGACATGCAGAGTTGGAGCCGGAGGAGCATGCTTGAACAAGAGCATTTGGTGAGAGCAAGTTGTAGATTGGTCCTCGGCCCCAGACAGCCTTATGGATGATGCTAAGGGATTTGAATTTGATCGTTGCAGCAACCGGGAGCCAGGGGAGGGAATTTTAGGGCTGGAGAGATACAGTGCCTGGGCTGGAGGATAAGTCTTGCAGCCCTATTCTGGAAAAACTGGAGGGGTGTAGAGAAGAGGGTAGATTAAGAAAGAGGCTTTTGCAATAGTCAAGCCTAGAGAGCACTAGAGACATTGAGCTTCTGGAGCAAAGTGAGGAAAGGAAGGATACCGCTGAGGTGGCAGAGTTGACAATGGGCCTTCTTGGCTAGGTCCAAGATGTGAGGAGGAACGAGGAGTCGTCCAAGAGGACTCCAAGTTTTCTGGCTTCAGATGCAGGAGAAGGGGAGATCCCAAAGAGGGTGATCAGAGTGAAGAGAGGAACGAGTGGGAGTCCCAATAGGAAGGATTTCAGTCTTGCTGCATTGATGCAGAGGCCATTGGACACACCAGGACTAGATAGCAGATATGAAGTCCAGCATGATAAGAGAAGTAGGGAGGGAATCAGAGGGGAAGTTTGAAGAAGAATTGGGTGTCATCTGTATAACACTGGACGTGAGGGGTTTACGTGGAACCCATGGTACCCAGGTTCTTCAAGGCACCCTCCAGCCGTAACAAAGAAATCTGCCTGCGCCACATTAGGGACAAACATTCAAGATCATTAAATATCTATTCATCAACTTGTAATATGACAACATACCTGTAAAGACTGGCGGAGGGGAGGTTGCTGTACTTCTGTCCTCTAAGGCACAGAGCAACCACAGCCAAAGTTCTCTATATGGTAAAATGGTTGAGCAACCAAGACGTAAACTCTCAGGAGGGGATGAAGGTCCCCAAGCCCCCACAAAGGAATGTCCATACACTATCATAGGTGATAACACAGCTACCTTATATAAAATAAAGTTGCTACCAAAATATATACATATAAAAACACTTGGCACTCTGGAAAACTTTCAAAGAAAAGCAATTATATACACTATGTGGTACCACACAATACTTAAATTCAGTAATAAGTGCAAACTGCAGATTAAATAGACATGTGAATTCTTAAGTGAGGTGCAACAGCATAGATTAGGGAAGAAAAGAAGGTTAGTTATGGACAGAGGCAGAATGCTTTCTTTAGACTAGCTAAAATAATTCTATGTGAGGATCCCCCAGTTGGGCAACCTGCAATGGAAAAGTTATGGAATAACTTAACTTTTATTTTACAGCCCAATCCAAAAACGTTCAATAACCCTCTGTTTTTTTCTTAAAGGTTCTACCACCACAAAGTACGAGAGGCCACAGGAGAACAGGATCCAAAAGTAATCCGGGACCCCTGGACGACTCCTGAGGCTAGAAGATGCTCTTCCTCGTCACAGTAACTTTGGTGCCTGGGCCGGCAAGTGGTGCAATTTCTCAGTTTCACTCGATGATTCCTTCCGAGGATAGACCCCCCCCCCACCACCTCCCCCTTGGAAGGAGCCATTGGGATTCTGAGTCCAAGAAGAAAAACTGAACCAAAGTATTTCTGAAGTGCAACAGTTTTGCTCTTCGCAGTGCTCTCCGTTGGTCAACGATTTATCTGACTGTAGAAGTCCTGGGAAGATGAAACTTGCTGTGGGCTCCTTAAAGGCTTGGCAGATGAGAACAAGACCCCTGGGGGCCTTCAGTGATTTCTGGCAGCTACCAGTGCATATGACACTTTTGGTGACGGGTTTTCAGAATATCGCTGTTTTCCACCTTTCGGTTCTTCAGTGCTGCAGTCACAGCAGAGACCTCTTGACGGCTTCTGGCGACCTGCACTGGAGTGGACCACAGACCCTCACCAAGTCGGATCCTTCAGGACCTCTGTTCGATTCTGGTGGCGGGAAACACACTGGCGGACCTTCCTCAGCATTCAGCAACATCGGACCTTCTCTGGTTGGAAAAAGTGGTTGGCAATTATGGAAAGGATGCCCTTTGACGTATTCTTAATCAGGTAGGAACTTTCGCAGCTCTGGGTGTCCCTCAGCACTATGCCAGGGTACCCCCTCTTCTGGGCAGTAAAAGCAACGGCTTCCAGCGATCACAAAACGCTTCTCCGGACCCTGGGTGACACCAATGGACTTTGACTCAAGATATCCGGCACTCCTCTTCAGGACTCACAAAGACCACTTCTCTAGACGGCAGGCACACAGGACTGGCTACCAGGGCACTTTGGATGAAGAGTTGCATGATGGTCCCTCGTAGCTCGGGAAGGGATCTCAAAAATGTCCTCTCTGGATCAGTCCTTGGAAGAACACGGCAGCTTTTGGATTACACAAAGAAAATGCAGCAGCAGATCTCTCCAGCCAGGTTTCAGGGAACAGCTCCTTCTTGCTTCCACTTCAGCTTCTGAAAATAAATTGGCGAGTGAGAGGTCCCCCGTTATACACATTTGGTTCCCATTCACTCAGGCTGAGCCAGACTCCGTCAACTAATCATGTAGAAGGGTATTCATGCAATCAGGCTCAGATGAAATTCAAGCCATTCACTCCACCCAGCCTTTCAGGACACTACACTGAATTAATATAAGTTTCAGTCAGAACTGTCTCAGGCATTGTGCCACACAGAAACCAGAACGCAAGTTCACTTCAGACTCCTTTCACACAGGTCCCACCCCAAGGGTGTACCCACAACACAGTCCCTGGGAAGGCTCCAGTCAGTCTGACAGAAGGTAGCCCCAGAGCCATATATGGTATTTCCACCCAACAGCCAGTCAGGAGGAAGGGGCAGTCAGGGCTTCCCAGGACTTTGGGAAACCAGGAAAGCAATACAAACCAAGAGGCCACAGGGGCCATCTTGCCTTCCATCAGGAATCCACTAATTACTTTGGAAGGGCTGGGTGCCCCAAACATTGACACTCTGAGCCACTGCCAAGCCAGCATGTAGTTGACCCCAAGTCCATACCCCGCTCTGTGGGGCATGTGCCCAAAATCACATAAGGGGTACCCCGACCCATAGGTGCCATAAGGATATCCAGGATTGTTCACCAAAAGAAAAACATGGAGAGCTGCACTGCCAGAGGTCGAGGCTGGGCCTCAGTGGCAGAAAACTAAAAAGACCCACACAGAAGTGGTAGAAGAAGGACTAGGAGGCCCTGTCCCTGCAAAAGCATTTCCAACATCACAATACCTACCATGGGGATCAAGTTCCACTCTATCCACAGTAACCCACAGATCTTTAAGCAGAAGGGCCACCCCCTGGAATTGTTGGCAAATGTGCTGGCCAACTCCTTTTCATATTTAATATGACAATGCATTACTTACCGTAAAAGCATTTCTGATGATTGTATCTGCTTAGATTCACATGCTGTGCATAGGTCCGACATCCAGTGGTCACTGTGGAGTATTGCATCTTGTTTTTCGTAGTCTAAAAGGGACGTCGACCGGGCGTGTCTGAAATACTATCCCTATAGTGACGTGTGTTGTACCCACAATCCCTCACGCGTCGAGGTCCCTCTATTTGTATTTTTCTGCCCTGAGGGAGCCTTCTAGACGTGAGTGAGTACAGAAAAGAGATATAAAAGGAAGTCTATGTTCCTTCCATCCGAGCGGGGAGGAAGGGTGGGCGCATGTGAATCTAAGCAGATACAACCATCAGAAATGCTTTTACGGTAAGTAATGCATTGTCTTCTGATGCTAGTTAATCTGCTTAGAATCACATGCTGTGCATAGACTAGCGAGCAGTACCCGGAGTTGGCGGTGGGTTATGAGAAGGAACAGTAGAGAAAAGATGTCTTAATACTGCCTGACCCACCAGGGAGTCAGATCTCGAGTGTGCATCTAGACAGTAGTGTTTTGTAAAGGTGTGCACAGAACTCCAGGTAGCCGCTTTGCAGATGGACTCAAGGGGAACATTTGCAATGAATGCTATGGACGCCCCCGTGCCTCGAGTAGAGTGTGCTCTAGGCTTAAAGGGCAGTTCTCTCTTAGCAAGAGTATAGCAGAGAGTGATGCATTGAACAATCCATCTAGAAATAGTGGACTTTGAAACTGCATCTCCTTCTCTTCCTGCTGCCACCGAGACGAAGAACTGATTAGTCTTCCTCAGTGGTCTGGTTTTTTCCATGTAGAACATGACCGCTCTGCGCACATCTAGTGTATGCAGAGTTTTTTCTCCCAAGTTGGAAGGATTTTGAAAGAATGTTGGCAGTTCTATAGACTGGTTTACGTGGAATTTCGATATGAACTTCGGAGCAAACCTTGGGTGCGTGCGTAGAACCACCTTATCTCTGAACTGTAATGAAGGGGTCTAGAACAGAAAGAGCCTGTAGTTCACTTACCCTCCTGATGGAGGTGATAGCTATTAAAAAAGCAGTCTTAAGAGTGAGGTCTTTAAGAGATGCTTTGTGCATGGGTTCGAAAGGTGAGCCCATGAGTCTGGTAAGTACGACGTTAAGGTCCCATCCGGGAGCTGGGTCAGCTATCGGGGGGTGTATTCTCTTTATTCCCTCCATGAAGGCCTTTATAACAGGGATCTTCCACCATGACACCTTGAGTTGGGAAGTGGTGTATGCAGAAAGTGCCGCTAGGTGGACTTTAATGGAATTGAACACTAGACCTGAATCCAACAAGTGGGTCAGGTATAGAACAATATGTGTGGGAGAGCAGTCAATTGGGTTGATGCCTTCCCCTCTGCACCAGATGACAAATCTCCTCCACTTGCTAGAGTAGCAGTGGCGAGTGTTAGGTTTTCTGGCTTCCCTGAGAATGTCCATACATTTCTGCGGGAGCAGTAGATGTCCAAATTCTATGATCTCAGGAGCCAACCTGCTAAGTTCATGTTCTGGGGGCATGGATGCAGAGTCCTGCCCTTGTCTTGTGACAGCATGTTGTACGGGCAGGGGAGTTTCACTGGGGGAGATAGAGACATCTCCATTAAGTGAGCGAACCATGGCTGTCGGGCCCACATTGGGGCCACCAGTAAGTATCATGGTTACTTGTTCCTGGTGCATCTTGTGCACCACCTTGTTGAGAAGGGCAGTCGGGGGGGAAAAGCGTAAACAAATTTCCCTGACCATTGCATCGACAGACCGTTCCCCTTGGATTGGTTCTGGGGGTACCTGGAGGTGTAACTTAGGCATTGTGAGTTCTCCAGGGTTGCGAATAGGTCTATTTCTGGGAATCCGCATTGTGTGAATCTCCCAAGGGGGCCGGCAGGGTGAGAACGGCCAAGGTGCCAAACACCATGTACACTTTAAAAGGTATCGTCCGCACAGGGGCCATTGCTCACATGGCCTCCCCAGACGTTGCGTCTCCAGGCTGGCTCCCACGAAGCAGGCCGCGTCCCTGCAATCCACATAAGTGTATCTCCATTCAGCAGTGTTCCAGCCCCTTTCTGCATCACATACAAACCGACTTTTCTATTTCTTTATAAACGCCTTGATAGTTATCCCGAGAACATCTAGGAGCACAGGAAGTCAACTCAAGATCGTGCTACCTGTTCTCCTGCTACCAACTACCCTGCTTGCTGAATCCGATAGTTAGTCAAGGTAAGGGCTAGTCACCTAATCAGCTCTTTCTGATCTCAAAATGTCTATCTATTTCAAACGAATGTACCGTAGTTTAATGTTCATTCATCAACGACTTCACCATTGTCTACTGTTTAAAGTGTTGTGATCTCGATATATAGCAAATTTCGACAGCGTCAATAGTGATCGAATATCATCTTTCGCAAACCATGGCTATAAAAAAAGTTTGATATAATCCCCATCAATCTCATGTATTCTGTAGAGTCGTTTTGTAATTGTGTACTTTTTAATACAGATTTTCCAAGAATGCCTGCTTGTATGGTTTTCGGTTGCGGTTCTAGGAGCCATGTCAAAATTATGGGCACGATCATGCATAAATTCCCGACGAATACCGATTTAATAAGAGAATGGGTTAGACGTTGTGGATTTCCAGTGGACGAGCTTGAAAGAGTCGTGGCTGTTTTAGGAGACAAGAGGGCCAATCGATTCTGCATCTGCAGCCTGCATTTTCCCCAGATAAGTACGACCAATCAAAGTACACAAAAAAAAAAGCATACTCAGAATGTCTCGTAAATTGCTTTCCAGCGCAATTCCTACTCTATTTGTGCACACGCTGCCTCAGGTGAATCCCGGATGATGAATTGCATATTTACCATATTGTATCACCTTGTAACTATACCACATTTTACGACACATCTGTCCCTGGTTTATGGAGCACTATAAAAAGTAATTATGACCATAGAAAACAATGCCATAGTGCCCTTCAAAAGGAGCACAATGTTTTTGTAATCGTGTGCTTCACATGTCTTTTTGGAGAGCATACTGACTGGAGCACAAACCCTCGCAAGTGACAAAAACACCGGCACGTCCAGTATACAAATGGTGAGCCCTGCATATTTGCAGGTGATCATATTATCATGAGTTGGATCTTCCCACACACCTAATGCAAATCAAATGTTCTTTCGGGACAATGCACTGAAAATGAAGGAGAAAGAAACTGCATCCATTTCTTTTCCTGAGTCAACAACAACTTCTAGCACCTACCAGGTAGGTTTCAATTACGAGAAAGCATTATGCTTTGAATGTCAAATAATGAAGTGTAAACAGCCGACCGGATACATAAACAATGTGTCATTGAAGAGTTTCTCTTTATGTGTTCCATTGTCTGTTCCATTTAGCGGTTTTCATCCATACCGAAACAAGTACTGTGTTACAGGGGGATGCTGGTACCTCGACTATAATCACATCATCCTTTGGAGCTGGTCCAGAGTAGGAGGTATGCATACTGACAGTTCCCCAAGAATGAAAGAAAGTAAATCCCACATAGACCACTACCAGACAGTGACATTCATATAAACGTGCATTCTTTCATACTAATATCACATCAGTCCCAACGTTACTAATTCTCCCCAATGCTGAATACATTGCAAAATGTTTGAGGGCAACATTAGAATCAGTATGTTTAGCACAGTGATCTCCGATCGAGTACACTTGCCATCAATAAGGTGAAAATCGAAATTTATATTTTGACTAAATGGCGTACACGGTTTACGAGGCTATGTATGTAAGGGATGTGCGATGTAAGATTTTAAAAAATGTTTGCTTCTTTTTTTAATCAATGTTCTATTCAAGGAATGTGTACAAGGTTGGGAATTAGAAGGAGGCACATGGATCAGAGGTGGTGGACCAGCTTGCTGGTGCAGTCGTTACAGAGAGGACCACGGTTTCACAGAAAATCAAGAAAACAAGGGTAAATAAACTTAGTTTTCTCAAAGTGTTTTGGGCTGGTGTTTTCTTCAGAACATTTTTTTTTATTTAAAGTGCTATGACTATATGTGTCATTCACATTGAACATATTTTTACAACCCATCTCCTAGAGGCCCAGAAGGAAAAGTATAAAGACACAGACAATAAATGAAACCAAAGATGCAGCTTGCCAAAAAGATTTCACCATGGAGCAACTACTATTTGAGGCGCAGCGTGATCCAGTCAATAAGCAGACTCGAGATGCTTATGTCCAATGGCCAGAAAAGTAATTGAATGTGCCCGGCGAAGCCAGCAAAGTGTTGTTGGACCATTGCTACAGTGTGAGCTCTACAAGATGAAGATGAAACTGAACATAATTTAGATTCATTGCAATTCCTCACCATAATCTACATCAGCAAAAAAAAAAGATCCAGCCAATAAACATTTGTTGTTGACGGTTTCTCCAATTTGTGTACAAACACCACCAGCTGAATTAACAGACTGAAGCTTCAACACAATTGTCCAATGAACTTGCCAAAGATCTCGACTTCAGTTTGCCTAGTTCGGTCGAAATGTCCACCACAGTTGAGTGTCAAACCACAATCATGCAGGACGATTCGTTAATAGAAAGGAGCATAAATACATTGTATTCGACAGCTGCCTGGTGGAGATAATACGGATGCTGAAATGTGTGCATGCAGCGAGGGGCAAAATATGCGGGGAGCCATTGGCGATTGTGACTTGTGTAGTACAGGCACTAACCTGAAAATCCAAGCCACCTGTGCCCACCTCCATCATACATGGTCATGGTACGCTCAACCGATGCTGGGCAAAGTGCCCGCTGGAAATCTACTGTGTTCAGCAGCTCTACTTTTCAGTGGCTCTCCTTTTAGTAAACTGTCCCGCTTCTGTGAATTTGTGCGACTTCAGTTCCTTTCTAAAACGCAGTACTACAAATATCAAAGAGAATTTTTATTTCCCGCTATTAATAAAGCCTGGAAAATAGAACAAATGTCAATTGAAAGTACAATCCCTGGGAAGCGATTCAGGCTAGTTGGCGACGGACAGAGTGACAGCCCTGGATTTTCAGCAAATCACTGCACATACCACTTTCAGGACATGGAAACTAAGAAAAATTGTTAGTTCAGAGTTCGTGCAGGTGTCCGAATGTACATCCTCACTGGCCATGGAGAAACCTGGTTTCATAAAATCCGAACATCTTCAATCGAGGGGAATTCAAATAGACCTCAGCCATGGCCATGCGAGAGCAGTTCCCAAACATTTACCATCAATTTGATGCATGGCACGTTGCCAAATCAAATAAATAAAAATCACAGCTGCAGGTAAGAAGGGTTCTGAAAATATTTATACAGTGGTCCCAGTCTTTCAGCAACTAGCTTTGCTGGAGCTCCAAAACTTGTGATGGTCTGTGGAAATTCTGCTAGACAAATGGGACTCATTGATGCACCACTGTTCCAACTTTCATTCGTGGACAGAAAACCAGCATTTTCACCAATGTGGACATGGTCGTTTATCAGAAGAACACAAAAGCAAGAAGAAGTGGTTGGCTCCATCTTCACCTCCACACAAAGCTCTTGAGAAGATTGTGTTTGATAAAACTCTTTCAGGAGACCTGAAAGGACTCAGTTCTGTCACACCAGAGATTTGGAGGTGTGCCACAGTATGTGCCTAAAGTACAGGCCCAAGAGGTGGCATTTCGGCATAGACGGTATGCAATATCAAACATTAGCAGCGGTATTAGCGCATAACGAGAACATAGGTAGACAACAATCGAGAACTGCAGGAATGCAGTTGGGATGCTTCGTTACACAATGGCTTTTGCAAAAAGAAGAAAAAAAATGGTTTCCCCAGCAGATATACCAGGAAATGGAATTCCATTTTGTGAAAGATCTCACTTTCAACTGTGTTAGACATGTACACTCATGGAAGCAATCATGATTTCGTTCCTAGGACTCATACATTGGCACAAAAACAATGCAAACGTGCCCAGTCCACCAAATGGGGACCTTGAACAGTTCACTTCCCGTTTTAAATGATTACCAATGGTGTGCATCTTCCACAATGTACATGGCCACTTGAAATCTATTTAACTTGAATTTCAAAGCTATTAAAACGTCCAAATTGCCTTTTCAAATGCATCCCCTTGGTCAATTTTTTTAAAGCAACCGCGGGGTCGGCAGTTGCCTTGGCATATACGTGCCCAAATAGATAGAATAAATACGACTCCCACTAAGGAAAGAGACCTATGCAAAATAACAAACTTGGCATGCAAGAACTAATGACTAAGCAAAACACTGCATGAAAGGGTGCTATTGTGAAATAGGTGCATTCCGACCAATATTTTTACTGGGGCATATGTTAGGGGGTTGTTGCTTTCAGATGCCTTATCAGAAGGGCTAATCTTTGATGTGCAGCCTTTGGAGGCTTACATTTTCAAACACAGTGGGGACAGGTGTTAGCGTTTCCAAAATATATGACCACTCTAGATTAGGTATATGGTTGGTGAATTTGAGGTGGTGCAGGGTCTACTGACCAGATGCGTTCAAAGGAACTAGGGGTCATGGGTTCAGGGGACCGCGGCCCGGCAGGGAGAGGTTGGGGATGGTATGAGTAAGTCAGCAGAGATGGATGGGGTACTAAGGTTCAAGCAGGCCTTGGTGGCACATTCTTGGATGAGCACAGTTTGTCAGGGCTCGATAATCGCTACTTGCAAAAAAAATGAATAGCTGCATTTCCGTGAGAACAGGACACGCACTGAGCTGACAGCTGTGGTGGGGGCTGGCTGTGCGGAGCGCTGGGAGAGGGAGCGTGAACACTTCACCAGAGGGGCAGAGGAAAAAGGCGTAAGAGAGGACACAAATGGAGTTCAAAGTATACACATTAGCACAATGTTAATACACATATGAAACATTAGCTTATTATACATCATTTGTCAGGTATGAGAATGGCGCAGGGGGCGGAATTTACCACCTCTCCTCCAACATTTGTTAGTGCACGGGAAGTTCAGGGGAGATGGAAGGTCACTTGGATTTATGACTGTCTCACGTTATCCGCAGAGAACATTCCCCCGCGTAGACAGGGCGCATGCAGTTGTGACTATGGCGAGGAAAATAACGAACTGTTGTCAGAAAATAACTAAATCACTATCAATGTAGACGCTGCATTGGTGGGTGCCAGCAAACAATTGTAAAATATTTCAAATTCCATGTTAGTCGGCAGGCAGGGCTAATCGCTCCCAAAGGTCACTACGTTTGATGTTGCTTGCGGCCTGTTCACACTGACGCACCATGTACAGTATGTTTTATGACTTTCCATCACCTAAAGGAATGTTAGCATGGGCGCTCCTATGAAGGTTCAATTGTTGTCCGCCTTTTGGAATGAATGATGGGAGGTTTGTAATACCCGCAACAATGATAACGTTCACCATTTCAAAACTGGAAAAACATGTAATTTCAGTTTATGAAAACCGTTGATGTGAGCAGACAACCTGCTTTACGCCAAGAGTATTAAATACCAAATATAATGCAAGTTTTAGTTTCATTTTCTGATCATTATTGCTGGATTACATTGTAATGGGTTCTTGGATGGGGCAGATTGTGACGACACGCAAACGCATGTATGTATTTGTCCGGGACGCATGGGCAGTCCAGCACTGAAATGCTGGTAGTCCACGTCTGGGTTCCCCCACGTTGCACCAACGCCAAGTTTGTTGCTAATATTCAGTTAAAATGCCGTATGTGTTTTTCTAATTATTCCATCAGCTTCCACATCCCCATCCCATTGTGAGCTAAACATACTCCACAGCACTAACCTCTCAAGCACATTGTGTACTCAAACTTTCCACAATGTTTTCTCTGCATTTCCATTGCTTCTGGTTTGTGTTAATCATGAGTTTTCACACGATGCAGAATGGTTAAATGAATAAATTAGAATTTTTTAAAAAACGGTTATTGAGACACATTTGTTATTTTTTAACAGCTACATCCTACCATTCTGCAAATGTCATCGTTTCCAGATATCAATTGATGTCTTCAGCAGGCAGTGGCAGATACACCTAAATGGCTAGATTACTATCATGCTGTTGTGGGACGATAGCCCTGGGCTGATATGCCCTTCGCGGTACCAGCCACCAGGTGCAACCTGACATCGTTTACAGTGGTCTAGCAAGAACCTGATACCGAAGCCTTGCTATTCATGGTGCATCCAATGTGCTTCTACCGAAATGAACACTGCGCCTCATTATAAACAAACAATTGACACACGAAAACAAAGAAATTAAAAATGTTGTTGAATATGGAAATTGGCTGATGTTCTCGAAGCGTTTATTGTGAAATAAAAGCACATTATAAATTGCAGAGTATTAGTGTTACCTTTAAAAACAGTGCTTTCTATCCAGATTTGGGACGCGCTGTGAGGATGTGTGTGTTGATATTCCGGGTTCTGCGTCAACTGACGTTTATATGTAGGTGTTGACTGGGTGCGTTTGGCTGCGCTGCCCACCAACGTCATGAAAATAGGTGGAGAATCGCTAGGAAGAGCGATGTCAGCTTCAGGGGCGGGGGATACGATTTAGTGCCACAGGGGCACTTGAAATGGGGCGATGGATAAACGGATAAGATTTGCAAAAGATAGCCGCGTCCCCACTGCCCGATTTCGCATGTGTAAAAAAAAGGGACATCAGTCCCTTCACAAAAAAAGTGCAGAAAACTATGGTAAATTGCATTGGAAATGTTTTCACGATCGTTCAGTTTGCTTAAAACGACATGCTCGAAGGCTCGGGACAACATTTTTGTGCGCTCTATTCCTTTAAACTATCTCAAAGAGACCACATCACTCCCCGCACTAAAAATGCTACACTGCCAGTCATAAAACGATTCACATTCAATACAATGTGCATAACACAACAACCCACAGCCAAGGAGCACCATTTACCAGCCGGCAAGAACACTCTGATCCAGCAAGGACATAAGCCTGGAACCAAAACAGTACAAAAGGAAGAGACTTGGTGGATCAACATTCTCCTGCCTAGTAGCAAAAACTTGGCACGCCCTCCCAAGAGAAATTCGAAACACGGAGGACCATCTAAAATCCTGAAAACTACCAAAAACTCAGTTCAACTCAGAATCGGGCAAAAATGAATGAACAACACCCACCCCCCTCGGAATGAACACACCCCACAAGACGAAGGATTACTGTGTACCATGACAAGTGCAGTGAGCTGGATAGACCTTTGGAGTGGGAGGAAGACCCAGGTCACCATGGAGAGCCCAAACGAAGATGGGAGCGCCCAGGGCCAGGTAGATTTAGAGCATACAGAAAAGGTCCCCCAACCCCACCACTCTCCAGACCCACCCCCGAAGAGGCAATGAAAGAGGTAACAGGGGTGCACCAGCATAGGCCAGAGCAAAAGGGGTACAAAAATATACCATTCAGGACACGGGGTGGAGGTCACAGCCTCTAGATAAGCCATGCAGACAACAGTCAACCGCACACAGAAAAAAGGAGGAAGACTGATGTCCCTGGTAGAGCATCACAATACGAGGCACTAGCAGGGAAGTGCATCACAGGCGGTCAGAGCTTAGGAGGTACGATGGAGGGCCACCACTAAACCATACTAATGATCTCATCCCTCTCCCTCTACTCAGACCTCTCAAATTCTGAAAGTGCAACACAACCATAACCATCCTGCACAACAAACCACACAGCCTCACACGACAGCTACTGACCGGAAGGAAAAATAAATAAACCACCCACGCTCAGCGAACAGTGTAAACCAAACTGAAGCTGCCAATAGCACATCACAGCTCTCCTGAGCCTTTTCCTGCTAAATCTTACCCTCTAGCTTTGCAGATCCACCAGAGGACCACTCTGGTGGTGAAAGTGCACAGTATAAACCTTGTCCCAAGACTACTGGCCACCAAAGGGATAGGGACTCTAGTCCCCATTTAAGGGAGACGTGACCATCCCTCACGAGTGAAGCAACACTGGTTGGCCTAAACTTTGTTCTAAACTCCCTTGTTAAAGCGTTTTAAAATATCAAAAGGTGATGTACAGATACACACGGGTATCTTAATGAAAATGTCTAAAGACAGATCAGTTTGATTCAACAATAGTGGCCTTGAGAAATTTAATCACAGTTTCACCAACATTATTGGCCATTACACAAGCTATGACATTACAAAACGAAGAGACCATCTAAAAGACAGGGATTTGTAAATAAAAAAGTTCCAAAGTTAAACAACTACTTAAGTATTTTCTACAACAAAAAAGGGGAAATAAAATCATGACACATGAACCACAATCAACAGGACTTCCACTAGAGGTCAACACACCCTTCTCACCTCTAACAACTGACTATCCCTCCACATTTGAGGATACGCCTCTTCCCCAGTCAAGCCTGGATGAATTCTGCCGTCTGGCCCAGTTGGCGGACACTATTCCAGAGAGCATACCTTCCACTCCAGAGGAATCCCCCATCCAACAAGGGCCTGAAGAGAATATAGAGATGGAGGAATGGAAGGATGGCTTGCAACAAACCTAAAAGTGCAGGAAAAGATGGAGAAGAAGAGGGGAAGAAAGCATAAAGTATCTGAGTCTCCAAATCCCAAAGTCAAAAAACAGAAAGATCGAAAACCTGGGGAGCATTAAGACTAATCATTTCATAAAAGCCTTAACTCACCAGTGGCAAATCCAAAAATCCAGAAGGAGGGAAAGGTCACCCAAACAATTACAGACAGCCAACCTGGGCCGCAAAACTAATCACAGGAAAACATTAACCAAGAATTAAGAATCACATCAATAACTATAGGCATACAAACTGATCCAGCAACAAATAGCCCCAAAAAGGGGCGTATTCAAATTCTGGAAGCTGACACTATATCACTAAATGGAGGGAAACAAATGAAGCGGGCCCGATCTTTCTTTTAAAGAAAAAATCACCAAAAGGTTCAACTCAAGTTCAAGAACCCACTTTAAAAAGTGCACCCATTTTCTGTAAGACTCAAAAAAAGACTTTGAATATGTCCACAGAGCCCTGCTCAATAGAAAACACCCGAGCAAGACCGGCAGTGGCTGGAATAGAACCTAGTACCGTACCTCCTTCGCCAATGCCAATTAGTACACTGGGCCAGAAAGTAGAGACTCAGACAGGAGGAAACACCAACCGGTTCAAAAGATTACAAAGACCTTGATAACACACAGACCTTGATAACACACAGGAGGAGCAGGAGTCCTTTGCTATTCCGAAATTATGGTTCACCTGCAAAAACACATTTAATCTCTTGAACAGAGGAGAGATACTGCCAATCAAAAAAGTTCCACCTCTATCTCTTTTCAACCAGAGATATAGAATACATCAAGTTCCATAATCCCAGTAAGAGACATTTGGTCGAAGTGGCGTTGACCTTGAGAGCGGGGCCAGAGAAATTGTTACCGCAGCAGACCTCTTGGAAAAATATGGCCTGGTGGCGCTGTGGAGCAGCCCAAGATGGCCGCTTAGCCTTTGAGCTCCGTGTGGGCTTGGCGGACATCTGCCTGCATCTGCGGCCATAATGTACGATTTGCTCCCATATCTGCAGGGCTGCTGCCCGTCATCGTTGTGCTGCTCTGAGAAATCCCGGCTCTCCTCCGACCCTGGAAACCCCAGAGCGAGCCTCCTGCTGGGGCGGCCCGGACCCTCGCAGGGACCGCGGCGCTGGCCTGACTCCCGCCCCCTCCTTTCGGCGGCCCGGCGCGCGCTGCAGAGGCGCGAGGCGTGACCTGGCTCCTGTGCGCCCTATCCATCCCTCCGGGTGCCCCGCTGAGCGGACTGCAGCCCGATCGGGACCCCGTGGCTGCGTGGCCGACTGCGGCTGCCCCCCCCTGAGCGAGCCGCTTCATCGGGGACCTGCTGCTGGGGCCGTCGCGGGAGCGCGCCCCGGCCCCCACTCTACATCCGGCTGTGGGCCTCCGCCGCTGTCCTCTGCGGGGTGGTTGGGCCCCGGACCGGCGGGGAGCGCTGTCCCCTCGAGGTGAGGAGCAGTGGGGGGGCCCCGCTCTGTGCGGCTGGGACGCCTGCATCCTTCTGCCCTTGCTGCTGGCCTATCGCCCTCCCGAGTCCTTGGGGCTGCTGCGCTCCCTGTGATTGCCCAGCGGATCCGGTCTCACGCACCCTGGGGGTGGGTAGCACGTGGAGCCCATCTTGGATGTCTTGTACCAGGCCCGTGTGCCCCACGGCGCGGGCTCTGTCTCATCTCCCAACCGCGTATCATCGTGGAAACTGACCTCCTGGCCCCCCCTTTTGAGACTATTGTATGGTGACTGGGCTTCTGGTGGGGCGGCTGTTGGCGGGTCAGATCCTGCTCTTTCACTGGTGCTGGGGTGCGGCCCCCATGATTCGACCCTTACGGCGGCCGGCCCTGGGGTCCCGGAACCTTCTCTGACTGCTCCACGCTAACATCTCAGCTAAGGTCGGCCCGCCCGTGCCCCTACCGGGTCCTGCCTCCATCTCAGCTGGGGACACACCGACATCTACTCCCTGCCCCCCTGGCCTGGGGACCACGCTCTTTCCCTCGGTGATCGCGCCATCGGCCTGTGTAGCCCCTGGAGCCAAAACAACAATGCCAAGCAAGATCAAGGGGACCCCCAAGGGGGGGGGGCCATGGATAGATTCGCCAAAGCTGTCCCGAGGGGAGAGGTGGAACGGGACTCGCCCATACAGGAGGAACTGGAGGTTGACCACCACCCCACTTCCGCACCCCCTGATCGGACGACTCTCATGGAATCGATGGCCAAAAATGTTGCTTCTTTTCACGAGAAATTAGATGACATCAACGCCAATGTCGCCTCTTTAAAAACGCGGGTGGATCAGGAGGGGACCAGAATTACTGACGCTGAAAATCGGATATCTACCAATGAGGACGAAATACATGCGCTGCAGGACACCGTTGCCTCTCTGTCGCGTGATATGCGTAGTGTGAGAGCGAAGTGTGACGACCTCGAATCACGCTCTCGCAGAAATAATCTACGTATTATAGGAGTCCCTGAAAATGCTCTTAAGGGGCGCATGGAAGACGTTGTGGAATCCCTACTTAAGGATCTTTTGGGCAACCCAGCCCTGTCCCCCATACTTTACCGTTGAGCGTGCTCTGTCACCGAGGCCCAAGCCGGGCGACATCCCTAGGCCCATTATAGCCAGGATTCTCAACTATCGGGACAGAGACCTTATCCTCCGCCTGTCGCGGGAGAAGGGAGACCTGCGCCTTGAATCACATACGATAAGGATCTTCCCGGACTTCTCAATAGCGGTACAGCAGGAGAGGCGCCAGTTCATCGGAGTCAGGAGTCAGGAAGCTGCTTAGAGAACGAAATGTTCGGTATGCTATCCTATTCCCAGCACGCCTCAAAATCACACATAATGGAAAATTATATTTCTTTACTGTCCCGGAGGAGGCAGTGAAATTCATTTGAGGCGCACCTGCCACTTCCCAACCCAACAGGGACCCTTGCCATTGAGGGGTGAGTCGGCGAAACACAAACCGGAAGCTATTTCTCTATCCAGTAAATCCGAGGGTCGAAACGTGCATATGGCAACAACGCACTGCAAACCCATCGAATCAGGCTCCCCCAGCGCCCGAGCGAACCGAGACTAGATTCGAATACGGCGGACAATGCTCTCCCTGCTTCACGGGGCGCCGTACTGAATTTGAACCCTAAACTCTTCCTCAACTTTGTTTCGTCTGCAAAGTTCAGCTGGTTATGAGTCCTGTCTTGAGATCCGCCTGTCGCAGAACTTACCCCCGACAGCGCCGCTGTCCTACATGGTACTCTAAGAGTCGCCCACACGGCAACAGCACACCTCACTGCAATTGCAATGTTTTTGGTTTATTGGTTGTCACTGCTTGTGTGCCACTGTTGGGCACGGAAAGGGCCGTATCCCTGTTGGATCTCGCCCTCCGTCCTCTACCTCTTGGGGAGAGTCGGATTATTTGGTGACACCTACATGGGGGGGGGGGGGGGGATCTACACTGCAAGTTGGGGGTGGGCAGTGAGGGCGGGGGTGGCATGATTGGGGAAATGTTATAGGAAAAGGCAGGGGCGGGCTGGCAGACAACGTCACACCGGGTCAGTCGTATACGAGATGGCTCAACCTCGTATTTGAATTACGGTAACAGTGGTGGGATGTACATTAAAAATTCTGAGATGCACACAACTGTCATTTACGAGCACTCTGAGATTGGGGGACCAGGTGACTCCAGAGTTAGTGGCATACATTGATGGTCATACGCGCGGGTGTCACCTAGTAGGCGAGCGCTCTGTGGGCTCCTGGTTTAGGGGTATTAGTATTTGGAGCGCTAAGATGCCGGTAACCATAATGTCGTGGAATGTCCGGGGCCTAAGTAATTATACCAAGGGTCGCAAGATCATGTCATACGCCAGCAGGCACGGCTGCAAGGTACTGCTACTGCAGGAGACACTCCACTGGTCCGCTGGCAAGGAGCATTGCGCCTACTTGGGGACCCCACAGATACTTTACTTCTTATTCCACTCGTGCCAGGGGAGTATTGACATTGATCCACAAGTCATAGACCCTGGAGGGAGATACATTGTGCTGTACTGCGCCTGCTGTACTGCGCCATTGCCAATAGAGATTACCTGCTGGTCAACACCTATGGCCCCAATGTCGATTCCCCCGACTTTATTGACCAGGTGGTGTCCATACTGTTAGGGTATGTTGGAGTACAAATCATCTGCGGTGGAGATATGAACTTTATTTTGGACACCACCTTGGATAGGACTGGCATGGCCCCCACAACCCCAGCAGGCGCAGACTTCTGACCCACTGCAAGACGCTTGACATCCATGATGCATGGAGAGCGCTACATCCGCTAACGGGGGAATACACTTATTACTCATCAGTGCACGACAGTTCCTCCAGGATCGATGTATTCCTATTATCGGGCCCTATGCTAGGCAGGGTTTCCGAAACATGTATACTTGCACGCACACTATCTGACCACTCACCGATTCTGCTGTCCGTTGAGATGGGAATTCCAGCCCCCACCATTAACACATGGCGCTTTAAATCGGCCGCCTTACAGGACATTGTCTTCAAGGCAGACATACTCGCAGATATTCACTCCTACTGTGAGAACAACTCGACACAGGACACCACCCTGGGGATCCCCTGGGACGCTTTCAAAGTCTTCATCAGAGGGGCGTCCATTTCTAGGGAGGCGGGGGTCCCCAAATCCATAAGAGCCACCCTGTCCCGCACTGAAACTAAGCTACGAGACCTGGAGCGAGCCCATCCGGCCTCTGTTGACCCTGGCATCCTCTCCCAGATCAGTGAGGAACTCAGGACTTTCAATGAGCAGGCCAACAGGGAAGTGCAGTATTTTAGTCGGCCACAGGCTGCACGGAAATACGGCGAGGGAGATAGACCTGGCAAAACATTGGCCGCCTTGGCGAGTGGGGCCAATCCCAAATTACCTGTGTTAAGGATAGTCAGGGGACGACCCAGTGGTCCGACGAGCATATCCTCGAGGTTTTCACTAGCTTCTACTCCGAACTATACTCTCAACCTCCCGCACATAATCAAACCCAGATGCGTGAGTTCTTAGAACAGATTCCCACCACTATCATCTCCCCAGCGACAAGAGACCAGTTGGACTCCCCCATTACATTGGATGAGATAGTAGAGGCCATATCCAGTCTCCCAAAGGGGAAAGCGCCGGGCCCCGATGGGCTAACGGCAGAATTCTTCCAGGAGCATGTGGCCATATTGGGCCCCGAATTGCTTGAGGTGTGGAATGAGTCTCTCCGACTGGGATCCCTCCCCCCGTCTCTACGCGAGGCGTTATAACGGTCCTACTCAAGCCGGGTAAACCAGGCGATGACTGCGGTTCGTATCGGCCCCTCTCACTCATGAACTTGGATACGAAAATCTTTGCCAAGGTGATCGCTAAATCGCTTCCTACCCATTATGCCATACATGGTGCACGAGGACCAATCTGGCTTTGTCCCCGGAAGATCCACATCACACAATATTAGGAGGCTCCTTAACGTCATGGCTCGTATCAATCAAGACGTGTGTGCAGTTGCGGTCACCTTAGATGCCCAGAAGGCCTTTGATATGGTTTCCTGGAAGTACATGTTGCTTGTCCTGGAGACCATGGGCATCGGACCCGGGATGATCGCATACATCAGACTACTGTACACTTCCCCGGTTGCCAGGGATCGCGTCAACTCCCAAACGTCCGCCTTGTTCCCTCTCTTCGAGGTACCCGCCAGGGCTGCCCGTTTTCCCCAATCCTGTTTGCTCTAGCCATTGAGCCTATGGCAGACTGTCGGGGAACACCACGCGCGCAAGGGGATACGACTCCAGGGTACCCCCGAGATTATCTCACTCTACGCTGATGACGTCCTGCTGTTCATCAGAAACCCGGATCTCCACCTTGACCCTATTCTCCGGGACATCACTCTTATCGGAACATACTCAGGCTTCACTATCAACTACACCAAATCCGAACTTTTCCCCCTCACGCGCACCACGCTCCAGCCGGCCACGGAATATCCGCTCCGCTGGTCCCCTAATGGGAATACCTGGGAATTCAGGTGCCTTTCACCAAAGAAACTCTCTTAACTAACAATTACTTAGCCGTAGCTGAACTGGCTGAAACCAAGATTGCGCGTTGGCGCTCTCTCCCGTTGTCATTAGCTGGGAGGTTATCACTGGTTAAGATGATTCTGCTTCCCAAATTGTTGTACACATTCACAAATGTTCCCATATGGCCTGGCAAGAAGTACTTTGCAGACCTGCACAGGCTGTGCGCACAGTTCCTGTGGCACTCCGGTGCAGTCCGGAAGAAGTGGGGTGCTATGACTCTCCCCTATGACAGAGGGGGGTTCACGGCTCCTGACCTGTTGCGATACTGGACTGCAGCGCAGGCACAGTTTGCCACCTATTGGTACCCTGGCCCCCCCCCCCCTCGTCCGCACGTTAAGCTTGAAAACCCTTGCTGCCTCCGGCGCCAATATTATGACCCTAATTTTACATCGGGGGTATGAGCCAGACTCACCCATAGATCCAGTCCAGACCACCTTATCGGCCTGGAGGCAGATATTTGCTACAGGCACTGAGGAACACCCATATTACAGTGGCTCCCCGGGCTGGAACCCACGAACGATATAGCCCTGGCACGACACTGGCAGACCCTGGGATATCTAGCCCTAACCGATTTCTACCCGGATGGGGTGTTTATAACGCCACAGACTTGGAAGCTGGGCCACTCGGGGTCACCGATGGAAATGCTGCAATAATATAGACTCCGGGCAGCGTTCCGTGACACCTGGCCTGAGTTCCCCAAAGAACCCCCCGACCATCCCGCAATTTTTTACATCGCCAACTCCGGTGGGGCCCGCGGGGTGGTCTCATCATTAGACAAACTCCTTCTCACAACTGCCACACCACCGCCCTCTAGGGCGCGGGACGACTGGGCCTCTGAACTAGGGATGGATCTTACAGACCAATTATGGGGTAAAATGTGCTCCCACACCAACAGGGTATCCCTGAGCTTTCGATACCGCACAATACAGTATAAACTGTTGAATAGGCTATACTATACCCCGCGCAGACTCTCCAGGTTCGCCCACTCGGACATACGGCTCTGCCCCCGCTGTGGCACGGAGGATGCAGGCCATCTCCACATGTTTTGGGACTGTCCTCGACTAGCCCCATTCTGGGATGAGATCCTGAAAACACTGGCTGAAATCTGCGATACGTTGATTGAGCCCGACCCTTTGGGTGTGTTGTTTGGAGCGTGGGGAGATGAAGGGGTCAGAGGGGAAGCTAAATTCATGAATGTATGCTGTATAATTGCTAAAAAATGTGTCCTTCAGAACTGGAAGTGTGCTGCTCCTCCTACCTTCCGGAAATGGCTGAATCTATTGACCTGGTCCCGAAACTGTGAGGAAGATTATATTAGCACCCTCCCAGCCCGATCCCGGCCTAAAAACATTTGGACTGCCTTCAACAGTTACCTTAACGACCTTGATGCCCACCCTTCGGTAGACAGCTCACCTTAATTGTTACTGTTATGTACCACGTCACCTGAGTTGCTCTTAACTTATGACTATTTCTCGCTGTTTATGAGCATCCCTGTACGCTGTAGTTTTTCTTACATTGTTATTTCATATCTGACCTGATGTGTGTGTGTGTGTGTGTGTCTCATCTGCTGCTGCCAGCAAAAATAAAAGTTTTTAAAAAAAAAAGGAAAAATATGGCCTGCTGGTGCACAAATCCCTACCAGGGGGAAACAAGGAACAAGATAAAGCACCCACTCTTAAGGAAAAGACAGCTCAAGGAAACGTTGGACGTCTGCAGGGTGGTCAAAACTCCCCTCGAAAGAATGGCTTCGATCATGTTGCCCTACTATCTTTAATTCCTGAAATTATCACACAAATCTGCTCAAAGTTAGGCACAGGACAGAGTATAATTTAGCAAAGATCAGATTAAAATAACAAGCTGGAACAGGGGGGTATCAAGTACTCAGAAATGCGAACACCAAATTAGAAGTATTTGGGGGTAATGACTTGATCCTTTTTCAAGACACCTGGTTAATTCATGCACCAGAATTAGAAGGCAAGCAGCAACAATGATGGCGATGGGTAGACCAAAAGGGGGACTACTTATGGCCTGTAGATCAGATTTCTTTAAACAAGTCCTAAAAAAATACCATGTAATCAGGACGGCATCTTAGCTGCCAAATTGGAGGCGCCATCAACCGCCAGGATGAAAGAACTACTGGTGATTAACCTATATTGGAATCCTGCATGTACAGAACTCTCAGTCTACCAAGATTCCCTGGGTGAACTTACACATATCAAAGTCATTTACCCAGATTCACATATAATGGTCGCAGGGGATCTAAATTCTCAGTGTGTCCCATTTGTACAAAGTAAGAATAATAAGTGCAAGTGGTGCTCCTTCAAAGAATGGGACCTAAGGTTACTGAATAGTAACAGAGGAAGATGTGCCGCCAGCATACACCTGATCACGTGGGAACATCAGATCCACTCTGGATTACATTGCTGTATCTCCCAGTTTCTTTAATCTGTGTGATGAGTTAGTAGTGGGTGACTAATCACTGTAAGCTACAGGCCTCATTTTGCTGGAATTCAAAGCAAAAAGCAGTAGTATAGCATAATAGCCTACAGGTATACAACCAAAAGAATAGAGTTTCGAAGTACAGAAATGAAGGCCATCGGTTAAATGAGGAACTCTTACATATTGCTATAGCTTCGGGTCCAGAATCCTGGGAAGGAAACTGCCACCCGCAACATTTTCAGAATTTTCTTTGGTCAATAGACCAACCCCAAATTACACTAATTCGAGGAAAAAAAAAAATTCTCATTAACGTGCATTTGACGAAGATTCCATGTGGAAAAAGCGGGAAACCTGCCGCTCCATTGCAATAGCAAAGAAAGAAATTCTGGATAGCCCTACCCTTTGGAAAAAAATAAAACTTAATTAAAAATGTGTATAAAAACAGGTCCAGACAGCGGCGCTTCAATCGCCTGCAGCAAAATGGTGAATCCATGTTAAGAACATTATCAGATGACAACTACCGCAACTTCTGGTCCCTGATAAATTCTCATAGTCAAGATCAAGAGGCGATCCAAACAAACTGTGCAAGAATCTGCATGGATTAACTATTACTCAGGAAAATATTCAAAATCAGATTAGGCCCCCCTTGTTCATCCTTTCAGACTCCTCATGAGTATTTGAAATCACAGAGGAGGAGGTCCTCAAGCTTATCAACAAGTCTTCTTCATCGAGAGCCGCGGGACCAAGTGGACTTACCCATCAGGTTTTAAAGGCAAATCCAGAACCGTGGGCGAAAATATTGTGTCAACTTTCCGGCGAAATTTTGAGGACTAAAATCATTCCGCAATCTTGGAAGACTGCTCTAATACTAATTTATAAAAAGGGTGACCGAAAAGATCTTAGTAATTACAGGCCCATCACATTACTGGATATCGAGAGCAAGATTTTTGCTGGGCCACTATTGAAAGAACTGGAGAAAAGGGCTAAGAATATAATACCAAAACAGACTGGCTTTAGAAGGGGTCCCTCAACGGGCCTGAATGGCATTACTTTAGCAGCTATTTGCTATGGGAAAGAAACATCAAAGCCACCAAAGACATTTGCAGCCTTTATAGATCCATCCAGTGCTTTCGATTTAGTCGATAAAGAGAGAGACTCTGGCTCAAGCTCACCAGGACGCACCTAGGCCTTTAATAAATATCTTAGCAGCCCTTCATGATAACAACTGTTGTAAGATTAACTGCTAAGGCCTTCTGTCAGACAAAATCCAGGTGAAAAGAGGAGAAAGACAGAGCTGCATGGTGGCCCCATTTCCCTTTGATTTCTATCTTGCTGATTTCGGTGAGGTAGATTCAGCAGGTCTAGCAAGTGCGAAAGTGGGGCAGAAAGTAATCAAATGGCTCATGTACACAGATGACGTGCTCCTATATAGAACACCTGTGGGTCTTCAAAAGGATGTTGCCTGCTCTTGAAATCTACATGAAAAAAAAAAATAAATAAAGACCCAATAGTTAACCCAGAAAAATCAAAATTAGTTGTCTTTGGTGGTAGCGGCAATGCTGACGGATTCTCTTGTAAGATAGATGGCCAAATCATCCATGTGGTAGACGAAATCAAGTACCTAGGATACACACTGTACGCCAAACCAAGAAGAGCGCAAATTATGTTATCACATGTGCGACAAAACCATTAACAGCGCAATTACAAAGAATTGTTGGTCAATACTGCAAATTCTCATTGATCCCAGCATTGAGATATTATAAAGCTAAGATCATTCCAACTGTTCTATATGGAATAGAGGCTAAACCACTGGCTTGGGCATTGGACTGGGATAAAATTGAAGGCTCAATTTGGAGAAAAAAAAAATCTTAAATCTCCCCAACGGCCTACCAATTTCTCGCCCTCGTTTTGAGTTGGCCCTTAAATCTTTAAAATCACAAATGGACTGGAAATAACTTTCTTTATACAGACGTATTATGGATCATTTACAAAATTTGCTGTATGAAGACCTTAAAAAGCACTTGTATCAACATTCGCAAGCCCTGCTCAACCTAAAAAACGTGGTTAAAGAGATTCTAACAAATTGCCATTGCAATGAAGATCTTTTGGTGTCAAATCCGATGAAGACAAAGAAACAGATGGAAACAGCAGATTGGATTAAGACAATAAGGGAAATGAGAGCATCATCCCCTCTATCCTCATCTGAAAAAAAAAATAATTAGGTTTTTACCGAGATCTCATAATTCGGTTTTTTAACGAGATAGCTCATAAAATTTCAGATCGCAAGATAATTTTCTCAGAATGTGGCTCAATTTAGTTCACACAGGAGCTGTTCAAGTCATAAGTGGTCAAGAAAAAAAAAAGTGGCAGAATTTTATGCACGGGCTGTAGAGACCTAAATCAGACGCTAGAGCATCTTTTGAGACATTGCCAAGGAACTCTAAATGCCAGAAAAAAACATTTGGGCAAATTTGTCTCTAATTCAGATCTAGAGACAGGTCTCTCATCATTGATGTTCTGGAATAGATTGATTACTGGGCAAGAGACTGCATTGACGATAAATGCAATCATAGTACTTGTAGATATGAAATTCATTTTGTCAAATTATTGTTAATATGTAGACATATCTGTCTGTAGTTTATTAAACTACAAAGAATTGTATGATGATTCTTTTATCTTTTTTCTAATACTTTCCTTTTTTTGTGAAGAATCAAATTTTGATTATAACCAATAAAAAAATAAAAATATCCTTTATCACGTTGCTGCCAATGGTAATGTTAAGAGCAGAACCTTCAAATAAAGACATTGATAACACACAACATATGTCGTATCACCGTTTAATCACAAGCTAATAACTATGCCTAAATCGAAACGATTTGCAATGCACCTTTAAACAATTCAAACAGGCACACGAGCCTCCCATTCCAATTACCCAGTAAACCACCCTTCATCCCAAGAACTGCCTAAGAAACAATGCAGGGTCAGGCTACCGCGGATATTCGTTGTCGAGGGATGCATGTCGCCAAGCTGCTGCTATAGCGTGACGAGGAAGGCATACGTATTTCTAAATAATAACATGGTAATGAACGCTTGCGTCACCCCCCAAAAGGAAGAGGGTATTCCCATCATTGAATCTGCATTCGAAAGTACCAACCGAAGCCAAACAATAAGATGCAGCGTGTCCAGAGATACGGTCTGCTAACCCCACCCTCTTGTTTCCCCTTTAGGACTGCGTTCTGTAAGGAGATAGCACCAGCATGTGTCTTGTTAGCTCGCCTTTTATCTGGAGCGACATTGCGTCACACATGAAACTCTGCATATCGAAGTTGGACGGTTGAATTGCCGAGTGATATCGATCGGGTTTCGCACCGAGGCCTTTACGGTTACAAGCAGATAAATCTCTGTAGACGGCGATTTAACGGGTCCTGGCCTCGCTTAGATAACAGGATTCCTCAATCGACGCCTATTCAAACCACTGACGTTACCCTTCACCTGTACTTTTTTGGGTACCCGTCTGACGTAAGCCCGCACTCCCGTTCAGATGCACAAGCATATACTGATGAATCCAGCCCAAACGAGACAAACATCCAGCTCAAATCATTTTTAACCACACGGAAGGAATAGTGTGCATCATCAGGATGAACAAAGACACACCTGCAGCCCTGAACCCTATGGACTTGTAAGGGAGGGAGAGCATACAAACAACCCCACCCCAAACTACTATTTGTATTTGCCTTAGAACACCACATTAAAAGATGGTCGATGCAATCCCCAGAAGGATGCCCGTTTAATAGCACAAAGATGAAAACATGTGAACCATTTTGTGAAGGTATGAAGATAAACAGGCTACGGTCAAAACAAATAAGAGAAAGACAAGAAACGAGCGACTTGCAAAGTTAAACACTAATAAACGGCAGATGTGAGGGTACATCAACTATTGTTACAGGCACTGAGAGCCAACCACTCAAAACAAGAAGAGACGGTGGGCACCACATAGAAAAGGTTTGGAGGTACGACCTTCGAAAGAGGTGGGCACATTACCATACAAAAACTATTCACTACGCCTCTTCACTCATTCACTTGACACCTCTCCATACCGTACAATAATGGGCATTACGTAAGAAAGGTCAGCTTTGTTCAACAATGGAACCCTGCAAACCACAAACTCAAAACACACACACAAACAGTGGAGGATTTGGGATGAACAAGCAGGAGGGCACTTCTATGTTGACACGAGGCCCAAACCTCCCATGTAGTCCCATAGCCTGCCGAGGATTCCTCAGTCATCTACAAGTGGCCCGAGCGATGTCCCAGGTGCACATGTAGGTGCGTTTCAGGAGACTTGTATTGATTGCACAAGAGGGACTAACTGATGTAGAAGCTGTTTAGCATTTCGGGAAAAAGGACGCCAGCCACTGTTCAACTGAAAAGATACAGCGTGTGGTTAACATTTTACTTTAATGGATGTTGTGTTCTGACAAAAAAGAGTAGAGCCGATTGGCTGAAACACGCAGTCGTTTGCTGGTGATCACATAGTGATGGAAATTGACAACATTCACTGGGACATCATGCACCCCCCATTATCGTGTACCTGAGATTTGGGGTGGGTATATTTTTAATATATCTGTGAAATTGACTCGTGCATTAAACCCTTATAAGCATTGCCGCACAAGTGCCAAAAGCGGCTGTGTAGTAACGGGGTCTTCATTTGGCGTCACTGCACTGCGGACCAGAACAGACCTCTATATGTCCCTGGACTGTAGCGACCATGCAACCATTGTTCCTCCCCCTTTTTTCCTTTAGTACGAGGCCAGGCGACGACTGTGGAAGTACCAAAGAACGATGTCTTAAGGGAGAAACAGACTGGCAAGGTCTCAAAACGTGGTAACCTGTAGAAAAGAAAGAGCTGGCCTTACAAGTGATAAGACCTCGCCCACTTCACGAGCTGCTAAGCTTGACCTAGGATATTCCATGCACCTGGTTGTTTGTGGAGAATGGCAAACAATTTAACGGCGACACTTCTTGAAGCACCATACATTTGTACAACCGTATCTGCCCCGCCCTCATGCATTCATGCCGCCCTCTTCCAGACACCGGTTTATTATTTTCATCCACGGCCGGGGCCGCCATTTTGCGCGAGGGCCATGACTGGGTGCAGGGGGGGGGCGCTTGCCACATCTTCAGTTTGGGTGATCCCCTAATGCTTCAGAACTCTCACCTGGCGGGCTCAGACCCGTCCGCTCCCGCCCAAGCACCTCTGCAACCCCCACAGCTCCAACTCCCGCTCTCTGCCAGCCCGGCTGTCAGCTTCCAGCGCCGTGACGTCACCAACTGCTCAGAAGGGCTGGTGGTTGCCGACTGAGAAGGGACGCAATGCGCAGACGCAACGGGTAGAGTAACTCGGGAACGCTATGCCTGAGTTTATTCTGTAAAGGACTCGCCCACTCGTTACGTGTACCCAGCCATGATGTGCCGGATGCCATTAGCACCCAAACGCACCATACAATAAGGGGCGACATGTTGGAAAATGACACAAAAAACAAGAAACATCCGAAAATAACTACGTTTAGAACGTCTCATTGAATGTCATATGTGCTAATATCGTTGAGGAAACGAAGTAAATATTGTTTTCGACACAATACATGCAATCCACTGTTGGGACATGGTTTCATTCAAGACATTAATTACCGCACACTTTTGCGTAATAACTTTTCAGCGCTAAATAGCGTCTTAAATGGCCGCTCTGTAGTGGTATTACGTTAATCAGCCTACTATTCTAGTTCTAATAAACAACTACACGTGAGGACATCATAGACTTGCGTGTGGAGGGAAAAGCGAATATTTCGGATCACGGAGGGCAAACATGATAGATACAAAAGAAGGACACAGTTTGAACAACACTTAGTCAAGAGACATAAAGCAGACATTTTGAATTAAGAATGAAATCTACTGCTCTTTAATCAAATCTTCCTGGTCACATGAATTACTAAACAAGCGACTTTAGGAACTTTTTAAATGAGTGTTCTTTATTATTGTTTTAACCAGTTTTTTTGTCTTTAGAACATTTAACAGTTAAATTACTAATAGCCCAATTACTGTGATGTGGTCACGTGGCGCGACGGCAGCGTTCTGCCGACCGTGCATTGTAAGCAATAAAAGGGGCGGTCCCGTAACAAGCTAGTGCACCGGGAGCCCAATACGGTAGGACCCGTGTCCCTTCCAGGGACAGGTGGGACAAGGCCTACCAGCGGGATCCTGGGTGCAACTCAGATCACAACACTGGTGACGAGGGTGCAGATGGGCAAGGGGAAGGTGTTCCGATGCACCTAATCCGACACTTGTCAGGTGCATCAATCCTCACAGTAAGGTAACACCATTATTTTGAAGTCCCAAAGGCAGTGGCTCCACATGTGGAGTGCTCGGCCGTGTGGGCAATTTTTGGAACCCACAAAGTCTACAAACTGGAAGCAGGGCCACAAGTGCCCTTTAAAAATTAAAAGAGGTGATTTTTTCTCTTCTTTCCTCTTTCCTTATCTGAAATCAATATTTTCTCAGTCACACTGGGTTGCCATCTGCAGGGGCTGATTATGCCTCACAGCAAGGTGTGGTCCCCTGGAAGAAGAAGAGTGTGAACACCACAGCGCCAGAGGTCCCAGAAGTGCAACAAGGTGTGCAAATTACGGCCTTCTTTTGCAAAGAGGGTGCCTGTGCGATTTGCAACCATGAGCGATGAAGATGGCTTCCAGGGAGCCGGTCAAGGTGCAGCAAGACCCCCTCGGGCAAGAAGAACACCACGCCAACAAGGGGCACTGGCCCCGATGCCGGAATTTGACACTTCCTGCAACCCCTCGAAGTTGGGACCGAAATGGTTGCTCTGGATAGAGAAGTTGGACATGTATTTTAGAGTGACCAGCGAAATGGATGATGAGGCCAAAATCGCAACACTCATATACTCCGCTGCGTCTGAGGTTCACAACATTTTCAAGTCCCTCACTCCCATCGGCAACTCCTATGAAGCAGCAAAAGACAGCCTCAAAGAACACTTCTTGCAACTAGCTAATCAGGACTATGAAAGGTTTGTTATGTTCGTAGCAATGGTGGTGGGCAGTCTGACCACAGAACAGCGCGATAACACCGACGAGAGAAATCCATTTCCGGACCAAGATACAGCACAAGCTCAATTCGGAAGATTGAAACACATGTGAAACAGACAGCGCAACAAGTGAGCAGCAGAGCCAAAAAGAAGCCAAAAGAGAGCCCAAGACCTTACCAGTATCAGTGACTTTACCCCTCGGAATAGAAGGTAATACAGGTAACGGGATTACCGGACAGTTAAGAGGGACACATTATAACTCAAACAAAACTCATCCCAGTGTAATAAAGACATTTGGGTATTGTACAACCAGGAGACCAGGAAGTCAAAGCCCATACATGAAAAGCAGTCTGGGAAGAGCAGCTAGAACCTGACAAGAAGCAGAGAAGGAACTTTTACAAAAGTAAGATTGTTTGCATAAAAGGGGAGAGGAAAACTATCAGTCCCCACAAGAGTTACAGAATTTATCCAGATGATAACAAGACTATTTGCGTATGGTCTATTGAGTGGAATGAAAGAACATAGAAAACCATGTGACAAAACACAGCACCCTGACAAGCACCTTAGTTAGTAAAATAGATAGGGAAAGGGAACACCCCATTGATAAAGGCAGAGTTAGGCCTTATTTTACTTTCGAATAAATGTCATGCTTCAAATGTCTTCACAGCCGCTGCGTCGTCCTTCTGATCTTCCACATATGGTGTCAGTAGTGGGATCTATTCCGACTGCTAAAAGTTGGGGAGCCATATTGTTTACCAGATTAAGTCCCAAAGTCAAAAATCCTACAGTAGCCACAGCTGAGTCCAAAGGATTTGATTTATATAGCACTGAGGAAATTGTAATTCTGCCAGGCGAAAAAACACTAGTCCCGACTGGACTGACTTTAACCCCTCCTCAAGGAACCTATGTTAGATTAGCATCCAAATCTGGGTTGGCCTAGAAATATGGGTTAGATGTTATAGCAAGAGTCATTGATACAGACTTCTGCAGACACATCAAGGTCCTTATACATAACCATGGGACTAACTTATAAACCATAAAAGAGGGAAAACAGATGGCCCAAGGGATTCTTAAAAAACCCTATCCCGAAACCACTGGAAGTGATAGAACAAACAGAAACAGAGCGAGGACCAAAAGGGTTTGGGGAGGCAGCCCTTCCCTGAGTAGAGAACATTCCTGATGAAGTAGAGGAGAATGTTCCCTTGACTGAATGCTGCAATTGAGCAACCTGAGACCGCCGAAAAGTGAAGTCCAAAGGGAACTACTAAAACTTAATTAATACCCAATTTTGAGATCTAGTTTTTCTAGATCCTTCCACGTTGGCTTTTGGCTATTAGAATATTGAATAGGACAATATTCGCCGAAATGAGACCCTGACACAACATTTAATTCTTAACGGGTACTAGTTAGACCCGGACATCTCCAGTGTTGATAAGAAACACGGGACACAAAAATAATTCAGTCTATTATATCTGAATTTTATTAATGACTCCTTAACTTTTTGCTTTAACTAATTTTGCTGTTCACCTTTAATTATACTCTATACTTAGTGGTTTAAAATTATGATGAAACTCTAGACTTTATCTCCTTAATCGCTTGTTCCACAAAATGTTTTTCTCCTTTCATTTATTTATTTTCATACTGCCTTTTTAAAAGATATTGCTTCATTTTTAGAATATACCATTACTGAAGGTTATTGGAGCCATCATTGAGCACCACATATGTACTTATTGTTCCATTTGCACTTAATAAGACAATTGATTGTTCCTGATCTAGGATTGGTGTTTTTCATGTCAGTATTCCAATTACCATGTAATTGTGATTTGGTGTTTTTCATGTCAGTGTAATATTCACCATGTAGTTGTGCCACGTGGAAGGATGTGGCAGGGAAACCAGCTTGGAAGCATTTTAAGGGGCTGGTTGATGCTGAGTGAGTAGTTTCACAATGATTGTAATCCATTTTTGGCCTGCTTTATGTACTCTATTTGAGTGGTGTGAGTGTTTTCTCAATCTTTTTCTTTTTGGTGAGCACTGTGTGCTAATCTGGTGTGTTTGTCTAGTGTCTTTGTGGCTTCTGAGCCTGTTTTTCTGTGCTGGGCTGCATCCATAGGGTGCAGTCCGTGGCGTGTAGTCCTTTGTTTGTGTCTGGCCTTTTCCCAGCCCCACCATCTGTGATGCTCGAAATGCATTGGAGGGACAGGGCCTCCCTGTCCTTGTCCTGTAGTCCTTTTTCATTTGTGCTCTGTATTATTTTCTGCCCAGGAGTCCATGTGGGACTCCTGGCAGTGCAGCTCTTCCTTTTTTTGGTTTGGTGTACAGACCCATGGGATACTCGTATGGCATCCATGGGTGGGGGTACAACCCTGTGCCCCTAGAGTATGTTTTTGGGCACCTGTGGGTGGCCCACAGAGCAGGGTATGGGCTGGTGGCAGCTCCATGCTGAATTTGACAGGTGCTCTGAGTATCCTCCATTTTGGGATACCCAGGCCCTGCCATTGGAAATAGTTGATCCCTGATGAAAAACAAGATGGCCCCTGTGGCCTCTTGCTTTCTATTGCCTGTTACCTTGTTTTCCCAAAGTCCTGGGAAGCCCTGACTCTGTCCATTCCCCCTGACTGACTGACTGTTGGGTGGAAGTTCAATTTATGGTGTTGTTGTGAAGTCCAGTCCAGACTGGCTGGAGCCTTCCCAGTGACTGTATGTTGTGGGTACACCCTGCGGGTGGGACCTGGGTGAATGGAGTGAGTGACCAATATGCTCTTCTTGTTGTGGCTGTCTGGTTTCTGGTATGAGAGACAAAGACTGAGACAGCCCTGCCCGAAACTGGCCTGACTGCAGTGTTGAATGGCTGGGTACTTGTCCCAATCCACATTCCTTGTTGTGAGTGTCTGAGAGGGAGGAGGATGGCCTGAATACACTTTGTGCCTGATTGGCTGACTGACTGCATGAATGCCCTTCTGTATGATTGGCTGCTCAGTGTGATCCAGCAGTGTGGATGAGAGACAGGATAGTATATCTGGGGACCTCTCACCACTGGAAATTGTTCAGAAGTTGTGTCTACACTTGAAGAGTAACTGGAACTGCTGAACCTCGACACCCAGCTGGAAGAAGAAGACTTGCTGTTGCATTTGCTTCGACCTGATCTGAAAAGCTGCCAAATTCGTCGAAGACTGATCCGAGAGAGGACCTGGTAAGGTGCCCTCTTCCCGTGCTCCGAGGGACCATCGAGCACTGCTGACCTTCGCCGAAGCTCCCTGGGAGTCAGACCCTCGAAAGGCTGCCCACCGGAGACGGGACTGCCGAGGAGATCAAAGTTAAGCACCCGGACTTCGCCGCCATCGATGTCCATTGCCGTCGACCAGGGTTCGCAGGTTTGTGTAACCGCTGGAGGCCCGTCGAAGTTGTGTTACCTCAGAAGAGTGGACCGCTTGACGCCGTGCCGCCGACGACCGGAGCCGCCCGCTCCTTTGCCTAAGAACATTTGAATCGAAGGACTCCTTTGTCTGCACCGACGACCGCTTTATCCTGCCAGAGAGAGTGAAGGCCGCAGACGCGCAGAGGAGAATCCGCCTGTGGGTTTCCCGCCACCTGAAGGCCACAAAGACTTTGACGACTTGACGCCCTTGCTAGGCCACAGTTCTTCTGAAACTCTTGGGGGTCCAGAACTATCAAACGCAGAGGTGCCCCGCACACCTCATCGCAGGACATCGCCGATGAGCACCGCCTGGATCGACGCCGTGGTCTCGGCACCCTTGAACTTCTCATCGACTCTGTCAGCGACAAGTTCACGTTCTTCGACGCCTCTCGACGATCCGTGACTCCTGCTTGAAAGGGGGTCACTCAAGAAGGATCCATCAACGCTTCTTCGAAGAACTCTGCTCCACCAGGTACATTGGGGGGTAAAAACATTATAGGAGGAAATAAGACTATTGATCAATATATGGACTGGGCTTGTGCTATACCTTTATTTTACAGGTTGCCCAGGTGGGGGGATCTCCACACAGAACTGTGTCTAGGGGTAGGGGCCAGTATTCTGCCAATTGTGTCAACCATCTTGCTTTCCTTCCTATCTCTAGTGCTGGTTTCCTTTTTATTGATCTGTGTGACATTCTGACAGTATAGTTGATGCACTTTAATGAGATCTGATAATATTGGTGGTACCACTTTAGAATTGTATATATTTGCCATTGTTGACTTCTGAGTACAAAGTGAGTTATTGTGATAGTGTACATACCTTTGAATATTAATTATATAAAGACTGTGTTTTTAGTAATACAGTGTGTGGACATTCCTTTGTGGCGGCTTGGGGACTACACTGTACTTAAGAACCAGCCTGCATCACCTCCTGAGAAGCTAAGCCTTGATTGCTCGTCCATTGCTACCACAATAGAGAATCTTGACTGGGGTCGTCTGTGCCTCTCCTCTACCATATAGAGAGCAGTACAGACCCCCCCTCCAGTATTTTACACCCTCCCCCTCCTGCCCATCTCCCCTGATTGGTACATCCACATGGTCATAACTGACCTTCCCAGGGCAGCCCTCTGCCTGGCAGCCCCTGCGGCTAAGGGCCCCAAGGCAAAGGGCGGCGCCTACATTGGTGGCTCCAAGTTGTGTCTGCAGGTGTCAGCAGGGGAAGTCAGCAGTCAACAGACACCAACAAAAACTGTAAGTGTGGCATGGGTGGGGTGTAAAGCAATTACTCTACTCCAGAAAGCCCCCGCCACTCTACCTTACCTTTCCATAACATAGACTTCCATAGACTTACACCATTCATACTTAGAGAGATTTGTGACCACCAGCCTAAATCTATTCATGGCTGGACTGTAAATGTTGTATTGCATTACACACTAACTTACTTGCCAATGTTAACTAGTGCCACACCTAGAGAGAACTGTGAAGATTGGCCTATGTCACATCTAGATAGGATTATGAATGTTAGCGTGCGTTGCATCTAGTTAGAAATGTGAATGTTAGCATGCGCCACACTTAGATGGAATGCTTAACTTTAGCCTGCATCACACCTAGATAGGATTGTGAATGTTAGCATGTGCCACACTTAGATGGAATGCTTAACTTTAGCCTGCGTCACACCTGGATTGGATTATGAATGTTAGCATGCACCAATTTTTAGATGGAATTCTTAACTTTAGCCTGCGTCACATCTAGATAGGATTATGAATGTTAGCATGTGCCACACTTTGATGGAATTCATAACTTTAGCCTGCGTAACATATGGATAGGATTATGAATGTTAGCGTGTGCCACACTTAGATGGAATTCTTATCTTTAGCCTGCGTCGCACCTAGATAGAAAGGTGAATGTTAGCATGCACCACACTTAGATGCACTTAGATGGAATGCTTAACCTTAGCTTACGTCACATCTAGATAGGATTGTGAGTGTTAGCATGCACCAAACTTAGATGGAATTCTTAACTTTAGCCTGCGTCACATCTAGATAGGATTATGAATGTTAGCGTGTGCCACACTTAGATGGAATTCTTAACTTTAGCCTGCATTGCATCTAGATAGAATTATGAATGTTAGCATGCGTCACACTTAGATGGAATGCTTAACTTTAGCCTGCGTCACACCTAGATAGGATTGTGAATGTTAGCATGTGCCACTCTAAGATGGAATGCTTAACTTTAGCCTGTGTCACACCTAGATAGAAATGTGAATGTTAGCATGCGCCACACTTAAATGAAACTGTGAATGTTACCAAGTGCCACACTTAGATGGAATTGTGATCGCTTGCCTACCTCACATCTATATAGGATATTGCAGATTAGCAAGTGCCACACTCAGATGAAATAGTGAATGATAGCAAGCATTACACCTAGACATAATTGTAAGGACAGCAATGCCAATGAACCAATCCACTAACAATTTCACCCCTTCGCATACATCGCTCAAACTCTAACAAAACACAACCACAAGCCTACAACACAACAATCCGGACAAACTTCACTACACTGCAACAACAAAACAAACCACACATAGACTCGCACAACAGCACACAAAGACTACCGACCCTAAAACACCCCAAGCCAGCCAACAGACCCACAGGGCTCAGGCTGCCAACAGCACATCACTGCTCTCTTGCACTTTTCCATCTTATTGTCACTAACTCACCCCCCTTCCCTTGTTCAGAGCCTCCAGAGCGCCAAGGGACCACTCCGGTGGTCGGTGCGTGGTACAAATATCCTTTAACATTAACATGTGTAGCGAGAAACAGAAGGAGGAGGATTCCCTGGTCCAGTTCTATGGCAGGCTCTGTCACTTGGCAAATACGTGTGCATGGGAGAATGAGGACGGAATGGTGAGAAACCAATTTATACAAGGTTGCGCTTCAGGGAAGCTGCACCGCCAAGTGCTGCGTGAGCCTGGGCTGTCATTGGCCCAGCATTTTGGAAATGGGCAGATCATATGAGCAATAGTTAGAAGAGGAGACACACCCTCGGAAACGCCAACTAGAGAAAACACAAGGGAAGTAATCAGTACCAAGGATTTGTATACAATGAACAAAGCTAGAATACAGAATAGGTGCACCAACCTCCAGTCAGAAGGAGCCCCAAAGAATAGTGAGTAGGTTGGGTGAGATGACCACTCCTCAGGTTATTTGGGAGATATTGGGTACCTAACAAGAGGAGATATAAAAATATGACCTACTATAAAATAACTGCTAGACCATAGGATGTGAAATGTGCTAGATAACCAGGGAGCAGTCTTACCAGGGTTGGACAGTGTTCTTCTCCTGATGAGTTGGTATGATTCAGGTATAGTCCGATGGTATCAGATAGTAAGAATCCCAAAGTCCAAACAACCTATCCCGACGGCACGAGGACGCCTATGCAGAAAAACAGCAAGCGTCTCTAGTCTCTGCAATAATCCAAGGGTAAATGGGACAAAGAAGCCGTTGGTAGTTGTCCTCTGGTGGCCAGTAGATGGTGTTCAAAGTTGTATAGGAGTCCGTTATTCATAGAAGAAATGTTGCCAACGTGTGAGCAATTTAAGTACTATAAGGATCAGGCATGAAGCAGTCCATTAAGCAGAAGGTACGGTTTGGCAATGTGCGAGCAATTGAAGTGCAATAGGATCAGGCAGATAGCAGTCCGTTATGCAGAAGATATAATTTGGCAACTGGCAAAAGGATGAAGGGGCTGCACGCACAAGGCACACAGCGCTGCAAGATGAAAGGGCTGCGTGCACAATACACACAGCACTGCTGGCTTCAGGAGCCGTGCACACCCAGCAAACAGTGCGGCAAGATGACAGAGCTGCGGGCACAAGGCTTACAACGCTGCAGAGCGAGGAAGCCGCGCGCACCAGGCACACAGCGCTGCAGGCTGTAACAACACAAAATGAAACGAAACCAGGACAGGAACAAAGGTCTAAATCCTAAATACAGGGTGCTGGAATCACGAAGCAAAAACAAGTCCGTAACCTCAATCAGAAGCAGTGAGCCATGGGTTGGGGGTGGGCTTTAGTTTGTTGGCGTTACGTGTTCGGGTGTCACGTGATTGACTGCATGCGGCCGTGTGGCGTGGAGTTTGTTTACCCCGTTGCCATGTCAACCTGTATTGTGCTAGAAACGGCGCTCTCTGTTGCAGGGCATGATAGTGTACGTGTCTAGCTATCGTGATTTGCCGTGCTGTTTTTTTCTTACAAGCAACCCTACGTGGTTTAGGCAACTTCTGGCCGTGAATCCTAACAGTATCCTCCCCCAAAGGTCCAACCACCCCACTAGAAGCATGAAAGCGAGCGAGGAGGCGAGGGGCATGAATGTTCTCTAAGGGTTCCCAGGTCCGGTCTTCCGGACCATAGCCTTTCCAGGCAATCAGATAAGTTTGAATTCCCCTTTGAATCCGCGTATCTAAATAGCCTTGACTTCATATTCTTCAGAGCCATGTACAGTGACAGAAGAAGGATGGGTAGAGAGACGTGTACCCGACTGAAATGGTTCATACATGGAAAACGGGGTGAACCCGCCAGGATATTGGTAATGGCAGCTTGACAACTAAAGGATTGATCACCTGAAGGATGTCATAGGGACCAATAAATCAAGGCAACAAGGTCTTGCGACCCGGAATTCGCAGGTGTCTGGTGGATAACCAGACCTTCATACCTAATTGATATGCAGTTGCAGCTGAAGGATGTGTGTCAGCATAGGTCTTGGTACTCGTTTGAGCTTCTTGAAGGCATCGCTCAACATTTCAATTAACAGTTGTCAACTGCCTCACACAATCGGAGGCAGCAGGGTTGTTCAGCGACAGTAACAGTTCGGCGGGCAAAGCCCTCGGATGCTGGCCTTAAAAAGCAAAGAATGGTGAGGAGCCCGTAGAAGTGTCTAAGGAATTGTTGGATTGCGAATTCGGCCGCAATTAGTACTGATAACCATGATTCTTGGTGTTGAAGGATTAAACAACGCAAATATTGTTCTAATGTTGCGTTCAATCTTTCCGTTTGGCCACCAGTTTGTGGGTGATATGCACTTGAAAACCGATCCTCAATACCAAAAGAAGCTGTAAGAGATTGCCAGAAATGGGACGTGAACTGTGAACCTCGATGTGAGACTATTACAGAAGGAAGACCAAAGTAGCTAAACACATGTTTCAGAAATAAGTCTGCTAGGACGGGTGCTGATAGTAACCCACGACAGGGTACGAAGACAGCCATTTTGGTGAAGTAATCCACTACAACCCATATGGTGTTGAATTCCTGTATTAAGGGTAGTTCCACTATAAAGTCCATGGACAGCATGTTCCAAGGACGTTGTGGGACAGGAAGGGGTTGGCGTAAAGCCATAGGCTTAGCTGGAGTAGTTTTGCCTTGTGCACACATTGCACAGGACTTCCTATATTCTAGAATGTCTTGTCGCATAGCAGGCCACCAACACCACCTTTGTAAGAGATCCAAAGTTTTCCGCCTACCAGGATGGGCTGAAAACCTGGAATCATGACACCATTGCAGAGCAATCTGTCGGGTTGTAACATTGGGCAAAAACAGGCATCCCTGGATATAAGGCAGAGACTGTATGACATCCAGATTGTAATCAGAGATCTCGACAGGTCAAGATGCAACCCAGTCCGTGAGAGAGGATCGCAAAGATGGTTGAGGAGTACAACTACAGACCACCTGATTGGGCAGAAGCAGTTGTCTGTCAGTCATTCTCTCTGGACCGGAACCATGCATACGTGAAAGTGCATCCGCCTTGGAATGGAGATGCCCAGGCTGGTAGGTAATTTGGAAGTCAAACATTGAGAAAAAGTTGTGCCACCTAGCATGGCGAGAGGTAGAACATCGAACAGATTTCATAGCCAGAAGATTCCTATGATCAGTATATACTTGCACTGGGTGAGAAGCACCCAATACGTGATGTCTACATTCCTTGAAAGCATCATGAATAACAAGGAGTTCCCGTTCCGTTGTGGTGTAATTGCATTCATAGGGGGTGAGTTTGCGAGAGAAAAAAGCAACGGGATGGAGAAGACCAGAGTCGTCACATAACTGGGACAAAATGGCCCCTATGGCAATCCCTGAAGCATCTGCTTCTTCATAGAAAGGTAGAGAGGAATTAGGGTGTTGTAGCACCGGGGCAGTGGTAAAGGCCTCTTTTAATGCATCGAAAGCCTGTTGATGCTCAGAAGACCAAACATATGAGCGTTTACTACTGGTAAGAGCTGTAAGAGGGGCTACCAATCCTGAAAATGACCGAACAAAACACAGATAAAAGTTCACAAATCCAAGGAATGATTGTAAAGCCTTCAGATTGGTAGGAACAGGCCATTCTAAAACAGCTTTGACCTTAGTCTGGTTCATCCGTTCACTTTTACTAGTCAGGTCATATCCTAGAAACTCCACCTCAGTTGCATGGAAAACACTTCTCTGCTTTGGCGTAAAGATGATTTTCACACAGATGTTGGAGTACAGAGGGCACATGTTTGATGTGTTGTTGTAGTGAGGTGGAATAAATTAAGATGTCATCGAGATAAACCATTACATAATGGACAATCATGTCTCTAAAGATGTCATTATTAAAATTATGGAACGTAGCCGGGGCATTGCACAACCCAAAGGGCATAACACAGTATTCAAACCAACCATACTGCGTTTTAAAAGCCGTCTTCCACTCATCGCCCTCGCGCATCCGAACCAGATCATAAGCCTCCCGCAAGTCAAGTTTTGTCAACAGTACCGAAGTCCCTAAGAGCAGCGTGGATATCAAGGGCAAGGGGTATTGGTTCCTGACAGTTATTTCATTCAGAGCCCGGTAATCAAAACAGGGTCTCAGGTCTCCTTTTTTCTTTGGGACAAAGAATAAAGGAGACGCCACAGGCGATCGAGAAGGTTGTATGAAGCCAGTACGTAAAGCATTGTCAATGTATTCCTTGAGGTTGCCATTCTCCTTTTGTGAAAGAGAATATATACGCCCGTTAAGGATAGCTGCTCCGGAGACCAAATTAATCAGGCAATCATACGGTCTATGCAGGGGTAGGATTTCAGCACCAGCTTTTTGAACACGTCCGCATAGGACATATATTCAACGGGTATGGCATGACTGCTGACGGAACCTACAATCCGGGCAGTGTCTGTGAGTTGTTCACAAGGACTACGAGATTGATGTTCCTGTCCTTCAAAACAATGGGAATCACAATAATCAGATGAAAAACACACCTCATGGGTTTGCCAGTCTATGCATGGATTGTGCAACAAAAGCCAGGGGAGGCCCAAGATCACCTTGTACTGAGGTGCGGCTATCAAGTCAAACAAGATGACTTCCCCATGTCCCTCTTTGGTGACTATCTGTAGCTCGGCTGTGCTTTCAGTCACTAATCCAGATACCAGGGACGTACCGTCAACTGCATTGATGACCTCAGGTTTTTTCTTCGAAACAACAGGAATCCCAGTATCCCTGGCATACTCTATGTCCATATAATTACTGGTGGCACCTGAGTCGAGGACTGCAGAAACAGTCCATGAGATCACCCGGTTATAAGAGAAAGACATCAGTATCGTAAAGGGAGACGTAATCATGAGAGGAGTGAGGTCCATACCAAAAAGACCCGACAGAGCGACCTCATTGACTGCCGAGTTGGCGTTTCATGCCTTTTTAGCCATTCTATTTGGACATGAGCGGATGTAATGCTCTGAAGAACCACAATAAAAACAGAGATTGTTCAATCATCTGCTCTCTCTTTCAGCTGAAGTGAGTGGATCGCTTACAGCCCCTATCTGCATGGGTTCTGGTCCTGTGTCACTTGACGGCTGTGCACGCGGCAGAGTAGTTGTTAGAGGTCGGTTTTCGCCTTTTCGTTCTGCCCGATGAGAATCAATTTGCAGTACCAAATCAAGGAGTTCCGGGAACTCAGCTGGTACTACAGGAACAGTAGCCAGAGTGTCCTTCAGAGATTCGGACAGACCTTTATAGAATACAGCGGCTTTCTTGTCATCAGGCCAACTGTTTTCAGCTAATAGCGGATTGAACCGGGCCAAATACGTAAGTAAGGGTGAATCGCCTTGACGTAAATTCAAAAGTTCTAGATCAGTTGCCTGGGTTTTATATCGTGTGTCAAAGACACGTGCCATAGCATTGATCTGAGCGTCACAGTCGTATAACATGTGACTGTTTTCTTCCAAAAGAAGATTAGCCCAGGCAGCTGCAGTCCCGCCTAGATAGGACAGGACAAATGCAGCTTTGGTGGTGGAGTCGGGAAGGAAGCTGGCCGACACAGGAAATGAAGCCTGCATTGATTTATAAATGTACGGTATTGCTTAGGGTCACCATGAAACCTCTATGGGGGTGCCAAAGGAAATTGTGTTGACATAAGAACTGGGATGGGATCCGGTTGTGGTACAGGGAATCCGGAGCCAGAAGCCGCCTGAGGAGCATGTTCCCCAGCCCCAGTAGGCTGAGCCGCCTGTTGTAATGCATCAATGCATCGATGCATAGCATCGTGTGCAGCTGTCATGTCCCCTCGTAATTCTGATACAAGGCGAACCAGATTCTCAAGTGCGTCGGTGGCCTCCATAGTTTCTGATGGCTTCTGATTCTGTTAGGACTTCAGAAACAACAACTTGATAAACAAGACACCTGGACGTCTGATCAGACAGGAGTCGCTGAAGAATTCTTCCTACAATTGTAACTTTCTGCTGCGTAATGTACCAGACAGAAAGATCAAATAGTTGGAAGAGGAGACACACCCTCGGAAACGCCAACTAGAGAAAACACAAGGGAAGTAATCAGTACCAAGGATTTGTATACAATGAACAAAGCTAGAATACGGAATAGGCGCACCAACCTGCAGTCAGAAGGAGCCCCAAAGAACAGTGAGTAGGTAGGGTGAGATGACCACTCCTCGGGTTATTTGGGAGATATTGGGTACCTAACAAGAGGAGATATAAAAATATGACCTACTATAAAATAACTGCTAGACCATAGGATGTGAAATGTGCTAGATAACCAGGGAGCAGTTTTACCAGAGTTGGACAGTGTTCTTCTCCTGATGAAGTTGGTATGATTCAGGTATAGTCCGATGGTATCAGATAGTAAGAATCCCAAAGTCCAAACAACCTATCCCGACGGCACGAGGACGCCTATGCAGAAAAACAGCAAGCGTCTCATGTCTCTGCAATAATCCAAGGGTAAATGGGACAAAGATGCCGTTGATCGTTGTCCTCTGGTAGCCAGTAGATGGTGTGCAAAGTTGTATAGGAGTCCGTTATTCATAGAAGAAATGTTGGCAACATGCAAGCAATTTAAGTATTATAAGAATCAGGCATGAAGCAGTCTGTTAAGCAGAAGGTATGGTTTGGCAACATGCGAGCAATTGAAGTGCAATAGGATCAGGCAGGAAGCAGTCCGTTAAGCAGAAGGTATAGTTTGGCAACGTGCAAGCAATTGAAGTTCAATAGGATCAGGCAGATAGCAGTCCGTTATGCAGAAGGTATGGTTTGGCAACGTGCAAGCAATTGAAGTGAAATAGGATCAGGCAGATAGCAGTCCATTATGCATGCATAAGATATAATTTGGCAACTGGCAAAAGGATGAAGGGGCTGCACGCACAAGGCACACAGTGCTGGAAGATGAAAGGGCTGCGTGCACAATACACACAGCACTGCTGGCTTCAGTAGCTGTGCGCACCCGCCACACAGCGCGACGAGATGACAGAGCTGCGGACACAAGGCTTATAACGCTGCAGAGCGAGGAAGCCGCGCGTACCAGGCACACAGCGATGCAGGCTGTAACAAAACAAAATGAAACGAAACCAGGACAGGAACAAAGGTCTAAATCCTAAATACAGGGTGCTGGAATCACGAAGCAAAAACAAGTCTGTAACCTCAATCAGAAGCAGTGAGCCATGGGTTGGGGGTGGGCTTTAGCTTGTTGGCGTTACTTGTTCGGGTGTCACGTGATTGATTGCAGGTGGCCGCGTGGCGTGGAGTTTGTTTACCCCGTTGCCATGTCAACCTGTATTGTGCTAGAAACGGCGCTCTCCGTTGTAGGGCATGAGAGCATACGTGTCTAGCTGTCGTGTTTTGCCGTGCTGTTTTTTTCTTACAAGCAACCTTACGTGGTTTAGGCAACTTCTGGCCGTGATTCCTAACAGCAACAAAGATGGGCGGTGCGATTTGTTTGCTGAAAGTGGAGGACGCGTGCGCAATAGGGTGCCCGCAAAGTGCTGGTCCGTCGAGGCACAGATGGACCACAAGGAGACTGAAACACCACTGCCCTGCCCCATGTGTGTCTATGACCTTCCGCACGCAGGGGAATGCCCAGCAAAAGGGAGAGTGTGCAGACGCTGCAGAGAAGCGGGCATTTTGCACAGATGTGTAAAGCCCCCACACCAGTGACTATTCCCAGAGGGCCCAGCAAGATACCCAGTGACACTGTACGGCGACAGAGGCAGGTTGCGTTTGTTGAGCAGGTGGCACTGAGTCATGATCTGGCAGAGGAGGAAGAGGAGGAAGAAGAAATATTGTTCATCTCAAGTATCGACTCCATAAAGAAAAAGATGGGACAACCCATGTTGTCAAAACGTCAGAGGTATTCCTCCTTTCCTTTCCTCTCTTTCCTCCAGAAGCTCACTGTCTCTAGAGCTCTGGTTCTCTCTAGGCTGTACTACTGCAACAGCCTCTTTCTAAATCTGACTGCTTTGACTCTACGCCCTCTGCAGCTCATCCAGAACAGAACTGTAAGACTTGTCCTTGGCCTCAAGCCCAGGGATTGTATCTCTCCAGCACTGAAATCTCTTCATTGCCTCCCAGTGGCTGCAAGGATTAAGTTCAAGACCCTCTGCATTGTCCACAAGGCCTTCTTGGGCCTGGGTCCTCAATACCTCCAACTCTCTCTTCATAAATACCTTCCTGCTCAAGCTCTTCGCTCCTCCACTTCCAACTCCCTCAGGGTCAGACGCTTCTCCAAGCAACAAGTTGGGGGTAGATCTCTTTCTTTGGCTGCTGCCTCCCTCTGGAACAGCCTCCCTGCCTCTCTGAAACTTGAGGAGAACCATCTCCAGTTCCAGAAGCACCTCAAGACCTTCCTCTTTGCGTCTGCCTTCTCTCTTCCTCTCCCCTGCTGATCTCCTGTCTGATACTGCACTGGTCACCTGGCTACCGTCTGATTTCAGGCCTAGGTCTCTGCACGCCCAGTTGCACACCTGCGCTGCCTCCTGGCAACCCTTGCACTTGGATCTGTATCTGTAACCCTAAATGCACTTATTGGACACCCGCTGTCTGCACTTACCCTTGCACCTGCCACCTTCTGGCCGCACTTCTTGTTATTATTTTGATCCCATGTAAAGCACTGCCCTCCTCCCCCTCCCCTGGCACTTCTCTCCTCCCCTCTCCCCTGCACTTGCACAATCTCAATGTCACTTGGCCTAGTAAGATTGTCGTCTCTGTCCTCTCTTGGCTCTGCTTCCCTTTCCTTGACGCGCCTTGAAACACTTGTATATAAGCGCGTTATAAATGCCATATCACATATCACATGTGCACGGTATCAATGGATGGAACGAAGACACCAGTACTCGTGGACACTGGAGCGTCAGTGGGCTTGTTGGTGACCCGTCACTACGAAGCACTCCCGGGGCCTCTGGTGCTGCCGAAAGCCCGGGCAAAAATCTTCACATTTGGCAGCACCCAACCAATACCTCTCAGTGGCATGTTTGTTACCAATGTGGTCCACGAAGGGAAGGCGATTAGGGCCAAATTAGTTGTCACCGACCTAAGCACTCACTCTCTACTGAGCTGCGCGGCAGCAGAGGCCCTTGGAATCGTAGATTTTGCCTTGAGTGTTTATGCTGAAGACATAAATGAGGTCCTTGAGAGGTTTAGGGCAGCGTTCGAGGGTGTTGGCAAACTACGGGATGAGCCCACCAAGCCGCACATCGACGAGACTGTACGCCTGACTGCACTGAAACACCGGCGGATCCCTTTTCATCTCTGACAACAGGTGGAACAGGAATTACAGAACCTGGTGGAACTGGATATTATACAAAAAGTGGAGGGCCCCACCCCATGGGTGTCCCACATCATTGTGGAGATCAAGCCAAAGCAACCAGGGTCAGTACGTATTTGTGTCGACATGAGGCTTCCTAATCTGGCCAGTAAGTGTGAACAACACATCACCCCGACTCTTGACGATGTGGTTGGTGAACTACAAGGTGCAAGGGTGTTTTTGAAGCTAGTTCTGCGGTCCGGGTACCATCCGCTGGAGCTCCACCCGGACTCGCAATATATTACCACTTTCACAACCCACCAAGGACTTTACCAATACAAACGTTCAACCCCTTAAGTGCCAAGGGCGAGGTATCTCATCCTTGGGATTACCTCCCTGTTTCCAAGGACGAGATACCTCATCCTTGGCACTTAAGGGGTTAGTGAAAGAGAAAACATTAGAAGGCATTGAATGGCGAAATACCGAAATCACCAAAAAAGGCCTTGGCACTGGGGGGGAAAACCCATGGCAGTTAAAAGATTAAGATTTGGGGTCTCGTCCGCAGCTAAAGTATTTCAGAACATTATACGGGGAGTCTTGGCAGGTGTCGAAGGGTTCATCAATCTCAGCGATGACATTCTGGTCTATGCCACGTCGGAGGCTGAGCATACGTGTTAAATAGTAGGCAGAATTCAGAAAGCAGGTTTAAACAAAATGGCCTTTTATTCAGGGTTGCAAAGTTACACGTCGTTCGGGTAACAGAAAAAAGAATGTTCATCAAGGAAAGGCCCCGGCTTCTTGGTCTCCGCTTGGCGTTCCGCGTAGCCGTTGGGATGCGTGTAAGGACCTCTTCGGCACCGGGTGTTCACAGTCCTAATACTCCCAGCGGAATCCAGCAGCGTCCTCACTCCACTCCTCGCAGTTCTCCATCTGTGCATAAACGGAAACAGAGAGACCCCCACTGATTCATTGAATGCTGGTTTTAACCTTTTCACAACTCCTCCCCCCCATCCCCAGGTGTTCCCAATCCTTCCATCTTCTCTGAGGAAACCCCTCCCCCTTTCCTTCTTCAACCCGTGGCATTCTTCCTGACAAACGTCCGGCCAACTGTTCGTTTTGTTCTTCCCGCCACCACTGTGTCCCCCCAGTTCTGGAGGTTTTGCTGTTACGATAATGAGGTAAATGCTGTCCGTTGGCTATTCTGGATGCCCATGCTTTATGGATTTTCAGGCTTTGGGCAGTTCGCCATGTTTTAGACTGTGGAATGATGGGATCAGTAGTCCTCCGATCCATGTACGTTGTTTTGCCATTCTCTGCATACGCCGGCAGAACGGTAGCAGAAAGTACAGCCGGACTGTTCTCAGCCCACATAGTGCTATAATGCTCCATAGAAGAATTTACAGCCGTATTGTCGGCCATTTCCATCTCGGTCGTTCCCATGTTGCCACCTCACCTGGCCGGCACCTGCACTCCAGTTATGTCAAGGTCTGCCTGTTCTGCTTGTTCTCTGAGGTTTGTTTGCACTACCTGGCCAGAACCCTGGGACCCGTTAGGTCCAGCCTCACAATATGACACGCCTCGAGAAGACTCTGGAAAGGATTCAGACCCTTGGGTTCACTCAACATCACAAGAAGTGCAAGTTCCTGAAGGATATCATAGAATTCTTTGGATTTGTATTCCATGAGAAGGGCATCTCTCCGGAACCACAGAAAGTTCACGACATTCAGGAGACAAAACCACCAGGGAACGTGTCTGAAGTCTGGAGCTTCTTGGGGATGGTGAGGTATTGCGCTTGCTTTATACTAAACCTGGCGACCCTCTCCGAGCCACTCGAGATGCTGAGGAGAAAGGACAACGTTTGGGAGTGGACCGCCAAAGAGCAGGATGTCTTCGAAACCATCAAAAGGGCACTAACGGGGAAGTAGTCTGTGGTGTTTTTCGATCGGAGGAAGGAGTCAGAGATCATCGTCAACGCCAGCCCGGTTGCACTGGAAGCAGTTCTCTCGCAACAGGATGCGCAGGCACAGATGAGACCAATTGCGTACGCCAGCAAGGCGCTAACCAACACAGAGCAATGCTACTCCCAGATGGAGCGAGAAGCCCTGACCGTCCTATGGGGATGCCGACATATTCTAATCTACATATTAGGCAAACCTGTTACAGTAGTGACTAACCACAAACTGCGCCCAAGCCACCTCCAAGTATCGAACAATGGATGCTGGCCCTGATCCAGTACGGGGTAGTACTAACGTACAGACCTGGAGCCCACAATCCAGCTGACTACCTCTCGCGTCATCCGAGAAGCAGAGGGAGCAAGAAGACACGGCACAGGTAGTGGTCGAAGAATGTGTTTGCTTGGCGGTGGAGGCCGCTAAACAGGTTGCACTCACTGTTCAGGAGGTGGCAGACGCCTGAAATGAGGATGATTGTTTTCAGGTGGTCTGTGCGGCCATGATCAATGGCGAATGGAAGAACGTCCTTGTTAGTCAGAAACCTGTGCAGTTCCCTTACGGACCACTGCAAAAGATTTAAGACCACAGGTGTTTGGCAGTAAACCCACTTGGTAGCAGTCTGTACCACACAGATTCACTTGGTAGCTGTGGCTGAGCAGTCAGACTTCCCTCAAGAAGAGTTAGGCAGTATACAGAGCATACAAAATAGGTACAGAAATACAGTAGCACAAGCAAACACCGACCAGAGCTTGGGTGTAAAAGTACATAATTATTTATTTGACAGACAGTTATAAAACACACTAGCACTAAATTGGTAAGATAAGTTCAAGCCACAATCACTATTATCATATGTACATCCCTGATTACTTGTTGGACAAGTCTTAGTTAACACCACTTATTTCCAGACAGAGGTGAGCGCTTAACGTTCAATGGCACTCCAACAAGTTAAATAAAAAGGGAGGGAAAAGCAGAATTATGGAAGCACACACACAAAACACTTTTTAAAGAACCACAGCAAGTTAGGAAGGCACAATCTACTGGTGAGCAAGGAAGTTTAGGTGCCAGGCCCACTTTCAAGGGAGCCAGGCGGAAGATGCCCAAGATCAGACAGTTACACAGAGTCTTCGAAGTTTGTGGAGGTAGTTCGAAAAAGGTTTAGTTCAGTTCAGAAAAGTTAGCTAAGGTGTCCCAGGCTAACCCAGGTTCGAGAGACGAGGATTTAATACCCCCCGTTCAATCGGTTGCAAGGGAAGCCAGGCAGAACACGGTACCTTAAATGGAGAGGATCCTCCAGTGGGGCAGTGTGATGCTGGAAAGGCATTGGAGGGACAGGGCCTCCTTGTCCTGTAGTCCTTTTTCATATTGTGTTCTGTGTTGTTTTCTGCCCAGGAGTCCATGTGGGACTCCTGGCAGTGCAGCACTCTCTTTTGGTTTGGTGAACAGACCCATGGGATACCCTTATGGCACCCATGGGTAGGGGTACAACCCTGTACCCCTAGTGTATGTTTTTGGGCACCTGTGGGTGGCCCACAGAGCAGGGTATGGGCTGGTGGCAGCTCCATGCTGAATTTGACAGGTGCTCTGGGTGTCCTCCATTTTGGGATACCCAGGCCCTGCCATTGGGATCAGTTGATTCCTGATAGGAAACAAGATGGCCCCTGTGGCCTCTTGCTTTCTATTGCCTGTTACCTTGTTTCCCAAAGTCCTGGGAAGCCCTGACTGTGTCCCTTCCCCCTGACTGGCTGTTGGGTGGAAGTTCCATATATGGTGTTATTGTGAAGGCCCAGCTAGACTGACTGGAACCTTCCCAGTGACTGTATGTTGTGGGTACCTCCTGTGGGTGGGACCTGGGTGAATGGAGTGTGTGACCAATATACACTCCTTGTTGTGGTTGTCTGGTTTCTAGCATGAGAGACAAAGACTGAGACAGCCCTGCCCGAAACTGGCCTGAATGCAGTGTGTAGTGTTGAATGGCTGGGTACTTGTCCCAATCCACATTCCTTGTTGTGAGTGTCTGAAAGGGAGGAGTGTGGCCTGAATGCACTGTGTGCCTGATTGGCTGACTGACTGCATGAATGCCCTTCTGTATGATTGGCTGCTGAGTGTGTGCCAGCAGTGTGGATGAGAGACAGAATAGTATATCTGGGGACCTCTCACCACTGGTAATTGTTCAGAAGCGTTCTGGAGCTGAGTCTCCACTCTAAGAGTAACTGGAACTGCTGATCCTCAACGTCCAGCTGGAAGAAGAAGACTTGCTGCTGCATTTGCTTCGACCAGTCCGAAGGCTGCCGAAATCGTCGAAGACTGTCCCGAGAGAGGACCTGGTAAGGCGCCCTCTTCCCGTGCTCCGAGGGACCATCGAGCAATGCTCCATCTTCGCCGAAGCGCCCTGGAAGACAGACCCTCGAAAGGCTGCCGACCCGAGACGGGACCGCCGAGGAGATCGAAGTGAAGCACCCGGACATCGCCGCCGTCGAAGTCCATTGCCGTCGACCAGGGTTCGCAGGTCTGTGTAACCCGCTGGAGGCCCGTCGAAGTTGTGTTGCCCAGCCGTGGGAACCACTTGACGCCGTGCCGCCGACGACCGGAGCCGTCCGCCCCTTTGCCTAAGAACATTTGAATCGAAGGACTCCCTCGTCCGCACCGTCGACCGCTTTATCCTGCCGGAGAAAGTCGAGGACGACCAACGCGCCGAGGAGAAACCTGCTGGTGGGTTTCCCGCCACCCGAAGACCACAAAGACTCGAACGACTCGAGGCCCTTGCTGGGCCCCCGTCTCCACAATCTTTGCGGTCCAGAACAATTGTCATCGAGGTGCCCCGCACGCCTCTGCCTTGCAGGACGCCAACGCTCCGTCGTCGACGAGCACCGCTTGGATCGAAGCTGCCGCCTCATCAACGCCGTTCTAACCCTGTTTGTTGTCGGACGTTCGACGCCCCGTGTCTCCCGCTTGAAAGGGAAGGCATTCAAGAAGGGCCGTCGATTCCCCGACACCGAACGCCGAGTTCCTCGACGGACGTTCGAAGCCCCGTGTCTCCCGCTTGAAAGGGAAGGCATTCAAGAAGGGCCGTCGATTCCCCGCCGCCGAACGCCGAGTTCCTCGACGCTTCTCGACGCCTCTCGACGATCCGTGACTCCCGCTTGAAAGGGGGTCGCTCAAGAAGGATCTGTCGACGCCTCTTCGAAGAACTCGACTCCACCAGGTACATTGGGGGGGTAAAAACATTATAGGAGGGAATAAGACTTGCAGAACAATATATGGACTGGGCTTGTGCTATATCTTTATTTTACAGGTTGCCCAGGTGGGGGGATCTCCACACAGAACTGTGTCTAGTGGTAGGGGCCAGTATTCTGCCTATTGCTCAACCATCTTATTTTCTCTCCTCTCTCTATTGCTGGTTTCACTCTATTGATCTGTGTGACATTGTTACAGTATTGTTGATGCACCTTAATGAGATCTAATACAAAGGGTGGTACCACTTTAGAATTGTATATATTTGCCATTGTTGATTTTCCTAAGTACAAAGTGAGTTATTATGATAAGTGTACATAACCTTGAATATTGATTATATAAAGACTGTGTTCTAACCAATCCAGTGTGTGGACATTCCTTTGTAGGGGCTTGGGGACTACACTGTACTTAAGAACCAGCCTGCATCACCTCCTGAGAAGCTAGGCCTTGATTGCTCGACCATAGCTACCGAATAGAGAATCTAGGCTGGGGTCCTCTGTGCCTCCCCTCTACCATATAGAGAGCAGAAGCACAGACCACCCCCTACTTCTCTCTTTTACAGGCAGTTGTTCCTGGCAGCGGGTGTAAGTGGCAGCGTCGTCCAGAGGAAGAGAAGATCTCGTCGTGGAGGAAAGATGAAGGTTGTTGCACTGCCAGGGAAGAAACGTGCCGCGGAGCTACCCTTTCGGTTCGCGGTAGTGGTGAAAACGTGGTATCCCGGTTGCCGGGGTGCTTGGCACAGGCAAGGCGCCCACGAGATGCTCCAGGAAGGCGAAAAGAAGGTAGACTGGTTATCCCCACCAGTCGAAGGAAGAAGACTCTCCGGGCTGGAGATCTCCTCTGTCGGTGGGAAAAGTGGTGAGACGGTTCAGCAGGGCTCCACCGGTGGTGTCGTCATTGCAGGTCGGCTCAGCTTCTCCCTCCTCGGATTCTTTCGGTCCAGTGGCGACGTCTGAAGTTCCAGTCCCCAAAGCCCTGCTTTTATGCAGCACACCCCCATTCACTCAGCCTAGCTGTCAATCAAACATGCTAATTGGTGAGCCGGCCGGCTCACCACTTGGGCCAATCACACAAGAGTGCGACTTGAGTTACCAAGGTAACTCAGTCCAGGGTGCCTAAACCCCCTCCCACACCCTCTGTGGTACCCAGACAGAGTGGCACCACTTTTGGAGGCTTCTGTGGAGAAGCCCGCCAAAAAGTGGGACAAAGGGCTCGACTTGGAGTCACAGAAGAGAACACAAACGCCATTTTTGAATCGAGTTCTGGCACAAAATACCAACCAGCGAATTAATATTAAATAAATAAACCGGCGGTATGTTCGAGGCTATAAGAATTAAATAATTAAAGTTGGTAGCCTCGAACAATGGGAAAACCCCATAGAGATATATTCGCGGTCGAATATAAAAAGCAGTATCCACTGCCACCAGCCAAAACTCGATCAGGGGGGACGGAGACGTGCCCCCTCGAACAACAGACCCCGGGACAATCGAATTGCCCCGACCAGTACATCCACAATATGATGGTTTGTACTGGTTTCTGTTCATAATTTGGGACTAGCAAAGCCAATGGTGACTTTACATGCCCTGGGAGACAGTAGTCAGTCCCAGGGTATGGAGTCTATGTTGGGGGGTCGCTACGACACCCCTGGGTTACGGCACGGAGGTTGCTGTGTAACCCACATCAAAAAAACACATGAGACCCTATGGAGTAAAAGACCCCATAGCCCATAAAACACATGGAAAGTTAAAGGAACACCTCAAATCATGTCTAAGAGTGGGAGCAAAAGAATCTCACTCTTAGCAGGAGAGAAAAAAATAAACCCCAAAAATCCAGCAAAGCTGCTGGGGGACTCACTAGGTTTGGGAAATTAGCCTTACAGAGAATTCTCCCTAACAGTCCTGTCTAACCCCAACTGCAGGAGTCGAGAAGTGCAGCAGGACCTGCAGCAGCTATGGCAAGTGAGACACAAACTGTCGACAACAGTTGAAGGACTGATTTTAAGAGGACACCAGTTAGTGATCCTGCAAGCGCTGATGGGAAGAGCGATGGAGCTGGCAAACTGTGGCCATCAGGGAACGGCCAAGAGAAAATCACGGCTACGACTGAAGGTCTGGTTCCCGGATCTGGAGTCGAAAGTGGACGAATATGTCGCCATTAGCATCTGATGTCAAGTGACTGCCCCAGTCAACCAAGAGCCGAGGATAGAGTCCATGCCCCGCAGTGACTAGTCGTGGGATGTTGTCCACGCAGACTTTGGGTCCACGGGCAAGGGGATACACTTCCTTGTGATGATAGACCAATGGTCTTGATACCCAGAAGTCATGGAGTCCACATCATTAGACCAAGTGATGCAAGCCATGGAGAAGATTTTTGCAACACATGGCTTCCCCAGGATCAAATGCTTGGACAATGGGCCACCATTTCAAGGGGAAAACTTTACTGAATTCATGGCAGACTGTGGGATCACACACCGGAGAGTCACACCAGCCTGGCTCAGGGCCAATGGGGAAGCTGAGCGCTTTATAAAACCATTGAATAAAGTGTTTCGCATAGCGCAGGGCCAAGGAAACGAACTAAGGAGAGCCCTGTACCAATTTCTGAGGGAATACATATCAACACCTCACAGGTCCACAGACGTGGCCCCTGCAGAGGCCCTTTTCCGGAGTTGCCCCCGAGAACGCCTACCGGAGGTGGAGGGATGGCTGCCGGAGACCATTGACAATGACAGAATGTCCAAGAATCGGAGGATATATAATGACTTGGAAAACCTCTGACAGCATCTCAAGCCACCTGACATAGCTGTTGGGGACACCGTACTGGTGCGTAATGGTCACCCAGAAGGGAGGTTATCCCTCACCTATGAGCCCTCCCCAATGGGGGTGATCCAAGTCAAAGGCTCAATGGTGACTGCCACTGATTGAAGGGGGAATGTGACTCGAAACTCCAGTTTTTTCCGAATGTTTGGCAAAAAAGAGGGGCTAGGAGAACAAGAGGAGGAAGGTCCCCTAACAGGAGCCTCAGGTGTGGAACCAACACCAGAAGGTAGAGCAGATGACGCAGTGCCAACACCAGATGGGGCAGAAGGATTGGCCACGGAGGAGGCAGCCGGAGGAAGATACCCCTGCTAAGAAAGCAGAAGATGCCCTGCACGATTCTGAGACTATGTAATGGGTGACCAGGATTGAAAGGACCTGTGCCCAAGCAAGCCACCCGATGTTGCCCTCGTTGGGCCTAACCCAGTTTGGTATGTTACCATGTTTTCCCATGTTTAAGACTGTCATGTTGACACTGACTATATTCTAAAAAGCTTTATTTCATTGTTATGAAAAAGGAGGAATGTGATGTCGTCACAACGCGTTTTATAAGCAATAAAGGGTGGCGATCCTGTGGCGGTCCCGTAACACGCCAGTGCGCGCCGGGAGCCCGATACGATAGGACCTGTGTCCGTGTGTTTCTTTTGGGGACAGGTGGGACAAGGCCTACCGGCAGAGGTCCTGGAGCAACGCAGATCACAACAGTTACTTACCGGTACTCTTTGTCACTCAAAGTCTTCCTCTTCCTCTACACAGTACTTGTGCGGTAAACGATCTCAGGAATCCTTTTCGTATTATTACCTGCACCCGTATCTGCCCCATCCCTACAATACTCTCCCACCACCATGACATGTTAGTATAGCTCTCAACCTTTTAGGGCACCTGGGTGGTGGAAAACGCTCTAATTTGTATTTGGCAAGTGAAAGATCCATTGATTTATATGGGCGTTAAGGGGCTTGACGGGTGAGAGAGTTGCCTGAGTGGCGGGTGACACATGCCAAAAGTGTGTGAGTTGAGAGGTGTGTGTTAGTTCAATACCTCCTAAGACTTCATGGAAGGATTTTCTCAAACAGATTGCAGGGAAGGGCTAGCAATTTCATGTTCGCACTTATTGAGACACCATACATCTGTACAACCGTATCTGCCTCGCCCTGAAGCTTTCATTCCTAAAACATCATGGAAGGTTTTTCATGCTGCACTAGGTGGGCCGTAAGTACTGTGATGATAAAGAGTAGGACTAGGAGTAAAGAAGATTACTGTTAAGTAACTGGGTCATTACCTCAACATCCTGTTTCCTCGTCCCAGTACCAAAACTTGACCCATGAAACCAAAACAGAGACCAACCAGAGTGCAGTTGCAACACCCCATTGCCAAATTTACCATAAATCACCCTTGAATAGCTGTGCCAGCACTCAACACCCCATTCCCAAAGGAGGAAGACCTTTGTATGTGCAAATTGAGGCCATATTATCTGGTGAACGTATTCGGGTCGGCCAACGTCGCCACCCTGCAGATGTCCTGAATCGGCATTCACCGTGCCTCAGAACAAGACACCGCCATACCTTTAGAAGAGCGACCTTGAACAGAAGCCAGTAAAGAGACCTGCACCCCATAGTAGGCTAAAGAAATAGCCTGTCGAATCCAACAGATAATTGTGGGACAGAGGCCTTCAGGACAGGCTTCGAGACCCCAAATGTTACAAACGAACTGTTGGACTGCCGAAACAACGATGTCCTGTCCAGGTAGGCCACGACAAACCTTTTGACGTCCAATTTGTGCCTCCGCTCCTCCTCAGGAAAGGTGGGACTGTGACAGAAAGACGGAAGCACAATTTCCTGCACTTGATGGAATGCAGTAATCACTTTAAGAAGGAACCCCGGATGGCTCCTAAGAACCAGGGGGTCTGAGAGGACACACAGGAATTGAGCCGTAAACAACAACGTCACAATCTCACCAAGCCTCCTCGCTGCAATAATGGCCCCCACAAACACTGTCTACCAAGTAAGAAACTCCATATCAATGGACTCCACTGGTTCAAATGGAGAGTCCTATAGAACTCACTAAACCAAGGGAAGGTCTCATGGAGGAACACCAGCAGGGTTTAGACAACAGGGAACATTTCAACAACCGGGAGACTAACACTTCACACCTAGAACTGAGAACCAAGGGCTCCCTGAAAGCCCAGATCGCTGCTCACTGGGCCCTAAGAGATGACCCGGCCAGACCCGTGTCCCAGCCGTCCTGCAGAAACTGCAATATCATGGGCACAGAGCAGTCCAGAGCTCTCACCGACTTTCTAGTGTACCACCCAGTGAAGTTCTTCCAATACACCTCGTATTCCTTCAGAGTCGAGGGTCACCTGGACATCTGAATCGCCATTTCCAACTGCAGATTGCAGAAAACCCAAGGGTCCTATTCCTCTCTGCTGTGAGGGGAGTGGAAAGATTGGGGAAGAATGCCAAGAGAGAAGAACATCATAAGGCGACAGAGGGTATTTCCCCTCTTCTTCTGTAATTTACTCTCTCGATGTCCCCTCAGTTTGTGAGGGACGCTGTCATTCCACCTCAACCTCATTCCAATCATGTCCTTCTCTGAAATATAACACTTGTGATCCCAATCATTCTTCTCCCCGTCCCTCTGATTAATGTTTATAAAAGCAGATTGGGAATTTGAAAAACAACTACAGTTCCTTACCCCCCCCCCCGCCCCATTGATTCCACCAACCCGATATAAAACAATGTGACAAAACTAAAAGAAATACCTCTGGCTTTTTCCTGACATGTCCCAACACAAAGGTCAGGCAGAGTCAGGCAATTGGTAATGACAGCTCACACCTGACAGCACTTTCCTTTCCCCACAGGGATAAAAGGTGGAGCACGAGAGCACAAGACGAGCAAGGTAAACTGCACGACGAGACAGCTATCCAAGTACGGCAGTTCAAGAGGAGGAGAAAGGTGGTGAGAACGGAAGGGGGGACAAGGAGAGAAGCGACCTTGCCAATTCCGACCTCGTCTCGCAAAGCCTCCATGAAAGGAATCATAAGACCGCGAACAATAGCCCATGTGTGTTGCAGCAGTTGTCAACGGTACACAGAGCCCTCCTACGCTGATAATCAGGACAGGGATAGACGCTTGCTAACGTGGTACCGTCATTGACTCCAGAAAAAAGAAAAACCAAGCGGTTCATCACAGCGGGTGAGTCGAGGAGAGAACCGATAAGAAATCGACTGTGTTGAACGAAAGTTGCAAATGGCAAAGTAAAAGGGAAATTAAAGAACTGTTAACTCTTCAAGGGGAGACCAGCTACAGAGAGGTCCGGCACCATGCAGATGCTCACTCAGGAGACTCTGGTTAATTCCTCCTACTGTTGAAACTACCAAAACCAGTAGGCTGTAGGAGAGCCGCAAGGGAAAGGTCAAAGTGGTCATATAGGGGTCTAGCAAAATCCCCTGTACAGTCGAAAGTCTTTGACAGACAAACCATTGGAAAACTAATTGAAGCGAATCCTGCATAGTGAGAAAGTAGAAGAAACTGCAGGCTGGCAAAAGTGAACCCAAAGGAGGGATGCCTGCAGAACAGGGCGAAACATGATGTCCAATGAACATTGTGTGGACAAGGAGTGAACCCGACAGAGGAATGTCCACGGTGGATTATTTAAAAAGACATCAAGCCTTGTGAACGCAAAAGGTAGAAATATCTCTGAATACAAGCCATAGTGAACCCGACGGAGGGAGGTTAAAGTAAACCCCAATTTACAGGGGCGCCCCTTAAATAAATTGGAGTACTCCTGATCACGCTCACACCAGAGTAAATGCACCCCTCTATGGAATTAACGCCATGAGTCTATCTTGCAACGATAACAAATTTAATCTGTACAAAAATGAGGGTTGGGGGAATGGCAAAGGACTCTGCCCTTTCGACCAGCAATCTGTCTTCCGTGGCTGGCTCCTGCAGACTAATGGCAAGCAGGCGCCTTTATATACTGTTCAACTTGGTCACTGGATACCGGCATTGCTCATCCAAAATTGTCCTTGTTGCCTTTCAAGGGATTCTGCAATCTTCCTTCTTGCATGGCAAAGTTTACATTTAGACCAACCTACTTAACAGACGTGGACTCCTTGCTCACTGTTCTCAGAGAGGTACAGCTCCACCTCACTGATGATGCCCAACAAGGCTGAAACACGTGTATGGGGTTGCTGTTGGTACTCTTGTTCAGAGGAGAATTGCCCAGCATTTCGGTGCTGGACTGCCCCTGGGCAGGAAAAAGACTTATATGCAGGGATATTTCTTATCTGTGAAAGGGACAGTGAGCTAATGACTTGGTTGAGACTCTCCCGGGGCCATCCACCCAAGAACAGGTCAATGGGCTGTGTTTGTGCTGGTAGAGAAATCGAAAGGCCTCCCAGAACCCCCTTTGTTTTCCTTAACATAATGCTGCTTCTGCTTCTGCAGGACTACATTGTAGCTCCTATTTAGCATCATTTTCTATATTATAAACATTCATACATACAACGTACACTCTCATCACTTCACTCAATATTCTTATATTTTAACTAGTCCAGTAATTCTAAAAAAAATCTTGTTTTCCTAGTACTCTGTATGTCATGCATTGAATCTTTTAGTCTGCATGGGTTTTTGATTGACAGAAACAGCTGCTCAGCCACTTTGTGTCCTCTGCTGGAGCAAGCCAGGCCCCACACAATGCCTGTAGTCTATTTGTAGCACAGGCTGCATTCCTTTTGGAACAGAGGATTCTGCTCTTTACCGTGCTCTGAGAATACTAAATACAATGTAGCATTGCTACAAATTAATTCAACAAATAATTATTTGCACCTTATATTTAATACTATTTTCATTTAGTGGCTGGCCGCGCCTGTGTGTGATTATGTTTGCATGAATAAAGCTTTCTCAGTGCTATAGTGCTTAGAGAAGTCTTGCCTAATTGTAAAGCATTTGGGGGGTGCAGGAAGGTGCTAGCCAAGGTGCTAGCTCCTCCCCAACAGAGGCTGACATTCAAGAGGGGTCCGAGCCCGGAAGAGGGGGGGCACAGGGGTGAAGAATCATTACCCCAAAAGGGAGGCAAACAGTCAAAAAGGATCTGAGCCCGGAAGAGGGGGATTCAGGGATGAAAAGTTATCACCCACCGACACTTGAATGTAACGGATGAAATTGTTCTGAATACAAGCCTTAGTGAACCTGAAGGAGGGAGGCTGACATTCGAGATGGGTCTGAGCCCGAACGAGGGGGCAACAGGGGTGAAGAATCGTAACCACAAAATGGTGGGAAACAGTCAAGAAGGATCTGAGCCCGGAAGAGTGGGATCCAGGGGTGAAAATTCATCACCCACCGACACGTGAATGTAACGGATAAAATTGTTCTGAATACAAGCCATAGTGAACCCAACGGAGGGAGGCTGCTATTCCAGAGGGGTCTAAGTCCAAAAGAGGAGGACCCAGTGGTGAAGACTCATCATCCCAGTGCAATCAGAAAGGAACTTTTATTTGTTATTTTGAACATACCAGGCCCTCAAAAGTAAGATACTTAACCACTGAAGGTCCTGCTATCGCTAGGAACTTGTTGTGGATCTGAGCCCGACAGAGGGGGATGTAGGGGTGAAAAGTCATCACCCGACGTACATATGCAAAGAAACTTTTGTTTATTATTTTGAATACCTTGGATGCAAGAGACTTTTGTAAAAAGGAGACTTAACGACTGAAGGTCCTGATACCTGAAAATGGAACTGTAGTCTCGTGCTGGGAAAGCTTGAACGTGGGCTGTGCTCAAAGGTCCTGCCTTGTCCTGTGCTAAAAACATGGGTAAGGGAGAACCCCGGGTATAACATCCTGATTTATCATTTGTACACAGTTTTTTCTTTTCCTTGTGAACATTGTCCCACACTCTTTTTGTATTTAGTTGTAAGGATTGGCAATATTTTTTCTTTTAGTATAGGCCATTTTATTTGACAAGATGCTACTAGGACTGCCTTATTATTATTTGATGGGTGTAGCTTGCTCCCATCTTAGATTTAGGTTTCAATTCAGCGTTTTTCCAACCTACCTATACAGTTTAATAAACACCCTTGAACTGTGATCACTTGTGCCTGTCCATACTTGATACCATGCCTTCCCTACAAGAGTCCATCCCTATCTGCTCAATCCCTGCATCTAAACCTCCAAACCACCCAAATGGGAATCCGAGAGACTGAATGCCCTAGCCCCATACAGAGCAGGCATGGAAATGAGGGCAGGAACCATCCCAGTACCACAGCAAGGCTGAATAGAAGAGGGTACCAGAAGTGCCTTGGCCACCCCAGTGCCACGAGTCCCGAATCTTCAGCAGCGCCTTGGGAAGCAGCGGAATTGGAGGAAATGTATAAAGAAACCCCTCCAGCCAGTCTAGCATCAAGGCACCCACTCCCCAAGCCCCTGGAGACTGGAACCTGGAGCAAAACCGGGGCAGTTGAGCACCCATTGGTGATGCAAATAGGTCCAGCACTGGCATGCCAACCCTCCAACAGATCAGGCGAAACACAAACCTGCAGAAGATCCAACCGGACAAAGGAAAAACTCTGCACATGCCATTGGCCTGGACATTGTCCACTCCCTGACTGAAACTGCCTACAATGACAGCAGGTTGCTCTCTGCCTAGCAACCCCACTGGAATGCTAGAGACTTCAGTCAACGTGACTTTGTGCCATCCTGTAGATTCACATACGCCAATGTCGACGTATTGTCCATCCATACCAGAACAGCCGAACCCCATGATGGAATGGGAAAACATTTTCAGTGCCAGGAAGATTGCTGCCAGCTCCGTCCAATTGGGTGAAGCATTGGTAGTAACTATGTTCTGAAAAGGGTGAACCCCATGATGGAATGGGAAAACATTTTCAGTGCCAGGAAGATTGCTGCCAGCTCCGTCCAATTGGGTGAAGCATTGGTAGTAACTATGTTCTGAAAAGGGTGAACCAATGGGAAACCCTTCAACAGATTTCCCAAATCCACCACAGAAGCTTAACATTCAGATCTGGGAGAATTGCAATCTGTTCCACGTACATCGAGGAATCCGTCCTCTAAGAGCGGTACACATATGACAACAGTGGACGCATGTTAATCCATGCCCACGGAACCACAAATACACACGCTGCCATGTGACTCTGCCGTAGCCCACTCCTTGTCCAGCAGAAGCCCCAAGAGATGCTGCAGGTGGACTGCCTGGTCCATTGGCAGTAGAACCCACTCCTGTGTGGTCCAGAAGCGAGCTCCTATATACTGCAGATCCTGTGAAGGTTCCAAACACGATTTGTCCCAATATATCAGGAACCCCAGAGATTTCAACACTCTACAGATGAGTGCTACATGCTCCATTAACAGCCCCCTAGAAGAAGCCTTGATTAGCCAATCGTCCAGGTACTGAACGGAAACACTTGTATCCCCAAGGCATGAGTGACAGCACTGGACCCAACACCTTTGTAAACACCCTGGGTGCCATCTTCAGGCTGAAGGAAAGGGCCCAGAATTAGAAATGCATGGTACAGGAGGTGACATTGCAGATACTTCCGGTGCAACCTCCGAATGGGCACATGAAGGACACCAAAAAATACAACTCCTCGTTCAACAGAAAGATCCTCTGCAGACAGTTCCATGTTATTTCAACGAAGGAAATTACTTTGATGTAATTTACTTAGTTGAAATTACTTTGAAAATATACCTCAAATTACATTTTCTGGGGTGGTCCCCCCATGTCCCTGATCCCCTTCACTGCCACCCCCACCCCCAAACACCTATCCATCCCCCTTGTAACCCCTATCCCACAATTATATGTACAATTCAAAGCATTTTTGAAGTTATTTCCACAAAGTAACATACATCGATATTTTAGTTTGTGGAAACAACGGGATACTCTGCAGACTCTCCATCTTGAAATGCAGAGTCTGCATGAACACGTTCAGCCTCTTGAGGTCCATGACCAGGCAGAACTTGCCATTTGGTTTTGGCAACACAAATATGACAGAGTAGAACCCCATACGCCATTCCTTCCTGTGAATTCCCTGGATCATCCCCATCTCTAAAAATTCCATGACACTCTGGGTCAAGGCCAGAGCAAATTCCAATTTCCTGGTAGCAGAGTTGCCAATGCTACCGAGCATGGTAGAACTGATACAAACTCTGTCTAGTATCCCCAATGAACAATCCTGTTCACCCACAGGTCGGAAGACACAGCTCTCCAAGCTGGCTAGAACCAGCAGAGCCTGGCCCCAACACGTTTGGCGTCAGGACTTCTGGGAAGACGCTGGAGCAAAAAGTTTGCCAGACTTCTGCAGCCCTTTAAACTGACTCCCACAAGGGGGCTTGTGTCCAATAACACCTCCTGGACACAGCATGACTCAGAAACGTCTTACGCCCTCCAGAAGCAACAACCCAGGATTTAAACTCAGAGCAAGGATGCAGCTTGTCAGCGTGCTTATCCGCTTTGAACACACAATGCACCATGTCCTCTGGAGAATCACCAAACAACATCTTGCCCTCAAATGGAATTTTTAAGGCCACTGCTTTCTGATACCCATCAGAACATCAGTCTCTGAGGTGCAAGTGATGGCGGCCCGACACCGCAGCACCCATGGTCACTGCCGCAGCATGAACGCCATCATATGGCAAATCTGACAGGAGCTCCACATGTGAATGCATAGCCTGCAGCAGGGAAGCATAATCTGCCCCTTCCTCCACAAACTGAGCCAACTTTCGAAAAACCACCCAGTACAGTCTCATCTGTGTAGGAAGCATATGTCGCAACCGTGAAAGGCCATGTGCGCCTCTGCGGAAGAACTTTTCAGGGCAAAATCCACTTTTTCATCCACAGGATCCTGGATGGTCGCCTCCTCAACCGCTTTAGACGAGCGACCCACCAGGCTCGACAGTTTTGTATCTACCTGAAGCATCAACAGAAGCATACCCTCCTCCCCATCTAAGGCATAAAGCTTGTCAAAAACACTATTTGAGGCCAAAAAGAGCAAACAGGTTCCAACCAATGCTCCTTGCCTACCCATGGATCCTGGGTAACGCCACCCAACTGGATTCATTACATATAGGAGATGACTGGAAGAATTGGAGATACTAAAGAATAAGCTAATTCAAACAGAACTACATAGCACCCTCATGACTGAATAGCTTAGATCCCACACTGTCCCAAATGAATTTTTCTGGACCAGATTCAATTCCGGAAAGACTGGATCTACATTGCAATTAAAGGTACCAGAGACTGGATTATCTTAATCATTAATACGGCTATAAAAGTATCTGAAAATGTAATGCGTGAAATTCAACAAAACAAGTTATTAATGAATAAGACAGGTGTAGAAATTTCTAAAAAAGACTTGAAGGACTTGATTTAGCAATCATGGAATTTAAGGAATTCAACTTGAGTAAAAATGTTAATACATTTTACGCTTGAAAGAATATAACGCTACACAACAGAGGAAAATCACAAAGAGCAGAATAACAAGGAACAACAGAACGTGGGATCAAATATAAGTGGCGTCAGAATAAACAGAGACCCACCCAGACCAGATAACTGGAGTTGCTCGAGCGCAAGCTCAGAGGAAGAACATAGAGCAGGGCCCTCCTCTGATATACCAGATGAGCATCCAAGAGAGAAGGGTACATTTTCAGGAAGGGACAATAGGCCCCCAAAACAGCAATCAGATCCCCTTTTTTACGAGAATGAAATTGTGCGAGGTGGAGAGGCAGGTGGCAGTACAACCCTCCCCGAATAACTCACAGCAGGGGTCGGGGCATATTTGCCCCTACGAATCTTTAGTCCTTAATTTGTCTAAGATATTTTTTTAACACATACCAAATGGCAGTATTACAGAGAGGCCTGTCTTTCATCCTTACAGCCCAATATGACCCCTTTGCAACAGAAATTGAGATCACAAAACTGATCAGTGAGATTCGGTGAAAATGAGGTGGAAGGTACACATGATGTAACTGCATACACAATCAGTCAAAATTCTACCCCCTCCATCCAGCATCAGTGAAAAAGCCCTTCTAAAAAACTTGAAAAACATGACACCACCCATCAAAGGGTCTTTAATAATGTCAGCAAAAAAGACTGGGAAGATTTAACTATGCTGAAGAACAACAAGCAAATTTACCATGAAGCCAGCAGACTAATGGGCTGCGTTGTAATAATGGACACGAGGAACTATCAAACTATGGCAATGACTTTGTTCAATGATGATTCAAGCTAAAGACGTCCCCTGTGATCCCACTATCTGCATAAAAAAGATGATTAATCCAATAATTGAAGAAGCACTTAATGGGGGTTGCATTGATACTGCCTGTTTGTGTGAAAATCGTATTTAGCTGTGCCTCTTTCCTGCACTGATACTGCCTGTTTGTGTGAAAATCATATTTAGTCGTGCCTCCTTCCTGCATTGATAATGCCTGTTTGTGTGAAAATCGTATTTAGCTGTGCCTCCTTCCTGCTTGTTTGATTCTACACCTAATACCCTTTTGGGCCTACTGTGCCAAGAGGAACTGGTTCACAACGGTGCTTGCAGCATACTCACCCCCACCTCACCTCTCACTTTCTCTCTGCCTCTCTCTCCCTCCCTCGTTCCGTGATGGCACTCTCCATCTCCTCTATCTTCTCCAACTGCTACACCTCACCTATCCTCCCTCTCTCACTAAATCAGGACGGAAAAAGCATAAAAAAGAAATCCTTGCTTCTGACCCAGGTCTCCCAATTGCAAAAACCTATGTCAGTGCATCCTCAAGAAAAATCTTCACTGACATCCTCTTTTCCGTCCCATCTCCCGACCTATGGACCTCTAACCTCACTGGCACTCTCCCACCTTACTCTTCAACTTCCATTAATGGCGGCACCAAGTGGAAAGTCCTCCTTGCAGGCTTCTACTCATCTCGCTGCTGTATCAATGTTTACATCACAGGCACAGTCCTGGTTCAAGGTCCTCAGGCCATCCTCCTCCTATTTGACTGGCTACTGCCTTCTCTCATCAACTTCCTTCCTTCCCCTGCCCCTACCCCTTCTTTCCCCTATACTCCACCTCTCCAGACGGTTGCCCCTCGTTCCGACACTCCGCCTCAAAAAACCTTCAAAGGCAGCGAAAGTCTCCATCTGGCAACCCTCAACTCATGCTCAGCCATCAAACATGCTGCTGACATCTGCCTTCTCCTAGAAGACACTGACCTGGACATACTTGCACTCACTGAAACTTGGTTCAATGCCAGCTCAGTTACTTCCTTTGACTCCTCCCAGATGGCTTTAAGATCACCTCTAAACCTCGTCCACACCGTGCTGGCGGTGGAGTTGCCTTAATCTTCCCAGAGTGGATTCCAATCACCATCCTACCCACTCAGCAATATTCGTCCTTTGAGAGCCTAATGTGCAAATTGGTCATCTCTCCTTCCTCCACCTTGACCATTGCTACGATCTATCATCGCCCTGGCACTTTCTCTCTTTTCCTATCTTAGTGGGAGGACTTGTGTTCCTCCTTACTCTCTACCACCTCCAACCTGCTTCTACTAGGTGGCTTCAACATCCACCTAGACTCCCCTTGCACAGCAACCACCCTCTTCACTGACCTCTGCTCCTCGCTATCCCTCTCCATTCTTCCCTCTGGCTCTACACATTCTGCTAGACACATGCTAGATGCCATCATCCACTCGACCTCACTCTCTCTACTCCCCTGGTCACCTCTCTCTCCTGGTCTGACCACTCTCTCTTCACCTCCCACTTGGGTCCCTATGGTCCTGTGACAACTCCTCATAAAGCTCTGCCAACCTCGTTCACAAACATCCGTCCAATGAAATGAGTGTCAGCTGCCGCCTTCTCTTCCACCTTCATTCCCCTTGCGCACCCAAAACAGGCGTTTCCGCTGATTCTGCCCTCAGCAACCTCTATCTGTCCATTACTAACACCCTTGACATCCTTGCCCCAGTCAGGAGGATCCGCCTGAAACCTGCCTCCAAGCATAACACCTGGTACAACTCTGATCTTGCAGACCAAAAACATAAGTGCAGGGCTGCTGAACGGAAGTGGCACACTTCAGGCTCTCCCTCTGACAAACTGGCCTGCTGCCTGACCCACAAACAATACAGAGTCTCCATCCATGCCAAAAAAGAGCCCACATTCAAGCACGAATGACCAATGCGTCCACCAACATAGCTGAACTCTACAAAATCTGTAGGGAACTTGCCAACCCTTTTGCAGCATCTTCTGCCCCTACTCTCTCCCAGGTCCTCTGCAATTCACTCGTCTCTCATTTCACTTCCAAAACCCAGGACATACTGAACAGCCTTATCACGCACTCTCTCAACCCAACGCTCCCCCCTTTGCCCTCCCCTACCACTTACCCTCCTCCTTCCTCCTTCCCCTCCTTCACTACTGTCTCCCCTGAAGAAGTCACCAGAGTTGTCAACTCCATGAAGGTCTCATCCAAACAGGTTGCCTCTTGCTCCTCCAGAACCATCAAGGAAAATATTGTGTTTCTCGGCCATGCTCTGGCTGATCTCTGCAACCACTCCTTTGCTACTGGTTCTTTTCCATCTTCCCTCAAGCACTCCCTTGTGCACTCCCTCCTTAAAAACCCCTCTGCAGACCCTTCCTGCCCAGACAACTACCGCCCCATTTCCATTGCCCCCTTCCTGGGACAGCTGCTCCAGAAGCTAACCCTCCCCCAACTCAATGCTCATACCAAACTTGTTGGCGGCCTACATGACCACCAGTCTGGATTCTGAACATCCAGAGGCATGGAAACTGCTCTTCTGAAAATCTGTGAAGAACTGCTCACATCTCCTGACTCCAATTCCCCTGCTGTCCTCATCCTTCTGCATTTGACACAGTGAACCATTCCATCCTCATAAAAAGGCTCCATGACAAGCTTGGCATCTTGGAGTGGGGCTGGACTGGCTTACCTCTTTCCTCTAAAACCATTCTGGGCCCTTTTTCCTCCCCTGCTTCCACTGCCACCTGTGGTGTCCCCAGGGCTCCAGTCCTTCACCCTGGCTCTATAACATATAGCTTTCTCTGCTGGCATGACTCATTTCCTCCTTCTCCGCCAACTTCTAGTGCTACGCTGATGATACACAACTTTTCTTCAAACTTCCCATGATGCCCTTGAACCCTCCTTTATTCCTGACTGCCTCTCTTCCATCCAGGCCTCGTGCACTGCTAATGACCTCTGCCTCAATGCCAACAAAACAGAGATTCTCCCTATTGGGTTCCCTGCACCATACTTCCTCCCTGCACTCTGGCCTTCGTCCATGGGACCCTCATCCCCCTTCACTGAAGCTAGGAATCTCAGAGTCATCTTCGACTCCTCCCTTTCCTTCATCCCTCGTATTCAGGACATTGTCAAGAAGTCCCACTTCCAGCTCTTCCTTCTCAAAGGGACTCTACCCTTCCTCACCTTCCCCCAGAGACTCAATGTTACCTATGCTCTGGTTCTCTTGAGGCTAGACTACTGCAATAGCCTCCTCCTAATCTTCCTTCCTCTCCCTGTGACCCCACCAGCTAATCCAGAATAGGGCAGCGAGACTTATCCTTGGCCTCAAGCCCAGGGACTGCATCTCTCCTGCCCTACAAAGCCTTCACTGGCTCCCGGTCTCAGCACAGATGAAATTCAAATCCCTCCGTATCATCCACAAGGCTATCTGGGGCCGGGGACCACTCTATCTTCAACGCTTCCTGACCAAATACTCCCCTTCTAGACGCCTCCGTTCCTCTGGCACCAACTCCATGCGTGTTAAGCACTTTGCTAAACAGAGAGCTGATGTGCGATCACTTTCCTTGGCTGGCTCCATCCTGTGGAACAGCTTCCCTCTCCACCTGCGTCTTGAGCATGACCTCCTTAACTTCCGAAAAAGCCCGAAGACCTTCTTTACCGCTTCCTTCTCCTCCTCTCTTCCCTGCTAATCAAACAGTAGCGTGACTGATGTGGAGGGCCTTATGTGTCCTTGGGGTCTTGACATCCCACATCTCTCAACCCAGCCGCTGTCTTTCTTCTGCACTTACTTGGCTCTCCCTACCTATGGGTGGTTGCACTTACGTTTTTCTCCTCTTAGCACTTACCCTAAGCACTTCTCCATGAGCATCAAAGCACCTATCCCTCTCCCCACCCCCTCTGCACCTGCACACTCACAAGGCATAGTAGATTTGTCTCCCCTCCCTTTATTCTCATCATCTGTCTGTATTTTTAATTTAATTATTTATAATTGCTGAAATTTATTGTCTACCTTCCCCTGTGCCCACCCGGTTTGCCCTGTGGGCACTTTGCAATTGTTTTGCTAATTGTATAAGCGCCTAACAAGTGACCAATAAATAAACAAATACATAAATCAGCTATAAGGAGGCAGCATCTTTGCACCCCTTTCATCCATGCATCCCGGCATTCTATGCGCTACTGTCAAGGGAACTTGTAGCAATGGGCTTCCTCCTTTCTTCTTGGAGGCACCGGTTCCTGAATCGTTCAGGATGATTCAGGGTCAGTGCTGGCAGGAGACTGCCCCCTTACGTTCCAATAGGATTTGAGTAACTAGGGCTAGGTTGGGAACTAGATTCTCCTCCCAGTGAGTTAGCGTGGTGTAGAGCAGTGGAACCACAACGGTGCCACTGAGCTGGAATGAGTTGATGGTCCCAGAGATATGTCAAATGGATGGTAAGGCAAGGAGAAGAGAAAACAGGACCAGAAAGGCAGATAGCCAAGGCAGGAACAGGGTCAGGTAAGGGAACAGCAAGCAGAACAGAGAAGGCAGAAGGAATCAGGCAAGGAACAGCACAGAAATAGTGAGAGAGCAAATGGAACTACCACAGAGGGACAGAACGCTGACCAGCACCATGGGACCGTTAAGACGCACTGTGCTGAGTACTGGCCTGCTATTAATAGCTCGAGATGCAAGTTCCAGCATCAGTGGTTTCCATGGAAACCGGACGCTGCTGCTGGTCAGCTGACGCCAGGGCATAACGCCATGTCATGACGGGGCATCGAACCAGGAAGCATCCGGGGCGACTGCGGCATCACCTGTCCTCAAACCTTCACCACGGACCGCAGATGAAGGCAGTCCCGCCAGCACCACAGGGGATACAACCTCCAGGCTCCAACATGTAGGTGGTGCGGGTGGCACAAGCGGCCAGGGCAGCGCGTGATACTCTGCCTCTCCCTGGGAGGAAGCCAAACAGCAGGTTTCCAGGGGTATTGGAGATGGAAGCAATGAACCAGAAGTGGAGCATGTACTTGAGAGGCTGGTTCCCAAGTGCGATCAGCAGGAGCATAGCCATTCCATTCAATCAGGTAGTACAGACGCCCCCTGTGAAACCAAGAGTCACAAATGGAAAGTACCACATACTCAGGACAGCCATTGACCTCCACAGGAGCAGGTCGGGCAGGCATGCGACCATAGGGATCTGGTACAAATGGTTTCAACAATGAAACATGGAACTGGGATGTTTTTGCCAGGCAGCTGGCAGTAAGAGTTTGTAGGCCACAGGTGAGATCTTCTTTTGGATGGCAAAGGGACACAGATACCTAGGAGCCGACTTAACAGGTAGGTTACGCAAGGGGAGGTTTTTCGATGACAACCACATTCGTTCACTGTTCTGGTAGGCATGTTCTTGGCGACAGCGCTTATCCGCTTGTTGTTTGGCACAGGCCTTGGTGTCCCGAAGAATGGAATCTGTAAGCAGGTGTATTTGCCGTACGGGAAGTACCATGGCATCTGCAGAAGGAATAGGGCTGTTGAAGACGTGGTCCATGGGAGACATTCTGGGAAGCTAACCGTAGGTGACAAGAAAGGGTGGTTTCTGAATGGAGGAATGCCTGGAGTTATTATAGGCAAATTCCTTCATGTCTAAACAGGAAGACCAAGTATCCTGTGTTGCGGTGGTGTAGCAACGCAGATATGCTCAAGTGTTTGATTAGTTCTTTCGGTTTGGCCATTGGTTGGGCGTTGTAACCAGAACTATGTAGTCAATAGACCTCGTGGAGAAAAACACTGGCCATCTGCAAGTGCAACGCTTACCTGGACTCCCCAGGAGCATAATACCTTCCCAGCCTGTGGACCTGATACCTTGGAGCCTTTAGGATTCTTTTTCTGTGTTAAACAAACAAATAACAACAATAGAATATGCTATAACATCTGTTAACTGAGATAATACTACATGAGATGTGTATTCCCTTAAACCACTCCCTTCTAACTCTCGGGCGGAATTCCCTTCTCACCTGTGTTTTATTATTGTGGAGCTCTCCATCCTGCTTTTCTACAGGGGCACGTTCAGATGGAGAAACAATGGTGACTTGGGTTGTTGATGAACACTATAGCTTCTTGTCTTGAAATGTCTATTCTTTTAAGAATGAGTCTTTGGGTAAGTAAGCAGGTGAAGATACTGTAATCTTTAAGGGCTTGAATGGATTCCTACATTGGAGAGATCTCTCCTACTAATTACTCTGTTCTTTTTCTCTTTTCCACAGGTTCTATGAGAAAAGAATTATGGCTGCAAATGGCTGCGGAGTTACTCAGGATGAGAAAATGTTTTGTAGAGAAGGAGCCAAGTACCCCCACTCCACTGGCCCCACCTACATTACCTGAAAAGTATGAACCAAAGTATGTGACGTATTCTACACCAATAAGAAAGCAAGAAGAAGAGCAACGACTCTGTGCAGTACCCATAAGAATACCTATACCTAAGAGAATATGGGAAGTAAAGTACCCATTAAGGAAACCATACCTACATCCAAGACAATATGATGGCCATTTGAACACGATTCCTGATGAAACAAAGAAACTGAATGACCAGGATGAATGGTGATGTCATACAAAGCTGAATAGACTCCATATAGAAGATAACCAGACCAGAGAGGCAGACGATTTATGAACAAAGAAGTACTAAGGATAAGTGGCTTTTTGGGATCAAAATGAAGAGACTTATGCCATAAGTAGGATGAAGATACGTAGTTAGTTTAAACGTGTACAGATGCAATGAAACGCAAGCAGCAAAACAATCATGAAGCTAGCCACAGGCATACAGTGAATAGATCACGGCAAGCACCAACATATACATATATACCTCATAGATACATATGGATTAAATAAGAATGAATGTTTCCACTATGTATAAAGCAGTCTTGAGCAACGAGGAAGGCCTCAGGTCAGTGTCGCAGTTAAAAAAGCAAATTGAATTAAACAGAATATATTTCAGCTAAGGCGTTCGGTGAGCCAAGAAAGCCAAGGTCTTATCAGAACTATAATTGGCTGACATTGGATACAATTAACGTGAAAGAACAGAAGCTCCTGTTCAAGAAGATCAAGTGAAAACAAACGATGTCAGAGGACTATTGGAGAAAAAAATGAAATACACACAAAGGCTCAAATCGTGGTGTCCAGTCACGTGATGGAAGAAAGTTGGACGCATGAGAAGATCACACCTACGCATGGAAGCCAGGCTGTACCCATACTCCTTAAAAAATCCCAGAGAACAGTACAGACTCAAGGCCAACTTCAAAACACTAATTGACACTGAACCATTGAGGTGATGATGGAGTGTATTTTTAATTGGTGGGAAGCTGGTATCAAGACAAGCTCACCGGCACCTGGTTGTTCAGTCTGTGTGCTGCTCACGTACGTGGAAAGTTATTGACGGGGGTTAATAGCCAACCAATTGTAGAGGACCAGGTAGTTGGGGGTCCTATAGTTTGTTTAGCCAATGGGACGTCGTACATTTAGTGGCGTTCATAGTGGCAATTTTGAAGGGAGGGCTTAGTTGCCCAAACTGATGTTAAGTATCCAAATATTTCTCTCGGTTACTCTATACAGATACAACATCTGTGCTTAGATATTCACTTAGAACCAATCCCGCTTCCCGATAGGTTTTAGAAGTTTGCCACGTAGGATAACGTTGGTAATGACACAGGTCAACATGTCAGCTATGACCAATTTTGGGTTTAAGAACCTAGCTTTTTAATGAAATGATTGAGAGTTGAGTATCGAGTGATTGCCGATGTTCTTTGTATTCCCTGTTTTAGTTACTTGCCTTAAAACAGACAAACCTTTGCCAAGCTATTTGTGTCGTCTAAATTATGATGTTTGATTAAAATCTGCATCGCCATCCATCTCCAGGGTATTGCTACTCATCCTAAAGGGCTGGAAGCCTCTAGTTCACTTGGTAGGAGAGATTGATGGTTAGATAAGATACCATCGGCTGTCGACATAAGTAACTTTAGGGTCTCGGCACTATCGCACAACCTTTGCCATTCGGCTGACAGGACGTGAAGCTCCCCATAGATTGTGGTTAGATAGGATAAATCCTTGCAAGGAGGGTGTGACGGGACCCCTAGTTTCACTAGAACCCCCTCCCAAATCTATGAGAAGCGGATCGGAAAGCAGCTTGAAGAGTTGGTAACGAAGGCAGTGATTCCGAGGTCCGAAGACGAAAAACATGCAAACGGTCAGTGAATAGACCAAAGAGTGTGGTAAAAGGGATGCATGCGTAGTAAATAACAGAGAGTAATGGAGGGAGGCAGGATAAAATATAATGCAAGAGTAAGAGCTTAATATATATGTTTATGGGGAAAAAGATATTGACTTGAGTGTTGCCAAGTAATATATGAGGGAAATAGTCGTGAGGGGTAGCCATGCTATGAGGATACACCCTGTTCCTAGACTTTAAAGAGTGCTAGCAGAAGCTTTAATTCAGAGCCCTTTATGAGGGACATATAGGAGACAAGATAAGTTTAAAGACTTTCTTGAAGGAATTTGCTTAAGTTCCAGTCGGAGCAGAATTTAGAGGGTAAGACGAGTCCTAAGAGAGCATCGTGAGGTGCACGTATATGTGGCCGGTCAAGTCTGTCTGTTTTGTTTTATGTGGTTGCAAGTGTGATGACGTCAGAGTTGAAAAAATAAATGTTTTAAGTAGTAGAGAAACGTGAAGTTAAGAAGCGAAAAGTGATTATTTTAAGATTAAACTTTGATGGTTGTTTTTTTTTAGCAAGATTAAAGTAAAACATTGCATTGTGACGGGATTGGAACTTGCGACGATTGGTGCTCGCTCATAAGTGTATGTTGATTGAAACAAATTTCTGGGGCCCTCTCCCCTCCCACCCCAAATGGAGGGGGGTGTACCTCACACAGCCGTTTGTAGGAGGCCCAGGGAGGCCTGCATGAGGTGCCCCCGAAACCCATTTGGGGCGAGGGGGAAGAGGGCCCCCAAAAAGTGTGGCACAGGCCCCCCAGTGGGTGGGGCAGTAAGGTTTGGGCACCCCGGGGCCAGATTGGCACACCAATGTGCCCCTCTGCGCCAAGGGGAGTTGGGTTACCAAAGGAAAAAAATGGAAAATGGTGGAACGCATTTTAGGGGGGCTGTGGAGCACCCCAAATGGACGGGGAATTTTGTAATGGGATGTGGTGGTGACCCCGTCTCCCCCATCCGCAATGGAGTGGGTGCCATGTCATGCAGCCCTCCCTGGGACCAGATATCTGCTCCCAGGAAGGGACGCCTGAGCCCAGGGAGGAGTGCAGGACAGCCCCCCCTTATCTGCCCCCAAGGAGGGCTACATGAGATGCGCCACCCCTCCAATTGGGGTGGGGGTGGAGAAGTGCACCCCTCTTCACATTAGAAAATTCCCCAGCGGTGTAGGGTGCCCCTCAGCCCCCGCTAAAGGGCAGGCTACTATGTTGAACTATTTTCTTTGTTTACCAAACTTGCCTTGGCGCAGAGGGGCACATTGGTGTGCCAATCTGGCCCCGGGGTGCCCAGATCTTACTGCCCCACTCACTGGGGGGCCTGTCCCACCATTTTTGGAGGCCCTCTCCTCCCCCACCCCAAATGGAGGGTGGTTGTACCTCACGCAGCTGTTTGTAGGAGGCCCAGGGAGGCCTGCATAAGGTGCCTCCACCACCCATTTGGGGTGAGGGGGAGAGGGCCCCCAATAATTGTGGGACAGGCCCCCAGTGGTTGGGGCAGAAAGGTTTGGGCACCCCAGGGCGAGATTGGCAGACCAATGTGCCCCTCTGCGCCAAGGGGAGTTGGGTTACCAAAGGAAAAAAGGGAAAATGGTGGAATGCATTCTAGAGGGGCTGTGGGGCACCCCAAAGGGACACAGAATTTTCTAATGGGATGGGGCGTTGACCGCTCCCACGCTCCACCAACGCTGGAGTGGGTGCCATGTCATGCAGCCCTCCCTGAGACCAGATATCTGCTCCTAGGAAGGGAGGCCTGATCCCAGGGAGGAGTGCAGGACAGCCCCCCCTTATCTGCCGCCAGGAGGGCTACATTTTGCTGGTGTGACCGTAGGTAACACATGTTTTTTGTTTCGTTTACAGCTTTTTATACGCGAGCAGCTGCAACGTTATGTGAGTCCTGTTTTTTATTATTCTATGGTTAGGGCCCACTGTCAGTGGGGTGGGTGAGACTGGCGCTGGATTGTTGGTGGTGTGGGTGGGAATGGGCCGTCTGGGCAGATATGTTGGTGGGCTGGGGCACAATTGCAGGGGCAGGCCACAAATTGCACCCAGAACATTGGTGCTTCCCTGGGAGCGGATCCCTCACATGTGGGTTGTCCGTCTGCAAGCCCAGGCTCCACCTCTGGCTGTGCTACGTTACAGATGTCACCTCCGGGGAGGAATGGGGATCCTGCTGGGGCTCGCTGGAGCTGCTGCTGTGCTTAGGGGACGGTACACCCACAAGGTACATGGATGTCCAAGGCCAGGGACATCACCTCCAACTGTCCTGGAGTTGCGGCTGGGCTGCATTACAGCGTTTCCCTTCCGGGAGGTATTGGCACACTGCCGAGACTCCTTGGTAGGGAGAAGCTGTAACGCAGGGCAGCCAGGGCTCCAGCAAAGTCGGCGGTAATATCCCTGGCCTTAGGCACCCTTCTCCCATGTGGGTCTTTGCCGGGGGTTCTGGGTAATAAATTCTGGGCTGATTTGCGTAAGTGAGACCTCTGTGGATTCCCATGGGTGTCCTCCTTTGGGAAATGCATGGGGTTCCCTGTTTTCCTTGCTGGCTTCGACACCCTAGGCCCAAATCTGTAGGTTGCCCAATGAACAAAATGGGCTGTGCCGAAAGGCTAGGGGTTACCAGTGCGCTACCCTTTTCCTTTTGCGCCCCAGGTAGGTGTACCCACACATGTGAGGTACCGTTTTCATTGGGACACGTGTGGGGACGCAGCAAGGTAGGCCATGTGTTGTTGGCGGTGTGTTTCGGTGGGTGGCCAGAGCGAAATGTCTGAGAATTGTCTTCATTTCCAGCCAATTTCAGAGACATTTCCCTGTGTCCACTCACCGAAACACGTCGCCAACAACAGATGTCATACCTTCTCGCGTTCCCATAGGTGTCCCGACGAAAAAGGCGCCTCACATGTGTGGGTGCACCTACCGCCGGTAGGTGCACCCACACATTTGAGGTACCGTTTTCATCGGGACACGTGTGCGGATGCGGGAAGGTAGGCAATGTGTTGTTTGCGGTGTGTTTCGGTGGGTGGCCAGAGCCAAATGTCTGAGAATTGTCTTCATTTCCAGCCAATTTCAGAGACATTTCCCTGTGTCCACTCACCGAAAGACGTCGCCAACAACAGATGATACCTTCCCGCGTTCCCACAGGTGCCCTGACAAAAACGGTACCTCACATGTGTGGATGCACCTACCGGGGGCGCAAAAGGAAAAGGCTAACCCGCTGGTAACCCCAAGCCTTTCGCCACAGCACAATTTGTTCATGTGGGCAACCTACAGGTTTGGGCCTAGGGTGTCGAAGCCAGCAAGGAAAACAGGGAACCCCATGCATTTCCCAAAAGAGGACACCCGTGGGAATCCACAGAGGTCTGACTTGCGCGAAGCGGCCCAGAATGTATTACCCAGAACCTCAGACAAAGTGAACATTGTGTTTTTTTCCCCACCAAATATCACACTTTGTCGGGGATTGTGGCTAATAGAAACTGGGGCAATTTGCGCAAGGCAGACCTCTGTGGATTCCCATGGGTGTCCTCCTTTGGGAAATGCATGGGGTTCCCTATTTTCCTTGCTGGCTTCGACACCCTAGGCTCAAATCTGTAGGTTGCCCACATGAACAAAATGGGCAGTGGCGAAAGGCTTGGGGTTACCAGTGGGTTACCCTTTTCCTTTTGCGCCCCCGGTAGGTAAACCCACATATGTGAGGTACCGTTTTCATTGGGACACGTGTGGGGACACGGCAAGGTAGGCCATGTGTTGTTGGCAGTGTGTTTCTGTGGGTGGCCAGAGCGAAATGTCTGAGAATTGTCTACATTTCCAGCCCATTTCAGAGACATTTCCCTGTGTCCACTCACCGAAACACGTCGCCAACAACAGATATCATACCTTCTCGCGTTCCCACAGGTGTCCCGACGGAAACGGTAGCTCACATGTGTGGCTGCAGCTACCGGGGCGCAAAAGGAAAAGGGTAACCCGCTGGTAACCCCAAGCCTTTCGCCACAGCACAATTTGTTCATGTGGGCAACCTACAGATTTGGGCCTAGGGTGTCGAAGCCAGCAAGGAAAACAGGGAAACCTATGCATTTCCAAAAAGAGGACACCCGTGGGAATCCATAGAGGTCTGACTTGCACGAAGCGGCCCAGAATGTATTACCCAGAAACCCAGACAAAGTGAACATTGTGTTTTTTCCCCACCAAATATCACATTTTGTCGAAGATTGTGGCTAATAAAAACTGGGGCAATTTGCGCAAGGCAGACCTCTGTGAATTCCCATGGGTGTCCTCTTTTGGGAAATGCATGGGGTTCCCTGTTTTCCTTGCTGGCTTCCACACCCTAGGCCCAAATCTGTAGGTGTAAAGACTGGTAGGGGGTGTCTGTAGTCCCGCTCTCTATATGGTAGAGGAGAGGCACAGAGGACCCCAGCCAAGATTCTCTATTATTGGTACGTGGTCAAGCAATCAAGGCCTAGCTTCTCAGGAGGTGATGCAGGCTGGTTCTTAAGTACAGTGTAGTCCCCGAACCCCCACAAAGGAATGTCCACACACTGTATTACTGAAAACACAGTCTTTATATAATTAATATTCAAAGGTATCCACACGATCACAATAACGCACTTTGTACTCGGAAGTCAATAATGATAAATATATACAATTCTAAAGTGGTAGAACCAATGTTATCGAATCTCATTAAAGTGCATCAACTGTACTGTTAAAATGTCACACAGATCAATAACGAGGAAACCAGCAATAGAGATAGGAAGGAACGCAAGATGGTTGAAACAGTAGGCAGAATGCTGACCCCTACCAATAGGCACAGTTCTGTGTGGAGATCCCCCCACCTGGGCAACCTGTAAAATAAAGATATATAACACAAGCCCAGTCCATGTAATGTTCAATAGTCTTATCTCCTCCTATTAAGGTTTTACCCCCCCAATGTACCTGGTGGATTAGAGTCTCTGCAGATGCGTCGACCGATCCTTCTTGAGTGGCTCCCTTTAAAGCAGAAGCCACGGATCGCCGAGAGGCGTCGGGGGAACTTGGCGTTCGGTGTCGGGGAATCGACGGCCCTTTTTGAGTGCCCTCCCTTTAAGGCAGGAGTCACGGGTCATCGAACGTCCGATGGAGAACAGGTTGAACTACGGCGGTGAAGTGTCAGCTTCGTTCCTAGCGGTGCTCGTCGACAACGGAGTGTTGGCGTCCTGCAAGGAAGAGGCGTGCGGGGCACCTCGGTGACGATAGTTCTGGACCGCAAAGAGATGATGAAGAACTGTGGCCCAGCAAGGGTGTTGAGTCGTCGGCGTCTCTGGGGTCTTTAGGTGGCGGGAAACCCACCGGCGGATGCTCCTCGGTGCGTCGACGGTCGGGCCCTCTCCAACGGGAGAAAAGCGGGTGACGATGCAGACGAGAGCATCCGATGATCAATTGAAGTTCTTAGGCAAACGTGAGCACGGCGGCTCCGGTCGGCGACGGCGGTCATCGACAGTGACGGACAACAGTCCGAGTGCTTCTCTTTGAGATTCCGCGGCAGTCCCTGTCTCGGGTCGGCAGCCTGTCGAAGGTCTGTCTACCAGGGATCTTTGGCAAAGATCAGCTGTGCACGATGGTCCCTCGTAGCTCGGGAAGAGGGCGCCTTACCAGGTCCTCTCTGGGTCAGTCCTTGGAGGCACACCAGCTTTCAGATTGTGAAAGAGAGCAACAGCACTTCTTCTCGTCCAGCGGGGCTTCAAGGTCAAGCTTCAGTTACTCCAGTTACTCGTCGTAGTGGACTTCAGTTTCTGAACACGATTCCTAGCAGTGAGAGGTCCCCAGATATACTGTTGATCTCCCATTCATTCCGCTGGGTCACACTCAAGCATCCAATCAGACTAAGGGCATTCATGCAGGCAGGCAACCAATCAGGCACACAAAGTATTCAGGCCATTCACTTCTCTCCAGACACTCACAACAAGTTATGTGTATTGGGACAAGTACCAAGCCATTCAACACTCCAAGCTGCATTCATACCGGTTTCGGGCAGGGCTGTCTCAGTCATTGTGTCAACCACCAGATACTAGACATCCACAACACAGAATGCATATTCGTCACACACTCTATTCACCCAGGTCCCACCCACAGGAGGTACCCACAGCATACATCACCGGGAAGGCTCCAGCTAGTCTGGCCGGGCCTTCACAACAACACCATATATGGCATTTCCACCCAACAGCCAGTCAGGGGGATGGGACAGAGTCAGGGCTTCGCAGGACTTTGGGAAAACAAGGTAATGGGTAAAAGAAAGCAAGAGGCCACAGGGGCCATCTTGTTTTCCATCAGGAATCAACAGATCCCTATGGCAGGGCCGGGGTGACCCAAAATGGAGGATACCACGCACCTGTCAAATTCAGCATGGAGCTGCCACCAGCCCATACCCTGCTCTGCTGGCCACCCACAGGTGCCCAAAAACATACACTAGGGGCACAGGGTTGCACCCTCACCCATGGGTGCCATAGGGTATCCCACGGGTCTGTTCACCAAACCAAAAGAGAGAGAGCTCCACCGCCAGGAGTCCCACGTGAACTGCTGCGCGGAAAACACGACAGAACACATGATAAAAAGCAGTAAAGGACAAGGATACGAAGGCCCTGTCCTTCCGATGCATTTCCAGCATCACAGTCGCCCCCCCCCCCCAGACTGAGGTGGAGGGTGCCTAATCTCCCACGGGATAGACACCCTCATCCAGATGGTCAACATACCTTCTGGAAAGGCCATCTGCGTTATCGTGACTCTTCCCTGGTCTGTACTCTATGGTGAAGTCTAGCCCTTGCAGGCTAATGGACCACCTGAGCAGTTTCGGGTTCTCACTCTTCATCTGCATAAGCCACTTCAGGGGCTTATGATCTGTTTGGACCTTGAAGGTAGACCCCCGTAAGGTAGGGCCTAAAACGCCTAAGGCTCCAAACTATACTAAAACATTCCTTTTCAACAGTAGCCCACCTAAGTTCTCTACCCTTGAGTTGTCTACTGATGAATATGATAGGATGTTCTCTCCCTTTGTCATCTAACTGGGACAAGACAGCTCCAATTCCGTTGTCGGAGGCATCCGTCTGGACGATAAAGGGTCGGCTGTAGTCAGGCGCACACAACATGGGTGCCCTACACAGACTTTCTTTCAAGCCATCAAAGGCTCTCTGACAGTCTTCAGTCCAATTAACCTTCCTAGGCTGCTTGGGTGAAGTCCGAGCTGTCAGTGGTGCAGCTATGGTTCCATAGTCCGCCATGAAATTGTGATAATACCCGGTGAGGCCCAAAAAGGCTCTCACCTGGGTTTGAGTAGTGGGAGTCTCCCAGTCCTGTACATCCTGTACCTTACTGGGGAGAGGTTGGATTTGACCCCCTCCTACCTCATGACCAAGATACGTGATTTTCCCCTGAGCTATCTGGCACTTGGTGTCCTTGATAGTGAGGTTAGCCCTTTTCAAGGCCTGCAACACTCTACCCAGATGTGTCAAGTGCTCATCCCAAGTGGAACTGTAGACGGCAATGTCGTCTAAATAAGCCACACAAAAGGCTTCCAGCCCACTGAGAGCATGATTGACCAATCTCTGGAAGGGGGTAGGGGCATTCTTCAACCCAAAAGGCATGACCCTAAACTGGTAAAGTCCCTCTGGTGTTGAGAACACCGTCTTTTCCTTGGCATGGTCCGTCAGAGCTATTTGCCAATAGCCTGAGGTGAGGTCAAAGGTGCTCACAAATTTGGCAGCACCTATGGTGTCCACGAGCTCATCAGCCCTGGGCAATGGGTGCGCGTCAGTTTTGGTGACGGCATTGACTCCTTGGTAGTCCACACAGAACCTCCAATCCTTGGTACCTCTCTGGGAACTTGCCTTGGGGACAAGGACCACGGGACTGGACCAGGGACTGGTTGAGGGTTCAATAACACCCAGATCCAACATCTTGGCGACCTCAGCCTGGATGTGGTTCTTAACGGTATCTGACATTCGGTAGCTCCTGCTCTTGACAGGCACGCTGTCACCAGTGTCAATCTCGTGCTTACACCACGGTGTAAGGCCTGGCGTCAGTGAAAACAGAGAGGCATACTGCTGGAGCAAAGTCCTGCAGGCCCTCTGCTGCTCGGTTGTCAAGTCTGGAGAGAGATGCACTCCCTCCACTGAGCCATCCTGAGGGTTGCTATGCAGCAAATCAGGAAGGGGCCCACTCTCATCCTCTTCTTGCTCTGAAGCCAGCAAGAGACATGAGACTTTGGCTCGCCTGTGGAAAGGCTTGAGCCTATTAACATGGAATACCTGAGGGGCTACCCCTGGGATTCCCATGTCAACCAGATAATTGACCTCACCCATCTTGGAGATTATCCTGAAGGGTCCAGTCCATTTATCTGCCAATGCTCGGGCTTGGTAGGCTCCATCACGAGGACCTCCTATCCCGGAGTCCAATCCACCTGCAATGCTTTAAGGTCATGCCAGTATTTGTTCAATTCCTGGCTGGCCTTGAGATTTGCTGTTGCTTGACCCATAATCTGTGTCATCCTCCGTCTGAGGCCTACCACATAGTCCCCCACTTGCTTGCCGGGACCTGGAGGGGTGGCTTCCAAACCTTCTCTGATCAAGGCAAGGGGCCCCCTCACGGGATGTCCAAAGAGTAACTCAAAGGGGCTGAAACCAACACCCTCTTGAGGTACCTCTCGATAAGCAAACAGCTGGCATGGCAGGAGGAGATCCCATTTCCTCCTTAGGGGCTCTTCCAAAGCACCTATCATGCCCTTGAGAGTTTTATTAAATCTCTCAACCAGACCATTGGTCTGGGGGTGGTAAGCGGTGGAGAACTTGTAGGTTACCCCGCACTCTTTCCACATGGTTTTCATGTAACTAGACATGAAGTTGGATCCTCTGTCAGAGACAACCTCCTTGGGGAATCCAACACAGGTAAAAATGCCCAGGAGACCTGGCAACCACCTTAGCAGTAACAGTCCGAAGGGGTATAGCCTCAGGGTACCTGGTGGCATGATCTACCACAACCAGGATGAACCGATGTCCACCTGATGTGGGAGGGTCAAGGGGACCGACAATGTCGATGCCCACCCTGTCAAATGGTGTGCCAACCACTGGCAATGGCTGCAGTGGGGCAATGACACTGCCTTCAGTCTTGCCAGACAACTGACAAGTTGGGCAGGTCCTGCAGTGGGATTCCACTTCTTTTCCCATCCGAGGCCAGTAGAAATGGACAGAGAGCCTCTGCTTAGTCTTCTTGGTACCAAGATGACCAGCCAAGGGCACCAAATGCGCCAACTGCAGTAGGAAGGGCCTGTAAACCTGGGGTACCACCAACCTCTTGGGGGCACCAGGTTCAGGCTTAGTGGGCTCACTAACAAGGAGCTCACCCTCCCAATAAATCTGGAATGTCCTAGGCACTTCTCCTTGTGCCTGGCACAGGGCCTGTTTCCTCAGACCCTCGAGAGAGGGACACTCTCTCTGTCCTTTACAGAAGTCTGCCCGGGAGGGTCCCGCTTCAGCTAACAAGCATTGAAGATCGGGATGATCCTCTGTGCTGAGAACCTCTCCCACAGGAGAGTCTTCTGGCTCTTCTCCCACAGGAGTTGAGATGGGGTTTACCACTGGACCCAGCCCGTCCGGAGCATGGATCCCAATGGGTGCTGTAGGAACAGCAGGAAGAGAAGGAGCTCCCTCCACAGAGGTGGCCTTCTTGCTCTTCCTTCGTCTTGCCTTAGGCCGCGCCTTCGGCTCGGGTACCTGACTCACAGCCAGACCCGGTGTCACCTGTGACCTAGTGACAGCAGCAGCAGTCATGGGAAGACCATCCGGGATCAATCCCAACTCTACTAGATCGTTACCTAACAGAATGTTAGCAGGGACATTGTCCAGAACCAGGACAGGGAGCTTTGCTGTCTTGTCTCCAATTACGAGTGTGACTCGGGCTACAGGCAATAATTTGGGAGGCCCACCAGCCAACCTGGTGGTTCTCAGAGGAGCATCTACATAGTCCTCTGGCTTGAGCAGGGTCCTGTCCACCACTGTCATGCTTGCCCCAGTGTCTCTCAAACCAGTAGAAGGCTGGCCATTCAGGAGGACACTTCTCAAAAATCTACGGGCGTTCTGTGGGATAGTCGCCAGTACTTCCGCGTACTGGTCCCAGTCCCCAAGGGACACTAAGGAAATCTCTACGGGAGCACCAAATGTGATACCTGTAGAGGAGGGGAGGACCATGGCTTCCACCTCAGACATGGGGTAAGGGTAGGTCAGGCTGACAGCCTGTACTCCGAGTGCCTTACCTTTACAATTGGAGTCACCCCTTTTGTGATCCAGAGCCTCACAGTCCCAACAGGTGCTGGGAGTGCGGGGTACGGTACTGGAACCACCGGGAGCCTGCTTTGCAGTAGGTGGACCACTACTCTTATTCCCACCCACAGATGACTTATCCCCACTAGATTTTTGGGTTTTAGGAGAGGAGTGTTTAGGTTTATTCGACTGTGACTGCTTTTGGGACTCCTCAGCTTTCTGAGAGGCCCCCTTTTCTTTGTCCTTTTCCTTCCCATTGGAGTCCTTAGGGGACACCCGGTGGGAGACCCACTTGTCAGCCAACCTAGCCAGCTTAAAGGGATCCAAAATGTTCTGGTCAGCAACATACTGACGCAGCTCCGGTGAACAGCCTTCAGAAAAATGCTCATAAAACAACAGGTGGGACAATTCAACAAAAGTTTTCACCTTGTAACCATCAATCCACCCTATCATATTCATGTGCGCAGCACTAACCCAGTCAAGCCAAGAAACATTCTCTCTTTTCTTAAAATCCCTGAACCTCTTAAGGTATTGGGTAGGTGTCTTGTCAAACTTGGCAATCAAAGCAGATTTCATACACTCATACTGACCCCTTTCTTCTACACTCAGCTTCAGAATACAGTAATATCCAGTTTGAGGCACTCTGCTTAGCAAACACTTAGCCCAATCTCTTTTGTCAACATCACGAATTGCACAAGCCATTTAAAATGCTTCAATCCGTTGGAGGATATCAGAACCCTCCACAAACACACCAACCAAATCCATCATAAATTTAGCTGCTGGGGACCTGGTACTCTCACTGGGTTTCGCTGAAGTCTCCACTGAAGCTTTCTCTAGCTGGATTCTCTGACATTCAGTTTCCTTGTCTTTGAGTTCAAGATCCCTTTTCTTGAGTTCAACTTGTTGAGCCAGCTCCTCCTTCTTAAGCTCAGCATCTATTTCCAACTTGCGATATTCAAAGGCCAATTCCATCCTTAATAACTCAAGCTCCAAGGAATTGCTGGGGTTCGGAATAGAGGCAGCAGGAATGGTGGCATTCCCAGAAACAGATTCAGTAGAAACCCGAGGGGCAGAGTCCTCATTGGTTGCATTCCCCCCCTCATCAAGAGTTTCACCATCGGTCTGGTAGTCCAACAGGGCAGCTATCAGCTCAGCCCTAGACTTATCCACAAAGTCTAACTCCCTGGCTTCACAAGCACTCTGGAGAGCCTCTAAGCTCATCCGAGTCAATTTACCATTTGCAATAGACTCCATTGTTTGTAATGCAGTTATTTTGTACACAACCAAACCTTAATTTAATAAAGTACAGATATTTTGTAAGTGGCACGGTTATACACTGATTCTTAAAACCATAAGCATTCCACCGCTGCCACCAGTGTAAAGACTGGTAGGGGGTGTCTGTACCTCCGCTCTCTATATGGTAGAGGTGAGGCACAGAGGACCCTAGCCAAGATTCTCTATTATTGGTACGTGGTTGAGCAATCAAGGCCTAGCTTCTCAGGAGGTGATTCAGGCTGGTTCTTAAGTACAGTGTAGTCCCCGAACCCCCACAAAGGAATGTCCACACACTGTATTACTGAAAACACAGTCTTTATATAATTAATATTCAAAGGTATGCACACGATCACAATAACGCACTTTGTACTCGGAAGTCAATAATGATAAATATATACAATTCTAAAGTGGTACCACCAATGTTATCGAATCTCATTAGAGTGCATCAACTGTACGGTTAAAATGTCAGACAGATCAATAACAAGGAAACCAGCAATAGAGATAGGAAGGAAAGCAAGATGGTTGAAACAGTAGGCAGAATGCTGACCCCTACCAATAGGCACAGTTCTGTGTGGAGATCCCCCCACCTGTGCAACCTGTAAAATAAAGATATATAACACAAGCCCAGTCAATGTAATGTTCAATAGTCTTATCTCCTCCTATTGAGGTTTTACCCCCCCAATGTACCTGGTGGAGTAGAGTTCTCCGCAGATGCGTCGACCAATCCTTCTTGAGTGCCTCCCTTTAAAGCAGGAGCCACGGATCGTCGAGAGGCGTCGGGGGAACTTGGCGTTCGGTGTCGGGGAATCGACACCCTTCTGGAGTGCCCTCCCTTTAAGGCAGGAGTCACGGGTCGTCGAACGTCCGACGGTGAACAGGTTGAACTACGGCAGTGAAGTGGCAGCTACGTTCCTAGCGGTGCTCGTCGACGGCAGAGCGTTGGCGTCCTGCAAGGAAGAGGCGTGCGGGGCACCTCGGTGACGATAGTTCTGGACTGCAAAGAGATGATGAAGAAGAACTGTGGCCCAGCAAGGGCGTCGAGTCGTCGGCATCTCTGGGGTCTTTAGGTGGCGGGAAACCCACCGACAGATGCCCCTCGGCGCGTCGACGGTCGGGCCTTCTCCAGTGGGTGACGATGCAGACGAGAGCGTCCGATGATCAATTGAAGTTCTTCGGCTAACGGGAGCACGGCGGCTCTGGTCGGCGACGGCGGTCGTCGACAGTGGCAGACAACAGTCCGAGTGCTTCTCTTTGAGATTCCGCGGCAGTCCCCGTCTCGGGTCGGCAGCCTGTCGAAGGTCTGTCTACCAGGGAGCTTTGGCAAAGATCAGCTGTGCACGATGGTCCCTCGTAGCTCGGGAAGAGGGCGCCTTACCAGGTCCTCTCTGGGTCAGTCCTTGGAGACACAGCAGCTTTCAGATTGCGAAGGAGAGCAACAACAATTCTTCTCGTCCAGCAGGGCTTCAAGGTCAAGCTTCAGTTACTCCAGTTACTCGTCGTAGTGGACTTCAGCTTCTGAACAATTTCCAGTGGTGAGAGGTCCCCAGATATACTATTCTGTCTCTCATCCACACTGCTAGGTCACACTCAGCAGCCAATCATCCAGAAGGGCATTCATGCAGTCAGTCAGCTAATCAGACACGCAGTGCATTCAGGCCATCGTCCTTCCTCTCAGACACTCACAACAAGGCATGTGGATTGGGACAAGTACCCAGCCATTCAACATTACACAGTGCATTCAGGCCAGTTTCGGGCAGGGCTGTCTCAGTCTTTGTCTCTCATGCCAGAAACCAGACAACCACAACAAGAAGTGCATATTGGTCACAAACTCCATTCACCCAGGTCCCACCCACAGGAGGTACCCACAACATACATCACCGGGAAAGCTCCAGCTAGTCTGGCCGGGCCTTCACAACAACACCATATATGGCACTTCCACCCAACAGCCAGTCAGGGGGAAGGGACAGAGACAGGGCTTCCCAGGACTTTGGGAAAACAAGGTAATAGGTAACAGAAAGCAAGAGGCCACAGGGGCCATTTTGTTTTCCATCAGGAATCAACTGATCCCAATGGCAGGGCCGGGGTATCCCAAAATGGAGGATACTCTGCGCACCTGTCAAATTCAGCATGGAGCTGCCACCAGCCATACCCTGCTCTGCAGGCCACCCACAGGTGCCCAAAAACATACACTAGGGGCACAGGGTTGTACCCCCCACCCATGGGTGCCATAAGGGTATCCCACGGGTCCGTTCACCAAACCAAAAGAGAGAGAGCTGCACCGCCAGGAGTCCCACGTGAACTCCTGTGCGGAAAACATGACAAAACACATGATAAAAGGCAGTAAAGGACAAGGATACGGAGGCCCTGTCCCTCCGATGCATTTCCAGCATCACAGCAGTTGCGAAAGGCTTGGGGTTACGAGTGGGTTACCCTTTTCCTTTTGCGCCCCCGGTAGGTGCACCCACACATGTGAGGTACCATTTTCATCGGGACACGTGTGGGGATGCGGGAAGGTAGTTCAATGTGTTGTTGGCGGTGGTTTTTCGGTGGGTGGCCAGAGCGAAATGTCTGAGAATTGTCTTCATTTCCAGCCAATTTCAGAGACATTTCCCTGTGTCCACTCACCGAAACACGCCGCCAACAACAGATGTCATACCTTCTCGCGTTCCCACAGGTGTCCCGACGAAAACAGTAACTCACATGTGTGGGTGCACCTACCGGGGGTGCAAAAGGAAAAGGGTAACCCGCTGGAAACCCCAAGCCTTTCGCCACAGCACATTTTGTTCATGTGGGCAACCTACATATTTGGGCCTAGGGTGTCGAAGCCAGCAAGGAAAACAGGGAACCCCATAGCATTTCTCAAAAGAGGACACCGGTGGGAATCCACAGAGGTCTGACTTGCGCGAAGCGTCCCAGAATTTATGATCCAGAACCCCAGACAAAATGAACATTGTGTTTTTTCCCCACCAAATATCACACTTTGTCAGGGATTGTGGCTAATGAAAACTGGGGCAATTTGCGCAAGGCAGACCTCTGTGGATTCCCACAGATGTCCTCTTTTGGGAAATGCATGGGGTTCCCTGTTTTCCTTGCTGGCTTCGACACCCTAGGGCCAAATCTGTAGGTTGCCCACATGAACAAAATGGGCTGCGCCGAAAGGTTTGAGGTTACCAGTGGGTTACCCTTTTCCTTTTGCACCCCCGGTAGGTGCACCCACACATGTGAGGTACCGTTTTCATCGGGACACGCGTGGGGACGCGGGAAGGAAGGCCATGTGTTGTTGGCAGTGTGTTTCGGTGTGTGGCCAGAGCGAAATGTCTGAGAATTGTCTACATTTCCAGTCAATTTCAGAGGTATTTCCCTGTGTCCACTCGCTGAAACACATCACCAACAATAGATGTCATACCTTCTCGTGTTCCCACAGGTGTCCCGATGAAAACGGTACCTCACATGTGTGGGTGCACCTACCGGGGGCGCAAAAAGACAAGGGTAACCCGCTGGTAACCCCAAGCCTTTCGCCACAGCACATTTTGTTCATGTGGGCAACCTACAGATTTGGGCCTAGGGTGTCAAAGCCAGAAAGGAAAACAGGGAACCCCAGGCAGCTCCCAAAAGAGGACACCCGTGGGAATCCACAGAGGTCTGACCTGCGCGAAGCGGCCCAGAATGTATTACCCAGAACCCCAGACAAAGTGAACATTGCGTTTTGTCCCCACCAAATATCACACTTTGTTGGGGATTGTGGCTAATAAAAACTGGGGCAATTTGCGCAAGGCAGACCTCTGTGGATTCCCACGGGTGTCTTCTTTTGGGAAATGCATGGGGTTCCCTATTTTCCTTGCTGGCTTCGACATCCTAGGCTCAAATCTGTAGGTTGCCCACATGAACAAAATGGGCAGTGGAGAAAGGCTTGGGGTTACCAGTGGGTTACCCTTTTCCTTTTGCGCCCCCGGTAGGTAAACCCAAATATATGAGGTACTGTTTTCATTGGGACACGTGTGGGGACACGGCAAGGTAGGCTATGTGTTGTTGGCAGTGTGTTTCGGTGGGTGGCCAGAGCGAAATATCTGAGAATTGTCTTCATTTCAAGCCCATTTCAGAGACATTTCCCTGTGTCCACTCACCGAAACACGTCGCCAACAACAGATGTCATACCTTCCCGCGTTCCCACACGAGTCCCGATGAGAACGGTAGCTCACATATGAGGGTGCACCTACCGGGGGCGCAAAAGGAAAAGGGTAACCCGCTGGTAACCCCAAGCCTTTCGCCACAGCACATTTTGTTCATGTGTGCAACCTACAGATTTGGGCCTAGGGTGTCGAATCCAGCAAGGAAAACAGGGAACCCCATGCATTTCCCAAAAGAGGACACCCGTGGGAATACACAGAGATCTGACTTGCGCGAAGCGGCCCAGAATGTATTACCCAGAACCCCAGACAAAGTGAACATTGTGTTTTTTCCCCACCAAACATCACACTTTGTCGGGGATTGTGGCTAATAAAAACTGGGGCAATTTGCGCAAGGCAGACCTCTGTGGATTCCCACGGGTGTCCTCTTTTGGGAAATGCAATGGGTTCCCTATTTTCCTTGCTAGCTTCGACACCATAGGCCCAAATCTGTAGGTTGCACACATGAACAAAATGGGCAGTTGCGAAAAGCTTGGGGTTACCAGTGGGTTACCCTTTTCCTTTTGTGCCGGAAGTAGGTGCACCCACACATTTGAGGTACCGTTTTCATCGGGACACGTGTGGGGATGCGGGAAGGTAGGCAATGTGTTGTTGGCGGTGTGTTTCGGTGGGTGGCCAGAGCGAAATATCTGAGAATTGTCTTCATTTCCAGCCAATTTCAGAGACATTTCCCTGTGTCCACTCACCGAAAGACATCGCCAACAACAGATGTCATACCTTCTCGCGTTCCCACAGGGGCCCTGACGAAAACGGTACCTCACATGTGTGGGTGCACCTACCGGGGGCGCAAAAGGAAAAGGGTAACCCGCTGGTAACCCCAAGCCTTTCGCCACAGCACAATTTGTTCATGTGGGCAACCTACAGGTTTGGGCCTAGGGTGTCGAAGCCAGAAAGGAAAACAGGGAACCCCATGCATTTGCCAAAAGAGGACACCCGTGGGAATCCACAGAGGTCTGACTTGCGCGAAGCAGCCCAGAATGAATTACCCAGAATCCCAGACAAAGTGAACATTGTGTTTTTTCCCCACCAAATAACACACTTTGTCGAGGATTGTGGCTAATAAAAACTGGGGCAATTTGCGAACGGCAGACCTCTGTGGATTCCCACGGGTGTCCTCTTTTGGCAAATGCATGGGGTTCCCTATTTTCCTTGCTGGCTTCGACACCCTAGGCTCAAATCTGTAGGTTGCCCACATGAACAAAATGGGCTATGCCGAAAAGCTTGGGGTTACCAGTGGGTTACCCTTTTCCTTTTGCGCCCCGGTAGGTGCACCCACACATGTGAGGTACTGTTTTCATCGGGACACGTGTGGGGATGCGGGAAGGTAGGCAATGTGTTGTTGGCGGTGGTTTTTCGGTGGGTGGCCAGAGCGAAATGTCTGAGAATTGTCTCCATTTCCAGCCAATTTCAGAGACATTTCCCTGTGTCCACTCACCGAAACACGTCACCAACAACAGATGTCATACCTTCTCGCGTTCCCATAGGTGTCCCGACGAAAACGGTACCTCACATGTGTGGGTGCAACTACCGGGGGCGCAAAAGGAAAAGGGTAACCGGCTGGTAAACCCAAGCCTTTCGCCACAGCACATTTTGTTCATGTGGGCAACCTACAGATTTGGGTACAGATTTGGGCCTAGGGTGTCGAAGCCAGCAAGTAAAACAGGGAACCCCATGCATTTCTCAAAAGAGGACACCCGTGGGAATCAACAGAGGTCTGACTTGCGCGAAGCGACCCAGAATGTATTACCCAGAACCCCAGACAAAGTGAACATTGTGTTTTTTCCCCACCAAATATCACACTTTGTCGGGGATTGTGGCTAATAAAAACTGGGGCAATTTCCGCAAGGCAGACCTCTGTGGATTCCCATGGGTGTCCTCTTTTGGGAAATGTATGGTGTTCCCTGTTTTCCTTGCTGGCTTCGACATCCTATACCCAAATCTGTAGGTTGCCCACATGAACAAAATGGGCTGTGCCGAAAGGCTTGTGGTTACCAGTGGGTTACCCTTTTCCTTTTGTGCCCCCGGTAGGTGCACCCACACATGTGAAGTACCGTTTTCATTGGGGCACGTGTGGGGACGTGGCAAGGTAGGCCATGTGTTGTTGGCAGTGTGTTTCGGTGGGTGGCTAGAGTGAAATGTCTGAGAATTGTCTACATTTCCAGCCTCTTTCAGAGACATTTCCCTGTGTCCACTCACCGAAACACGTCGCCAACAACAGATGTCATACCTTCTCGCGTTCCCACAGGTGTCCCGATGAAAATGGTAGCTCACATGTGTGGGTGCGCCTACCGGGGGCACAAAAGGAAAAGGGTAACCCGCTGGTAACCTCATGCCTTTCGCCACAGCACAATTTGTTCATTTGGGCAACCTACAGATTTGGGCCTAAGGTGTCGAAGCCAGCAAGGACAACAGGAAACCCATGCATTTCCCAAACGAGGATGTAAAGGACCGGTAGGGGGTGTCTGTACTTCTGCTCTCTATATGGTAGAAGAGAGGCACAGAAGACCCCAGCCAAGATTCTCTATTACGGTAGCAATGGACGAGCAATCAAGGCCTAGCTTCTCAGGAGGTGATGCAGGCTGGTTCTTAAGTACAGTGTAGTTCCCAAGCCCCCACAAAGGAATGTGCACACACTGTATTGGTTAGAACACAGTCTTTATATAATCAATATTCAAGGTTATGTACACTTATCATAATAACTCACTTTGTACTTAGGAAAATCAACAATGGCAAATATATACAATTCTAAAGTGGTACCACCCTTTGTATTAGATCTCATTAAAGTGCATCAACAATACTGTAACAATGTCACACAGATCAATAGAGTGAAACCAGCAATAGAGAGAGGAGAGAAAATAAGATGGTTGAGCAATAGGCAGAATACTGGCCCCTATCACTAGACACAGTTCTGTGTGGAGATCCCCCCACCTGGGCAACCTGTAAAATAAAGATATAGCACAAGCCCAGTCCATATATTGTTCTGCAAGTCTTATTCCCTCCTATAATGTTTTTACCCCCCCAATGTACCTGGTGGAGTCGAGTTCTTCGAAGAGGCATCGACAGATCCTTCTTGAGCGACCCCCTTTCAAGCGGGAGTCACGGATCGTCGAGAGGCGTCGAGAAGCGTCGAGGAACTCGGCGTTCGGCGGCGGGGAATCGACGGCCCTTCTTGAATGCCTTCCCTTTCAAGCTGGAGACACGGGGCGCCGAACGTCCGTCGACAAACAGGGTAGAACGGTGTCGATGAGGCGGCAGCTTCGTCCGAGCGGTGCTCGTCAGCGTCGGAGCGCCGGCGTCCTGCAAGGCAGAGGCGTGCGGGGCACCTCGGTGACAATAATTCTGGACCGCAAAGATTGTGGGGACGGAGGCCCAGCAAGGGCGTCGAGTCGTTCGAGTCTTTGTGGTCTTCGGGTGGCGGGAAACCCACCGGCAGGTTTCTCCTCGGCGCGTTGGTCGTCCTCAACTTTCTCCGGCAGGATAAAGCGGTCGACGGTGCGGACGAGGGAGTCCTTCGATTCGAATGTTCTTAGGCAAAGGAGCGGGCGGCTCCGGTCGTCGGCGGCACGGCGTCAAGTGGTCCCCACGGCTGGGCAACACAACTTCGACGGGCCTCCAGCGGTTACACAAACCTGCGAACCCTAGTCGACGGCAATGGACTTCGACGGCGGCGATGTCCGGGTGCTTCACTTCGATCTCCTCGGCAGTCCCGTCTCGGGTCGGCAGCCTTTCGAGGGTCTGTCTTCCAGGGCGCTTAGGCGAAGATGGAGCGGTGCTCGATGGTCCCTCGGTGCTCGATGGTCCCCACGGCTGGGCAACACAACTTCGACGGGCCTCCAGCGGTTACACAAACCTGCGAACCCTAGTCGACGGCAATGGACTTCGACGGCGGCGATGTCCGGGTGCTTCACTTCGATCTCCTCGGCAGTCCCGTCTCGGGTCGGCAGCCTTTCGAGGGTCTGTCTTCCAGGGCGCTTAGGCGAAGATGGAGCGGTGCTCGATGGTCCCTCGGAGCACGGGAAGAGGGCGCCTTACCAGGTCCTCTCTCGGGTCAGTCTTCGACGATTTCGGCAGCCTTCAGATCGGTTGAAGCAAATGCAACAGCAAGTCTTCTTCTTCCAGCTGGACGTCGAGGATCAGCAGTTCCAGTTACTCTTAGAGTGGAGACTCAGCTCCAGAACGCTTCTGAACGCTTCTGAACAATTACCAGTGGTGAGAGGTCCCCAGATATACTATTCTGTCTCTCATCCACACTGCTGGCACACACTCAGCAGCCAATCATACAGAGGGGCATTCATGCAGTCAGTCAGCCAATCAGGCACACAGTGCATTCAGGCCACACTCCTCCCTTTCAGACACTCACAATAAGGAATGTGGATTGGGACAAGTACCCAGCCATTCAACACTACACACTGCATTCAGGCCAGTTTCGGGCAGGGCTGTCTCAGTCTTTGTCTCTCATGCCAGAAACCAGACAACCACAACAAGGAGTGTATATTGGTCACACACTCCATTCACCCAGGTCCCACCCACAGGAGGTACCCACAACATACAGTCACTGGGAAGGCTCCAGTCAGTCTAGCTGGGCCTTCACAACAAACCATATATGGAACTTCCACCCAACAGCCAGTCAGGGGGAAGGGACAGAGTCAGGGCTTCCCGGGACTTTGGGAAACAAGGTAACAGGCAATAGAAAGCAAGAGGCCACAGGGGCCATCTTGTTTCCTATTAGGAATCAACTGATCCCAATGGCAGGGCCTGGGTATCCCAAAATGGAGGACACCCAGAGCACCTGTCAAATTCAGCATGGAGCTGCCACCAGCCCATACCCTGCTCTGTGGGCCACCCACAGGTGCCCAAAAACATACACTAGGGGCACAGGGTTGTACCCCTACCCATGGGTGCCATAAGGGTATCCCATGGGTCTGTTCACCAAACCAAAAGAGAGAGCTGCACTGCCAGGAGTCCCACATGGACTCCGGGGCAGAAAACATGACAGAACACACGATAAAAAGCAGTAAAGGACAAGGATTCAGAGGCCCTGTCCCTCTGATGCATTTCCAGCATCACACTCCCAGAGGAGGTGGTGGCCGGTTCATCCTGGGTTGTGAGTGGGCATCGGCGCTCAATTGCGTCTGCTATATACGGTGCATGGCCTGCCTGAGTTGGCCCATTTCGTTGCAGATCCTGTCGGTGCATGCTTCCATGCCCTCCCTTGTCTGCTGTGCAAAAATACTGAGGTCTTCCCTCAGACGGCCTACCTCAGCCACATGCTGCCCTAATAGGCCAGTGATCTCCGTCTGCCTCTGAATGATGGCTGTGAGGTCATGTTGCATGGTGGGTGCTGGTGGGATGGCTGATGCGCCTTGTTCCATGGCACTGGCCTCAGGTGAGAATACCTGGGGGCTCCATGACCCTTCAAGGGTGGGGGTGGGCGACCCTCCTTGGCTACCCGGACCTGTAGACAACCTCGGGCTTGCCAGTATGGAGCGTGTTGGTCTGGGGCTCTGGCTTAGATCCACAATGCCAGGTGCCTCTTCCTCATCCGAAAGTGGGGCAGTGGCTGCTGCCTCCCCCGTTGAACTTGTGGCAGCAGAGTGCATTCCCTCAATGCTGCCTTCACTTGCTGGGAGACACACTCCCGTGGGTGCCGCGACAGCAGCAGGCATGGCCCCTGGCTGTGTTGAACTGGTGCCCCTGCTGCCTTTGTCCCTCTGGTCATGGTCACTCCTCCTGGTTCCCCTTGAGGATGTGGCGGTGTCCCCTGTGGCATCCCTCCTGGCTTTTTTGCTGGATGTGGGAGCAGGTGTCGCAGTGCGTGGCTCATCATTTTCTGTGTGTGATCCTGTAGGGGTGAGAAATGGGGATATTCATCATTCATGGGTCGACCTGCCTTATGCTGAATGATTACGTCATGACGTTCTATGCATTTGGGGCCCTTTAGTGTGGATGTAGGTAATAGGGATGTTGGGTGGGTCATGCATAAATGGATCTGGGTTGAACGGATATGTGGTGATGTATGCATGCATGTCTGTTGGTGGCTGGATCCACAACATTCATATGGACACATGATTGGGGCCCATCACACTTCACTGTGCATTGTTGGATGCATACACTCACCTCCATTGGACGAAGTGGGCACACCATGCTCCATTTCTCCTACCTCCTTGCACTTTCCCTAGGGCCATGCTGCCCTGGCAGCACTTATTCAGAGTCATGCCGGCAGGGGGGATGCAGGTGTACAGGGGGTCCTTCTCCCCTCCTACCTCCATCAGGGATCCATGGATTCTCATCCTTCAGGCAGAGGCAGGAAAAATCAGATGCCTGGGAGTTTTTTCAACATGTCTTTATTCCTTCAATGAAGGGACTCCAACCCATCTTTATAGATGTTCTAAGATTATGCAACACTTGTATGCTAATTAACACCTTGTAAAATGGTATGCTCTGATAGGCCAAATTAGTCAGAGGGCAAACATTCCTACAGTATCATTGGATAACTTCATCACATGCACAACAATTCCACATTAGCATATCTGCCATCCATAATTTTCTCCGACGCACAAAACTAATATGCCTATTTTAGACTTGGCTGGACACAATTATGAAAGTGTTCAATTCCAGCCAAGAACATCTCCACGCATCAATGTCTGCTCCTCATCACTTTTCTGAGTTCATGCCAAGTTGTCTGGTGCTTAACACCATTGGAAAATATATATACTCTTATTTTATAGTGCCAAAATAATACAACTGGTCTCTCAAATTAGTTTGTATGACACACTTTGTACCCTCTTCCACAAGAACATAGATAAATATATCTAAGCTTCTATTAATTGCCTGACCTTATCTCAATCTTGTCCGATTTCTATGCCAATTCAATTTTTAACCTAACAAACCTCATTATCTCACTGCGAGATGCTGTCAAAAACTGTTCCCAAATGTGTCAGCCCCTCCTGCTTGTCTGAAAAACTCTTGGCATGGGTTATAGTCCTCCACACCTGGCTTAGGTCTGGCAACCATTTTACATTTGAATTTCCTTTCTAAAATATATTTTTGTATGACACTGTGCCTTTCTTCAGGGAGCTATATTCTTCATTTATTTAAACATTTCTCACTTTGTATCATTATTCAAAATATATCCTTGTGCACTTATTGTGTGTGTGATATTAAAGCACCTTTCCTTTCCTGTGCTATCCCAAACCAAATGTGTGCCATACTTTGTGCACTCCTTACTTTTAATAAAGGCAATCTAATCCTGATTTCTACAATGATGGACAGGAGAGTAACCTATTTGATCTGCCTATAATTGTATCTATATTCAGTTGAAAGGGGAGGTGTTGGCACCTCCTATACATGGGGGTTACATTTACAGCCCCTAGGTGTGTGGTAGGCCAGGAGGTAGTGCAAAGGAAGACTGGTCGTGGAGCAGCATGCTACACAGTGAGGGAACCACGCAACAGTCAATGCAGCAGACAGGTAGGTTAGCAAGGAGAGAGAGAGAGAGAGAGAGAGAGAGAAGGCAGAGGAGAAGGGAAGGGTCTTGAACTGCTTCTGGAACTTTAGATGGTCTGGCTCAAGTTTGTGAAAGGCAGGGAAGCCGTTCCAGAGGGAGGCCCCCACAGAGCAGAGAGATCTACCCGCCACTCTCTGCTTGGAGAAGCGTCTGACCCTCAGAGAGTTGAAGGTAGCTGAGCGAAGGGCCCTAGAAGGATGGTATTTCGTAATTTGAGGTAGTGCGGGCTCCGGCCCTAAAAAGCCCTGTGGATAATGCAGAGGGTCTTGAACTTGATTCGTGCAGCCACAGGGAGCCAGTGGAGAGATACTGTCCCTGGGCTTGAGGCCAAGGATAAGTCTTACAGTCCTGTTCTCAATTAGTTGCAGGCGGCGAAGAATAGAGGTAGGAAGGTTGAGAAAGAGGCTGTTGCAGTAGTCCAGCCTGCCGAGAACCAGGGCTCTGGACACAGTGAGCTTCTGGGGGAAAGTGAGAAAAGGTAGAATACCTCTGAGGAGGTGCAGCTAGAAGTGGGCCTTTTCGGCAAGGTCAGCAATGTGAGGAGAGAGTGGATTGGAAGATGACAGCAAGGTTTTTTTGCCTCACAGGAAGGCGAGGGTAGAGGGCCCAAGGAGGGAGGGAAAGCAGGAGCAGGGGTCCCAATGAGAAGGATTTCCGTCTTACTGGCAATAAGACAGAGATCATTGAAGGCTCTCCAATCCTGAATCGCGGATAAACAGCCAGGAATGAGCGAAGGAGGAGAGGAGGCTGAGGGAAGCTTGAAAGAGAGTTGAGTGTCATCCCCATAACACTGAAAGTTAGAAGAAAAGGTAGAGATCAGGTGGGCCAAAGGGGCTAGATAGACATTGAAGAGCCAGGGTGAGAGGATAGAGCTCTGGGAGACACCACGTGTGGAGAGAGCGGAGGTAGAGAGAAAGGACCCAAGTTGGACCTGGGAGGGATGGTCTAGGAGGAAGGAGGTCAGCCACGCCAGGGCCTGATCCGGGATGCCCAGGTTCACACGAAGTATGTTGATCAGGGTGGTTTGATTGTGTCGAAAGCAGAGTAAAGTTCAAGGAGGATGAGGACAGAGGGAGAGCTCAAGTCGAGGTTAGAGAGCAGATCTTCACAGGTGTTCAGGAGAGCGGTTTCCGTGCCTCTGGCTGCTCTGAAGCCAGACCGCTGGTGATCGAGGCCCCAACAGATTCAGTGTGGAGGGTAAGCTGGGAGATGGCCAGCTTTTCCAGGAGTTTGCCCAGGAAAGGAGTGATAGAAATCGGCGATAGTTTGCCAAACACATAGGATACTCAGAAGGCTTTTTTAGGTGGCGAAAGAGTGATTGCAGAAATTGGTCAAGGCTGGAGCGAGGGTGGCAATGTGGTGCTTGGTGGTCATGGAGGAGCAGGGGAGCACCTGTTTGGACAATACTTTCATAGATCAGACTTGTCTACAGACATCGTCCGGTTTTGTCGAAGCGAAGGAGGAAAAAGGAAGGGGAGAGGGAGAGATGACCAAAGGAAGCCTCAGAGAGGTAGAAGGAGAGGATGAGGAGAGTGAGGACAGAATGTACAGAGTTCAAAAAAAGTATTTATTTTTCGCTCTTTGAAAACAGATTGATTCAACATGACCCTGTTTATATTCAACATAAAGTAATGCAAAAGCGGCTTTCAACTTTTATAACCCGTCCCTCGGAAAAAACTCCTCCCCCATTCCCTCCCCTGCCGCAAGCGTCCAATCAGTCTTTGTGTGTGGCATATGGCATCTCACAGCGTAACGTACAATTTGTGTGTTGGGAACACCAGCCCCTCTATAATGCAGACTCACTGGGATGCATCCCTGTCTGTAGGCTTAGTTGGGGCCGGGCCGTATTTCTGCAGAAATGGACCCCATTCTAGTTCTTTTGTTGGCTGCGCATCATGCAATAATTAATAGTTACTCACCGTAGTGACTAAAGTACTCTTAGTCCATAGTCCCCTTTCCTCCATACTGTATGGGCGTCCCTCACGAGGGACGGGAGACAGAACCTTTTTCACCAGAAAAATCTTCTTCCCCTTTAAATTTAGAGGTGCACGGGGGCACGGCCCTTGGAGCATGCACTCGCCTGACTCCGCCCACCGGCGCCACTCCTCAGTCCCCATTGACGCGTCAACAATATACAACATTGCCTAATGACACCAGTATTATTAGGAGGGAGGATGGTGGGACGTATGGAGGAAAGGGGACTATGGACTAAGAGTATGTTAGTCTCTACTGTTAGTAACTATTAATTACTCTTACGTCTCGTCCCCTTTCCTCCATACTGTATGGGCGATTACAATTGAATGTAGCCCTATAGTGGAGAGGAGCCCCTCCTTAAGCAAACAGGTTTCTCAGAACCACCTGCCCGAAAGCCGCGTCTGACCTAGTGGCATCATCGAGACAGTAGTGCTTACAAAAAGCTGAAGGGGGTCCCATGTGGCCGCCCTGCTGATGACTTGCCATGGTACAGGCCGTTGGAATGCAATGGCCGTGGCCTTGGTCCTGACTGCATTGGCATGCAAATTGGCCACAACTGGTCTGTGCTGCCCCTCATAGGCCTTCTTGATGGCCGCGACCATCCACCTTGCGATGGAGGCCTTGGAAGCCTGATAACCTGGCCTTGAACCACCAAAGGTAACAAAGAGGGCTTCCGACTTGCAGAATTCCTTGGTTTTGTCCAGGTAGCACTTCAGAGCGCCTCTGACATCCAGACGATGAAAAACCCTCTGAGGCTCATCCTTGGAGTCAGTGAAGAAGGTGGGTAACACAATCTCCTTGTTCAGGTGGAAGGCGGATGAGACCTTAGGTAGGAATGCCGGATGCGTCCAGAAGACCACCTTATCCTTGTGGAAAGTGGTGTAGGGTTCTGATGCCACAAGGGCCTGAATTTTGCTGACTCTGTGAGCGGAGGTGAGGCCCACGAGTAGGGCTGTCTTTAGAGTGACCAGCCTGATGTCAACTGACGCCATTGGCTCAAAAGGTTTGTGCGCTAAGGCGCTGAACACTATAGTGAGGCTCCACACCGGGTGTGGCTTCTTTATCGGCAGGTAGAGCCTGTGGAGGCCAGCCAGATGCCGCTTGACCACCAGGTTGGAGGAGGAAAAGAGACCCTCTTCCGTATTCCTGTAGGCACATATGGCTGCCAGATAAGTGCGGCATGTGTCGACCTGCACTCCGGAGTGGGCGAGGTGTGCCGAGAAGGAGAGTACATCATCCAATGAGCACCTAAGGGGGTCAATCTCCTGAGAGTTGGACCAATGACAGAATCTAGACCATTTGCTCTTATATTGGCTCCTGGTCGCCTTGCTTCTGGCACCCTGGATCATCTGCAGGTTAGCCTGCGATAGGTTCAAGTGTTTCAGAGTGACCTGCTCAGGAACCACGCTGTGAGGGCTAGTTTGTGCGGAGCCGGGTGGAGAAGGCTGGAGCAGAGCTGGGCCCACCAGTAGGTGAATGGTGGGCCTGTCCGATAGGCTGAGTAGCTCAGAGAACCATGGTCTCACCGGCCACCAGGGAGCTATCAGAATGATGCTGAGGTGATGCGATTGTTTTATCCCGCAGATCATCCTGTGAACCAGGGATGTGGGTGGAAAAGCGTATGCAGTCATGCAGTTCAATTGTATCTGCAATGCATCGCCCAGGGAGCCCTGTCCCTGCCAGGAGGCGAACTGCTGGCATTTCTATTTTTCTTGGGAGGCAAACAGATCCACTTGGGGATGCCCCCACCTGAGGAATATCTCTTTCAGTACCAGGTCATTCAATTACCACTCGTAATTGCCTTCCCCCAGTCTGCTGAGCCTGTCCGCCTCCAGGTTGGATTCCCCCAGGAGGTGGACAGCCATGAGGTAGATGTTCTCCAGGGCCCATTCCCTAATGCTGACCGCGAGGTTGCATAGTGGGGGGACCTGGTAGACCCCTGCTTGTTCACATAGAACATGCTGTAGGAGTTGTCCATCTGGATAAGCACTTTCTTGCCTTCTATGAGAGGGATAAAGTCCTTGAGGGCCAGCCATATGGCCTTCAAATCTAGCCAGTTGATGTGGGACTCCTGCTCCTGCCGGGTCCAGACTCCATGGACGCTGTGGCTGTCCAGAGTGGCTCCCCAGCCCTCTAGGGAGGAGTCCGTCATGACAGTGACCTGAGGGAGAGACTGCTGGAAGGGCTTACCCCGCCGTAGGATGAAGTCTGCGGACCACCAGGTAAGGTCCGGGTGGAGAGACGTGGGAATGTCCATAGGCACCGATTGTGAGCTCCTCTCCTGATTCCAGGAGGCTGCAAAGTGCAGCTGCAGTTTCCTCATCCTGAGTCTTGTGTGGGGGTAAAAGGACCGTGCCATAATACCCAGTAGGTGTTGGTACCACCAGACCGAGGTCACAGTCCTTGAGAGGAAGTGAGTAGTGGCTATCCTGATGGCCGTGATCTTGTCCTCCGAAGGGAAAACCCTCTCGGAACCGGTGTCCCAGATGATGCCCATGAAGGTCAACTTCTGCGTGGGCTGCAGGAGAGACTTCTTCAGGTTGATAGTAAACCCCAGGTCATGGAGTGTGTTCATAAGCGCAGTGGAGGTGTGGAGAACCACCTGCGGAGACGAGGCCCGGACGAGCCAGTCTTCCAGGTATGGGTAGACGTGGTGGCCCTGGGCCCCACCATGTTCATCAATCTGGTAGATACCCTGGGGGCTGAATTGAGGCCGAAGGGTAGCACCTTGTATTGGAAATGGTAGCCCATGATCCTGAAGTGCAGAAAGGACCGATGCGGCTGCCAAATCAGGGCGTGTAAATACGCGTCCTTCAGATCCAGGGAGCACATCCAGTCTCCCCTGTTCAGTGTCTCCACAATGAGAGCTGGCGTAACCATCTTGAATTTTTGTAGCGGAAGGGAGAGGTTGAGGGTGGAAAGGTCCAACACAACTCTCAGGCCAGCCTGGTTCTTCTTCTGTATGGTGAAAATCCTGGAATAGAAGCCCAATCCTCTCTGGGAAACTGGGACTTCTTCCACTGCCTGGCTCTCGACGAGCGACCGGATCTCCGCCAACAGAGTTGCTGTTCCAATCTGAGGGAGAGGAGGGGAGGAGGGAGGAGAGGAAGGGACTGATAGGCAGTACCCCATGGAGACTACAGAGAGGGTCCGAAAAATGTTGGTGCCAAAATTGCACATGGAAGCAAGCCTGCCCCCACCGCAGACATGTGGACCCGAAGGGGCGTGTCATGCCTTCTTTCCTTCTGAGGCTGTTGCAGAGGAGGGGGATTGGAAAAAGCCCTTGCTCCCCCCCCTTTTGTTGTTTCCTCCGATGCTGACTCAGGAAACGGTCAGGTTGTCTGGACCTCCATTCTTGGAAGCCTCAGAACCCTCCAGACGCCCGCCCCCTTGTTGGGGAGTTAATTGGACTGGGTGTACGCTTTGGGAGTGGCCTTTGTAAGAATAGATAAAGACTTAGCGGTTTGTGTGCTGTTCTTCTTTTTATCTAATTCTTCATCCGTGGTGGAGTGGAAGAGGTCACTTCCCTCGAATGGAAGTTCCAATTGCATTCCTGGACGTCTGGGTTAAACTTGGTAGCCCGGAGCCAGGCCATTCTTTTCATGTCTGTGACAATGAAGATGGCCTGGCCAGAGGTATCGATATGGGCCACTGCAGACTCCATGATGCCATGTGCTACCAGCCTGGCTCCTCCTAATCCCGCTTTGAAACAAGCCTGGCTTTGTGGCAGAAGTTCTGGGAGGAAGTCTGCAATCTCCCGCCAGAGCCTTTTAGTTAACGGCTGCCAGCATGGCATTGGCTTGATGCAGGTGCAGGGAGGCGTTGGAGTACAGCTTTTTCCTGTACGCCTCCAAGATCTTATCCTCCTTGCCTAACAGCGCTGAGGACGAGGTGGCCGAGGATGACTGAGGCTGAGAATAGAGTAATGCTGCAGCGATCAACGGGGAGTGCGAATGAGGATGAGCCAAAAGCAAGAGTTTATCCCCCTCCAACTGCCTGTACTTGGCGTCGAGGCACCTATTGACAGGTTGGGCCGAGTGCGGCTTGAGCCACCCCTTCTTGGCGAGGGCAACAACGTCCTTTTGCATCGGGATCCCCATCTTGGAGGGCGACCTTAGGGTGAGGACTTCTGCCAAGACCCCCTCCTTGGGCGGTTCGATCTCGAGCTGAGGAAGGCCCAGGTATTCTGCCAGGGCCGCAAGGCGTTCCTGGAAGGCCTTCGCTGAAGATGGTGTGTCAGTGTCCACCTCCTCGTCTGTGTCCACCTGAGTGCTAGAAGGGTCCAGAACTGGTCGAGGGGTACTGGGCGCCATGGGCTGCAGTGTGGAGACCGGAGCCGGAGGCTGTTGCAGAGGCTAGTGTGGAACCGCCTGTACTGCCACAGGCAGAGGGGCCAGAATAGGAGCCGGCACGGGCAGCACAGGTAGCGCTGGGGCCTCTGGTACCGGAGCCATAGGAGGAATGACTATGGGTACCGGTGGGGTGACCTGAGCGAGCATGTCCCTGATAGTATCTCGAAGGATGGACCCCATCTGGGGTGTTCGCATCAGCGCCAGAAACCTTTCGAAGAACCTGTCTTCGGAGGCTGAAGAGGTGGCAGGAGATATTGATGGAGTGGCTGCAGGCTGCTGGGGCCGGGGCACACTCTGCCTGGGGTGCAAGGGGAAACTGCCCTGCGCTGCTGATGGATAAACTGTAGGCCACGTACCTGATTGACACCAGTCCCACCTTGTGACTTGTTCTTCCACCCGCTCTGCTAGAGGAGGTATCAGACGAGCTGCCATATTGTCTGCCACAGTGGCAATTTTGTCGAGGTGCATGCCACGTGCCAAAGTCGTGGTGCCTGGCTCGCTGGAACCAGCCCCGTCCAAGACGTTTGGTGTTGGAACATAAGGCCTATCCCGCACCTCGGCTGGGGCCTGGAAGGCGTATTGCCCTTGGCAGAGCTGCCGGTAGTGCTGCCTGAAGGCGCCCCATCGGACATGATGCCGGTACTAGGGCGTTGCTCCTCGAGAGTAACCCCGGTAGAAGAACCTTGCGGTCCCTCAGCACCGATACCGGAAAGATCTGGAGACCCCTCAGCCGTGAGGCCGGTAGCTGGACTAGCCTTGGTACGTGTGCTGGTGCTAGAACCCGGGAGGTTCCTCCCTGTTGGGTGCTTCCTTGGAAGGAGGGGTGCTATGGTGAATAGAGGCCTTGCCTTTGGCCTCGAGCGATGTTTGACAAAGTCCTTTAGGTCCTTCAGAGGTGACTTCTGGAAGAGCTCCCTCCACCTAGCTAGCCTGTTCAGTGCCCGTAGTCTCAAGGCATCGCACGCGGAACAACCCTCCCAGCCGTGGTCGGGGCCAAGGCAGCGGAGGCAAAGGGAATGGGGGTCTGAAGTGGGGAAGAGCCTCTCACAGGCTGGACACCTGCTGAAGCCTGCTGAAGTCGACATGTGCCAGGGAGGAGCGTGGCGTCGGAGGACCAAATATCTAAAAGAAAAAGACAAAGATACAAGACTATCCGGGCAAGAGCGTGTAGTATTACATGGCCGAAGCCAAACCCAGCAGCGCTGGTAAAATCGGCCCATTCTCGTCGATGTCGAAAAGGGGACTGAGGAGTGGTGCCAGTGGGCAGAGTCAGGCGAGCGTATGCTCCCAGGGCCGCTCCCCTGTGCGCCTCTAAATTTAAAAGGGAAGAAGATTTTTCTAGTGAAAAAGGTTCTGTCTCCAGTCCCTCGCAAGCAACGCCCAAACAGTATGGAGGAAAGGGGACGGGACATAAGAGTATCCCTGTTATATTCTCCATCTCATCTATTTCCTTCGCCTTTGGTGCCCATTGCCTCTCAGTGGGTAATCTGTGATTCTTCCACCTTATGATATGGCATTTGTAACGCGACGAGGCAAGGAAGGGGGAACAGAGGGAGGACAGAGACAATGATCCTACTAGGCCAGGTGACATTGAGATTGCGAAAGTGCAGCGGAGGGGGAAAGTGCCAGGGGAAAGGGGGGGGGCAGTGCTGTACATGGGATCAAAAAAATTACAAGAAGTGCAGCCATCAGGTAGCAGATGCAAAGGTAAGTGCAAACAGCAGGTGTCCAAAAGTGAAGGTAGGGGGACTGTAGGGTTACACATACAGTCCCAAGTGCAAGGGTTGCTGAGAGGCAGTGCGGATGTGCAACTGGGCGGGCAGGGACCTGGGCCCGAAATCAGAGGGTAGACAGGTGACCAGTGCAGTATCAGACAGGAAATCAGCAGGGGAGAGGAAGAGAGAAGGCAGAAGCAAAGAGGAAGGTCTTGAGGTGCTTCCAAAATGAAGATGGGTCTCCTCAAGTTTCAGAGAGGCAGGGAGGCTGTTCCAGAGCCAGCCAAAGAAGGAGATCTGCCACCAACTCGTTGCTTGGAGAAGCGAATGACCCGGAGGGATTTGGAGGTGGAGGAGCGAAGAGCTCGAGTAGGAAGGTATTTACGAAGAGAGAGTTGGAGGTATTGAGGACCCAGGCCCCGGAAGGCCTTGTGGACAAAGCAGAGGGTCTTGAACTTAATCCTTGCAGCCACTGGGAGCCAATGCAGAGATTTCAGTGCTGGAGAGATACCATCCCTGGGCTTGAGGCCAATGACAAGTCTCACAGTCCTGTTCTGGACGGGTTGCAGAGGGCAGAGAGTAGACGCTGGCAGAATTAGAAAGAGGCTGTTGCAGTAGTCCAGCCTAGAGAACCAGAGCTCTAGAGACATTGAGCTTCTGGGTGAAGGAGAGGAAAGGAAGAATACCTCTGAGGAGGTGCAGTTGGTCGTTTGACCTCTTAGAGACATTAGAGATGTGAGGAGAAAAGGAGAGTGTGGAGTCGAAGATGACCCTGAGGTTCTTAGCCTCACAGGTGGGAGCAGGAAGAGGGCCAAGGGAGGCCGGCCAGAGAGTGGCAGGAAAGGAGGGTGCAGGTGTGCCGATCAGGAGAATCTCCATCTTACTGGCATTAAGGCAGATATTGTTGATGGCACACCACCCCTGATATGATATGATATGATATGATATGATATGGCATTTATAACGTGCCTATACAGAAGTGTGTCAAAGCGCGACGAGGCAACAGAGGGGGAACAGAGGGAAGACAGACAACGATCTTACTAGGCCAGGTGTCATTCAGATCGTGCAAGTGCATGGGAAGTGGGAAGGGGAAAAGAGCGTGGGGGAGGGGAAAGTGCAGTACATGGGATAATTGAATAAATAAGATAAATAAGAAAATACGGCCAGCTGGTGGCCAGTGCAAGGTAAGTGCAGACATAAGTGCTGGTAGGGGACTGTAGGGATACAGAAAACAGTCCCCAGGTGTGGGGGTTGCCAGGGAGGCAGTGCAGGTGTAAAACTGGCGGGGCCTGGGCCTGAGATCAGAAGGGTCACCAAGTAACCAGTGCAGTTTCAGTTTCAGCCAGGAATTCAGCAGGGGAGAGAGGGAGAGAAAGCAGAAGCAAAGAGGAAGGTTTTAAAGTGCTTCCGGAACCGGAGATGGTTCTCCTCAAGTTTCAGGGAGGCAGGGAGGCTGTTCCAGAGGGAGGCCCCAGCCGAAGAGAGAGATCTACCACCAACTTGTTGCTTGGAGAAGCGCCTGAACCTGAGGGAGTTGCAGGCGGATGAGAGAAGAGCTCGAGAAGGAAGATATTTAGGAAGAGAGAGTTGAAGGTATTGAGGCCCCTGCCCCCAGAAGGACTTGTGGACAATGCAGAGGGTTTTGAACTTAATCCTCAGAGGCACTGGGAGCTGTCAAAGAGAGGACTGGTGGGGGGTGGTCTGTACTTCTGCTCTCTATATGGTAGAGGGGAGGCACAGAGGACCCCAGCCTAGATTCTCTATTCGGTAGCTATGGTCGAGCAATCAAGGCCTAGCTTCTCAGGAGGTGATGCAGGCTGGTTCTTAAGTACAGTGTAGTCCCCAAGCCCCCACAAAGGAATGTCCATACACTGTATTGGTTAGAACACAGTCTTTATATAATCAATATTCAAGGTTATGTACACTTATCATAATAACTCACTTTGTACTTAGGAAAATCAACAATGGCAAATATATACAATTCTAAAGTGGTACCACCCTTTGTATTAGATCTCATTAAAAGTGCATCAACAATACTCTAACAATGTCACACAGATCAATAGAGTGAAACCAGCAATAGAGAGAGGAGAGAAAATAAGATGGTTGAGCAATAGGCAGAATACTGGCCCCTACCACTAGACACAGTTCTGTGTGGAGATCCCCCCACCTGGGCAACCTGTAAAATAAAGATATAGCACAAGCCCAGTCCATATATTGCTCTGCAAGTCTTATTCCCTCCTATAATGTTTTTACCCCCCCAATGTACCTGGTGGAGTCGAGTTCTTTGAAGAGGCGTCGACAGATCCTTCTTGAGCGACCGCCTTTCAAGCGGGAGTCACGGATCGTCGAGAGGCGTCGAGAAGCGTCGAGGAACTCGGCGTTCGGCGGCGGGGAATCAACGGCCCTTCTTGAATGCCTTCCCTTTCAAGCGGGAGACACGGGGCGTCGAACGTCCGTCGAGGAACTCGGCGTTCGGCGTCGGGGAATCGACGGGCCTTCTTGAATGCCTTCCCTTTCAAGCGGGAGACACGGGGCGTCGAACGTCCGACAACAAACAGGGTAGAACGGCGTCGATGAGGCGGCAGCTTCGATCCAAGCGGTGCTCGTCGACGACGGAGCGTTGGTGTCCTGCAAGGCAGAACCGTGCGGGGCACCTCGATGACAATTGTTCTGGACCGCAAAGATTGTGGAGACGGGGGCCCAGCAAGGGCGTCGAGTCGTTCGAGTCTTTGTGGTCTTCGGGTGGCGGGAAACCCACCGGCAGGTTTCTCCTCGGCGCGTTGGTCGTCCTCGACTTTCTCCGGCAGGATAAAGCGGTCGACGGTGCGGTCGAGGGAGTCCTTCGATTCAAATGTTCTTAGTCAAGGAGCGGACGGCTCCGGTCGTCGGCGGCACGGCGTCAAGTGGTTCCCACGGCTGGGCAACACAACTTCGACGGGCCTCCAGCGGTTACACAAACCTGCAAACCCTGGTCGACGGCAATGGACTTCGACAGCGGCGATGTCCGGGTGCTTCACTTCGATCTCCTCGGCGGTCCCGTCTCGGGTCGGCAGCCTTTCGAGGGTCTGTCTTCCAGGGCGCTTCGGCGAAGATGGAGCGGTGCTCGATGGTCCCTCGGAGCACGGGAAGAGGGCGCCTTACCAGGTCCTCTCTCGGGTCAGTCTTCGACGATTTCGGCAGCCTTCGGATCGGTCGAAGCAAATGCAGCAGCAAGTCTTCTTCTTCCAGCTGGACGACGAGGATCAGCAGTTCCAGTTACTCTTAGAGTGGAGACACAGCTCCAGAACGCTTCTGAACAATTACCAGTGGTGAGAGGTCCCCAGATATACTATTCTGTCTCTCATCCACACTGCTGGCACACACTCAGCAGCCAATCATACAGAAGGGCATTCATGCAGTCAGTCAGCCAATCAGGCACACAGTGCATTCAGGCCACACTCATCCCTTTCAGACACTCACAACAAGGAATGTGGATTGGGACAAGTACCCAGCCATTCAACACTACGCACTGCATTCAGGCCAGTTTCGGGCAGGGCTGTCTCAGTCTTTGTCTCTCATGCCAGAAACCAGACAACCACAACAAGGAGTGTATATTGGTCACACACTCCATTCACCCAGGTCCCACCCACAGGAGGTACCCACAACATACAGTCACTGGGAAGGTTCCAGTCAGTCTAGCTGGGCCTTCACAATAACACCATATATGGAACTTCCACCCAACAGCCAGTCAGGGGGAAGGGACACAGTCAGGGCTTCCCAGGACTTTGGGAAACAAGGTAACAGGCAATAGAAAGCAAGAGGCCACAGGGGCCATCTTGTTTCCTATCAGGAATCAACTGATCCCAATGGCAGGGCCTGGGTATCCCAAAATGGAGGACACCCAGAGCACCTGTCAAATTCAGCATGGAGCTGCCACCAGCCCATACCCTGCTCTGTGGGCCACCCACAGGTGCCCAAAAACATACACTAGGGGCACAGGGTTGTACCCCTACCCATGGGTGCCATAAGGGTATCCCATGGGTCTGTTCACCAAACCAAAAGAGAGAGCTGCACTGCCAGGAGTCCCACATGGACTCCTGGGCAGAAAACAACACAGAACACAATATGAAAAAGGACTACAGGACAAGGACAGGGAAGCCCTGTCCCTCCAATGCCTTTCCAGCATCACAGTCGCCCCCCCCCAGACTGAGGTGGAGCGTGTCTAATCTCCCACGGGATAGACACCCTCATCCAGACGGTCAACATACCTTCTGGAAAGGCCATCTGCATTATCGTGACTCTTCCCTCGTCTGTGCTCTATGGTGAAGTCTAGCCCTTGCAGGCTAATGGACCACCTGAGCAATTTCGGATTCTCACCTTTCATTTGCATAAGCCACTTCAGGGGCTTATGATCTGTTAGGACCTTGAAGGTAGACCCCGTAAGGTAGGGCCTAAAACGCCTAAGGCTCCAAACTATGCTAAAACACTCCTTTTCAACAGTAGCCCACCTAAATTCTCTACCCTTGAGTTGTCTACTGATGAATATGATAGGATGTTCTCTCCCTTTGTCATCTAACTGGGACAAGACAGCTCCAATTCCGGTGTCGCAGGCATCCGTCTGGACGATAAAGGGTCGGCTGTAGTCAGGCGCACACAACACAGGTGCCCTACACAGACTTTCTTTCAAGCCATCAAAGGCCCTCTGACAGTCTTCGGTCCAATTAACCTTCCTAGGCTGTTTGGGTGAAGTTAGAGCTGTCAGGGGTGCAGCTATGGTTCCATAGTCTGCCATGAAATTGCGATAGTACCCAGTGAGGCCCAAAAAGGCTCTCACCTGGGTTTGAGTAGTGGGAGTCTCCCAGTTCTGTACATCCTGTACTTTACTGGAGAGAGGTTGGATTTGACCCCCTCCTACCTCATGACCAAGATAGGTAACTTTCCCCTGTGCTATCTGGCACTTGGTGGCCTTGATAGTGAGGTTAGCCCTTTTCAAGGCCTGCAACACCTTATCCAGATGTGTCAAATGCTCTTCCCAGGTGGAACTGTAGACGGCAATGTCGTCTAAGTAAGCCACACAAAAGGCTTCCAGCCCACTGAGCGCATGGTTGACCAATCTCTGGAAGGTGGCAGGGGCATTCTTCAACCCAAAAGGCATGACCCTAAACTGGTAGAGTCCCTCAGGTGTTGAGAAGGCCGTCTTTTCCTTGGCATGGTCCGTCAGAGCTATTTGCCAATAGCCTGAGGTAAGGTCAAAGGTGCTCACAAATTTGGCAGCACCTATGGTGTCCACGAGCTCATCAGCCCTGGGCAATGGGTGCGCGTCAGTTTTGGTGACAGCATTGACTCCTCGGTAGTCCACACAGAACCTCCAAACCTTGGTACCCGCCTGGGAACTTGCCTTGGGGACAAGGACCACTGGACTGGACCAGGGACTGGTTGAGGGTTCAATAACACCCAGATCCAACATCTTGGCGACCTCAGCCTGGATGTGGTTCTTGACGGTATCTGACATACGGTAGGTCCTGCTTTTGACAGGCACACTGTCACCAGTGTCAATTTCATGCCTACACCACGGTGTAAGGCCTGGCGTCAGTGAAAACAGAGAGGCATACTGTTGGAGCAAAGCCCTGCAGGCCCTCTGTTGCTCTGTTGTCAAATCCGGAGAGAAATATACTCCCTCCACTGAGCCATCCTGAGGGTTGCTATGCAGCAAATCAGGAAGGGGCTCACTCTCATCCTCTTCTTGCCCTGAAGCTAGCAAGAGACATGAGACTTCTGCTCGCCGGTGGAAAGGCTTGAGCCTGTTGACATGGAATACCTGAGGGGCTACCCCAGAGACTCCCATGTCAACCAGATAATTGACTTTGCCCATCTTGGAGATGATCCTGAAGGGTCCAGTCCACTTGTCTGCCAAAGCTCTAGGCTTGGTAGGCTCCATCACAAGGATTTCCTGTCCCGGAGTCCAATCCACTTGCGAGGCTTTAAGGTCATGCCAGTACTTATTCAATTCCTGGCTGGCCTTGAGATTTGCTGTTGCCTGACCCATCATCTGTGTCATCCTCCGTCTGAGGCCTAACACATAGTCCCCCACTTGCTTGGCGGGACCTGGAGGGGTGGCTTCCAAGCCTTCTCTGATCAAGGCGAGGGGCCCCCTCACAGGATGTCCAAAGAGTAACTCAAAGGGGCTGAAACCAACACCCTCTTGAGGTACATCTCGGTAAGCAAACAGCAGGCATGGCAGGAGGAGATCCCATTTCCTCCTTAGGGGTTCTTCCAAAGCCCCCAGCATGCCCTTGAGAGTTTTATTAAATCTCTCAACCAGACCATTGGTCTGAGGGTGGTAAGAGGTGGAGAACTTGTAGGTTACCCCGCACTCTTTCCACATGGTTTTCATGTAACTAGACATGAAGTTGGATCCTCTGTCAGAGACAACCTCCTTGGGGAATCCAACACGGGTGAAAATGCCCAGGAGAGCCCTGGCAACCACCTTGGCAGTAACAGTCCGAAGGGGTATTGCCTCAGGGTACCTGGTGGCATGATCTACCAAGACCAGGATGAACCGATGTCCACCTGAAGTGGGAGGGTCAAGGGGACCGACGATGTCGATGCCCACCCTCTCAAATGGTGTGCCAACCACTGGCAATGGCTGCAGTGGGGCAATGACACTGCCTCCAGTCTTGCCAAACAACTGACAAGTTGGGCAGGTCCTGCAGTGGGACTCCACCTCTACTCCCATCCGTGGCCAGTAGAAATGGGCAATGAGCCTCTGCTTAGTCTTCTTGGTCCCAAGATGACCAGCCAAGGGCACCTCATGCGCCAACTGCAGTAGGAAGGGCCTGTAAACCTGGGGTATCACCAACCTCTTGAGGGCACCAGGTTCAGGCTTAGTGGGCTCACTAACAAGGAGCTCACCCTCCCAATAAATCCGGAACGTCCTAGGCACTTCTCCTTGTGCCTGGGACAGGGCCTGTTTCCTCAGTCCCTCCAGAGAGTGGCACTCTCTCTGTCCCTTACAGAAGTCTGCCCGGGAGGGTCCCCCTTCAGCTAACAAGCATTGAAGGTCGGGATGATCCTCCGGGTTGAGACCCTCTCCCACAGGAGAGTCTTCTGTCTCTTCTCCCACAGGAGTTGAGTTTGGGTTTTCCACTGGACCCAGCCCGTCCGGAGCATGGATCCCAATGGGTGCTGTCGGAACAGCAGGAAGAGAAGGTGTTTCCTCCACAGAGGTGGCCTTCTTGGTCTTCCTTCTTCTTGCCTTAGGCCTCGCCTTTGGCTCGGGTACCTGACTCACAGCCAGACCCGGTGTCACCTGTGACCTAGTGACTGCAGCAGCAGTCATGGGAAGACCATCCGAGATCAACCCCAACTCTACTAGATCATTTCCTAACAGAATGTTAGCAGGGACATTGTACTGAACCAGGACAGGAAGCTTTGCTGTCTTGTCTCCAATCATGAGTGTGACTAAGGCTACAGGCGATAATTTGGGAGGCCCACCAGCTAACCTGGTGGTTCTCAGAGGAGCACCTACATAGTCCTCTGGCTTGAGCAGGGTCCTGTCCACCACTGTCATGCTTGCCCCAGTGTCTCTCAAACCAGTATAACGCTGGCCATTCAAGAGGACACTTCTCAAAAACCTATGGGTGTTCTGTGGGATAGTCGCCAGTACTTCTGCATACTGGTCCCAGGCCCCAAGGGACACTAAGGAAATCTCTACCGGAGCACCAAATGTGATCCCGGTAGAGGAGGGGAGGTCAGTGGCCTCCACCTCAGACACGGGGTAAGGGTAGGTCAGGCTGACAGCCTGTACTCCAAGTGCCTTACCTTTACACTTGGAGTCACCCCTTCTGTGATCCAGAGCCCCACAGTCCCAACAAGTGCCAGGAGTGCGGGGTACGGTACTGGAACCACTGGGAGCCTGCTTTGCAGCAGGTGGACCACTACTCTTATTCCCACCCACAGATGATTTATCCCCTCTAGATTTTTGGGTCTTGGGAGAGGAAGGTTTAGGTTTACCCGACTGTGACTGCTTGTGGGACTCCTCAGCTTTCTGAGAGGCCCCCTTTTCTTTGTCCTTGTCCTTCCCACTGGAGTCCTTAGGGGACACTCGGTGGGAGACCCACTTGTCAGCCAACCTAGCCAGCTTAAAGGGGTCCAAAATGTTCTGGTCAGCCACATACTGACGCAGCTCTGGTGAACAGGCTTCAGAAAAATGCTCAAAAAACAAGAGGTGGGACAATTCAACAAAAGTCTTAACCTTGTATCCATCAATCCACCCCATCATGTTCATGTGCGCAGCACTCACCCAGTCAACCCAAGACACATTCTCTCTTTTCTTAAAATCCCTGAACCTTTTAAGGTATTGGGTAGGTGTCTTGCCAAACTTGGCAATCAAAGCAGACTTCATACACTCATACTGACCCCTTTCTTCCACACTCATCTTCAGAATACAGTCATATCCAGTTTGAGGCACTCTGCTTAACAAACACTTAGCCCAATCTCTTTTATCAACATCATGAATCGCACAAGCCCTTTCAAACGCTTCAATCCATTGGAGGATATCTGAACCCTCCACAAATACACCAACCAAATCTTTCATAAACTTGGTGGCTGGGGACCTGACACTCTCACTGGTTTTAGCTGAAGTCTCCACTCTAGCTTTCTCTAGCTGGATTCTCTGACATTCAGTGTCCTGGCTCTTGAGTTCAAGGTCCTTATTCTTGAGCTCCACTTGTTGAGCCAACTCCTCTTTCCTAAGTTCAGCATCTATTTCCAACTTGCGGTATTCAAAGGCCAATTTCATCCTTAATAACTCAAGCTCCAAGGAATTGCTGGGGTTTGGAACAGAGGCAGCAGGAATGGTGGCATTCCCAGAAACAGATTCGGCAGAAACCCCAGGGGCAGAGTCCTCATTGGTTGCATTCCCCCCCTCATCAAGAGTTTCACCATCAGTCTGGTAGTCCACCAGGGCAGCTATCAGCTCAGCCCTAGACTTATCCACAAAGTCTAACTCCCTGGCTTCACAAGCACTCTGGAGAGCCTCCAAGCTCATCCGAGTCAATTTGCCATTTGCAATAGACTCCATTGTTTGTAATGCAGTTATCTTGTACACAACTAAACCTTAATTTAATAAAGTGCAGATATTTTGTAAGTGGCACGGTTATACACTGATTCTTAAAACCATAAGCATCCCACCGCTGCCACCATTGTAAAAGAGAGGGACTGGTGGGGGGTGGTCTGTACTTCTGCTCTCTATATGGTAGAGGGGAGGCACAGAGGACCCCAGCCTAGATTCTCTATTCGGTAGTTATGGTCGAGCAATCAAGGCCTAGCTTCTCAGGAGGTGATGCAGGCTGGTTCTTAAGTACATTGTAGTCCCCAAGCCCCCACAAAGGAATGTCCACACACTGTATTGGTTAGAACATAGTCTTTATATAATCAATATTCAAGGTTATGTACACTTATCATAATAACTCACTTTGTACTTAGGAAAATCAACAATGGCAAATATATACAATTCTAAAGTGGTACCACCCTTTGTATTAGATCTCATTAAAAGTGCATCAACAATACTCTAACAATGTCACACAGATCAATAGAGTGAAACCAGCAATAGAGAGAGGAGAGAAAATAAGATGGTTGAGCAATAGGCAGAATACTGGCCCCTACCACTAGACACAGTTCTGTGTGGAGATCCCCCCACCTGGGCAACCTGTAAAATAAAGATATAGCACAAGCCCAGTCCATATATTGCTCTGCAAGTCTTATTCCCTCCTATAATGTTTTTACCCCCCCAATGTACCTGGTGGAGTCGAGTTCTTCGAAGAGGCGTCGATAGATCCTTCTTGAGCGACCCCCTTTCAAGCGGGAGTCACGGATTGTCGAGAGGCGTCGAGAAGCGTCGAGGAACTTGGCGTTCTGTGGCGGGGAATCGACGGCCCTTCTTGAATGCCTTCCCTTTCAAGCGGGAGACACCGGGCGTCGAACGTCCGTCGAGGAACTCAGCGTTCGGCGTCGGGGAATCGACGGGCCTTCTTGAATGCCTTCCCTTTCAAGCGGGAGACACGGGGCGTCAAACGTCCGACAACGAACAGGGTAGAACGGCGTCGAGGAGGCGGCAGCTTCGATCCAAGCGGTGCTCGTCGACGACGGAGCGTTGGCGTCCTGCAAGGCAGAGGCGTGCGGGGCACCTCGATGACAATTGTTCTGGACCGCAAAGATTGTGGAGACGGGGGCCCAGCAAGGGCGTCGAGTCGTTCCAGTCTTTGTGGTCTTCGGGTGGCGGGAAACCCACCGGCAGGTTTCTCCTCGGCGCGTTGGTCGTCCTCGACTTTCTCCGGCAGGATAAAGCGATCGACGGTGCGGTCGAGGGAGTCCTTCGATTCAAATGTTCTTAGGCAAGGAGCGGACGGCTCCGGTCGTCGGCGGCACGGCGTCAAGTGGTTCCCACGGCTGGGCAACACAACTTCGACGGGCCTCCAGCGGTTACACAAACCTGCGAACCCTGGTCGACGGCAATGGACTTCGACAGCGGCGATGTCCGGGTGCTTCACTTCGATCTCCTCGGCGGTCCCGTCTCGGGTCGGCAGCCTTTCGAGGGTCTGTCTTCCAGGGCGCTTCGGCGAAGATGGAGCGGTGCTCGATGGTCCCTCAGAGCACGGGAAGAGGGCGCCTTACCAGGTCCTCTCTCGGGTCAGTCTTCGACGATTTCGGCAGCCTTCGGATCGGTCGAAGAAAATGCAGCAGCAAGTCTTCTTCTTCCAGCTGGACGTCGAGGATCAGCAGTTCCAGTTACTCTTAGAGTGGAGACACAGCTCCAGAACACTTCTGAACAATTACCAGTGGTGAGAGGTCCCCAGATATACTATTCTGTCTCTCATCCACACTGCTGGTACACACTCAGCAGCCAATCATACAGAAGGGCATTCATGCAGTCAGTCAGCCAATCAGGCACACAGTGCATTCAGGCCACACTCATCCCTTTCAGACACTCACAACAAGGAATGTGGATTGGGACAAGTACCCAGCCATTCAACACTACACACTGCATTCAGGCCAGTTTCGGGCAGGGCTGTCTCAGTCTTTGTCTCTCATGCCAGAAACCAGACAACCACAACAAGGAGTGTATATTGGTCACACACTCCATTCACCCAGGTCCCACCCACAGGAGGTACCCTCAACATACAGTCACTGGGAAGGCTCCAGTCAGTCTAGCTGGACCTTCACAATAACACCATATATGGAACTTCCACCCAACAGCCAGTCAGGGGGAAGGGACAGAGTTGGGGCTTCCCAGGACTTTGGGAAACAAGGTAACAGGCCATAGAAAGCAAGAGGCCACAGGGGCCATCTTGTTTCCTATGAGGAATCAACTGATCCCAATGGCAGGGCCTGGGTATCCCAAAATGGAGGACACCCAAAGCACCTGTCAAATTCAGCATGGAGCTGCCACCAGCCCATACCCTGCTCTGTGGGCCACCCACAGGTGCCCAAAGACATACACTAGGGGCACAGGGTTGTACCCCTACCCATGGGTGCCATAAGGGTATCCCATGGGTCTGTTCACCAAACCAAAAGAGAGAGCTGCACTGCCAGGAGCTGGACTCCTGGGCAGAAAACAACACAGAACACAATATGAAAAAGGACTACAGGACAAGGACAGGGAGGCCCTGTCCCTCCAATGCCTTTCCAGCATCACAGGAGCCAGTGGAGAGATTTCAGTCCTGGAGAGATACGATCCCAGGGCTTGAGGCCAAGGACAAGTCTTGCAGTACTGTTCTGGATGAGTTGCAGAGGGCGGAGAGTAGAAACAGGCAGATTTAGAAAGAGGCTCTTGCAACAGTCTAGCCTAGAGAGAACCAGAGCTCTGGAGACAGTGAGCTTCTGGGGGAAGGAGAGGAAAGGAAGAATACCTCTGAGGAAGTGCAGCTGGTAGTGTGACTTCTTAGAGATGTCAGAGATGTGAGGAGAAGATGACCCGAAGGTTTTTAGCCCTGCAGGTGGGAGCAGGAAGAGGGCCAAGAGAGGCTGACCAAAGAGTGGCAGGAAAGGGGGGAGCAGGTGTACCGATGAGGAGAATCTCAGTCTTACTGGCCTTAAGGCAGATATCATTGGCAGCACACCACTCCTGGATAGCAGACAGACAGTCAGAGATGAGTGAAGGAGAAGAGGTGGCTGGGGGTAGCTTGAAAATGAGTTCAGTGTCATCCGCATTGCACTGGAAGCTGGGGCCGAGAGCGGCAATGTGGTGGGCAAGAAGTGCCAGATATTGATTGAACAGCCAGGGAGAGAATTTAGACCCCTGGGGAACACCACAGGTTGAGATAGAGATAGAGGGGAGGAAGGATCCAAGTTGGACCTGGGAGGGTCGATTAGAGAGGAAAGAAGCCAGCCACGCCAGGGCCTGACCAGTGATACCCAGGTTGTCACTGAGACGGTTGAGAAGGATGGCATGGTTGACTGTGTCAAAGGCAGAGGAGAGATCAAGCAAGATGAGGACACAGGGGGTGTTGGAATCGAGAATAGCAGACAGTCAGAGATGAGAGAAGGAGAAGAGGTGGCTGAGGGGAGCCTGAAAACGAGCTGAGTGTCTTCTGCATAGCAATGAAATTTGGAGCAGAGAGTGGCAATGCGGTGGGCGAGAGGTGCCAGGTATTGGTTGAACAGCCAGGGAGAGAGTTTAGACCCCTTGGGGACACCATAGGAAAAGAGTAAAATAGAAGAAAGGAAGGACCCTAATTGGACCTGGGAGGGTCGATCAGAGAGAAACTAGTCCAGTCAGGATATCACGGAGATGATTGAGCAGGATGGCATGGTTGACCGTGTCAAAGGCAGAAGACGGGATTGAGTAAGATGAGGACAGAGGGGAGATTAGAATCAAGGTTAGAGAGCAGGTCTTCACGGATGCTCAGGAGAGCAGTTTCTGTGCTTCTGGCTGCTCTGAAGCCAGACTGATGGTCATGGAGACAACCAACAGATTCAGTGTGAAGATTAAGCTGGGAGATGACCAGCTTTTCCAGGAGTTTGCCCAGGAAAGGAGTGATGGAGATCATCCATTAATTAGCCGGGCAGGAGAGGTCGGCTGAGGGTTTCTCGTGAAGAGGGTGCACAAAAGAGTGCTTCAGGGGGGAAAGGAAGGCTCCAGTGGCGAAGGAGTGTTAACAGAAGTCAGCCAGGGCAGGAGCGACGGTGTCAACGTGGTCCTTGATGTTTTGGAAGAACAGGGAAGAACTTGTTTTGACAAGACTTTCATAGATCGGATTTGTCTAGAACCTCATCAGGGGAGAACAGTGGAAAGGAAGAGAAAGAGGGAGGAGAGGTGGCCGCAGGTGTGCCAGAGGTAGTGGAGAGAGTAGAGGGAGGAGGACAAGAGGGCGGACAGGATGTCCTGAGATTTAGAGATGAAATGAGAAACCAGGGCCATGCAGATGGCGTGGGAGTGGACAGGAGAGGTAGAGAGTTCAGAGGAGTGTGTAGGAGTGTTGATTGTGTTGGAGGCTGTCTCAACATTCCCTGAAACTCCTTTGAACCTCTTGCACTGCAGTGCCTTGTGTGGCTGTCCAAGTTGTGTTGCAAGAGGAGGAGCAATTTACAGCTTAAAACCCCTACCTCCGTCGCGGAGCAACGCGGAGTGCGTAGGAGTGTTGATTGTGTTGGAGGCTGTCTCAACATTCCCTGAAACTCCTTTGAACCGCTTGCACTGCAGTGCCTTGTGTGGCTGTCCACGTTGTTTTGCAAGAGGAGGAGCAATTTACAGCTTAAAACCCCTTACCTCCGTCGCAGAGTGACGTGGAGTGCGTACGAGTGTTGATTGTGTTGCTTGGGGAGCGCAGGAGCAGGTCTGATGGCTGGACGTAACTCACCAAAAAAGGATGACTCTGCTTGCACCGCTCGCAATAAAGACAGCATGTCGGACGAGCCATTAGCTTCCATAAATCAAACATCCCAGCAAAGTGCACCAATTGAACCAGCTGGCGATAAGACCGGGCGCCACCCTTTAACAAGACGACAACAGCGATTTCTGAAGGCAAGATTGGAAGAAACAACAAGTGTTCGAATCAATGCAACAGTAAGTCCAAAAACATTTGCCTTTAGCAATAAGCGCGGCTGCTCCTTTACTTCTATCTCCACAGTAAATGACGTTTTCCTGGACTGTATGTCAAACCTTCCTAACAGTCCGGTGTTTTCCGCTGTTGAAAGTGAATGTGAACATGCACCCTGTGCAATGAGTGAAATGCATGTATATACAGCAAACCATAATAGCAAAGCGCTACTCACAGCGAACAATGCAAACTTGACTGACAGAGAGAGCACTTCTTATGTGCATAACAATATGGAAACTTGGGAAGTGCAGTCACTACAAACATTAGCCCGGAATTCAGCTGGCTCAGTGCACACGTCAGTTGCAGCGAAAAAGTGAGAGGCAAGTTTGAAGAGCTCCATTCCATATAATTATAAATGTGACTCCTCTACTACACTTCAGGAAAAAAACACTCAAATAAATATGAGAGGATGAGCCTATAACACATTCCCCTCACATGGCTAACTCACTTAACTGCGGTAGCAACATGGAAGTGCTACCTACAGTGTCAGGGCAAGCAGATGTTCGCATACTAACCTCAAGCTTGAGTACCTCTGTAAGTGAAAACCGGCAATCCGAAGAAGAAGAGCAGCTCCGACGTAACTCAATTGTGATCGCGCATAAAATTCTGGGCGATCTCATGGCACTTAACTTTAAAATCGGAAAACAAAACATATCTGAGTCATTCTGCCAAGTGGATGAAATCACAAAAACAGAAGCACAGTGTAAACATGATCAGCCAGTGGACTCCCATGAAGAACAGCAGCGGTCATCTATGGAAAGGTCGGGACCAAGCCAAGTTCCGTCACCAATGATGCCACCCTCAAAATGAAAAAGAATGCCATCACGCACTGAACGTCATATTACCTACTCACAGAAAAGGCATCAATCAAAAACACAGACGAAAGCGACCAATGTAAATGGATGAGCGATTCTGATTCATCATCGGATAGCTCAACCTCAGACTCGTTGCATGTGAGATACATGAATAATAATAAAAAAAGACAAGCTACACGTCAGAGTATGAAGAGCATGACTGTATCCCAACATGAAGATGTGGTTAGAAAGCTTACTGTGCAGCTGACCAAGGACTTAAATCCACCGATAATGGCTACACTAACAATTTCAATGTCACCTTTCACCAAACGCTAGGAACAAATAAATGAGAGTCTGAAAGACCAGAACACACTGATTGCATTAATGAATACAAAAATGATACTGGTTGAACAAGAACTTGCCATAAACAAACAAGTGTTGACAACCGAAACCATCAGAAGCCAAGCGTGCTCAAAAGTAATGATGGAATTAATCAAAAGTAGTGCTGCTGATAAGCGCCTGCTAGCTGAAGTAGCCTGAGAAGCCTTAGCACTTCTACAAGGGAAAAAGACTAATAGTGATCTGCACACAAGAAGTAAAGCCGAAATTGGCGACAGTAAAATGATCGATCCTCTAACGGCGCCTGCGGAAACCACAAAATCCCATGGAAAGGGGGTGGTGCCAGATCCCAAACAAGTGATAATTGATCTAAGAGAAAATGAACATCCAAGAACTGATGATGATGCCCTGAATATCACCTTGGACACTTGTCATTGCAAGACTAGAGATGAAATAAAGCTGCTTCGGAAAATAGTCCCTAAGACTAAGCTGAGTGTGCCTAAAGATCACGAATTGAGCACCTCAAAATTACTGTCTGCAGTCAACGACGGTGGAACCGGACCGGGTGTTGGTGGCAAGAACCTTATTCTGTGCTCCTCCCCCCAAAAAGAACAAAGAATCGGACATGTTGAGACTGATTTAACGGAGTGTTTGCCCTCCACCTCAGCAAACGCAGATGGTGTAGTTGAAAATCCAGATGCTACGGGAATGCATGAAGACATCTCTGGGACACATGCTGTGCCCCCTGCACCGTTTAAAATACTTGATGAAACTGCACCAACTGAAAGTGAAATTTACTCGATATTTAATCCGAGTCGCAAAGAAATAAACAAAAAGTCTGTGTTAAAAAATTCCATGGTTAATAATACGAAAAACATTAAAAAAAAACGAAATGCGCCACACAGAAATAACTCTAGATCATTTTTGAGGTACATCAAAACCTTTCAAGCGATGGCAATGCTAAGTAATATATGTGATAAAAAGTATAGTAATGCCACTTCCCCAAAGGGGATGAAAACTGATAAGTGTGGATACAAAACAGACAATAGCTAAACTACTCCTTCTAAGGCAAGTACTTCTGCTGACTTAATGAACTTATCAGCATACGAGGAAAGTGACCATCAAAGCAACGCAGACGTCATGGAGTGCCTACCAGTTCAGACTGACAAAAAAACTTCTCAAAATGATCAGACGAATAGACCTGGACTACCTAAGTGCGCATAGAAGATGAAGAATGCCAGATCAGCGAGGGAACTGAACCGGCGCTAACAGGCAAGATCCCCCAAAAATGTCTTACCCTGGACCAGAGAAGAGCGCAAATTGAAGCTGGAAATACACTGAAGCCTCAAAAAACTGATCTGAATGTCCACATTGACCCAACGAAAAGATCATCCGAACAAGCTCCACAAAGAATTTCCAAAAGTCCATTGAGATCTAATAAGGTTTCCTTCGACCTACCCAAACATAATCAATGGGAAACAAAGAAACATCAGATTTCCCACACGATTAACAAAAGACGTGAAGTACGTCAACCCCGAAACACAAAAAGCGTAGCACAACATCTGCTTCATTTGGAACGGCTGGACAAAGAGAAGGGCGGCCTAATAATGAACAGGAAAAATGTTCTGAGTTTGTTTCATCACATTCTACAGTGGAGGATGGTGACATTTGATGACATCCAAACAGTTCAATTCGAGGAGGAATGCACACATGATTGTGTAGTTCTACACATTACCTCCAATATCATATGCAACCTGTTATTGGAAACATCTCCCTTTATCATCTCATTGGGATTCAATCTCACAAATATTACTGAGAGAAAAGGGTCCTCAACATCACTCCGAGGTGACACATCATCTAGTCGCAGTACGGCTGAGAGGAATGAGTGGGAGAAACACTCAACTGAGAAGCTGAGCTTCTCTTCAACCAACAAACAGAAGAGTGATGAAGACAAAATGAGTGAACCCAAAGGCAATAGTAAGATTCAAACTACTATAACGAAGCCAAACCCAACAGATGAGAATACCACTGTCGATGATGATGATGAAGAAAACTGGCAATGGGTATCTAAGTCCTTAAATTGTCACAATAAGAGCTAATGCCAATTATCACAACATAAGGAACATTTTTACATCGGACCGTGGAACACAATAGGACATGCCCATCTCTTTAATGCCGAACCAACAATTCTACGAAGTCTAGATATCCTGTGCCTACAAGAAACTTGGCTCATGAAATTAACAATTGAAGTTGGATACGAAACTGCATTTAACCCAGCCTCAAAGGGGTCGAGAGGTCGACCAATGGCAGGACTTCTCACGCTTGTAAAAGTAGAGAGCAGGGCTTGTATAATACATGATGAAAACCTATCACCTTATTTACAAATTGTTACCATCCTCTTACCAACTTATCTGAGTGACATAGGAAAAATCCTAGTAATAATAAATATATACTGGCAGCATGAGGCAATGATTTGGGGAAAGCTTACGAGTCAAATTTCAAAGGTGATATCAGATACTTACCAAAAAAAGAGGATGTGAATATAATAATCTGGGGAGACCTCAATATTAATTGTCAACAAAAGAACAAGATAACGAAACAAGAATTAAAATCAAGACTCAGATATCGAGCTGTTGAGGCCTGGCTGTGTGAAATGAAATTCTGGAACCTGAAGATGCTAAATGAGAATATCCCAGGTGATATCCCATAGCAACCGACGTGGCATAGAAAAGATCAATCGTCAACAATTAACTATTTGTTTGCATCCGAAAAAGTTACACTCCAGTTTGACAGGATGCTAGAGATGCCACAAAGTGACCACCATATGCTCAAAATCGACATCAAAAGATCCCAGCAAAAGAAAGAAAATGGAAAAATCATGAGGTCAGAGCACTTGGAAGTGGAACCGGGACATAATCGTCAAAGGATAAATAACTCAACGAGATTCTGCCTTCTGAAATCTTTAGAAAAAGAAAAAGAGGCAGATCGGATTGAATATACTACACTGTTGCAAACATACCGAGAAATTGATACGAGGAGAGGTAAACCTGACTTTAAAAAAACCCATGTCTGGGATGCTGAAGTAGCTTTAAAGAAAAAACAACTGAATAAAGTAGTCAAAATAGCCAAAAATCTCCCATTGGAAGAACGCAAAAGAGTGACCAAATAAGAAAAGCAGCAATATAATAACTGACTAATTAGCCATAGATCTATTATGCTGCAAAGTGATGCGGAGCTCATGATGGAAACACTTGCCAAGAGAAACACAAATGCCTTCTGGAGATATCTAAGCAAAATGACCACATCACAAGGGGCTCTAATAACTAACATGGTGCCTGAAAACACATGGGTTGCCCACTACACCAATACATTTACAACTAAAGGCTCAAACATCATTGACCAACCCTTATCTGAAGATGAGTGGGCAATTAAGATCGAGAAGGATGACATCTTAAGTAACATCATGCGACTCAGCTCCTCTAGAGCGCCCGGACCAGACAGGCTTACAAACCATCTCCTGAAACAACATCTGAATTTCTGGACGGATTTTTGCCATGTCTTGTTTGAGTCAATATTACATCATAGAAAGATCCCGACATCATGGAAGAGTGCCATCGTTGTGCCTATTTTTAAGAAGGGCATACGGACGGACCCTAAGAACTACCGTCCAATCATCCTCCTTGATGTGCTGGGCAAAATATTTGCAACGCAACTACAGAAACATCTTCTAAAGGGGACTCAAGAAGACATGAGATTTGACCCAAGACAATCAGGTTTTGCAAAAGGAGTAGGCTGCGGTCTAAATTTAATCATCTTAAACTTCTTGAAAATGGAAGCTATAAGACAAAATAAGAAAGTCTACCTAGCTTTTGTGGACCTGTCAAATGCGTTTGACACAGTCAATCACAAACTACTATGTGCCAAACTAACGAAATGGCGATGTCCAGAAAAACGTCTAGGTCCCAGTAAAGCGCTTCATACAGAGACACAAATAAAAATAAGACTAGACAATCGTGGAACCTTGAGTGTGCCGATAATGACTAACCATGGTGTCAAACAGGGATGCCCGTTAGCTTTTACCCTATTCTGTTTATTCTTACTTGACATCGGAGAAACACTGAACACTGTTAGCTCATTCCATCCAAAAATCAATGCGGAAACGCTAGATTGGATACTTTATGCAGACAACATAGGCCTGCTGGATATGATGCCGATTGGGCTCAGAAGAAAATTAGCAGCCCTAGAAAAATATGTCTCTGAAAACCAGCTAAAAATCAATCCAGCAAAATCAGAAATCCTGGTGTTGCAAGATCTTACAAAAGCAAAAAGATGCCGAAAAACCACTGAACCAATATGGAGGCTGAACGCAGAACTGTTGAAACGTGTAAACACGGTCAAGTACCTTGGCATGTGGCTAAATAGTAACCTGAATGACAACCCGTGGGTGGAAAATGCAAAGCAAAAATGCAAACAACTGGCGTGCCAAGGTGCCATATTAAACAGAAAATACGGCAAATTTTCTTTACAACCTATAATTGCCCACTACAACAAGAAAACGGTTCCTACTTTAATCTATGGAGCAAAATGTGCGCTGTGTGCACCTTATACGCTTTGGCCGCGTTTAGAAAATATATATTGGAGTCGCATATTAACTCTACAAAAAGGACTGCCAGCCGCATGCGTGCGATACGAATTAGGTTTGATATCGCTAAATGCGAGAGTTCTTTGGAATATGCCCTCTATATATAGAAAGACCATCATTGACAATCGTCCACCACAGTTTAATATTCTAGCCGATCTAGCTAATGGGAATCCCGACTCAACTCCTGCGAAGTGGGCTAAGGCATGTGTCAGACATCTAAGAGATTTACTAACAGACTGTGATACCCTGAAAACAAATCCTAACTTGGTGGAAAAAAAACTATGGGAATTGGACTGGTGTACAACAATAGCGGATAGAAACCGCTACAAACTGATGGAAGATGCAGCAAAAGAAGGAAAAAGAAGGAACACATTGCCCCCATATATGGTGAAATCTCCAAACAATAAACATCAAAACACATTTTAAAGTTCTACCTTAACTTGTTTGACATGAAACAGAGCTTAAAAATGAGATTTAGAAACAAAGACGTGAACTTGACATGCCGTTTTTGTAAATCACATCTTGAGACACTGAAGCACCTAACCTTGTATTGTCCAGTTTTGAAATCTATAAGATCAATAGATCTAGGTAATGTGGTAATGCAAAATGTAACGCTTAGTGGAGAAGAAACGTGGAGGATGTTTGCAAATCCAAACCATAAAGTAGCATATGCTCTGGTGAACTTTTTATGTAAAATTAATTTGATGCTCTTGGATTCACACGAGAGTGAAATGAATAAGTAATGTACATGGCTTATAAGTACTGGAAACAAAAAAATGAACTTGGAGGACTAAAGTGCTAACTAAAGAAGCAACTGTGGTTGTTTAATTAGATGAACTGATGTCAAACTCTTTTTAAAAAGTTTGTTATAAACTAAATGAACTAAAAAAAAAAGAACTTCAGCAGGATTGCCCAGCTCCTTGCAGATTTTAAAGAGTTCGGCCGAGTTGTTACATGCCGCAGAGACGCAGGCTTGGATGAGGGCTCTCTTCTTAGTGCGGACAGAGAGCCAGTATCGCCTTTTGAGCAGGCGGCTGGCCAGTTTGTCAGAGGATGCGCAAGAAGCTAGCCATTTCCTCTCAGCCACCCTGCACTTGCGTTTAAGAGTGATGAGGTCAGAGTCATACCAGGAGTTGCACTTGGCTTTGGGCCTCAAGCTGATCCTCATGATAGGGGCAAGAAAATCAAGAGTATCAGAGATAGAAGAGTGAATCATGGAAAGGGCTGTGCCAGGATGTGAGTCAGCCAAAGGAGGAGGAGGGGGAGAGAGAGTGGCAGCGAAAGCCTCAAATGACACACGCTTCATGGGTTGGATGACCGAGAAGGTAGGTAGCAGTGCTGGAGTTGGCTTGACCTGAGAGGGAGATATGGGAGGAAAGGAGAAAATGATCACTCCAGGAGAGAGGAGTGGTGAGGGGGGTGGAGAGGAGGAGGTCTGAGGAGATCAGAAAATCCAGAGTGTGCCCTGCAGAGTGAGTCGGGCCAGAGGGGAGAATAGAAAGAGAAAGAGAGTCCCAGAGGTTGCAAAAGTGTCCAGAGGAGGGACAGGACGCATCCAGGTGGATGTTTAAGTCTTCAAGAAGGAGGAGTTGAGTGGTCGAGGCCAGAATGGAGGAGGAGAGGTCCACCCACTCAGAGAGGAAGGAGGTGATCTGATCAGGTGGCTGATAGATAGTAGCCACAGTAAGAGAGTGGCCAAGAGAGAGATAAAGCCTGCAGACAAGGCATTCAAAAGAGGAGTAGGCCTGCATAGGAATGACAGAGGCACACATCCATCCCAGGAAGATCATGGCTACACTCACTCCGGGACGGTTGGATCTACGCCTAAAGAGGATCTTGTGGCCATCAGGGAGGAGTGTGTCAAAGCTCCTGACAGAGCTGGCCGTGAACCATGTCTCGGTGAGACCAAGGACACTGAGATCAAGTTCTTCCAGGAGACAGCAGATGCCAGAGGAGTGTTTGACAGCTGAGCGAGAGTTGAGAGTGGCAATATGGAGAAGGTTGCCAACCTTGAAAGACTTCCGGGGAGGGGTACAGATCAGAGGTCTGCCCTGAGGAGGTGTAGATGGAGCCAGAAAGGGGGCAGAAGAGGAAGGAGGAGAGGGCAAGTTAGCCAAGCAGGTGGCAGAGGGGGGAGGTAAGGAAGCCAAAGAAGGGAGAGAAGGGACAGCAGGAGAAGAAAGGAAATTGATGAGGCGCGTGAAGCGTCCATCAAAGAGGAGAAGTTTGGCCTGAGGGCCTTGGACCAAGATGGTGCCATTCAGGTAAACATTAATGATGACCTTAGAGGAGTGGAAAGGAGACAGGATGGCCTCCCACTGGGTGCCACCATTAATGGGAGAAGAAGAGAAAGGAGAGAGCAGAGAGACCCTATTCAGAGTCCATGGGTCTGGTGAAGGAACAGCAAAGAGGATGCCGGTGAGGGTCTGTCTGGAGGAAGCACTGGTATAGGTATCAGCGATAGGGAGGCATGGGTTGGAGACCAGGATATCCTTTTTTAACTTTTTCCTACCAGACTTAGTGGGTAGAGCAGGATAGTCGATAGAGAAGCAGTTTGAAAAGATATGAAAAACATAGAGCACCATAGAGTAGGTGGGGGAAGAGGAGAGAGGAAGAGGGGTGGAGGGGAAAGGTGGGGGGAGACACTAGGGGAGGACACAAGGAGGGGTGCAAGCAGACAAGACAGAAAGGGACAAGACAATAGTGGATGACTGACTAAGTAGACAAAAGCTCAGATGGAAGAGCAGGCAGAAAACAAGGCAATCCGGTAAGCAAATTAGGTTACCAGGGCATCAGGAACAGAGCAGTCATTAAAAAGTGAACCTAGAGGAGGGTGGAGCATAGCAGAACACAGAACAATATACAAAAGAACAAAGCACTTTAATTTTGACAAATGTAAACCTAGAAGAAGGAACAATGCTGCAGAACACAAAGCAATACAATGCAAAACAGGGCAGTCAATGAGGAAGGGCACATAGGCGCAGGAGGCTGGAGAAGGGGGTGCGATGCACACGTGATATGGAGTTGCAAGGGACCACTGAGTCAGGGAGGCACTGCTGCCAGCTAACTGCACACACATGCTGCGGCGCGAGAATACATCTTTTACAAATGCACAACTTACTGTGTCACAGAGCACAGTATGGCGATACATGCCCTTGCTGCTAGGAGCAGGAAATGTGCCATATGTGGCAGACGTTTCCATCCTTCACTTCTACCTCAAACTGTGGCAGCAATGTTTCCATGCATCTTTCAAACCCTTCTAGGTTCCTTATCCAAAACCTATTCACCTCGGGGGTACCCCCACCACATGTGCCAACCCTTTGCCCGCACCCTATCCAACAGGACGGGTCCACCACTGAGAACATTCTAGAAAGGCAATGGGGATTGTATTGCCACCGGTACAGGAGCTTCAACCTGTGTAGCTTGCATTGGCAGGCTACGGACGTCCGGTGCGCACTGATGCACAGGATCTTCAATTGCCCTTCCTCCAGCTCACTGCCCTGGTCTCGCCCCCATTTTCTGCGGTACTGTCTCTTTTCACCTTCCCTTACCTCCAATAGCACCTGGTATATGCTGGAGGTCAGCCCTTCATGGTAGTTTGTTCGCTTGTCATAACCCAGTGTTTTCTTTTTCTAGTCGCAGGTGAGGGATTAGTGCACAGAACTGTGCTGCTCGATAATAAGTGTACATATCGGTGGCGCCACCCCTCCCTTGTCTTTGGGTTGTGTCAGGATTACTATGGCCACCCTCTGTTTCTTCCCCTGCCACATAAATATCATAATCCTCTGCGTTAGCATCGTGAAGTGTTCCACCGGCATCTCTATCGGTAGCATCTGATATAAATACAGCACCTTGGGAACTAGGGTCATCTTGACTGCATTTAGCCGGCCCAACCAGTAGAGTGTCATGGAGAACCAGGAGAGGGGCCCGGAAATTAGCATCATAAAGGCCTGACATGTCTTTCATGATCCACACTCACAGGTACCTTAGTGCTGTCATTTAGATATGCATCCCGTATCTACCCAACTCCTTTATTACATGCTCCTTTATCTGCCCAAAGGGGAAGAGGACCGATTTTCCTGTATTAACCTTACAGCCTGAGAGGCTCCCATAGTCTTGCAGCACCTGAAGCACCTTTGGTATCGACGTGTGTGTGTCTTTTATATGCAGGAGTACGTCATCGGTTTTCATCTTCTCAGTTTGTATTCACTTCCCCCCTATTCTGACCCTACGGATATCCCTTTCTTTCCTTATCCGAATCACCATGGGCTCAATAGACAGTGCAAAAAGCAAGGGGGCAGCCCTGCGTGTTCCCTCTTGCCAGGCAAGTTGGTCTTGATGTCTGCCCATTTACCACCACTTGAGCCGTGAGGTCCCTGTATATTGCTTTTATCCACCTCAGAATTTGAGAGCCAAATCCCACCTTCTGTAGCACTGCAAACAGGAACCCCCACTGCCCCCGATCAAATACTTTTTCAGGATCCACGCTCAGCAACACGTACTCCCCCTCTTTTTTCCTGGCAAATTCCATTATGTTCAAGGTTTTACGCAATGCGTCCGTTCCCTGTCTTCCCATGATGAAGGCCACCTGATCTGGGTGGAGCAGGTATGGCATCATCCTCTCCAACCTGCTAGCTAACATCCTTGCATACATTTTTCCGTCCAGATTTATGAGCTAAATTGGGCGATATGATGGGCAACTCTCCAGGTCTCTGCCCTCCTTCAGGATCACGAGATCAGTACCCTGCTAAAGGAGGGGGCCGTCCCTGTTTCCAGAATGTTATTATATAGCTTCACTAAGTAGGGAAGAAGGGGCCTTGTGAACTTCTTATAAAAAAAGTCTATGGTGTAGCCATCCTCTCCCAGTACCTTCCCATTTGGTAGCCTATCTATGGCCCCCTGTACTTCCTCTAGCGTAAACAGACTAGTAGGGCTGCGTCTCTTTCTGTCACCTGTGTCATCTCAATGCCCCCAAGATATGTCATTAAATATTCACTCCTCCCTGAGGCTTTGCTTGCATACAGCTGCTTATAGTATTGGACAAAGCATTCAGACACTCCCCTGGGTGCAGTTCCCAGCTTCCCTTGACATCCCTGGATCCACGCCACCCATCTCTCCGCCCTGTGTGCTCGGAGCCAGGCTGCCAACATTGCATCCTCCTTGTCCCCCGTCTCATAATACTTTTGCTTAAAAACTTCAGTTTTCTCGCTACATTGCCCACACTCAGCGCCTTCAGCTTCATACGCTTCTCTTGCAAGTCCTGAAGTTCTTCCTCCCCATATGTCCCTGCCTTTGGTGTATGTGCCCCTCCAACATTGTGATTTCCCTCCGTAAATTGTCCTCCTATAATTGCTGCTTCTGTTTCTTTCTCGCCCCATCACTTATGAGAAGCCCCCTCTAAGTGCCTTTTTCCGCCTCCCACACCATCTCCATACTTACTTCCTGAGTATCATTGATTCGGAAGTAGTCCTCTATGCCACCACAAATCACTTTTACTCATCCCTGCTACATCTATCAACCCATTAACCATGTCATGGTCTGACCATGGATATCGCACAGGCTGATTCTTGAGCGCTGTTCTCTATTTACAAGCAGGTAGTCTATCCATGTATAGGTTGAGAGCGGGGTAGAGTAAAATGTATATCCCTGTTGCTGCGGTGCATCTCTCTCCACACACCTATGAGGCCCTGACCGTCTATGCTACCTTCAAACTCATCCACTCGCGTTTGCCATGTCTGCCCTCCCGTCACCACTATAGAGGCCCTGTCTATGTCCACATCTGCCCAGGAGTTAAAATCCCCCCCTGGGATCATTAAATCCCCATGCAATGCCATCACAGCATCCATTGCTGTCCCAAACTCCTTCTGCCCTGGTTTGTGGAGTATACTGAGGCAATCACCACACTGATTGAGGGTAAAATCCACTGGAGACTCAGCAACCGCCCATCCAGCTGTTTAGAGACTGTTGCATGTTCAAGTCTCAATTGGCTTTGTAATATTATGCCCAACCCTCCCTTTTTAGCGGCACCTGAGGCCCAATACACCGGGTCAATTCCCCCAGCCATCAATTGGCACTCCTCCCCCTTTTTTTTAGCCTTGTTTCCTGTATGATCATAATATCAAGGGCCACGGCGTGGCCTGGAGCTCATGGTGTAAAGAGGCAGAGACGCCGAGCTCCGGCCGAGGCGCCATATCCGGATAGTTTTTTGATGGTCAAATGGACACCATCAACTATAAAACGTAGCCACGGGGGTGTCGGAAGTGGCGCCCGTAACAGTGCTGCAACTTAGCAAGATAATCGGACCCAGTGCGGATGAGCAATCCCGCTTGAACTGACCGCCCCTCCCTGGGATGCATCCAAGATGGCGGCCGAGCCCTAAAATCGGCACCATTTCAAGAGGCAGACTTCTAAAACAGACCCAGGGGAGGCGCCAAAGCCGGAGGGAATACCACCCAGCCGCGGGAGTAGGAAAAGACTGTTGCAGACACTCGACTTCAGGAAACCCTGCCAGCGATCGAGGAGGCACAGAGAATTAGCAGGAGAGCACACCCGCGACTTCGCGTCGGAGCTGTGGGAGACCGCAGGCAAGCATCCCATCCGAGACTAGGCGTGCCAAGGAGAGGACGGACGCACCCGTGAGAACTGTGGTGAAGCTAACCCTGTGACACAAACCAGCTCCGAGAAGCGAAGGGAGGCAGCCCCTCCCACACAACCCACGAGCCATCCGGCCCCGGTGCGGAGACCGCAAGCACACCCAAGGTGAGACGGGCTGCGGGGCGGGCACACAGACGGCAGAGGCGCTGCGATAATCATACCCATTAACGCCTTGGCATGCACTAACTTTGCTGTGGGGAACCCCCCCAGAATCAACCAAAAGACATGGACAATAGGCCCTGAGCGTCCACAAGTGAGCACTAGGTCCTCACAACGGGAGTGTTCCACGCAGCACACTGAGGCACTGGGGGAGACACTGTAATACCCAAACCACCGCACCACCAGGGCCCGAGGGCAGTGAGATTGGCCCTTGGACAAGCAAAGGCCTCAATTAAATCAGGCCAGTGACATATGTCAGGACCTGAAACCCCGAGCACAGACTAGTATTGGACACCAGAGCCTACTGCCCCCGAAACACAATGTGCATCAAACCGCTGAAACCCCTCCATGTCCTCCAGGAGTAAGGGGAAGTCAACGACCATGGACACATGTCACCACCAAGACACAAGCCCCAACCCAATCCCCTTCCTCAACCCCCGAACTTTCGCAGGCAAAAGAAGGTGAGGCCAAAGACAGCCAAGTGCTAGAAGCTATAGCAGCACTACAAATATTTATAGACACAAAAATCGATGAAGTCAAGGCTGACATGCAATTTATGCACCAGGATGCCTGGAACCTAGCGGAAAGAGTGACTAACGCTGAGACAACCCTACAAGAAACAGCAGGAGACACCACAGACCTGAAGGCCAGAGTGGCAGACCTAGAGAAGAAAGTGGCCACGCTTGAGGCACAATCCGAGGAGGCAGAAGGGTGTGCCAGATGGGGCAATGTCAGAATACTAGGGGTGCCAGAAGGAACTGAAGGCTCAAACCCAACCGCCTACATAGAAGCCCTGCTACAACAGGAGATAGGAGCGGAGAAACTAACACAAGGCTTCGCAGTAGAAAGGGCACATAGGTCCCTCCAGAAGAAACCACCGCCAGGCTGGCACCCTTGTCCGATAATTGCTAAGATTCTTAATTTTCAAGACAGAGAAACCATTTTGAAACATTCCAGGGAGGGAGGGATCATAGAACGTGACACTTCCAAGATTGCCATCTACCCTGATTATACTCCAAATGTACAAAGGGCGAGAAACTCATTCGTACCAATTAAAGCCAGGCTCCGACTACTAAATTTGAAATATATGCTACTTTACCCATCAAGATTGAAAGTCATCTTCAAAGGTCGTGCGATATTCCTAGAGACTCCGGCAGCCGCCACTATTTGGATGGAGCACAATAACCCGGCAGACGGAAAGGATACACCTCCCCAAGAATGCTGAGGTGAAAACACAGAGTAACGTAGGGGACGAGCGTCCACCCCCTAACCCGCACTCCCAATGCAAACAAAAAGAAACCACAAGCCACAAACGCCATTTTCAAATTAGATTGCTAAATGGATATGGCCCTCGCTCGGCCTCCCACCGAACACACAGCACAACCCCCACGAACAGACCAGTACAGGCCAGCTGCCTGTACGACCTTGCTCGTACCTGAAACCCGAGATGGGTCCAGACGGCGCGAGAGCGCCTGAGCACCACAAGAAAAATCCAGTCGCTGGGCGCACCAGTTTTAGTTATGTTAATTAGTTCTGTTTGTTACACTGTCTTCAACTACAAAAAGCTGAGAGGCGCAGGGTAGGGCAACCTCAAGACCCAAAACCAAAAAGACTTGGGAACCTAAAGTAGAGACCCTCCAGCTGGAAGCGGAGACCACCCCGAAACACCAATGGGGACCAAAATAATAAAACCATGGCACCTACAAAATGGCAACACAACTTAAGGTGATGACATGGAATGTGAGGGGGATGGGCTCGTACTTGCGTAAGAATCGGATTCAATCCTACCTCCGCAGAAAGAAAGTCTCGATTGCAATGCTCCAGGAGACCCACCTCACGGAAGAAGCCACGTCCAAACTATCCGAACGATGGGCCGGACTTGGAAAAGGAGCGCCTTACTCCAAATACACACGGGGAGTCTTCACATGGGTGGACCCCAACGTACCATTCCAACTACTGTGATCAGAGGCCGACAAGGAGGGCAGGTATCTAATAATGTGGGAACAATTGAACACACTAAAATATGCTTGGTGAACTCCTACTTTCCACAGCATGGTAAACCCGCCCATCTCAACACACTATACGCAAAAATAGCACACCACCGAGAAGGGACGTTCATAAGGGGAGGCGACTTCAATTGTGTTAGAAACGGAGCCACCGACAAATCCGAACCGCCACAACAACCAAACAATGCTGCCACACAAGCGCTGAACAACACAATTGAGCACTTGAACCTGACAGACATCTGGAGAGAACACCACCCCACGGAGAGAAGTTACTCTTATTACTCATCCCTGCATAAAATACACACGAGGATAGACTACCTGTTCATCGACAGGGAACAACTTCCGCTAGCAGAGTCCACAGCATACCTAGGCAGATCGATCTCTGATCACTCACCCCTACTCATGCAGTGGAAACTCAAGGGGCCTAGGCCACCGATCCCTATGTGGAGAATGCCCACCACAGCACTCACCGACTACGAGTTCAGAGAGGACCTTGGTACCAGGCTGGAGGAATACATAGACACCAATAAAGGCACTGTGGCCAGCTGGGGCATGCTATGGGAAGCTATGAAAGTGGTGACACGAGGAGAATCGATAGCAGGACTGGGAGGTCTCCGGAAGCAACTTAAAAGAGAACTAGAGGAAAAGGAGGAAGAAATAACACACCTGGAAGCCAACAACAACGCCACAGCAGAGATGGAGACGAAACTGAAGGAAATTTGAGAAGAATGCCAATTGGCCTGGGAAAGACTAGCCAAGTTTGACTTCACAACATACACCGCCAGGGCACACAAAGAAGCTGACAAGCCAGGTAGACTGCTGGCCTGGCTGTGTAAGCGGGAACACCCAAGACACTTAGCAACCGAAATCACAGATGAAAGCGGAACAACGCACAATACGCAACAAGAGATCAATAATACATTTGCGGAATTCTACTCCAAATTATATGCCCACAACAAACAGGTACCCAGGGAAGAAATCAGGGCCACCCTAGAAAAAATAGAGCCCCCAAAAATGACCGCCGAACAAAGGGAGGCAAAAGACGAAGGGATAACTTCAGAAGACGTGACGGAAGCAATCAGATCACTTGCCACGTGTAAAGCCCCCGGCAGCGATGGCCTGCAACCAGAATTCTGCAAAGCTTATGAAGCAACCCTAACCCCGATATTACACGAGGTTTTCCTCGAGGCATATGAGACTGGGATCTTGCCCAACACCATGAAGGAAACGATCATAATCCCTATGCTTAAACCAAACAAACCAGCCAACGAATGTGATTCCTATCGACCACTAGCATTGTTGAATTATGATAGTAAGATCTTAACTACCATACTGGCCAAAAGGCTTGTGAGGGTGGTGGGAACCCTAGTTCACGGAAACCAGAATGGTTTCGTGCCAGGATGCAACACCACAGCCAACCTGAGGAGGCTTCAACACATTATGGCGGAAACCCTCGCAAGAGATGAAGACCTGGCAGTACTCTCGCTTGATGCCATCAAGGCCTTCGACTCCATATTTTGGGAGTGGTTGGTCGAAGTCCTGCGAGAATTTGGTTTCGGAGAAGGCTTCGTGAGATAGGTCAATGTACTATTTGCGAAGTAAGTTGTCTGTCCAACGCAGGCACCCGTATCCTTATACCGCTTTAGCCAATTAGCATACTGCGTACCACAAGGTCGCCCGCTGCCCCTCCCTACATCATAATGTTAATCCACTCCCCTTTGCACCTACCCCAATCTGTTTTCACAACCTGCAACCAATAACTAGCCTGCGATCTACCTGCCGTTGTACTTAGGTTGCTATTTACCTACTGGTGATCAATTGCATCTAACCTATATGCCTAACTGCCAATAGATCCCTGCTTCAGCCTGTCTCCTACCAGTGCTGGTTAGTTGTACTTAGCCTACTTGCCCAACTGCTAACTGTGATCTGCATTTGTGCACTACCTACCTGTGCTGGATAATCGTATCTAGCCCATGTGCCCAACTGCTAACTGTGATCTGCATTGGTGCACTACCTACCTGTGCTGGATAATCGTATTTAGCCCATGTGCCCAACTGCTAACTGTGATCTGCATTAGTGCACTACCTACCTGTGCTGGATAATCGTATTTAGCTAATGTGCCCCACTGCTAACTGTGATCTGCTTAAATGCACCACCTATCTGTGCTGGATAATCGTATTTAGCCTATGTGCCCAACTGCTAACTGTGATCTGCATTAGTCCATTACCTACCTGTGCTGGTTAATCGTGTTTAGCTTATGTGCCCAATTGCTAACTGTGATCTGCATTAGTCCATTACCTACCTGTACTGGATAATCGTATTTAGCCTATGTGCCCAAATGCTATATTGAACCCTGCTTCTGCCCATTCAGCCACTACCTATATAATGCTGGCTCTCCTGACTACCATCATGTTCCCTTTCTGCATAATGCCCCATTCCACACCGTCCACAAGAGAACACTTCATTAAGATTGATGAAGGCTTAGCCAGAGAGGATATCAACGACACTTCCCGATCCCCTGCCCCTCCCCATTCCTTCCCTCACTCCCTCCCTCCTTTCCCCACACACATTGTACCCTCCTACACTACGTCTGCCACCATTAAGAATACAGCAACCTTAGACATCCTGAGCCTCAATCCCAACCTTCCCACATACAAACACACTCATCGACAAAAGCACGATAGAACAACACCCATTCTGGTTATTGAAAGACTCAATAGACTCATGACTAGAACCAAAACGTCCCTCCTAGCCACTTCACTCACCAAAACACCCAACACATTCACCAAACTAGACACCACCCCTAACAATCATCAACACAAAAGCCTCCACAACATACCTCTCAAACACCAAACCAAGACCAAAACCATTGATCTCTCCCCTAACCTAGTTAACACACCACCTCCTGCCCCCAACTCTACCCTCAAAGGTGCACTCATCAACGCTCGCTCACTAGGAGCCCATGCAATAGAAATGCATTACCTTATTGAGGACCAACATCTTGAAATGTTGGTAGTCACCGAAACCTGGCTACACCCAGCTGCAGGCCCACTATTAGCTCTTGCTATTCCCCCGGGCTTTAGTATCTTCGGAACAGATAGGACAAACACTCAAGGAGGCAGAGTCGCCATAATAGCCAGAACCACCCTGGAAATCAGAGACTGCCCATTAGAACAAATACAGGGTTACAAACTCCTACTACTAAAGTATACATCTAATCCCAAAACCACCACCAACTTATTGGTAGTATACAGATCACCTAACAAAAACACCCACCCCGATCTGGACATCCCTCTACTTCTAACTCCCTTCATCAAGCCCAAAACCAAATGCATAGTCCTTGGTGACCTCAACCTAGGATACAATAATCCCCTAGACCCTGATGCACTAACCTTCCATACAGCCATGTCAGAAATGAACTTCGCACAACTGATAAACAAACCAACCCACTCCAAAGGAAGAACCTTGGACTGGCTCCTCACACTCAACTCTCAAGTCGCCATCGACTCCATCCTCCCTGTCAAATGGTCAGATCACTTTGTAATTAACTTCACAATAGACAACGCTAGCATAGACCACATCACTCCTAAAAAACCAGACACTTTTGAAACCAGAAATATTAAAAAGCTCTCATCTGACGACCTCACTCCAGCCCTCAGTGCAGCTCTAGCCAACACAGTACAAGGTACCAACAACCCTGGCTACCTAGCAGAACAATACCAACAAAGCCTTGCCCACACCATTGACCTACTTGCTCCCATCACCACCAAACCCGTAAACCAGACGAACGATCCTGCTTTTGGTTTAATGAGAAACTAGTGTCCCTAAGACGTATAAACAGATAATTCGAACACCTCCATAAGAAAAACAACACCCCAGAATCAGCATTAGCCTTTGCGGAAGCCAATAAAAAATACAAAACAGCAATAATCACCCAAAAAGCCAATGCCTTCAACCTTCGTATTACCAATGCGTCCTCAGACAGTAAAGAACTGTTCACCATCTTTAGAGAGCTCTAAAACCCCTGTCAAACTACAGCACCTACCAACACTAGTCAAGACTGGTGCCCTACCATACAAAATGCCCTTTCATCCAAAATCCTACTACTGCAAAACAAAATTGATAGTAAAAAAAACACTCCTAGCAGATAAAACTCCACCCACCATAGCAGTGACCCCAACAAACACGACTCTTGGCCCCCCATTTCAATTCACACCAGTTTCTCACAAAGAAGTACCAGACACCATAATGAAACTTAAAGCCTCCAACTGTAAAGAAGACCATTTCCCCTCCCACCTAGTGAAACTCTGCGGCCCCACCCTTACACCGATCATCACCGAATTCATCAACGCCTCTTTCCTCACTAACACAGTCCCCACTAGCATCAAAAAAGCTTGGGTGACACCCCTTCTAAAAAACAACATTGGACCCATCAATACCCACTAACTACCGACCTATTACAACTGTCCCATTTCTCCTAAAAATAATCGATAAAATAGCCTACTCCCAAATACAAAACCATCTGGAACACTACCAACTGTTAGGAGATCAACAGTCAGGTTTCCGCCCTAACCATAGCACAGAGACAGCCCTCCTTGATCTGAAGATCCAAATGGATGACACCAGAGAAGCAGGTATACTCTGCCTACTAATGCTTCTGGACCTCTCAGCGGCCTTTGATCTGGTCGACCATGATAAACTCTGTAATACTTTAGCTAACAACTTCAACCTAGCTAAGAACGCCACTGACTGGATCAAATCATTCTTGGCAGATAGGACCTCCAGAGTATCCATCGGCAAAGAATCAGCAGACCCTGTGCCAGCCCCCGCAGGCATTCTGCAAGGCTCTTGCCTACCCCCCACTCTGTGTAATGCCTATACTAAGCTGCTATTCGCAGCCTTGGATGCCATGGGTGTCATCTATACCAACTTTGCTGATGACACCCAAATCCTCATCCCACTCTCAGGTAATTATGAACAAGACTCACTAATGATCAACCAAATCTACTCTCTCATACAAAACTGGATGGCCAACAACAGCCTCTGTCTAAACGACGACAAAACAGAGCTCCTCATATTAGGTTCCTCTGCCAAAATTGATGCCCTCGAGCCTGTCTTTAAATCATTCACCATTGACGGCACCACGATCGCCGTATTCAAACAAGTCAAGACCCTTGGAGTTTACTTAGATGCCACCTTAACTATGTCAAAACAAGTAAACACATTAGCCTCATCCACAACTTACACTTCTAAACTTATCTCCCTTAGTCGCAAATTCCTCTCAGCCAACAACTGTGTTACACTAGCCAGAGCTCTTATAATCTCCAAGCTAGACTATTGTAATATCCTCTTCCTTGGTGTGATGCTGGAAATGCATCGGAGGGACAGGGCCTCCGTATCCTTGTCCTTTACTGCCTTTTTATCGTGTGTTCCATCCTATTTTCCGCGCAGGAGTTCATGTGGGACTCCTGGCGGTGCAGCTCTCTCTCTGTTGGTTTGGTGAACAGACCCGTGGGATACCCTTATGGCACCCATGGGTGGGGGGGTACAACCCTGTGCCCCTAGTGTATGTTTTTGGGCACCTGTGGGTGGCCCGCAGAGCAGGTTATGGGCTGGAGGCAGCTCTATGCTGAATTTGATAGGTGCGCTGAGTATCCATCACTTTGGGATACCCAGGCCCTGCCATTGGAATCAGTTGATTCCTGATGGAAAACAAGATGGCCCCTGTGGCCTCTTGCTGTCTATTACCTATTAACTTGTTTTCCCAAAGTCCTGGGAAGCCCTGACTCTGTCCCTTCCCCCTGACTGGCTGTTGGGTGGAAGTTCCATATATGGTGTTGTTGTGAAGTCCAGTCCAGACTGACTGGAGCCTTCCCAGTGTCTGTATGATGTGGGTACACCCTATGGGTGGGACCTGGGTGAATGGAGTGTGTGACCAATATGCACTTCTTGTTGTGGCTGTCTGGTTTCTGGTATGCGAGACAAAGACTGAGACAGCCGTGCCCGAAACTGGCCTGAATGCAGTGTGTAGTGTTGAATGGCTGGGTACTTGTCCCAATCCACATTCCTTGTTGTGAGTGTCTGAGAGGGAGGAGGATGGCCTGAATGCACTGTGTGCCTGATTGGCTGACTGACTGCATGAATGCCCTTCTGTATGATTGGCTGCTGAGCGTGACCCAGCAGTGTGGATGAGAGACAAGATAGTATATCTGGGGACCTCTCACCACTGGAAATTGTTCAGAAGCGTTCAGAAGCTGTGTCTACACTTTAAGAGTAACTGGAACTGCTGATCCTCGACGCACAGCTGGAAGACGAAGACTTGCTGTTGCATTTGCTTCGACCTGATCTGAAAGCTGCCGAACTCGTTCAAGACTGATCCAAGAGAGGACCAGGTAAGGCACCCTCTTCCCGGGCTCCGAGGGACTATCGAGCACCGCTACCCTTTGCCGAAGCTCCCTGGAAGTCAGACCCTCAAAAGGCTGCCGACCCGAGACGGGACCGCTGAGGAGAACAAAGCAAAGTACCCGGACTTTGCCGCTGGCGAAGTCCATTGCCGTCGACCAGGGTTCGCAGGTTTGTGTAACCGCTGGAGGCCCGTTGAAGTTGTTTTGCCCAGCTTTGGGGACCACTTAACGCCGTGCCACCGACGACCGGAGCTGCCCGCTCCTTTGCCTAAGAACATTTGAATCCAAGGACTACCTTGTCCGCAATGTCGACCGCTTTGTCCTGCCGGAGAAAGTCGAGGACGACCAACGCGCGGAGGAGAATCTGCCGGTGGGTTTCCCACCACCTGAAGGCCACAAAGACTTCGACGACTCAACGCCCTTGTTGGGCCACAGTTCTTCTCAAACTCTTTGCGGTCCTGAACAATCCGTCGCCGAGGTGCCCCGCACACCTCATCCTCGCAGGACGTCGCTGACGAGCACCGCCTGGATCGACATCGGGGTCTCGGCACCCTTGAACTTCTCATCGCCGCCGTCGATGACAAGTTCACCATCTTCGACGCCCTTCGACGATCCGTGGCTCCTGCTTTAAAGGGAGTCACTCAAGAAGGATCCTTTGACGCGTCTTCGAAGAACTCTACTCCACCAGGTACATTGGGGGGGTAAAACCTTAATAGGAGGAAATAAGGCTATTGAATAATATATGGACTGGGCTTGTGCTATATATCTTTATTTTACAGGTTGCCCAGGTGGGGGGGATCTCCACACAGAACTGTGTCTATCGGTAGAGGCCAGCATTCTGCCTATTGTTTCAACCATCTTACGTTCCTTCCTATCTCTATTGCTGGTTTCCTCGTTATTGATCTGTGTGACATTTTAACCATACAGTTGATGCACTTTAATGAGATTTGATAACATTGGTGGTACCACTTTAGAATTGCATATATTTATCATTGTTGATTTCCAAGTACAAAGTGCGTTATTGTGATCGTGTACATACCTTTGAATATTAATTATATAAAGACTGTGTTTTCAGTAATACAGTGTGTGGACATTCCTTTGTGGGGGTTCGGGGACTACACTATACTTAAGAACCAGCCTGCATCACCTCCTGAGAAGCTAGGCCTTGATTACTCGACTACGTTACCAATAATAGAGAATCTTGGCTGGGGTCCTCTGTGCCTCTCCTCTACCATATAGAGAGCGGAAGTACAGACACCCCCCTCCAGTCTTTACACTTGGCACCTCCAAATCCAATCTAGCCAAACTTCAATTTATGCAGAACAAAGCCTTCAGAGCGGCCCTAGGCATCAAAACATCTGAACATATCTCCAACACCAGAAGAGACCACCACTGGCTCCCCATCCAAACCAGAATCCTATTTAAAACCTTGAGCATCACACATAAATGCATGGCCAACAAAGCCCCCAAATACCTCAACAACACAGTCATGAAGAAACCCCAGACCAGACTTCTCAGATCCAATAAGAACGCACACCTCGAAATCCCAAGATACAAAAGAGAGAAAGTGGGGGTAGCAGCTTTAAAATTCTGGCTCCCAGACACTGGAACTCTCTACCCGCCAATATTATGAATTAAACATCTTTCCCAAAATTCAAAAGTTCTTTGAAAACCTGGCTATTCAACGGGTACTAACTGAACCTAGAGAACTATCTTGCTCTAACTAATTGTACATATCTGACTGTAATGTATATAATTGTCTGTTTGTTCCTGTGTATCTCTGTGTTCACATTTAAGATTGCATTCTCGCAATGTCTGTAACTACGCCGTGATACCCCCGGGTCTGGGCGTATAACAAATGCAATACAATAAATAAAATAAAATAAACTATACAATGCATCTGTGGCCAGAGTGAAAACTGGGGGCACAATGTCAAAACTCTGGGCGATACAGAGGGGAACTAGGCAAGGATGCCCGCTATCACCGATGTTATACATCCTAGGTCGCGAGCCGATAGCCATTTACTTCAGAAAACAGTACTTTGATGATGGTTTAAAACTGAGCAGCGAGCACTCTATAATATCACTGTACGCTGACGACGTCCTCCTATACCTGATAGACTTGCAAATCAACACACAGGTTGCATTAGACATTCTCGACAATTAGGCAAGCTATTCGGGGATTCGATTCAGCAGGCAGTAATCCTGTTGATTTCCACTGGCCAGACTCAGGGACCTGGAGGAAACTGACATACCTGTAATCGGAATAAAGTGGCAGCCTGAAATGTTCCGATACTTAGGGGTCAATATAAAGCACACGTCAGAGCTTACTCATGAATGCAACACAGAGGTTGTAATGAGAGGACTGCGTAAATCCATGAAATTCTGGTCTAAGCTCCCACTCTCGATGATGGGCAGAGCATCTATTATCAAAATGATAGTTCTCCCACGATTCCTGTACTACTTTGTAAATATCTGCCACTACATTAGATCACCCTTCTTCAGGAAACTCGAGGTACTAATTAAGGACTTCCTATGGGGACTGACCAGGCACAAACTTCCCTTAACAATCCTCACACTACCATGCAAAGAAGGAGGGATTCAACTTCCTGACCTCAAGATGTACTACTTGGCGGCGCAGCTCAGCCACGTGACGAGATGGCTTCCGGACGAACCAACTGCCGAGACTGAATTACTGCGACAAACACCTTCCTCGCTGTTCCCTAAGGAGATACTATGGAACCCAATGATCCAAACGGAAGATACCCCTATGATCGCAAAACTAGACAGGCAGATATGGTCCAAAACCTGCTCAATGCTGCACTCGAAACACCCCTATTCGCCCAATACCCCCATACTGGCAGACGCGTGCAAAAATCTGATAGACCTCCCAGTGATGAGAAGCTGGGAAAGAGTCGGGATCTACACATGGGGAGACATGTTTGAGGACGGCAAATTCAGGGACTTCGAATCACTACAAGCACTGGAAGGACTCCCGAGTGGCCAGTTCTTGTGGTACCAACGAGTCAAGCACATCGCTAAGAAGAAATGGAACGAATGGCCTGAGGAACCCACCCCATAACCTCTCCTACAGGGGATGCACGACCTCACAGACGGCTGGAAATCGGTTGCCCGGCTGTACAACCGACTGATGGACAAACCCAACCCCAGAAGTGCAGCACTGAAAGAAAAATGGGAAACGGACTTGGAAGTTACGCTGACCGAGGAAGAGTGGGAGAGAGCATTACTTTATCCCAAAGAAGTGTCCAGGAGTATCAGATTTAGGCAAATACAACTAAACGTCCTACATAGGACCTACATGACCCCGCAGAGAGTGGCCAGCTTCAACAAGCAGGCCTCCTCAAAATGCCCCTGGTGCGGCAATGACAACACAGACTTGATCCACATGACGATGAACTTTTGGTCCAAAGTAAAACAAACCTGCACAGATGCGGGGCTAATCAGATACAACTGGGTCCCCAAAGAGTGCCTACTAGGCACACACTCCAGAGTAAGCAAGTAAAAACACATCGTCAAACTGATGGACATATCCTGCATCCTTGCAAAGAGAACTATCGCAATGGCATGGAAATCACCAGGGGGCCCAAGACACGAACGCTGGATCAGAGAGTTGGAGAGATGGACAGAAGCTGAAACCAAAGCCTGGCAGGAAGGGTCCACTGAAGGGGAAGAAGGCATAAATGACACGCTCGAATCATAGAAAGCCCTCCTGAGGGATATACACTTCGCAGCTGACCACAAGCCCCCATGATTCACACACCCCTCCCAATAAGATTGAGAAAATATTCAACCAAACCATCAGTGGTAACCTTCACAGGACCTCCCAATACCCGAACTGCCAGTCCTCTACGCCCTCCGCCTACACTGAAGAACAGATATAACACATTATAGTCTGAAGACAGTTCCGGTAATTGTTTCTTCCGTTGTTATTTGTTATCTGTTTTTAGTTGCATGAAAAAGGAAAATACATTTTGCTATGCCTAAAGCCTATTACATGATAAGACCTAGCTGTCTGCCTATAAGCAAATGACAATTGAATACTGTACAAAAAAAAAATAATAATAATATCAAGGGCCACATCGCAGAATTCTCGTATAACCAAGGCCCTCTTTGTGGGTGAGTTTAGGACTTAAACATTCAGAGATCCCATTTTTAGCCCTAAATCCCACCTCCTCTCCTCAGTCACCTTGTCCACTGGCCCCTACTCGTGTTCCCATCGGCTTGTGTGTCCCCCCTCCCACTTTGGAGTGGTAGCCAATACTACCACATTGCTATTCGGCTCAGTGTCCCTCACTTGCTGCCCCTTCTGCTCCCCCCAATAACTTCTGTTTATCCTCCCCAATACAACCACGAGCCAGAGAAGCACCTGATGGTAAACATCCCTTTCCGCCACCCTTCACCCACCTTACGGTTTCTAACCCTTTGGGCTATCAAGAAGCCCCAACAACTGGCCAGGGCGACCTGGGATGCCCCGCACCTACGATGTTATGCAACATCTAAACACAAGAACTCTGAGCAGCGAGCCCCATTAATTTTCACTTCTATTTAAACAGCTCATCAATGTTGTCACTGGTACCCCTTTCATACACCTCCTGTCAGCGGGGGAAGGATGGTCGAAACACGTGTCGGCTGTGACCGCATTAAAATCACCATTCACACCATTGGATGGCTGCACTTTGCTTATTTTGAAGATGTTTTAGCGCATATATCAACAATAAGGACTTGATTATTTGAATATTGAGCCTTTTGCACAGTATAACTGAACAAACCATACTCTCATGGCAGTAACTACTGGAGGAACCCAGGGGAACCTCCTGTGCAGTTCATGCTGCATCGGACTACCTACAATTTGTGAAAATTGTGCGCACTTCAACCTGTCACTCCCCTTTTCCTGCTTACAGTTTGTGAGAGGATGCGCCCAAAGTCCCTCACTTCCTCTCAGCCACCCTGCACTTGCATTTTAGGGCGGCGAGGTTGGAGTTGTACCAAGAGTTGCACTTGGAAGTAGGCTTCAGATGGATTCTCATGAAAGGGGCAAGGATGTCCAGAGTTTTGGCGATGGAAAGATGCAGTTTAGAGAGTGCTGAGTCAGCCGCAGGAGAAGGAGGACAAGAGAAGGTAGAGGAGATGGTGTCCACTGACATTCGCTTCATGGGCCGAATGACTGAGAAGGAAGGTGGCAGTGCTGGGGTAGGCTTTGCTTGAGGAGCAAAACGTTTCAGGTGAGAGCAGAGCACAAAGTGGTCAGTCGAAGAGAGCAGAGTGGTAAGAGAGATAGTGAGGGGGATGTCTGAGGAGATGAGAACATCCAGGGTGTGTCCAGCAGAGTGGGTCGGACCAGAGGGAGGATGGAAAGGGAGAGAGAGTCGCATAGGTTGCGGAAGAGTCCAGAGGAGGGATTACAAGCATCCAGGTGGATGTTGAGGTCTCTGAGGAAAAGTTCAGAGGTTGAGGCAAGGAGGGACAAAGAGAGGTCAGCCCATTCTGGGAGGAAGAGGGTGGCCTGGCCAGGTGGCCTGTAGATGTCAGAACGGCCCTGAGAGATAGTGAGCCTGTAGACTAGGCATTCAAAGGAGAAATAGGCCTGTGTAGGAATGACAGAGGCAGGGACCCATTCCGGGAAGATCAGAGCCACTCCACCTCCAGGCTGGTTGGGTCTGGGCTGAGAGAGGATCTTGTAGCCATCAGGGAGGAGAGTGTCAAACTTGTGATAGAGCTGGCTATGAACCATGTCTCGGTTAGAGCAAGCACATCCAGATCAAGGAAGTGGCAGCTGTCAGAGGAATGTTTGACAGCAGAGTGAGACTTGAGAATAGCTGCATGGTGCAGGTTGTCACATTTGAAAGACTTCTGGAGTGGGGTGTAGGAGTGAGGTACACCCAGCGGCGGCAGTAGAAAGGCCAGAGAGTGGGCAGAGGCAGTAGACAGAGGTGGCATAGTGGCCAGAGAGGTGTTGGAAGGAGTGGGAGGAGAAGGGAGGAAATTGATGAGACGTTGGAGATGCCTATCACGAAGGAAGAGATTGAGATGGACCATGACGGTACCATTTAGATAGACATTGATGATGGTCTTGGAGGAATGGAAGGGGGCCACTAGGACCACCCACCGGGTGCCACAATGAACAGGAGGATGGGGAGAAAGGAGAGAGAACATGGTCCATAGGTCTGGAGAGGGAACGACAAAGAGTATGTCGGTGAGAGCCTGTCTGGAGGAAGCGCTGATGTGGGTATCAGCGATAGGGAGGCCTGGGTTGGAGACCAGGATATACCTCTTGAACCTTTTGTTCTAGACTTAGTGAGAGGGGTAAGGTAGGAGATAGAGTAGCAGTTTGAGAAGATAGGAGAGATTGACAGCACCATAGGGGGTGCAATGGGGCAAGAGGGGTAGGGAAGGGTGTGTGGGGGAAAGAGAAGCACAGCCCACAGTCATGACTAACAGAGGGCACCAGCGGGGGTGGGTTCACACAGAAAGAAGTACACAGAAGGCAGCAAGCAGGCAACATACCACAGGGAACACTGGGGCAGCAAGGACAGAGGATAGGGGGACTGCGTACTGCAAAAAACACTCAGATGCGACTTTCCTAAAAGGAGGGTCAAAGGCCTACTTTTAACACAACAGAAATGCAAAAACACCCAGATACGATTTTCCTAAGGCATCGTTTAAAAAAAATGTTTTTATTGATTTTGTTACCCACATTAGTCCAACAAGTAACATGTAAGTAATGCTACATCAGATGGCACATACGCTGTAGAACATTACAAGGTCTGAATAACATTTCCTGAAATGAAACATATCAAGAAACTTTGCATTTGTAGGACGTGACCCTTATGGGTACTATTTGCTATTGATTAACTTTTGGTAGCTAAGGAGAAGAAGATTCTCCCCCCACCCCTCCCCCCCGCAACAACCTACCCTTCACATCTGGGAAAAACTAAATCTTTAATTCAAGTATTGTTCATTGTATGCTTCATTTCAAAACACAGCTTGCTCTTCTGATCTAGCTATCTACATTTCAAGGAAAAGAATCACTGGTACACCTTTTTGTACAACCAAGACCCACATATCTAAATGGATAGTGTGATCTTTCAAACATTGTTGGGTCACCTTTCACATATTACAGCACTGCCTGCATGTATTTTTCTTTATGCGCAGAGTGATACTTCAGGAAGGGTAGCCATGTGATATCTATATAGGAGTGTGATTCCAGCAATGCAGCTGTGATGCTCCCCATCTGGTATATCTCGTAAGCTTTTCTCAACCATTCCTTTTTTGTGGGTCGCGTGCTGCATTTCCAACAAATTGTGAGGCAGACTCTTGCCGCCAGAAGTATGTTTCTAGGCATGTATGACAGCACTGTGTTTGTCCCCTCTGCGTCTGTTTCTATCGCGAATAACATTAATAATGGGGATACGTTTCTATGAAACCCATCGATGGCTCGCATCCAACCCAAAATTTCCTTCCAGTATGTCTGAACTTTCTGACAGCTCCACCACTGGTGCCAGTAATCACAGAATTCGGGGTAACCTCTCCAACAATACGGGGTAACACCTGGATACATTTTGCCTAATATTTGCGGGTTAGGTGCCATTCTAGTAGTCACCTTCCATTATGCATCTTGTACTGCATGGAGATCGAAGTGGACCAAACCACTCTGTATGTCACTGCCCAGGTTTCTCGTCTGTCTTGTAAGCCCAACTCTCCCTCCCATCTGGTTTGTGTGCCTGGTGTCCGCATATGGCCCATGTTAATCAAGGAGGAGTATAGCTTTGCAATTAACTCTCTGGAGCCGTGGCATTCGTTCAGAGCGTGTTCCCAGGGAATCAGTGACCGTGAGGGACTCGCCCTAATATGGGTTCAGTAATGCACTCCTCAGTTGTAAGTATTGCAGCAGAGGAATACCAATGCCCTGCTGGGCTAATTCTAAGTCAACTTTTGTCACAAAGGCGCCATCCTTCCACATCTGCCCTGCCCTTACCAGAACGCCCTCATATTGAGGCTGAAAGCGGATTGGATCAACCAACCGGTCTCTTATGGGAGAGGCCCAAATGCAGCTAAGCGGAGATGGCTATGTTGTCACTCCCTGCATACTCTGTGATGGATGACAAAGGGATCACAAACTGCAAGTATTGGGTGTTCACGGATTCTGCGAGGCATGAAACCATGAGGGACCCATAACCATTCACCCAGGATGACCGGGGAGAACAACCCATTTTCAAGGCCTACCACCTGCTTTTCTATATTTTCCCAAAGGTGGCCTAAAAGTATGTGTAACTGTGATGCTCGATACTATTCACAGATATCTGGGTAGCTCACACCACCCTTATCTTTAGGTGTTATCAATGTATTGTATGATATCCGAGGCTTCTGGTTAGCCCACAGAAACGTCAGTAATGTTCGGTTTACCTCTACATGAAACGGTTTTGGGATTACAACTGGGAGTGATTAGAACAGAAACAACAAACTTGGTAGTAAATCCACTTTAATGGTGTCCCACAGGGGTAGGAAGTTTGCACCAAACTAATGTAATAGCTCTTTTGTGATCAAAACTCCCAAATACTTCATTCCTTCGGTTTGTAGTTGGAATCCCCAATCCACCCCTAAATGACCTGGAAGGGCAGAGGTTTGCTTCAATGTCAGCGCTTCTGTTTTTTTAAAAATTAGCACGAAACCCTAGTGTGCCATATTTTGCAAGAGTTGTGTAGAGGGCTAAGATAGACACGGTTGATTGGGTTATGTATGCCATAATGTCAACAGCAAATAATGCACGTTTATATTCATGCCCAAACCTAACTAACCCTCTTATCTGGACATTTGCACGGATAGCCTGTGCAAGTGGTTCTAAGACTAGGGCAAACAAAAGGGGAGTCAGGGGGCAACCCTGGTGCGTGCCTCGAGTCAAAACAAAGGTCCCGGATGTAATACCATTAACCACTACTTTAGCGTCTCGATAGAACGCCTGAGCCCAGTTATACATTGTTGGCCCAACCCTACCCATTGCATACTACGTGCAGAAAAGGCCATTACACCCTGTCGAATGCCTTCTTTGTATCAATCGACAGCAGAGTAGGACAATCACTGAGGTCATTAACGGAGGCTATCAGATCCAGGGTTTTACGAATATTATCGGCACTCTGTCTGCCCTTAACATATTCAACCTGGTCTGTATGTACTAATTGAGGTAAGACCTGGGAGAGCCGGCACGCCAAAACACTTGCGTAGATCTTGGCATCGATGTTTATTAGTGATATGGGACGATATGAGGTGCCTTCTGTGCCATCCTTACCCTCCTTCGGAATAACTATAATTCGAGACTCTGTAAACGACATTGGAGTTTGACTGGTTTCTAAAATTGTATTGCAGATTTTCACTAAAAAAGGAGCTAAAGAGTTACCATAGGCTTTATAAAAGGCCGGCGTGAACCCGTCCTGCCCTGGTGCCGAGCCTACTTTAAGCTTAGATTTTGTGCTTTGGACTGCTTCAATAGTTATTGGGGCATTTAGTAATACTAGATTATTATTAGCTAGCAGAACGTGAGGACATTTTGTATCACACCATGTCTTCTTCTGAGCCTCCTCCCTCAGTAGTGTATAAGGAAGTATAAAATCGGGCAAAGCATTTAGTGATCTCAACCGGATTAATCAGTTCTCCCTCATTCTCATCTTTAACCTTATGTACAGCCCTGTCTGCTCTCTGACTTTGCAGGCATGCAGCCAGCATTGTATGGGCTTTGTCACGCCTCTCATAAAATGTTTGCATCAGCAACCGAAGCTGGATTAACACTTTGGTGTGCCATATGTCGCTCAATTCTTTCCGGAGCATTCTAATATTTGTCAGAGTTTCCTCTTTGAGGGCGGTTTGAGTTTGAAGGAAAAGTTCCTTCCGTTTGATTTCTTTTTTTTTAATGCTGATTCCTTCAACAGCCTAGTTCTGTTCCTAAACGCCACCTCTGCTATCAGGACATCCCGGAATGCGGGTTTAGCTGCTTCCCATACTCTACCTAATGTGATTTCACCCCTGTCATTGTTTATATTTACCCCTCCACTGGCTCCCAGTCGGACGAAGAGCCACCTTGAAGATCCTATGCATCACTCACTGTGCAGTGCACAAGAGCGGCCCATTATACCTGCAAGGAAAGCTTAAACCTTACCTCCCACCGCGCTCCCTAAGATCAAGCACTGCCCTCCTTTAAGTGATCCCTACCACTAACTCTGCCAGGATTGCAGGGTCCGCTTTCTCAGTCTTGGCCCGACTGTATGGATCTCGCTGCACCCACATATTTGACACACCCAAGACTATATGACATTCCGCAAAGTACTAAAAACGTGGCTCTTTCCATAACACCGACCTCAACCTTAAGTAACGATTGAATTTCCAAGATACTGAAAGTCTAAATACTATGTGACCCAACCATGTCATCAACGAACACGAACATTGATTCAGCCTTAGACAACCCTATCCCTGAATACAGAATAACAGATCCCCCCCTGGGCCATCACTCGTCCCAAGCTGTATCCCAAGCCCATTGGCCTGTGCTGTCCCTCTTTGTCCCTGCCCAGTATCCACATGAGATTGCTGTGTACCCTCTGGCCCAGTACCACCGCTATATGCCCCATCCGCTCCAGCCATACCGCCTTGGTGCCTGTGTCTCACTGTCCCCCCTCCTTTTAGCCCCCGTGTTATATACCCAACACCTCTATGCCCCTCTAGTCCCATCGACAACACATCTATTCCCTGTGATGTCGCTTTGTGCCCTGTGTGTCACTGATTACCCTGCCTCCTGCTTCCGTGATGTCGCTATGTATCCCTCTCTATTGCCCTCCCCTCTAGTCCCCGTGATGTCGCTGTATGTCCCAAAGCGCGCATGTGCCACTGTGTTCCTGACTGCTCTCCCACATCATTATGTATCACTCTAGCCCCTCCATCTTGTCACAGTAAGCCACGCCCTCCATCTCTGTGTATACCCCTACCCCCTACTCCCGTGATGCCGCTATGTAACTCTCTGTACTGCACCCCTCTGCTAGTTCCTGTGATGTTGTGTTAGGGAGAATTCTCTCTTTAGGCTGAATTTCCTAACCTAGTGAGTCCCCCAGCAGCTTTGCTGGATTTCTGGAGTTTGTTTTTTTCTCCTGCCAAGCGTGAGACTCTTTTTCTCCCACTCTTGGACATGATTTATGGTGTTCCTTTGACTGTTAATGTGTTTTATGAGCTATGGGGTCCTTTACTCCATAGGGTCTCATGTGTGTTTACTATGTGTGTTACACAGCACCCTCCGTGCAATAACACAGGGGTGTCATAGTGACACCCCACCATAGACTCCATACCCTGGGACTGACTACTGTCTCCCAGGGCATGTAAAGTCACCATTGGCTTTACTAGTCCCAAATTATGAAGAGAAACCAGTACAAATCATCATATTGTGGACGTACTGGTCGGGGCAATTCGATTGCCCCGGGGTCTCTTAGTCGAGGGGGCACGTCTCCGTCCCCCCTGATTGAGTTTTGGCTGGTGGCAGTGGATACTACTTTTTATATTTGACCGTGAATATATCTCTATGGGATTTTCCCATTGTTCGAGGCTACCAACTTTAATTATTTAATTCTCATAGCCTCGAACATACCGCCGGTTTATTTATTTAATATTAATTCGCCGGTTGGTATTTTTTGCCAGGACTCGATTCTAAAATGGCGTTTGTGTTCTCTTTTGTGACTCCAACGCAAGTCGAGCCCTTTGTTCCACGTTTTGGCGGGCTTCTCCACAGAAGCCTCCAAAAGTGGTGCCACTCTGTCTGGGTACCAAAGGGAGTGTAGGAGGGGGTTTAGGCACCCTGGACTGAGTTACCTTGGTAACTCAAGTCGCACTCTTGTGTGATTGGCCCAAGTGGTGAGCCGGCCGGCTCAACACTTAGCATGTTTGATTGATAGCTAGGCTGAGTGAATGGGGGTGTGCTGCATAAAAGCAGGGCTTTGGGGACTGGAACTTCCGAGGTCGCCACAGGACCTGAGAATCCGACTAGGGAGAAGCTGACCCGACCTACCACGACGACACCACCGGTGGAGCCCTGCGAAACCGACTCACCACTTCCCGAAGACAGAGAAGATCTCCAGGCTGGAGAGGCTTCTTCCCCTGTCCGGTGGGCACAACCAGTTTACCTTCTTCTCTTCACATCCCAGGCCGTCTTGTGGTCGAATTGCCCGTGGCAAGCACCCCGGCAACCGGATAGCCACTTACCACTTGACCGCGAATAAAAGGACCGCTCCTTTTACCTGAGAACTCCATGGCTGGTTTCTTCCCTGGCAGTGCAACTAACTCCTGTCTTCCTCCCCGACGAGATCCTCTCTTCCCCCGGACAAAGCACCGACTTGCATCTGCTGCCAGGAACAACTGCCCCGCTGGAGTATTCTCACCACTTTAAGGTACCGTGTTCGCCAGGCCTCCCTTTCTAAAGATTGCTACAAGGTAATAATAACCCCTTAACCTTCTGGACTGGGCTGGCCACCTTGACCCTCTAACTGGTCCCTTTCTTTTGGTCCAACTCTTTTTGAACTTTGCAAGACTCTTGTGCACTGCAACTGTGTGACCTTGGACACATTTCGTTTTGATCCTCTTAAAGTGGATCCGACCTACTGAACTCTAAAAACTCACGGTTTTACTTTGCCTTCCTCTCTTGTTGTGTTCTTAAAAAAAGTGCTGGGATCTGTTTCAATTTATACTCTGCTTTTCTCTCCCTTTTAAAACGAATTATTAGAGTGCCATCTGCGTTAAGCGCTCACCGCTGTCTGAAAATAAGTGGGGCTTTACTAAAGTATTGTCTAATATTCTTTTAAGGGAGTGTATATCTTTTAGTGACCGTGTTTTTGAATTGCTTACTATTAGTGCCTGTGTGTTTTTCTAGATGTGGTTTTAAATAAATAATTATATCTCTTTTACACCAAGCTCTGGTCAGTGTTTACTTGTTCTACTGTGGTCTTTTGACCTATTGTGAATACTCTGTATACTGCCTAACTCTTCTTGAGGGAAGTCTGACTGCTCAGCCACAGCTACTAAGTGAATCTGTGCGGTACAGACTGCTACCAAGTGGGTTTACTGCCAAACACCTGTAGTCTTAAATCTTTTGCAGTGGTCCCAGAGGGAACTGCACAGGTTTCTGCCTAACATGTCGCTGTATGCCCCACTGCGCCCGTGTGTCGCTGTGTTCCCTGCCTCCTTTCCCCATGTCGTTATGTATCCCTCTAGCCCCTCCGTCCTGTCACTGTAAACCCAGCGCTCTGTCTCTGTGTGCCCCTTTGTGCCTGTTTTGTCACTGTGTACCCCTGCCCTACTGTTCCCGTAATACCGCTTTATATCCCTCTGCGTCGCCCACCCCTCGAGTCCCCATGATCCCGCTGTCTGCCCTGCTGTGCCTGTGTGTCACTGTGTACCCTGCCTTCCTGTTCCCCATGATGTCGCTATATATTCCTCCAACCCCCGTCCTGTCGCTGTTAGCCCAGCCCTCCGCCGCTGTGTGCCCTTTGTGTTGCTGTGTTCCCCAGCCCTCCTGCCCCATGACATCGCTATATATTTCCCTATATAGTATCCCACCACCTCAAGTCCATGTGATGTCGCTGTATGCCCCTCAGTGCCCGTGTGTCGCTTGTACCCTGCCTTCTTGGCCACCCGTCCTGTTGCTATGAACCCATCCTTCCAGTCGCTATGTATCCCTCTGGCCCCTGCACTGTCACTGTAAGCCCAGCCTTCTAGTCCCTGTGATGTCCCCGAGTGCCCCTACCCCTCCAGCTCCCGTGTTGTCACTGTGTACGCCTGCCCCTCAGGCCCTGCCACCGTAAACCACTTGCCCCTGTGATTGTATGCCTAGCCCGCTAGTCCCTGCAATGTCCCTACTGTGCCCTACCACTCCAACCCCTGTGCTATCGATGCATACCCCCCTGGTCCCGTGATGTCGTTGTCTACCCAGCCCTTCACCTCCCCTCAATGTCACTGTGTACCCAGTACCCCTAGGCCCCCACGTTACTCCGCTCTCCAGACCATCCTGTCGCCACCCCTCACCTCCCCTCAATGTCACTATGTACCCACTACCCCTAGGCCCCCACGTTCCACTGCTGCCCAGACCATCTCGTCGCTGCACCAATCCTCCGGTACAATATCACGCAACTATGTGCACAACCCATCCCTCCCTGCGGTGACGCAATACGCCTGTCCTCCGATCCCCTATGATATCTCTGTACACCCATGCTCCTCTCGTGTCCCACGTAGTGACTGCCTGCCCAGCATCGCCAGTCCCCTTATGTCTCTGTATACCCAGCCCCTCTGGTCTAGTAATGTCTCTCTGTTCCCCCTGGCCCCTGCATGCTTGCTGTTTGTCCCTACCACGCCTCCCCGCAATGTGTACCCAGCCCTCCCGGTCCTCATGTCCCACTGTTTGTACCTCACCACTTGCTTCAAAGCGCACTATGCTTATGTGCTTTACGCATGATCCATCGTATCATATATCACTATGCTTACTCTCTACTCTACACCATCACCCAATTAGAGTACAGCTATATCCCTCGATACATTCGGCCTAGCCGCTCACATACGAACACTACCCGAACACCTCATCACTCTAATAAAACGCAGCTATATACAGGCCTAACGCAGCCAGAACCCGGTCTGGATGTCAACCCACCAGACTGCACACATTCAACTGATATCCCCACCACCTCTCCTAATGCTAGGATGCAGCTACAATCAGGCAATTACACCAGCTGCACACATAACTGGTGCACCCATGCACCCTATGACACTAACTCTCTCTACTCGCTCTACTGACCTGGACTTCGGTCCCGAGGTCATTCAACCCACCAGCGCTTTGAGGTCATACCAAGGATATATAGAGCACTATATAAATGTCAAATAACATAACATAATCCTGCATAGGTATCATTATACACCTATGAGACTTCATCGTATTTCCGATACTAACTCCCCCTCCTGCCCTAGGTGTGGTGCAGACCAAGCGTCCTACATGCACATGCTGTGGTTCTGTCCCCGGTTAGCCCAATTTTGGCTAGCTATCTGCTCTGCATTGTCTGACATTCTGGAACACCCGATAACCCCTACCCCACTGCATTGTTTTTTCCATGATTTCCCTCTGCTGTCTCGTGACTGTAGGAAATTGGCGGGTCTCTGTATGCTACTGGCAGTTCGCTGTATATTATTATGTTGGCTCCGCCCTAGAGCTCCTACCTATACACAATGGCTTGGTTCGGTCACATGGGCTCACGACACCGAGCAGTCCTGGAGTGCGATGCAGTGCTCCCACTCCAGGACGAGGGATGTCTGGCCGAAATTTCGAGACTATATTGCTGCCCTGACCTCACCATCAACTTCCGCCACTGCCTCCCCAGGCGGTCCCTCATAGTGGATGTTATCTTAAAATGCATATGTTAATAACCTGTATTCTCTGTACTTCTAAAAGGTCACTTCTTTGATACAAATTGTATTGTTTAAAAACAACTTTCATTGCGTGCTTTCTGCTCTGGTGCCATGTGGCTCCCTCTGTTTCTTTTTCTTTTTTTCTTTTTTTATTTATTTATTATTTTTTTTTTCCGTTTTTCCTTGTTGTGCTGTCAAGGCAATAAAAAGAAGTTTAAAAAAAAAATAACATAACATAACATAAAATGACTTTTCATTTCTTCAGTGAGGGTGTCTCTGAAGATCATGTCTTTGTAGAGAGTATCATTGCAAATCCATCTGCGATCTGTCTGTGAAGGCTGGCCTAAATCAAGTTCCAATAGACACATTTCATGGTCAGACCATCCCACAATCTCAGTAGTAGCCGTAAGTATGGCATATTCGTATGCAGCTTCTATTAAGACGTAATCAATTCGTGAATATGTAAAGTGTGGCAGGGAAGTAAAAGGTAAAAGTCTTTTTTCTGTGAGTGCATCTCTCTCCATATGCCGATCAGGTAGTTAGCTTTCAAGAGATTGGGGGGACTCTTTTGCTGCCTGGGCACAGTGGAGGGATCAGCCCTGCCTCATGGAATCCCAATCCATAGTGGGATCTGATATAACATTAAAGTCCCCTCCACATATTAACAGGCCTGTTTTCCAGCTGTCTAAAAAGGTAAAGAGTTCTCTACTGAAGGCTATTTGGTTTTGATTGGGTGCATATGTCAAGCAAAATGTCACTGCATGTGATCTCACCTTGCCATTAACACAATGTATCTCCCCTCCACGTTTCTGTGGATCTGTGTTACACCTAAGGATTTCCTATAAATTACACCCACCCCATCTCTTTTGTGTTGATCTGACGCCCACAGTGCCCTTCCCAATTCTTTCCCACCCACTTTAAACTCTTCTCCCCTTTTCAGTTTCATTTCTTGAACAAACAACATGTCTAATTTAAAGAGTTTGAATTCCCTCATTAGCATAGATCGCTTTTCAAGCCTTTAACATTAAGGGACCCAAACTTTATCCCGTCAGCTGGCGCCATGATCACATGCCAATTGCTTCCTTTCTGCCTTAGTCGATTGACTGATTCGCCCAGTAATCTTATAGAGAGGTGTACAGTGCTGGATAACTATATGTTTACAAGGCTGTTTCTTTTCCACCAAATGTGCGTTGCTAGCAACAATCTTTTTAACCCGATGTGAATTCCCCTCTCCCCAAACCCAACCCCTCCAAACAAAAAGTGCCTCCATCAACACTTCTCTTCTGACAGATGCCCTAAAAAAAAGGGCTGCACTTCAGGAGCCCCTCACCGGGTTATGTACCACATGACTCTATGTATTTTAGAATGGTAGGAACATACCACCACTGCAATTTAAGGTTTGACAAACAAGCATAACTTTATGAGGACCGAAAAAAGTAGTGTGCTTTGTAAATTTTCTCTTGCTTACCTTGAACCCCTCCCCTGTCCTTCCAAGCCTAGCTTAACAGTTTTAACACCTTCTTTAAAGTGTTAGGCCTAACCCCCCAGACCGGACTGGGAGAGGAAAAGGAAAAAAAAATAATCTTTGCATGTGTAGTCTTCATGTGTTAAAGTGTGTGTACTTCCAGGAGCCTTGTGTGTGGCCTCTCTGTGGTGAAGTTGTCTTTGCTCTGTCAATAGGACCCATAGGCATACTTGTTCCTTGTGTGCCTGATCGCAGGCCGTCCAGGACCCCTTAAGCTTCTTCCTCCGAAGTGATGTGATATTCCTCTCAGCCATGTTCAAAGTTGAATGAAAAGGGGAACCCCCATCTATATCGCACTCCTTGCTCTTGCAGCCAAGTTGTGAGTGGATGGCAGCCTGTTCGCTTGAAGAGTGTGGTCGCTGACAAGTCTTGGAATATTCTGATGCTTGATCCTTCAAATTCAACAGATTTGTTTGCTTGCCTTTTGTAGGATGTCAATCTTTTGTTTAAAGTAGTGGCACTTGGCAAGGACAGACCTCGGCCCTTTTACTGGACCCCCAGCCCTGTGCATTCTATCAAACTCTATGACTGTGGACATTGGGGGGTCAAAAAGCAAACCAATTAGGGCCTTGACTCGTTTCTCCGGGGAAGATGTGGACTCACCTGGTTTTTCGTTTAGGCCCATTATGCAAATATTTGACCGCTGCTCCCTGTTTTCCAAATCATCCATTTTCAGCGCTAACTATCTCTCTTTTTGTTCCAGATCTTGGAGACAAGCTTCGGTCTTCATTATGTTAAGGTCTCTGGATAACTGATTATTTTCAAGAACCTCTATCTGATTGTAAAGACTGGAGGCGGGTGTCTGTACTTCCGCTCTCTATATGGTAGAGGAGAAGCACAGAGGACCCCAGCCAAGATTCTCTATTATTGGTAACGTAGTCGAGCAATCAAGGCCTAGCTTCTCAGGAGGTGATGCAGGCTGGTTCTTAAGTACAGTGTAGTCCCCGAACCCCCACAAAGGAATGTTCACACACTGTATTACTGAAAACACAGTCTTTATATAATTAATATTCAAAGGTATGTACACAATCACAATAACGCACTTTTTACTCAGAAATCAACAATGATAAATATATATAATTCTAAAGTGGTACCACCAATGTTATCAAATCTCATTAAAGTGCACCAACTGTACGGTTAAAATGTCACACAGATCAATAACGAGGAAACCAGCAATAGAGATAGGAAGGAACGTAGGATGGTTGAAACAATAGGCAGAATACCAGCCTTTACCGATCGACACAGTTCTGTGTGGATATCCCCCCACCTGGGCAACCTGTAAAATAAAGATATATAGCACAAGCCCAGTCCATATATTGTTCAATAGCCTTATTTCCTCCTATTAAGGTTTTACCCCCCCAATGTACCTGGTGGAGTAGAGTTCTTCGAAGACGCGTCGAAGGATCCTTCTTGAGTGACTGCCTTTAAAGCAGGAGCCACGGATCGTCGAGAGGAGTCGAAAAGGGTGAACTTGTCGTCGACGGCGGTGATGAGAAGTTCAAGGGTGCCGAGACCCCAATGTCGATCCAGACGGTGCTCGTCAGCGACGTCCTGCGAGGGTGAGGGTGAGGTGTGCGGGCCACCTCGGCGATGGATTGTTCAGGACCGTAAAGAGTTTCAGAAGGACTGTGGCCCAACAAGGGCGTCGAGTCGTCGAAGTCTCTGTGGCCTTCAGGTAGCGGGAAACCCATCGGCGGATTCTCCTCGGCGTATTGGTCGTCCTCGACTTTCTCTGGCGGGACAAAGCAGTCGACGTTGCGGGCAAGGGAGTCCTTGGATTCAAATGTTCTTAGGCAAAGGAGTGGGCGGCTCCGGTCATCGGTGGCACGGCGTTAAGTGGTCCCCACGGCTGGGCAAAAACTTCAACGGGCCTCCAGCGGTTACACAAACCTGCGAACCCTGGTCGACGGCAATGGACTTCGACAGCGGCGAAGTCCGGGTGCTTTGCTTTGTTCTCCTCAGCGGTCCCATCTCGGGTCGGCAGCCTTTCGAGGGTCTGACTTCCAGGGAGCTTCGGCGAAGGTTAGCGGTGCTCGATGGTCCCTCGGAGCACGGGAAGAGTGCGCCTTACCAGGTCCTCTCTCGGATCAGTCCTTGACGAGTTCGGCAGCTTTCAGATCAGGTCGAAGCAAATGCAACAGCAAGTCTTCGTCTTCCAGCTGGGCGTCGAGGATCAGCAGTTCCAGTTACTCTTCAAGTGTAGACACAGCTTCTGAACAATTTCCAGTGGTGAGAGGTCCCAGATATACTACCTTGTCTCTCGTCCACACTGCTGGGTCACTCTCAGCAGCCAATCATACAGAAGGGCATTCATGCAATCAGTCAGCCAATCAGGCACACAGTGCATTCAGGCAATCCTCCTCCCTCTCAGACACTCACAACAAGGAATGTGGATTGGAACAAGTACCCAGCCATTCAACACTACACACTGCATTCAGGCCAGTTTCGGGCAGGGCTGTCTCAGTCTTTGTCTCTCATACCAGAAACCAGACAGCCACAACAAGAAGTGCATATTGGTCACACACTCCATTCACCCAGGTCCCACCCACAGGGCGTACCCACAACATACAGTCACTGGGAAGGCTCCAGTCAGTCTGGACTGGACTTCACAACAACACCAAATATGGAACTTCCACCCAACAGCCAGTCAGGGGGAAGGGACAGAGTCACGGCTTCCCGGACCTTTGGGAAAACAAGGTAATAGGTCATAGAAAGCAAGAGGCCACAGGGGCCATCTTGTTTTCCATCAGGAATCAACTGATTCCAATGGCAGGGCCTGGGTATCCCAAAATGGAGGATACTCAGCGCACCTGTCAAATCCAGCATGGAGCTGCCACCAGCCCATACCCTGCTCTGCGGGCCACCCACAGGTGCCCAAAAACATACACTAGGGGGCACAGGGTTGTACCCCCCCACGCATGGGTACCATAAGGGTATCCCACCGGTCTGTTCACCAAACCAAAAGAGAGAGAGCTGCACCGCCAGGAGTCCCACATGAACTCCTGCGTGCAAAATATGACAGAACACACGATAAAAAGGCAGTAAAGGACAAGGATACGGAGGCCCTGTCCCTCCGATGCATTTCCAGCATCACACTGATCCTCAAATTTAACCATTCGAGATTGCAGGTCAATAACATTTTCAGTTAAGCTAGATTTAATCAATCGTATTTCTCCTAGCAGAAATCGTATGTCTGCTTTGGTTGAACTATCGTGATCTGCCCCTGGGATGTCAGGCGGGTTTGCCGTCTGTTCCGATTCAATTTCTGTTGACTGCGGCGGAAATGTTGCAATCTGAGTTCTGTGTGCGTGTCCAGGTTGGGAGTAGATGTGCACGTTAGTACTTTCCTGCAAGGTCAGTGGTCATTACTGTGCCGACAATGTTTGCTGTGTGTCCAGTTGGTTTGCTAAGAGACCACCCAAACCATGCAAATGATATGCTCTATATTCCAGTACTTTTCGCCCTTGCAGAGTTATATTGCGGTGCACTACTTTTCAAAGCAGTTCTGCAGACTGACTCACTGTGTCGTAAGAGAATTGTCTGAGGTCAGCGCAGGGACCCATTTCCTCCCAAATCTGAGAGAGTTCTTTTTTTAACATAGGGTGCCAAAGTTGTTAGCAATTGTCAAGTTTAAAGCGCTGACTCTGGGTGTTACGGGTCTTGTCAGTTGCTGCTGCGTTCCGGTGGGTTCATAACTTAATAGGCTTACATGACTTGAAGGGGTCACTACCCAAGGTGCCTTTGTGTGGTGCGCCAGGTTGCTGCTCCGACTGCCTCCTTGCAACGCAGTGTCGAGCGAGAGCCCTCACCACGGGATGTGTGATCTGATCATGCTGCACATTGAAACCAGAGCCTCCCAATGCTGATACTACATGCATTATGTGCTGGGATTGACACACCTTTTTCTGTGGAACCCGGAGCACTATTTACTACAGCACAGCTCTTATAAAGTACATATAGCTACATAGAGGTGCGGTCTACGGCCCTTCCTTACCGCTTACAACTTGTTCTCGATAACATATGGGAACACGGCCGAGGTCTCAAGGTTCACCCATATTCACCCATATTTTCACAGCGTCAGCCATTCATGCCTTGTCATCTGTTTTGCTTTATAGTGGTCACCTGTGGATATATGATTGGTTATTTATAACGCGCTTAATACCCAGAGGTTTCTAAGCGCGGACCCGGGGATCGAACCTGTGTTGCTGCGTGTCGTCTTGCTTCCAAGGCGAGCACATTGCCCCTGAGCTATCCTCCCGAGATCTCGTACTTATGTTCTCCTGACCCTTGCAAAATTAATTATTGGACTCAGATAGGCAAAGAAATCCACAGCACACATTAGTTATAGTTATAATAAAGATGGCGCGTTATAGGCCCTGTATTCAATTATAACATACAGAAAGAAAAAATAAACATAAAATCGGTTATATATAAACAAAGAAAAAAGGCTTCACTGTTATGATCGCCAAGGAAGACACCTTCATCTCGGCTACTATGAAAATGCTTAGTCCCACAGCAGGTAGGAAAAGAGATCAATCGTTCTAACGGAATCTGGAGCGGAGCGTCCTCCCTCTCAGTGAGACTGCATCACCCGGGGTCCAAATTCTAACTCTGTATTCCAAGAGGAAAACCCTTGTCTCTTATGGGGCTGCTTTCGGTCCCCACCCCTCATGGGTTACCATGCTGCCCTCGGCCGAAGAGCAGACAATAAGCATGAGGTGCAAACAGAGTGGAATATTCCAGTTAAAAGTGGAAAAAACCCATCTTCCCTCCGCGCTGTGATTCCCACTGCCCCTTATCACTGTACCTGCAGAGTGCTCCGACTCCCTTTCTAGCTTGCCCTTTGGTGGACAATACAATAACTATTCTCCCCAGCTTGGTCATCTGACATAAATATGTGACCTTGTCTTCGCAGCAGAAATACATGTTTACTAGCTGAGCCCAGAGCCCAGAAAAATGTAGGCTTTCATTACTGTTTCATTGCGGTAAATAGAAGTGAATATCCAAGATGGCCACGCATCAGTGCCATGTTTTCTGGCTTACTTCGCACACGCACTACACTCCACCCCTTGGATATTCAACTACCACAACCCAATGGGTGAAAAGGAGGTTCCCAGAACCTACAAAACAAATGCCACAGATTCGGAATACATGAAATATAACAACAAATTAAAACAGCAAAAATGCCAAAAACCCATACTAAAGAAAGACTGGAGGGGGGGTCTGTACTTCTGCTCTCTATATGGTAGAGGAGAGGCACAGAGGACCCCGGCCAAGATTCTCTATTACGGTAGCAATGGACAAGCAATCAAGGCCTAGTTTCTCAGGAGGTGATGCAGGCTGGTTCTTAAGTACAGTGTACCCCAAACCCCCACAAAGGAATGTCCACACACTGTATTCCTGAAACCACAGTCTTTATATAATTAATATTCAAAGGTATGTACACTATCACAATAACTCACTTTGTACTCAGAAATCAACAATGGTAAATATATACAGTTCTACAGTGGTACCACAAATAATATTAGATCTCATTAAAGTGCATCAACTATACTGTCAGAATGTCACACAGATCAATAACAAGGAAACCAGCAATAGAGATAGGAAGGAAAGCAAGATGGTTGAAATAATAGGCAGAGTTGTGGCCCCTACCCCTGGACACAGTTCTGTGTGGAGATCCCCCCCACCTGGGCAACCTGTTAAATAAAGATATAGCACAAGCCCAGTCCATATATTGATCAATAAATCTTATTTTCTCCTATAATGTTTTTACCCCCCCAATGTACCTGGTGGAGCAGAGTTCTTCGAGCAAGCGTCGATGGACCCTTCTTGAGTGGCTCCCTTTAAAGCAGGAGCCACGGATCGTCGAGAGGCGTCGAAGAGTGTGAACTTGACGTCGACAGCGTTGATGAGAAGTTCGAGGGTGCGATACCATGGCGTCGATCCAGGCGGTGCTCGTCGGCGACGTCCTGCGAGGATGAGGTGTGTGGGGCAACTCGGCGTTTGATAGTTCTGGACCGCAAAGAGTTTCAGAAGAACTGTGGCCCAGCAAGGGCGTCAAGTCATCGAAGTCTTTGTGGTCTTCAGGTGGTGGGAAACCCACAGGCGGAATCTCCTCGGTGCGGCAGCAGCCTCGACTTTCTCCGGCAGGATAAAGCGGTCATCGGTGCAGACAAGGGAGTCCTTCGATTCACCAGTCTTAGGCAAAGGAGCGGACGGCTCCCGTCATCGGCGGCACGGCGTCGATGGGCCTCCAGCGGTTACGGCGATACTCTGAACCCTGGGCGACAGCAATGGACTTCGGCGGCGGCAATGTCCGGGTGCTTCACTTCGTTCTCCTCGGCGGTCCCGTCTCGGGTCGGCAGCCTTTCGAGGGTCTGACTTCCAGGGAGCTTCGGCAAAGGTTAGCGGTGCTCGATGGTCCCTCGGAGCACGGGAAGAGGGCACCTTATCAGGTCCTCTCTCAGATCAGTCTTCGACGAATTCGGCAGCTTTCAGATCAGGTCGAAGCAAATGCAACAGCAAGTCTTCTACTTCCAGCTGGACGTTGAGGATCAGCAGTTCCAGTTACTCTTCAAGTGTAGACACAGCTTCTGAACAATTTCCAGCGGTGTGAGGTCCCCAGATATACTATTCTGCCTCTCATCCACACTGCTGGGTCACACTCAGCAGCCAATCATACAGAAGAGCATTCATGCAGTCAGCCAATCAGGCACACAGTGCATTCAGACCATCCTCCTCCCTCTTAGACACTCACAACAAGGAATGTGGATTGGGACAAGTACCCAGCCATTAAACACTAGACACTGCATTCAGGCCAGTTTCGGGCAGGGCTATCTCAGTCTTTGTCTCTCATACCAGAAACCAGACAGCCACAACAAGAAGTGCATATTGGTCACACACTCCATTCACCCAGGTCCCACCCACAGGGTGTACCCACAACATACAGTCACTGGGAAGGCTCCAGCCAGTCTGGACTGGACTTCACAACAACACCATATATGGAACTTCCACCCAACAGCCAGTCAGGGGGAAGGGACAGAGTCAGGGCTTCCCAGGACTTTGGGAAAACAAGGTAATAGGCAATAAAAAGCAAGAGGCCACAGGGGCCATCTTGTTTTCTATCAGGAATCAACTGATTCCAATGGCAGGGCCTGGGTATCCCAAAATGGAGGATACTCAGAGCACCTGTCAAATTCAGCATGGAGCTGCCACCAGCCCATACCCTGCTCTATGGGCCACCCACAGGTGCAGAAAAACATACACTAGAGGCACAAGGTTGTACCCGCACCCATGGGTACCATAAGGGTATCCCATGTACCTGTACACCAAACCAAAAACAGGAAGAGCTGCACTGCCAGGAGTCCCACATGGACTCCTGGGCAGAAAACAATCCAGAACACAAATGAAAAAGGACTACAGGACAAGGACAGGGAGGCCCTGTCTCTCCAATGCATTTCCAGCATCACACGCAACGCTTCAGGAATCCAAGAAAATATATAACCCCACCAGTCCCAGTTCTTATCCTGCGTCACTCTGGCAACCAGATCTTTCAAATCCTTACTATGGTCCTCAATAGAACGGGAATGATCCTCCAGGTCAAAACAACACATACTTTCTACCGCGCTACATCCTGAATTATGTTTCAAAAACAAATAATCAATGGCTGTTGTATTCTGTAGAATAGCTTTTCTGAAATGTCTATCATCTAGTAACAATTCAGTTAAAGCCTGCAAAGTCTCATTAAGCCCCTTAACTACCAAGCAAGCTAATGTAAGCATGGTTTTATATCCCCCAGCTGCCAGTCCCCAAATCCCCACTAAAGAAATAGCTAGTGCCAAAACCTCAGTTTTAGACAACAAATGTACATCAGAATTACAATCAGGTGATAGAGCATTATAGGAGGCAGAATGCGTGGATCGCTGAATAGCAGGGCGTAAAAGAAATAGCATTAAGTCAAGCCAAGGTACAAGGACCACCTGAAATATTCACAGGAATATAGGGATATGTTTGATTCCCACAAGAAAATAGCCAACCTACAGGAAGTTTCACATGGCTCAGGTGGCTGGCTGTTAAAATATTAAAATGACACCACATATTATTGGAAACATCAATGCAAACAGAAGTTGGCAGAGCGCATAGGCGATGCTCAAAATCTGTCCTCGCCTCATCATAGTTCAAGTCCAACTGTTTGCATTTGCCAACAATGTTCGGATCACAAGTCATTTGGTAACAGACATTGGCTAGGGCAATATTTTGAGTAATAATGCTGGTCATGTTTCTCCATTTGCGTTCTGTGTCTGCACAGAATTCACAATATTCATACACGGAAAAGGAACCTCGCACATCATCAGAGTTTTCAACCAAAGGATCCTTATGCAGTGTTACGCTCACCTGGTCTCTGCGGAGGCGTTGGGGCACGGTTGCAGCCTTCCCGGGAGTGAGGTCGCTCGGGTCCGACTTCGCCCTCTGCGCTTATGTGCTGACTGGTGGTAATAGGTGATGCTGCTCGGTACTGCTCCTGTTGATTAGTTTTGGCGAGCACTCCGTCCTGCGGCTTCTGGCAGGGCTGCTTGTATGATCTGGACCGAGTTCCTTCACTGGTCCCTTGCACATGGTAGTCCAGTCCTGCTGCGACTAAGCCACTATACTTCAGGTAAGTGTTCCTGTTTGCCTTTGTCTTTCCTCATCTGTTTTTGTTGTATTGTAAAGTTTGTTGTCTTGTATTGCTGTCCGTTCCACTTTTGATGTTTGCTCTTTTTGCTTTCTTCCCTTGCAGGTGATGTTGTCGGCCCGGCAGAAGCTGCAGAGCTTGAGGCGGCAGCCGGAGGGAATGAGGAACGAAGCTGCAGCGGTAGAGTAGCTGGTAAATTGTTAACTAGGGGGCATGCAGGGTTCAAATGCCCTAGGATGGATGGTCTAACCTTGTCTGTCTTTCTTCTTCACAGGGTCCGAGTTCGTGGATGTGGAGTGCGGTGCTGCAGCGTCGGGATCAAGATCACTGGATGTCAGGAGATGAGTGTGCAGATGAAGCGATGAAGCACCGGTTTCCTGGAGGTGAGTATGCAGGAGAACCCCTGGTTTCAAAGGTAAGTAAACTGGTCCAAGCGGCGGTGAGCGTCACATTGCACGCGAGTGCACAGTAACGCGAAGCACCGGCCTTAAGGATGGAGCAGCTTATATAGTAGCTGAGCTTCTGAAGCCACACCCACCAGGTTCAGCCTGCCTGCCACACCCTGCCACACCCGATGAGTCAGCACATGAAGACCAGGCCTAGGGAGCCACACCAGATGAGTCAGCGCATGAGGATGTCCTCTGGAATAAAGACTTTCAGCTCCTGGAAAGTTCTTGTAAAATAAAAGCACTCCTGCACTGAAATAAAGTGTTCCTGCTCACATCTCAATATGAGCCTGGCGCCAATGGTGCCAGGAGTGAGTCCAGCCAGGGCCCCTGTGTTTGTGGGTCCCAAAGGGACATAAGTGAGTCAAGTGACCCATTGCCCCCATCATTAGATGGTGTGGTCTTTGTGTTCTGAGGCCTGTGGCCATGACAGCAAGACTCCAAACAAGGTTTGTAATACTGGAACAGGCGTTGGTATTGCCACAAGGCACGTGGAAACCAAAGTAGCGGAATCATGTACATCTGACATACAGAAATGTGAAACATTCAGCACTCGCCGGGCTAGATAAATCCATATGTTATCGGTCTGCCTCACCAGTGTAGGATAATTATTTTGCACTGAGGATATGGAAAGAGTAGAAAGGTGGAGAGCATCACGCTTTCGTCCACGTTGTTTCCTCAAGGCGCTGCAGTATGCTGCAATAGATGCATCATCAGGCTCAATAGTAGTAGCAGGCGTGTCAGTCTTGATCCAGATCCCAGAGTCCATCGGCATGATGGAGACACTTGACACTTCCTCCCACATGTCCCCGGACCCTCCCGAAGACACTCCATCATGCCTCACACAGGCATTCAGCATACACAGGATCTATAAATCATAATTCAAAAACAAGATATCAGTGGAGTACATCACTCACGTAAATAACATTTGTCAGTGGGAATATGCAACCATTTCCGTTTTCCCGATTCCATCACACGAAAAACCTGTTTCTCCCCTGCCACAATCACATCCGCCGGAACGGGCGGAACACTAGTTTTGTCGACCCATACTTTTGCACCATAGTATCTGATGAGTCAAAACCCTTGTCCCCACGTACGGTTAATACGGTGGGTGGCTCTCCTTTCCTCACCAAGGATAACTTCACAGGCACTAATATCAATTGGCCCACACGTTCTCCTTTATGAATTGATAACATATTTTTGCCACTATTAATGAGAATAACCTTGATCCCACCTTGATAATCTGCATCTACAATCCCTCCTAACACTTGAATGCCTTTTAGGGCTAGTCCGGATCTAGAGGCAATCAATCTCATATGTTCAGAAGGAATTTGTACCCCAATACCCGTGTCAATCCCTACAATGCCTCTTGGCTCAAGTCGGATTTCTTCTCTTGCATGCAAATCCACCCGAGCAGATTCATGAGTGGCACGATAAGGAGCTAATGCAACTGGCGACTTTTCCCAGTACAACAACGTTTCCACAGCTCTATGGGTTCTGAATTACAAGTTTGGCGTTAGCATGCGCATTAATGGAGTCTCACCGTTCGCAATGGGAGGGTTGTTAAGGATTTGCACAGCCTCCACCACGCGTTCACGCCACTGTCACCTCCCTCGCCCAAAACTCCCTCTGGCAAACCCAATGGCCAGGTGGAGACAGGACTCAGGCCTCTAGAGCCTAGCATCCTCTTCAAAAGCCCTCATGGTGCCAGTCCTGGCGCCTATGGCGCCAGGCTCGTACACCATGAAAAACAATGTGTTTGGGAACTACTTTATTGTATTGTCAGCCAACATGGAGGCATCCACATAGCTTGGTTCCTAAGAACCAAGCTATGCGGTCTAGTGTTTTGGTTTGGGTGCGGTAGACTAGGGACTACTTTACCTGGACTATTTTGTTGGGGCTATTTAAACCACACCTGAGCAAGACAACATGCTTCGCGTTACTTTGCAGCTTGCAACGTGACGCTCACCGTGTCCAGCTATTCCCTCGAACCTCGGAGAAGCAGAACCTGCAAGGAGACAAAAGGAACATCATTAGCAGCAGCATCTTACCTGCAATCTTTATCTTTAAACACTCGCAGCTACTGAGAACAGCTTCCTCAAATCTGCACGCCTCCCGGACAGAATGACCTGAAAGAGGAAGATAGAGGCAACATTAAAGAAAGCAGTAGAGACATTTACAAATTACGAACTGCTCAAAAGGCTTACCTGGCTGGTCGCCTCTCGGCCAGCACAACTCCGGACATTCCACTCGCGCTGAAGAACACCGCGACCTACAAGGAAGGAAAACACAGGTTAGCAAAGGCAAGACTTTGCAGCGCTGCGCATAGCGCTTACTTAGCGCATCATAGCGCTCTTAAAGCGCCATCATTTACCAGCGGGGCCCAACCAAGCCAGTTCGCCGCGCTGAAGCTCCACATACCTAAGGGAGACAAAAGAGACATTTTAAACAAAGAAAGGCATGCAGGATAGCAACAAAACTAAACAACAGCAATAAGCCCTACCTGAACAATATCAAACGGGCCGGCGTCAGTGAAGTAACTGGACCGCATTCGCCCATGAAAGACAACGCGCCCCTGCAAAGAAGGCAGGACAGAGAGCACGCCTAATTCAACCACAAGGTGAGGAGAGGGCGCCAGAGGGACTGAAATCATACGGGGGTGGAGGGAGGATACTTCCCCCATTCGGTCAGTTTTGAACACAGTCCTCCTGTATTTTCAGGCAGAACCTTCCCCGCAGACCACATCAGGGCAAAGCTGAGAAGCATACCAGCGAGTAACCCGGCTGGGTGGCGTCCCTGTGGATACCAGGTGAGCGAAACAGCCACCCTTTCAAAGTTCCCTTCTCATTTATTCATAACTGTGCTTTCAACAATCCATTTATTCTCTCAATTAACCCAGAAGCCTCCGGGTGATAAGGGACATGAAAGATCCATTAATTTCCTTTTCCCTGACAATGGTCTGAAACCAATTTTCCTTTAAGATGAGAGCCATTGTCACTCTATCTGCAAGGGAACATCATAATACACCGCCCCTTAAGCCAATAATTTAATCGTATTCAATTGAGTGGCTCTTTTACATGGTAACACCATCAAGTAACCAGAATATGTGTCCACAGTAATGCAAGCATATTGACATCCCCTACTAATGGGCATGGAATCGATGTAATCGATTTGCCATATTTGTCCGGGCAATTTGACCCTTCTCAATGTGCCATGAACAATATGTGGGATAGATCTTTGCTTCTGGTGTTGACACATAGGACACTGCGTAATTATTGTTTTCACAATCTCTAATGGGATGCTAATTCCCCTGTGTTGCGCCCACCTGATAGTAGCTTTCTCTCCGAGATGTCCACTGTTTTGATGGGCCCATTTAGCAATCCCTTCGAGATGCTCCTCCTCAGCCCTTGCGTCCATGGGAGGGGACTTGGGACAGGAGACTTGGGACAAAGCACTAACTAACTTCCCTGATGATCCCACAGTTTTGATGGCCTGTTGTAAAACGGAGGACTTTAAAATAAAAAGAAGCCCAAACATTAGGGACTTCAAGTCCCATATTGCCCTAGGTACTTGGACGAAGAAGAGGGCTTTGGAGGCACAGAACTGCAATATGAAGTCTGGTGTTTCTAATACCAACACCTGAGCGGCACCTTTGATTATATAAAGCCCATTCAGGTGCGCCCATTAGAAATTATCATGAAAGCTGTGGCAGAAGTAGTTGGAGAAGCACTGAGCAGCCGTGCATGCAGAAAGAGCAGAGAAATTAAGATGCCAGGACCAGCGCTGTTTATGTAGCGGGTTATGGTGCTGAGAGGGTTGTAGGATTGAGAAGCTCAAACTGCAGAGGTTGCGCAGAGGGAAGCGTTGAGGTGACAGTCTGCCCTGTAGAAGAAAGACGCTTCCCGTTCCCTGTTCTAACCTATGGTGACTGGCGAGCATCGGAGAACACCAGGAATGAAGCAGGCTCCTTCTGTGAGAGGTGAGGGACTCGTGAGCTTAACCAGAGCTATCAAAGGGTCTGACTGCAAAGAGCAAAGAGAGTACAGCAGTAACAGCAGCAGGGAAAAGCAGACGCGCAAGGAGAAGCCAGTGAGATGGCCTATGAAAGGTGATCCCCGAGCATTCCATGAGACACCGCTGGCTGACTGTAAAAGCTTTGAATGCCGAACTAATAAAAGAAAGCATATTTGCTATTATTCATATGTAAAGAGGAACCAAGAGGAAGAGGTTCCTAACTGTGATTGGCAAAGCTAAGAGAGGGCAAGATTAAAACAAAACTGTATTCCACATTGCCAAAGCCAAAAGAATTATTATGAAGCAGTTGCCTTTCCTAAAGGAAAGAAGTTCTATTGAAGTGTTCATTGGAAAAATGAAACAAGGACTTTTTGTTTAAAAAGCTGGAGCTTGTGGAAACTTATTTTGCAGAGCGATGAACATTGTTTAACCCAGAGATAATCCAAGTGTTAAGTGAAACAGAACTTGGATATTGAAAGGGACTTTGGGTTATCCTTGAAGTGGAATTTAACCATTGAAAATAACTTTTGCTAATTGGAACTTTTATTTAGAAAATCCTGCAGTAAACCTGGGGAAAGATTCGTCCCTGGTTACAAGGACATTTGGTTATAAAGTTGCATTGGAATTTAATTGCTATTTTGTTGGACGTGAACAGCCATATTTATATTCCTGTATGATTTTGTTGTATATAGAAATGTGAGGGACAGATAATTGTTGATGTTAAGAGTGTTTTCCTTTATTCTTAGTTTTATAGGCCGGGAAACACTCAATAGGTTAGGGAAAGTGAGGCGTTTATCTCACCCTTATCATTTAATAAAATGGCTACTTCTGAAAAACCTTTACCAAGTTGTCTGCCTCACATTTCTGACCCCTCACAGCACCCTCACCCGCACTCTGCACTGCGCTGGCTCACTGCATATGATAAAAGGATCTCATGCAGGGTCCTCGCTTGCAGTCCTCCAATAATCTGCTTGGTTTGGAGAAATGAAACAGACACCATCCACCGCCTGTGACTAGCCATGGAGCTGACAGATGCCTCACAAGTGCCCACTGCTGTGGAGTCTATTCCACAATCTGTTAAAAGGCAGCTTACTTGCCTCTCTTGCTCTGTGTCCATTACCCACTGATCCGCTGAAGGGCCAGGAGGTGTCTCCACCAGCACTCACTGTGTGCGCCAGCACTCCACTATGCCCCCCGCGCCAGACGTCCCATCTCCAACTAGTACATTGACTGCCTATACGAACACCTAAAAGTCCTCTGTGTGCACCTCCTTTGCCGGCTATCTCGCACCGTAGCTCGGGCAGCCTGCTGGTGTTCTCCCACCTGTTGTATCTGAGTATGGTGAAGACCCAGCGTGACTTCAGGGATGCTCATCTGCTGCCCCTCATTCCCGGTCTCTTCCAGCTCCCCTGTGAGCTCCTTCCAAAAATGTCCCTGTTGCTGCTTGGCGCTGCAGGAGGTCTGGCCGCTTATCTGACCGTCCTCTTCCTGCATGCAGTCGTGTCATTGTGCGCCGAGGTTTCCCTTTGCTCTGCCACCTCTTACGCAGCAATCTGCCGGCCATGCTTCTCTCTGCCAGCCGCTCCCTGATCCAGTCACCAATGCTCTCCCTGTAGGGCGTGAAGCACTTCGGGCATCTGCCCTCGTGCGACTGGACTCTCGTGATGGGGCCCCGAGCCACAGGCCCTCCACATCGGCAGCCATCTTGGCAACTCAACTGTCCCTACATGCCGCAGCCGTCCCCAGAGGTATAGGGGGAATCAGGTCACCTCACCTCCAGCTGTTGGTCTCTGCTGTTTCCCGGGATATTCCAACATCCGGACAGCCATATCTGTGCCCCAGAAATGCTCCAAAAACAGGATTCAATACAGGACTTGTTGCAGCCAGAGCAGGAGCCACAAAGCTTCACTACTGCATCCATCGCTCACCGGCTACGCCCCCCTTGATCGTATTTCAAATGTTAAAACCTATGTTATACATAAAAATAAAGAACACATTTCTTACCTCTTCGGAAGCGTTTCCCCTGCCAGGGAGAGCACTGCCCCTCCGCCCGATGTCTCTACCTTGCCCCATGCCGGATACGACATAGGAGCCAGTATATATAGAGGCGCTGCACCCCCTGACCTCAGTTCCACCCTTTTGTTCTTCTAATGGACTCATTCACGTGGATTAATCATCTATGATAGACTGCCAAAGCAGCACAGCGACCTGTAGGATAGTAGCAAGGACACCACCTAAACCTAAAAACCCCAAAGGACAGCGTTGCTGAAACGAGTGTCCTGACCACACAGAATCCAAGCAATAATGTTTAGCGAACGTGTGCAAGGAAGCCTGCGTTGCCACTTTGCTAATATCCAGAAAAGGCACTCCGCATTGCAGAGCTGAGCTGGTGGCCAACCCTCAGGTGGAGTGAGCTCTGAGACCGTCCGAGACAGAGACCTCCTTGCCAGCCAGATTAGACCATTCCGAGATGCAAAGCATGATCCACCGTGACAGGGTCTGTTTGGTAACAGCCCTGCCAGCACAGGCACCCGAATAACCAACGGAATGTCTTGTTCACCCTTATCCCAGTGGTAAGGTTGGAATTTTTCGGGCTTTGTCCTGCACAGGCCTACAGATTGGTAGAGTGAAGAGGTATCCTGCGGCCATTTAGGTCTTCAAGAGGACACAGGATAGGTTTCCTGTTTCACGATCTCCACAGTCCTTCAATTCCAGAGGGGTATTTCTGGTTTCCCCCATGCCAGTTTGGTGTTACGGCTCACAGCAAGGTCTTGGAGGTGAGCGTCCAAGCTCTTCAGGTATGCCTCAGTGGCTACAGTCACTTAAGGCCAAACCTGGTGAAGAAGGTTGTCCTTTACAGACCACCTTTGCAGGTCTGCGGGCACTCTCTCTGAGACCAATAGACAGTCTGAAGTTCGTCCCTGAAACAGTGACCACTGTGAGCTCATTAGTCACATTAGCAACCTCATGCACAGTCAGGCCTCTGGCATCACCAGGATACATGATTCCATAAAACCCAACAAGCGCAGAATGTAAGCTGAGGCTGGAACTGTCAACTGAGGTTGGAAAACCTTGACCATCTTGAAGATGTTCACCACTCTATCTTTGGATGGGAAACCCCAACCCAGGTGAGTGTTGAAGACTAGACTGATAAATCAGAGGGATGGCGAGACCGGAGACTTCCTGTCGTCCATGTTGGGTAGTACATGAAAGCATTCCCTACTGAGGAAAGCCACACTACTGCTAGAAGCTTGGTAAAAACCTTGAGAGCTGAAGAAAGACCAAAAAGAAGGACTTTGAACTGTTATTGACAGCTTCCCACTTTGAATCTCAGGTACTTCCTGTGTTTCTTTTGGATAGCCACATGGAAGTAAGCATCCTGGAGACCCAGCAAGTCTAGCCAGCCGTTCACGCCCAGGGCATGGAGGATCTGGGCAAGAGTGACCATCTTGAATTTGTCCTTACGCTGATACAAGTTCAGAAGTCGCAGATCCAAGATGGGTCTCGGACCTCTGTCCTTCTTTGGCATCAGAAAGTAGTTGAGTACCAACCACTGCCTCGTTTCAGTGCAGAGTACCATCTCTAAGGCCCCTTTTGCCAGAAGCTGACAGATCTCCTGCAGTAGGAGAGTATCTGGAGGCAAGGGTTGGTCTGGAGGGGGAGAGGCAAAAGGGAGACAGTATCCATGTTGGACGACCTGTACCACACAGGCATCTGAGGTGGTATTTCCCCATTCTTCAGGAATATCCTGCCTCCTACATGGGATAAATGGCAGAAGTCAATTTGAGAGTGGCTTTGCGCCAGGGGCAGCAGAGGGCACTGTGGAGGTGGAAGCCCCTCATATAGGTGCATCACGGCCAGACCCCTCAAGGGCTAACGTTGACTCTGAGGGTGCTTGGCCGCTGCCTCTCTGGGCATAAGCGGCAAAGCGGCGTTAGTGGCTTGACATTTGTGGAGCAACTCATCAGGCTTGATGCCGTACAAGTTCAGCTATCGAAGGGCATGTCCAGAAGTTTCCCCTGGACGTCAGTAGCAAACCCGGACGTACGTAGCTAAAGCAAATGCTTCAGGACAGTGCTGATGGCCCTTGTCCTTGCAACACAGTCTGCAGTATCCAGGCCAGATTGCTAAATTTGATGGGAGGCTAGCTTGCCATCTGCAAGGAGGTCCTCAAACACATCCTGCATCTCACTCTCAGGAATGCACTCAGAAAATGTGGCCAAGGCACAAGAGGCATTACCACACCGGAGACCAAGGCTTGAAGAGTCAAAAATCTTCCTACCCCATGCGTCCAACCTTGTGCTCTCCCTATCCAGGGCCAAGGATGGAAATTAGGTGGTCTTAAGGTCTGCTGTAAAAGAAAGAAATAAGAGGTCCGAAGGGGCTGGCCTGTGCTTCTTGGCCAGGATGCGGTCAACTGTGAGGTCTGACGTCTGCTTCGCCCATAGTTCTAGCACTGGCCCTTCCACTGTCTGATTGAAAGGCAGCAAAGTATCCTTTTTAGGACCCTCGTCCAAGAAGTCGGTCAGGTCAACTGTGTGTTGGGATGTGAGGGGGTCAACAGCCTTAAGGTGTTGACCCCCTCACGTCACCTTAAGGCTGTTGCTTGCCAGTGGTGGCCGCAGGGATCTTGTCACCCTCTGGCGGCCTGTCCAGTCCACTTTCCTCCTACACTTCCCTGGGGTGGAAGGGTTCCTGCCCGAAAGGGCCTGGACCCCCTTTCTCATTATAAATGTCCTCTAACTGGGGCATATATGTCCTTTTCAGGAGTGGAAGGAATTATTTTGCGACTCCAATGTTGTCAGCCCTGGATCAGGGCCATACACTCGGCGTCTGAAGACTGAAATATATGCCCATTCATCAATCTTGTCACGTCTCACAGTGGACACCCCACCAGCTCTACGAAGTGCAGTGGGATCCGTTGGCTTGGCCGAAGTCAATGTTGAGTCTCAGCTATCAGTGCCGAGGTCTTGGCGGCGAGGTTTAGTATCTTCATTCGGAAAGCCTCCCATTCCTCTGGAATAGAGGATTAGGTAGGAAAAGGTTCCTGCAGGTCCTCTTGCTCAAGGCCTTCCGTTGGGTGAAGGCTCCTCTTCTTTGAAGATGAAGAAGAGTGATGCTGAGAACACCGCCAGGTGATCACAGCCTCTTGCAGTGTTGCTTTTTCTTTTAGTGCTTTCAGACAGGGGAACGTTCATCTGTGCCACGATCTGTGCCTGGAGTCCTTGAACGGGTCAGCTTATTATCTTTCTTTTTTTGTGGAGGAACAATGGTTAAGAGTTTAGCTTCACGTTGCTGAAGCGTCTTTGGGTGCATCGATTGGGATGATGTGTTAAGTTGCTAAGATAGAAGGAACACTTTTTCGGTGGCTTATAACTTCGCTCCCCCTGGAGGAATGATCACCAAACTTTGCAAAAAAAAGTATATGGCCAGCTCTGAATTTTTTTGCCAAGTTGGGTGAGGTTTCGTGCAAAGTTATAGGGGGGTCCCAAAAAATATTTTTTTTCCATAGACTGAATGGGGAAAAACTTTGCGCACGACTGGGGGCGTGGCTATGACGGCCATGTAAGTGGACGTGCTCCGGAGGATTTCCTGCAATCCTGAGATGAGATGATCCTTTAAAATAGTGCATACATGGATGCCTATTAGCACTGAAAATCAGCATGCTTGACTATGAAGGCGGAGAACGCATTCGCTGAACTTTTGGAGCCCGCGGGATGCAATGATACAAAGTTATGATTGTTTTGGAAGCTATGAGCGCCGGAGGAGAAGAGGGATACAAAATGGAGACCAGAATAAAGGAATCATTAAGATACACGACGGCATTGCAGTGATAACGAAACGGGAGCCCAGTTGGAGGCTGCAACGGATTAAGACAGCCTGCCTTCAGACACGGACTTGGATGGGCCTGGATGCTGGGGAGCGGATGAGAGAGCAGCGGGCTGAATGGACCGCCCACGAGTCTTGCGGGCCGGCAAGAACAGCTGCTTTAACGCGGTCGCCGAAGACGCGCACACCAAAGGGCTAGTGCATGTATAACTTGGCGGTAACGAGACCCGCCGAGCACTTGAAAAGGAACTGGCGGCGGGTGCTGGGCCTGCGGGGAAGTGAGACCGGACATTGGCGGCCTGAAACAAAGAAGCGAAGCGGAGCTGCGGGGGGGGGTAATGCATCCGGCAAACACATGGAGGCACCCACATGGCGACGAAGCATGAAGCGGGCATGTGGGAATAAACTGTGAAATTGAGCCCTGAGAGGGTGCACGCTGCAACATAATCGGCGGTGGGCTGGGGACCATAGGTGGCCGAATGGTCATGGATCACAAGGCCTGTAAGGAAATCTAATATCAGTGGAGTGCAGAGGGCACCTGGACATAGGGCCTCAGTTCGCTGGGACAGTGTGGAAAAGCTAAAGTGGAGCCGCATCAAGACCAAGGGTGTGCCTCGCGCATGGCCAGCACCCTGGTGGAGACACTATGTGGCGGTTGCAAACCCGGGGGCAAGGCAAGTGAGGGATAGTGGCACACTCAAACACGAAGACCAGCAGTAACAGCTGCCTCCAGAGTTCTCCATGATAAATGTGATATCACCAAGGTGGACAAGTGTAAGCCAGAACACACAGCTGGGAAACCAGGCATGAGCCTCTGGACATCCCTCAGATGCACAGCAAGCGGAGGACAATACCTAACATGCAGGACCAGAGGAGATGGGTGAGTGCACTCGGTGGAAGGTTACAGAGTGCCAGCTGGGAGGCGTGATATGCAAAGTGTCTGGGACTGCGCTCATCCAATAACAGAGGGAGTTAGGTGCCTGACCTGTGTGAGAACAGTAAGAGATAAAGCCCTGGAGTGTGGAGCGGCATAGAGTATATATAGACACAGCTAATGCTCCCGTTGCCCGGAGGCTGCTAGCAGAGTCGGAGAGGGGAACTACGTGGTCAGGTGGGAGGGCACAACCCATTCCTGCAGCTAAGAAGCAGATTTGGGACACCATTGGGGCGGTCTTCCTGGGCTCAGGTGCTGACATAGGTCTGCCCCCGCCGGGGCTGGAAATCACGAGCGGGGGGGCCCACCTGCAGACCCCAGTCGCAGCGCCATGTCCAACAAACCCCCAAGACTAAAGGGCAAGCAGCCTACGCTAGACGAATACGCCAGGACACCGCCTGGCCCGGAAGGAACCAGGAGCAAAGATAAAGCCCCTGCTGGGAGCACGGCTGCCATGGGTACGAACCAGGAGGTCCTTGCAGCGATTGCCAATCTGAAGGTGGCTTGGGAGACCAAGCTTGAACTGGCTGTGACAGAATTGAACACAGCACTGGAGCTCAAAGTTGGGGCGGTGCAGGAGGATGTGAACGTTCTCTGGCAGGATGTAAGGTAACTGGCGGAGCGCCCTGAGAACCTTGAGAAAGAGATGGGACCGAACACAGCGGACTGTGCTACACACAAATTGGAGCTTCACGCCCTGGTTCAACGTGTGGGCAACCTGGAAAGCAGGGCGGAGGACGCAGAAGGACGTGCCCGGAGGAATAATATCCGTATCGTTGGTCTGCCGGAAGGAGCAGAGGGTCCCAACCCCACAGAATTTATTGAGACTATGATGCTGCAGGAGATAACCGGGGGAGCCTTGTCCCAGGGGTTTGCGGTCGAAAGGGCGCATAGGGCCCTAACGAGGAAGCCGCCGCTGGGCAATCCGCCTAGGCCGGTAATCGCCAATATCCTTAATTATCAGGACCGAGAAAGAATCCTTGAAGACTTCTGTAAAGGCGGAACAATACAAAGAGGGGCAGCGAACATAACTGCCTACTCAGATTATACTCTGATGGTGCAACGGAGCTGTATGAACTTTGGGACGGTCAAGAGGAGATTGCGAGAAGCAGGCCACAAGTACATGTTGCTCTACCCGGCGAAGCTAAACGTTTTTCATAAAAACAAAACCTGGTTTTTCGATACCCCGGAAGACGCCATGGGGTGGCTCGACATGCAAAGCTGCCCCCAGGAATCAGACATCCAGACAGGAGAAGGTGGAGGAAGAGATAAGTAATGCACTGGGGGAGCACCTGAGGGTGTCGTTACTTAAGACTATGGGACTTGATTATAGTAATTGAAGCAGCTTATGGGTGGGCATGCATAGATTGGAAGAGAACATGATCCGGGAGCACTGAGACTATTGCTTGGTAAGGGAGACTTTTGGGGCTACCCTTTATATCCCCATTTAGAGTTTAGTTAGGTCACTGATAGTGAGGTGACACCCTGCGGGGACCTTAGCCTGGAGTGCCAGGGCAGGACCAAATGCAGGGAAGTCTGAGATCCAGGGATGGAGCTGGGCAGTTGTTGGGGTTGGCGTAGGAAGGGAAGGGGGGAGGGAAGGGGTTGTGTGCAGTGGTTTGTTGTAGTTGGGGAGGGTGTTCAGTTGGGGGGTGAGCCTACACCCCCAGAAAAATGAGACAAACCATGGGAGACCTTAAGATAGTCACTTGGAATGTCAGGGGGCTCAACAGTTATTTGAAAAGAAACAAGGTGGTGATGTACCTGCGCAGACAGAAAGTAGACATAGCCTTGTTACAGGAAACTCATTTAACGCAAGCAAAATTGGAAGTGATACGGAAGAAGTGGAAGGGGACAGTAGTAGGGGCAGCATATTCAGCCTACGTAAGAGGGGTAATCACATGGGTGGCCCCACATGTCCCGTTCCAGCTGCTGAACTCGGTAGCAGAGTCAGATGGCAGGATGGTGGCTATGAAGGGGCTGGTGGAAAATAGAGAGATCTGTATTGTAAACACTTATGCTCTGAATCAGGACACGGCTGCGTAATTTAGGACCCTATATGGTAAACTCAGTGGTAGTGTAGGGGGGGCTGTATTGTGGGGGGGTGATTTCAATTGTGTGCTAAACCCAAACATAGATAGATCAGACACTAAAGTAGACAGACCCACTCCGGCCGCAAAGGCACTGCAGTCACTGTTGGTGGAATTTGGGCTGGTAGATGCATGGAGGTCACGCCATCCGCAAGATCGACAATATTCACACTATGCAGCTCCACAGGGCCTACATACTAGACTAGACTATGTGTTTGTCACACATGAATTAATGACTGAAATACCGCAGGCGGAATATAAAGCCAGAGTCCTCTCAGACCACTCGCCACTGATGCTAGTGTGGCAATATTGACCCCCAAGGGGAAGGATACCCACATGGCGCTTGTGTGCAGAGGCACTTAAAGACAACGTATTTAGGGAGGATATGCGAGAGGAAATAATAAGTTACTTTGAGGAAGCCTTCAAGGTAGAAGTGAGGGGAATTGCCATGGCCAATTCTAGGGGGCTGCAGAATGGGATTCTGGCCGAATTGCAGGATGCTGAAAAGGAGCTACAAAGGGTATTGGAATGGGGCAGTAATACCAAGGAAGATACGGAAATGGCACTAGGCCTGCAACAGAAATGTGCAGTATATTGGGAAAGATTATGCAACCTCAATTATAAAAAGTACATAGAGAGACAACATGCCGAAGGGGACAAACCAGGAAGAGTCCTGGCATGGCTCTATAAAAATGAGACCCCTAGGCCCCCAATCAAGAAGATGGCAACATAGTGGACACGCAAGAGGGGGTAAATCAGGAATTTGCAGAGTATTATAGGCGCTTGTATGGGGATGAGACAGGAAGCAACAGGGAGGAGATAGGGGACACACTGGAAGATATTGGACTACCCCAGATCAGTGCAGAGGAGAGGGAGGAGCTAGATGCCACGATCACCCTAGAGGAACTAGAAGAAGTAGTGAGGCAGCTGCCCACGTGCAAAACCCCGGGAACTGATGGACTCCCGAGTGAATTTTACAAGGCGTATAAAACAGAGGTACTTCTTCCGCTGCTGGAGATGCTTAACAAGCATATGAAGCTGGGACATTACCGGAATCCTTACGTGAAGCAGTTATCATACCATTTCCCAAGCCTAATAAGTCTGGTAGCGACTGCAGCTCTTATAGGACTTTGTCGATGTTGAACCAAGACAGCAAGATTCTAACAGCGGTCCTGGCAAATAGACTGAAGAAGGTCATCAATAAGTCAATACATCCCGATCAGACAGGATATGTCCCGAATAGGAACATCTCGAATAACCTTAGGCGACTCCACCGAGTGATCGAACATACTAATGAGGATGCAGGCGAGATGGTGATAGTGTCAGTGGAAGCGATCAAGGCATTTCACTCGTTCAAATGGCCCTGGTTAACGGCGGTCCTAGCCAATTACGGTATGGGACCGGGATATCTTAAATGGGTCGAACTGTTATACAGCGCGCCACTAGCTAGAGTGAAGACAGGAGCTGTAGTTTCTGAAAGGTGGCAACTTGGCTGTAACGCTCACCTGATTCTCGCAGAGGCGCCGGTCTTGACTGGGCGACTACCGTATCTTCAAAGGTGATGTGTAGCACCCGGTTGGCTCTTTGGGCTGGACCTCTGTGCACTGTATGCCTGACGTGTAGAGTAAGATGTCTGCAGATAGAAAATATGGGGTTAATGAACTGGGGTTATTGGGGTGTCCCTATCTCTTTCCTCTTCTCCTCTCCTGTAGACCCCAAAGGTTAACGCTCTCACCTTAGGTAAGTGAATGCCGAGCTCTCCATCTGCCTCCGGGCAGGGTGCTGTAGCCAGTTTCTTCACTGGATAGGTAGCGCAGGCCTCTTGACTTCAGAGGACTGCTGTCCGTCGTTTACTGCACGAACGGTAAGTTTCGAGTCATTCAAATGTCTTTTTAAAGTCTTTAGTAATGATGTCTCTTGTTTTGCAGAGTTCCAGCGATGGCGGATGACGGGCTGAAGTGAGTTGAAGATGGAGCCCGTGTGATGAGTAGAAGCGCCTGGAAGCACGTGAGTAAGCGCTTGTTGCCTGCTTCACGATGCGCTCTAACTATCTTTTTATTTTGCAGGTACGAGTTCGGAGCGGCTGCAGGGTGCCGGAATACCCACTGGATTAGATTTGGAAAGGAGTAATGGCACGTGAGTATTAAAGTTCCCCAATGTCTTTAAACGCACCTTGTTTTGTCTTTCAGATGCGGATGCAGCGCCGAAGGCCTCCGGAGCGTGCAAAGAGTTGGTAAGCTTTTGTCTTTCAGATGCCGGAATGCAGTATGAAGACCTCCGGAGCGCACAAAGAGTAGGTAAGCCTTTGCCTTTCCGATGCCGGAATGCTAACCTGTTCTTTATTGTCTTTATAGGTGTTGCTGAAGACTGGATTCAGGATGGTAAGCCTTTGCCTTTCAGATGCCGGAATGCTAACCTGTTCTTTCTTGTCTTTATAGGTGTTGCTGAAGACTGGATTCAGGATGGTAACCCTTTTTCCTTAGGCCCAGGACTGGATGCAGAAGACACGATGAGCGTCCTGCTGCAGAGGGTGCAGAATAACGCAAAGCAAGATTCATCCACCGGGTGTGGTTTAAATAGCCTCCTGTAGTGCTTAGGTGTCTCCTTCCACAGCCACGCCTAAGTAAGAAAAGAGTTCCTGGTAAGAAAAGAGTTCCTGCCTTCCAGAAGAGTTCCAGTGTTCTAAATCTAGGGAGTGGCTCCAGCCCCACCCAACAGGAAAAGTAGTTCCAAACAGAAGAGGATCAGAGGCTCAACTGGCAGGCAAGTAAGCAGCATGGGCTGCTGCAGGTAAGTCCACCCAAGCATTATGAGCCTGGCGCTTCCAGCGCTGGGACTGGGCATATTTATGAGCCTGGTGCCACTGGCGCCAGGACTGGGTCCAAAAGGTCCCAATTGGGACTGGTTGGCACTCAGAACCTTGGTTATGGATCTGCTTCCAAGGGAGTTGGGAAAACCCTGACCTTTTGGAAGCAGAGATCATGACAGTACCCCCCCTCAAGGCCCCTCCCAAACCGGGCTTCTCCGGGGGTTTTGGCTTGTCAGGAAATGTTCGGTGAAATCTTTTGATTAGGCGAGGAGCGTGGACATATTCAGCAGGTTCCCAGGATCTCTCTTGGGGGCCGTAGCCTTTCCAGTCAATTAGGTAGAATAGTTTAGATTTGGAGATCTTGGAGTCCAGAATGCTTTTGACTTCAAACTCGAGTTCTCCATCCACTAGGATAGGTTTTGGAGATTTGGTTAGTCGGGTTTGAGGTTGCACGGGTTTTAATAGAGAGACGTGGAAGACCGGATGTATCTTCATGTGCGGGGGCAAGTCCAACTTGACCGCTACTGGGTTTACTATGTTAGTGATGGAATAGGGACCAAGGTATCTTGGGTTGAATGTGCGTGGCCCTTTTAGAGATAGATATTTGGTGGATAACCAGACTTGATCCCCTACTTGATAGTGAGGGGCTTCCTTCCGATGTTGATCTGCTCCTTTCTTGTATTGTTCTTTAGCCCTTTGAAGGTGAGAAACAGCTTCCTTAAAGGCTTGGCTGATTGTAGAATGCAGGTAGTCTACTGCTGGTGTTTCAAGATCTTGGAGGCGATCCAACTCCGAGGTTCGAGGGTGACTGCCGTACAAAAGAAAAAACGGGGTTTTCCCAGTTCCCGAGTGGACAGAGTTATTGTAGGCATACTCGGCTATCCAAAGGATATCTTTCCAAGTTTTTTCAGTTTGTTGCAGCATGCAGCGTAAATACTGTTCCAGAGTTTGATTGGTCCTCTCGGTTTGTCCGTCGGTCTGAGGGTGGTGACTGGTCGATAGTCTCACATCAATTTGAGCCGACCGACAGCAACTTCGCCAAAAATGAGAAATAAATTGACTACCTCGATCCGAAATTAGAACCGAAGGAAAACCGTGCAGTCGGACGATGTTTTCGAGAAATTCTCGGGCCAGAGTTGCTGCTGTTGGCAAGCCTTTGAGCGGAATGAAATGCGCCATCTTGGAGAATAAGTCCACGATTACTAGAATCGTATTGTATCCGGAGCATGGAGGTAGATCGGTGATGAAGTCCATAAAAGCGTATGCCAAGGGCGAGGTGGGATGTCAATAGGGCGTAAGAGGCCTGCTGGTCTTTCCTTTTGACTCTTGTTTTGGGCGCATACTCCACAGGACATTATAAAGTCTCTGATATCTTTTTTCCAAGACGGCCACCAGAAGTAGCGCTTGATCTTTTCTGAGGTCTTGGCTATACCGGGATGACCTTCCATTAAAGAGTCGTGATAACAAGAGATTACTTTTTTCTGTAAATCTGTGCTGGGTAGGTATAATCGTTCTTGGAAATACAATAAGTTGTCCTTTACTGCAAAGTCCTTTCCCTGCAGATGCCAATTCTGTATATCTGCTGGAGTTACAAGTTGCCTGGCTTTATCCTTAACTTCCTCTATGGATTCTGTGGCGATTACACCCAGAATTCTTTGTTCGGGAATGATTGGTACAGGTTTAGGGTTGATCAAGTGTTCTTCCACTCCCATCCGAGAAAGGGCATCGGCTTTACCGTTCTTTGTACCTGGTCGATAGGTAATTATGAAGTCAAACTCGGCAAAGAATAATGCCCAACGGAGTTGTCTAGAGGATTGGGCTTTTGCGGTTTTCAAATATTGCAGGTTTCGGTGATCCGTAATCACAGTAACGGTGTGTCGGGCCCCCAGCAGATAATGCCGCCAAGCCTTAAAGGCAGACTTGATAGCCAGAAGTTCCTTGTCAGTAATCGTGTAATTGACTTCAGGAGGCGAGAATTTGCGGGACCAAAATGCCACGGGATGCAACTGATTGGTTACCGGGTCCTTTTGTGATAGAACTGCCCCCATGGCAAGGCTTGAAGCATCAGTTTCCACGATGTAGGGGAGTTCGGGGCGAGGGTGTTTTAAGATTGGTGCAGAGATAAATTTAGTCTTCAAATCCTGGAAAGCTTGTTCCGCCTCGGTAGACCATTCAAAACGTTTGTTTTTCTTTAACAAGGCAGTGATGGGCTGGACTATTCGAGAGAACTCGGGGATAAACCTGCGGTAAAAGTTAGCGAAGCCTAACATGCTTTGTACACCTTTTACGGAGGATGGTGATGGCCATTTGAGAACTGCATCGACCTTCTTTGAATCCATACGCACCCCGCCAGGTGATAATATGAATCCCAAGAATTCAACTTCAGTCACGTTGAAAACACATTTTTCCAACTTAGCGAAAAGTTTGTGTTGACGCAATCTTTCGAGGACCATTTTCACGTGTTTCCGATGTTCAGATTCCGATGAAGAATAAACGAGGATGTCGTCAATGTAAACAACAACACATACATCTATGAGCTCTCTGAGGACATCGTTCATAAAATATTGAAAGGCGGCCGGGGCATTGCAAAGTCCGAAGGGCATGACCTGATATTCAAATAGCCCATACTTGGTGCGGAAGGCCGTCTTCCATTCATCGCCCTCTTTTACTCGTACCAAGTGGTAAGCTCCTCTAAGATCCAGCTTTGTATATATGCATGCTTTTCTGACTTGGTCCAGGAGTTCAGGGATCAAAGGTAATGGATATCTATTCTTAACGGTGATCTGGTTCAGGGAGCGATAATCGATACAAGTTCTAAGGTCTCCTTCCTTTTTTGGAACGAAGAACAAAGCTGAAGAAGCAGGGGACTTGGAAGGACGAATAAACCCATTTGCCAGGTATTGATCCAGGTATTGTCGAAGGTGAAGGTTCTCAGGCTCGGTGAGGGCATAAATTCTACTACAAGGAGGAGTAGATCCAGGTATCAGGTCTATCTGGCAGTCATAAGACCTATGAGGAGGTAGAGAGTTAGCCTGATCCTTCCGGAAAACATCTTGGTATTCTAGGTATTCGGGAGGTAACTGGGGAGTCTCTGAAGAAATTGCGGCCAGTGCAACACCAGGTGGAGGGTGACAAGTAGAGACACATTCTGGAAACTGGACCGTTCTTGCTCGCCAATCGATCAGAGGATTGTGTTTCTCTAACCAAGGTATTCCTAGAATAATCTGAAACTGAGGGGCCTTGATCACATCGAACACGATCTTCTCATGGTGTCCATCTTGACTTACTAGCGTCACTTCTTGAGTGGTATGCGTTACTGGCCCGGAGGCTATCTCCGTACCATCCACCGTAGTAATGACGTCCTTTACAGCCTTGGGACAAAGAGTTAGATTCATCCTCAAAACCATTTCATGATCCACATAATTGCCGATGGCACCGCTGTCGACGTAAGCTTCAATTGCATGTAATCGATCCGGATTATCAGGGCTAATGAGGACCATAGGTATCACGAAATGCGAGGTTACGGAACTGGTTTTTACGCTCGGCAAGAGGACCTCTATTCTTGTCGGGCAAGGTCGTTTCCCTGCTCAGAGTTTGTAACTTTGGTAACTGCAGCTCCTACTGCCTTCTTGGCAGGGTTCACCGGACAGTCTCGAAGAAAGTGCCCTGAGTTTCCGCAATATAGGCATAATTGCAACTGTTTCCTCCTTTCCCGCTCCCGTTGTGTTAGAGGACCTTTCAGACCCCCTATTTGCATGGATTCCCCGGAGTCTACTCCTTTGGAAGGAGTTGGCGGTTTGGAAAATACTCGAGCATCAAACTTGGAACGATCGGCCTTCCTGTTCTGCAGCCTGTGATCTATTTGAACGACCAAGTCTATGTAATCCGAACAGTCTTGTGGGGGATTCACTACTTGGGCTAAAACGTCTTTGAGCTCTCCACGTAGACCTCTATAAAACAGCGTAATCATTTTGTCCTCAGGCCATTGAGTTTCCACTATTAGTCTATTGAAAGATGCAATATAAGCCAAAAGGTCTTGATTACCCTGTTGCAACGAAAGAAGCTCATTGTCCAAGGCCTGTCCCTGTGAATGTCTTGCGAACAGTTTTTCCATACTAAGCTGAAAGGCTTGAAAATCATGGAGAACCGGATCATCTTGATGAACTAGAGGGATCGACCAGTCTGCCGCATTGCCACTAAGGTACGAAAGTACAAAAGCTACTTTAGCTTGATCAGTTGGAAAGGCTGCTGGCCGGCATAAGAAGTGCAACCGGCACTGATTGATAAATACTGCAAACCTCTTTGGGTCACCAGAAAATCGCTCGGGCGGAGCCAGAGGTACATTCCCAGGTAGGTTGATCTGCACTGGATTCATAGAGGATGTTGAAGGAAGATTTGCCCCTGATGCGGGTAACGGGGTCTGTCCGGCTTGTGACTGTAGCACTTGTCTAGCAAGATTGTCTGTTCTCTCCTTGGAAATAATTAGTTCCCTTCTTAGAGCATTCGTTTCCTGACGAGTTGCATGCACTTCTGCCCTTAGTTCCCCAAGTAACCGGGCTAGGGGGTCAGTATCCGAGGTTTCCATAGCGCCTGGGCGAGAGTTTTGCGGTAGGCTTTGCGTTCTGTAACGCTCACCTGATTCTCGCAGAGGCGCCGGTCTTGACTGGGCGACTACCGTATCTTCAAAGGTGATGTGTAGCACCCGGTTGGCTCTTTGGGCTGGACCTCTGTGCACTGTATGCCTGACGTGTAGAGTAAGATGTCTGCAGATAGAAAATATGGGGTTAATGAACTGGGGTTATTGGGGTGTCCCTATCTCTTTCCTCTTCTCCTCTCCTGTAGACCCCAAAGGTTAACGCTCTCACCTTAGGTAAGTGAATGCCGAGCTCTCCATCTGCCTCGGGGCAGGGTGCTGTAGCCAGTTTCTTCACTGGATAGGTAGCGCAGGCCTCTTGACTTCAGAGGACTGCTGTCCGTCGTTTACTGCACGAACGGTAAGTTTCGAGTCATTCAAATGTCTTTTTAAAGTCTTTAGTAATGATGTCTCTTGTTTTGCAGAGTTCCAGCGATGGCGGATGACGGGCTGAAGTGAGTTGAAGATGGAGCCCGTGTGATGAGTAGAAGCGCCTGGAAGCACGTGAGTAAGCGCTTGTTGCCTGCTTCACGATGCGCTCTAACTGTCTTTTTATTTTGCAGGTACGAGTTCGGAGCGGCTGCAGGGTGCCGGAATACCCACTGGATTAGATTTGGAAAGGAGTAAAGGCACGTGAGTATTAAAGTTCCCCAATGTCTTTAAACGCACCTTGTTTTGTCTTTCAGATGCGGATGCAGCGCCGAAGGCCTCCGGAGCGTGCAAAGAGTTGGTAAGCTTTTGTCTTTCAGATGCCGGAATGCAGTATGAAGACCTCCGGAGCGCACAAAGAGTAGGTAAGCCTTTGCCTTTCCGATGCCGGAATGCTAACCTGTTCTTTATTGTCTTTATAGGTGTTGCTGAAGACTGGATTCAGGATGGTAAGCCTTTGCCTTTCAGATGCCGGAATGCTAACCTGTTCTTTCTTGTCTTTATAGGTGTTGCTGAAGACTGGATTCAGGATGGTAAGCCTTTTTCCTTAGGCCCAGGACTGGATGCAGAAGACACGATGAGCGTCCTGCTGCAGAGGGTGCAGAATAACGCAAAGCAAGATTCATCCACCGGGTGTGGTTTAAATAGCCTCCTGTAGTGCTTAGGTGTCTCCTTCCACAGCCACGCCTAAGTAAGAAAAGAGTTCCTGGTAAGAAAAGAGTTCCTGCCTTCCAGAAGAGTTCCAGTGTTCTAAATCTAGGGAGTGGCTCCAGCCCCACCCAACAGGAAAAGTAGTTCCAAACAGAAGAGGATCAGAGGCTCAACTGGCAGGCAAGTAAGCAGCATGGTCTGCTGCAGGTAAGTCCACCCAAGCATTATGAGCCCGGCGCTTCCAGCGCTGGGACTGGGCATATTTATGAGCCTGGTGCCACTGGCGCCAGGACTGGGTCCAAAAGGTCCCAATTGGGACTGGTTGGCACTCGGAACCTGGGTTATGGATCTGCTTCCAAGGGAGTTGGGAAAACCCTGACCTTTTGGAAGCAGAGATCATGACATTGGCAGAGGTACCAGACAGGGATGCCCATGGTCCCCCATGCTGTATTTGTTTGTTTGGTTGTATGTTTATTTTATTTATATAGCGCACCAGACCCTGGAGTAAAAGGGCGCTTACAGACAAGTTACAGAAGGCACAGTATATGTAGAATTTACAGTTATACAATCTGTGGAGGTAATATACAATATATACAGTCAGTGTAATTAGGGTAAACAATTGAAACATTTGAATAGTATGTACAGTATATACAGTATGCATGGTCTTAGTCGGGCTGAGGATTAGTTTATTGTTTGTCCAGTAGCCAACCAATGACAAGCTTCCTAAACATATGGAGTGAGGGGGCAGACTTGATGTTCAGCGGTAGGGAGTTCCAAAGTTGAGGGACGAGGACCGAGAAGCTTGAGCCACCAGCTTTTTTGGAGGAGAATCTGGGCACCATGAGGCAGAGTGTGTTGGCGGATCTGGTCATTCTGGTTTTAGGTTTCAATGAGAGTTTGTTGGTAAGATAGGGGGGGCGAGGTGGTTTAGGGCTTTGTATGTGAGGCAAAGAGTTTTTAAGTCGATTTTTTGTTGAATGGAAAGCCATTTGCAGGAGATTCTGATGGGGGAGATGTGCTCTCTCCTAGGGATGTTTAATGCTGCGCGCAGCGCATTGTTTTGGATAACTTGGAGTTTATTAATTATGGCTTGGTTAAAGGCTGTTACAGTAGTCAAGCTTAGATTGTATGAGCGCTCTCGCCAATGTGAGGCAGCTATTCCTGGATAGAAAAGGTCTGTAAACTCTGATTAGTTTTCCCGGTGTAGGCGGTAGTAGAGGCAGTCATGTTGACTTGTTTTGAAAGGTTGGTGTTGGCGTCAAGATAGAAGCCTAAGGTTTTGACGTGTTTGGCAACGGAGATAGTGTTGCCATCAATGGTGATGTTGGAATAAACAGGGCTATGTTTCTGTAGATTATTAGGAGAGCCGACCAGGAGAAGTTCTGTCTTCTCATCATTCAGGCAGAGGCCATGTGTGGCCATCCATGCCTGAATGATGGAGAAAATGTTGTTGATCCTGGTGACGTCAGCCAGGTAGTTGCCAGAGATGGTGAGGAGTATCTGGGTGTCGTCTGCATAGTTAGTGTAGGTGACACCCAGATGGTCCAATGTTGTCGAAGAGGGGTTTTGTAAAAATATTGTAGAGGGTGGGGGAAGACACAAGATCCTTGCGGGATGCCACAGGTGATGGGGACTGCTGCAGCTGCCAGTGAAAAGACTCTCATAGTTCTATTGGTTAAGAAAGATTGTATCCAGCTGACAGCTGAAGGTGAGAAATGGGCGGCAGATGAGAGGTGGTTGCATAGTATTTTATGATCGACCAGGTCGAAAGCTGCTGAGAGGTCGAGAAGGAGTAGTATGGACGCTTTTCCTTTGTCTTTGATGTCATCAATCTGACTTTTGAGGTCAACAAGGGCGTTTCAGTTCCATGTTGAGGTCGAAAGCCAGATTGACGTAGCCCTAGTAGTTGATTGGAATCTAGGTATTCCTGAATTTGTAAGTATGCAACTCTGTCAAGGAATTTCAGCAGGAAGGGGACTGTGGTGATCGGCCTGTAGTTTTTGGGAATGGCTGGGTCTAAAGATTGTTTTTTGAGGAGGGGGAGAACCCATGATTGTTTCAGATTGTCAGGTATAGAGTTGGTGGAGAAGGATAGCTTTATGAGTTTGGAGATGAAGGGAGAGAGGTCTCTTGCAGCATCTTTGATGATCTGGGCAGGACAGCTATCCCCTTTGCAATTCGAAGGTTTGAGAGATGCTATGATCTTTTGGACTTCCGGTATGGTGACCTGTTTGAATGTGAAACCAGCGGAGGTATTGGTAGGGGTCGATATGCTAGGGGTAGAGAAGTTGCTATTAGATAGTTGTAGTCGTTTAGCCTCAATTTTAGTTTGGAGGCCAGAGATTTTGTTGGCAAGGGCATTTTGGATGCCGGTGCACCAGGGTTTGTCTTTTAGGCAAGTGTCTGTAGGTGGGTTGGGGTTTTCTAATTCCTTCAAGATGGCGAAGAGTTCTTTAGTAGAGGATCCTGCCTTATCAATTCTCACATTGCAGGCTTCCTTCTTAGTTCGGATTATCTCTTTTTTGTAGTGGGAGGAGATGGTCATCAGATTTGTTTTGTTTTCGGCTGAGGGAGTGGTTTTCCATAGGGTTCCCAGCTTGGCTTTCTGTTTTCTGAGGATTTTGAGTTCAGGTGTGAACCAAGAGTTCAGATGCGCTCTAGGTTTGCCTTTACGTGACTTGAGTGGGGCCACAGCGTCGATAGCGTTTGACATGGCGTCATTGTAAGTGCTGACTAGGAGGCTGAGATCAGCAGTGGTTGGGAGCGAATTAAGGAGGGGGAGAACGAGTGGTGTGAGGGTGTCTGCTGTGCTGTTGCGCTTATTTCTGGTTAGACAGGCAGGTGCGAGCAGGGATTGTTTGGGATTGGGATTGTTAATACTGATGTCGAAAGGTATAAGGAGATAGTCTGTCCATATGAGAGATTGGGGTGTTTTGCAAGTGATGTTGCAATTGTGGGTTGTGACCCAGTCGATGGTTCTGCCTTTTTGATGTGTTGGTAGTGTGATGATTTGAGTATAGTTGCGTTCTGCTAGGGCGCTGGTGAGGGATGATGCGTGCGTATCATTAGGGTCGTTGTACCCGAGGTTGAAATCTCCTAGAATGATGTTTTGTGAGGAAGGCTTGGAATTCTCGGCTATTAATGAAGTGATATCTTCCTCGAATGTGCCTGTGGGACCTGGGGGTCTGTATATAAGTTGCATGTTGATTGAGCTCTTAGGGGTGGTTTGTATTTTGATAGAGAGGTGCTCACATGATTCAAGTGGAAGGGAGGTGATGGATCTGAGGTCAAGTGAGGATTTGAAAATGAATGCTACACCTCCTCCGCAAGCATTAACTCTATCCACTCTGTGGATGGAATAGTTGTTAGGAACGGCAAAGATTAGATAAGGTCTGTTTGCCTCGTGTAGCCATGTTTCTGTAATAGCAAGGAGGTCGAGATCTGCTGAGAGGATGATGTCGGCAATTTCAGTGGGGTGAGCGACAAGGGATCTGACATTGAGTAGTGCGCCTTTTAAGGGTGCAACATTCGTAGTGTTGCTATCTTTCTTGTTGGTTTCCTTGATATTAGGTGTGGTGGGCGACTTGCTGGGTGTGGAATGGAGTCTCGAGCCTAGTCTATTGTTGCGGGTGGGAAGGTCCGGGTTGGGTGATAGCTGGTAGCCTGGTGGTATGGGCTGGTTAGTGTTCGTGGTAGTGTAATCATACTTAGGAGGGCTAAGAGTTTTGAGCAGTGTGTTATCTGGAGTAGGGCTAAATTTGGTCGCAAGATGACTGTGGGTAGTAGGGGGCAAGGGTGGTAGGGTGGGCAGGAATGGAGTGAGACAAGAAATAGGGAAGTGTCTTGGGCAGCCCAGTTTGGCTAGTCCGTTGCTCAGTGATATGTAGCTGTTAGAGCTGCAGGGTATTGTTGTTGTTCAGGACACTAAAAGGGAACATAATGAGAATGAGCCAGGGGAGCATAGTTATGAATATAGATAGGTTAAGGGCTGGGTGCAAGCACATGGGTGCTGTAAGCAGTTACAGCCAGCTGCAACTTAACTTTGCTGATGTAATGCAGGGGAGTAGGCTAATTCAGATTAGGCTGGTGTATTGCAAAATGGGCACGTTCAACTTGGTTGTAGCAATGCCAGGATGGGCGGATTCAAATTTGCTGATAGATACAAAAATGGGCTAATTAAATGCAAGGCTATGCAGATTCGACTTTGCTAATAGATGCAAAACATGGGCTGGTTAAATGCAAGGCTATGCAGATTCGACTTTGCTAATAGATGCAAAAATGGGCTGATTAAATGCAAGGCTATGCAGATTCGACTTTGCTAATAGATGCAAAAATGGGCTAATTAAATGCAAGGCTATGCAGGTTCAATTTTGTTAATAGAAGCAGAAATGAGCAAATTCAACTTTGAAGCACAGTGGGCGAGTAAATCAACTTTGCTAATTAGATACAGACAAATGCAGCTTTGCTGATATGTGCATGAATTAAATGCAAAACTATACAGAATCAACTATGCTAATAGATGCAAAAGATGGGCGAGTTCAGCTTTGAAGCACATTTGGAAAGTGGGCTAATTCAACTTTACTAGTTAAGACAAAGTTGGGCGGATTCATTTGCTAATGCAATGCATGAGAGGGCTAGCGTAGTGTAACTAGCATGGTTAGAACATGGGTTAGTTGGCTAATGCATAGACATAGATTTTGTGCGTAGCACCGATCAGTAGGGGCCAATTAAGTAAGTACATTGCAAGGGTTAGCGAGTATAGAGAGCATTGGGGCGGGTGTGGGTGCAGTGAGACAGTAGTCCGAAGTACAAAGGTAGTGAAGCTGCATGGAATTGTTCGTCGTATGCATAGTATGACTCGTAGCTGTAATGGGCGATTGGTTGCTAGAGCCAGTAGGCTGCTTGTAGGTTCATTGATTCGGAGGCAAAGGGAATAGACTCACTGTGATGTGGAGCGCTGGATCGAGGGAGGCAGAGAAACGTATTCAAAGTGCCAGCATCAAAGGTGGGCAGTGCTGTAGTGTGGGAGTATCACTTATCCTAGTTATGAAAGGTGCGACATCGGAGAGGCAGGGGCCGTGGCCCTTGGCGCAAAGGCGTAGACAGGCTTGAAGACAGGCACAGTGCCCTCGATGAGTGCCTTGGATGTGGTTGGCTGTAAATCCGGGATTTCGTTCCAATCACAGTGCGCACAGTGCACAGGGGCCGGGTGGGTGGCTGTGAGGATGGCGGTCAGCCATCTTTGAAGGTGGCAAGCCTCGTGGCTTGTAATGGAGGTAAATGCACTCACAGTGCAGTTCGGGGGCAAAATCAGGTGATATTGGGGCAGCTAGCCCAATCCATAGGCGGCGCTGATATAATTAATCAAATCGCCGTACTTTTGTGCAGAAAAAAGCATTTACGCTGCTGGCATCAGAAAAGCAGCTGAGGAGGCATATAGCCTACCTTACATCTGGTAGGCATCGATCCTGTAGCCTACTGCTCCTGTAGTGTATGGAGGGAGCTCCTGCTCCTACAGGCTTCGAGTCCAGAGTCTATATTTTAGCCTTGGAACCCCTGGCGATTTATTTAAGGCAGCAATATGATGCAATAGGTATTGTCGTCGGGGAGACACCACATTTAATCTCATTATATGCAGATGACATGTTACTGTATTTGCGCTACCCAGAAGAGAACCTCCAATATATACTGGAAGTGATGAAGAGGTTTGCAGAACTATCAGGTATAGCTGTGAACCCCAGTAAGTCCTGCATGTTCCTGTTGGGTAGATATAGAGGGCTCCCGTTAGAGAGTTTGCCGGTCCTACAGATACCGTGGGAGGTCACAACTTTCAGATATCTTGGGGTAGACATATATTATACTCTAGAAGCCGAACATAGGCATAACACGGAAAGAACGGTTAAGAAACTGGAGAGTAGCATGGAGTTTTGGGCAAAACTTGGCAATTATGGGACGAGGGGCGATGCTCAAGATGGTGGCATTGCCCAGATTGCTTCACTGCTTCGCAAACATCCCATACTCAATACCCAGGAAATTCTTCACTAGGTTGGACGGCATGTGTAGGGAATTTCTATGGCACGGGATGAGGAACAGGGTAGCCCTGTGGAAACAACAAAATCCACACGAGAAAGGAGGCATTAAATTACCAAACTGGGAAGTCTATTATATAGCAAGCCAATTACAACACGTAGTCAAATGGCACTCTGAGGAGCCTACCGTAGAACACTGGCCGCTTCAGAGGGACCGCGCCCCATATTTTCTACAAGAAATTATATGGTTGCCCAAGCAGGAGTTGGGAGGTCGCCCGGGCATGTTGGGTCTTGGGTGGGGAATGTGGCAAAGGGCATGCCGATTAATGGACAAGCGATCCCTGTGCTCCCCACAGATCCCGCTGGTCACAGTGGTGGGAAGAGAAAAGCAACTGAGGTTGATGATTAGGAAGCACTGGGAACCGGCGGGGATAGCAACAATGGGGGATGTGTGGCAGGAGGGGAAGATACTGGAATTCAGGGAGCTGGTGGAACAAATGGGGTTGAGTGCGGGGAAATATATTACGTATCACGGGGTGGTGCGATGAATTAAAGATACCTGGTCCAAAGTGGAACTGGTAGAGGAACTGGACACCACTTTGGATATGATATATGATATAGCAGAAGGAGGACACGAAACGTCTAGAGTGTATGAGATGATAATGTCTCAAGTGGGCAGGGAGGTGGTGCAACTTAGACTGGACTGGGAAGAAGAAGTAGGGGTCCCGATGAGTGATGGGATGTGGGAGAGAGCACAAGGATATCATAAAAAAGTATCGAGTAATGCTAGGCTGCAGCAGATACAGTTGTATGTAACTCATAGGGCATAACTGACACCAAAAAAGATAGTTAAATTTAAAAATGCTGGACGCCAAGTGTGCCCAAAATGTAATGAGGAAAATGCAGGAATGGTGCATATGTTCTGGGCGTGCCCATTGATAGAGAGATACTGGGGAGACATAGCACAGAAAATGGAAGACAAGAGGATCCGCATGAAGGTGGATACTGCGTGGGCCTGTTTGCTAGGAGGGTTCCCCTGACCGCGTAAGCTTAAACATGTAAGCAAATTGAAAGATTTAGCGTATGTCCTGGGAAATGGAAGGATTGCGATGGGCTGGAAAGCATGTCATAGGCCCATAGTGGAAACGTGGTGGAGGGATTTGCAGAAGTGGGCGGAGGCGGAAACAGTGGTACGGCAGGAAGCGTGTAAAGGGGAGACAGAAGAAGAAGCCGGAGACCTATTGGGTTGGAGGCAACTGATAGCTGAACTGTTTGGCCCCTCGCATGATGGACCAAGTGATGGTGACTCAACGAGCGCTGCTGGAGATGAATCCCCACCACAAGAGGTGGAGACTGGAAATGTGGGGGGGTAGGCTCGGGAGGGGGGAGGGACGGGGAAATACATTGGGCTGGAATACAACGATGTATGAGTATTTGTGAGTGACATTACGCATCCACTGTAAGTTTGGTTTGTTATTTTGTTTTTTGAATAAAATCAATAAAATCGTTTTTTAAAAAAAAAAAACTTTGCGCACGGCTACAGGCCGAATGGCTGGAGGGACTTTCACCAAATTTGCAGCAGGAGCAGTGGCTTGGGTCAGAAAGTGTGTTTTTTGTGTTTGGTGGAAATCCAACCAGTACTTTTGTTGCAAAGAACTGAAATGTACGTCCCAAAAAATTAGTGATATCTGGGTCTGCTGTGCTGAACCATTTCCCTGTTCGCTCCGCGGACTAAAGTCTCATTGGCCTGCTGTACGCTGTGAAGTCGGCGAACATTAGACAAGGCCAGTGGTTGGCTGGAGGGAAGCATGCTGTGCGTCAAAGTTTTTGGGAAACGCTGCCATGGTGTATCGGAGGATAGTGTTGTGTGTGGCAAGTCTCTAAACCATTGTGTGCATGCCTGGGCCTCTTGTATGTAGCATTGTGCGCACTTAAATTAGTCATATCTGGGTCCGCTCCGGTGTCCCATTTCCCTGTTCACTGCGCGGTCAAAATCTTGATTGCACTGCAGTGTGCAGTGACGGGATGTGTGTCAAAAGTGTTCCATGACGGCGGCATGTTGTATCGGAGGACAATGCAACAGTGAAAGGGCCTGAAAAACATAGTGTACAGCATCTGGTGGTGGGAAGAAAGGATGGAAAGGGTGCAGGAGTGAGAAGTGCTTCATGTGATACATCCCATGAGAAGAGGATGGTGGTGTGCCAGCGCTATCCGTGCATGCTCCGCCAATGCGCAGATACCTCAACAGGCAACAATCTTGTGTGGTCATTGCAGACAGTCTTCGTTATGGCATGCCAGCTGCAGCGGCAATGTCTTTCTGTGATGAGTGGTGACCGGCACATTTGCAGAAGGGGAGTGCATTTCACGAGACATGAGGATTTAAACATAGCGTGTACTATGGTGTGCTGTGTGAGGCAAGCCCGTAGCCCGTTCGATGCATGGCTGCAGCCCTAGAACAGAAAAGTATGTTCACTGGTTGAAAAGGTATGTCCACTCGTTGAAAGTAGGTGCCACATTGTTGCTTTTTGTGTGTGGTTTGGCTGCAGTGCACACAATGTTGGTTGCATGGGTGTGGTGATTGGTAGAACAACCTACAGTTGTCGGTGTATGGGTGGAGATTCTGCAGTGACCAGTCGTGCAGTGTGTCCACTGGGTGCACTAACGGAATAGTGTACATATGGAAGAGGTCACGGTGCAACTGGTTCTTATATGTGCTTGCGTAGTGTGCGTTGCGCAGATTACTAAGTGTTGCAGTGCGCTACGCACCATTGGTTCTATGCACATACTAGTGTGTTGGGAGCAGGCCCAATGTTGTCAAGATTGTCTTGTTTGGCTGGCATGCTTATAATGCTTTGTGATTGGAAGTGGGTAGCAGTGCCAAACACAGCAATATTTTTATGCATTATGGTAAGTGGAACACGTGTCCATGCCTCCCTGCTTTATGGTGCGGCGGTTGGGTGGAAGTGCTGATGCGTATGTTGCCTTCGTGACTACATGGTGGCCTGCATGGCTCTGTTGTGTGGCCAAGGCCTAGACTGTTGGGTACATGGCCGAAGGCCGTAGGCCATGCACCCAACAGCCTAGGCCTTCATCACAGCCACCATAACATAATGCAGCAATGCAGTTGTCACTCTGCATGCATTTGGTGAGTAGCACACAATGGTTGCGGAGGACAATGTACACTTGGTAGAACAGCAGATGTGAGCTGCTATGCGTACATTAGCATGTGGTGTTTATCATTGCCCCTGTTGCACAATAGGGAGCCACATGTCAACATTTGCGTTTGCTATGGTTAGGCCTTTATAAGACCCTTGCTTGAGAAAGTGTTTAAACACATTGCGCCATGAAAGGAAGTCATCAGCATCAGAAAGTTGCAATATGTACAATGTACACAGCCACTCACATACCGTTCAGCACAGGCAACACAACAGCATGGAGTCATAATGTGAAGATGTTGCAAGGGTGAAAGTTGGCAGGCGCAATTGCAGATGGGGAGTGCATTACACATGACATGAGGAGTAAACCATGGGTTGTACTAGGGTGTGCTGTGTGTGGTGAGGCCCTAGTGGTCAGTGATGGTTAGAGCAATGTCAGAAGGGGAGTACAATGAAGACCACATGAAACTTGAAACATACACTACAGTACGGTGTGTTCTGTGTGCTAAGCCTGTTGCCCCTTGGATGAATGGGCGGCCACCTTGCACCGCCAAATATGTGCCCTGGGGTGAAGTGGGTTTCAAATTGTTGCCTTCGGTTTGCGGCTTGTGATCATTGCATAAAATGTTGCTTTCAGGGTTGTGAGGATTGGCTGCAATTCTTACACTGTGTCATGCCTGGACCTGATGGAGTGACGACTCCTCTAGTGTGTCCTGTGGGTGCAGTGGTGAAGTAGTGGATGCGTAGAAGTGGCTAGGGGTGACCTGCATGTACCTTGCCACTTGTTCACCTGCATTACTCTGTTATGTTGTGCTGGGTGTGGCCAAGGCCTACACTGTTGGGTGTCTGGCAAAAGGCCATGGGCCGTAGGCCAGGCACCGAAGAGCCTAGGCCTACACAATAGCACGCCACTATAATGCAGACATCCAGTTTTAAGTATGCATGGCTCAGATGGTGGTGATGTTCAAAAAATGGTTCTGCAGGACCGTGTAGATGTGGTAGAACAGCACAAGTGACCTGATATGCGTCCAGTACCATATGGTGTAGATTATGCCACCACCTTGGACATTAGGGAGGCACATGCCACTATTTGCGTTTGGCATGAGTTGTCCTTTGCACCACCCACCGTATGTTACATTTGTGGATTGTGGTATGTGACAAATGTTCCCCTTCATGAGGCCATTATGTTGTGCTGGGTGTGGCTAAGGCCTAGACTATTGGGTACATGGCCAAAGGCCGTAGGCCGTTGGCCATGCACCCAAGAGCCTATCCCTTGATGACAGCCAGCACACCATAATGCAGCCATGTAGAGTTGCTGCTGCATCTCTCTGAGGATGGTGACCTTTGAATAATGGGTGCAGAGAGCATTTTAAACTTGGTGGAACAACCAAAGTGAGGTGCTATGCGTTCACGAGCACATGGTGTAGGTCATTGCACGTGTTGCACCTTACGGAGCCATATGTTAGCATTTCCGTTTGCTATGGGATGCCCTTTACAAGACCCTTGTTTGAGGAAGTGTTTTAACATATTGCACCATGAAAGGACGTCATCAGCATCAGAAAGTTGCAATATGCACAATGTACAGAGCCACTCACATACCGTTCAGCACAGCCAATGCAACGTGATGGATCCATGCTTGCAAAGATGTGGCCAGGGTGAAAGGTGTCGGGTGCAATTGGAGATGGGGAATGCATTACATATGACATGAGGAGTAAACCGTGGGGTGCACTAGGGTGTGCTGTGTGTGGGGAGGCCTTAGCGTCTTGTATGCATGGCTGGAAGCCTTACATGAACAGCTATGTGGGTTGCTTGCAACTACTCCTCAGATTGTTGCATTTCGTGTGTGGTTTGTGAGTTGTGCATGCATTGTTGATTCCATGGGTGTGCTCATTGTTCGCACATGGTACATTTTCCAGTGCATGGCAGGAGCTTATGGAGTGAACAGTTGTGCAGTGTGTCCATGGAGTGCTGTGGTGAGAAAGTGTGTGTGTACCAGTGCATAGGGTTCAACTACATAGTGTATGTGCTTTAGTAGTATGCATTGCACAGATTACGAACTACTGTACTGCACTTTGAAGTATTTTATCATTGGAGTTGGTGGAGTGCTGATAGGAAAAAAACTCTGGCTACCTGCAGTTCGTGGTGCTGGGTGCCGCTCTGGGTGAATGTGGATGCTGAAAGCGTGGATCAGTTTGGAGAGCGGTTACCTGGAGGTGCTTTCACATGACACAAGACCTGTACTGTGAGTGTGTAATGGTACATCTGCAGTGCAGTGCAGAAATGATAGTTCTCAATGCGGAGGTCTTGGATGTGAATACTACATGGGTGTGTGACTATTGAATACTACCTAATGCGGGAGTGTTGCATATACAATAGTGGAAACGGAAGAAGGAGTGCCACTGCTTTACTTGGGTGTGTCCCTCACTGTTGCTGGTAAGGCGCACATGCTACAATCTGCCCTTCTGAGCATGGTGCTTTTGCAAAAAGAACTGTGGGGATTATCCAATTATTTGTCGAGGGTTTGGTTCACAGGAAGGGGCGGTGATATACTTGCCCAAACCTCAATGCAGTGAGGGTGACAGAGATGGACAGACGCAGAGTGCTCATCGTGGGTGATACCTTTGTGCAAGATCTTGCCAGGTATGCTGTGGAAAGGGGCTTTGTTACTAACTTTCAGTTGGAAGGAGTGGAGGCTTTTTGGGCACAGTCTGAGTCGGGTTTCGGTGCCATGGTTCTCCTTTGCACATGTGTGGCCTCTGTCGGTACTGTGGATGTTGTGGTTGTGCATTATGGAGCACTACATTTGCTGTTTTGTTTGCCACTCTGCACAAAGCCTTGCAGACAATCCTGTAGAATTGTAAGAGAAGCGTTGCTGTTCAGTCCGTACAAATGTCAGGAGGAGGAGCAAACAGAAACTCATCGAAAGAGATTTAAAAAAAATTGTATGTAAGCACGTACATAACTAAACAGGACAACAAATTAAAAAAACCCTTTGTTTTCTGAAACACTAATACAGACCCAAACCCCTACCCTGTTTTACACTTAACCCTGAAAGCCACCCCCTCCCTCCCCAGCACAAAAACTCAGCGGATTATGCTGTACTTTCACGCTTCCATGTGCCACATCCAGCCATTTTCTGGATGTGAGCCATGGAAATCAAACTGTGGAGTGAAAGACACTGCTCTATAAGGTTGGTGGGTCTGGTGTGTACGCAAACACTGTGCCAGAAGGTCTCTTTGCACAAAGAAGTGCAGAAGGCTATGGTGGAAGTGTGCAAGGTAGGGGGCAGGCATTCTGGGTGTATGCATGAACTGTATGTATTTGAGTGCAGTTAGTAACATGCAAGCTGTGCTGCGTTTGCGTGATATTATTTGAAAAGTGTGCAGTAAGTGGGGTACTGCGGAAAACAAAAAACAACTTTGCAATGTACACGGTAAGTGGCAGGCATCCTACTGTTGTGCATGAATTGTGTGTATGATATCACATGATGTGTAATTGTATGCTATGGCATTTGTAATGCGCCTACACACACGTCTAGCAAAGCGCAACGAGGTAAGGGAGGGGAAACAGAGGGGAGACAGAGACAACGACCCTACTAGGCCAGATGTGACTTAGATCACTTAAGTGCATGGGTGGAGGGAGGGGAAGGTACAGTACATGGGAAGAAGAACAAATGACAATAAGTAAAAATACGGGCCAGTTGTGCCAAGTGCACGGATAAGTGCACGCAATAGGTGGTGGATGCACTTTTAGGCATACAGAAAACTGTCCTCAAGTGCGGGGTTTGCTAGAAAGCTAGTGCAGGGGTTCACCTGGCGGGGGGAGGTGACATGGGCCCGACATCAGAGTCGCCAGGTAACCTCCTGCCCGGCTAACTATCGCCCAATCTCCATCACTACATCACTCCCTTCCTGGGCAAGCTCCTGGAGAAACTGGCCATCTCCCAGCTTAATCGCCACACTGAATCTGTTAGTTGTCTTCATGACCATCAGTCTGGCTTCAGAGCTGCCAGAAGCACAGAAACTGCTCTCCTGAACATCCGTGAAGACCTGCTCTCCAACCTTGACTCTAACACCCCTTGCGTCCTCATCCTGCTTGATCTCTCTTCTGCCTTTGACACTGTCAAGCATGCCATCCTGCTCAACCGTCTCCGTTAAAACCTGGGTATCACTGGTCAGGCTCTGGCGTGGCTGACTTCTTTCCTCTCCGACCGACCCTCCCAGGTCCAACTTGGGTCCTTCCTCTCCACTATCTTTTTCTCTACCTGTGATGTCCCCCAGGGGTCTAACCTCTCTCCCTGGCTGTTCAACCAATAAATGGCACTCCTTGCCCACTGCATCGCTGCTCTCTGCCCCAAGTTTCAGTGCTATGCGGATGTCACCCAGCTCATTTTCAGGCTACCCTCGGCCCCCTCCTCTACTTCCCTGATCTCTGACTGACTGTCTGCTATCCAGGAGTGGTGTGCCGCCAATGACCTCTGCCTTAATGCCAGCAAGACTGAGATTCTCCTCATTAGCACACCCGCTCCCTCCTTTCCTGTAACTCTCTGGCTGGCCTCTCTTGGCACGCTTCCTGCTCCCACCTGCAAGGCTAAAAACCTCGAGGTCATCTTCGACTCCACACTTTCCTTCTCTCCTCACATCTCTGACGTCAATAAGAAGTCACACTACCAGCTGCACCTCCTCAGAGGTATTGTTCCTTTCCTCTCCTTCCCCCAGAAGCTCACTGTCTCCAGAGCTCTGGTTCTCTCTAGGCTGCACTATTGCAACAGCCTCTTTCTAAATCTGCCTGCTTCTACTCTCTGCCCTCTGCAACTTATCCAGAACAGGTCTGCAAGACTTGTCCTTGGCCTCAAGCCCAGGGATCATATCTCTCCAGGACTGAAATCTCTGCACTGGCTCGCAGTGGCTGCGAGGATTAAGTTCAAAACCCTCTGCATCGTCCACAAGGTCTTCTGGGGCCTGGGGCCTCAATGCCTTCAACTCTCTCTTCCTAAATATCTTCCTTCTCGAGCTCTTCGCTCATCCGCCTCCAACTGCCTCAGGGTCAGTCGCTTCTCCAAGCAACGAGTCCATGGTAGATCTCTTTCTTTGGCTGGTGCCTCCCTCTGGAACAGCCTCCCTACCTCCCTTAAACTTGAGGAGAACCACCTCTGGTTCCAGAAGCACCTCAAAACCTTTCTCTTTGCCTCGGCTTTTTCTCCTCCTCTCCTCTGCTGACCTCCTGGCTGTAACCGGAACTGCACTGGCTACCTGGACACCCTCTGATCTCGGGCCCAGACCCCTCCCCCGCCAGCGTCACACACCTCAACTACCCACCTGACAACCCCCGCACTTGGGGACTGTTTCTGTATCCCTACAGTCCCCTACCAGCCCTTGACACCTGATGTCTGCACTTACCCATGCACTTGCCACATGCTGGCCGTTACTTATTGTTATTATCTTTTCCCATGTACTGCACTGTCCCTGCCCCCTTCCCACGCACTTGCGCGATCTGAATGACACCTGGCCTAGTAGGATCGTTGTCTGTCCTCCCTTTGTTCCCCTCGCTTGCCTCGTCGTGCCTTGAAACACTTGTGTATAGGCGCGTTATGAATGCCAAATCATATCGTATCATAACCAGTGCAGAATCAGTTTACATCAGGCAGTTAGCCAGGGAGAAGAGCAGAAACAGCAAACGCTAAGAGAAAGGCTTTAAGGTGCTTCCGGAACCAGCAATGGTTCCCCTCAAGAGCCAGGGAGGCTGTTGCAGAGGGGGGCCCCAGGCAAAAAAAAACATCTACCACCAACTGGTTTTTTGCAGAAGCGTCTGACCCTGAGAGAGTTGAGCCGGATGAGGAAGAGCTTGCGCACACAGATATATAGGGAGTTAGAGTTGAAGGTATTGAGGTCCTAGGGCCCAGAAGGCCTTCTGCATAATGCAGAGTCTTACTTTATTCTTCGCAGCCACTGGGAGCTATTGCCGACATTTCAGTGCAGGAGAGATACCATCTCAAGTTGCGCACTTCTCTTCTGGATGCGTTCCAGAGCACGGAGAGTAGAAGGGGGTGGATTTAAAAAAAGCCTGTTGCAATAGTGCAGCCTAGACAGAAGTACATCTGTGCAGACTGATCTTTTGGAAAGTTGTTTTCGCTTGGTAAGATACATTCAATACGGCTATTTGTGGCATTTTGTTTACGATTTATGTAGGAGGTGGGTTAGTGGGAAAACATTTTGTAGCATTGTCGGAAGGAAAGCAGAGAGTTCCTGTTTTGATGTTACACTGTATGGTATGGGTAAATGAGAATGTTGCAAGCACATATCACTGAAGTGCCACTTCATGGTAGGGGATGGGAAAAAAACAGTATGCTTTTAAAGAACGTAATGGCCGCTCAGTGGCACATACCGTGCGCAGAGGCACTTAAAACACAGTCATACACATGGTGCAGAAAGTTTCCGTACCTCCATTTTGTGGTGATGGGTACGCATGTGGATGAATGTGGATGGACAAATCTTACAATCTTTTACTGAACCTTCTACTGGACATGCTGTCCAGTGACAGCACACTAGCAGGCTGAATTTCTAACGGTACCTATGAAGTGTTGTGCAGAACTGACAGTGTTAGATGCTAATGTCTTGGACGGCATTGGTGGAATCGTTTGTGTCTATTTACCCGTACCCAATGAGGTTGTGGTGGACAAAAGGTAGTGAAAAGGGAAGAAGGACTTCTCCTGCTTTACTGGGGTGCGGGCCTTGCAGTACTTTGGGCAACGCACGTGCCACAATCTGTGCTTCTTACCTTGCTGGCCAATGGACATGGGACTTTCAGGATTATCCAATCAGGTACTGTGGGTGTGGTTCACAGGAGGGGGCGGTCAAACTGTTGTACATTATACTCTGCGTAGTGAGACTGGCTGACACGGCGAAACGCATTGTATTGCCTATTGATGATGCCTTTCTACTAGATCTGCACAAGTATGCCCTGGAAAGAAACTTTGATGGCAATTTCGGTTTGGAAGGAGTATATGCATTCTGGAACGGTGTCTACGAGCGCAGTTTCGCCGACATGCATGCACTTTGCAAAGACCGGACCACTTTTGCTAGAGCCACTGTTATCATCATCCACTACGGCGGCATGAATATGGGTTACGTGTCTTGTTTAGGTTTGTTCTGTCGACTGAAGAGGTTGCTAAATCTAGTGAAGAGGCTTTTTTCCCCACTGCCAAGGTGCTTTTATCATTCATAACACCACAAAGATTATGGGACAGGAAGGTGTCTCATCAACACAAGCTTGTATACTTTTTTGGCCGCTGCTGGGATGTTCTTCTGCAACAATGACCTCAGTTGAGGAAATGCTGAATTTTTCTAAGCAAATGGCATTTCTTTGTCGCCCATTGGTAATGCTGTTTTGTTTGCCCATCTACAAGATGCGGTGACGAGTTTACTGTAACAATTTTTAAAAAGGCTTCTTTCAGAGCCGCCCCTTACAACAAACTCCCCAGATGTGGCTTTTGTGCTGCGTGCGAGCATGGGGGAATAACTTGCAACCAGGGTAGGGGGGAGTTTGTTGTAACATAACTCCTCCCTCTCCTATTCTTTTTGGAAGGGATGCCATAAGAGACAGAGCCATCCAGAAGAGGTATCTAAAGGTCCCAGGTTTCCTGCAGTACGATGATCTCATGGCCCTGCAAAAATTCCAAATTCGCATTCCAACTGCAGTTTACCTCTGGAGCCAGCGATATTCCAGGAGACAATTTTGACTTCTGAGGCCACCACAATGGGTTCACTCCCCCTACCAGATGAGTTTACCACGGACCCCCCTGGATGCAAACACTGGGCAACCTCCTGTCAATCCTGCTCATCCAATGACGACAATGGCTCAAATCTATTTTGAGACACCAAGCTCCTGATGGGTTCAACCCACCCCAATCGTTCTGGAACATTCCTCTTCACATCAGCCCATACGGATACACATGCTGCATTAGGAGCAGCAGAGGGGGCTCCACCTTCCCAACTCAGGTCCCCAAGTGAGTACCTTTCCCTGCAACCCTATGGTGGAACTGCCACCAGCCTTGCTTGGAGATAAAAATAATCCAAGCCCAACAACCTACTATCGAGTTTCGAGCCATTGGCCCTCAAGCCTCTTGTTAAATTTGAGGTCACCATGTGTCTTGCTAGAATGGGGTTAGAGAATGAAACCACAATGCAGTCGCCCTCTACAGATTTCCTAGTGGGGCCCACCCCTCCCACTCTTTTGTCTCTTATGACTGATTTAGGGTCTATACTTGGGCCCATCAAGTTGGAGTTTATACAATGTGAGGCCTTATTCACCAGGGATGAAGTTGTTTCAAAGGCACCCCGTGGTAGACCCTGGACCCCCATTATCACCGCTACTAAGGTGGGCCACCGCCAGGGGGAGGCTAATACTACACTCGCCCCACTACCCCGGGCAATTTACACTACCTTGGGCAATGCACTCAGTGGGGGTTTTATCCTATCTAGTGGCAACGTCCTAGGTTCAGTACAACTTAATGACAAACCAGCCGATTCGGGCGGGGGGGGGTGGTACCACCTACAGCTACACACTCCATTACTCCCTGCCCCACCTGACTCATTTCTCCAGTTGGGATTTTCTCCATACTAAACCTTACTCCCTTACAGTTGTGGTTGATTTCATCCACTTTCATTTTCAAATCTCTGAATCATCTAATATCGCCAGAGTGTTCATAACCCTGCTTTTAAATGATTGAAGCAGGGCATGTGTAGCATCTATATTTGCCAACCATAGTGCGTTTGGTAAGGGGCCCCCAATTGGAATCCCCGATTTCGGGGCCAGGAGTTGGTATAAGGGTTTCAATTGTTTGTCTAATAAGGCCTCCAACCACATCTTATCCTCATCCATTGTGGTTGAGGCTATCGAATCATGCCCAAGGGTGCAATGACCCCCTGGTCATCCAGTACCTTCCCATTGCCTCCTGAAAGGGCCAATGTAGTCACATTCCCCCCTGCATTACCAACTGGGCCAATACCCTGGCTTGGAGAGGATCCCCCAAGACCCCCATGTCCATATTTCACCCCAATGTCCTCTGGGGCCCCAAAACCCCTGTGGCCCACCCGTGGCAGTCTTCATTATACTCAAATTACATGGAGCACTAGGTGCCAAAGACCCCTCTCCCAATCCTCTGTCCTCTAGTACATCCATAGCCCCTATCAAAGAGGTGGCTTCCCATATTGCATTTTCTGTTACTTGTATCCTGTCTGCCAGATTCCCTGCCATTGTTTTTAAATAAGAGTCCAACCAAAGTTGGTTCACAGATTCCCTAGGCTTGGGGACCCTGGCTACGGGTTTAGTAATAACCTCAGGGGCTCTTGCTCGTTTTGATTTTTTAGCACTGGTAGCCAGGAGGCCCTCGACTCTAAGTTTTCTTTTTACCATTTTTGATCTCTATCACCGGTTAGTTTTGCTAAAGACTTACAAGGTGTTGTAAGTACCTCCATAAGGGGTACCCAGGAGGCAAGAACAAGGCAGAAATATGCCCGAAATGAAAAGTGGGTCGGTGGTGGGCGGTCAAAGATTGTCACTCAATGTTCTAAAACCTGTGCAACCTATAAACCTATAGAACCTGTATTTGGTGTTAATCACTTAGAACCACCACACAAAATGTAGGTACCTCAAACTTGATGTCAAAAGTAGGAAGGGGGATATGGATATAATAAAACACAATCCCTATAGTAAAGGTCAGAGGATATAAAATGCAGCACAATTTAAAAGAAATGCACGAAAATACAAGGGTATGAAATCCCTCTAAAGAGCATTAAGATATAAAATTCATTAAACTCCACAATCCAGAGAGGTAAAAATGCTGCGGTTAAAAGACCTCTTAAAAAAGAGGCAGTTAGCCTACGAAACAAGTGTGCATATACGCAAAGGTTATACAAAAAGCAAAAGTATGCAAAAGTAGGCAACGTGCCAAGTGCAGAGTGTGAAGAGTAAAAGAGCAAACAAGCTTGTGGAAAGCGCTAAGAGGTGACCACTACTACTGGCCTTAAACACTGCCTAAACCTCAATAAAAATAATGGAAAAAGAGGGGGAGAGGAAAACTTTGCAACCCCCAAAACAAACCATTGAACGGTTAGACAGATATATAAATATACAGTTAATTGCCCTTAGCAACGTAACAAATTAGGGGCTCGAAATCCAAAGGGTCTGAAAGGCTAAAACTATAGCTTGATCATGTCCACACCCATGGCATAAACACCAAGCACCACGAAGCAAGGTCCCAATACTGCAGCCTTGATCGCTCGAAGAACGGCTTTTCCCAATCACATGCATAACCTGTGAGGCTGTGTAATATCAGGCCAAGGGCAGGGCACGCCCGGCAGCTTAAGGAGCTGCCAAAGTCCGACTCTCCCCCCTGCCCTATCAGGCCTTTCGCTTGTAGCCTGTGACTTGTAGTTCATGAGGAAGTATAAATGTAAAGTTAAAGTTAATGACTTTATGTGCTGCCGTATAAGTCCATAGAGATCCAAAGACAAGGAAAATAGGTGAAGCAGGGAAGATATAACCCGGATACATGAAACGGATTGTGGCCGTACGGACTTACAAACACGCTCCTCGGCTCCCAGAGCTCCTAGAGCAGAACGCCTACTGCAGGTTCACAGACTGGAGGAGGGAAGCACCTACATTCCTCCCCTCGTACCACAAGGACCTCAAGGACTCTGCTGGCTCTGCTCCCACACACTGTTTTTTAGCAGGTTTGCTCCTCCTCCTGGTGACAGCCACTGAAAACAGACCACAGTAGGGCAGAGTGGTAAGGACCTCAAGGACTCTGCTGGCTTGTTAATCGACAGGCATTTCTTATCTTTGGGGCCTTACAATTTGCTTGTACCATCCATATAAATGTAGCTCCTATCCCCATCTGCTCCACAGCAATAAAAAACAAGGGCCACTCCACGCGGTCACATGCCTTTTCGGCATCTAACGACACCAGCACTGATGGAATCAGCTTTGTGTGGACCTCTTCTATCAAATGTATAACCCTCCTAAGTGTTGTCCCAGGTCTGTCTCCCCGTAATGAACGGATTGATCTGTATCGATTAGATTCAGAAAAAGAGGCGCTAATCTCACCGCCAAAATGCCAGTGTATACTTTTATGTCTATGTTCATCAATGCAATAGGTCAGTAAGACCCACATTTCGTCAAGTCCTTGCCCGGTTTCCCAAATACCACCACTTTCGCCCTCTGTCATGGTCGGTTTTACCCCCCACCCCCAATCCCCCTCAGCCACAATCGAATTAAACAGTGCTGCCACCCTTGGGGACAACTTCCGAATGTACTTTTTGTAAAATGCTGCCAGGAATCCATCCGGTCCCGGCGCTTTATTCAACGGTAGTGCCTGGATGGCTGCCTCCTCCTCCCTTATATCCCTATCCAACCCCTCCCGCTCCATAGGCATTATCTTTGAAATTGATTTATCTGTATAGTATTGCCCTAGGATCTGGATGCCCGAGGATCTGGATGCTCTGTGGCCTATAATGATTCATAAAACGTAGCAAAAGCCTCTGTTATGGCCTCCGACTCGAGCCATCAGGTTGCGATTTTTGCAGGACCGTCCTAGTCGCCTCTGTACCCTTCAGCTGCCAAGCCAAAAGCTTGTCCGCTTTATTAGCCCACATTTAATACCTCTGCTTGATCACCAATAGGGATCTCTCTGCCCTACGGGTTCGCAGCAGTTCCAGTTGACCACGGACTTCCTCAACCTTTTGTGCAGCACCTTCGTTCTACACTTAGCAATCGCATATTGGGTATCTCTCAATTGAGCTTCTAAATCCCTTACCATTTCCACTCGCTATTTCTCCAGCCGAGCTTGCAGTGCAATAAGTTCCCCCGCATTACTGCCTTATAGGCATCCCACATCCCCTCCGGCGAGACGTCTTGATTGCCGTTAACTGAAAAATACCCATCTATTTTGTCCGCAATCACCTCTGCCGCCACTGCATCATTCAATAGTTCCCCTGGGAACGTCCAATTGTATATGACCGTCACCAACAGGGGAGCATGACTGGACAGTGATATGGACGCCAGTTCTACTTCCTTCACCTCGCCCATTAGCCAAGCTGTTACCCACACATAGTCAATTCTAGACAGGGATTGATAAACATGCGAAAACACGTATAGCCTCTTTCGGCTCCCCTCCTGGACAGCCAAACATCACGTAAGGTCAAAGTTTTTAAACTTTCCTTTAGTGCCTGTGAAGGGGGTGCTGATCCGCCTCCCTGCTCCCTCACTCCTTCTTCCTCACTCCACGCCAAGTTAAAGTCCCCCGTAAATATAATCTCTCCTACCGCAAAGCACTCAAGGTTTGCTGCCACCTCTCGCAAGAAACCATCCTGCCCTGTATTGGGTGCAAATACCGTCACCATGGTAACTTTTCTATGTTCCAGCTGCACTAGTGCAAACAGATACATCCCCTCAACATTCACTTGGAACAGTACAATCTTTGACTTGAGCGAATCTTTGAACCCTATCCGGACCCCCGAGGTCTTCCCTAACGCATTGGATTGGAAAATCCAGGAGAAAAGTCCCGGGAGGATAGCTTAGGGGCAACGTGCTCGCCTTGGAAGCAAGAAGACACAGAGCAACACAGGTTCGATCCCCGGGTCCGCGCTTAGAACCCTCTGGGTATTAAGCATGTTATAAATAACCTATTTTATCATATCATCTCACAACAGATTTATTTGCCTTCTTTATGTGCATTTACTGTAACATAACATCCACACTTTCCCTTCTCACTAGGGCTTCCAGCTTTTTACGTTTGACAGGGGAATTTAGACCCCTCACATTATATGACATTACTTTTAATGCAAAGCATATTCAAATGTATATTGCTGCACTTACATTGATCCCAAACCACCTACTAATTTCACTACTCTTCAACTTCTGCCCCCATTCCCCACCCCATACCCCTCCAACTTCCCCAACCAAACCCAACCCCAACCATCCCCCAACAAACCATCTCAGGACCAGGCCGAAGATCCTACGATACCCTCTAGACCATCTCCAAAGCTTTGGACCAAGAATATACCTGATGTCGCCCCCATTGGGAAGTATCCCAACACCTCCCCCTGATTCCAAAACATTACCCACCAGCCCTCCGCTCTAGGTTAATATGACCATTATCAAACCCTGCAACATCCATGCACACCCCCTCCTTCACTTTAATTTACATTTTTTCTATCTACGAGACACCTCCTGCTCCCCCTTTACTCCTCACCCCCTTGTGCTCCTCTCCCCTGCTGGACCTTTCAGTCTTGCCCCTCTACCTCCCATCCTCCCCTCCACCTTAGACCAGTCCCATTGTCTCAGCCCACGCTGGGAGGAGGGCCTTGTTTGTCTCACTCTGTCACCCTCTTCTTCTTCCAAGTTCAACAGCGACAGGCTCCCTGCACATGATGTAATGCGATGCTGCACAGCACTCAGATTGAAAAGTAAGCCAAACGGAAATGTCCACATATACGGAATTAGTTTCACAATGAGAGCCTGCGTCACCTGGCCCAAGTCTCTCAGTGTTTGCCATTTTACCAAGGCCGGGTCCTGGAACAACTGCACCTGTGCCCCATTCACTGAGACGTTCCCTTCGGGTTCTCGCTGCTCGCAAAATATTCTCTTTTAAACCATATGAGGTAGGGGCAACCAGAACATCTCTCTGTCTTGCTCTTGGCTCCCTTATCCTTGGCCCCACTCTATGTAGTTGATCAATTCCAATACTTTCCGGCTGTGTGTTCATCAATACATTCCCAAAGCATTGTTGGATTGTATGGATTGTATTCTTTAGATCTGCATCCAGTATAGACTCGCTTAGGCCTTTCACCCGAATATTGGACCGGCATGAACGGTTCTCCAGGTCTTCTGTCTGCAATTCCAAATTGTGATAGACCCTGGCCAACTGATCCAGAAGTTCACTGTTCTGTCGTACCTTCTCCGACATCTCCACTAGGCCCTATTCAGCCACATCCACCCTCTCTCCCAATGTCTTCACTTCCCATTTAATTTCAGTCAGGGAGTTTCTCAGATAATTTCGCACAACGATGTAAACTGTTCCTGGAAAGTACTTGAAACTCTCCCCTCCAGATTTTGAGGCCTTCTCTAAGGTCTTCCTTGCTAAGAGCCATCTCAATGCTTTCTTGCGCGTCCCCTTTATCCTCCCCGACATCTATTTTCTCAGCCCCTGATATACCCTCACCCCGGTGCTTCCAAAAATGCTCCAGCTGTCCTTCCTGAAGCATTTGGGGTTGCCACTGTCAGGTTTACATTATCAGGAATGGTTGGGTAGTGTGCTCTGGATGGTAGGAAATATTATTATTGTATATTGGGGGGAAGAGAGAGGTTTTACTGTTTGGGGCCTTAACCTGCCTTTTAGAGCATTGACAGCTGCCCAAACCAATATGGAGGATCCAATCAGTGATTTGATTGGTGGAGGATTCCTTTTGTTCTGTTGGAAGGAATTCTCAACTGCCTTTCATCGTCAATCTTCAGCTGAGCAGGTCGGGTTTCAGGAGCTTCCAGTGTTTAGGCCCAAGTCTGGTGGTATAATCAAGAATTCAGGTTGTCAGGAAGAAACGGACATTGGGAAACTTGTTATCAGACTAGTCGAGTGAAGCAACCATCCCCCCAGAGCTAAGTGAAATTCATCTTGTTTATAAAACAGGATTTGTTAAGCTATGAATCTTCTGTTTAAAAATAACGATGTAAATAATTCAAAACTGTGTGAACGGAGCATCGTGCTTTGAATGAGGAGGTCTGTGCACTGAAAGTTGATCCCCTTGTTTAAAAGTATGGACACTGCACGTGACGTTAGTCTAACTACCAGAGACACTAATAGTGCCCTGGCAGCCGAACTGAAAATTACTGCGATAGTGTTCCGCCTTTGCCTGCGGTGTGTGTCAATTTCAATAAGCTCGCTGTAGCAGTCAGCTGGGCTTAAAATTCCTTTTCATCCCTCCGGCATACCGGGGAAGGAAAGGTTGTCAGTTTCCTATGACGCCGGCAGCAGCTGTTTGCCTCGCTTGCGCGGCACAAGGTGTTTGGGGCAAGACAGCTTGAACTTCGCTGCCGGTGCCGGTTTCTTTTCTCTCTTTTTCGATTCGTAGTGTTTAAAAATGAAGAACGAAATGAGACTTCCTCCGAAGTCAGTTCTTCCCGGTTGGGAGTGTTGTGCAACTTTCTGAGGCAGCAAATGAGGTTGAGCTGCTTACTCAACGCGTGAAGTGAAGTGCAAGATATCTAAAATTCCCGGCACGGAATTACTTTATTGTTGAAGTTTCTGGCAGCACAGTGACTACCCCTTATCAGTGGAGACAGGAGCGCGGGCATCAAGGCTGAAAGCTTTTCAACGCAGGAATTGAAGTCTCACATTTCTGATGTATATAAATAAACATGTAGGTTCACTGTCAAGACAATAAACTGGCTAGGTGTTACACAAGGAGAACTCATGTGCAAGTTGTAAAGAAGTTAGCAGAGTAATAGTAGCTTGTTTCAGAAGGAGAAAGGTCTTTTTCAGCAAAGCAGTTAAAAGGGCATGAGCCTGTCATGGAAATCTGTTTGCAAGTTTAGTTTTTTCTTAAGTCACAAGAAATCTAAGCAAATGGTTCCTTAAACCTGAGAACAAAGAAGGTTAAAACTTCATCTGGGCTATCTGCAGAGGAATAACAGGTACATCTCTTCTTTACACTATTTTGTGTGAGTGCAAAACCAGCAACTCAAGAAATGTGGTAATCAGTAGTAATCTTTTCTCCTTTTCTCCGATGCAGATTTCCCCTGAGGGTACGGAAGAAGTCTGTTACTTTGTTGTTTTATCCACTTACCCTTTCCCCCTGAGGTGTTGTGTGTTCAACCATAATGAAGGTGGTTGAGTGCTCCACGCCTTTGGAGGGTCTGTCGGGGTTCAGCAGCTTCTGCAGATCGTTGGTCAAGACTCAGCCTGACAGTATGAAAGGCCATCTATTTTGAGGCTGCCCGAGCTGTCATATATCCCGACGAGACCTCAATGAAGGTGTTGGGAGATTTGATTCGGGAGCTGAGGGAAGAGTTAAGGGTCTCACACAAGGGTGGGGCGTGGCTTGGAAGCCATGTGAAAAGACGTGCCTGTACGGGGGCTCCCGCTGATCCGTACATTATCCGGCTGATACCGCGCAAGGACCGCTGCGATTTGGCGAAGATTGTGATGACAGCGTACATGAAGTTCGGCTGCACGCGAGGATATATTTTTACACGGGTTCGCATTGCGTACGTGTACTTAGGAGCCGAGTAAAGCGCTGGTGGCGAGACCTCCGCGGACGACAAAATGGCCGCCGCCGGTTGACGAGGGGACAAAGGAGCGGTGGACCGGGGCCACAGCATACGGGCGCCCGCTCGGCGTTACGAAGGGGGCAGCGCGACCCGGCCCATCTGGGGGGAGCACCGGACAACAGCGGTGCCTGAGATTGTTGGGCGAGCTGGGACTCTCAAACTGAGTCGTGGTGTAGGGGCACAGTGCCCCCCAGCCTTGGACCTGAGCGTGGCCAGAAGGACGCTCCTGACTGGAGATATGTCGAACAAGCTCCTGAGAGCGAAGAATAAACAGCCCACGCTCGACGAATACGCCAAGACGCCGCCCGGCCCGGAAGGAGCCAGGAGCAAGGATAAGGCTCAGACCAAGGAGATGGCCGCCGGTGGTGCGAACCAAGAGGTCCTTGCTGCGATCGCGGACCTGAAGGCGACGTGGGAGACTAAGCTCCAACTTGCTGTGGCCGAATTGAAAACTGCGATGGAACTACAGGTTGGGACGGTGCAGGAGGACGTGAACCTCCTGAGGCAGGATGTGCGAGCCCTGGCTGAGCGCACGGAAACTTTGGAGAAGGAGATGGGCCCTACTGTGGCGGACTGCACCGCACATAAGCATGATATCCATGCCCTGGTGCAGCGGGTGGGCAACTTGGAAAGTAGGGCTGAAGAGGCGGAAGGACGTGCCCGGAGAAACAACGTCTGCATCGTGGGCCTGCCGGAGGGGGCTGAAGGGCAGAATCCCACGGAGTTTATTGAGAACTTGCTGCTGTAGGAGATCACTGGGGGAGCCCTGTCGCAGGGGTTTGCAGTGGAGAGGGCGCACAGGGCCCTGATCAGGAGACCACCGCCGGGGAACCCGCCTAGGCCTGTGATCGCCAAGATCCTCAATTATCGGGATCGGGAAAGGATCCTCGAATACTTTCGTAAGGGGGGACCATACGGCGAGGAGAGGCGACCATTACTGCTTACCCCGATTACACCTTGCAAGTGCAGCGCAGTCGCATGAACTTTGGGGCGGTTAAGAGGCGATTGCGGGCAGCTGGGTACAAGTATATGTTGCTCTACCCGGCCAGACTGAAGGTTTTCTTCAAGACTAAGATGCTGTTCTTTGACACTCCGGAGGAGGCCATGGAGTGGCTCGATGCACAAAACTGTCCTCAGGAGCCAGATGAGCGGACGGCGGATGGAACGGGAAGAGATAAGTGACGATGCGGGCCCGGTGGGCTATGAACATTGGGACTGGAATATAGTCTTTGTGACCTTGTTATGGAAATGTATGCGTTGGGAGTCTGGAACATGGTCCGTGTGTGCGGATACGGATGCGAGGGAGAGGAGCCTCCAGGGGCTGTTCTTTGTACCCCAGTTTGAGTTTAGGTTAGTCACAGTGTGTGGGGTGACACCCTGTCGGGTTCTCTACTTGGGTTCCAGAGAGAACCGAACACAGGGATGCCTGAGTTCCATGGATGGAGCTGGGCAGTTGGTTGGGGTAGGGGGGTGGGGTGTGTTAGTTTTCATATGAGCCTGGGAGAGAAACTGGAAATGGGGGTCCTTGAGGTGGGGGGAAGGCGAGCAGACCTGGGAGGGAGGAGGGAGCTACCGGGGAATCATGGGGGACCTTAGGATACTAACGTGGAACGTTAGAGGGCTTAACAGCTACCTTAAGCGTAACAAGGTCATGTTGTACCTAAAAAGGCAAAAGATAGATGTCGCCTTGTTACAGGAGACGCATCTGACACGGGATAAACTGGAACTGGTGGGGAGGAAGTGGAAAGGGACAGTAGTTGGATCTACATATTCTGCCTATGCTAGAGGTGTGCTGGTGTGGGTTGCACCACATGTCCCGTTTAAGCTACTTGGGGAGGTTGTGGAGTCTGATGGGAGGCTGGTCATGGTAAAGGGGCTTGTGGAAAACAAAGTAGTGTGTATTATAAATACCTATGCTCCCAACCGGGACACGGCGACATACTTTAGGACGCTGATCACTAGACTTGGTGAAGGGATGGGGGGTTTGGTGATTTGGGGTGGGGACTTTAATTGTGTACTAAACCCCAGGGTGGACAGGTCGGATGACAGGGTGGTCAGGCCCAGCCCGGGGGCTAGGGTGCTGCAGACGCTGCTGGCAGACCTTGGCCTGTCAGACGTGTGGAGGACGAGACACCCTGGCGTGAGGCAATATTCGCATTATTCGGCCCCGCACCAGCTACACACAAGGCTGGATTACTTTTTCGCCACTCCGGACGTTGTCGCGGAGTGTGACCAGATAGACTATAGGGCGAGAGTCCTTTCGGACCACTTGCCCCTGGTCATGCGATGGCAGCTTTGTCCCCCATGTGCGCGAATTCCAACATGGCGCCTTAGGGCGGAAGCGCTCAAGGATCCAGTCTTCAGGGAGGACATGAGGGAGGAGATAGTTGCTTACTTTGAGGCGAATACAGGTAGTGTCAAGTCGGCCGGTACTTTGTGGGAGGCCTTTAAGGTTGTAATGAGGGGGTTGCCATTGCGAAGTCCAAGGGATTAATGGGTGGAGTCCTGGCTGAGCTGCGTAAGGCCGAGATAGAGTTGGAGAAAGAGCTGGGGGAGGGTGGGATTGATACGGAGGCGGTCACTAATCTGCAGCAGAGGTGCGCAGAGCACTGGGACAGGCTCTGTAATCTGAATTACAGGAAGTACATTGAGAGGTTGCATGCGGGGGGGGACAAGACGGGCAGGCTTCTTGCTTGGCTGTATAAGAACGAGACCCCGAGAACTCCGATCCGATCAGTTATCACTCAAAAGGGCGTGGAGGAGGACACCCAGGAAGGGGTGAATGGGGCATTCGCGGAATATTATCAAGCATTATATGAGGATCGAGAAGGGGGAAGCCGGGAGGAGATAGAGGTAGTACTTGAAGACATAGGCCTGCCCAGGATAAGTGACGAAGAGCGAGAGGAGATGGATGCTCCGATCACTCTGGAGGAGCTGCAGGAGATTGTGCGGCAGCTGCCCACTTGCAAGGCCCCAGGAGCGGATGGGTTCCCCAGTGAATTTTATAAAGCGTATGGAGAGGAGGTGCTCCCGCCCATGCTGGAGATGCTTAATGAAGCGTTCGAGGTGGGGTGGCTGCCGGAATTGCTCAGGGAGGCGATTATAGTACCGCTCCCCAAACCCAATAAACCGGGACATGATTGTGGCTCCTACCGGCCCCTGTCGATGCTGAACCAGGACAGCAAGATCCTAACAGCTGTCCTGGCGGCCAGATTGCGGAGGGTGATAGGCAAGCTGATCCATCCTGACCAGACGGGCTATGTCCTGAATCGGAATATTACCCAGAATCATAGACGCCTTCACAGAGCGGTTAAATGGGGGTGCAATGAGGACAGCGAAATGGCGATAGTGGCGTTGGACGCGGTTAAAGCGTTCGACTCGGTTCGATGGCCGTGGCTGCTGGCGGCTTTGGGGCGGTTTGGACTGGGACCAGGCTACATGAGGTGGGCCGAGCTATTATATAGTGCGCCTCTGGCTAGGGTCCGTACGGGCGCAGTGGTGTCAGATAGATGGCAGTTAGTCAGAGGCACCAGGCAGGGGTGTCCTTGGTCCCCAATGTTGTACATACTGGCCCTCGAACCCTTAGCGATTTACCTTCCGGCAGCAGTATGATCTGGTGGGCATAGAGGTGGGAGGGGAGTGCCATCTTATATCCCTGTATGCAGATGATATGCTGTTATACCTGAAACACCCGGAAGAGAATTTGCAGTATATCTTGGAGGTATTGGAGAGGTATGCCTGGTTGTCCGGCATAGCGGTTAACCCTCAGAAATCCGCATTATTCCCGCTAGGCAGTTATGTGGGGATACTGGTGGAGAGGTTGCCAGTGCTGCGGATCCCGTGGGCAACGAGCTCCTTCCGGTACCTGGGCATTGACGCGTATCACACGACCGAGGAAGAACACAGGCATAATACCGAACTAGCTGTGGGAAAGATTGAGAAGTGCATGAGGTTCTGGGAAAGATTGCCTTTAGCGATGATGGGTCGGGGAGCTCTGCTTAAAATGGTGGTGCTGCCCAGGCTCCTGCATTACTTTAATAACATCCCGTATATGATACCTAGGAAGTTTTTTGCTAGGTTACATAGTGCATGTAGGAATTTCCTATGGCACGGCACGCGCAACAGGGTCGCATTGTGGAAATTGCAGAACGCTTATGAGAAAGGTGGCGTGAAGCTGTCGAACTTTGAGGCCTATTATATGGCGGCGCAACTGCAATATGTGGCTAGGTGGCTCTCGGATGAAGAGACCTCCGAACACAGGCTGCTCGGGAAAGACTGTTCCCCCTTCTATCTGCGGGAGGTGATCTGGGTGACTGGTTCATGGATGAGGGAGCGCCCTAAAATGCTAGCCCTTGGCAGGGACATATGGCGGCGCGCCTGTCGGATGATGGGTGACCCCTGGCCGTGTATGCTGCAGGTACCTCTGATCGCCCTGGCGAAGGAAGATGGGCAGCTGAGAGCTATTCTCCGGACATACTGGGAGTCAGTGGGGTTGGTCACTATGGGTGACATCTGGCAGGATGGGACTCTGATGGAGTTTGATGAACTGGAGGCAGGGTCCGGGCTACACAGGGGTCAATATGTGACATATCATAGGGTGGTCCGTGAGGTCCGGAGCACGTGGCCCGAAACTACTTTGGCCGACGAACCGGATGCCATGCTGGAAATAATGTATGATGCATCAGAGGGTGGGCACGAGGTCTCTAGGCTGTACGAGATGTTGATGACAAAGGTTGGTAGGGATTTGGGGCACCTGAGACTGGAATGGGAAGCGGAGATGGGGGCCCCGATGGCGGATGGGATGTGGGAGCGCGCCCTGGGGTACCACAAAAAGGTATCGAGGAACGCCAGGTTTAAGCAGATACAGCTCTATATTACGCACAGGGCATACATGACCCCCCTGAGAATTTCCAAATTTCTGGGTAGTGGGCGCCAGGCGTGCCCCAAGTGTAACGAAGAGAATGCGGACATGATACACATGTTCTGGGCGTGCCCAGTGATTGCAACCTACTGGGGTGAAGTGGCGCGGAGGCTGGCAGGGAGGGGTATCACACTTAGGGTGGATTCGGCTTGGGCCTGTCTGCTGGGAGGGTATCCCAGGGCGCGCAAGCTTCGACATGTTGAGAAACTTAAAGATCTGGCCTATGTGCTTGCCAAACGCAGGATAGCCATGGGGTGGAAGGAATGTCATAAGCCGCGAGTGGAGGTCTGGTGGCGAGATCTCCAAAAATGGGCTGATGCCGAAACGGCAGCGTGGCAGGATGGCAGTATGACAGGGGACGAGGAAGAAACAGGCTCTCTCACGGCATGGAAGTCATTGGTGGCTGAGCTGTTTGGTATGGGGTCGGGCTCGGCTGGACTGGAGAGCGATGAGGCCCCACCGCATGGAATGGACACTGATGGCGGACACTCTGCAGGCTCATAGGGGGGAGGGATGGGGATTGCAGTGCCTTATTTTTTGTTTGTTTGGTTTTTGTTGTTTGAGGTGTTTATTTATGTTTTGTTGTAATGTTGTTTGGTTGAGATAAAATAAAAATATATTTTTTAAAAAAAAAAGGGTCTCACACAAGGAAAATGAGAATCTAAGTAAAAAGATGGAGGAGTTAAGTGAAAAGGTTACTCATTTGCAGGAAACAGAGGTTAGAAGGGGGGCTGTCATTTCCCCCCAGTCTTGCGAAAGTGGGGATCATCCTCCTGAGTTATAGAGAGTTGACGAGGATCATCTACAGGCAGGGAATAGTGGGGCAATTGGGGGAGTTCGACCCATTCTTATGCCAGTGACTTTAGCTGCTCCAGAACGATATGGGAGTGAGGACAAAAAGTTTCAGACTTTCTTAACACAATGTGAACTTCATTTTTTAAGTCGGTCTGAGGTATTTTCTACTCAGACAGCTAAAGTAACGTTTATTATGTCATATTTATCTGGCGAGGCAGTGACTTGGGCGGGGTTGTTAGTGAATCAAGGACACCTAGCCGTAGGAAATTTTAAACTCTTCTTAGAAGAATTTCGCAAAATGTTTGACAGACGTCAAGTTTCTTTAGAGGTGGATGGGGAGTTATTAGACCTTCGGCATGGTGGACGGGATTTAGTTTCCTACATAACCCAATTTAAATCCTTTTGGTTGGAGAGTAAGTGGCCGGAGGAAAAGAGGTCCTCTCTTTTCTACAGGAGATTACGGGATGAATTGAAGGATTCCCTATATAATATAGTGAATAGACCAACCTCTTGCGAAGAGTTAATGGATTTGTTATCCAATTAGACTTTCGTTTTAATGAGAGAAGAGTAGAGCCGAGAAGGGTTTTTGGAGATGGAAGGAGTATGATCAAAGGAGATCGCCCCAGAACTGAATTTGTTAATAAGGAGTTTAGGAGTAGAGGTGTAGAGAGCAAGAGTTTTGATCAAGGGTTAGTCGACCACTAACTAAATAAGAGAAAGAGAGGAGACGGGTGAACAAATTATGTTTGTATTGTAGAAAGAGTGGGCACTTCCTAGGAAACTGTCCATTCACCCGAAAGAGACCTTTGACTGTGGCAAACAAGGAGCAACAGGTGGCGAATACTTTACAAGCAGCAGTTCCTCATCTCACTGTTAATGTATCCTTGTTTGTTAAAGCAGTCCTGAAGGGTTCTGGTCCGGCGGTCATTGACTCCGGAGCCACAGGTAATTTCATGGATTGGGGAGTGGCCAAGGCTCTGAGGATCATTTTAAGGCAGAAGGAGGTGGTAGAACAGGTGCAGGCTGTGGCCGGAACCTCCCTTACTTCAGATCCCATTACCCACGAGACAGAAATGTTAGACATGATCCTAGTTGGGGATCATGGGAGGAGATTTCTTTTGAATTAATAGATGCACTGCAATTAAAGATTATTTTGGGAATGCCATGGCTCACTTCACATAACCCAAGGATAGACTGGGGAAGGAGGGTGGTGGAGTTACAATCAGAATTTTGTGTGGAACACTGTCTTCAGGGTTCCCTTCAAGTCAAATGTCTAGATGGGGAAGTGTCAATGTCTAGGGTGTTGGCTGAGGAGGGAGTGTTGCATCACTCTATTGGAGCCATCGTGGGTGAGTTACCTGGGTGCTATCAAGTGTTATGTGATGTGTTAGACGAAAAGATTGCGGGTGAATTACTTCTGCATAGACCTTTTGATTGTAAGACTGATTTGGAATCAGGTTCAGTGTTGCCCAGCAGTAGGGTTTATTCCCTCACAGAGAAGGAGAATGAGTATCTCAAAAGAATACCTGGTGGAGAATTTAGCTAAGGGGTTCATCCGGCATTCCCAGTCTCCCGCAACGTCTCCTTTGTTTTTTGTTCCGAACCCAGATGGTTCTTTAACCCTTTAACTGCCATGGGTATTTCCCCCCAGTGCCAAGGCCTTTTTTGGTGATTTTGGTATGTGGCCATTCAATGCCTTATAACTTTTTTGTTACATGAGATATCTCGGCCAAATTTGGCTCCTTTTTTTCCCACATGTAGGCGGTCGTAACGCCACCCAGGAATCCTAGGTTGCTGTAGGGGGGTGAGAGAAAATAAGCAAAATGGGCGAAAAAATTATGTACAAAGAAGCCTGTGCTTTTTTTCCTTTTAAGAGCTAGGAACAAATGGTTTGCTGTGCTGAATTCCCCAATTTCCTGGCTTTCAAGAACAGGTTGAGTAGAAACGAAAAACAATTATTTTGATGTGGTTATCAACTTTTTTGTGAGAGGTAGGCGATTTTGGCCATTTTTGCCAATTGGACATGCATGGACGGAATGGAAGAAAGGGCTAGGAAAGCCGAAATGGAGGACGGAAAGGCATATATTTCTGAAAAGTAGACAAAATTCCAAGTTTAGGAAGGGGTGATTTGTGTAGGTCAGGCAACAACTAGGTAGGGGAAAATGCCATAGACTGGGAGAAAAGAGGGAAATTGACCAAAAAAAAAAGCTATGTGTTGGACATGGTTGGCTTGGTACGGCAATGGCTTCTATGAATTTTGAGAAAAGCACTGCTCCGCTACATTCCCCCGACTCTTGCAGTTAGGAAAGCACACATTTTTTGTAGTGTTTTACAAAACAAGCAATACCACAAGCCAAACACTGAGCCATGGTACACAAGAGGTTTATGCTCACAGCCTGAACAGACGCACTTAGCATGTTAAATTGGAAAACCAATGTGGTGAGGAACGGCAAGCATCCATTTTTTGAAAGAGCACAGGCAGACCTTTTCAAGGGTAGGTGACTTGTGCAGGTTACAAAAGTGTACGGCGCCTAAAGCAGCGACTAAAGGTAGTTCACATTTGGGAAATGAAAGGGGAGTGTCACAAAGGGCACCAGCAAATGGGTCAAAACGTTATGAAAACCACACAAATACAACAAATGTTATACCTTCCTGCGTTCCCACAGGTGTCCCGATGAAATCGGTACCTCACATGTGTGGGTGCACCTACCTGGGTGCCAAGGGGAAAGCCTAAAACACAGGCAACCCCAAGTCTGTTTCGACACCTGAATTTGACACTTTCTCCAGACAAGCACAACATACAGATATGGGCCTCGGGTGTCCAAGCCACCAAGGAAAACAGGGAACTCCATGCATTTCTGAAAAGAGGACACCCGTTGGAATCCGCAGAGGTATGATTAGCGCAAATCGGCCCAGAATTTGTTACCAAGAAGCCCCAGCAAAGTCTTAAATGTGCCGAAAAACCCCCCATTTTTCACTTTGTCAAGGGTTCTGGGTAAAACATTCTGGTCCGCTTTGCGCAAGTTGGACCTCTGTGCATTCACACGGGTGTCCTCTTTTGGGAAATGCATGGGGTTCCCTGTTTTCCTTGGTGGCTTGGACGCCCTATGCCAAAATCTGTAGATTATCTCCCCAAACCCTTTGTGGTTATCAATGGGTTAGCCTTTTCCCTTTGTGGCTAGATTGGTGAACCCACACATGTGAGGTACCGTTTTCATTGGGACACCTGTGGGAACGCGGGAAGGTATGACATCTGTTGTTGGCAGCGTGTTTCGGTGGTTGAGCAGAGTGAAATGTCTGGAAATTATGTTTTTTACTCACAAATTTGGAATTTGCCTGGGGTTCTGGGTAGCAGATTCTGGGCCGCTTTGCGCAAGTCAGACCTCTGTGCATTCCCACGGGTGTCCTCTTTTGGGAAATGCATGGGGTTCCCTGTTTTCCTTGCTGGCCTCGACACCCTAGGCACACATCTGTAGGTTTCCCACATGAACAAATTGTGCTGTGGCTTAAGGCTTGGGGTTACCCTTGTCCTTTTGCACCCCCAGTAGGTGCACCCACACATGTGAGGTACCATTTTCATCGGGATACCTGTGGGAACGCGAGAAGGTATGACATCTGTTGTTGGCGACGTGTTTCGGTGAGCGGACACAGGGAAATGTCTCTGAAATTGGCTGGAAATGAAGACAATTATCAGACATTTCGCTCTGGCCACCCACCGAAAAACACAGCCAACAACACATGGCCTACCTTCCCGCGTCCCCACACGTGTCCCGATGAAAACGGTACCTCACATGTGTGGGTGCACTACCGGGGGCGCAAAAGGAAAAGGGTAACCCACTGGTAACCCCAAGCCTTTCGCCACTGACCTTTTTGTTCATGTGGGCAACCTACAGATTTGGGGCTAGGGTGTCGAAGCCAGCAAGGAAAACATGGAACCCCATGCATTTCCCAAAAGAGGACACCCCTGGGAATCCACAGAGGTCTGCCTTATGCAAATTGCCCCAGTTTTTATTAGCCACAATCCCCGACAAAGTGTGATATTTAGTGGGGAAAAAACACAATGTTCACTTTGTCTGGGGTTCTGGGTAATAAATTCTAGACCGCTTCGCACAAGTCAGACCTCTGAGCATTCCCACGGGTGTCCTCTTTAGGGAAATGCATGGGGTTCCCAGTTTTCCTTGCTGGCTTCGACACCCTAGGCCCAAATCTGTAGGTTGCCCACATGAACAAATTGTGCTGTGGCGAAAGGCTTGGGGTTACCAGTGGGTTACTCTTTTCCTCTTGCGCCCCCAGTAGGTGTACCCACACATGTGAGGTACCTTTTTCATCATGACACCTGTGGGAACGTGAGAAGGTATGACATCTGTTGTTGGCGACGTGTTTCGGTGAGTGGATACAGGGAAATGTCTCTGAAATTGGTTGGAAAGGAAGACAATTATCAGACATTTCGCTCTGGCCACCCACCGAAACACACCACCAACAACACATGGCCTACCTCCCCGCATCCCCACACATGTCCCGATGAAAACGGTACCTCACATGTGTGGGTGCACCTACCTGGCCGCCAAGGGGAAAGCCTAAAACACAGGTAACCCCAAGTCTGTTTCGACACCTGAATTGGACACTTTCTCCAGACAAGCACAACATACAGATATGGGCCTCGGGTGTCCAAGCCACCAAGGAAAACAGAGAACCCCATACATTTCTGAAAAGAGGACACCCGTGGGAATCCGCAGAGGTATGATTTGCGCAAATCGGCCCAGAATGTATTACCCAGACACCCCCGCAAAGTCTGAAATGTGGGAAAGAAAACGCATTTTCTGCACATTTCACTCGGCGCACCTATCGAAACACGCCGCCAACAACACATGGCCTACTGTCCCGGGTTCCCACAGGTGCCCCTATGAAAACGGTACCTCACATGTGTGGGTGCACCTACCTGGCCGCCAAGGGGAAAGCCTAAAACACAGGTAACCCCAAGTCTGTTTCGACACCTGAATTGGACACTTTCTCCAGACAAGCACAACATACAGATATGGGCCTCGGGTGTCCAAGCCACCAAGGAAAACAGAGAACCCCATGCATTTCTGAAAAGAGGACACCCGTGGGAATCCGCAGAGGTATGATTTGCGCAAATCAGCCCAGAATTTATTACCAAGAAGCCCCAGCAAAGTCTTAAATGTGCCGAAAAAACCCACATCTTTAACTTTGTCGGGGGTTCTGGGTAAAACATTCTGGTCCGCTTTGCGCAAGTTGGACCTCTGTGCATTCACACGGGTGTCCTCTTTTGGGAAATGCATGGGGTTCCCTGTTTTCCTTGGTGGCTTGGACACCCTATGCCAAAATCTGTAGGTTATCTCCCCAAACCCTTTGTGGTTATCAATGGGTTAGCCTTTTCCCTTTGCGGCTAGATTGGTGAACCCACACATGTGAGGTACCGTTTTCATTGGGACACCTGTGGGAACGCGGGAAGGTATGACATCTGTTGTTGGCAGCGTGTTTCGGTGGTTGAGCAGAGTGAAATGTCTGGAAATTATGTTTTTTACTCACAAATTTGGAATTTGCCGGGGGTTCTGGGTAGTAGATTCTGGGCCGCTTTGCGCAAGTAAGACCTCTGTGCATTCCCACGGGTGTCCTCTTTTGGGAAATGCATGGGGTTCCTTGTTTTCCTTGATGGGTTCGACACCCTAGGTTCCAATCTGTAGGTTGCCCACATGAACAAATTGCGCTGTGGCGAAAGGCTTGGGGTTACCAGTGGGTTACCCTTTTCCTCTTGCGCCCCCAGTAGGTGTACCCACACATGTGAGGTACCTTTTTCGTCGGGACACCTGTGGGAACGTGAGAAGGTATGACATCTGTTGTTGACGACGTGTTTCGGTGAGTGGATACAGGGAAATGTCTCTGAAATTGGCTGGAAACGAAGACAATTATCAGACATTTCGCTCTGGCCACCCACCGAAACACATGGCCTACCTCCCCGCGTCCCCACACGTGTCCCGATTAAAACGGTACCTCACATGTGTGGGTGCACCTACCTGGGCGCCAAGGGGAAAGCCTAAAACACAGGTAACCCCAAGTCTGTTTCGACACCTGAATTTGACACTTTCTCCAGACAAGCACAACATACAGATATGGGCCTCGGGTGTCCAAGCAACCAAGAGAAACAGGGAACCCCATGCATTTGCGAAAAGAGGACACCTGTGGGAATCCGCAGAGGTATGATTTGCGCAAATCGGCCCAGAATGTATTACCCAGACACCACTGCAAAGTCCGAAATGTGGGGGAAAAAACACATTTTCCGCACATTTCACCTGACTCACCCATCGAAAACACGCCACCAACAACACATGGCCTACCGTCCCGCATTCCCACAGGTGTCCCGATGAAAACGGTACCTCACATGTGTGGGTGCACCTACCTGGGCGCCAAGGGGAAAGCCTAAAACACAGGTAACCCCAAGTCTGTTTTGACACGTGAATTTCACACTTTCTGCAGATGGCCACACCATATAGATATGGGCCTCGGGTGTCCAAGCCACCAAGGAAAACAGGGAACACCATGCATTTCCGAAAAGAGGACACCCGTGGGAATCCGCAGAGGTATGATTTGTGCAAATCGGCCCAGAATTTATTACCCAGACACCCGCTGAAAGTCTGAAATGTGGGAAAAAAACTGCATTTTCCGCACATTTCACTCGGCGCACCCATCGACACACGCCGCCAACAACACATGGCCTACCGTCCCGCGTTCCCATAGGTGTCCCGATGAAAACGGTACCTCACATGTGTGGGTGCACCTACCTGGGAGGAGCGAAGAGCAGAAGGAAAGGCCAAGCTGCACGCTCTCTGCAGCTCTGCTGCGAGTGGACCAGCCCCTGAGCACAACAACATCTGATAGGAGCACCGGAGCTCTACAGGAGCACAACAACACTGCAAGAATCATGCTGCCAGTACCTGCTCCACAAGCAACACGAGTGATGTCTGCCATGAGTGTCCCCACCGCAACCGCCGCACAGAAGTGCCCCAGAAATCTGCCTGCAGTCCCTGAAAGAAGCGCCTGCCACGAGGATCCGCCGATCCTTAAAATGGCCGCCGCCATGATCCCCATGGCAACTAGCTACAAACAAGCCCTACTGGGCCTCAGCCATTCGTCCACGCATCCTCCCCGCCACTCCCCCTCCTCCCTTTTATGGAGGCGAGGCGAGCCGGGAGGCGAAGCCGCAGAGGAGCGAAGGCCAGAAGGAAAGGCCAAGCTGCACGTTCTCTGCAGCTCCGCTGCGAGTGGACCAGCCCCTGAGCACAACAACAGCTGATAAGAGCACCAGAGCTCTAAAGGAGCACAACAACACTGCAAGAATCATGCCGCCAGTACCTGCTCCGCAAGCAACACGAGTGTTGTCTGCCATGAGTGCCCCCACCGCTACCGCCGCACAGAAGTGCCCCAGAAATCTGGTTGCAGTCCCTGGAAGAAGCGCCTGCCACGAGGATCCGCCGATCCCTAAGATGGCCGCCGCCATGATCCCCATGGCAACTAGCTACAAACAAGCCCTACTGGACTTCAGCCATTTGTCTATGCATCCTCCCCGCTCCTCCCCTCCTCCCTTTTATGGAGGCGAGGCGAGCCGGGAGGCGAAGCCGCAGAGGAGCGAAGGCCAGAAGGAAAGGCCAAGCTGCACGCTCCCCGCAGCTCGACTGCGCAGCCCGCGATCCCTGCATCCACAATGTCAGCACAAGGTAAGGGCATTACCCGTTTCCGTATCATGTCTACGATGGGAAATAGCCTGGTCACAAAAAGGAATCAGTGACTTGGTGCGCGCATACACGCCCGCATGCATACGACAACCAATCACGACCTGTTCAGCAGACTTGCACAGATGGGGTCGAGATTCTGCCGGCACTATATGCCCAGAATTCCGAGGCTCCATAACCTCATCTCCCATGCCGGCACATGCCCCCTCTGAGTCCTCCAACGTGCCCACAGACAGGGCACATGTACGCTCACACACCCCCTGCAAAGTCCGGCGCTCACCACTGGGGTCGCATACCAGCCCCTCTACAACAGATTAAAGCCGCATGAGGCTACTGACTGATTCTAGCAACAAGTGCAGTGCACATGAAACCCTGCCCGCTCTTCCCTCTAAATTCCTAGGCACCGCCACCACAGAGACAACCATACCAGACAATACCCGCATTACTATTGTTAGCAATCTGCACTACACTGTTAGTATTGCGTCAATGAATAATGTGAACTCTAAGCCCACCACTGCCACTATGCCATGCAATGATAATGTGTTGAATGCTATGCCCACCACTGTCACTATGCCATGCAATGATAATGTGTTGAATGCTATGCCCACCACTGCCACTATGCTATGCAATATCTTGAATGCTATGCCCACCACTGCCACTATGCCATGCAATGATGTGTTGATTGCCATGCCCACTACTGCCACTATGCCATGCAATGATAATGTGTTCAATGCTACGCCCACTAATGCCATCAAGCCATGCGCCTCTGTACCAAGCACCCTCCCAAGTTCCATTACACCCTCCCTGCCTAGCGACCCCACCACTACCACCTCCAATGCCCCTCTACTATGTGCCCTGATCAACGCTCGATCCATACCAGCACACGCCCTAGATGTTCACGACCTCATCGTGAACAACAACCTTGACCTTCTCTTCTTCAGTGAGACCTGGCTCAATGCCTCATCAGGCCCAGCCCTCACACTAGCCATTCCAGGTGGCTACCTAATCTACAGGCAAGACCGCTCCACCCATTGAGGCGACGGGGTTGCAGTTATCGCCAAAGATAATCTCGCTATCAGAGAAATTCAAGGGGACCTTGGCCATCATGCTGATCATCTTCAGCTTAAGCTAAAACGCTCCCCTAATTGCACTATGGCCTTCCATGTGGTATACCGCTCTCCCGGCCCTGCTGGTGATTTTCACAACGCCCTGACTCACGCACTCTCAGACAACCTAAAAAAATCCTCTAAAGTTCAACTCCTAGGTGACCTCAACCTGGGGGTCAATGACCCTAGTGACTCCCACGCCTCTGCCCTCAGGAAAGCACTCGATACTCTCGGGTTCTCTCAAGCCATCTCAGATCCCACCCACGCCAAAGGCCGTACGCTAGATTGGATCTCCCTCCATAACTGCACCGTTCTTGTTCAAAGAGATTACGCCGGTTCCATGGTCCGACCACCTATGCATCCGATTTGACATCTCCACCGCTACTGGACCCCCTAAACCAACTGTCCCTCTCCCCGCTGCATTAACTAGGAGCTCTCGCCAGCTCACTAAGGAGAATCTCACCCAACACCTCCAGGTCCCTGCACTGCAGCCACCCTTTTCCAATGACCCTGAGATACTTGCCATTGCTTTCATAACTACCATCACAAACGCAATTGATGCTGTAACTCCCCTCACCCTTAAAAAAGCTAAGAAAGTTAAACACGCCAACGCCTGCTTTACTCAAGATCTATCCCTGCTAAGATCTAAAAAAAGGGTGGCACTAAATGCCTGGAAAAAGAACCCTAATGACACCACCAGAGGTGCTTTCAAGGCCATTTCCATTGAATATACAACTGCCATCATCAAGGCCAAAGCCTCCTCATTTCACTCCAGAATAATCAATGCCAAATCCTGCACTAAAGAAATCTTCTCCATCTTCAGAGAACTCGAGACACCCGCATCCCCACCCCCCACCCTCCTAAAAGACGCAGCATGGTGCAACTCTATTCAATCCGCCATGCTGACAAAGCTAAACACACTACAAGAGAAGATCCTTGCACACCAACAGACCATATCCAACCTGATAAAAAAGAACCATCAATGCTCACCTCCCGCCACCACCACCTCCCCCCTCCTTCGAATTCAAAGACATGACCGTAGAAGAAGTTACCACCCTTCTCAACTCCATCAAACCCACCAATTGTAAAGGGGACACCTGCCCAGCACAGGTCATCAAGGACTGTGCCCCCACCCTTGCCCCCTTCATTACTGCCTTTATCAACGCCTCATTCCAGGCGGGCCATGTTCCCGCTGGACTCAACGAAGCCTGGGTTTGACCGCTCCTAAAAAAGCCCTCCCTAGACCCCCTGATCCCTGGCAACTACAGGCCCATTACCACTGTCCCTTTTCTTCTAAAAATACTTGACAAGGCAGCCTACATTCAAGTACAAAAATTTCTAGAAGACAACCACCTTTTGGGTCTCCGACAATCAGGGTTCCGCCCAAGGCACGGCACCGAAACGGCCCTCCTTGATCTTAAAAGCCAGATGGACGACATAAGAGATGCCGGCAAACCTGAACTACTTCTCCTCCTGGACCTCTCCGCTGCCTTTGACCTGGTGGACCATAAGACCCTTTGCCACCATCTCTCCACTGCAGCTAACTTCTCCCCTAGTGCCTGTAAATGGATCACCTCCTTCCTGCAAGGCAGAGCAATGAAGGTCTTCTCCGACCATGCCTCAGCCGACCCAACCTTCATCCAATGTGGGGTCCCACAAGGGTCGTGCATCGCACCCACCCTCTACAACCTCTTCACAAGGCTACTGTTCAAAATACTTGACGCACTGGGCATCTCATACACAGACTATGCTGATGACACCCAAGTGCTCATCCCCCTCACGGGCGATTACGCGTCTGACCTGAACACCCTTGACACCATTTACACAACGATCCAATCATGGATGGCGGAAAACTGGTTATGTCTCAACAGCGAGAAAACCGAACTTCTGCTGATCGGATTCCCCGCCACCCTGGGCAAACTGGATAAGCAATACAGCTCCTTCATCGTAGACAACATCCCCATCATGGTCTCCCCAGCAGTCAAGACCCTTGGTGTCTACCTTGATCCCAACCTCACCATGACTAGGCAGGTCAATGCCATTGCATCAACCTCAGCCTATCACTCCAAACTCCTTAACGCAGTAAGACCTTTCTTGTCCCAACAAAACTGCCTCACAATCGCCAGAGCAATAATAGGCTCTAGACTGGACTATTGTAATGCCCTCTTCATTGGTACTTCCAGCAAAAATCTTTCCAAACTCCAGCTGGTCCAAAACAACGCCCTCAGGGCAGCCACAGGCGTATCTCGCAGAGGCCACATATCTGGCCTCAGAAGACATGTCCACTGGCTACCCATTAAAGAAAGAATTATCTTCAAAACTCTTGCCCTAATCCACAAGTGCCTTCACAACTTAGTTCCCCCCTAACTTGCCAATAGACTCTCCAAACACTCTGGTGCCAGGCCATCCAGAACCGCCTACTCCAACACTTTAATCGTTCCCAGAACACGCAGAGTACGCGCTTTTGGCTCCAGCTTCCCTGCAGTGGCTGCCACCACCTGGAACGCCCTTCCACCACACATAAGGCAAATTGACTCCCATGCTTCCTTCCGCAAAGCAATCAAAACCTGCTTGTTCGTATAATCCGGCCTGTACCTGTAGTCACCTGTGTGTGGCCTAGTATCTATTCTTATGTGAAACATGTACTGTATCTATCAAGTACTCCTTGGGCGGCTTCAATGTAGCCCTCTTAAGCAAGCCCTTGTATTCTCCAAGCTTTCACTTTCAGCACCTCAATGCCCGTGGGCTGTAGTGCGCGTTACATATACAAATAAATAAAATAAATAAATAAGGGGAAAGCCTAAAACACAGGTAACCCCAAGTCTGTTTCGACACCTGAATTTGACACTTTCTCCATACAAGCACAACATACAGATATGGGCATCGGGTGTCCAAGCCACCAAGGAAAACAGGGAACCCCATGCATTTCCGAAAAGAAGACACCCGTGGGAATCCGCAGAGGTATGATTTGCGCAAATCGGCCCAGAATTTATTACCCAGACACTCCCAGAAATTCTGAAATGTGGGAAAAAACGCATGTTCTGCACATTTCACTCGGCGCACCCATCGACACACGCCACCAACAACACATGGCCTACCGTCCCGCGTTCCCACAGGTGTCCCGATGAAAACGGTACCTCACATGTGTGGGTGCACCTACCTGGGCGTCAAGGGGAAAGCCTAAAACGCAGGTAACCCCAAGTCTGTTTCGACACCTGAATTTGACACTTTCTCCAGACAAGCACAACATACAGATATGGGCCTCGGGTATCCAAGCCACCAAGGAAAACAGGGAACGCCATGCATTTCCGAAAAGAGGACACCTGTGGGAATCCGCAGAGGTATGATTTGCGCAAAATGGCCCAGAATGTATTACCCAGACACCACTGCAAAGTCGGAAATGTGGGAAAAAACCCAAATTTTTCACTTTGTCGGGGGTTATGGGTAAAACATTCTGGTTTGCTTTGCGCAAGTTGGACCTTTGTGCATTCACACGGGCGTCCTCTTTTGGGAAATGCATGGGGTTCCCCGTTTTCCTTGGTGGCTTGGACACCCTAAGCCCAAATCTGTAGGTTATCACCCCAAACCCTTTTGTGGTTGTCAGTGGGTTAGCCTTTTCCCTTTGCGGCTAGATTGGTGAACCCACACATGTGAGGTACCGTTTTCGTTGGGACACCTGTGGGAACGCAGGAAGGTATGACATCTGTTGTTGGCAGTTTGTTTCGGTGGTTGAGCAGAGTGAAATGTCTGGAAATTGTGTTTTTTACCCCCAAATTTGGAATTTGCCAGGGGTTCTGGGCAGTAGATTCTGGGCCGCTTCGCGCAAGTCAGACCTCTGTGCATTCCCATGGGTGTCCTCTTTTGGGAAATGCATGGGGTTCCCCTGTTTTCCTTGATGTCTTCGACACCCTAGGCCCAAATCTGTAGGTTGCCCACATGAACAAATTGTGCTGTGGCGAAAGGCTTGGGGTTACCAGTGGGTTACCCTTTTCCTTTTGCGCCCCCAGTAGGTGCACCCACACATGTGAGGTACTGTTTTCATCGGGACACATGTGGGAATGCGAGAAGGTACGACATCTGTTGTTGGCGACGTGTTTCAGTAAGTGAACACAGGGAAATGTCTCTGAAATTGGCTGGAAATGAAGATAATTATCAGACATTTCGCTCTGGCCACCCACCGAAAAACACTGCCAACAACACATGGCCTACCTTCCCGCGTGCCCACACGTGTCCCGAAGAAAATGGTACCTCACATGTGTGGGTGCAACTACTGGGGGCGCAAAAGGAAAAGGGTAACCCGCTGGTAACCCCAAGCCTTTCGCCACACCAGCACCTGTGGTGCTTGGCCTGTATGCATGGGTTTCATTGACATATCATCAGCGTTCGACACTGTTATTAGACATGTTTTATGGCGAAAAACGGCCAGTTTTGGGATCCCCAAGGAGTCGATATCATGGATCATGAAGTTACACACGGATACCTCCTATAACTTAAGAATTTCGGAAGACGGTGCAACAACTGTGCAGATCCCAATATTTATTGGACTGAAAACAGGGTTGCAACCTCGCTGCGACACTTTTAAATCTCTATCTCAGTGATTTAGTCTTTCAATGGGCATCCCCTGAGATGTATGCTGTTAGATTAGGAACTATCCGACTACATTGGCTTGCTTTTGCGGACAACGTCATTCTTTTTGACGCTACCCCGTATGGCCTTCCAAAGAAATTAGACTCTTTTGCAAAGTTTGCTAGTGACCACAATTTACGGCCAAATGTTGAGAAAACTAAGATGTTAACTTTTATGGCGGGAAACACAATTAGACGTTTTACCTGGATGATGTAAAACGTTCCAATTGAGTTATGTTCAACCATGACCTATCTTGGATACACTTTGAGCAACCTCTCGTCCCTTAAATATTGGTCAAACATACTTAATGAAAAAGTATGACCCCTCTTATCACAAATGAGGGTGATTTTTAACAAATTTTGTAAATATTCAATCTTTCCCTTAATTGAATTTCTAACAAAGAAAGTGGAAGTGGTGATTTTATATAATACCGATATGTGCTTATGTGACATCCATGATTGTGTAAATATTCTTCAAGGTCGTCTGATGAAATCTGCTTTGCACCTAGCCTTGTCCATTCCTAACACTGTGATTTGCCACGAATTTGGATTCATATCTTTAGCAAACTGCTTCAAATGGGGGTCACTTTGTACTTAAGCAAGAATATTAGTGCCGCCAAGGAATTCAATATACGTTGATCTCAACATAATGGCCTCACAAAATGGCCCAAAATCTTTGACCGTCTTCATCAATCGAATGAATGACATACTTTTGGATTTGGGTGTTACACCATTACATCTAACTTTGCGCCCAGGTTTTGTAAAAAAAGGATTGTACAAAAAGGATTGGGTATTAACGATTGAATCACTAAGTACATACAAAACTTTTCAGGAATATGCTAAATACACCAAGAAAAGGCTTCTGCACAGCAGTTATATCATTTCTTTTCCTTGTCGAGCAGCCCTACCCATGTATATGTGTTTTAAACTGAACCAGCTCCATACCTGGGAGAGGGTGTCCCACTGGTTAGTCGAAAAAGGAGATCACCCCATCACTACATGTAGATTCCCGACTTGTAATTGTCCTATGGAATCTCTTAAACATCTAATTCTCGAATGCACACACTTCAAGGTTCCTCGCACTGTTCATCTGATCAAGTTTGTGAATCCAGCCTTTGTGGATTCTTTTGACTGTTTATGGGCTAGAATGATGTTGGGAATACACAAACCTTTGATTTGCACTCTTGTTCAGTTACTCAGAAGTATGGAACTTGAATTAAATACTTTCGAGGAGAAATGCGTATAACTACTGGAATGTTGCCATTAATATGATTTGGTACTTTAGATCTATGGGTGACTACTCGAAGATGATGGCAATCCATGAAATGTCTAGAAATGCTAATTTGCACTCCTCAATAGAAGGAGATCTTTTATGCTTTGTACTTCTTCTGCTTTGATATTTAGTGATTTTAATGAAATGCTTCTATTTGCACATTCGATTTTCCTCCATCATAACCGGAAAGTTTGCACATCCCATTTTTGCAAAGAGATGTTTGCACATTGCACCTTGCACAGAGAGCGTATATTTGAACTTGGATTCAAACAATTTGTATTGTAAAAATTGATTGTTATTCAATGACCATGGTAGCCCGTCTATGAGGTACATGTTTCAATAGTGACCTATTGTTTTTGGTAATTAAGATGGAATGTTGCGCTTGATTCTTTCATATTTTTTATTAGGATGTTTTTAAGAATTTATTTCTGTTTTGTATGACATTGCTACTGTTTTATGAAATATTGTAAAGGTTTTTAAAAAACTATACAGAATAAAACATTTTTTTAAAAAGGGACCATATTTCGGTAGTTCATTTAGTCATTATTGCCTTTAACATTTGTTCATTGTCTACATGTCTCTGATTATTTTGAATTTGTCTAATTGCATTTCTGTAACGAGATCGTATATTGACAGTCATATTAGGGTCATTCATGTTAGCGCGCTCTCTTAAATCATGTCTTAACGCAACTTTCAAAGCGTAGATGGTTGGGTTGTAAGGATAGCAATGTTTAAAATTAGGGCGCTTAAAAATTGAAGTGCTCTCACTAACATCAGCGTATCAACATATTCAAACCGATTTGCCAGGGATGTATCATTGACCACAGTTGTAAGAGTAGATTTCAAGCGATGCAACTTGGGAAGTGACCACTTTAATCTGTTTCTTCCACTGGATAGTTCCAAGTTTCCCTGGAATATAGAACCTACTCTAGCAGCACAAGGGTTCCATTTTACTTCTAGCATCAGATGGAATAATTGTAAAAGATTGAATTCTGCAGACACATAGGCATAATCCCAAATCGCCATGGATGACCCTCTAGACCAAGTAGGAGCAGTTGGAGTATCGCCTGAGACAGAACCGTTTAAGATGGTAAAGTTACGAGCTTCCATTAGGGCAGTCCACCTTGCTGCTCGTTGAAATAGAGGTTTCGTCACATTGATAATACATTTGATGTTTAGGTCACCTAATATTATGGTAACCGTTACATTTGCCTGCATTAAAATCAGGTCTAAGACCTGCTCTATATGCTTCAGAAATGTTTGGTCCTCTATGGCAACTGGATTCCAGTATATGTTTACCAGTGCAGCTTGAGGATAGAACGGATGGTGACTATTGGAAGTAGTTAGCTTAGTCAATTGGATACCTGGATTTGGAGAAGCCTAGGGTTCCAGAGAAATACCAGACTCTATTGTTATGGCAGTAAGTAGGCCCGCAGCAGGTCGGCCTTTCTTTTGCTTAATCGCCGGAACCAATGCTACCTGGTACTCTCACCATACCGGGTGACTCGTCATCCAGGTCCCTTGGAATACCAGTATATCATAGGAGGCTAATTTGCTGTTCTTAATATTTGGCATTACTGCTCATTTATTGGATTAGATCAGGCTTTAGCTTTCGTAAGCCAGGACCATTTAGACTGCGGTGGAGATGGCAGCCTAGATTTTGCGTAGATCTTACGACTTACAAAGTCTAAGTCTGTGCTACATTGAATTTCTTTTTAAAACCTTTATTTTTTCTGCTGTCATACGCATTACATCACACAAAGTATTATAAATTATGCATATTTGACCTTACACTAAGAACTACATCTTTTAAGAGCATGAGAGTTTCTGCCGGGAACTATTCCTTTTATGTATGTTTCTTCACAGTTTTGCACCCAGATGAGATCCTTCAACCACTCCTGTACAGTTGGAGCCATTCTGGATTTCCATGCCTTGAGAATGTTCCTCTTGGCCACTGCGTTTGATATAGCGAAAAGTCTTCGGTGTTTGATAGAAATCTTTCCTATGTCTCCTAAAAGTATTTGAGTGGGGTGGCTGGTATGTGTCTGTCTAGAATCTCGCTCACGATTTTGGCCACTTCCTCCGAGAATTTCGTGATGGGGTGGGCATTCCCAGTACATGTGAATTGAATTTGCTGTTGGGGTGTTGTATTTCGGACAGTGGATCTGACTGGAGGTGTTGAATTTGGACATTCTGTTGGGCGTGATGTGTAGGTGATTCAGGATCTTGTACTGGATTAGTCTAAGGTTGGAGTTCATTGAGATAAATTTGGTATATTGGCAATATTTGGACCACTGTGAGTCCTCTATGTTTATATTTAGGTCTCGCTCCCATTTCTCTTTTATAGTGTTAGTGGAAGGTGTGTGTGTTTGTACTGCCTTTTATAATGTGGATATGCCTCCCAGGAATCCCTGCGGTGACATTATTGTAGTCAGAAATGGGTGTATTTGCGGCTTTTCCGGGAATTCAGGCCATGCCTTTTTAATTGCTGCTTTAAGCCTGTGATATTTTAACGTTGTTGTGAGGTCTCCGACTATCTTTTCTTGGACCAGCTCCAGTGGGGCGAACTTCCGTTCTGGGTATAAGTCTCCCAGCTTCATTTCAAAGTTTGTGTCCCATTTCTTTTGTATTGTTGAGTCCGTGGTTGGTGCGAGTTCTGGATAGTGCCATAGTGATATGTAGGGCCAGTACGGCTTGATGCAACCCACTCTCTGGAACAAGTATGTCCATGCTTTTACCGTGCAGTTAAGTGGATCTATTTCACCCCTGACCTTTTTACATTTGTCGAAAATCATGGATTGCAATTTGAATGGGGAGGCAGTGAATTTCTCAGCTTGTACATGCGCCTACCCTTCAGTGGAATCAGTCCAGTACTTGGCGAAGTGTGCTTGTGCCGTACAATAGTATAGAAGGAAATCCGGGGCAGTCAACCCCCGGTATCATACCTCTGGCACATCTTGGGCCAAATGTATCTCACTGTTCCCCCTCCAAATACAAATGTGGATGCCAGTCTTTGTAGTGTGACAAAGTACTGGCTTCCTGGCCAAATGGGTAGGTTGCTGAATAAATATAAGAGCTTTGGCACTACCACCATTTTAAGTAGAGCTACCCGACCGTATATCGATATAGGGAGTTTATCCCAAACTTTAAGTTTCTGCTCTAATATTATTAGATATGGCTCGTAATTGTTTGTGTATGATGTTGGACTGTCCGTCGCCATGATTATGCCCAGATAGCGTGCTGTACTTGGGGGCCAACAGAATTGAGCCAAGGCTTGAGACTGTTTAGTGGATGGAGTCAGGGGAATTATTTCGGACTCCTGTCTATTTATTTTAGATCCCGAGTATTTTGCAAATTTGGATATAACTTCCAGTACTGGTGGTAGGTTAGTTTCTGGGTTGCGCACATATAACATTGTGTCATCTGCGTATAGTGAGATGAATTGTGTAAGGCCTCTAATGCGTATCCCCCTCCAAGCGTGAATATGACGTAGTCTAGCAGCTATTCCCTCTATTGTGAGAGGAAAGATGAGTGGAGACAGTGGGCAGCCCTGCCTTGTGCCCCTTTGGAGTGTAAATGTGGTTGACAGTATATTATTCGTTCTGACCTTGGTTGTAGGATTTTTATATAGGACTTGTATATATTTCTGGAATGCCCGCCCGAAACCAAGCTTCTTAAGTATTGAGTACATATATTTCCATGAGACAGAGTCAAATGCTTTTTCAGCGTCCAGGGCTACTGCCACTACCTTTGTACCCAGGTCCATTTGTGAAGCTATTGCGAAGAACCTACATAGATTTAGGGAGGTGGATCTGGTGGGGATAAACCCTGATTGGTCTGGGTGTATTCATTTATTCATGTAGGGGAGTAATCGGTTAGCTATTACCTTTGAGAATACCTTTGTGTCCACATTTATCAAGGAGAGTGGGTGATATGAGTAAATGTCTTGCAGAGGTTTGTGAGGTTTCAGGAGGACTGTTATTATGGCCTCTTTCATTGTGTAAGGCAGCTCTCCCTTTTCTAATACTTCTTCCAATACATCCATGAGTTTAGGGGTGAGTTGCTCCTTGTATAGTTTGTAGAAATCTGCGGGAATGCCGTCTGATCCCGGTGCTTTGCCTGGTTGAAGCTCCTTGATAGCTTGTGTGATTTCCTCAGGGGTTATTGGTAGGTCCAGCGCTTCTTTTTCTGTCTGACTCAGTTCGGCATGGGAAACAAATCCATATAATTACCTAGCTCTTCCTCTGTTGCCTGGTCAGTGTTCGTGTATAGCCTTGTGTAGAACTCTAGAAAATAATTGTTGATTGCTTGGGTGTTCGTGTGCACCGTGCCCTCTGTGTCCGTTATGCTCATAATATATTTGACTCCATATTCGTTCTTGATAAGGTTGGCCAGTGTGTGACCTGCTTTGTTCCCTTCTCCATATCTCCTGGCTCTTATTGGTTGTACCATGTAGTATACTTCTTGTTCCGCCAGGGCGTTAAATTTGGCCATTTCTTCCTGCAATGGTCATAGGGTGGGCTTTCCAGGTGACAGCGAGTGAATAATTTCTAGTCTTCGCAGTTCCCTTTCTGTTTGATTGAGATCTTTTCGTATAGCATTGAGTGTACCCATTGTCTTTGATAATAAGTGGCCTCTCAGCCACACTTTGAATGCTTCTCATAGTGTTGGCGCGGAACTAACGGATCCTGTGTTTTGGTCAAAAAATTCTTAAATCTCGGTCCTTAATGGTTCTACTATTTTGTCATCTCTAAGCAATGACGGGGGCATCCTCCAGGATCATGGGTTTTGTTGTGTGTCGCCCAATTGCATTTCTAGTAGGAGTGGCGAGAGCTGGAACCATGAGCGTATGAGTAGAATGTATATTCCTTTTGCCCTGGGTGTTTCGCCCTCCATGCGTCTACCAGGGGTAGTTTCCATGATCTGAAGAATCGCCAGAGCTGCTTTCGTGTGGGATCTCTGTGTGGTGGAGGAGTGGTCTATTGTAGGATCCAAGATCGTATTGAGGTCTCCTCCCCATATGATTTGTGCGGAGCCGGTTAGAGTGATTTGCTCTAATACTTGTAGGTAGAAACTTGGGGTGTCAGTGTTTGGGCCGTTTGTATTGATTATTATCATCTCCTGCCCATGTAGTGTTCCCCATACTATGACATATCTTCCCTCTGTATCCGTCTCCACTCTCAATATCTGGAAACCAGTGCGTTTGTGTACCAATGTTAGTACACCCCTTGACTGTGTCGAGTAGTTTGTTGCGAATCGTAACTGGCCCCAATTTTGAGCAAATGTTTCTGTTATCTTTCGGGTTTGCATGCATTTCTTGAAGTAGAATGTCCACTCTGTGCCTGTTTGCGTACATTTGTATTTTCTTTGCTTTAATGGGGTTCACCAGGCCTCTAATGTTCCAGGTTAAGAGTTTCAGGTCCAGATTGTTGTTCCTCATCTTTGGGCTTTGTTTTTCTTTTTTATCAGAGTGACTCTTGAGCATACTGTGTGCACAGCGCATGACAGCTTTTTTTCTTGGGTAACTGAACTTTGAACTCCCCAACTTTTCTTTGGCAACAGGCCTGTCCCCCGCCCCACCCACCACCCTCACCAACCCCCAACTGGACAGTGTAATCCCTTGAGTAAACTGCATCAGTTGCTTCCATGGGGAGCACCGTTCCGCTTGTTGTCTCTCAATTTAGGTGGCAGCGTTTATTGTCGTCTCGCTCGGTGCCACAGCCTTACAGGGTGTCGGTGTCTTTTCAGTATATCTCTTTTCATTTTAACTTGTGTGGTATCTTGTATGAGTAACCGTATCTTGAACTTGTACAATCGCTGTTAGGTATTTCCGGAAGATGATGGGATGTTTGATTCAACATATGCCAGGGCTTCCTCTGGTGTTTTGAAAAAGTGGGATCTACCTGCCTGCTGTATCCGGAGTTTTGCCGGGAACATCATTGCATAGCCTGTTTTTCTGTCTCGTAGCATTTTTTTCACTGTGTCGAATGAGCGCCTGGCTGATTGCACTCCCGATGTGAAATCCGGGTATATGTGGACTCGATTAGAGTCATATGACGGGGGCCTTTTCCCTTGCTAGTCTGAGGATGAGGTCTCGATCTCGGTAATTTAGTAATCGTGCAATAATTGTTCTGGCTGGGGCCCCTGGTTTTGAGGGGTGGCAGTGTCCTGTGCGCCCTCGCCACTAGAAACTGACTGGAGAATTGGCCTTCCGGGAACAGTGTACGTAGGATCTCCTCTAGAAATTGTTCCATCGGGATATTTAGTTTGGACTCTGCTATTCCGACCACCCGTATGTTGTTACGTCTTGAACGGGATTCTAGGTCTTCACACTTTGCTTTCAGGGATTTTATGTCTTTGTGAATGTCCTCTATTGCCTTGGTCTGTGTGGTGGATGCATCTTCTAGGGTGTTTACCCTTTCTTCCGCCTCTGATACCCTGACTTTTACTGATCGATGTCTGATCGTATGGATGCTATATTTTTTCCTATATTGTCCAGTTTATTGTTGATGGCCGCAAACCCCTTTTACATTGCTGCCATGTATGGGGCCATGTCGTGCGCAGGTGTTTCTGACTCAGTTTCCCCTTGGCATCGCGTCTGGGTAGTTTCAGGATCTTGATCGGGGATCCCTGTAAATGCGTCAATTGGGCCTTTCTTTTTGCCTTTAGCACCCTCTGCCATTTTGTGTGACTTTGCAATGGGTGTTCGGATTTGGCGTTAAGTTGAATTGGAGTGCGGAGCTATGGACTTCCCTGCGTCTGGTGGGTGTTGTTGGATTGTGCTGTGTTAGGCTTCTCTGGGTTCCGTTGCCAGCAGTTGTCCTTTGTATTACGTGGCCCACTGCTGGGTTTCCTCCATTTGCCTAGACAGTAATCTATATTGGGGCTGCTTATGTTGTAGGGTGGGGGGCCATCGGGTTGCGCCCATCCCAGTTCACCGCAGCGCCCCCAGCAGAGGCTAAGTGATTCTGGGGGAGCCTTGCAGATTCTATCTATCTAGTGTCTATGTGGCGCTCCCGGTTGGGCTGCGAGCAGATGCGTGGGTCGGGGGGCTCAGCACGTACCTTAGAACAGCCTTTGCCAGGGCCCGGCTGCCGGCATCCGGTTCGAGCGAGTGTCATGGAGGTCTGGACAGTTCTCGCATATCGTCGGGGAGTGGGCTGTTGTGTGCACACACTGTGTTGCATGTGGCCCACTACCTCGGTGCCCGCTCCCACCCGATGTCAGTTTTGATGATCCTCTGGTCGTGGCCGCAATCCAAGAAGCCCCGCCGTCCGGCCTGGTATACGTTGCTGTGTCCGGTTTGCTCTCCGCCTCTGTGTTGCCAATGGGGCAGGCCGACGCACAAGCGTCCCTCTCCCCCGGTGTCCGCTGCACTCCGGGTCTCTATGTCGTGGCTTTCAGGGTCTTGGCTCTATCCAGCTTGTGTGTGCCGGCTCTGCATCAACGACCTGGAGTCGCTATGTTTCTGTCATCGTGGAAGTTCAAGAACCGGCGCTAGGATGTAGATCTCGTCTCTGCGTCTGCGTGCGTTGGCGCGCTTTTACTCCCCCCCTGTAGAGTCGGAGTAAATTTTCCTCCTCACGTTTCCTCTGTTCGTTCGTTCAAGATATTACAATTCTCTGCAGGATTTATAAGGAAAGGATTTTTTTCGGCTGCGGAGTGCACAAGTCAATCAGCCATTTCCTCGGCGCACAACAGCGCCCCCATTGCTATATTGAATTTTTAAGGGCTGAAAGGACAGATCTTGTCCAGAATTTTTTGGAAGTTGCTTTAAAACTAGAAGGTTATGACCATGATCAACCTGAGATTTGTAATGTATGCTTTTTGAATTAGTAGAATTTACATTGGCAGAACATTTTACATTATGCTTGCTTAGTTGGAAACCTGCTTCCATCAAATCATTTTTAGCGGACCACAGTAGATCAGCCACAATGTGAGATGGGACCCCGAGTTTAACTGTATCGTAGTTTGGACTTTCGATAATGTAATTGTTTCAATATCACTCGAGCAGATATATTGTAGCTTTACCATGGTTTGAAAGGCAGTCAAAATTTTGGTACGATTTGGATGAGGGTCCCTCCTATGCCTGCCAACCATGGTCAAGATAAATTGGTGTACACTTGAATTAGAGTTCAATTTAGACTCAATACTGGGGCGAGTGGCATATTCTATTTCAGATGTCTGTTGTTCAGTCTCTCTCCACACAGACCTCTGAGTTAATGATTTTTCATTGGGTGCTTTTTAACAAGCCTGAATTCTTGCAGTGTTTGAGACCTCTTTTGTTCAAAAGTATTACACTTGGTCTAATGTCACCCTGGAGCCTGGCTTTTTCCAAAGATGTTGATGGAAGATGGGGAGTTAATATTCCAGGACAAGAGGGGTCCTTTTCAGTCGATTCCAGTGCATGAGGGCCAATTCTATGTTACAAAACACACCCTATTTGGGCTCTATTATTGTAGGCAAAGGAGATCTCATGGGTGTTGTCAGCTCATTAAAATAACTTTTAGTTTGGGGATTTAGTGACTTCTTTGTCATAGCTTGGTTCTTAGACTTTTTAAGCTTTTTCCCTTGTATGTTGATATTTCATTTTTTCGCTTTCCTCTTGCGTGGGATTGGGTAGAATAGGTCAAAAACCTGAGGAAGCACTGCTTCTGTTTTGGGTTAGGATTCAAAAGACATGAGGGACTGTTCTGCATGGTTGGATGGTGCAGTCGAAGCAATAATCATAACCTCCGAAACATCAACTGATCGTTGTATCCCCTCCTCTTGTTTATTTTCCAAGAGGACATCCACAACTTCAGTGGCCGGGTTAAGGATGTTATCATTCTGGAGCTCTAAGGGTAAAAGTGAATTTACCTGTTGCTGAATACTAGGCGCTGAACGTGACATAATTACCGCAGCCACCCAGTCAATTTTAGCAGTTAGCAGAGTCAACATTGCATTATGGTGGTCCAACCTTTTGTCCATGTTCTCGTGTAATTTAACAGGACTATACATGCTTGTATTAATAGCAGATAACATTGATTCCTGCATAATGTAAGGGGGTGGGTAAAACCAAAAGAAGGGCGTGGAGTTAGTTTTGCAAAAGTAGGTGCTGTTGATGTAGATGAAAAGGACGAGTCTGCCACTTCTTTATTTCCCATTTCTAAATATTATATCGGGGAATTTGATAGGTTCATGAGGGAATTTCTAGCATCAAGGTCACCCCAACAGTATTGGGGTCACCCTGGGTCTCATGAACAGTAGTGGGGTGTGTGACAAGTCAATAAAATGTGTTTTAAATTGCGCCAAATACACCTGGAGAGGGTGGGTGGTAATGACAGTATATGCAAGGATAGAGCCGCACAGACAGCCCGTGAGTATAAACAAGGGGATTGAGGAAGAATCAACTGCATGAATAACTGGAGCACAAACATCGCAGGTACCAACTATTGATACCGCGTCAGGGTTGGAAAACAACTACGATTCATAGTCAATCAACAAGGGAGTAACACACGTTAATATTGCAGTATCTGAGATCAGCTGCATCACCGGCAAATCTACAGAAGCAGTGTCATTTAACACAATGGGAGAGGCTAGTGCCCTCGCTGCTGTTATAACATCAAAGCGCAAGGGCTGCAGGCTCTCTGTTGGAGAGGAAATCAAAGCACTTTTAACTAAACGACAGAAAAGCCAAATGTCAGGCCCTGTTGATTTAGAGCGTTTAACTTGGATGCAAGGATGATTCGTAATGGCAGGCTTTACTGGCAGAATAATACCTTTATTTGTAGCCGCTGTTTCAAGGTTCGTTAAGAAGATCGCATTGGTTGCTTTCATTGGCATGTTTGTTGTCAGGGTGTAAGCAGCCATATCTTGACCGGCGAAACAGAAGCAAGTAGCTGCAGATCAAATCATTTGCAATCTTTGAGAATAACTATGAGATCAGATTAAAAAAAACAACAACAAACGTGTGGCCACCCTGCACCAATGTAACAGAGTATCGTCGGGTGCGAGCGCGATGTTGATTTTATGCACGCCTCTAAAAGTGGGAGATGCTTGCTCACGCTGAAGTAAAAAAAGGAAAATAAAGTGACATCAATAGTCTATATGGTAATTCAAAGTTTGTGTAAGTCGTTGTGTCAAGTATATAAAGGTTACAGATCTCAGTTCATAGGTTTCATACCAGATTCAACAAACGCTGGAGCACGTAGATGAGGGAAATATCCAAGGATCAAAGCAGGGGTTCCTCAGCGTAACAGCACTCACAGTGCACTCGTCGGGTTGTTTCTATTGCCCGGTTCGCCTCCGATATGACAATGCATTACTTACCGTAAAAGCATTTCTGATGGTTGTATCTACTTAGATTCACATGCTGTGCATAGGTCCGACATCCAGTGGTCACTGCAGAGTATTGCATTTTGTTTTTCGTAGTCGAAAAGGGACGTCAACAAGGCGTGTCTGAAATACTATCCCTATAGTGACGTGCGTTGTACCCACAATCCCTCACGCGTCGAGGTCCCTCTGTTTGTATTTTTCTGCCCTGAGGGAGCCTTCTAGACGTGAGTACAGAAAAGAGAGATATAAAAGGAAGTCTATGTTCCTTCCATCCGAGCGGGGAGGAAGGGTGGGCGCATGTGAATCTAAGCAGATACAACCATCAGAAATGCTTTTACAGTAAGTAATGCATTGTCTTCTGATGTTTGTTAATCTGCTTAGAATCACATGCTGTGCATAGACTAGCGAGCAGTACCCGGAGTTGGCGGTGGGTTATGAGAAGGAACAGTTGAGAAAAGATGTCTTAATACTGCCTGTCCCACCTGGGAGTCAGATCTCGAGTGTGCATCTAGACAGTAGTGTTTTGTAAAGGTGTGCACAGAACTCCAGGTAGCCGCTTTGCAGATGGACTCAAGGGGAACATTTGCAATGAATGCTATAGACGCCCCCGTGCCTCGAGTAGAGTGTGCTCTTGGCTTAAAGGGCAGTTCTCTCTTAGCAAGAGTATAGCAGAGAGTGATGCATTGAACAATCCATCTAGAAATAGTGGACTTTGAAACTGCATCCCCTTCTCTTCCTGCTGCCACCGAGACGAAGAACTGATTAGTCTTCCTCAGTGGTCTGGTTCTTTCCATGTAGAACATGACCGCTCTGCGCACATCTAGTGTGTGCAGAGTTTTTTCTCCCAAGTTGGAAGGATTTTGAAAGAACGTTGGCAGTTCTATAGACTGGTTTACGTGGAATTTCGAGATGAATTTCGGAGCAAACCTTGGGTGCGTGCGTAGAACCACCTTATCTCTGTGAACTGTAACGAAGGGGTCTAGAACAGAAAGAGCCTGTAGTTCACTTACTCTCCTGATGGAGGTGATAGCTATTAAAAAAGTAGTCTTAAGAGTGAGGTCTTTAAGAGATGCTTTGTACATGGGTTCGAAAGGTGAGCCCATGAGTCTGGTAAGTACCACGTTAAGGTCCCATCCGGGAGCTGGGTCAGCTATCGGGGGGTGTATTCTCTTTACTCCCTCCATGAAGACCTTTATAACAGGGATCTTCCACCACGACACCTTGAGTTGGGAAGTGGTGTATGCAGAAAGTGCCGCTAGGTGGACTTTAATGGAATTGAACACTAGACCTGAATCCAATAAGTGGGTCAGGTATAGAACAATATGTGTGGGAGAGCAGTCAATCGGATTGATGCTTTTTTCTCTGCACCAGATGACAAATCTCTTCCACTTGCTAGAATAGCAGTGGCGAGTGTTAGGTTTTCTGGTTTCCCTGAGGATGTCCATGCATCTCTGCGGGAGCTGTAGATGTCCGAATTCTATGATCTCAGGAGCCAAGCTGCTAAGTTCCTGTTCTGGGGGCATGGATGCAGAGTCCTGCCCTTGTCTTGTGACAGCATGTTGTACGGGCAGGGGAGTTTCACTGGGGGAGATAGAGACATCTCCATTAAGTGAGCGAACCATGGCTGTCGGGCCCACATTGGGGCCACCAGTATCATGGTCACTTGTTCCTGGTGCATCTTGTGCACCACCTTGTTGAGAAGGGGAGTCGGGGGAAAAGCGTAAACAAATTTCTCTGACCATTGCATCGACAGACCGTTCCCCTTGGATTGGTTCTGGGGGTACCTGGAGGCGTAACTTAGGCATTGTGAGTTCTCCAGGGTTGCGAATAGGTCTATTTCTGGGAATCCCCATTGTGTGAAGACGTCGAAGACGATGTCTTCGTGCAGTCCCCATTTGTACTCTTCGGGCAGGGGGAAATCTCTGCTGAGTTTGTCTGCCAGCAGATTGAGTTCCCCTGGTACATGTTGTGACAGTAGGAACATGTTTTGTTTGAGAGCCCACTTCCATATATTTTGGGCCAGTTTGGACAGTCCTGGAGAGTGGGTGCCCCCCTGCTTGTTGATGTAGTACATGGCTGTGGTGCTGTCTGTAAGGACCAACACAGTCTTGCCTTGTAGGTGTTCCTGGAAGGCTTTTAGCGCCTTGAACACAGCTAGTAGCTCCAGTAGATTTATGTGTTTGGATGCTACGTTCGGAGTCCACACTCCGTGAGCAGTCTGATGGGATAAGTCAGCCCCCCATCTTGTGAGGGATGCCTCTGTGGTCAGAGTGGCTTCCGCCGCGGGGGTGGCAAAGGGTTTCCCTCTTTCCAGGTTTTCCTTTGTCCACCACCGTAGCGAGAGAACCAAGGCCTGCGAGACCACCACTAGATCGTCCCATAGTCCGCTGGCCTGACACCACTGGCTGTTGAGCCACTCTTGCATAGGGCGCATGCGCAGGCACGCGTGAGGTACCAAATAAATACACAACGCCATCATGCCTAGCAAGCGCATTGCTTTGTGTACCGTCACCTCTCGACCGGTCACATATTGAGGGATCTGAAACAGCATGTTTTGGACCCTCTCGTTGGAGGGGAAGACGAGGCCGTCCTTTGTTTGAATTAGAGCCCCTAGGAATTGTTTGATTTGGCTGGGGTCTAGGCTGGACTTCTTTTTGTTGATGGAGAAGCCCAACTGGAACAAAAGGTCTACAGTCTTTTGGGTATTGGAGAAGCATGTTTCGTAAGAATCCCCTGTTATGAGCCAGTCGTCGAGGTAAGGGTAAACTGGGATGGACAACCTGCGCAGGTGGGCCGCTGCCACTGCCAGTACCTTCGTGAATACCCTTGGTGCTGATGCTATGCCGAAGGGTAGCACTCTGAACTGGTAGTGTTTGCCCTCTATCATGAACCTGAGGTATCTTCTGTGCGCTGGCAACATTAAAATATGAAAGTATGCATCTTTCATGTCCAATGTTGTCATGTAATCTCCCTGTGATAGCAGTGGGATCACTTCCTGTAAGGTCACCATACAAAACTTCTGGGGTTTGATAAACTTGTTCGCTGGGTGCAGATCTAATACAGGGCGCATGGTTAGATCCTTTTTGGGTACAAGGAAGTACACTGAATAAATACCTTCCGTTAGCTGAGATAGAGGCACGACCTCTATGGCTCCTTTTTCCAGCAGTTGTTGTACTTCTTGGAGAAGGATGGCAAGGTGTTCCTGTGTCATGCGTTGTCCCCTCGGGGGTCTGTATGTTGGGGAACTGTTGAATTTGATGCAGTATCCGTGGGCTACGGTGGAAAGTACCCAGCGGTCTGACGTTATTCCCTCCCATGCTGGAAGAAAGGATGTTATCCGGCCCCCGACCGGTGTTGCATGGGAGGGGACGCGAATCTTCGCGTCACTTGGTGTTGTTGGGGGCTTGGGAGCCTCTGGGGGTGGACCCCCGACCTCTCCCTTTGCCCCGGCGCTGGCCTCTTTGGCTGTACTGCCCACTATTGGTCTGGTAATTGGTGGCAGGGTACTGTTGCTGCTGATTCTGCTGTTGGCGTTGGCCACGAAAAAAGCGTTTGTTGCCATAGCCGAATCTGGTAGTGGGCTTAGAGATCTGGTCAGGAGTTTTGATAGTATCGAACTCTTTTTTAGCCATCTCCAGAGCCTCATCCACCGCTTTCCCGAAGAGGTTTGAGTCTTCAACAGGTTTATTTATTAAAGACGCCTGTGTCTCCGGTTTGAACCCTGAGTTGCGCAGCCATACATGGCGTTTTAGGAGTATTCCCTGAACCAGGGAACGTCCCGCTGTCTCTGCAGCATCCAGAGAGTTCTTTACAATACTTTGGTTGACCTGGGTTCCTTCGCCAATAGTTGATAGCAGGCGTGTACGTAGTGGTTCCGGCGCTTCTTCGGCGTCTTTGCGCAGTTTGGCCCACTGCGCGTCCGCGTAGCTAGCTAGCAAAGAATTGTTGTTCGCAATTCTTGCCGAAAAGGCAGCCGAGGATGTGACTCTCTTTGCAAGGGCATATAACCTCTTGCCCTCCTTGTCAGGTGGTGCCTCGCTGGTGGACAGCGGCACCCCTGCCCTCTTCCTTGTATTAGTTACTACAAGGGAATCCGGAATGGAATGTCCCCTGATGTACAGCGGGTCTGAGGGTGAAGGAGTGAAAAGTTTTTCAATTCTTGGATTAACTCCTCTGATTAGTGCGGGTGTGGATAGCGAAGGGATGATTCTTCTCTTCACTGAAGCGAGGAGGGGAATGGTCTGGCTGACTGGGGGTTTCTCCTTAATTACTCTTTCCACAAAGTCTATTTCAGGAGAGTTCTCCCCAGTGTCCAGTTCGAAATGTGCTGCTGCTCTGCGCAACAGGGCATTGAATGTGGGCTGATCGTCAATGGGAGACGTGTTTCTAACAGGTGAATTGTCAGGAGGATTTAGGTTCAGGACATCAGTGTCCGAATATACTGATGGGGATTGCCAGGGATGAGAAGGCCCTTCTTCTGGATTTTCTCCGAAGCCTTCTCCTACCAAGTCTGGGCTGTCTTCCAGACCTTCCTCCTGGTTCAGTCCCTCTTCATCGTCCACAAATTCATCCTCCTCCTCCAAGTATTGTTCCTCACCAGTGAGGTCATACACATTATGGAAGTCTGAGGCTGTGTCCTGCTGGGGATTGACTAGTCTCGGATATTTGGCCCTGGGGTCCTCCTGAGGCCCTTCTCTTGTTCTCTTGGGAGTGGGAGGGTTCTGGGTCTTCATAAACCTCTCCATTCTCTCCATGCAGAGATGGAGCCTTTCCATGGTTTCATGGGGTACCCCTGAGCGGTCTAGCGGGGGAAAATTAGTGTCATCTAGCTGAAAACGGCTCAACCTCTCCCATAACGTCGAGGAAAGTGTCCCGTCGCCTTCCAAAAAGCCTTCCGGTGTGCTGGGGGTCCCCCGACTGAAGGGGGTAGTCCCTGTCTTTCTTCGGGCTTTTTCGGCGTGTCTTTCGACCTCTGCGTAGCGCTCAACGTGTCTTTCGGCGTACGCTTCTGGGCATCGGCTACAACGATCCTCGCCATGCTCTCTGCGACTCGTTTGTAAGCGGAGGGCTGTGGTTTCGACGTTACGGGTGTTGATCGTTCTACGGCGGCGTGCGCTCTCTGCTGGTGCGCGCCGGCCGATGGTTTGGGGGCGGCGCCCTTATTTGCCGAAAGCCCAGTCGCTGGTCGCGGCTGCGGTTGTGAGAGGGGCTTCGAACCTGAACGGTCCGAGGAGACTGCCGGTGGAACCTGCGTCTCCTTGGGCGCTGATGCTTTCTTCGTCTTCGACGAAGAAGAGCCATGGGTTGTGTGCTTATGTGTGGTATCGTGTGCGTCAATGTCGCCGGGGTGTTCATCCCCATAAGCAGGGCGTGAGCCGAGCCCGTCGGGGCCGGGGACAGACGACGAGCGCGAGCGCTCTTTAGAGGGGTCTACGACTTCCGTAGCGGAGGTCGTGTTATCACGTTCCTCGTCACTGTCGGTGGTAGCAGCGGCGGGTGAAGAATCGGCCTTCGACATAGCGTAGGCCGCCCACCTCTTGACCCTACGGTCTTTTAGAGTCTTTGGCTTAAGAAGCCGACAAGCCGTGCAACCCTCCTCTTTGTGATCGAGGGGCAAGCAGCGGTTACACCGTGAATGCTTGTCCTTCCAAGTAAACTTGCCCTTGCAAAGTGAGCAAAACCTAAAGGGTGTCCTCTCCATAGCCGAGGCAATAAATCGTGATAACGACCCCAAGGGAAAGGAAGGGGAAAAGGAAAGGCATTCTCAGAAAAGAACCAGAGATGTCCCACGACCCCACTCTCCCTACTGTATTTGGCCTGCGAGGCCAGGCCACGTGTTCGGCAACGCCGAAGGATCTCCTCCGCTCGTCCCCTCCGTCGAAGATCTTGCTCGGCGGAGACAGCTTCACAACTGCGTCGAGGGAGGGATCGATATGTTATATATTAAATAGGAAAACGACCAAAGGTCGAGGAGATGGAATCTGCAATGTCTCTCGAGGAGCTCCGCGTAAAGGCGACCAGTAGCTGGGCGGAAAAAAAACAATCTGAGGGACCTCGACGCGTGAGGGATTGTGGGTACAACGCACGTCACTATAGGGATAGTATTTCAGACACGCCTTGTCGACGTCCCTTTTCAACTACGAAAAACAAAATGCAATACTCCGCAGTGACCACTGGATGTCGGACCTATGCACAGCATGTGATTCTAAGCAGATTAACAAACATCAGAAACGTATTTGCGTGGCCTGCTTTTTCAGCCCAGAGCTGAGAACAGCATGTCCTCACTTGCCGGTGGCCATCTTGGAATCTTAATCTTGTTGTGGTATTTTAACTTAATTGTTGTTTATTGATTTTATACTAATTGTTTTTATCTCTTGTACTTTTTTTATGCTGTCATGAAAGAATCAATGAGCTGAAAGTGTAAATAACATCTAAATCTAGCTGATAGTTGCCTTAAAAAAACAGCTATATGTTCCCTGCTTCCAGTTTTTTTGCAGTCTTTTAGATAAGACAGCAATTCCAGACCTCATTCCATCCATACTGTTCCATCAGCCAATGAAGATCAAAATGCTCCTTTTTTTGCTTTGAGAATTGTCCTGTGTGTTTTTCTTTTCCAATCATTTCACTCTGCACATCAGGTAAAGAAGTCTTTGGGACTCCAAAAGCGAATGCATTGTTCCATCTCTGCATTGTATTTTCATTTTGTCCAATAAACCGCATCTTTAAACTGGACTAACACAGCTTCTAACTTTTCTTTGCACTTCAAATTGGATACGTATGAACGTAAAATGCAATATACAACTGTAAACGCCAAAACGGTTGCCTTTGCCAATGCTGGTCTTATTGCGTCATGGCATTTGATACTGTTAAGCCAACACAAGTATGTTCTTTTATGGTAATACTGGTATATATTGGTCCACAGACATGTATAGGCACAGACAACATGAACATGTTTTTTAAACTCGCATATATCGTGTGCAAAGGCATCACGAAAATGAGACAAATGCTCCTGTGCAATTTGATGACTTGCATCTATCTGATTTGTTCATGTGCTACCCTACAAAATCCATTGCAGACTGGATTTCTACCTAATTTATTCACAGAAAATGTAAATGTTTCCCCCGCGCCTGCCTTGCTTGGTTCTGGCTTCTCCCGATGCGCTTGGTCGAACCCTCATATTTTGGGGAAACATTCACATCCCTCCAATTAAAAAAATCACCAGTTGCCCGGCTGCATAAGCAAATGTGGTTGGGGTCTAAATGAGGCTCTTAGTTACAAACCTATTTTCCAACAACACATAGATGACCCATAAACATGCAATGTCTAAGCAAAAGAATAATACAACATTGGAGTCAACGTTCCTAATAGAGGAAGACTATACGCTTAAATTGCATCCACAGTATTTAATTTGTTTGAGTAATAGTTACAGATAAACAAGGCCACAATATACAATTACCAATACTTTTTATACAGTTCAATTTCCAATACATCAACAATATATTTACACCGCATTCTGTACATAAAAATCTTTTTAGATTCAGTGCATTGTCAAGTTTTTTTTATACACAATTATACAAAATGAAAAAAGTTAATTTAATTATTCTCTTGTTTATAAATGAATTAAGTTAATTTACAAAATAATAATTACAACCAACAAAACGGACATAGAAGATGAAGCATAAATGAAATGGCACTGAACAACCATTTTAGCATCTCTCATTGTATCACTGAATTTGCCAAAAAAAAGGGCAGGATACATTTGTCATGGAATTCAACTGTCATCTGTGGGATTTTGGGTATTAACCACCTAACATTTTGTAATAGATGTATTTTTTGGGTCATTTCTAGAATAGAAATACCGTTAACAGGGAAACACTTACGGGCAAATTAAATACTAACTTCCTCAAACTATTAAAATGTCCCTTTTGGACGGATTATGTATGATACTATTTTTCAACAATGATGCATACCACTTGCATTCATGTTTTGGCATTTCAGTAAAATGTATCAATGGGGCAATACAAAGTACAACACAAATTATGTACCTGACTGATGGAAATACACACTCACTACTTTTGTCAAATGACTGGGTCACTTGACTTGTTAAATACAGTTTACGGCGGAAACTGTATTATCAATTAAACCAAACCCTGATCGTTACGTGTATAAGGTAGCATATCTGTTCTCAAATTTCACAATAAAATTAAACAGGCATTGGATCAGCTATTAAAATAAATGTGTTCTCTACTTAGCAACTTTAATATGTTAGAACACGCACACAGCTCCTAAGAGATTGTTACCCCAAATCTTGTTTAATAAGGCTGCTAAAACTATTCATAAAACATTCAAAACAATTACAGATGTTCACTATGAAGAAAAGACAAATATGCTTAATATTAGTATTTTCCTTTGCAGAACAATGTATCCCTTGATATGGATAGAATATAAAATGCCACTCATGTTTAATCACATTCAACAGCAATTAAGTCTTTCACATTTTCTTTTTAAAAACCAAACAGTGGAAAAACTGGACAACTATTTTAAAAAAATAGCATTAGGGAATACATGGTGTTTGTGCTTTCCAAAGATTCATACATTTAAAAACTAGAGTTCTCAATACATTAGAAATATCAAATTAACACCACGGAATAACTGTAGCTTAATTTGCAACGAAGATGGGATATATTTTCAAGCACAAACAATGGAAAAGTCTGGCTAAAACCCGAATTATAAAGCCAGACAGGTGGCTCAGGAGATCAAGCCAAACATTTCCAGAAAGGCACAATGTTTTGTTGGGTAAAGGATCCTGACCTTAGTGCTGACTAAAGATCAGTACAGAATAGCAGGTGCTTATAACCCTAAGTGTGGTATGGAAGTAGTAAATACTGCACCAAATGCCAGCTGGTTGACAAGCAATAAAATACATTTAGCTGATAATGCTACGCCTCGCAGGTACACTACTTCAGTGCTTTCTTGTCCTGAGAAGGAACACACTGGACGAAATACAGGGCTTCAAGTGAAGCTGACACAAGTATGCTCAGCTGTCCGCCACATCATACATTCCTATTAATGTCACCTCACCTGATAGTCCAGAGGACAACTATAGTGCAGAGGTCTCAAGATTAGCTGTACAATTGAAGCACACCAGGATGAGCGAGTTTGTAGGAACAATGACAAAAATGGGAAAACAAAGTTGTTCGGCCTGTAAAATGAAATAACAGGTACCACGGGTCGAGCACAGTGGTGTCATTCTGAAGTGGAGCCATTCTGAAGTGGGGCATTTGACGCCAGTTTCACACATGCACTAGGAGATAGATCTAAATGCTAACTGGACTATCTTGTCATATAAATGTCTAATTCCACTCATAACTTTCAAGGGGAAAGAACACTGCATAAACCTCTTAATGCACCCAATATGCCTCTATTAAAGTTACATTTGGCTGTGGTTTACTAAACATTCAAGCATGACAAGTTTTAAATGTTATGATTATATATTGAAATCCTTGGATGAAAAAAATCCTTTCAAAAATCGCAAAACCAGAACGTACTAGTACTCCAGTTTCTGAATGCTTTTTTGTGCAACTGACATCAACGTTTTTTTGCTCTTATAAGTTGACAAAACAATTTAAGTATGTAGACACAGGAGGTAGCAGATCATGTCATCCAAAGATAACACTACAACACTACAAATTATTATATTTAATGCAAGACAGTCTTATTGTGTTTCTGGACCAATGTCGATAAATCTGCAGCTAATCTGTTTTAAGACCGTTTGGGCTGCTTCATAGGATCGTTATTTGGTCCAATTTGGTTCATAACTGTATACTTTAAGAAAAAGTATATGTTTAAAAAAATGTCCTTCATTGTTGAATTGTACAGCACACAATGAAATTTCAGAGCCTAATGACTTTGAATAGCGATTTCCCTTGTGCTTAAGAGTCAGCTGATATGACATCTACATTTCCAGTCATCCACTTCCACTGAATGCTTGCCAAATGTTTGCTGGAATGCCTTTCCTTCCCGATCCCACCCTCCCACCACACTATACATGGAAGAACATTGGTTCACTGTATAACACAGTACTTTCTGTAATCAGATTCAAAATCTTCATCCATGCTGGTTGTGTCTGCCATCTTTTTGCCATCGATCTTTGGGAGAAATTGTGCATAGTTCACCTCCTGCTGCTCGTAGAATAGGATGTAAGCAGAGTCAGTGTCAATTTCATCAGGATGTAGTTCCTTTGAAGGAAAGAAATACATTTTTAGCACTCTGAATGAATAGTGCAAAGGTTTGGTGCTTGCATTCAAAAATCTGATTTTCCTGTGAATCATATTTTAGCTTTATTGAATGACAACATACATTAAAGCCTTTGGAATGCAAACCTGCTAGTGAAATCGTCATTGAATTTATGTATTCAAAATCACATTTTTTCTGATCAAATACCAGCAGATTGACAATATGAATTTAATGTATACATTGTTCAAAACTGAAAAAGAAACATGTAATCTTGCATAAATGTCAAGGTAAAGAAAAAAGCGTTACCATGCTAGTCTCTCTGCCCCACATACCTGTACTCACACTATTTGTCAATAATATCAAACGCAAAATGAGAAATTGATAGGCACATGTACTACTGGATCTCTAGCACGAGTATAATGCTTAGACTCATACTTTGAAATTCTACCATACAAAAAACTAGAACCCCTGAGTGCTTTTAGAAAACACTCATTCAAACTTAATTTTACTGCACTTTTGTGTTAAAGTTAATATAATATACTTATTACTGTGTGTCTACATGACACTGCTCTTTTAAGGAGACTCAGACTTCATGTAAAACGATTCCCTACAATACAGTGCTCTGACAGATTACCTTCAGTTTTCTTTTTTAAAACTTTATGCGCATCAAAGCAGAACAAGTCGCTCACCTTTGGTAATTTTCTTTCTAATCGATATGGTATAGTATTTTCCCAACAGATTGTTCATCTCAGTTTAAGAAAGTTATTTTGTATGAGTGAACATTATAAATGCCTGAAATCAATCAATACATTAATCAATTTCTTGAAATAACGACCAGGCATAGACTGACTCTGAAACTTTTTCCTATGCCAATAGGGGGGTCAACATGCGGCTCCCCACTGAGTCTGTTATAGTGCCAATGGCCCCCACAACACCAGCAATTATGTCCTTCATACATAGGTGAAACTACATGAGCCCAGAGACCTCAGTTCCATGTTATTCATAGGCAAATATGCTAATGAATTATAGAACTGCAACATCAGAATGCGGTACGAATTGTTAGGCAGAAGGGATCATGTTACAGCTGACAGGAAAGCCTTGCACTGGCTAGCAGTAGAAGACGGGATCACCTTTCAAAATATGACCCTGGTACATCAATGCCTATTTGATCAGGCACCTGCCTACTTGAAGGAACGGATTGCTCCTTATACCCCGAGCCAATCCCTACGATAAGGGACACAGGGACAAATTGCATGCACAACAGCTAAAAGAGCCAACGGATTAGGAAGATCCTTCCCTGTCAGAGCAGTCCAGACTTTGGAACGGTCTTCCGATTAAACTCAAACTAGAGGAAAACTACAGGAGTTTCAGAAAAAAACTAAAAACTATTTTTAAATATAGTAAGTAGGGAATTAGTACTAGAAAGCCGATGTCCTGTCTAATTCTTTGTGTCTGTATCTAAATGTACGCGCCCCAATGCCTGCGGGCTTCTCGGCGCGACATAAAAAAATCATATTACAAGTTATCTCTTTGAAGGTATGCTAGGGAGGATCGATTCAAAATCTGTGGGAGGAATACAATGTCCATCAGATAACACATGACTGCAACTCTTTCTTTCAATGGCTACCTCCCTCCCACAGATGTCCTCACTTGAAAGAAATCCAAAGCAGTAACGAACAAGAATGCAATAAAGCATACGAAGAACAGAACACACAGAAGGAAATTCTGTCCAGTAGACCTAAAATGTGAATCCTCTACAGGGTTAGAAATTAATATTTGATAAGCAGGAGCTAAAAGCAGCTCCTGTGTATCGCACAATAAACAGTGAAAACAGTGACCAGGGGCTACCACAGGGAAACAAGTAGCTAGTACGTAATGTTCTCCAAATCTAACATCCACTTAAGATGTAAACTGTAATGTAAATCATTTGAACCATTATGTATCACCCTTTAAGCTTTAAATGCAATGTAGATATGTCCTAATGTTTTTTTATAGATTGTCCCAAACACAAATAAATTTAACAGGTGTGTGTGTGTTCGGTATCAGTTGGCCTGGTCAGGCAAAAGTAGCTCCTGGCAGCTGTTGGTGTCAAGCTAACCAGGCTCTTCTAGGCTACAAGCAGGAGCTAAATAGCTCCCAGCTCCCCTCAATTTCCAATCCTGCTCTATGGCCAAAGTGTTAAGCAGTAATGCTTTTCAAAAGTATGCAAGCATGCCTGTGTGGTCACCTGGTAAATAACCAGCACTGGCTCTCCTCTCTGCAGAACAGTAGTAGCTGACAGACCTCTAGTATTGTGGACCTCAGCCATATGGTACTTTCTTTTGAGCAAGCTCTTAAAAAGTCTTAATGTATAACCAAATACACTCCGAAATGGTGTGTTTGTGCAAAATATCTTCCCTTCCTAGGACAAGCAAACCAGCTGATATTATCCACTCTAAAGACCAAATTACTTAACATACAGTAATGTCCTTTCTGACGTGTACATTAATTCCACACACAATTCCTAATCTTCTGAATTCAGTCCAGGTGCAGTCTTCTTCAGGTTGTTTTTCTCTAGACACTAGGTGGCACTGCGCAGCTCTAAAATCAGTCTCATCTTAACTCCTTGGCGCGCCTTGTGCCAGAAGCGATGTCACACACACGCCACTGGCACCATTTTCTCCAGTTCCAACTAAAACCTACAAGTGTATGCAAGGAAAAGCAGAATTGCAGCGTGCATACTCCCAACAAGGTACATAAAAAGCATTTGAAAAATTCCCATCAGAAACATTTATAATCAGATTTGATGGGTAAGCAAGTGGGAATGTAGGAATCTGTGGGAGGAATGGACACATACATCAGACGAAAAACATGACTGGAGGTAATATTTTCTTCTAATGGTTACCACCTTCTTCTGGAAGCTGTGTTTAGAGAAATCCACAGGTGGGAAAGCTGAAGAGAATACCAATTAAAGGTTACACTCCAAGGTTACACTAGGATATACCTACTTGCACATCTTTGCCAGCCAAGGACTTGAAGGTGTGCAACAAAGCCCATGTGGCCACCTGACAGATGTTTCACACTGGAACATCTCTTTGCAGTGCGGATGTCGCTGCATGGCCCCATGTGGAATGTGCTCTTAAATCTACTGAAACCTCCTTGTGGGCCAACTCATAGCACATTTCTATACAGAGAATAATCCACAGTGAGATGGTTTGCTTGGTTATTTACGACTCTACCTTTTTTGGGACTTACAAAACCCTGTCTAAGCCGCCAAGTCCTGGAACTCCCTACCGCCTACCATTAGAATGGAACCTTCCTTCAGTGCTTTCAAAACCAGAGTAAAGATCTGGCACACTGACAAGTCTAACAAATAAGCTGCAGGCGGCCAGTGGACCTTTATTTTATCTTCATGGTTCTGATTGCTGTGCCCTTTTTCTGTTTTTATTGACTGCCAGACCTATCTGTAACCTTGGTCGACCTACCGGTTGATCCCCTATGTACCTTTATGTATGTAATTATGTCTGTAACATGTTAAGCTTTCCAGCACCCAGGTACCTCAGGGTTAGGTGCTCGATACAAATAATAAACAAATACAAAGAAATACAAATATGAAAAACTGATCATGAAGCTCACATACCTTAGTCCTAGACAAGTATAATGTTATGGCTCCCTAAGGATCTGACCTCTGGAACCATTCCTCCATTTCTGAGGGATGTGGAAGAGGAAAGGATACTGAATGATTAATATTTCACTGTAGGTGGCATTCTCATACCACTTTCGGCAAGAGGAGGGGCTTACCCCTCAAAGTAACTTTTTCTTTTGCAAACTGCAAGAAAGGTGGCGAAGAACAAATGATTTACCTCTCTGTAATGTTCTTTCTCATGGATGTTCCTGCCACGGATTCCTCATCTATGATATCGCTATTGCAGCACAGCAATTCTCTGGAAGCTTTTCCGCTGCCAGGGGGCACTGCACGGCTCTACATTGAGTCCGTTCGACAGCCTCTATGCATCCTGCACCGGAAAGGACCCTAGGGCCAGTATAAGTAGCAGCCCGCGCCCCATGACCTCAGTGCCACACCTTTTCCCTAGCACTCCGACACGGAGGGACTGTAGAACCAATGGTGTACTAGCTTCCCGCAAGAGGGGCAAGTAGACAGGGTGATGAGGAATCCGTGGCAGGAACATCCATCAGAAAGAACATTACAGAGAGGTAAATCATTTGTTCTTCTAACGGATTGCTTTCTGCCACTGATTCCTCATCTATCAGGCTCCAAAGCAGTATGTCATCTGGAGGAGGGAGGAAAGCAAGGATACCACCTAAGACAGAAATCTCTGAAGGACTGCCCTACCAAAACGGCATCCTGGCCAGCAAGGGAATCTCAAGCAGTAATGGTTAGCGAACGTGTGCAGAGACGCCGACATTGCCACCTGGCAAATGTCCAGGACAGGGACCCACCTCTGCAGAGCAGAGGTGGCAGCCATTCCTCTGGTAGAACTAGCTCTGAAACCCTCAGGTACATCCAGCCAGATCACAGCATTCTTAGATGCAGAGAATGATCCACCTGGACATGGTCTGTATGGTCACAGCGCTGACAGCACGAGTATCCGCGTAACCAACAAAACGCTGGTCATCTTTCCTAGCCTCCCTAGTACGAGAGTACAAGATAATTAGAATTTAAGGGCAATTGCCGGGTCCAACCGATGGAATCGTTCCTCTGCCTCGGAAGGGTGAGGTGGAGGGCAAAACAGAGGATGATGGATCTTCTGAGAGAGATGGAAGTAGGAGACCACCTTCGGCAAAAAGGAGGGCCTCACTCTCAAAGTCGCCTTCTCTTTGGAAAAAAACAAATAAGGAGGTAAAACAGGCAACGCCTAGAGCTCACACTCACCCGTCTCACAGAAGTGATGGCAACCAGGAAAATCACATTATGGGTGAGCAATCTCATAGAACAGGAAGTAAGGGGCTCAAACGGGGCGCCCTTGAGAAAAGTTAAAACTAAATTCAAATGCCACGCCGGAACCACAAACTAGCGGGGAGGAAACTGGTTACACAAACCCTGCAAGAACTGCATAACAGTGGGGATTGAAAAAACAAGCCCTGCTCCTGGGACCTCTTGAATACACAAATAGCAGCGAGGTAACCCTCCTGTCAAAAAGGGGGAGTGTGTGGCATGGAACCACTGTGGAGGATTCTAACTCGCCCCAGGAGACATAAATCCTGTGGAGTGCTGCCGATAGGAATCAGGAAAACATGCTGTCCAAATGGATGCCCAAATCGTGGGCTCGGCCCCCTCTAGGTGAAAGAGGCACACAAACATGCGCCTTTGACCTGGATATAAGTGCCAGCCAGTGATGTAGACAAGAATAAGTTCTTGAACCAACTGGAAAATACCTTCTCTTCGTTCAAAGATATCATCATTAACACTATCGACAGTCAATTCAAGGGTGTTCTGGGAGAATTACAAAAACTGAATGGGCTATTTGCTTCATTGTCTAAAAATAATTGCCACCAAAATGGTGCACCTTCAACTATGCCTGTCCCTAAGCTTGTGGCCACTTCTTGTATCACTCCATTAGATACTGGCATCTGAGATGGGCCCCTGAGTTAACCATGTGACCGATGGGTAAATATATGTTCAATGAGCAATAAAATGTTACTGTTAGGGAGAATACTCCTCCTACTGCTAATTTCCCTCACCTAGTGAGTCCCCCAGCAGCTTTGCTGGATTTCTGGAGTTTATTTTTTCCACCTGGTAAGAGTGTACATCCTTTTTCCACTCTTACACATGTTTTGGCCTATGTGTTTTTACTCCTTGTGTGATCTTGGGCACTGGAGCACACCACTCCAGGTGCCCCTGTTCTTGTATGGGTTACACCGCACCCTCAGTGTAGTAACCGAGGGTTGTCTTTAAGACTTCCCTCTGAATACATTTCGCTGGGGCTGACTACTGTCCCCCAGAAAAAGGTAAAGTTGCCATTTACTTTACATAGTCATCTTTACCACAGACCCAGTACACCCCATCTTACATGGAGTACTGGAAAGGGCTAATCTGTACCCCTTTCCTGTCTGTACCTCCCTGAGCATTGTTTCGCTCTTTTAACATTTAGACTTGGCTGGTGGCAGTGGTATCTACCCTAACTTTTCTACCGTGATTATATTAGATAAACGTGGTACTTTTCTTGGCTATTATATTAGCCTCGAACATGAACCCGCTTCACCAAATTGTCTTTCTTTTGGCTCCGGTTGGGTTTATTCACCATTTCTTTTTGTTAAAGTCCTTCTTGTGTTTTAATTTGCGCGGCAAACTAGGTTTGCCTTCTTTGTTCACCGTCTTTTGGCGGGCTTCTGCAGAGAAGCCCTCCTCAAGGCGCCTGGGTCTCTAGGTGGGCTGAATGTGAGGGAAGGGTGTAGTTACACCCTGCACAGGGTATCCTAGGAAACCCAAGTCGCACTTTGCCATGATTGGCTGAGGTGGTTGTCCCGGCTGGACAACCCCCCTGCTGCGTGATTGACAGCCAGGCTGTGTGAATGGGAGTTTTGCGCATAAAAGGCAGGTCTCTTGGGCTAGAAGTCAGAGTCGCCTCTGGAACTACAAGGAACCGAAGAGAAGCAGAGAGAACGACGGCTGCTGCAACTACCCCATCCCGGTGAAGCCCTGCTGCAGTCCTGAGCTATCTACCCTTTGATGACTAAGAGGAGATCCAGTCCGGAGTCTTCTTCCCTTGAGCCTGGTGGGGATAACCAGCTCATCTTCTTCAGCCAGAGATCTCCGCCGTGGTCGAAATCGCTGCACACTGCTGTAGTGGTCCGGATAGCCGCCTGCCGAGTCTCTCCTGTTTTTAAGGAGCACATCTTTTATTCATTGTCGCTGCTGCCGGCTTCATCCCTGTGTGGTGCAGACCCCCTTCAGACGTCTTCCTTCCCAACGAAGCTCCAGGAATCGTGGGTCTGCTGGAAACCAACATGAACAACTTCCAGGGCACCTGCTGCATCATTGTAATAAGGTACTGTGCTCTACTCGAGGAAACTGAGTGAACCCTCTTTTCTTCATCCTCAAGGCTCGCCCCTTGTCTTCCCTCCTTCTTATAACTTTTGCTTCCGAACATTGACAATATCAAAGTACTTTTGGGCTACGCTGAATCGTGAACTGTCTAACGGTGTGATTTTCGGCAACAGGTCTCCGGTGTCACTTAACCCTAGCTCCAACCCTTTGACTTTTGAACTCCTGTTTCTGAGTGTTTCCCGATGCTGTCTGCCTAACGCGTTTATTGAGTAGACCGAACTGTCAAAAAGTGATTGCAATTGTATCCGCGGTATTGTGTTTTGTTCATAACACCGGTTCATTCAAACACAGGGTACTTACCTTGAGACTTACTGTACAAAGTGAATTGGTTAGTTGTAGTATATTTAACGTGTGGTTTTGTTTAAAGTTTAATAGAGTGTTGTGTTTATAACTGATGGTTTAAAAATAAATGTACTTACATTTTTTACCTGAAACCTTGAATCAGTGTTTGCTTGAGCCACAGTAATTGTGGTCCCTTTGTGTAATCTCTGCTACTGCTCATATACTCTTGAGATAAGCCTGGCTGCTCTGCTACTGCTACCACTATAACTTAGTAGTACGGCTTGTACCAAAGGTAAAACTTGTATTGCCACCTGTGGTCTTAATTGTGTGTAGTGGTCCCTAAGGGCACTGCACAGGATTCTGCCTAACACTGGTGTACAGTGGTGAGGATTTGGAAGTAGAGTGATTACACCTAGAGTACTGCTGTTGCTTGGGTTCAACTAACCACAAGGCTAACACCACTAATTCTATTTAACTGAGAAATCATGTCATGTATGGAAAACTACTTTGAAGAGATTCTTTTACTCTATACTGCTGAGGTTCTTAGAACCATGTGTAGAGATAAGAATATCTCTGGTAAAGGAAAAAAGTCTGAACTGGTTGCAAAGTTAATGGGAAAAATTCTGGAGAGTGGGTCAGAAGGGCCTACCACTCCAGCCAATGTGGATTTTGATGTTTCTGATTCTGAGAGTGTTAATTTCGAGGAAGTAGATGAGTCCTTGCTAGGAAACCCTACAACTCCTTTGCCTGCTCAGAATGCACCACCTCTGTCCACAGGGACCCCCACAGGTCCTACACTTACTCCTAAATTTATAGCACTTGAGAAAATGAGACTTGAATTAGAAGTGAAACGTATTGATGCACAAACTGCCATGAAACATCAAGAGTTAAGGCTCAGAAAAATGGAGCTGAATCATGAACTAGAAATGAAGAAACTGTCTCTAGAAAATGCTTCTCTCCCAGTCTTCTAGGTCTTCCAGCCCTAAGAGACCCCGTATGCCAAAGGAAATGATTGGTATGTATGAGACTAAACTTGATGTTTTGGATTGGTTAGCGCTGTTTGAGTACAATCATGGGATTCAAGGTATCTCAGGGAATCAGTTGATTCCTTGGCTTTTCTCTAGGCTTCCCCCTGTTGCAAGGGATGCTGTAATGGAGTTTGGGGAGGAGGATAAGCAGGGTTATGAGTGTGTGAAACTAGCATTAATAGCTAGGTTTGGGAAGACCCCTTCCCAGTATTTTAAGAGGTTTAGGACCCTCAAAAAGCATGATGGTACCCCTTGGGCTACCTGGGTGTGTGACTGTTTGAAAAACTTAGATGCTTGGGTTAAGGGTTACAAAGTGAACACTTATGAAGGTTTGAGGAATCTTGTAATATTGGAGTCTATTTTTGATGCCTGCTCTCCTGAGCTTAGACAGCACTTGGCTGATTCAAAGGAGATAGATCCTAAGAAGTTAGCTAAGGCTGCTGACTTGTGGGTTGCCAACAGGGCTACTCACAAGGATTCTGGGGCAACTCAGAAGAAGGAAGAGGGAAAGCAGTCCAAGAAAGACAACAAGGAGAATTCAAATAATTCCAATCCAAAAGAGGGCCCCAAACATAACCAGGGTGAGCCACAAGGTAAACCGAATCAGGCTAGTGTACCACCGTCAAATCCATGGAACGAGTATGGGGGCAACTTTTGCCCCCGATTTAGTAAATTTGTACACAGATTATTACGAAAGCATGTCTATATACCATACCAACAACCCATTTAAAGAACATATAGGACAGTGGTATCGGTATATAGATGATGTTTTTATGGTGTGGAAAGGTGATGTCGCCACTTTGCAAGATTTTTTAACGTGGCTTAACAACCAGAATGCGTATATAAAATTTACCATGGCTTGGGACCCCTCTTCAATTCAGTTTCTCGACCCACTAATTCGTAAATCTGAGAGTGGCCTTTTGTCTACAAGCTTATTCCGCAAGCCCACTGATAAAAATACCCTCCTTCAATTTAACAGTTTTCACCCGTTGGCATTGCAGGCAAATCTCCCAATAGGACAATTCCTGCATATTAGGAGAAATTCTTCGGACATTTCAGACTACGTGAAAGAAGGAAAGGATCTGAAAGAGAGGCTAAAGACCAGAGGTTACCCCAAAAAAATAGTGCATGCTGCTTTTAAGCGAGCAAGACACTCGAAAAGAGACAGATGTTTACATCCGGAACCTAAGGTACACCAAGAAAAAATGACATGCGTGACAACGTTCAGCCCCATCAGTAATAAACTCAGAAGAAGTATAAAAAAGAACTGGCATATCTTAGAAACCCCTGACTTCGAACCCATTACACCACGTTTCGCTTTTAAGAGACAAAAGAATGTCAGAGATTTGGTAGTCCACACTTATCCGAAAAAAGAGGTGATACCCGATCAAACTAGTCTATGGCATCTTCCGCCAGTCATTGGCCATTTTAAATGTGGCAGATGTGTAGCTTGTCCATTAACAAAGAATTTAAAATCAATTGACCTTAACGGAAAGGACTGGGTGTTTCGCACTTTTTCCAATTGTGGATCATCATGGGTTATTTACGGAATAAAATGCCCATGTAATCTGATCTATATAGGTAAAACCAAAAGATGCATAAAACAACGCATTTGTGAACGCAAATCATGTTTGAAGAATAAGGTAGCCAATAAACCCCTTGTTGCACATTATGAACTAAAAAAAACATAAGTACACCGATATTTTTTGGTTTGTTTTACAAACCATCCCTGCAACTGAAAGAGGGGGAAACAGAGAAATGGTTCTGAGTCTAAGTGAACAGCGGTGGATTTATTCCCTTAATACAGCCACCACAGGGTTAAACACAGCTGTGGAATAGAACTTCCTTATCACGCTGGTATGAAGTAGTGTATTGATCTGGTGTCCCTCCCACACAGATTAAGATAATGGAGCCTTCCTTTGTTGCACTTGTAGATTTTTTATGCACACAAAAAACAAAAAAAAAAAACTTGTCTTAGGCTCTATAAAATCAAAATAGTGGTCATTATTCTGTGATACCTGTGGTGAACACAACACCAAAGGGGCAATCCCCATATCACACCGTTACAGACAGCATCTGCTGACATGGCGGCACGATGTATGAGAACAAGAAGCTCTGCCCCTTTAAAATCAGTGGCTAGGTTATTCACGTGTTCGGATCATATGACCGCTAAGTTAGGGATAAAAAAGCAAAGCAGACACTTGAGCGCGAGAAACGCGACCTTGTGGATGCTGCTTCCCGTGTTGGCGCTGAGGAGTTTGCATATATGAGGTAAGCCGTTCCTAGAATTTTAATGAGGCTGGGTGTTCCCTCGCATCCTGTTACGAGTGAGATGTGCTCCGCGAAGCTCTGGCTAGCGTTGACACACATTATTATCCCTTAGTTTCGCCCTCGATTGGGAGGTAGACTGGGAGATAACCGCGCGGGCTTCTGTGATGATCGCACTCGCCAAATAGCTGACGGTTTTTGAAGTGGAGTACTTGATGGCTCCCTTTCCTCACTATACCACATGTAGTCACAATTTTGCAATTGTTTCTCCGTTTGAAGCAGAATCAAAAAGCCCTGGTTTTTACAATCTTGCAGGCAATCATTTAGAGGTCACCCTGAGATGTGAAAAGTGTGGCGTTTTGAAGGGTAAATGAATGCACCATTGGGCGCCTAATTAACAACGTTGGAGCGCAAGTCCCGTAACACAAACTCAAGTGAGTGTTTGATTACGGAGGACTGCATTAATAATGAATAACAAGAAACATTTTTTTAAAGATGCTTGTCAATAAGCCGGTGTTGTGAAAATTATGACAGACGGCACAATTCTGTGACTTGGGAGAGATGCACGAAGCACTGATGTCGGTAATAGTGCTGCACTGTGGCAATCTTTAATCTGTAAATAATTGAGATTAAGTAACCAATTTTTAAAAAAACTACCATGAATTTGATAAAAAGGAATTTAATGATATGTCGCCAATTGAGTTAAAATATGTAATAAGGAAATTGTTTTCCTTAATGTATACAGGTTCCTAATATAGGTTGGGTGCTGTGAATGAACAAGGGTTGACCTGTGAACACCCGGCGCAAAGAAATAAGAATATAAGAAAATATGGCCTGTCACGGCTACGATTGAGCCGGTTTTGGAGCTTATGTCCATTCAGGATGTAAGTTTGGGCTTGGTGTTATATATTGTCTGCTGTGCCCTACTTTTGGGGTATAAATGTCATATGCTGTCTAGAAAGATGTTAAACAGGAATCCCATCGTTGATAAAAATGTTTTGGAATGAACTTGTGATTACTAGGAGAAGTATAATGTATGTGATAGAAGCTATGTATTTTTGCAACTAGAGAACCATTGTCGCTCACAACTGTGTATGTTTGTTTTTAGATTTTGCTAACCTGTTGGGGTATATGAAAGAGGTTTTCCATCTGTTCTAAAAGAAATTGTCTGTCCTGAACAAGGCCGAAAAATCATTGGGTGTAGAGACACTAGAGATAGTGCCTTAATCTCCAGAAGGGCCGAAACATGTCGACATTTGACAACCGACTCACTAAAAATTGAAGTCACGTATCGTTATACTGCTTAAGTGAATTAAGTCAGTTCATTTATTTAACTAACCCTGTATAGATGATACTGTTTTTAGAAATGGACTAAGCTGATCATGCAGTGATGAATTGTAATTTACATGTGTATGCTCTGCTTTTCTCCTTGTTTTAATTTTGTCTAAATTTGTCTTAACAATAAATTTATAAAGGACTCATTTATGAATGATGATTTTCAGTGTGTGCTCGAGTATGTATAAGCGATGTGGTTTCTCTCGTGTGAAAAACATGTGGTAGTCCACTGTATTTGGTAGATCCAAAACAAAAATGGTTTGTATATATGTGTGATTGTTTTACCGAATGGGAAGGTATTAATTAATATGACATTATATATCACTAGCCCCACCTGTTTTGACAATGAGTGGGGTAGTCAGGAGTCTCATCTTTGTATAGTGTATTGAACTGTGTTCTCCCGTTCCGAGACTCTGACCCCCCCGTTAACAAAAATTGAGGGAGACTACCTTTTCCGAGGTAACCCACCTGGTTCCTCACCAGATGGAGGTCAGAGCAAGCCCCCATTCCAGAGAGCATTTGGGAAATGCTTTTTTTGTGGATTGCCTGGCCATGTGAAAGGAGATCCCAAGTGTAAGGGTAAACCTTCAGGGATCAACACTGTCTCCTTAGCCTTCTCCCAGGTGGATGAAGTACTTATGACAAGTGGAAACTTTCAGCTACTAGCTGATGAGCCCATGAGAGTCTCAGCTAGTGTTTCTTTAGTGTCCTTGGGTCTTTGGGAACAACAGAACTTAGATGTCTATAACTCAATCCCAGATAATACTAAAGAGTATTACAAAGATAGTGTTCTTGTGAATGGTCAGGAGACCCCTGCCATCATAGACACTGGAGCCAGCATAACTGTGGTTGATGTTTTCTCAAGGTGGAGGATGTTGCTAAGGCACCCACCAAGTTAGCTGGAGGCCCTGTGCAAATAGTTCCCCAGTTACCAGCCCTCATCCAGTGTAATGACATGACTGTCAGGATACCTGTAAGTGTGCAAAATAACGTACCTGGGAGGGTCCTGTTGGGTAATTACCTTAAAACTCTTGGAGTTGTGTCTAGTACCCCCAGGCCCCCCAGTAGGAGGAAGCAGGACTTCACAAGGTCTGCAAGGGAGAGAACCTTAAGAGGCTCTCCTGGGGACATGATAGAGGAAGCTTGTTAGGGAGAATTCTCTTATAAGGCTAATTTCCCAAACCTAGTGAGTCAGTCCCCCAGCAGCTTTGCTGGATCTTTGGGGTTTGTTTTTTTCTCCTGCCAAGAGTGAGACTCTTTTCCTCCCACCCTTAGGCATGATTTGAGGTATGTCTTTGACCCTTTGTGTGCTTATGGGCTATGGGGTTTTCTTTTTGCTCCATAGGGTATCATCTATTTTCTATGTGTGTGTTACACAGCACCCTCAGTGCAGTAACACAGGGGTGTCATAGTGACCCTCAAACATAGACTCCATACCCTGGGACTGAATACTGTCTCCCAGGGCATGTAAAGTCACCATTGACTTTACTAGTCCTAAATTGTGAACAGAACCAGTACAAACCATCATATTGTGGAAGTACTGTAAGGGGTTAATTATATTGCCCCTGGGGCTGTTTTCAAGGGGGCACTGTCCAGTCCCCCCTTGTCGAGTTTCTGGCTGTTGGCAGTGGTTACCATGCAAAATATTCCACTGGAATATTTCCTATGGGATTTTCCCATTGATTTTAAACTCACCACTTTTTGGTGCAATGTTAAAGATACCGCCGGTTTATTTATTTAATATTAAATCAACGGTTGGGTCTTTTGCCAGAACTCTTTTCTAAAATGGCGTTCGTGTCCGTCTCTGTAACTCTAACCAAGGTTGAGTCCTTTCTTCCACTTTTTGGCGGGCTTCTCCACAGAAGCCCTCCAAATGGTGCCACTCTGTCTGGGTTCCACAGGATGGGTGGGGAGGGGAATTGGCACCCTGGACTGCGTTGCCTTAGCAACTCAAGTCGCACTCTGTTCTGATTGGGCCAGTGGTGAGCCGCCCGGCTCACCACTTAGCATGTTTGAGTGACAGCTAGGCTGTTGAATGGGGGTTTTTCTGCATAAAAGCAGGGCCTTTGGGACTGGAACTTCAGAAGTCGACACAGGACCCAAGAATCCGAAGAGGGAAGAAGCTGAGCCATCTGCAACGACGACACCACCGGTGGAGCTCTGCTGCAACAAACTCACCACATTCCCAATGACAAGAGAAGATCTTCTGCTGGACGAGTCTTCTTCCTCTGAACTGGTGGGACGAACCAGTTTGCCCTTTTCGCCTTCCAAAGACGTCTCTTGGTCGAATCGCCCATGCCAAGTACCCCGGCGGCCGGTTAGCCAAGCTTCACCACTTTGACCGCGAATAAAAGGAACGCACCTTTTATCGACGAACTCCACGGCTGGTTTCATCACTGTGCAGTGCAACGACTCCACGTTTCCTCCTCGACAAGAGGCTCTCTTCCCCTGGTCGAAACAACAAACTGCAACCACTGCCAGGAACAACTGCCACCGCTGGAGCTTCCTCTCTCTTTAAGGTACTGTGTCCTGCCTGGCCTCCCTTTCTTCGGTTTGCCCAAGGTGACCCTTAAATCCTTGACTTTCCAACTAGGTTGGCCCCAGACCTTCTAACTTTATCTTCTTGAATTGCCCCAACCTCTTTTGAACATTCTGCAAATACTTTTAGTGCATTTCAAACCGTGTGATCCAGGGCACATTTCGCTTTGCTCCATTTAAAGTGGGCCTGGCCTATGAACTTTGGCTCTACAGGGTATACTGCCTTCTTTCACTTGCTAAGAACTCCTAAAAGTGTTGGGACTTGTTTTATTTCTATGTTCTGCCTTTTTCTCTCCCTTTAACTGAACTATTGGAGTGCCATCAGGGTATGCGCTCGCATCTGTTTAACCAATTGTGGTGTTTTAACTCTGACTTGTCTGAAAATTATCAAGGGGGGTTTGTATACTTTGCCTGACTGTTTTAACTTGCCTTTGAATTAGAGTGCTAGTATATTGCCTGAAGTGTGTTTTAAATAAATAATTATATACTTTTTATGCAAAGCTCTGGTCAGTGTTTGTTTGCTCTACTGTGTTTTTAGCCCTATTGTGTATACTCTATATACTGCCCTACTCTTCTTGAGAGAAGTCTGACTGCTCAGCCACAGCTATCAGGTAAATCTGGGTGGTGCAGACTGCTACCAATTGGGTTTACTGCTTACTCCTGTAGTCTTAATCGTTTTGCAGTGTTCCCTAAGGGAACTGCACAGGATTCTGCCTAACAAAGCTATCACCCCAAGTCCACAGGACTTACCTACTGGCATTGCAGGGCAAGAAAAGATAAAAGCGAAACCTAAGTCTGCCAGCAAGAAACCAGCAAGCACTCCTGTGCCTAGGAGGACATCTCCGAGACTGTCCAAAGTCACACCTGTGACTCCCACACCGGCTGAGTGTGAGGTTCAACCCTGTATGGTCAAACTAGATACTGAGGAATCAGATCTAGAAGAGGATCTTACCTTGGTAGGAGATCTTGACCCTGTTGACCATCCTGAGCTGCAGTCGTTACTGGCAGAAGGTGGACCCAGCCGGGAGGATTTCAGCAAAGGACAAAGATTGTGTCCTACCTTGGAAGGTCTTCGGTCAACAGGCCACTTCTCAGCTCAATGGGACTGAGCCTGGGAAGTATAGGTTGCACTGGGAAGATGGCCTCTTCTACAGTGAACCAACTGATCAACCCCTGGAGACAACAAAAGACTGGTAGTACCTCTAGTGAACCGACTCCAGTTTCTGCAGTTAGCCCATGAGGTACCTTTGGCTGGTCACTTAAGTTTTAAGAAGACCAAGGAAAGGCTATCTCTGTACTTCTACTGGCCTAAGATGGGTACAGAAGTAGACACATTCTGCAGAAGCTGCCACCCTTGCCAAACCTCTGGCAAGAGTGGGTCCAAGAATTGGGCACCCTTAGTGCTTCTCCCAGTGGTGGGAATTCCTTTTGAGAGGGTGGGGAATGACATTGTTGGTCCTCTGGACCCTCCCACATCTTCAGGCAACAGGTTTATCCTGGTTGTAGTGGACCATACCACTAGATTTCCTGAAGCCATACCTATGAGGACTGTTACGGCTCCGGGTGTGGCTAAGGCTCTACTTGGTATTTTTACCACAGTAGGTTTTCCTAAGGAGGTGATATCTGACAGGGGATCAAATATTATGTCCCACTACTTGCAAACCATGTGGAAAACCTGTGGAGTTACCTACAAGTTCTCAACTGTCTACCACCCCCAAACCAATGGGCTGGCAGAGAGGTTTAATAGAACTATGAAGAGCATGATAGGTGCTTTAGAAGAACCCCTTTGAAGAAAGTGGGACCTTCTACTGCCATGACTTTTCTTTGCTTATAGAGAAGATCCTCAGGAGGGAGTAGGATTTAGTCCCTTCGAACTTCTCTATGGCCATCCAGTCAGAGGTCCATTGGCCCTGATTAAGGAGGGGTTGGAGAGTGCTCCTCCCTCCAAGCCAGTCAGAGTGACTATGTGATAGGTCTCCGGAGGAGAATGTGATGGCAAAGGCAAGTGATAACTTGAGGGCTAGTCAAGCTCTGGTCAAGCATTGGCATGACCAGAAGGCTAACATGGTTGAGTTTACTCAAGACCAGCTTGTTCTTGTTATGGTCCCCACAAGGCAGAGGGCTTTGCAGGACAAATGGATAGGACCCTTCACGGTTGTGGGTAAACTTCGAGAAGTGAACTATCTGGTGGATTTAGGCAACCCTAAGGAGGCTCCCAGAGTCTTTCACACCAACCGTTTAAAGGCTTATGTCTCTAGACCTGACATAGGAGCTCTGCTTCTAGCTTCAGCTCAGGAGGAGGAGGAGAGTGAACCTCTGCCTGACCTCCTCAGAGGCTTACCTTTAGATGAGCAAGTGGAAGGAGTTAATCTCTCTTCCAGTCTCACATCTGACCAGCAGGATGAGTGCAAGTTACTGTTGAATCAGTTTGCTTCCCTGTTCTCACTTTCACCAGGCTTGACCCCTTGGGGCCAGCATGGCATACACATTGGTGACTGTTTACCTGTCAAAAGCAGGGGGTACAGAATGTCAGACAATATCAGATCTAACATAAGGAATGAGGTCAACAAGATGCTTGAACTCTGGGTTATAGAGCCCTCTACTAGCCCATGGTCTAGCCCAGTTGTGCTTGTACCAAAGGCAGGATCCAAGGAGTTGAGATTCTGCATGGACTATAGAGCTCTAAATGCAGTCACCACGACTGATGCCCACCCTTTGCCTAGGACAGATGAGCTGGTGGACAAACTTGGTGCAGCCAAGTACCTCAGCACATTTGACCTAATGTCAGGCTATTGGCAAATAGCCCTGACAAACCATGCCATGGAGAAAACTGCATTCTCCACTCCAGCTGGCCTCTACCAATTGAAGGTGATGCCTTTTGGGTTAAAGAATGCACCTGCTACATTTCAGAGGATGGTCAATCAAGTTCTGAATGGGATGGAGGACTTCTTCATGGCATACTTGGGTGACATTGCAGTGTTGAGCCCTACATGGAAAGAACATATTGAACACCTAGGTCATGTATTGCAGGCTCTGGAACAGGCCCATCTGACCATAAAGGCAAGCAAATGTCAAATTGGTCAGAGTTCAGTGGTCTACCTTGGACATGAGGTAGGAGGAGGTGAAATAAGGCCATTGCCTAGCAAAGTACAAGCTGTACAAAACTGGGCCACCCCGACTACTCAAACCCAAGTAAGAGCCTTCCTAGGTCTAACAGGGTACTATAGGAACTTCATAGAGAACTATGGGACCATAGCTTCTCCCTTGAATGTCATCTCCTCTCCCAGATTTCCTAAGAAGGTCAGGTGGAATGAGGAGTGCAATCAAGCCTTTGAAGGTCTTAAGAAAGCCCTTTGTCAAGCTCCAGTCCCAAGAGCCACTGACTACCACCAACCCTTCATTGTACAAACTGATGCTTCTAATGTAGGTATAGGTGCAGTCCTTAGTCAACTGGATGAGAAAGGTAGGGGACACCCCATTTGTTTCATCAGCAGGAAGTTAAAGGATCCTGAAACAAGGTGGGCAACAATAGAAAGAGAATGCTTTGCTATTGTGTGGGCACTGAAGAGGTTTAGACCATATTTGTATGGATCTACCTTCACCATTCCGACTGACAACCAACCCTTGAGATGGCTGATGCAAATGAAAGGGGAAAACCCAAAATTACTCAGATGGTCAATCTGCTTGCAATGATTTGATTTTTCCATTGAGCACAGAGCAGAAAGTCACCACCAAAATGCTGATGGTCTCTCTAGGATGTTTGTAACTGACTAGAAGTATGAGATCCATCCAGGAGTGGATTAAATCCTCCTGTCTCTTAGTCTGGGAGGGGGGGGTAGTGTTAGGGAGAATTCTCCTTCTAGGGCTAATTTCCCTCACCTAGTGAGTCCCCCAGCAGCTTTGCTGGATTTCTGGAGTTTATTTTTTCCACCTGGTAAGAGTGTACATCCTTTTTCCACTCTTACACGTGTTTTGGCCTATGTGTTTTTACTCCTTGTGTGATCTTGGGCACTGGAGCACACCACTCTAGGTGCCCCTGTTCTTGTATGGGTTACACCGCACCCTCAGTGTAGTAACCCAGGGCTGTCTTTAAGACTTCCCTCTGACTGCTTTTCGCTGGGGCTGACTACTGTCCCCCAGAAAAAGGTAAAGTTGCCATTTACTTTACATAGTCATTTTTACCACAGACCCAGTACACCCCATCTTACATGGAGTACTGGAAAGGGCTAATATGTACCCCTTTTCTGTCTGTACCTCCCTGAGCATTGTTTTGCTCTTTTAACATTTAGACTTGGCTGGTGGCTGTGGTATCTACCCTAACTTTTCTACCGCGATTATATTAGATAAATGTGGTACTGTTCTTGGCTATTATATTAGCCTCGAACATAAACTGCTTGACCAAATCGTCTTTCTTTTGGCTCCGGTTGGGTTTATTCGCCATTTGTTTTTGTTAAAGTCCTTCTTTTGTTTTACTTTGCGTGGCAAACTAGGTTCGCCTTCTTTGTTCACCGTCTTTTGGCAGGCTTCTGCAGAGAAGCCCTCCTCAAGGCGCCTGTGTGTCTAGGTGGGCTGAATGTGAGGGAGGGCTATAGTCACCCCCTGCACAGGGTATCCTAGGAAACCCAAGTCGCACTTTGCCATGATTGGCTGAGGTGGTTGTCCTGGCTGGACAAACCCCTGCTGCGTGATTGACAGCCAGGCTGTGTGAATGGGGGTTTTGCGCATAAAAGGCAGGTCTCACAGCACAAACGCGCCCAACTCCTCTTGGAATCTTACGAGGGAGTGCCTGACACAGCCATCTCCACGTCCCCCATCAAGCACTCTATAGCTCGCCTGGAGTGCATCCACTCTTCGCCTTCTCCTTTGCCGCCCTCAGCTAGACTCATACGGGGTGCGACCCCCTTCTACCACGCCAGCCGATCTGACCCTCTATGAGGTGGAGTACATTACCCCTCCTTACTGCTGCCCCCTTCCCCACAGCCGCTATCCCTCACTCACTTCCACCTCACGGCGAAACCATGCAAAAAGTGGAAAAGCGGCGAAGCAAACAGATATCGCAGCACTGATGTCCGCCACGGGCCAAAACAAGGCGAGCAAAATCGACCCCTCAACCACGGCAACCCCAGACGCCCTCCCTTCATTGGAGCACTCACAGGCTGATCATTTCGCCACCAAAACAGACTTAAAAGACCTCCTAGCAGCCCTCACTAAGGAGATCCATAAAGGCACAGAGGAGGTTACCAAAAAAATTGCATCCTTAGACAAAAGAGTGGAGGGAGTTGAGAAGTGCACTGAGGAAGTGGAAAATGGCCGATGCGATAATACCTTTGAACTGGAGTGTGGCCTGAATAGAATAGCAACCTTAGAAGCCAGATGCAACGCACTCGAGAATAAGCAAGAGGACAGCGAGAACCGCTCCAGGCGCAATAATATCTGCATCCGTGGAATTCCCACCTCAGTCACCAACACGGATCTCGAGAGCTTTGTTAGTGATCTATTCAGATTCATTATAACTCTCCCCGACAGCTCCCCGATGGAAATCGACAGAGTCCACCGCACAGCGCCCAGGCAATCCTCCTCTCCGCCAGATGTTCTCGCCTGAATTAACTTTTTCAAGGTCAAAGAGGAAATAATGAGGGAGGCCAGGTCCTCAAAGCAAATTACTTTCAGAGGCGCAAATATTGCGCTGTTTCATGACCTTGCAAGCATAACCCTCCAGAAAAGGAAAGCCCTTCGCAGCCTCACGGAATGGCTTCAGGAAAGGAAAATACAATACAGATGGGGTCACCCCACATCTCTATGCTTCGAATGGGAGGGAATGCGCAGGCAAATCCGGAGCCCTAAAGAGGCGGACCAATTTCTGGGGACAAATTCAGTGACTGAGGACTCTGACCATGCATCCTGCTCCCAATCTCCCCCAGGCTCTCCCTTATCAAACCGCTGGTCAGGCGGCGCAGGCCCTGAGGTCCTCGGAGTCATCGCAATCCGGATTGATCAGCGGCCCTTACGCATCTCCCTGCATTCGGCTTGATAGACCAATGTTTCCCTTCGCCCGGGTTCCCCGGGCATCTTTAGCCTCTCCCAGCTCCTCATCCTCCCCCCCATCTTTCATGGAGGGTACTAGGTCTTCGCACCGCTTTCCGGGGAACCATTAGCAGACCCCTGAGCAGCTGCTCAGCCCTGGGCTCCTGTTCCTCATGCAGCTCTGGCCTGCCTCTCCGTGCCACGGGCGTTCTTTTTGTTCCTCTTGCGGGTTCATATCTCCGACGACGGGGTCTACCAGTAAACCCCACGAATGAGCTTTATGGTCTCATTCCCATTTTCACAGTTTTGGGGGAGAACCAAGGCAGTTTTGAGCCTTGAGAATGGTTCTCCCCCCTGGCAGTTCCAGTTCTCAGTTATAGTTTCTTTTGTAGACATTGGTAATTATAGCACTCCTGCATGCTTCCTTAGGGAGACACCAAAGCCACGCAATCCCTGTACAAGTAGCTCACACCACACAAGCCTTACTCCCAGGACTTTCAGGCCCGAATAACGCTAGGGATATCCGCTTCCTATCTTGGAATGTCCAAGGCTTCAATTCCCCCAGAAAGTGCAAGTCAGTGGAGCGTAGGCTAACAGCTCTAAACGGGGATATAGTCATTCTTCAAGAGACCCACCTCTTGCCAGCCGATGAATTCCGAGCCAAGTTCAAGCACTTCAAACAGGGTTTCTTTGCCTCCAGTGGCGAGAAGAAGCGAGGGGTGGCGATCCTACTAAGTGACAAATTCCCCTTATCTAACCCCACAGTCAAGAAAGACCCATCGGGCAGGTACTTGTTTATCCGTGGCCTCATTGCAGCACAACCAATCACAATTGTGGGGATCTATACCCCAAATGCAAATCAAGACAAATTCATAGAGGGACTACTCCCACCGCTTCTAACCTTCGCCACTGGGTATCTCCTAATCGGGGGAGACTTTAATTTAGTCCCCGACCCCACGAAGGACAAATCACTTCCCCCTTCCCATTCCGACTTCACCCGAGCCCTCGCTTTTGCCAAACTCCTTAGAGAATCAGGCACGGTGGACATATGGAGGGTAGCCAACCCTGACGCTCATGATTACACCTTGTTCTCCAATGCACATGGAGGTCACTCCCGAATTGATGTACTTCTTGCCACCAGCACCTTATTCCCATGCTTTAGTAATAGCGAAATCCACACACGAATGGTGTCCGACCACGCCCCCGTCTCAGCCGACCTCTCCATCTCAGGAGGCCCTGCCCCCCCCACTCCCGCTAGGTCCTGGAAACTCAACAACGCTTTACTATTAGACCAGGCGATCAGGGGCGAAGCAGAAGAGGCATTGCTCAACTATTTCAAGGAAAATAAGAACCCCGAAACCCCAATTGGTCTACTTTGGGAGGCCATGAAACCAGTCATAAGGGGAGTGCTAATTAGTGCAGCCTCAGAACAATTTCGAGTCTCCACAATCCTCACACAAACACTAGAATCTAAGCTATCCTCCTTAGAACATGATCTTAAGGCCAAATACTCGAGAAAGGTGGACAGGGAGCTAAAAAAGGCAAAAAGGGCCCTAGAAATGCACTGGGCCTATCGCACGGCGAAAGCTCTAGCATATACAAAACAATTTTACTATCACAATAGTAACAAGGCGAACCGTTTGCTGGCCTATAAACTGCGGAAAACCCACACCAGAAAGAATATAGTCAGCCTTAAAGGCCTAGATGGGAAAAGCAAATTTTCCACCCCTGATATAATCGAAATCCTATTGGCCCATCATAAAGCGGTCATGCAAGGACCACCCACATCCCAAGAGGACAGAGCCCTACAGCAGCGCTATCTAGAATCCTTCCCCACCTCTTCGTTATCCTCCCCACTGGACTCCTTAGAAGCCCCAATATCCTCAGAGGAAATTCTAGATGCCATTAAATCACTTAAAAACACTGCCTCAGGCCCGGATGGGTTCACACCAAAATTTTACAAATCATTTGCCCGCATCCTGACCCCACAATTAGCTATACTATTCAACTCGTTCCTATCCACAAAACAGGTAACACACTCCATGGCCGAATCCACCACCATCCTTTTGCAGAAACCGGGAAAAGACCCCGAGCAAGCAGCTTCGTATAGACCAATTGCCCTAATGAATACCGATGGGAAAATCTATTCCAAGGTTCTAGCAGCCAGACTTGCCAGGTTTCTCCCCGATCTGATTCGCAAAGACCAAACAGGCTTTATTCCAGGCAGAGGAACTCATGATAATATTAGACGCACACTCAACATAATCGAATCCGCGAACAGATTGAAAACCCCGCTTCTAGTAATCTCTCTCGATGCACATAAAGCGTTTGATCTAGTGAACTTGGACTTCATACGGAATACTCTCTCTCACATGGGCTTTGGCCACAACTTTACAACCTGGCTAATGGCCTGTTACACTCACCCATCAACACAGCTCTGAGTCAACGGAAGGAAATCGGCAAGCATCTCTATATCCAGAGAGACTCGCCAAGGATGCCCGCTGTCCCCCTTGGTGTTTGTCTTATCAATGGAGCCATTCGCCTCGAGAATCCGCCTCAATCCCAACATTAAAGGAATCACGGTAGGCAGGACTGAATATAAAGTGGCGCTCTACGCCGATGATGTACTTCTCACAATCACAGATCCAAGCAGCTCGATGTAACCTCTTCTGGATGAACTAGAAGCATTTGGCGCATGCTCTGGGTTCAGAGTGAACTATGATAAATCCTCCGCCCTCCCGATCAATCTCCCAAGGCGCCAAGCAAACACTCTGTGTCCCGAGTTTCCAATCCCGTGGGCGAATACATCATTGGAATACCTGGGCGTTCACATCCCCATATCCAGCCCACTAATCTACAAATCCTACTTCCCCCGGCTATTCAAATCACTGCGCTCCGACCTGAAACAGTGGGACAAGCAAGAGATCTCGTGGTTAGGCCGGGTTGCCGCGGTGAAAATGACCCTGCTCCCAAGATTACTTTATCAATGCCACGCGCTCCCGACCTATATCCCTGAATCGGAACTGGTAAACCTGCAGCGCGATATTATGAAATTCATCTGGGGCGGCAAAAGGCCCCGCATCGCCAGGAGAATCATGACCCGTAGTCGACAACTCGGAGGTCTTGGGGTCCCGGACATTGCTAGATACTGCCGCGCAGCTCAGCTCACGCACGCCTTCGATTGGACCCGTGTAGGGGATCGCCCTGCTTGGCTACAACTTGAGAAAGGATGGTGCTCGTCTCCCTTATCAGACCTGCCCCACATCCAATCTCGAAATACCCCGCCCGCAACACCTCCACTGCCCGCAACCTGTAACACGGTGGACAATTGGAAAGCCGCAAACAGAAAATGGGGAATCAAAAGCTCGCTGGGCCCACTAACCCAATCTGGGGCAATCCAGGCTTCTCCCCCGGCCTATGTCGCCGAAGCTTCGCCAATTGGTCTAGGGGTGAGCTGCACAAAATCTCAGACTTTTTAATTGATGGCCAGCCGCTCTCTTTTGAAGACTGTAAAGCGAAATTCAGCGTCTCCGAGGAGGAACGATTCCGGTACACTCAGATCAGGCACTGGATCTCTCAGCGCTCTATCAGGGAACGAGGCTCCAGGGATCTAACTCCCCTCGAACTTTCACTAACGGCATCCCCCCCAAGAGGCAAGATCTCTACCCTTTATAAACTCCTAGAAAAATTCAACCCCAAATCAAAGAAAAAGTATATGCTGAACTGGGAGCGCGATCTCGGGCGTCCCCTCGACCCTGAAACCTGGGACAAAATTTAGACTAAACTTCACAAGAACACTCAGTGCGTTACCAACAGAGAAGGTGGTTATAAAATATGCTTTAGGTACTATATTACACCGTCTCAATTACACAAAGCGGGGGTGCGACCCTCACCGAACTGTTGGAGAGGATGTGTGCAAGAGGGGACACCTTTCCATCTCCTTTGGGACTGCCCAAAAGCGGCACATTACTGGAAGTGGGTACTGACTCACATCCGAGCAATAACAGGCCTCAACATCCCATGGGACCCCAGAATTATTCTACTTGGAGACCCGGGGGATGGGGAGTTCCTAATGTCTGGAAACGCAGCCTGTCTCTGCTCCCACTTACTTCTGGCAGCCAAGATCGCCTTAGCTCGTCTCTGGAAGCTCTACGAAGGCCCCTCAATTCCACTCTGGTGGGCTAAGTGCTGGGACATCATTGTAGCAGAAAGAATCACGGCTTCCCGCCGGGGCAACCTTAATCCCTTCCTGAACACTTGGTCCCCATTCATAGACTATGCGGATCGCTTCCCTGCCCTTACTCTGAAGTCGCCCAGTGTCCGCTGGCTTAACTGAACTCCGCATGGCTATAACTCGGCCCCTCCAGAACCATCCCCCACCTCCACTCCCTCCCCATCAATATATCGTTATGAATGAACTGCATACAGGACCCCACTTCGATATCCACTCTTCCATTGTAATGAACTGTTATCATAATCTTGTGCTGATTCCATCGTCTACTGTCTAGTTAATTTGTTTCTTTTTGTTTGTTTAACTATTGAATAAAATATACATTTTGAAAAAAAAAAAAAGGCAGGTCTCTTGGGCTAGAAGTCAGAGTCGCCTCTGGAACTACAAGGAACCGAAGAGAAGCAGAGAGAATGACGGCTGCTGCAACTACCCCGTCCCGGTGAAGCCCTTCTGCAGTCCTGAGCTATCTACCCTTTGACGACTAAGAGGAGATCCAGTCCGGAGTCTTCTTCCCTTGAGCATGGTGGGGATAACCAGCTCATCATCTTGAGCCAGAGATCTCCGCCGTGGTCGAAATCGCTGCACACTGCTGTTGTGGTCCGGGTAGCCGCCTGCCGAGTCTCTCCTGTTTTTAAGGAGCGCAGACCCCCTTCAGACGTCCTCCTTCCCAACGAAGCTCCAGGAATCGTGGGTCTGCGGGAAACCAACAGGAATAACTGCCAGGGCACCAGCTGCATCATTGGAGCAAGGTACTGTGCTCTACTCGAGGAAACTGGGTGAACCCCCTTTTCTTCATCCTCAAGGCTCGCCCTTGTCTTCCCTCCTTCTTATAACTTTTGCTTCCAAACATTGACAATATCAAAGTACTTTTGGGCTACGCTGAATCGTGAACTGTCTAACAGTGTGATCTTCGGCAACAGGTCTCCGGTGTCACTTAACCCTGGCTCCGACCCTTTGACTTTTGATCTCTGTCTGCCTAATCTAAATATTGCCTGTGATTTTTGCCTCCAACTCCCTCTGGGTATCTCAGGTGCTAAGTGTGTTTTTGCCCCGGTAGCATTTCATGTCACGGATACGCGTTTATTGAGTAGACCGAACTGTCAAAAAGTGATTGCAACCGTATCCGCGGTATCGTGTTTTGTTCATAACACTGGTTCATTCAAACACAGGGTACTTACCTTGAGACATACTGTACAAAGTGAATTGGTTAGTTGTAGTATATTTAACGTGTGGTTTTGTTTAAAGTTTAATAGAAGTGTTGTGTTTATAACTGATGGTTTAAAAATAAATATACTTATATTTTTTACCTGAAACCTTGAGTCAGTGTTTGCTTGAGCCACAGTAATTGTGGTCCCTTTGTGTAATCTCTGCTACTGCTCATATACTCTTGAGATAAGCCTGGCTGCTCTGCTATTGCTACCTCTATAACTTAGTAGTACGGGCTTGTACCAAAGGTAAAACTTGTATTGCCACATGTGGTCTTAATTATATGTAGTGGTCCCTAAGGGCACTGCACAGGATTCTGCCTAACAGTTACCTTCTCCCTCCAGAGTGCCATTGGGGGGGAAATTAATTATTGAAATTTCCTTAAGGGGCTTGTTTCTAGTAGGGACATTTCCAGATGCTACAGGGTAGCATGAAAGAACACTACAGTCAGCAGGGTTGCCCAAGTTTTCCTTTTCTGTTCAAGGAACATGGGAGGGTGATTTTACCCATTTGTCCATGGGGCCCTGCAGTGTGGTATGCCGGCAGGAGCCATCCGCTTAGTGATTAATCACTACTGTTTTATCCATCTCAACACAGGTGCATTGTTGGTAAGCATGACTTGACCATCTTGACACATGCTCAACAGCGATAAAGTGCCACAAGCCTGGCTTCACGCTGTTGAGCCATGAGCACTAGAAACAAAAACTAAAAGGTATTTGAAATGGTTGAGTCTCTCCTTAAAGGGTCCTAGTAACTTGTAAGCCCCCTTCTTTCTGGAGGATAGCTCAGGGGCAACACACTCGCCTTGGAGGCAAGACAACGTTGAGCAACACATGTTCGATCTCCGGGTCCGCGCTTAGAAACATCTGGGTTTTAAGCGGGTTATAAATAACCCATTACATTACAATTCTCCACCTTTGTAAACATCTACAATAACTTTGACAATTTGTTGCTAAAATCATCACAGCCTGAACACTCTTTTAGACAAACCCAGAGTGCCCCTTTGTTCTGAAGTCTGCTTTCTCTGCATTCACTTACAGGGGTGGGCCCTTAGTGTTTCTTTTAGGTGTGTATTTTGTTAATTTTACTTTGGTACCTCAGTACTATTGTTTGGTTTGCTTTTGGCCCAGGCCACACCCCTCCTGAAGAGTATTGCCTACCCTTCGACTTTGCGCTACCCTATGAGGCGAAAGAGGCATACCTGTCGGGCTCTGCCAATTTCACTGTTATGATTGGATCACAGCTGGTTAAATTTGTGGTGTGGGGCTTAGTAGAAGTGTTATGCACTACTCATTCCTGTACTCCCCAGGAGCAGTAGTAATTTTGTTATACATAGGTGACAAGCCAATTGCCTAGTGAGTGTTAGGCAGACTCCTGCGCAGTTCCCTTGGGGAACACTGCAAAAAGATTAAGACTACAGGAGCAAGCAGTAAACCAAATTGGTAGAAGTCTGCACCACCCAGATTTACCTGGTAGCTGTGGCTGAGCAGTCAGACTTCTCTCAAGAAAAGTAAGGCAGCATATAGAGTATACACAATAGGGCCAAAAACACAGTGGAACAAGCAAACACTGACCAGAGCTTTGTATCAAAAGTATATAATTATTTATTTAAAACACACTTTAGGTAATACACTAGCACTCTAAATCAAAAGCAAGTTAAAACACAGATAAAGTATAAACACCTCACTTGATAACTATTAGACAAGTCAGAGTTAAAACATCACTATTTGTTAAAACAGATGTGAGTGCGTAACTGTCACGCTCACCTGATTCCCACGGAGGCGCAGGTCTGGCTTCGAGTGCTGATGCTTCTTCAATGGTGAAGCGCAGGACTCTGATAATGGACAGGAAGGGCCCCTCTACTCTGGCTTTTCTGGCTCGCAGGAATATTCCCCTGTGCGTGAAAAGGGAGTATTACCTACTGACGGAATAATGCTCAAGCCTCCCACTCCCTTCCAACCCTCCACCATACCCTTCCACGATTCCCCGTGAAGTCTCACCTTAGGGTCTGGAAGGATGAGTTCTCCATCCTGCTTCTGATGCAGGGGCGCGTTGAAACCCAGTTACTTCACTGGATTGAGGTTTGATGGAAGTTCAAAATAAGCTTGACTATTCAGGTGAGGCGCTGTAAGAGTTCTGTTGCAAGTTCAAAAGTTCAAGCTTAATAATATTGTTCATTGTCCTATTGCAGCAAGCGCTAATGCTTATGTCTTTTTCCCCTTAGGGGCCGGGGTTCGGAATGCCGGAGATATGGCGCCGACCCGAAGTGTAAGCTCTGGATGAGCGTTCAGGTAATGTCTTTGCATTCGCTCATTCAATGTCTTTGTCTTTTTTCCCCATAGGGGCCGGGGTCCGGAATGCCAGGAAGCAGCAGGACCCGAAATGAAATGGGAATGACCCAACAGGTAAGTCTTAGAAGGAAACTGAGCTTTTCCTATTTCCCTTCCTTCTCTCACCTTGTTTTCTTGTCTTTTCTCTCTAGGCTCTGGGAAGTGGGTGCGGATCCGGATGATCGCTGCTGAAGATGGAGGCGCCCAGGAAAGGTGAGTGAAATGCAGCGCTGCAGCGATCGAAGCGAAATGCTTTTAAAATGATGTCTTCCCTTTCAGGATCGTCGGTGTGATGTCTCCGTGATACAGCTTTAGCAGGTAAGGTCCTCTTTCTCACCAATTCTCTCTTATCTCCCTTTGCAGGCGACCCAGGATGCTGACAGGAGTGGCTGAAGTCTAGATGCAGGAGCTGACACGGTGAGCGTTCAGCTGCGAGGAGCAGAACAACACGAAGCGTGAGTTGCTGATCGGGCGTGGTTTAAATAGCTTTGGAAGAAGTTCCAGGCATGTATCCTTCCACCGATCAGGTATGTATCCTTCCCCGACCACACCCAGGTGGAAAGTAGTCCCACAGGCAAAGTAGTTCCATTCAGGCCTCAAGAGGGCCTGGATGTAGCAGCATGGTCTGCATCAGGTAAGTGCACATTAAAACACTTGAACACATGTCTAGCTTTATGAGCCTGGCGCCTAAGGCGCCAGGACAGGGGTCCAACATGAGCCTGGCACCTAAGGCGCCAGGACTGTGTCCAAAGGGCCCCAGCTTGGGCCCGCTGGCACTTCCCTGGGGGGAATGATGCCTGCCTCTGGGGTTGCTGGGTCGGACCTGGCTCCTTGGAGGTAGGCATCATGACAGTAACCTAGATGGCACTTCAATAGTTAAGCTAAAAGGAGAGAAAAAGGCAGGGCATAAAAATAAAACAATTCCCAACACTTTCCTAAGTCCAAAGCAAGCCAGTGTAGGCAGTATACACTGTAGAGCCAAAGTTCATAGGCCAGGCCCACTTTAAATGGAGCAAAACGAAATGTGTCCAGGATCACACGGTTTAAAATGCACTAAAAGTCCTTGCAGAGTGTTCAAAAGAGGTTGGGGTGATTCGAAAAGTAAATTTAGAAGGTCTAGAGCCAACCCAGTTGGAAAGCCAAGGATTTAGGAGTCACCTTTAGCAATCCGAAGAAAAGGAGGCCAGGTGGAACACAGTACCTTAAAGAGAGAGGAAGCTCCAGCGGCGGCAGTTGTTCCTGGCAGTGGATGCAAGTCGTGGTTTTGACCAGGGGAAGAGAAGATCTCGTCGAGGAGGAACCTTGTAGTCGTTGCACTGCCCAGGGAAGAGACCAGCCGTGGAGTTCGTCGGTAAAAGGTGCATTCCTTTTATTTGCGGTCAAAGTTGTGAAGCTTGGCTATCCGGTCGCCGGGGTGCTTGGCACGGGCGCGTCGACCAAGAGACGTCTATGGAAGGCGAAGTGGCAAACTGGTTGATCCCACCAGCTCAGAGGGAGAAGACTCTTCCAGCAGAAGATCTCCTCTTGTCGTCAGGAAAGTGGTGAGGTCGTTACAGCAGGGCTCCACCGGTGGTGTCATTGTTGCAGATGGCTCAGCTTCATCCCTCTTTGGATTCTTAGGTCCTGTGGCGACTTCTGAAGTTCCAGTCCCAAAAGCCCTGCTTTTATGCAGAAAAACCCCCATTCAACAGCCTAGCTGTCACTCAAACATGCTAAGTGGTGAGCCGGGCGGCTCACCACTGGGCCAATCAGAATAGAGTGCAACTTGAGTTGCTAAGGCAATGCAGTCCAGGGTGCCAATTTCCCTCCCCACACATCCTGTGGAACCCAGACAGAGTGGCACCATTTGGAGGGCTTCTGTGGAGAAGCCTGCCAAAAAGTGGAACAAAGGGCCCGACATTGGTTGGAGTTACAAAGACGGACACGAACGCCATTTTAGAAAAGAGTTCTGGCAAAAAGACCCAACTGTTGATTTAATATTAAATAAATAAACCGGCGGTATCTTTTACATTGCACCAAAAAGTGGTGCGTTTAAAATCAATGGGAAAATCCCATAGGAAATATTCTGGTGGAATATTTTGCGTGGTAACCACTGCCACCAGCCAGAAACTCGACAAGGGGGGACTGGACAATGCCCCCTTGAAAACAGCCCCAGGGGCAATATAATTAACCCCTTACAGTGCTTCCACAATATGAAGGTTTGTACTGGTTCTGTTCACAATTTAGGACTAGTAAAGTCAATGGTGACTTTACATGCCCTGGGAGACAGTAGTCAGTCCCAGGGTATGGAATCTATGTTTGGAGGTCACTATGACACCCCTGTGTTACTGCACTGAGGGTGCTGTGTAACACATACACAAAAACAGATGATACCCTATGGAGTAAAAAAAATCCATAGCCCGTAAGCACACAAAAAGTCAAAGACATAGCTCAAATCATGTCTAAGAGTGGGAGGAAAAGAGTCTCACTCTTAGCAAGAGAAAAAAACAAACCCCAAAAATCCAACAACGCTGCTGGGGGACTCACTAGGTTTGGAAATTAGCCTTATAAGAGAATTCTCCCTAACAGTGAGGGGATGCATCAAGCCCATTAGCTTTTCTAGGAGGTGTCAGTAACTCTTCAGAGCGCTGGTCTAATTAAAACTCCTTATGTAGCTTAGGATCCTTAGGAAAAGAAGCCACTTAAAAGGAAAAAGGCAGACCATAGTTGTCATCCTCAATATCAAATATATTGGTGAATCATTTAATATTAGTGCTACAGTCCCGACTTCAGTTCATGGCACTGTCAACTTCCTGTGGGGAAACATTCTAAAAGGTTTTCTCAGTATGGCTCCAATTCTGATGTTGTAGGGCGCCTGGCCCTAATAGGTGCAGTTGAAGTGAGGTCCACACAGATCAGTGCTGAAGAGGTCAGGCCCGAAGGAAGCAGCACAGAGAGTGTTGACAGGGCCAATGATTTCTCTTATTGGGCAATCGAGGAATGCCATATCAACGCCACTATTGGCTCCAGAGCCTTACCTGGGCGAATCCAGTAGGCATCCAAGGGTAGAATCGTTGACCACCTGAACTGATTTTAATGGAGGTAGCAGGGCTAGGAGAGGCCATAGGCCCAGGTACATGCAATCACCAAAACATTTCTGGAGGTCTCCTCCCTGGTAGAAGTGAAGGTGGGGAAAGCAGGTCTTTCACAACCTTGCAAACATCTTCACTTTCTGTGTGGTGTGTTAAATGCTTGTGCTTCTTGCTAGAGGAAGACTCCCTCCTTGACTGATAGGGACACTTCTTCCTATCCCCTTCCTGTGAGTGACATTCATAGTCCGATTTCTCTGGAGTAGACTTCATTGTGAGAGTAATCGGGTAGATGTGTCCTTCCTTGACCCTTTGCTAGAATGGAGCCAATACTATGCCTTATGCTCACACATCGCTTTTGGGTGCATTGCATGATAGAACACACACACACTACTCTGTGTCATGCCATTCCTTTGTCAGAAAAGGCAAGAGTTGCGTGGGTTTGCCGCCAAAATAGAGCAGTGACAATCAGAGCAGGCCTTGAAGCCTGAACTTTTTGCCATAAGTGTTTTTGTCGAGTTCACAGAGAAATTATTCATGAATATGATCAAGTGAAAAAGGTACAATAGAAAATGGTGTTGGCGGCTTCGAGTATAAGAATGTGCGAAATCACTTCTGTCATGTGACAGTGACAAGGAGTCATTACGAGACAGAACTCTAAGCTACATGGCGTTACCTACTTGCAACCGGAAAACCTATTGAAGGAGGCTGTGGCTGGACTGCACTCAGAAAATTAAGAATCTGCAAGAGGTATGTATCCATTACAAGTACTTTGTTCTTGAAACATAAACTTAAGATCGTCCTTGGGATCTAGTCTGTGGGAACTATCCACCATGTTCACGGACAAGAAGGAAAAAACAGGTAAACAGTGCTTGAAGCAGCAGTAATCTGGCATGATGAGCTTTATAAAAACCTGATATTGTGGGTGTGGCCAGCAGCACTCAAAAAAGGACTGGGTAGCTTCTTGTCTCTAGCTGTTGAAGTGTGAAATTGGGCCACTGCTCTGCTCTTAAGGCAGAAAAGCAGAACCAACCTTAGCACTGAGGTGTGGGAAGTCGACTGGCATGTGACGAGCCCCAAGCCGAGGCTCTGGGTCCAGCTGCGAGAGCTGCCAGGAGAGCATTTCCAGGGAAGCACACAGAAGATAGGCTGGGTAGTATCGTTTTACTCTGAGTTAGGAGCCGCAATGTAAGCTTTTTGGAGACAGCAGTAGCTTCATTCCCCGTTGGGAATTGAGTAGAGTGACTACTGTGAGCAGGAGGAAAAATTACATGGGCCACACAGACTCCACCCAGCCGTAATGAGGGTGCCGTGAGCGCCAGCACTCATGACCCCACAACCATCTGGGGCGTGAGCTGTAGACCACCCAATTTAAGTTCAAACCTTCAGATACATTTTTGCAGGCTCTGAGGTGGAGTTCACATAGGCAATATCTGTCAAAGATATTTCTCTGGAACTCAAACAAAAAGGCCAAGCACACAAAGAAACTGGGCAGGTAACAGGCCATGAAAATGCTTGGTAGCTATTTTACTACTGTTTTGCTCCTGTTCAGTGTCCAATTGGCACCTACACAATAAGGCGGCTATACTGCAGTGCAACTCCCTATAAAGTACACAGCCTCCACCACTCTGACAGTTTCTGGGCGAAGTAGCTCACCCTTAGTCAAAGGGATGCAGGTTGTAGCACCACTGCTCTGCTGACCATATGGAGTATTTAGGACAGCAACTTAGATTGGATCATGCTGAGAGAAAAAACATGCAAAATATACAGGGGCGCTCACAAAAAGTGAGATAAAAGGGACTTCCAGCCCAAACATCACACAGCTTGTGGGCTTTCATATGTGGGTCAACCAATGAGACTTCATCACACAAGTCACCAGACATCACAATCTTATATTGTGCCAGTGGCTTCATACCACGTCACACACATCACAACCCTTAACTGTGTCAAAGTTGCTTTGACCATTGACAGTAGAAACTGACGAACAGAAGCTGTGGGGCATGCCAAATGGTCAATACTCCTCATGATTCATCCTGAAAATGTATGTCAACTTCTATTCATTGCAAAGTTGTAGGTGTTGGGAACCATGGCGTCTGCACGCCTTGGGTTCAGAAAGACTTACCGGACACTCGGAAAAAATGCATGGCTCTAAAGCTATGGTCACACGTGCAAATGCCCCATCCTGCATTCCACTAGGTACCAGCCCCACCACCTCTCCTGTAGTTGTGCCAAGTGATATTTGCTGTCCTGCTGCCCTCATAACACTGGCCACTACTAATTTGCCTGTAATTATGCCTGTTGTTACTACAAATCATGTTTCACCCATGCCAGTGGCCCCTTATGATGTGCCTGTAATTGTGTCTATTCTTACGACAAATCATGTTGCACCCATGTCAGTGGCCCCTACCAATGTGCCTTTAATTGTGCCTATTGTTACTACAAATCATGTTGCACTCATGCCAGTGGCCGCTACCAATGTGCCTTTAATTGTGCCTACTGTTACTACAAATCATATTGACCCCTGCCAGTGGCCCCTTATAATGTGCCTGTAAGTGTGCCTATTGTTACTACAAATAGTGATGCACCCATGCCAGTGGCCCCTTCTAATGCGCCGGTAATTGTGCCTATGGTTACTACAAATCATGCTGCACCCCTGCCAGCAGTCCCCACCAATGTGACTTTAATTGCTCCGATTGACATCTAAAATCTTGCTGCACCTGTGCCAGGGGCCCCTTCCAATATGACTGTAAGTGTGCCCTCTGACACTACCATTCCCAGGATCTCCCATTCGCTCCCCCTCCACTGCACCCTTATCAACGCCCGCTCGCTCCCAGCCCACGCCCTGGACATTCGCGACCTCATTACTAGCCATTGCCTTGATTTATGAATCATTAGCGAAACCTGGCTCCATGAAGCCTCAGGACCAGCCCTATAACTAGCCCTCCCTCAGGGCTACACCATCTTCAGGCAGGATTGCCCCCTCCAGAAAGGAGGAGGGGTAGTCCTTATAGCGAAAGACACCATTCCAATTAGAAAAGTACAAGGAGCAGACTTGGGTTCCAACAGTGACTACCTGCTCCTTAAAGCCAACACATCCCCTAGTTGCCCGATCACCCTCCACATAGTGTATTGACCTCCAGGCCCAGTTACAGACTTCCAAGACGCCCTCTTACACGCCATTTCCAACAATTTAAAGAAAACCTCCAAAGCCATCCTTCTAGGGGATCTCAATCTTGGTCTTTACAACCCATCAGACTCCCAAGCCACAACCCTCAACAAATCCCTATCCTCCCTAGGATTCCAACAAGCGGTTAAACTCCCACCCACATAAAAGGGCGCACCCTGGACTGGGTCGCACCCCACAACTGCCCCCCTACTATCACAGCCATTTCTCCAATTCCATGGTCAGATCATCATTCCATTTGTTTCAAACTGAACATCGCCAAAGAGCCACCCCGGCCAGCTAACCCACTCCCCCCAGCCTTCTGCAGAAGTTCCTGTCAACTCACCAAGATAGGCTCTTACCCTACCTTTTGGCGCTGGCCCTCAAGGCTCCATTCTCCAAGGACCCGGATACCCTTGTCCCCACTTACAACACCATCATCACCCTAACAGTTGACACCATTGCCCCCCTCAAGAAAGCAAAGTGTAATAAACATACAAACACATGGTTCTCATCTGAACTTCTCGAGATGCGCCCTAGAAAAGAGCTGCACACTCCGCCTGGTTAGCCAAAGCTTGTGACTATACTAAATCAGCATTCAAGACTATTGCCAAATAATATAAAGCTGCTATTATCAAAGCCAAGAGCAATTCTTTCAAAACTAGGATAGCAAACGCCCAATCCAGCTCCAAAGAAATCTTTGCTATTTTCAGAGAGTTGGAATCACCAACTCCCACTCCGCCTTCCACCTCCAAAAAAGATTGGTTTAATAGTATCCAGTCTGCCATGCTTGACAGGCTCAACACCCTGCAAAGCAAAATCATCGCCCATCAACAGGCCCTAAGCCAACAAATTGCTGACTTCCATTGTAAAACCACCCATGATTCCCCCTCCTTTTCCTTCAAGGAAATGAATGAACAGGAAGTCATTGCCCTCCTTCAACCAATCAAACCGTCCAACTGTAAAGGAGATGCCTGTCCCGCACAATTTATCAAAGGGTGTGCCTCCACGCTAGCCCTTTATTCCTAACAGCTTTTATCAACGCCTCCTTCACAACTGGACTTGTCCCTGCATGCCTGAAGGAAGCCTGGGTACACCCGCTCTTGAAGAAACCCGCACTTGACCCAACCGTCACAGGGAATTACAGGCCCAATACTACAGTCCCTTTCCTATTAAAACTACTAGACAAAGCAGCCTATCTGCAGGTCCAAAACCTCCCTGAAGCCAATCACCTTCTTGGTCTATGCCAGATAGGCTTCCGTCCCGGCCATGGGACAGAAACTGCACTTCTAGACCTCAAAAATCAAATTGATCTCAGAGATGCAGGCAAACTGGCACTCTTCCTACTACTCGACCTATTGGCAGCTTTTGATCTTGTTGATCACAATACCCTCTGCCACCTCCTCTCGTCCACTGCCAACTTCTCCTCCAATGCCACCGCTTGGATCGCTTCCTTCCTCCAGGGCAGAGTTATGCAAGTCTTTTCGGACCAAGCTTGCACCAACCCAGATCTGATTAAATGCCGTTTCTTGCAGGGCTCCTGCATTTCACCCACCCTTTACAACCTCTTCATGGGGCCCTTATTCAACTTCCTGGACGAGTTGGGTATATCATATACAAACTATGTGGATGACAGGCTGGTGCTCATCCCCCTCACTGGTGACTATGACTCTGATAGGGAAAAGCTAAACTCCATTTACTCCAAAATTCAAAACTGGATGGCAGAAAACTGGCTTTGCCTCAACAGCGAAAAAATAGAATCTTTACTTTTTGGGTCTGCTGCAACACTAAAGAAACTCGACGAAAAGTACACAACGCGACTGCATCTGCTGTGGCATACCATTCAAGACTGCTCAATGCAGCCATACCCTTTTTGTCTAAACAGAACTGCCTTACTATAGCAAGGGCTATAATTGGGTCCAGGTTGGACTATTGCAACTCTCTTCTAATAGGCACCTCCGCTAAAAACATCAGAAAACTTCAGACCATACAGGACAATGCCCTCCGGGCTGCTACCGGCATTTCAAAAAGGGAACATATCACTGCTACTAGGAGATTAGTCCATTGCCTCCCCATCAAGGAACGCATCACCTTCAAAACCCTCGCCACCAAAACACAAATGTCTCAACAACACTGCACTCCTGTACCTCTCCCAGACATTTGCCAAACTCATCCCGGACAGACCTACAAGAACGGCATCCACTAACTAGGTCACCGTTCCTAAAACTGTGAGGTCTCCCGCAGGAGGCTATAGCTTCCCCTTCATCGCCGCGTCTCAATGGAACTCCCTACCATCTCACCTAAGGAGCACTGAATCACAGGAAAGACTTCAAAACGCTGTTGTTTGTGTAAAGGGGCCGTCTAGATCTCTGTTGCCTCCCTTCTTCTTTTGACCCAGCACCCATGCACTGTAACCTTGTTGTTATTCTATGGGTTATAATTTATGCAATTTTCCATGTACCTGCTTCCTGTTCATTATGCCTAGTTTTTGCTTGTAACCCACGAGCAATCCTCTATACTGTGTAACTAAGACACTTGCTTGCAACAGCGCATCGATTCCCTTGGGCTGTAGTGCGCTTTACAAATACAAAAAAATAAAATTAAAATATAGCACCTTTTACCATTACTATAGTCTCAACGCGCTTGTGATGGTACCGCCCTCGGGGGACCGCAGTCCACAGTACGGGAAATTCTCATAAAGGTGTAGGATGTGTGTGTACATATGGCCAAGATTAGGAACTGGCTGGGCTCGGTTAAGCAACCCAAGAGATCAGGCATGTGGGCAGATGCTGAGGAGGTCACTCATTATGTGTCCAGCTAAACCAGAATGTTGTTGTACAGTGTCGCTGTATTCCAATAACAGAGGTGTTGAGGCAACTCTGTGAGTAGGCTTAAAAATGTTAAATGCCCTGCTAGATTGAATTTTGTCATAGGTCATAGCTGCATTCTAACGTGCAGGGATGGAAAGCCATGCCTGCGGCAGTTGTCCACCGAGTTGGTGCGTTTATAGCCCATATTTTCATCCAGGACTCTTCCGGAATTTCCATGCCCAATTCCTTTTCCCACTTCAACATATAGGGGAATCTTTCTTCAGGCGAAGCGTTCTCCAGAAGCCAATAACATGTGGAGATCTTGTGTGAGGTTTGGCCTTCTAGCACTACTTTCTATGCCTGTCGGGCGTAGGACCCTGCCTGCCTACCCATCGTATTAGTGACCCAATGGCGCAATTGCCCCGATCGAAAGTGCTCCGATTCTGCCAGATTAAATTTCTCCTTGCATTTCACGAATGTGAGGGGCGCTGCTTCTTCATAAAGGTCTTGTAGTCTAAGGAGGTTGCTGGAACCCCAGAGTTGGAAATTCTTAGCGCGCATGCCTGGTGAGAACGCTGGATTTTGGGTGATTGGGGAGAGCGGACCCATCCTAGGTTTAAATCCCCAATGCACACATGCTTTGTCCCAGTTCTGCAGGGTTGCAAGGGTAGCTACCAGGAGGGTGTTATACAGACGTCTCGCCACCCTAGGGAGAAATGGGAGGTGTTTCAAGGGGAAAGGAGAGGCGGTCTGCGCTAGATCTCTCAACTTGGGAGCGTCTCCAGTTTTTGCCCATTACAGCATTGAAGCAGCTTGGGAGGGCCAGAGGTATCTTGGAATTGATGGGACTCCAAGTCCACCAAATGCTTTCCCCCTTGTGAGAAGCTTGTGAGGAATTCAGGGGCTTTTGCGCTGCCAGATGATCGGTCCCACTGCTTTTTGTAAATCGATAAGATCGTGTTCCAAGATAATTAACGGTAATGCCTGAAAAATGTATAACAGTTTAGGGAGGAGAGTCATCTTGACAGCGCAGATGCGGCCCAGCCACAGGGTTTGCTGCGAGTCCCATCGCTGTAGCAATTCCTTGGCTTCTTTCCACAGGCGCAGAATATTAGCTTTTGCTAGCCCAGAGTAGATGGGGGTTATCTACACTCACAAATAAGAGAATTCCCTATCGGCCCATCGGAACGGAAACATCTCCCATAGGGTGGCTAGGGTTTCTGGGGTCTCCGTCAGAACCATTCCAACAGACTTCCCGTAGTTGATATCGAACCCTGACACTTTAGTAAATTGACCTAATAGGTCCATCAGGGCCGGCAAGGAGGTGAGTGAGTTCCTCAGGAAGGACAGCACATCATCCGCAAACAGCGCTACTTTGTGGCATATCTCCCTGTGTGAAGCCAAGGCTGTCAGGATGTAGGCAAATTCTTTGAGATATGGGCGCCATGGCTAGGGCAAAGACCAGAGGGGACAGGGGCAGCCTTGTCTGGTCCCCTTGCCCAGGGGTAACAGGGACGTCCACTGAGAGTTGACCTTAATTCAAGTAGCAGGGATCTGGAAATTTGAGAGCACCAATTTAGAGAAACGCGGGCCAAACCCACACGCAGGCAGCAGTAGCTTTAGATGGTTCCAGGACATGCTTTCGAATGCTCAAGGGAGAGCAAAGATAGATTCCCAGGGAAACGGGGGGCCAGAGCCACAAGATCTATAACACAGAGAATATTATCATACGCAGATCGATTTTGCATAAAGCCGGTCTGATTGCTATTAATTAGGTTGGGGAGAATGTTTCCAAGTCGGAGAGCAATCATTTTGCTAAATAGTTTGGCATCAGTGTTTAGGAGCGCTATGGGTCGATACGAGGGACAATCTTCTGGGTCTTTCCCCGGCTTCAATATTAGGGTAGTGGGCGATTCTGCCATGGATCTTGTCAACGACCCAGAGGATAGAAAGGAATTAAAGGGCTTGGTCAGGTGCAGAACCAGAGCTGCGCTAAATGTTTTGTAGGCCTGTCGCTTTCCCTGAGGGGAGAGAGAAAATCACCATCAACACTTCCTGGTCTGTGATAGGCCCTTCTAAGAGATCTTGCAGATTTTGGGGGAGTTGAGATTTATGGATAAAATCTTGCATCTCCTTTTGGTCACTCGGATGTGCTGCAGAGTTTACCCGATAGAATTCTTCCATGATGTGAAGTTTCCCCTCCTCAGAGAACTCTCTATCCCCCCTTGCTGTCTCTCAACACCTCAATGTAAATGAGTGTGGCCACTTTCCTTAATTTTGCAACAAGTAATGTATTGGCCTTATTCACTTTCGTGTAGAAATATTGTTTTGTAAGCAAAAGGTAATGGGCTGCACGTCTCATAAGGTGTGTCTCCAGAGCTTTTTTTGCTACTCGCAGCTCACCTAGGGATCGTTGGGAGCCCTTCTGCCTGTGCTCCCCCTCCTTCTTTTGGACCACCCTCTCTAGTTGATTTTGGAGAAGCTTCCTAGCTCTCCCTCATGCTGCCGATTGCTCAATTATGCATCCCTGAATGACGCCTTCCCAGCGTCTCAGACCGTGCTAAATCTCAGATGCCCTGTATCATTTTCCTGAAATTAGTGCGCCATCGCTTCTGAAATATGGGAACGCACCACTGGATCCTCCAAGAGATATGATATGATGATATTTTTATTTGTATCGCGCCCATTCACGTGTTTCAGAGTACAACAAGGCAAGGGAAGGGAAACAAGGGAGGACAAAACAGCGATCTTACTAGGCCCCGTGACATTGAGAACGTGCAAGTACAGGGGAGAGGGAAGGGGGAAAGTGCGAGAGGCAGGAGGGGGGGGGAGTCGAAAGTGCTGAACACATGATAGAACAACAGGTAGTGCAGTCAGCAGGTGGTAAGTGCGAGAGTAGGGTGTAGACAACAGGTGTCTGATAAGTGCTGAAAGGGGACTGTAGAGTTGCAGATACAGACCTAAGAGCAGGGGTTGCCAGGAGGCAGTGCGGGTGTGTGGCTGGGATGGCAGGGATCTGGGACCGAAATCAGACAGTAACTAGGTGCCCGGTGCCAAAGCAGAACAGATTAGCAGGGGAGAGGAAGAGCGAAGTCAGAAGCAAAGAGGAAGGTCTTGAAGTGCTTCCGGAACCAAAGATGGTTCTCCTCAAGTTTCAGAGAGGCAGGGAGGCTGTTCCATAGGGAGGCACCAGCCGAGGAAAGGGATCTAACCCCAACTTGTTGCTTGGAGAAACGACTGACCCTGAGGGAGTTGGAGGTGAAGGAGTGAAGAGCTTGAGTAGGAATGTATTTATGGAGGAAGAGTTGAAGGTATTGTGGACCCAGTTCCCAAAAAGCCTTGTAGACGATGTAAAGGGTCTTGAATTTAATCCTTGTAGCCACTGGGAGCCAATGAAGAGATTTCAGGGCTGGAGAGATACAATGCTAGGGCTTGAGGCCAAGGACAAGTCTGACAGTCCTGTTTTGGATGAGCTGCAGCGAGTGGAGAGTGGTTGCAGGAAGATTTAGAAAGAGTCTGTTGCAATAGTCCAGCCTAGAGAGACCCAGAGCTCTGGAGACAGTAAGCTTCTAGGGGAAGGAGAGAAAAGGAAGAAAACCCCTGAGGAGGTGCAGTTGGTAGTTAGACTTTTTTTGAGACGTCAGAGATGTGAGGAGAAAGGGAAAGTGTGGAGTCGAAGAGGACTCAGAGGTTATTAGCCTCGCAAGTGGGAGCAGGGAGAGGGCCAAGGGAGCTTGGCCAGTGAGTGACAGGGAAGCAAGGTGTAGGTGTGCCGATGAGGAGGATCTCTGTCTTACTGGCATTAAGACAGAGGTCATTGGTGGCGCACCACTCCTGGATTGAAGACAGACAGTCGGAGATGAGAGAGGGAGAAGAGGTGGCAGAGGGGAGTCTGAAAACAAGTTGGGTGTCATCCGCATAGAATTGAAAGTTTGAGCAGAGAGCAGCAATGCAGTGGGTGAGCGGTGCAAGGCATTGGTTGAAAAGCCAGGGAGAGAGGTTAGACTCCTGGGGAACACCACTGGTAGAAAGTGAGATAGAGGAAAGGAAGGACCCAAGTTGGACCTGGCAGGGTCGGTTGGAGAGGAAGGAGGTCAGCCAGGCCAGGGCCTGATCAGTGATACCCAGGTTATCACAGAGCCGATTGAGCAGGATGGCATGGTTGACCGCAGGCTAGCAGTTTCCGTGATTCTGGCAGCTCTGAAGCCAGACTGATGATCATGGAGACAACCAACAGAATCAGCGTGAAGATTAAGCTGGGAGATGGCCAGATTTTCCAGGAGTTTGCCCAGGAAAGGAGTGATCGAGATCGGTCGATAGCCAGGCAAGAGTGGCTGTGGGTTTCTTGAGAAGAGGGTGTACAAGACAGTGCTTCAGAGGGGAGGGGAAGGCAACAGAGGTGAAAGAGTGGTTGCAGAAGTCAGCCAGAGAAGGAGCAAGGGTGTCAATGTATTTCTTGATGGTTTTAGACGAAAAGGGAAGAACCTGTTTTGACAAGACTTTCATAGGTCAGACTTGTCTGAAAATCTCGTCAGGGGAGAACAGAGGAAAGATGAGAAAGAGGAAGGAGAGGTGGCTGTGGGGGTCCAGAGGTAGCAGATAGAGAAGGGGGAGGAGGAGGAGGAGGAAGTCATTCAGGCACCAGAATGGTTTGGGAGCAGGATCAGGGCGGGGGATGTCAATTGTGATCGTGACCGGGGCTTGGTAAGATAGGGCCTTCGTGTGTATCTCGGTGCCACTTACTAATGGAATTAGGGTTTTAGTGATTAGAAACATATCCAGTCTAGAGAATCCTCTATGGACTGCCGAGTACAAGGTGTATTCCCATTCCCCCTGATGGAAGAAGCGTCAGGCTTCAATTAGAGAATGTTCACGCAAAAGTGTAGTGAGGACCAGAAAATGTCTCTTATCATTGGATGACAGGGGCAGGGATTTATCCATATGTGGGTTCACAACGCAATTAAAATTGCTTCGCATAATAATCTCCACTTTAGCAAATTCACCCAATTTTTCAGAAAGCGAGTCGAGAAAGAGGTCTTGTGGTCATTTGCGCCATAGATCGAAGTCAAGGTTACCATACTATACCCCCCTTCCCCATCTTGCAGGAATTTCAAGGCTTTTAGAGGAGTACCTTTGCAGACCAGGATGGCGACACCATTCTTCCTAGAGCCGCTGGAAGAGCAATAAGCCGTGGGGTATAGCTTGTTACTAAGGCGAAACTCATCAGAGGGCAATAGATGGGTCTCTTGGAGGAATAAGAGAGATGAGGTCAGAGAGTACAGCCTATGGATGAGCGCTTTGCATTTTAATAGGGCATTTAGACCCTGAACATACAGGGTTATGTAAGAAACATCAGGAGTCGCCATTGTGGGGCCCTTCAGGTTTAACTCTATTAAACGTAACAGCTGTTACTCCTCTCCGAAAGATTGTAAGGGACTCAGTCCCAAGCGAAAAAGTAATGTCGATTCGCATGGTGCAAATTAAATTAAAAAATCTGACACTTAAACCCAAATGGTACAAAAGAAAACATTGGAAAAATCGATAAGTAGCGTCAACTAGAATCATTAAACCAACATTATCGGGCGTTACCTGCAGCAAGCACCTATTTCACCCCTCTTAACCCATCCCTCATCTTGGTACAACCATGTATAAGCATGTCGGACCAATAACCCCTCCAGGCCCCTGTTGTTCACAATGAGTATGTAGTCCCTAGTTGTGTGTGGGCCAGGGGACCACAGCAGATCAGAAATTGATCCGATTGGGCGGACACTCGCTACCAAACACACTATCAGTCTGGGGCCTTCGGGCATGACTCAATCTCAGGCAGTGGAGACTGTTTCCTAGTGTCCCGCTTTCCTCTGGGTTTCCTCCTCTCGTTCCGGGGAATGGGCTGCAGGTGGGAGACTTCCCGCGTTCCATCTCCAGGCTGCCGAGACTGTGAATTCCCTTCTAACAGCTCGCCCACCTCTTCTTCTGAGCCAATTATGTAGTGGCGTTTCTGATATCAAATATCAACTTGCAGGGGAACCCCCAGCGATACCTGAACTTTTGCGACTGCAACCATGAGGTGACTCTCTGCAGCCGCCAGCGATTGGCTAAGGTGTAGGGTGAGAGGTCTTGAAATAGAGTGAGAGAAGAGTCCCGGAAAACCACAGGTTTTGATCTTCGAGCCACCATCATGATCGCTTCTCTTTTGGTGGAAAAAATGCACCAGAGAGAGAACGTCTGGCAGCAGATTGCATCTTTGTTGTGCAGGGGGAAAAGACTTGGTGGGTCCTATCAAGAACCAACTCTTCAGAATCCGGGAGCTCTAGCAGGGATTTGAAAAGATCTCTCACATAATTAGTCAGATCATGGTCTTGGATATGGCGTGAGTTCCTGCAGAGGCGGATATTGTTTCTCCTCGATCTGTTTTCCAGGTCCGCCTGCTTCGCCCAGATGTCCTCGACATATTCCTCAATGCCCCCACTCACTACGGTAATTCAGCGTGGTCGCGGGTCTGTTCACATATCGTGTTTTCAAGGTCTTTCACACAGGATTCAAGGCCAACTAAGTGAGAGTTCAGGTATGCGATTGATTTAGCCAGAGTTTCTTTGGAGGATTTAATCTCCTGCTTTATCTCCTGGGTGATGTCTTGTTTGAGGGCTAACAGCACAGTCTCAAGGTCTTGCTTAGAGAGCGCTAGAGCTGTATGGGTCGGCACGGGGGGGGGGGGAGTGAGTGGACTTCGGCTCGCACAGCCTGCATTGCCGATCTCTGTGCTTCCTGCAGGGTCAGGAACGCAGAAATGTCCGATGCTCTCGGCTTCCCATCTGATTTGGGCATTGTCAGTCAGAGGTTAGGGCTCATAGACCAGAATAGCAGGGTCGAGGGCTATTCCAGGACTAGCAGCACCTTGAAACAAGAAAGTCTGGGGGTCTCTTTCAATCACTGATACGGCCCAACTCAACCTAAATGCTAGCGGTGCTCCCTGCCTCGGTTCTCCTTGCAGGGCCGCGGCTCTACAGGCGACCTCAGAGGCAGGCAATGGGTGATGGCCAGTATAGACTTTTTCGCGTTGCGCTCAGGGCATGTGAGCTGCGAGGTGCCTCACAGTTGAGTGAAGAGTTTCCCTTGCTCTCGTTCTGTCAACAGAGGTTCTTCCACCTTTAGTCACGCCACTCTCCCAGGTAGACCCACGCCCGCTCTCTTTCCCATGCTCCCGGTGGGCGTGGGACTGACCTGCCTCCGATCACTGCCTCACTGGGTCCGGATCCGGGACACGAAGAGTCACCGGGTTAGAGGTATGTCTCTGCCCTACTTTGGGAGTGCCGCCAAGGTTCTGCTCAGCACCGGGGGCTCAGCTGTGTAGATCTCTCCATCACGAGCGGCCCTCAATCCATGTATGGGGACCCGCGGGTCCCACACCGCTCAACGTTCTGACATGGATATTCACAGCACCTGAGAGGTGAGGGGTGACGGGTGAGAGTGCCCTCATCCCACCAGTGGAATGCCCAGGCCAGGATCTCAGGTGAGATGATTTTGCTTAAGTGGGGGACGCCATCTTGATCCCTCGCAATGTTCCCCGAGACAGGAAAAGATCAGCTCAAATCAGGGCTTTTCAGTGCGATTTGCCTCTTAAATAGGTTGCCCATCTCTGGGAGGCTATAGGTCTTGATGAGGGGGAATTTCAAACAAAGTCGCTGCGATAACATTAGGGTTTCAGGTGCCCATCAGCGGAGCTTACAGCAGGCATGTCCACATCGCCTGCCGCCTGGCCACGGCCACCACATTTGGGATTTTTTAAAGTGTAGTGTGACAGAAATCTCCAGGGAAGCCAGAGAGCCGGCTAAGTGCTAGGAGTTGGAGGAACTCGGAGTGTGAGATAGGTGAGAACAAGGAGAGGAGTGGCCGAGTGGGCCATAGAGGGATAGGACAGAAGTAGGGGTCGGGGTGACCAGAGCTAGTTTGGAGAGGATGAGGCAGTGTCATCGCATGGAGATGTTGTGAAAATGGTCGGAAAGTGTGTCAAAGAAAGCTTGGGAGTGTGGCGAGTGAGGGTTCGAGCAGCCCAGGGTCTGGAATTCAGTGATGATTTGGTGGAGGTCCCTGCTCGGGTTTTTGGAGTTAGAAATCTGGTTTCCATAGAAGGTTTTTTTGCTTTTCTTATATCGGTCAAGTAGGCCCTATTTAATCATGTACACATGATTTTGTTTTGAGGAGTGGGGTTCGTCCTCCAAGTTCACTCTAGGCAATGCTTGCTAGTTTTAAGGGATTTGCGGAAGAGTGTGTGCCACTTCGGGCTGGGGCCTGATCTCTGGGATGTGTGTCTGGTCGGTGCGAGGGAGATCAGGGCACTGGTGAGCCAAGGATAGAAAAACTGATGGATGGGTATCCACCCTGTGATGGGAGAGCTGGAAGGGTGTTTAGAAGGGAGTTGGCCAGATAAGGGTTTATGACGACTTTATTCCAGAGGGGTAGGGTGGGGCGGGGACAGAGATGGGCATGGCGGGCAAGAGAAGGGTGCACGAGGCAGAAGAATATAGCGAAGTGATCTGTCCAGATTAGTGGGCGAGGCAGGAGGATGGACAGTAGGTCCGATGTGTTGAAAAGGGCCTTTAGAGGGTGCCCTGCAGTGTGAGTAGAGAGGGAGATCAGCTGAGTCAAGCTGAAAGCTTCCAGGTTGTCAGTTAGTGAACAAATCATTAGGATGGTTGGGACCTCAAACCAAAGGTTGAAATCTCCTAATATAGTGAGGGATAGATGTAGGATTAAGGTGGCTGATAGGGAGTCACAGAAGAAGTCGGTGAAGTACCTGTTATAGCCTGGAGGCCTATAGATGAGTAGGAAGCAATGGGTGAGGGCGGGAAGAAAGCAGATCTTTACTAGTAATGATTTGCAATCAGAGTTAACAGGTAGATTCTCTGTGGATATGACAGAGGTGTCGTTTGTAGAGGACGGCTAGTCCTCCTGATCTGCCGGCCTATTTTGTACGATCAGGGAGTAGCCCGGGGGAAAGCCTCATGTGCGATGGGTCCATAGTCATTGGTGAACCATGTTTCGGTGATGAATAGGATATCAGGATTTTCATTCGCGATTAGGTCAAAGAGGTTGTATTTGTTTTTTTAGACATATATGGCATTAATGAGTATGCAGGAAAGCTGGTGAGGGGTCTGATAAGGGATGGCAGAGGAGGTTTGTGTGGGGGTGGCAGAGAAGCGTGACAGGGAGGGTGCTTGGCCTGAGGGGGTTCAGTGAGGTAATCGGTTGTGGTGCTGTCATCTGGGAGGTGTGAAAGTGGTTGGTGGCACGTTGGTGTTTCCTTGGGGTATTGGGGTGTTGGTAGGGGAAGGGGGTTTTAGCGGGGAGGTGAAGAGAGCCATGACAGGGTTGAAAGTGGGAGGAGTGGGTTCGGAGGACTAGATAGGTGGTGTGGGGTGGGATCCTTGGTGGAGCTGAGGAGAGGACTAAGGGTGTGAAGTCCTCTGATGGATAAAGCTCGGGTTTTTAGCGGGTAGTTTTGGGTGCAAGGAGGTGAGAGTGGGAAGAGAAGTTGAGAGAGATGTGCTAGCCAGGGCAGCCTGTGCTGCACTACGGTAGGTGAATCGCAAGATGGGGGAACTGGGAGTTGGTGTTGGTGGAAGAGGGATGGAGGGCTCACAGGGGCTGGGGTGGGGTGTCTGGGAGCGTGCAGGAGGTCAAGGTTTTTGAGAGCAGAGGCTGGCGGGTGGTAGCTGGTGTTTATTTTCCGGGCAGAAGAATGCCAGCGTTCTGCTCTGTTCCTGGCAGTGTGGGGAATGTATGGGGGAATGGGTTTTGGTGGGTGTGAGGTAAGGGTGGGGGGTGGACGCAGGCGGGGAGAGGAGGCCAGTATGATTGGCAAGGGTATGCAGTGATATTATTGAAAAGAAAACAACAAATGGATGTTTAAACAAACCCAAAACATGTAAAAATAAAGAACACTTTTTTTTAAATATACATATGTGGTTGGGAATGGGAATAGTAGTTTTGGGGGTGTGGGACGTATTTAAAAAAAAAAGGGGGGATTTGGCAGGGGAACCCCCCAAAAACGAAGAAAAATAATTAGTTATTTTTCTGTATATGTTTTGTGTTCATTCAAAACGAATTCTTTGTTTTATAATTCAATATAATCCCATGTAACCAGGTGGGAGTGGGTGAAGGTGAAGGATCGGGGGGCGGAAGACAGGGGGCTGCAGTTCTGGGCTGTAGAGTGCCAGCATGCCGCTCTGTTCTGGGAGGAGTGGGGGGCAGAGGGGGAGTGGGTTTTGGAAGATGTGAGGTGGGTATGGGAGGGGGTGCAGGGAGCGGGAGGAGACCAGAATGGCTGTAAGAGGAAGGGGGTGGGAGATGGAGAGGGTGTGTAAGGGCATTGGATTGGGAAGAGGGGGAGTCAGTGGAGAGTTATGTCGTTGGCTAGGTTATTCGGGTGCCAAAGTGCGGTTCTGATCTGGGCAGGGTGGGGCATGGTGAGGCACCTAGATTCAATGGTTAAGGATCGTCTAGATTAAGAGCATGCAGTTTGTGAAAATGTACTTGAGCTAAACCTAAAAGCCTCCTGGGCATCCTGGATCCTGTATGTGACCCACTCCATTGCCAGAAACTTCCAGACCTTTTGCAACCAGTCTATGTCCTTCCGGGGTTGACTCTGCTTCCAGTTTTACACCACTGCCAACGAGGTGGCTATAAAAAGAACCATTAATGCCTGATACCTTGTACATTTAAGAGCCAGGCATGAAAGGACAGACTAAAAGGGCCTAATTCCAAGTTTCCACCAAATTATAGCTGAAATCGTTTACCTTTACCGCCACTTGGTCCCGTGGGTTTACCACAGTATTACAAGTGCTGGTAAGGCAATGTAATTCCCCATTTCTGGAGTCCATAGGACTCTATGGGGTTTTTGGCATATTTACCACTGGCGGAATTACAGTGCAGTAAATCTACTGATTTTTTTTAGAAAAAGTGGAAGATCTGTCTCCAGGAACAAGCAGGAATTGAATCCGCTGCTTTCCCTCCAAAAATCGACAGATGTACTGCACTGTAATTCCGTTACAGTCAATCCGCAAACAATTATAATTTGGCGCTGCAGTAAAAACAGCAGAAATTCTATTACTGCAACAAAAAAAAAGTGGCATTAACAGAATTACAGACCCTTTTTCCTGCACCGTCAAACGGCAAATGAGTCCCAAAGTGTCGAGGTGGATGATGCTGCTACATGGCCTACGACTGCTTGTCCTCCAGGCAAGTGCTCTTCTGAGGTTCACATACAGAAAAACAAAGAAGGTCTGTCTACCACATCATCCTCTCCCAATCTGGGGACACTAGAATCCTTATAGCATTGAATCCCAAGAAAAGTTTCCGCACCACAGGAATGAGAGGAACGGCTGTGGGAGTATAACACACAGATTCATCAAATTGAAACTTCCTAAAACAGAAAAGATTGCACGTTGCCTTTGCACTGAAAGCAAACATCTTGTTTTGTGGAAGGCCTATATGGAAAAAGATCATCTCACCTAGCTCCCGATGGAACTTGTGCAATAAATCCTATTGCCAAAGAGGTTGATTGCTAAGATGATCTTTTATTCTGCCAGGTTGGGAACAGTGAAGTTCTCCCAAAAACACAACATTGTAGCCTACCTGCAGAAAGAAATGTAACATACACCACCACTTCGTTTAGGAAGTGAATGACAATGTGGAGGCTGGAAAAAAATGTGTACTCTGGATGCTAAACTGTCAGTGCCCTTATATCCAACAGACCAGTGGGTAGGCAAAAGCAGCTCCCTCGGCTGAGAGCATAAGGGAAAGGTAATGTGGAAAAGCAGACACACAGGATGCCTACTCCTAAAATATAGCAACTAAAGCAATTACTACATTGTTAAGAAAAGCACGTATGTAAAAAGTTAGCAATTTACTTACCCCTAAACGGGCCAAGGGGTGCTCTGAATCAGACAAAATAAAAAAAATAAAAAGAAGCGTTGTAGGAAATCCAGTTGGACAACCACTTCTATTTGCCTCAGCAATGAACACTACAGGAGAAGGAGAATTTACTTACCAGTAATGTTCTTTCTAAGGTTCTTCTCCCGCAGATTCCTCATCTGATAGATATCCCTTCCAGCGGCAGCTGGTCTGAAACATTTCAAACAGGGGTGTAGTGTGGCTCAGTGTTGACCGTCGACTCCATCTTGATTAGGCCACACAACTTCTCAACTGAGGATGTGATGTCGGCAGTAGATATATATCACGTTACTATTCCCCCATACCTCAGTTCTCCAGCTTTTTTACCCCGGGGGAAGAATCCAATAGGATTCGGCTAACAAGAAGCCAAAAAACTATTTTTTTTGTGAGGAACAGCCTCCTTACTGTAAGCACCAGGCTGACTGTATTCAACCGAGAAGCACGGGAATGTACCCATCATTCCAAACATCACAAACTAAATGTGTGACCCCTCCTAGTAAATATAAAGTAGGAGCCGCAAGAGACCAGTTTCATATCGGGGCAGGATGGGAGTGCAATGAGGAATCTGCAGGATAAGAATCTTTAGAAAGCACATTAATGGTAAGTAATTTCTTCTTAAATGGATTGTATTCTCCTGCAGATTCCTCATCGGATAGACCTCCAAAGCAGTACCGTGTGAGGAGACAGGATGAAAGTCTCAAATGAGAAAGCTCTGCAACACAGCTCTTCCAAATCGGGCGTCAACACCACATCCATACCGTAGTGTTTTGTGAACGTGTGGTGCGATGACCAAGTCGCTGCCTGACAGATCTCTCTCACTGGCACAGCCCTTTGCAATGCAGAGGAGTTCACCACACTCCTGATGGGATGCGCTCTGATTCTGATGGCAATTCCTTTCCTGCTTTTTGGTAACATTCCTCAATGCAGAGAATTATCCAATGGGAAATCGTCTGCTTAGACACTGCCAGGCCTTTCCTGGATTGTGAAAAGGCAATAAAAGGTTAGTATTCATGTCTAAAGTCTGCTGTCCATGCCACATAGTAGCTGAGCTCGTTCTTTAGGTCCAGCCTGGGCAGCCTTACCTCATCACTGGAAGTATGGCGGGTAGAAAACCAGATGAAGACTCTGACACCACCTTTGGGACTTTAACACCTTGAGGGCATCCTTCATGCTGTCGAAGAACTGGGACCATTGATCACATCCAAAGCCTGGCCTCTGGCACCAGAAAAAAGCAGGAGGCTTAAGAGGTGGAGGAAGGAAGCCACGTTTGTGGTTCTGGAAAAGCCTGACCATCTGTCTGACACTGGTGAAACTCTGCTCAGGTGAGTTGGGGAGGGTGTGGGAAGTCTTCCTCTCCTGGGTTTCCAGGACTGCTCCTATGAATTGGAGCTTCTGTGTTGGTGTTATATGGAACTTCTGGAAGAAGCCTAAACTGTAAAGCAGGGAACAGGTTTCCCTGAGCTGCATTGATACCTGTTTCAGAGACCTTCCTTAGATCAGTCAGTCGTCCAGGTAAGAAAATATGTGGAAGCTGGATCTCCAGACGTGCACAGCCACCACTGCCATCAGCATGGGGAAAACCCTGGGTGTGGAGGTTAAGCCAAAAGGGGGCCCTCTGAATAGATGGTGAGTGTCCCTGATGATAGATCTCAAGAATCACCTGTGCTTCCAATTGATCGGCACATGAAAATAAGTGTCAAGATCCAGCGGCACCAACCAATCCTGGAGCTGTAGAGCCTGGATAATTTCCTTCAACATCACTATCCTGAACAAATGCTTCCACAGTTACCAGCTCTCATCCAGTGTAAATGATATGACTGTCAAGATACCTTACGTGTGCAGAGTGAAGTACCTGGGAGAGTCCTGTTGGGGAATGACTTAAAAACTCATGGAGTTGTATGAAGCACCCCCAGGCCTCCCAGGAAAAGGAAACAGGAGCCCATGATGGGACAGAGTCCTCCTCCTTTACTGGGTACCAGAAAATAACGTGAATATCGGTCCGATCCTCTCTCCTCGGGTGGTACTGTTAGGCAGACACCTGTGCCGTTCCCTCTGGGACCACTGCAAAAGATTTAAGACTACAGGTGTTTGGCAGTAAACCCACTTGGTAGCAGTCTGCACTACACAGATTCACTTGGTAGCTGTGGCTGAGCAGTCAGACTTCCCTCAAGAAGAGTTAGGCAGTATACAGAGTATTCACAATAGGTCAAAAGAACACAGTAGAACAAGCAAACACGGACCAGAGCTTGGTGTAAAAGAGATATAATTATTTATTTAAAACCACATCTAATAACACACACAGGCACTAATATTAAGCAGTTCAAAAACACAGTCACTAAAAGATATACACTCCCTTAAAAGAATATTAGACAAGACTTAAGTAAAGCCCCACTTATTTTCAGACAGCGGTGAGCGCTTACCGCAGATGGCACTCTAATAATTTGGTTAAAAAGGGAGAGAAAGGCAGAGCATAAATTGAAACAGATCCCAACACTTTCAAAAGAACACAGCCAGAGAGGAAGGCAGAGTCAAACCGTGAAGTTAGAGTTCAGAAACCCGGATCCACTTTAAGAGGATCAGAACGAAATGTGTCCAAGGTCACATGGTTGAAAAGTGCACAAAAGTCTCGAAAAGGTTCAGAAAGAGTTGGACCAAAAGAAAGGGACCAGTTAGATGGTCAAGGCGGCCAGCCCGTCCAGAAGGTTAAGGGTTTATTATTACCTTGTAGCAATCTTTAGAAAGGGAGGCCTGGCGGACACAGTAAGTTAAAGTGGTGAGAATACTCCAGCGGGGGCAGTTGTTCCTGGCAGCGGATGCAAGTCGGTACTTCGTCCGGGGGGAAGAGAGGATCTCGTCGGGGAGGAAGACAGGAGTCCATTGCACTGCCAGGGAAGAAACCAGCCACGGAGTTCTCGGTTAAAAGGAGCGGTCCTTTTATTCGCGGTCCTTTGGTAAGTGGCTATCCGGTTGCCGGGGTGCTTGGCACGGGCAATTCGACCACAAGGCGTCCTGGGATGCGAGGAAAAGAAGGTAAACTGGTTGTGCCCACCAGTCAGGGGAAGAAGACTCTTCAGCCGGGAGATCTTCTCTGTCGTCGGGAAGTGTTGAGTCGGTTCCGCAGGGCTCCACCGGTGGTGTCGTTGTAGCAGGTCGGCTCAGCTTCTCCCTCGTCGGATGTTCAGGTCCTGTGGCGACTTCTGAAGTTCCAGTCCCAAAAGCCCTGCTTTTATGCAGCACACCCCCATTCACTCAGCCTAGCTGTCAATCAAACATGCTAAGTGAATCACACAAGAGTGCGACTTGAGTTACCAAGGTAACACAGACCAGGGTGCCTAAACCCCCTCCCACACTCCCTGTGGTACCCAGACAGAGTGGCACCACTTTTGGAGGCTTCTGTGGAGAAGCCCGCCAAAAAGTGGAACAAAGGGCTCGACTCGGGTTGGAGTCACAAAAGAGAACACAAACGCCATTTTAGAATCGAGTCCTGGCAAAAAATACCAACCGGCCAATTAATATTAAATAAATAAACCGGCGGTATATTCGAGGCTATGAGAATTAAATAATTAAAGTTGGTAGCCTCGAACAATGGGAAAATCCCCTAGAGATATATTTGCGGTCGAATATAAAAAGTAGTACCCACTGCCACCAACCAAAACTCGATCAGGGGGGACAGAGACGTGCCCCCTCGACTAACAGACCCCGGGGCAATCGAATTGCCCCGACCAGTACATCCACAATATGATGGTTTGTACTGGTTTCTCTTCATAATTTGGGACTAGTAAAGCCAATGGTGACTGTACATGCCCTGGGAGACAGTAGTCAGTCCCAGGGTATGGAGACTATGGTGGGGTGTCACTATGACACCCCTGTGTCACTGCACGGAGGGTGCTGTGTAACACACATAGTAAAAACACATGAGACCCTATGGAGTAAAGGACCCCATAGCCCATTAAACACATTAACAGTCAAAGGAACACCACAAATCATGTCCAAGAGTGGGAGAAAAAGAGTCTCACTCTCGGCAGGAGAAAAAAACAAACTCCAGAAATCCAGCAAAGCTGCTGGGGGACTCACTAGGTTAGGAAATTCAGCCTAAACAGAGAATTCTCCCTAACAGGTAACTCTTCTACTGCACCCTTTAGCAGCAGGGCTCTCAGTTCTTCGTGGAGCTCCTGCTCCTGTTGCTGGTGAGAGGGGGATGTGGGGGGTCTATCTGGAGGCTTTTTAAAAAAGAAAAAAAAAGGTTATTTTGCAATAATACAACGTATTACAAATCCTCTCTATATATATCTTCTAAACATTGCAATTTGTTTTACCTACTTTACTTCCACCCGCTCCCCCACCCCTCTACTTGCCCACCACCCTCCCTACATGGTAATGAGCAGCAAATTCAAAAATTACAAGATACATTCTCACTGGTGTTCTCAACGATGAGACATTACAATATCAACATTAGCCTTATCGTAACTACCCCTCGTTCAAGGGTGTTCCGCCTTCCATATGTCCCCAACTGTGTACCCTTTACACCTCCATAAATGATTGTTCTCCTCAACCTAGATGGGTAAGTATGTAAGTCACATACTTCTGGAGAAAGTGGAACATTACATCTCCCTGGATGGCGGTAAATCATGTAGGTTCCCTGTGATGTTTTCCATTTGATATATTTCTCTGGCTTTTAAAGGCCCGCATTTCTTTCCCCATCTAGTGAGGTTTGTTTTCAACCTATCACAATACATGCTCGTGGTGCCAAAAGAGAGAAATGAATCACATGTGGTAGGCACTTCCACTCATCCTCTACACAGTGCCAACAACGGATTTAGACACCGCTCAAGCCTGTCTAGTAGCTTGATCCAGCCTAGGGCTTCATTTAAAAAAACTTTGCACCCTCGGGCATGCCCTCCACAAGTGCCAGTATGTGACCCTCTCACCACAGCCACGCCAGCAGCCAGGATCCACCTCTAGGAACATTTTCAAGAGGCGCACTAGGTCATATTGCCATCTAGATAACCATTTCAGACTGTGGAGTTTATTTTGGCATGCAATCAATGTTTTTGAGCATTTAAGCAGTCTCCTCTGTTTCCGATCATCTAGCTCAATTTCTAAGTCCCTTTCCCATCTCTTCTTATAGGATTCTGCTCCACCCCCATTGCCAATAAAAGAGATCTGTATTTGCCCGAAATCAATCCCTTTGCCAAAGTAGTGTTACTGAGAACGCACTCGGAATCTGTCAATTCTCTTTGCAGCTCAGCTTTCCATTTATCTGCGGTCAGGAACCCTTTAAACTGTAAATTCATGAAAGAAGATAGTTTTCCCAGGTGCAGCCCTTCTTCTAGCACTTCTAGTGTGACAAAAGTGTGTCCCTTCAACAACTGCTCTACCCTTTTCAATCCTGCCTCAAACCATGCCTGGAAGTGGAGTGGATCTGTTAATCTCATCTCGAGAATAGGCAGGGATGACAGATGACTCATTGGTGAGGGCCATGTGGTCACCCCTCACATTTATTTTCGCATTCCCCATAACTTCCTTAAAATCACCCAATATCCTATGCATCCATGCTCTCTGCAGGATAGCCTGCAGTGGTGCCCATAACCACTCGCCCACTGTAATGGGGCACAGTAAATGAGTTTTCAATGCATCCCACTGTTTATCCTTGACATTACGCAGGTGTAGGACTATTACTAGTAACTGGGCTGCTCTATAATATACATGCATATCTGGCAGCGCCACATCTCCTCTATCTCTTGGCATTATCAAGATGGTGTAAGCTACTATCTGTTTATGCCCTTGCCAAATAAATTGCATTATTCAAGTCTCTGGTGATCATCACCCTTAGGTATTTCAAATCCTGCTGTATAGGCACATCAAACCACTGAATGTCATCCACTGACTGTTTCCGATCTATCTCTACCATATGGCAAAAGAACAGACTTGTTTATGTTTACCTTAAAACCAGCCAAACGATCATAATCCTCCACAACAAGAAAAATCCTCAGGAGCGAGGTACCAGGGTTATACAAGTGGAGAAGTGTGTCATTGGCATACATTCTGATTTTGTATTCTTTGTTTCCTACAATGATACCTTCCACTCCCTCGTCCTGGCAGATTTAAATTACCAGAGGCTCAATAGAGAGGGCGAAAACAAAGGCGATAATGGACAGCCATGCCTAGTCCCTCTCTCTAGGGGGAAAGACTGGGAGCTTATCCCGTTCACCATGACCTGGGCAGACCGATCTTTGTATATAGCCTGTATTCCCCTCCTAATCTTGTCACCAACATATCATTTTTGAAGAACAGCAAATAAAAACCTCCACTCCACCCTGTCAAATGTTTTTCCAGCATCAAGACTGAGCAGTACATGATCTCCTCCTCGCTCACTTGCAAACTGCATGAGGTTTAGAGTTTTGTGTAACATGTCTGCCCGCTGTCTCCCCTGTATAAAACCTACTTGGTCAGAAAGCACTAATCGTGGCATCAACCCTTCAAGGCGCGAAGCCAACCTTCTCGTGTATGCTTTCTCCTCAACATTCAATAGTGAAATCAGATGGTAAGACTGACAGTGAAACGGGTCCCACCCTTCTTTAGGTATAACTGATATAGTTTTGCACAATGATTGAGGTGCATTCCCCGTCTCAAAGATGTTATTGAAAAGCTTGACGAGGTGAGGGAGGCGGGCACCAGAAAACCTTTTATAAAATGTTGTCCCTGTAGCGGTGGAATCTCACTAATATGGATCACAGGCATCCTCCATATGCCTTTTCACCTCTTTCTGCCCGCTCAATATGGACTACCTTGCCACCTTTGGCTTCAAACAGAAGCTTGATGACATCTTGCACCTTCTTTTCGACCGCAATGAGTGACTCTCCATCTCTTTCTTTCAATCCACGAATCCAATATTATTTCTGCGCTCATGATTTTCACTATCGTCAAGCTTCTGAAGCACCTCCTCTTCCCTTAATTCAATTTCTGTCAAATAGCGCCAAAGCCCATCTCAACTAGGTCTGCATTCAGCTAATTGTTCTCAAGCCCTTCCATTTTGCCTTCTATAGTCTCCACCTACCCCATAGGACTGTTATGGACAATGGATGTTACTCTGTAGGGCGTTAATCTCAGCGCGAATACCCCCAATGTCCTCTTTCGTGGACAGATTGGCAGAAGAAGCCATATCTGATGGGGATTCTTTCCCCTCCATTCTTACTTCTCTCCTATACTTTTGTAGGGCTGCAATTGCCGCCTCTTTCTCCGCTGCCAGCTCCTGTGTAGGAGTCTCTACACAACACTCCAGTGCTGCTGTGTCGCAAAGGTCCTCCAAACTGAAATCTGACCTTCAGATGACAAGCCGTTCAGCTGTATGTCAACAGTAAACAATGCAATGATGTCCAAATTGAATTCTCAAGGCCAGTTTACCTGGCAACCGCCTACTAGGCCAAGCATGTGTGACTCCTAAGTATCTGCTCACTCTATCCTGCGGTTAGGTATCAAATGCAAGACCACTCATTCAAAGTCCCCTCGAGGAACGCATCACTGCCATCCGACTGTTGGGCTTGTTATCCGGAAAACTCTCTGGCATTCCCAGCATGTGTCGACTTAAAGGGGCTACAATTCCCAGGACTGCCATGGCGCCAGTGCAGCCCAATTTTCAGAGCAGCAACTTGCCTGGAGTCCGACCATCCACGGGCACACTCAGCAGCATATGACCATGTCCTCTATTTCTTGTAATAAAAAAGAATAAGTCCATTGGACACAGAAGGGGACCACCCAGGCCGCTGTTTCTGCAAAGAAGCCCTTCCCAATTGAAGTGGTAACCCGTGAGGATAGCACTTTCTTTGCCCTGCCCTGCACTTGGATCCGACACCCTTCCGGATGCTTAGATACGACAGCACTGGTGTGTGTCACCAAACGCTGCAAGTGGCTGACCGCTCAGGAGTTCAAGAGCACTGTGTAGCACTCGCCCCCAAATCACAGGCCTCTCAGGAACCAGGGGTCCGCCGTGCCTCGCCTTTCGCCACACCGTCCTCGCTCCCGGGAATCTGCACCATATCCTTGCTGACCCTTCAGTACTTCTGCTACCCTTCTAAGCCACACAAACAGGCGACAAGCGGCAGCTTCATCTGTGCACCAGGCTGCCCGCTCAGCACAGTCGCCTTTCAGGTCCTTTCCTGGTGTGGGTCACGATGCCTCTCCACCCGATTTTGACTTGAGGGAATCGTAAATCTCCCCTGCGATAGCGTCTGGACAACCTCTGTCCCTTCACAACTGGGTGCCATGTTGCATTTCTTTCAAGGCAACGTAAATCAGCTCAATATCGTCATGTACCTGCCAGCAAGCACGAGAGCAGATATCTAGGCGGTCATTGCTGTCCATGCTCCATGGTGGTCTCTGGAGTGATTTTTAAGAAAGACAAACAGTATCCCCAACTGACAAGCTTCAAGGCCCAGGCGTCTGATGTTATCTCCTTACATCTTTCCAAGTGCTTGGAGATCCTCCCTCCAACCGGTGAAATGTGTGGGGAGAACTGAAAGCAGCTTTGTAAGCGCCACAGCTGCTGCTGCCGACGTCTGCTGGCCCTAACAGGCCCCTCTGCCACGTTTTGGGTGTGAAAACGCCTCTGGCCCTGCTTGGCCCGAGGTAGGGTTGCTTTCCTTCTAAAAGTAATGTAACACCTGTAGTCCCTGCCTCTATAGACGTAGCTGAAGGACTATTTGGCAGGCTGTTGCACCGCTAGCCCTAAAGACTTTGCAGCCAGTTTTGAGTGTTAACATTTTTCTAGCTACTCATCCATATTCGACCCAAATAGATGTTCACCGTCAAATACCAATTCCGGAAGCTTGGCTTGAAATTTGGGCGAGAAAAACCTAAGCTGTGGAGGTATGCTGCCCTTCTGAGTACTGTGGATATTCCCATGGCACAGCTATGCAGTCTGCAGGGAGATGATCAGGCACCTTAGCTATTGCTCTGAACAGTTCATTAGAATATTTACCAATGGAATAGTTGCCATTGATTGCCTTCAGAAGCATGCTCCGCGATGGAAAAATGTTCTTCGCTAGAGGGGCAGTCTTCTTGGACACTCTGTCTGCAGTTTGGTTGGAGGTGGATGCAGCTGGCCGTGAGCTTGCCATAGCAGCTCGGGGTCCATGGCTGGCATGGAACATGGCTTCTGCGATAATGTGCCAATGGTGTCAAATATGGTGCATTAAAGAGTAATGCTCTCTCTGTCTGAGGGCCTTTATCCAAATGTCTGTAAGCTCATAGGCCATGAGTGGCTTGGCTGGGGTACCTAGTCCCAAAGCCACGACTACCCCTTCCACTGTCTTTCTGTACTGGGCCTTGGGGTGTCCATATGGGGATGCCTGCTGCATGTCGAGGTCAGGTGAGGTGTCAAGCCAACTTGAGACCTTAAGAGAGGGCAAGTAAGTCTTATTTGTGAAGAAGTTGCCTTCCCCAACTCCCCGTCTCATCGGCTCTAAACAAAAGGTATCGGATCCCGATCCTCATCTAAGATCGATCTCAGGGTTGAAGATTGATCCCAGGGAGTAAAAAAATACTCTGATCTCAACTCTGGGGCAAATTAATGGTTGACCGTCGATGGTGCTGATGTCGATGGAGCTGTTCCGACGAAGCCTGCTGGTGCTGACGACTCGAGAGCCAGCAGCGCCGCTGTTGGCTTTGGGATCATCTACATTGAGCTCCAGTGCATAGGACCTGATGTGGCCACCCTGGCACCGGAGCATCCTGCTCAACTAGTGCCTGGAAAGCCTGTGGCTTCAAGGACGAAACCATACCTGCTGCAGCTTTTTTAAAGGGTTGGAGCATCTAATTCTTAAACGCCTCCCACTCTTCTCTGGGGCACCCTGCAGTAGGGATGGACTTACATCGTTCCTCTTATGAACCGGAGTCATGACGCTGGCATCGGTTTTTCTTGTGGGAGGACGAATGATGCGACTCGCTTCGAGACAGAGCGCTTTTTCGCTTTCTTGCGGTGCCTGTACTTCTTTGTGGGAGTAGGGCCTTCGATGTCAGGGCCCGAAGACCTGACAGTCGATCGTGCCAGAGATGTCGATAGAGGCCACCCGAGTGCCAATTTGGACTGCTCCCTGATCGCCTTCGAGTTCATTTGTTGACAGGAACTGCACTGCTCACAGTCATGTTCCTTCCTGAGATACCATACACACAAATACTGTGCAGGTCCATGACGGACATCCTTGAGCCGCAGTGCTTACAGCGATTAAAACACAAGGCTTTACGGCCCAACATATCGGCGTCGATTGAAAAGAAATGTTTGCAATGAACAGAATTGTGTTCCGAAACGCTGTGTGGGAAAAAGGAAATGAGGTATGGGGGCACAGTGATGTGATATATGTACTGCAGATATCACGTCCAGCATCGAGGAGTTGCACAAGCGAGTTAAGATGGAGTCAATGCCGAGCCGCACTACGCCCCCTGTCGAAAGGGCAATCTATCAGATAAGGAATCTCCAGGAAAAATAACGTACTCCTAGTCCATAGTTCTCTTTCCTCCATACTGTATGGGGCGTCCCTCGCTATGTACGGGAACTGAAACTTTTTCACCCAAAAAAAATGGTCTTTCCCTGTAAATGTAGTTGCGCACCGGTTATTAGCCCTCGACCACGCCCACGAGCGCCACACCTCAGTCCCCTTTGACGTGTCGGCTGCATTAATCCTCCTGTGGACGCTGCTACTTTTTAGGGGGAAGGATGGTGGGACGTATGGAGGAAAGTGGACTATGGACTAGGAGTAAGCTAGTCACTGCGATGAGTAACTTGTAATTACTCCTACGTTCCGTGACCTTTCCTCCATCCTGTATGGGCTATTACCACGGATTGAAGCCTTGGGGAGGAGTGCTGTTGCCTAGCCTAGGCGAATGGATTTTGCAGCACAGCCTAGCAGAAGGCCGCATCAGACAGTGCACTGACATCCAGGCAGTAATGCTTACAGAAGGCTGATGGGGGTGACCCATGTGGCTGCCCTGATAATTGCTTGCCATGGTACATGTCTTTGGAAAGCAACTGCTGTTGCCTTGGACCTGACCGTGTAAGCGTGTATTTTCTTTGGAGTCTCTTTACGCTGCACCTTGTATGCTTTGAGAATGGCCGAGATCTGGCTATTGATGCCTTGGAGGCTTACACGTCCGGTTTTGATCCGCAAAAGGTGACGAACAGGGTTTTTGACTTGTGGAAATTCTTGGTCCTATCCAGGTAGAATTTCAATGCTCTCCTGATGTCAAGACAGTGAAGAACCTTCTCTGCGTCCTCTGTTGGATTAGGTAAGAAAGTGGGTAGCACAATTTCCTCGTTGAGGTGGAATGATGGGACCACCTTTGGTAGGAAGAAAGGATGAGTGCAGAGCACCACCCTATCTCGATAGAATGTGGTGTAAGGCTCTGTAGCCACTAGAGCCTGAATTTCGCTAATTCTGTGTGCCGAGGTGAGGACCACCAAGAGCGCTGTTTTGATTGGGACTAATTTGATGTCTATAGTCGCCATGGGCTCGAACAGCTTATGCGCAAGGGTGCTGAGGACTACGGTGAGATTCCAGACTGGATGCGGATGCCTGACAGACGGGAACATCCTACTGAGCCCCGCCAGATGTCATTTCACCATAGGGTTGGACATAGAGAAAGAGTTCCTGTAGCACCAATGGCTGCTAGGTATGTCCGGCATGTGTCTACCTGAACCCCTGACTAGCCAGATGTTCTGAAAAAGAGAACACTTTGTCGAGAGTGCATATTAGGGGATCCACTCGTGACTCTCTGGCCCAGAAGCAGACTCTGATCCATTTGCTTTTGTATTGCCTGCGCGTAGCATGGCTCCTGGCTCCTTGTATGATTTCTAGATTGTCTTGGGACAGATTTAGATGCTGTAGAGTTATCTGTTCAGGGACCAGGCTGCTAGGGCTAGCCTCTACGGGGAGGGTTGAATGACTGCTCCCCCCTGCTGGACCAGGAGAGGGTCCCAGGGAACCAGCGGGTGATCTGTCATCTGCAGAAGGTCCGAGTACCAGGGCCTTGCCGGCCACTGTGGCGCTATTAGGATCAGTCACAGTTCACAAGACTCTCTGATTTTGCAAATGACCCTGTGGAGAAGGGGAGTCGGAGAAAATACATACACCCACATTCCGTCCCACTGCCTCTGCAGTGCGTCCCCCAGAGAGCCTAGACGTTCCCAGGACGCAAACTGCTGGCATGTCCGGTTATGCTCTGTCGCAAATAGGTCTACATGTGGTTGCTCCACTTGTTGAAGGTGCCTGAAGGATCCTCTTGCTTAACTGCCACTCGTACCTGTCGGAACCCAGCCTGCTGAGTCTGTCCACCTCAAGATTGGATTCCCCCGGGAGATGGACTGCTGAGATCCATATATTCTGTGCAATGGGCCACTCCCATATGCTAATGGAAAGCCTGCACAGAGGGGGGGATCTGGTGCCCCCCTGTGTTGAGGTAGTAAATGCAAATGGAGTTGTCTGTCTGAATGCATACCGACCTGCCTCTGACCATTGGAAGAAAAGCCTTGAGCGTGAGCCCGATGGCCATCATCTCCAGCCAGTTGATATGATTCTGCTGCTCTTCCATTGACCACAGACCTTGTACCGTGTGACTGTGCAGAGTGTCTCCCCACCCCTGTATGGAGGAATCCGTCGTAATCGTATGCTCCAGAGTGGGCTACCTGAAGGGTCTTTCTGCCATGAGGTTGGTGGCCTGCCTCCATCATCCAAGATCCTGGTGCCCGTATGGTAACCGTTGCTGTCTGCTCCCCATCTCTTGGAGCCATGAGGCTGAAAAGTGCAGCTGCAACCTCCTCATTTTCATCCTGGTGTGAGGAACCGCCAGGAGACAAGCAGACATTAACCCCAGAAAGTGCTGATGCCACCAGGCCGTGGTCACAGGTCTGCCGCTGCCTTGATTGCCAATACATTTTCCCTTGATGGGAATATCATCTGCCTGCCTCTGTGTGTCCCACAAGAGTCCTAAGAACGAACACTAGGGTTTGTGTAGGCTGAAGCTGTGACTTCTGGACAGTGATTGAGAACCCCAGATCATATAAAGTGCTCATGAGCTTGCAAGTTGTGCTCCTGACCTGCTCCAGTGACTCCGCCCTGACTAGCCAGTCGTTGAGGTACGAATACACATGGTGGCCCTCTGATCTGAGCAGGACCGCCACCGGGTTCATGGGCCTCGTGAAGAAGCTTAATGCTGAGTTCAGCCCAAATGGCAGCACCCTGTATTGGAAGTGCTGTCCCATGACCCGAAATCAGAGGAAGGATGCGTCCTTCAGATCCAGGGAGCACATCCAGTCTCCCCCACACAGAGACTCCGCTAACGGAGCTGATGTAACCATTTTGAACTTCTGCAAGGGCAGGTACATGTTTAAGGAAGATAGACCTAGGACCACTCGCAGGCCTGTCTGGTTCTTCTTTTGAATGGCAAAGATGCAGGAGTAAAATCCCAACCCTCATTGCTGGAGTCGGATCTCCTCCACTGCTTCACTCGCGATTAGCGAGCGTATCTCTGTGTCCCGATCTGGAGAAGAGGAGGAGAACAAGGGGGAGGGGACTGAATGGGAAGCCAGAAGTTGTGAGAGACTACCGAAACCACCCATGGCTCCACCCATTGGAGTGAGGTGTACCTGAAGCAACACATCATTGTTTCTTAGCCTCTGAGGCTGAGGCTGGGGAGGGGGACTGGAGGAATCCTCTGTGGGATGATTTCTGTTGCTTCCGCCGATGCTGACTGGGAGATCTGTCTTTTTGGCTACCTGGTCCTGCGTTCCTGGAAACCCCAGAAGCTGCCAAATGTTCGTCCCCTGTCTGACCGAGCCTGCCCCTGCCCAAAGCTTTTGGCTGCTGGCTTTGCAAGAATGGCCAGTGACCTAGCGGTCTGTGAGCTGTTCTTCTTTTTGTCCAGCTCTTCTTCTGTGGTTGAGTGAAACAAGTCACCCCCCTCAGATGGGAGATCAAGGATTCTTTCCTGGACATCAGGATTGAACCTGGTTGCTTTAAGCCAGGCTGTCTGTCGCTACGCATATGGCTCTACATGCCGTATCAATGTGTGCGACAGTGGCTCCCATGAGGTCTTGAGCGACTATCTTAGCCTCTGCCAAGCCGGCCTTGAATGGCGATTGCTTGTGGGGTGGCATGTCTGGGATGAAGCCGGCGATTTCCCAACACAGCCTTTGATTTGCTGTGGCCAGGATGGCATCAGCATTGGCCTGTCTGAGATGTAGTCCTGCGATCGAGAACCCCTTTTTGCCATAGGCCTCTAGGACCTTCTCTTTCTTGCCCAGTAGCGCCGAGGTGGATGTGCTGGCCGAGGATGCTTGTGGTTTGGCATACATGGATGCTGCAGGTATGACAGGCTGAGGGTGCACGGACAGGAGTAACGTGTCACCCTCCACATGTCTATACTTAGCATTCAGCTTTTTGCTGACTTGCTGCGTAGGGTGTGGTTTGGCCGAACCCTTCTTAGCCAGGGTCTCCAAGTCCTTTTGCAGTAGTAGATCTAGCATCTGCTCGGATAGTGAGAACCTCCGCTAAAACCCTGTTTCCGGCAGCTCGTTCTGTGGCAGGGAGATGCTCAGGTGCTCGGCCAGGCCGGCGATTCTGTAGTGAAATGCCCTTGCTGAGGAAGGCGCATCTTGCTCCTCTTTGTCAGTGTCTTGTTGATCCCCATTATTTTGAGCACATGCGGGGTCCACTGGCGTTGTGCTCCCAGCCGCTGATAGATGGGTGGCCGCTTAAGGTGGAACCACTGCTGTGCCAACGGATGTGCCGGTGGTGCAGTAGGGTGTGGGGCCTGTGGCTGTACTTGCACTGGCTGCGGCTAAAGCATGGGAGGGATCATGTCCTGAACGATACACTTGAGAATGCATGCCATTTGTGGGGACTGCATTAGGGTCAGGAACCTAAAAAAAAAAGCGTTCCTCACAGGCTGGTTGAACGCACTCCTGCACCGGCCCCTGAGTCGGTGTAGACAGGTACAGTTGCAGTATACCCCCACTGTGCCTGTCCTGTGTGTACAAGGCCTATATGTGTAGCACAATTGCACTGCTGTGGTCATATGGGTGGTACACCATGTAACCTGTGGCTTAGGTACCTGGTACCATTCTGTCCTGGCAGTGGTTTCCCGCCTTTGCGCATCGCTGGATTGGGGCGCTTCTGATCTGGCTGCCATTTTGTCCGCTCCTGCTCCATGTGCTTCCGTGGCTGCACTGGGCCTGGGTTCAGCCTGCTTGCTTGTACGCATAGGCTCTGCCCCACCCTGCCCCTCAGGTATGGTCTTGGTAGGCAGTTGGCCCTTGGCCATAATGTTGGTAGTGCTGTCTGTGCGTAAAGGTCCCCCCTCAGTCCTAGACCTGGTAACAGAGCAGTGCCCCTCAGGACGTGTCTCAGTGCTTAAGCCACTTGGCTCCTCGGCAACGGGACCGGGAGAATTGTCAGATCCCTCGGCTGTTAGGCCGGTAGCTACCTGAGCCTCGGTACACTTCTCGCCGGTAACAGAGCCGGATTGCCCCTCCTGTTGGCAGACTTCCCTGGGAAGGAGTCGCCCCTGGGGGTGCTTTAGAAAATAAAACACTTGCCTTCTTGGTTTTTCTTCTCAGGTACTCATTTAAGTGTTCTGGTGGAGTCCTGGCAAACAGTTCCTTCCACCGCGCTAGCCGATTCTTAAGGGACCGGAGAGAAAGTGTGTTGCACGCCGAGCAGCCTTCCCATCCGTGGTCTTTGCCGAGGCACCAGAGGCAAAGGGCGCGCAGGTCTGATGTGGGAAATGAACAGTGGGAAGACAGGCACCTGCGTAAACCCACTGCTGCCGGCATGCGCCGGGCGGGGCACTCGTAGACCGTGTCCTCTAAGAATTAAACGTTTAAATTAGTTAATAAAGAGGGAAAAACGACTGGAATTATGGGTCATGAGCACTCGACCACGAGCGCTTGTGAAGTTGGTCTGCTCTTGTTGACGCAGAAAAGAGGACTGAGGTGTGGCGCCGGTGGGCGGGGTCAAGGCAGCTTATTCTCCTGAGGCTGCACCCTCGTGCGCAACTATATTTAATGGGAAAGACAATTTTTTCAGGTAAAAAAAGGTTTTGTTCCCGTCCGAGGGACGCCCCATACAGGATGGAGGAAAGGGGACAGGATGGATGTAGGAGTATGCAATCCATTGACAAGAGGTTTCTGTAGTGCTGCAGCAAAGAAAGTCAGCAGCGACTGAAAAAGGAGAGAAAGTGGAAGCTCTGGAAACTATATAAGTCAAACTATTAACAAAGAAGCTGCAACATGAATAAAGAAAAAGGCCTTGGACTGCAAGATAATGCAAGCTTTAAGTTTTCTCTGCGGGCCTAGCTTGGAAGTGGTCTTTCCATACTTCCAGTTCAACAAATCTTGTCCCATAGTGGCAGCTGCCATCTTTGTATGGGGGCTACCTCGTTCCTCCCGTCATCAAAGCACATTATCTGCTGTGCCTGCCAGGGCCTGAGGCCAGCCCTAGATTTCTCCAACACCACCATCACAAGTTACAGCCCTGCTCTTGCCCTTGAGATCGTCTGTGTACTAGAACATTCAGTAAGTGTTGTCTTTCCAAGCCAAAACTGTGTGCTACTGTTGGTGAAGGTTTACACGAATATGCCTGTGAAAGAATGAGTCAAGCCATGAGGGCCAATCTGATTGGCCTTAACTCCAGAAAGCGGTTTGATCTTCTCCTCCCCTTTCCAAAGTGTGGTCACAGAAAGGACTTAAAGATGTGCTACCCAGCAATTTAAACAAGTGTCCTTTTCCAGTGTAGCCTATGGCTACAGCTGGTAGAAGGCTTTCCCTTGGGGCGAGTAGAAAAGACCATCCACCACAATGTCTTAGTCACGATTAGGGCCCTTTGACTTGTGCGGACAGCTCCCCCCACTTAACGTCAATGCTTGGACAAGAAGTAAGCAGTGAGAAGGAAGGCAAAAGAGAAAGTGAGACTGCAGACAGAGTATCTCTCAGGCTGTCGTAGGGAAAAGTACATAGTAAAAAGGTGGTTGGTTGAGTATGCCCCAGCCTTTTTCAACCAAATATGACATAACCCACCTATGTAAAAGGTAGTGACAGTTGGTAAAACCTAGGCCTCCACACAGAGCCCTCTTTTCACTGCTTCCAATAAGCCATTAGACCAAAACAAATGAAGGGTCTATACTTGTAGTAGTATGTGAAACAACATAATTGTTTATCCAAAGTACAGCATATCAAAACAATGTAATAGAAATTCATGTAATCCATCAAACCTTGGAGCCATACTCCAGTACAAAGAAGTTAAACGACAGATTTCCTTACAGTTCATACACCACTGTGTGATCCCAAAAAGACCCATCAACATATAATAACTAAATATGAGTTATATCATCAGGGTATGCCCGTACATCTAGAAGAGCTAAACAAGCCAACAGAGAAACGCAGGACCAACCAGTTTTGGTGTTCTCTTGCAAATATGAACGCTTTCATCAGCGTAATAAAACACGTAAAAGTCTTGCAGAGCTTGACGGTCCACTCGCAATGGATCCTGAAGATCTTCTGGAACTGTGGCCACTGGCTCTTTAGAGACCATTGAAGAGATCTCATCCACAATCCTGCCCTATTCCATAGGGGAAATAATCTCAAGAATGTCTCTGCCAGGATCCTCAAATGATTGGAGGAGAGATGGACTTTGCGCGGGCCAAAATGTACCTTGATATCTGCATCTGGTGCAGCTCTGAAAAAATTAAGGCATTTTTAGGACATCCAAAGGATTCTCAGTGATTGACTGAACAACCTAGGAAGAGCTATGAATGTGGTCTGAAGTATGTCTCTGAAACAGAGACCACTGACAATTGAGAAGCCACTGCAACAAGCTCATGCTCAGCCAGGTCTCCAGAATGCAGGAGGCCATAAAACCCAGCAATTGCAGGAAGGCTGAGGCCGGAAGCCTCTCCTGTGATTGGTGGGCTGACATTTTGAAACAGGTTTTGAAACAGAACGTTCGACTGAATAAAACCATTATTCAGTCGAACGTTCCCAGAATCCTGGTCACACAGTATTATATTACCAATATTTAAAAAGTGAGACGATGCCAACCAGAGTTGCTGTAGACCTATAGCATTAATCAATATTTTTGGAAAGCTTTTCACATGCTGGATTCTAGTCTATTCTAAAGAATGTTTTTATTGCGCCAACTCGTCCGCAAGCCTCAGAGTGCTCACAGACAGTATAAACATGAAACAAAGATAAGAAAACCAATAGCAGTGATTCATAATCAAGAACGGAGAGAAGAGGGGAAAAATGGTGTCTTGAGAAATGGATAAGCACTTCCAATGTAATCCCAAATCAAGCCGACATCAGACGTGGCTGTTCACCTATTGATCAATGCATGCTACTTGCCACTGGTAGAATAATACACCAGGATTCATGGGATGAACTTATATGTAGCCCTTTTTGGACCTAAAGCAAGCTTTTGGCCTGCTGGAGAGCAAAACCTTATGATTTAAACTGGATAAGCTCTGGCTTGCTGAAGGTCTACTTAAATGAATCCAACTGATTTATAAAAACATTTCTGGGGTAAGGTGGGGGTCCAGATCTTCGGCCCTCCTTCCTGAGAAGCATTTGCGACAATTGTCAGTTGAGGACAGGGATACCAAAGCAACACCCCTTCAAGACTGTTGTCTGGCTGGGGCTACCATAGCAGATCCTGAGGCACAGTGGTAGAGACTTGTAAGAGGTCTGTCATGTCCCCCTGAAATTGAGACCACTGACATTGAAGCAGCCACAGGAATGACGCCATGTGCATATGGGCATCCAGCACCGCCAGGATGCAGATGGCCATAAGGTCCAGTAGACGCAGAACAGTAAAAGCCAGGAACAAACTCTGGAACATGAAGACATACACCATTTGAAGGACGCTCTATACTCAATCTGCGGGAAGGAAGACCCTGCCAGGCGTGTGTCGATGATTACTCAGATGAACCAGAGGGACTGAGATGATAAACATGGGACTTCTTAAATTGAAGGAGAAACCCAAGCTGCATAATAAGCTGCTAGTGTGGTATAAATGTTCAGACACCAGGTCAGACGAGCAGGTCCAAATGAGCCAGTTGTCCTGGTAGGGGAATACGCAAATCCTCTCTGTCCGGAGATGGGCTGACAAGACTACAAATAACTTGATGAAGACCTGTGGTGCAAGGAAAGGCCAAATGGTAAAACACAGAACTAGTAGAGTGTTAGGGAGGATTCTATGTATAGGCTAATTTCCCAAAACGAGTGAGTCCCCCAGCAGCTTTGCTGGATTTTTGGGGTTTAATTTTTTCTCCTGCTAAGAGTAAGACTCTTTTTCTCCCACTCTTAGGCATGATTTGAGAATGTCCTTTGACTTTGTAATGTGTTTTATGGGCTATGGGGTCTTTTACTCCATAGGGCATCATGTGTTTTTGGTAAAGTCACCATTGTCACCATTGACTTTACTAGTCTTAAATTGTGAACAGAACCAGTACAAACCATCATATTGTAGAAGTACTGATAGGGGTAATTCGATTGCCCCGGGTCTGTTTTTCAAGGGGGCAATGTCCAGTCCCCCCCTTGTCGAGTTTCTGGCTGGTGGCAGTGGTTACCACATGAAATATTCCACCGGGATTTTAAACGCACCACTTTTTTGGTGCAATGTTAAAGATACCGCTGGGTTATTTATTTAATATTTATTGCCTGATTGGGTCTTTTTGCCAGGACTCGGTTTTAAAATGGCGTTTGTGTTTGCCTCTGTAACTCCAACCCAAGTCGAGCCCTTTTTTCCACTTTTGGCGGGCTTCTGCACAGAAGCCTCCAAAAGTGGTGCCACTCTGTCTGGGTTACAGGATGTGTGGGAGGTAGGCACCCTGGACTGAGTTGCCTCTGCAACTCAAGTCGCACTCTTGTGTGATTGGCCCAGTGGTGAGCCGCCCGGCTCACCACTTAGCATGTTTGAGTGACAGCTAGGACTGATGAATGGGGGCTTTCTGCATAAAAGCAGGGCTTTGGGGACTGGAACTTCAGAAGTCGCCACGGGACCTAAAGAATCCGAAGAGGGAGAAGCTGAGCCAACCTGCAACAATGACTGCAACAATGACACCACTGGTGGAGCCCTGCTGAACCGAACTCACCACTTCCCAACGAGAGAGAAGATCTTCTTCCAGGAGAGTCTTCTTCCTTTGAGCTGGTGGGGTTAACCAGTTCGCCTTTCTCGCCTTCCTGGATCGTCTCGTGGTCGAATCGCACGTGCCAAGCACCCCGGCGGCCGGATAGCCACGCTTCACCACTACCGCGAATAAAGGGTAGTACCTTTAAACTGGGAAACTCTGCGGCTGGTATCTTCCCTGGCAGTGGAACGACCTCCAGCTTTCCTCCACATCGAAATCTTCTCTTCCCCTGGACGAAGCACCGACTTGCACCCGCTGCCAGGATTAACTGCCCCGCTGGAGCTTTCTCGCCATTTCAGGTACTGTGTCCCGCCTGGTCTTGCTTGCAACAGACTGTTCAAGGTGTCCCGTAAATCCTTGACTCTCTATCCTGGGGTGACCTCGGACCCGTTAACATTACCTTTCTGAACTGATTCAACTCCTTTTTGAACTGTCTGCAAAGACTTTTAAAGTGTACTTCAACTGTGTGATCTTGGGCACATTCCGCCTTGCTCTCTCCAAGAGTGGGCCTGGCCTATGAACTTTTTGCTCTACAGTAGACCCTGCCTTTCTTGACTTGCTGTGGTTCTTTAAAAGTGTTGGTATTGTGTGTTTTCCTATTTCTGTCTTTTCTCTCCCTTTTTAAATCATTATTGGAGTGCCATCTATGGTTACGCGCTCACCTCTGTTTTCCTAAATAAGTGGTGTACTAACCTAGACTTGTCAAATAATTAATTAGGGAAGTGTATATATTTCTAGTGACTGTGTTTGAACTTGTTTGACATATTAGTGCCAGTGTATTTTTACAAGTGTGTTTTTAAATAAATAATTATATACTTTTATACCAAAGCTCTGGTCAGTGTTTGCTTGTGCTACTGTATTTTTAGCCCTATTGTGTATACTCTATATACTGCCTAACACTTCTTGAGAGAAGTCTGACTGCTCAGCCACAGCTACCCGGTAAATCTGGGTGGTACAGACTGCTACCAATTGGGTTTACTGCTAACACCTGTAGTCTTAAACTTTTTGCAGTGGTCCTTAAGGGAACTGCACAGGTTTCTGCCTAACATAGAGGGTTTTCCAATCATGTAGCTCTGATACTTCCTGTGCTTGAGATAAATCTGCACAATAGGCCAGTAAGTTAGCTCAGCGAGTTGAGCACTTAGCGAGTTGAGCACCCACTGCTGTGCTCTGTGTGTGATCTGCAGGTTCAAATCCCGGCAAGGCCAACTCAGTGTTTCAACCTTCAGAAGTTGATAAATGAGTACCAACATCGGTTGGGTGATATTGTATACAAGTCTGTTTATTGTAAAGCGCTTAGGCGTAAGCTCTATTTAAGTAGAACAGCATTATCATTATCCTGACGGTCCAGTGACAGCAGCCAGCCCTGCAGCACGATGGCTTGGAGAATCTGGGCTACAGTGACATCAAGAGCTTGCCCGGGTACAATTTAAAAAGCTGAAGATCCATGATGGGACACAGGCCCCACTCTTTCTTCAGACCAGAAAGTACAGTAGGCACCAGCCCTTTCCCCGCCCTGAAGTGGGCACAAGCTATATGACACTTTCTTAAAAAACTGGCAGACCTCTTCTAGCAAGAGAGCATCTGGTGGGGTGGAAGGATGAGATGGAGAGTGGCGTGGGGAGGGAGGGGCATTGGGGAAAAGGGAGGTTTTTGCAGTGAGATACAACCTGTAAGGCCCAAGTGTCAGAAGTGGTGTGCTGCCACTCCCCTGAAAAAACAGGGAAAACCACACCCCCACCAGTGCTATATGGCGAATTCACAGCAGCTTTGGATAAGGGGTTCCATTGGGGACAGTGAACACATTAGCCCCTCATTCCCCCTGACCCCTCCTATTGGCTCATCTGCCTTTACTTTAAGGGGGGTACCACTGTGGACTCCTAACCCATGCCATGCTGAGCAAAAGAGAAAAGCTGAACGACAAGACCAAAGGACTTCGCTGTGGTCTTGGAGGCTTGGAAAATCTACAAGGACTCAACAGCATTTAGCACAAACTGGCTGTTCTCTTTGAGAGGCATGTCCAGAGGCTTGGCCTAGCAGCAGGGGGTAAATAGGCGAGAGGTGCTTCTGCCAGTTACCCTAAGTGCTGTGGTCACTGACTCCTCCAGCAGCAATTGGGCCAAAGCAGTCAGCGCTGGGACCTTGGCGAAGATTTCAAGCATCTGCTGCAAGAATACATCCAACTCATCTGCAGTGAAGTATTTAGTGGGGAAAGCTACCTGGAGCATAAGTGTAGATTGCTATGAGGTATCTCTGGAGCATGAGAGGTGGCTCAGTTTTCTGAAGGACAAAGAAGAGTGATGCCTGGCGTAGTCAATGGGAGTAAAGGACCTCTTCCTATGTTTCTTCTTGGGTGTTATTCTTTTGAACTGAAAAACCCTCCTGCAAGAGTTCATTGACCGCAACATTCTTGGACTCCGATGCCAGGGACTTCAAATGTGCTCGTTTTCTACTTTTTCGGAAATATGTGATCAGTTTTGCGGCACGGTCTCGGAGGACCTTGGAGTGCATCGAGTGACATGAGCCACAATCCTCCATGCCGTGGTCCTTTACAAGGCAGTATAGGCACACCTGGTTGAGATCTGCCACAGACATTTGCCTGCCAGAGTCGTCCAAGCACAGCTTGAAGCCTGAGGGTTTGGCATCTCTCAGCAAGAGCTAGCAGAGCAAAATTGCTTTCCAGAAGCGTACTGAGTGCATGGGGAAAATGAAATGAGATTATGGGGTGAAGCCCCATATATACTGCCCACCGCATAATGTCTGCATCCGGGCACGCAACAGTGCCAGGAAGAACCTAGGCGGAGAGACAAAGGTATCCTTGTTTGCTGAAAAAGTTTCCAAAGACTGATAGTGCTTGAGAAGATAGCCCTAACATGAGGAACCTCTAGGAAGAAGGAATCCATTGGAAAAGGAACGTATTCAGGCGTCATTGCCAGTGGAGGCAGTCCTCCCAAACATGACCTCCAAACATAATTGAACTTGCGCTCAGCTGGTATAATGATTATGGAGTATCATCAGCTATTTCTACCAACTACTTGTATACTTTTTTCCCACAGGGGCCATTACCCTCAGTGATCATCACAACTATCCAAGGCTTAATGAGTTTATGTCCAGCCTTAAAGCATGCTGTGAATATTAGGATGTGCTCATGGCTGTAAATACTTGGTGCTCAGGACTACTCTTTACAATAAAGTAGATAAACCATGCAGCACATCTCAAGAACTACAGGAACAGCTGGATCAGCCAACATATAAAAAGAAAATCAGCAACAAAAGAAATGATAAGTTACTTACCGTAGTGACTAACTTACTCTTAGTCGCCTTTTCTCCATACTACATGGGCGTCCCTTCCTAGGGGCAGGAGATGGAAACTTTTTCACCAGAAAAGCATTATTTCCCTTTAAATTTAGAGGCGCATGGGGTTGCAGCCCTGGGAGCATGTGCTACCCTGACTCTGCCCACCATTTAGAATATGGATGAATTGTGACCTTTGCCAAATATAAACATCTGAGTTTTCTGCAAAAGTGCAAAAGAGGAACTTGCTAAGATTACAAAGGATTGCAAATATGAAGACAAAATAAAGATTAAGGATTTTGATTCCAGATGTCCGATAGTTTACAGCACTCATACTTTCATGCTTACCTTACAGCTGCTGTCATTGTAGCAGTACCATTTGCCGTTTGGATTTTTGGCATAGGTGACATAATGACCCCCTCCTAAGATTCCTGAATGGCACTGAAATAAAAAAAAAAGATGTTTATTATATGCTTTTGGGGGATGTGCACAACAAGATGAAGATGAAGAAAAATGCATGCAAAAATACATTTTTAAACATTTTTTTTAACTAAAATTGTCCCCCCAGTTAATGAACAAACGACTTTCCTCTTGGTATTTTTCTTTCTGATGGATTATTCCTTCCTTCTACAGATTCCTCATCTTATGTATATTTTATTCAGCATTGGATGTCTTCAGAAATGTTTCAACTAAGGAGAGAGGTGTGCTCCAAATGCTGGTGCCACTGAGTGACCCTGATGCAGATGTGACATCAAGGGCAACCACAAAACTGCAGGATGCAATGAGGCACAGAAGCTGCAGAAAAGCTGAGGCTGAGACCCAGGTCTGGAGTTTGCCCACTACTATTCTGGAGGAAAGACCCAGCTTGTATGCGTGGCCAGGACCACCTCTATGAACTGGAGTGATTGGGATGGCATGACATGGGACCATTTGAAGTTCATAGAGTAGCCTAAGCTGTGCAGTAGCTGACAGGCACAGTGGGGGTGGGCTGACAATAGATCTGGGGCGTGGGTTTGAAGGAACCAGTCGTGCAGGTAGTGGAAGATGTGAATTTGTACCCTTCCGAGATTAAGAGTCACTATAGCCAATGTGAAAATGCCGTTTCCAGACCAGAGTGCAGTATGTCATGCCTCCTACTTGTCTTCCTTAATCAGAATGGTGGACCCATCCTTCATTTCTTGCATGGAGAGGTTCTCAGAGAACACACTCCAATGGTGTGGGTGTACTTGGACATGGCAGAGGTGCCATTAGCAGCCCTCAAAACTAGGTTGCTGGAATTAAACACCCTTGATTCCCATAGCATAAAGCCTCATGCACTCTCTGTCCAGGACGAAGAGGAAAAGTTGGTTAGATTCAACCCTGCAATGGCGGCCTTCACTGCAAGGCTCTTGGGCGTAGAGTCTGTGGACATTATCCCTGCATATAAGGGACCCAGACAATGTTTCTTAGCAAGATTCTAGTCTACAGCCAGAGCGAAATCAGGGATTATCCACAAGAACATGACATTGGTAGCATTCTCTGGGTCACAGGGAGGAAGTGTACCCATCAGTGGACACTATTCGAGGAGGTCAGTGAGAACACACTAGACCACAAGCTTCGAGGGAACAGAAAGCCTAAGGGCTTTTACAGCTTTGCCAATGGTCTTCAGTTTTTTTATTTGACTTTATTTAGATTATCCAGAATCATATTCCCATATACCTATTAGCAATAATGGTAATGCCCCATTATGTATATTTTGGCACATTCTACACAGCTGGAAAACAGCAGGTCATACACATGTATGCCTCTTGTCACTATTTCTGTCATGTTGATCAGAAAGACAATAATATCATGGTTAGTGCCCTTCAGAGCAACTCCAATTTAGAATCTGTCTGAATACAAAAGAAGTATGTTACACTGCTAGAGAGCTGTTCTCCAAGTATGCCCATATGTATTTAGGAAAGTATTTGATGTTGTACTATATCCCCCACCCTCCATTTCATTTCAATAAACTAAGTAATGAATCCAGTCTGCAAAATCTAGTATCTTGGGTCACAGTCAACACATTACTAAGCTGCACTTAGCCAGCAGAATAGCTAATCATGCACATTTCTCACATTTGTGCTGAAAACCCGGTTGCGTGCAAAATGTCTCCCTTAGCGGCTTCTCTGAAAATCCTATTACCCGCAAACAGCCACACAATAGATGAATTAAAGAGCCTTGAGCCTATCCATATTTCACACAGCTCGCTTCCACTTATGGGAATATGAGTGTATATTCAATCAGGCATTTTATAGTACCTTTTAAGTATTTTAAAGCAGATCGGTTGGAACCTGGAATTGAGAGTTGCTTCAGCAGATTGCATGCATTGTTTGTAATAAGGACCCAATTCCTCCTATATTTCGGTTCACATTTCTGTTTAGATCTATATAGTCTTTGGATGTGATATCTATGCCACTGTTGTACAAGATTGTAATCATTCCCCTACTGGCAGCTGGCATACGTATGCACTACATCAATGAGGAAATGCTGGGTGTGCACTAGAATTTCATTCTTTACCACGCAAAAAGATCCAGCACTAATAGGCCTCCACAGTTCTGAGCCGTGACCAAAGTGTCAATTTCTATCCCTAGCTGTTTGCGTCACCATATAAGCCTGTTTAACATACTTTTGATGTGACCAAATACTTGGTTAGATATATTAAATGGCATACTGTGTTTGCCATGGCATCTGTCTTTGGAATGCCACTGCTTCCGCTTTGGCTCTGACCGCATGAGCGTGCACGTTTGCTGGTAACTTCATGCGCTGCCCTTTGTAGGCTTTCTGGATGGCCATAACCATCTACCTAGCTATCGAGGCTTTTGAAGCCCGACAACCTGGTTTTGACCCGCCGAATGTGAGAACAAGGCATCCGACTTGCAGAAGCCCCTTCTCCTGTCCAGGTAGAATCTCAGCACTCTGATCTTTCGGATTTGGAAAGAAAGCTGGAAAGACTATTTCTTTGTTGAGGTAAAACAACGCCACCACTTTTGGGAGAAAAGAGGGGTGTGTCAGGAGCACCACCATATCCCAATGATACCACCAGTGCCTGAATTTCACTGATCCTGCGCGCTGAGGTAAGGCCCACCAGGGGCGCGGTTTTAATAGTGACCAATCTGATCTCTACAGGTGCCATGGGCTCGAATAGTTTATGCGCCAAGGCGCCCAGAACCACGTTGAGGTCTGAGACAGGGTGCAGGCGTTTGCCAATTGGGTGCAACCTGGTTAGCCCTGCCAGATGTTTTTTGACCACAGGGTTGGAGGTGGAGAAAACATTATCGGCAAAATCTTTGTATGCACCTATGGCCGCCTGCACCCCGACTATACCAGATGTGCGGTGAAGGACAGCACGTGATCGAGGGTGCCCCCCAAAGGGTCTACGCCTTTTTCCTTGGCCCAGAGGCAGAACCTGGTCCATTTGCTTCTGTTTTGATTCCTAGTGGAAGCGCTTCTTGCCCTTTGGATGATCTCCAGGTTGGCCTGCAATAAATGAAGGTGCTGCAAGGTTATGTGCTCAGGAATCAGGCTGCTAGGGCTAATTTCTCTGGGGAAGGCTGAAATACCCCACCGCCCTGCTGGGGTAATAGTTGATCCACACCTACTGGGAGGGGAACCGACAGTTGATTCGATAGTCGCAAGAGCTCTGGGAACCATGGTCTGGCCGGCCACTGTTGCGCTATCAAAATGTGGTGTAGATGATGTACCTCTTTGACCTTGGCGATGACCTTGTGAATCAGCGGCGTTGGTGGGAATGCGTAAGCCCACATGCCGTCCCACTGAAGCTGCAAGGCATCCCTCAGTGATCCTCTGCCCCATCCCATCCAGGACGTGAACTGCTGACACCTCCTGTTGCACATGGTGGCAAATAGGTCTATCTGCGGTTGCCCCCACTTGTTGAAGATCTCCTTCAGGATCCCCTCGTTCAGCTGCCACTCATAGTTGTCGACCCCCAGTCTGCTGAGCCTTTCCACCTCTAGGTTGGATTCCTCTGGAATGTGGATCGGCGAGAGCCATATATTGTTCGCTAAGGCCCATTCCCATATATCTATGGTTAGCCTGCACAGGCGTGGTGTTCTGGTGCCCCCGTTTGTTGAGGTAGGTCATGCACGTAGAGCTGTCCGCCTGAATGCAGACTGGGCTGTTGTTGATAACCGGGAGGAAAGCTTTTAGAGGTAGCCATATAGCCATCATTTTGAGCCAATTGATGGGTTTGTCCTTGTAATCTCTCAACCAATTTAAGGTTCGGATCAGTTCTGATGGGCAATACTAACCCCAACGCCTTTCAAGGCCTAAGACCAGCGTGTGCAAGCCAATCTTCAGGAAACCCTTCCTATGAGGCTTCTCCAAGGTCCACAGTTCAAAGAAGAGCAGAAGCAACAGCCAAACCTCTGGTGGAGTGCGGCCTGAGGACTTCCGGCTCCTCCTCAACAGCCAGATCACAGCTTTCCAAGATGCAGAGAAATAGCCACCTTGGCAGGGTCTGTTTGGTCACAGCCCTGATGGCACAGGCATAACCAACGAAAAGTTGATCATCTTTCCTGGCCTCTCTCGTCGAAGAGACGTGATAGCTGAGGGCCTGACTGTGTCCAGCTGATGGAAACATTCCACTGCCTTGGAAGGATGAGGTGGAGGAAAAAAGAGAGGATGATGGATCTTTTGAGAGATATGGAAATCAGAGACCCCTTCTGATGAAAGGAGGGTCTAACTCCTAAAGTCACCTTCACATTGGAGAACAAAAAGTAAGGAGGTTTAAATTACATCGCCTTAGCTCACTCACCCATCTAGTGGAAGTGATGGCAACCAGGAAAATCACCTGAAGGGTGAACAACTTTAAGGAACAGGAATGAAGGGACTCAAATGGGGCACCATTTAGAAATGTGAACACTAAATTTAAATCCCACACGGCAGCAAACAACTGGTGTGGAGGAAAAGTATTACAAAGACCCCTGAGGAATGGAATAACTGTGGGGATCATGACAAAGAAGCCACGTTCTGATGTCTTCTTGAAGAACGAAATGGCAGCAAGATACCCCTTAACCGTACCATTCTGCATGCCGGTCAGGCCAAGGACAGTAGAAAATCCAAACCAGAGTATCTGGAACAAGTAAGAGGGTGCAGATCCCTCTCCCAGCACCAATCTGAAAACTTGCAGAGGGGCACACCCAGGTCCTCCGACAAATCCCACTGCTTACACCTAAACCTTTCAGCAGCCAGGCATGAAGGTTCAAACTGCAGAGGTTCGGGTGCAGGATCCAACCCTCTGAGCAGGAGAGGAGGTTGGTCCTCTGCAGAAGGCGCAAGGGATGGCAGATGGCCATATCCAGCAACTTTGGGGAACCACATTCTCGGGGCCCAATCCGGAGCGATCAAGATCATGGTGGACCTGAACAGGCATAGCCTTCCTGAGAACCAGTGTTATGACAAGGATCGACTGGAACGCATAGAGCAGGTCCAAGTCCCACTTGACTGTCAAGACATCCCCAGGACCTCTCTGATGAGAGAATTCCCTGGAGCAGAACCACTTGCAGATCCTGCTCACACTGGAAGAGAAGCAATCCACCGGAGGAGTGCCCCAAAGTGAGAACATCTCCTCCAGGACTTCATTGCAGAGCACCCACTTGTGTGAGGACCGTGTGCTCAAAGTATCTGTCAGCACTTTCACCTTGCCGGCCAGATTTATTCATCTTTTATTACGCGCTTAAAACCAGAGACAAGCGCGGAACTGGGATTAAAACCTCTGTTGCTCTACATTGTCATGCATCCCAGACAAACGCGTTGCCCCCCAAGCTCTCCTCCCTGGTCCAGATGGACCTCTGTCACAGACACGCTGTTCTCCAGACCTCCGAACCAAAAATGCAATGCTTCTCTGCATAGAGGAAAGGAGCATAAACCACCCTGTTTGTTAAGGTAATGCATGGCTGCAGTATTGTCTGGGAAGACCAGCACCGCCTTGCCCTTTACAGAGGGGAGAAAGGCGACCAGGGCCAGCCTGATTGCTCTCAACTCCAGCAAATTGATGTGCTACCGGAACTCTGATGGGGACCACAAGCCGGTCCCAGTAAGGTGCTAGAGTTGGGCGCCCCACCCTTTCAGACACACATCTGAGACCAGAGTCACCTGGAGCAAAGGATGACGAAACAATGACACTCTCAGAAGGCTGTCCTTTAGGAATCACCATTGCAGGTCTCCAGACACTTCGCCGAGACTTGGAGAAGGTCTGATGTTTGTCCCTGAAACTAAGACCATTGAAAACACAGAAACCAATGCAGTGACCACCTGCACCACAAGGATGCAGGAGACCATGAGACCCAGCAAACACAGAAAGGCTGATGATGGAACCCTTGAATGTGGTTAGAAAACTAGGACCATCTTGTAGATGTTCGCCACTCTGTCCTCTGGTAGGAAACCACGCCCTGGTGAGTGTCCAAGACTGCCCCAATAAATAGGAGGGACCAGGACGGCAAATATTGAGTCTTCATGAAGTTCAGGGAGAAGCCCGAGCTGTGCGATAGGCTGCATTTCCGGTACAGGTGTGTCACTAGGTCTGGGAAGTGGACCCGGACAAGCTAGTCGTCCAAATAGGGAAAGACATGAATGCCTTCCCTTAGGAGGTGAGCCACCACCAATGCTAGCCCCTGGGTGCCAGAAAAATCTGAATGGTAGCACCTTGAATTGGCACTGACTGTTCAGCACTTTGAATCTTAGGTACTTCTTATCTCTCCTGTGGATGGCAACAAGGAAGTAAGCATCCCCTTCCTCATGGAGGTAAGCATCCCCTTCTTCATCAGACATGCTCTTAAAACTATTGTCCATCGTCAATATCTGCCAGACTAACTGAGTGTTTCATTTCAGCATATTCTTTTGTGATGCTGGAAATACATCGGAGGGACAGGGCCTCCGTATCCTTGTCCTTTACTGCTTTTTATTGTGTGCTCTGTCGTGTTTTCCGTGCAGGAGTTCATGTGGGACTCCTGGCGGTGCAGCTCTCTCTCTTAGTTTGGTGAACAGACCCGTGGCATACCCTTATGGCAGCCATGGGTAGGGGTGCAACCCTGTGCCCCTAGTGTATGTTTTTGGGCACCTGTGTGTGACCCACAGAGCAGGGTACGGGCTGGTGGCAGCTCTGTGCTGAAATGACTGGTGCCCTGAGCGTCCTCCATTTTGGGATGCCCAGGCCCTGTCATTGGAATCGGTAGATTCCTGATGGAGACAAAATGGCCCCCATAGCCTCTTGCCCTCCTTTACCTGTTACCTTGATCTTCCCGAAGTCCCGGGAAGCCCTGCCTCTGTTCCTTCCGCCTGACTGGCTGTTGGGTGGAAGTTCCATATATGGTAGTGTGGGGAAGTGCCGACCAGACTGGCTAGAGCCTTCTCAACGACCGTATGTTGTTGGTATGCCTGTGGGTGGGACCTGGGTGAATGGAGTGTGTGACGAATACGCATTCTATGTTGTGGGTGTCTAGTATCTGGTGGTTGACACAATGACTGAGACAGCCCTGCCCGAAACCGGTATGAATGCAGTATGGAGTGTTGAATGGCTCGGTACTTGTCCCAATACACTTAACTTGTTGTGAGTGTCTGGAGAGAAGTGAATGGCCTGAATGCACTATGTGCCTGATTGGCTGCCTGCCTGCCTGAATACCCTTAGTCGTGATTGGATACTTGAGTATGACCCAGCGGAATGAATGGGAGATCAACAGTATATCTGGGGACCTCTCACTGCTAGGAATCATGTTCAGAAGCTGAAGTCCACTACGACGAGTAACTGGAGTAACTGAAGCTTGATCTTGAAGCCCTGCTGGACGAAAAGAATTGCTGTTGCTCTCCTTCGCAATCTGAAAGCTGCTGTGCCTCAAGGACTGACCCATAGAGGACCTGGTAAGGCGCCCTCTTCCCGAGCAACGAGGGACCATCGTGCACAGCTGATCTTTGCCTAAGCTCCCTGGTAGACAGACCTTCGACAGGCTGCCGACCCGATACAGGGATTGCTGCGGAACTCCAAGGAGAAGCGCCCGGACTGTTGTCCGCCACTGTCGACGACCGCCATCACCGACCGGAGCCGCCGCCGTGCTCCCGTTTTGCCTAAGAACTTCATTGATCCAAGGACGCTCTCGTCGGCATCGTCGCCGCTGTATCCTGCTGAAGAAGGCCCGATGGTCGACGCGTCGAGGAGCATCCGCCGTTGGGTTTCCCGCCACCTAAATACCACAGAGATACCGACGACTCAACGCCCTTGCTGGGCCACAGTTCTTCCAACTCTTTGCGGTCCAGAACTATCGACACTGAGGTGCCCCGCACGCCTCTTCCTTGCAGGATGTTTACGCTTCCCCGTCAATGAGCACCGCTAGGAACGACGCGGCCACTTCACCTTCGTAGCTCGACCTGTTCTCCGTCGGACGTTCGACGACCCGTGACTCCTGCCTGAAAGGGAGGACACTCAAGAAAGGCCGTCGATTCCCTGACGAGGAACGCTACAATGCCAAGGTACTTTGGGGTTGCAGAACTATTGGAAAGTCTAGTGTGAACAATATATGGACTGGGCTTGTATCTTTCTTCTACAGGTTGAACAGGTGGGGGGATCTCCACACAGAACTGTGTTTAATGGTAGTTACTATCATTCTGCCAATTGCTCAACCATCTTGCTTTCCTTCCTCTCTCTACTGCTGGTTTCCTCTTTATTTTGATCTGTGTGTCATTCTGACCGTATGCACTTTAATGAGATCTGATAACGTTAGTGGTACCACTTTAGAACTTTATATATTTTCCATTGTTGATTTCTGAGTACAAAGTTAGTTATCATGATAGTGTACGTGACCTTGAATATTAATTATATAAAGACTGTGGGCCTCATTACGAGTCCGGCAGTAACCGCGGCGGTAAAACCGCCTGGGTACCGCCGGACTCGTATTACCATTCTGCCTCCGTGATTCCCGGAATTACCGGGGCATTACAACCCCGGTTTTCCGGGAATCACGGAGGCGGAATGGTGTTAATCCCCATTCCCATCGAGTCCTATCGGACTCGATGGGAATGGGGATCATAGAAACACCGGCAGCATCTCGTAATGCTGCCGGTGTTTCCTCAGCCGCCTGCAGGCGGGCGGTGTTAAACCCGCCAGGTCAGACCTGGCGGGAACATCACCTCCCGCCTGCAGGAGTCGGGATCAGGCGGTCCGGAAACAACAGTGGCGGCGGGTTTACCGCCACCGTTATTTCCGGACCGCCTGAGTTATAATGAGGTGTTTTAACTGATACAGTGTGTGGACATTCCTTTGTAGGTGCTTGGGGACTACACTGTACTTAAGAACCAGCTTGCATCACCTCCTGAGAAGCTAGGCCTTGATTGCTCGTCCATTCCCCCCCCTCCGGTCTTTACAGCTGGTGGCAGCGGTGTAATGCTTATGGTTTTAAGACTCAGTGTATAACCGTGCCACTTACGAAGGATATCTGCACTTTGTTAAATTAAGGTTTAGTCGTGTACAAGATAACTGCATTACAAGCAATGGAATCTATTGCGAATGGTAAATTGACTCAGATGAGCTTAGAGGCTCTCCAGAGTGCTTGTGAAGCCAGGGAATTAGACTTTGTGGATAAGTCTAGGGCTGAGCCGATAGCTGCCCTGGAGGACTACCAGATCGATTGTGAAACTCTTGAAGGGGAGTTGCAACCAATGAGGACTCTACCACAGGGTTTGTCGCCAAGTCCAATTCTGGGAATGCATCATTCCTGCTGCCTCTGTTCCAAACCTCAGCGCTTCCTAGGAGCTTGAGTTATTAAGGATGAAATTAGCCTTTGAATATCGCAAGTTGGAAATAGATGCTGAGCTTAAGAAAGAGGAGTTGGCACAGCAAGTGGAACTCAAGAATAGGGATCTTGAACTCAAAGACAAGGACACTGAATGTCAGCAAATCCAGTTAGATAAAGCTTGAGTGGAGACTTCAGCGAAACCAGTTGAGAGTGTCAGGTCCCCAGCAACCAAGTTTATGAAAGATTTGGTTGGTGTGTATGCGGAGGGTTCTGATATCCTCCAATAGATTGAAGCGTTTGAAATGGCTTGTGCAATTCACGATGTTGACATTAGAGATTGGGCTAAGTGTTTGTTAAGCAGAGTGCCTCAAACTGGATATGACTGTATTCTGAAACTAAGTGTGGAAGAAAGGGCTCAGTATGAGTGCATGAAGTCTGCTTTAATTGGCAAGTTTGGCAAAACGCCTACCCAATATCTTAAACGGTTCAGGGATTTTAAGAAACAAGCAAATGTGTCTTGGGTTGACTGGGTGAGTGCTGCGCACATGAACATGATGGGATGGATTGATGGCTACAAAGTGAAAACATTTGTTGAATTGTCTCACCTCTTGTTTTTTGAGCATTTTTCGGAAGCCTGTTCACCAGAGCTGCGTCAGTATGTCGCTGACCAGAACATTTTAGAGCCCTTTAAGCTGGCTAGGTTGGCTAACAAGTGGGTCTCCCACCGGGTGTCCCCTAAGGACTCCAGTGGGAAGGACAAGGACAAAGAAAAGGGGGCCTCCAAGAAAGCTGAGGAGTCCCAAAAGCAGTCACAGTCAGGTAAACCAAAACCTTCCTCTCCGAAGACCCAAAGACCTAGTGAGGATAAGTCTGTTGTGGGTGGGAGTAAGAGTAGTGGTCCGCCTGCTGCAAAGCAGGGTCCCAGTGGCTCCAGTACCGTACCCCGCACTCCTGGCACTTGTTGGGATTGTGGGGCTCTGGACCACCAAAGGGGTGACACCAAGTGTAAGGGTAAGGCACTTGGAGTCCAGGCTGCCAGCCTGACCTACCCCTACTCCGTACCTGAGGTGGAGGCCACTGTCCTCCCCTCCTCTACTGGGATCACCTTCGGGGCTCCCGTAGAGATTTCCTTAGTGTCCCTTGGGGCCTGGGACCAGTATGCAGAAGTACTGGCGACTATCCCGCAGAACACTCGTAGGTTTTTTGAGAAGTGTCCTCTAGAATGGCAAGCCTTCTACTGGTTTGAGAGACACTGGAGCAAGCATGACAGTGGTGGACAGGACCCTGCTCAAGCCAGAGGACTATGTAGATGCTCCTCTGAGAACCACCAGGTTAGCTGGTGGGCCTCCCAAATTATCGCCTGTAGGATTATCCTGTGGGAGAAGAGCCAGAAGACTTTCTTATGGGAGAGGCTCTCAACCCAGAGGATCATCCCGACCTTCAATGCTTGTTAGCTGAAGGGGGACCCTCCCGGTCGGACTTCCGTAAGGGACAGAGAGAGTGCCACTCTCTCAAGGGTCCGAGGACCCAGGCCCTGTCCCAGGCACAAGGAGAAGTGCCTCGGACATTTCAGATTTATTGGGAGGGTGAGCTCCTTGTTAGTGAGCCCACTAAACCTGAACCTGGTGCCCTCAAGAGGTTGGTGGTAGCCCAGGTTTACAGGCCCTTCCTGCTGCAGTTGGCGCATGAGGTGCCCTTGGCTGGTCATCTTGGGACCAAGAAGACTAAGCAGAGGCTCTCTGCCCATTTCTACTGGCCACGGATGGGAGTAGAAGTGGAGTCCCACTGCAGGACCTGCCCAACTTGTCAGTTGTCTGGTAAGACTGGAGGCAGAGTCATCGCCCCACTGCAACCATTGCCAGTGGTTGGCACAACATTTGAGAGGGTGGGCATCGACATCGTCGATCCCCTTGACCCTCCCACGTCAGGTGGACATCGGTTCATCCTGGTCTTGGTAGATCATGCCACCAGTTACCCTGAGGCTATACCCCTTCGGACGGTTACGGCCAAGGTGGTTGCCAGGGCTCTCCTGGGCATTTTCACCCGTGTTGGATTCCCTAAGGAGGTTGTCTATGATAGAGGATCCAACTTCATGTCGAGTTACATGAAAACCATGTGGAAAGAATGCGGAGTAACTTACAAGTTCTCCACCTCTTACCACCCCAAACCAACGGTCTGGTTTAGAGATTTAACAAAACTCTCAAGGGCAAGTTAGGCGCTTTGGAAGAGCCCCTAAGGAGGAAATGGGATCCCCTCCTACATGCCTGCTGTTTGCATACAGAGAGGTACCTCAAGAGGGTGTTGGTTTCAGCCCCTTTGCGTTACTCTTTGGACATCCCTTGAGGGGGCCCCTTGCCTTGATCCCAGAAGGTCGGGAGGCCACCCCTCCAGGGCCTGCCAAGCAAGTGGGGGACTATGTGTTAGGCCTCAGACGGAGGATGACACAGATGATGGGACAGGCAACAGCGAATCTTAAGGCCAACCAGGAATTGAATAAGTACTGGCATGACCATAAAGCATTGCAAGTGGATTGGACTCCGGGACATGTGGTCCTCGTGATGGAGCCGACCAAGCCTCGGGCCTTGGCAGATAAATGGACTGGAGCCTTCAGGATAATGTCCAAAATGGGCGAGGTCAATTATCTGGTTGACATGGGAGCCTCTGGGGTAGCCCCTCAGGTATTCCATGTTAACAGGCTCAAGCCTTTCCACAGGCGACCCAAAGTCTCATGTCTCTTGCTAGCTTCAGGGCAAGAAGAGGATGAGAGCGAGCCCCTTCCTGATTTGCTGCATAGCAACCCTCAGGATGGCTCCGTGGAAGGAGTGCATCTCTCTCCCGATCTGACAGCAGAGCAGCAGAGGGCCTGCAGGGCTTTGCTCCGGCAGTACGCCTCTCTGTTTTCACTGACACCAAGCCTTAGACCGTGGTGTAGGCATGAGATTGACACTGGTGACAGTGTGCCTGTCAAAAGCAGGTGCTACCGTATGTCAGATACCGTTAAGAACCACATCCAGGCTGAGGTCGCCAAGATGTTGGATCTGGGTGTTATTGAACCCTCAACCAGTCCCTGGTCCAGTCCCGTGGTCCTTGTTCCCAAGGCAAGTTCCCAGGCAGGTACCAAGGATTGGAGGTTCTGTGTGGACTACCGAGGAGTCAATGCCGTCACCAAAACTGACGCGCACCCATTGCCCAGGGCTGATGAGCTCGTGGACACCATAGGTGCTGCCAAATTCGTGAGCACCTTTGACCTTACCTCAGGCTATTGGCAAATAGCTCTGACGGACCATGCCAAGGAAAAGACGGCCTTCTCAACACCCGAGGGACTCTACCAGTTTAGGGTCATGCCTTTTGGGTTGAAGAATGCCCCTGCCACTTTCCAGAGATTAGTCAACCATGCACTCAGTGGGCTGGAAGCCTTTTGTGTGGCTTACTTAGACGACATTGCCGTCTACAGTTCCACCTGGGAAGAGCATCTGACTCATCTGGATAAAGTGTTGCAGGCCTTGAAAAGGGCTAACCTCACTATCAAGGCCACCAAGTGCCAGATAGCTCAGGGAAAAGTCACGTATCTTGGTCATGAGGTAGGAGGGGGTCAAATCCAACCTCTCCCCAGTAAAGTACAGGATGTACATGACTGGGAGACTCCCACTACTCAAACCCAGGTGAGAGCCTTTTTGGACCTCACTGGGTATTATAGCAATTTCATGGCAAACTATGGAACCATAGCTGCACCCATGACAGCTCTGACTTCGCCCCAACAACCGAGGAAGGTTAATTGGACGGAAGACTGTCAGAGGGCCTTTGATGGCTTGAAAGAAAGTCTGTGTAGGGCACCCGTGTTGTGTGCGCCTGATTACAGCAAGCCCTTTATCGTTCAAACTGACGCCTGCGACACCGGAATTGGAGCTGTCTTGTCCCAGTTAGATGACAAAGGAAGAGAACATCTGACCGTATTCATCAGTAGACAACTCAAGGGTAGGGAACATATGTGGGCTACTGTTGAAAAGGAATGTTTTAGTGTAGTTTGGAGCCTTAGGCGTTTTAGACCTTACCTTACCGGGTCTACCTTCAAGGTCCAAATAGATCATAAGCCCCTTAAGTGGCTTATGCAGATGAAGGGTGAAAACCCGAAACTGCTCAGGTGGTCCATTAGTCGCAAGGGCTAGACTTTATCATTGAGCACAGAACAGGGAAGAGTCACGATAATGCAGATGGCCTTTCCAGAAGGTATGTTGACCATCTGGATGAGGGTGTCTATCTCGTGGGAGATTAGGCACCCTAACCTCAATCTGGAGGGGGGCGACTATGATGCTGGAAATGTATCGGAGGGACAGGGCCTCCGTATCCTTGTCCTTTACGGCTTTTTATTGTATGTTCTGTTGTGTTTTCCGTGCAGGAGTTCATGTGGGACTCCTGGCGGTGCAGCTCTCTCTCTTGGTTTGGTGAACAGACCCGTCAGAAACCCTTATGGCACCCATGGGTAGGGGTGCAACTCTGTGCTCCTAGTGTATGTTTTTCGGCACCTGTGTGTGACCCACAGAGCAGGGTACGGGCTGGTGGCAGCTCCGTGCTGATATGACTGGTGCCCTGAGCGTCCTCCATTTTGGGATGCCCAGGCCCTGTCATTGGAATCGGTAGATTCCTGATGGAGACAAAATGGCCCCCATGGCCTCTTGCCTTCCATCACCTGTTACCTTGATCTTCCCGAAGTCCCGGGAAGCCCTGCCTCTGTCCCTTCCCCCTGACTGGCTGTTGGGTGGAATTTCCGTATATGGTAGTGTAGGGAAGTGCCGACCAGACTTGCTGGAGCCTTCTCAACGACCGTATGTTGTGGGTACGCCTGTGGGTGGGACCTGGGTGAATGGAGTGTGTGACGAATATGCATTCTATGTTGTGGGTGTCTAGTATCTGGTGGTTGACACAATGACTGAGACAGCCCTGCCCAAAACCGGTATGAATGCAGTATGGAGTGTTGAATGGCTCGGTACATGTCCCAATACACATAACTTGTTGTGAGTGTCTGGAGAGAAGTGCATGGCCTGAATGCACTGTGTGCCTGATTGGATGCCTGCCTGCCTGAATGCCCTTAGTCGTGATTGGATGCTCGAGTATGACCCAGCGGAATGAATGGGAGATCAACAGTATATCTGGGGACCTCTCACTGCTAGTAATCGTGTTCAGAAGCTGAAGTCCACTACGACGAGTAACTGGAGTAACTGAAGCTTGATCTTGAAGCCCTGTTGGATGAGAAGAATTGCTGTTGCTCTCCTTCGCAATCTGAAAGCTGCTTGCCTCAAGGACTGACCCAGAGAGGACCTGGTAAGCCTCCCTCTTCCCGAGCTACGAGGGACCATCGTGCACAGCTGATCTTTGCCTAAGCTCCCTGGTAGACAGACCTTCGACAGGCTGCCGATACGGGGATTGCTGCGGAACTCCAAGGAGAAGCGTCCGGACTGTTGTCCGCCACTGGCGACGACTGCCGTTGCCGACCGGAGCCGCCGTGCCCCCGTTTTGCCTAAGAACTTCATTGATCCAAGGACGCTCTCGTCCGCATCGTCGCCGCTGTATCCTGATAGAGAAGGCATGACCGTTGACGTGCCGAGGAGCATCCGCCGGTGGGTTTCCCGCCACCTAAAGACCACAGAAACGCCGACGACTCGACGCCCTTGCTGGGCCACAGTTCTTCCAACTCTTTGCGGTGCAGAACTATCGACACCGAGGTGCCCCACACGCCTCTTCCTTGCAGGACATTTATGCTTCCCCGTCAACGAGCACCGCTAGGAACAACGCGGCCACTTCACCGTCGTAGCTCGACATGTGTTCCGTCGGACGTTCGACGACCCGTGACTCCTGCCTGAAAGGGGGGACACTGAAGAAAGGCCGTCGATTTCCCGACGAGGAACGCTACAACGCCAAGGTACTTTGGGGATGCAGAACTATTGGAAAGTCTAGTGTGAACAATATATGGACTGGGCTTGTATCTTTCTTGTACAGGTTGCCCAGGTGGGGGTATCTCCACACAGAACTGTGTTTAACGGTAGTTACCAGTATTCTGCCAATTGCTCAACCATCTTGCTTTCCTTCACCTCTCTACTGCTGGTTTCCTCTTTATTTTGATCTGTTTGTCATTCTGACCGTATGCACTTTAATGAGATCTGATAACGTAAGTGGTACCACTTTAGAACTATATATATTTACTATTGTTGATTTCTGAGTACAAAGTGAGTTATCGTGATAGTGTACGTGACCTTGAATATTAATTATATAAAGACTGTGTTTTAACCGATACAGTGTGTGGACATTCCTTTGTGGGTGCTTGGGGACTACACTGTACTTAAGAACCAGCTCGCATCACCTCCTGAGAAGCTAAGCCTTGATTGCTCGTCCATTGCTATGACAATAGAGAATCTTGGCAAGGGTCCTCTGTGCCCTCCGGTTTTTACAACTTTTTGCTCACCTAGCACTCTCTTGCCTTTGGGTTTCAGCGCTTCACAAATAATCATTAACAAAATGTAACAGAACATAATTACCCTCGAAATGGGTCTTGTAAGCTCTTCTGGGGAGTTGGCCGAAATCCCTCTCGATTCCAGCTTTGTTGGTCTGCACTGGTGGTGCCATGTGAGGGGGGACTGACGTCAGAAGACAGAACATTGTGAATCTTTTACTGGACTTAATCCCGTCTACTCACGAAGTCCCTGCCGGCTCGTCTGAGCATGGTGGGATCTGTCCGCTTAGCTAAAGCATTTCAGTGCCAGGATGGAGCCTACGGGCGGCTGAGGCAACCACTGACACCTTGGCGAAGTTGTCAAGCAACTTCTCCCTGATGGCCTCCCATTCTGCTGGAGTAGAGCATTGGGTTGGGAGAGGTACCTGCTGAGCCAGTTCCTCTGGGGCCTCCCTGGAGTGGCGGCTCCTTTTCTTCGATGATGAAGAAGAGTTGTGCTTTGAAGAACGGCCTGGAGATCTTGATAATTTGTGATGCTTCCTCTTTTTCTTGTCCTTTTGGGCAGGGAACCTTTCCTCTGTGCTGCGTTCGACCCCATGCGACCTGAAGTGCGTTTGCTTGCAAACTCTTTCTTTGTGGACAACGGTTAACAGCTTCGCCTCACATTCTCGAAGCGCCTTTCGGTAACTTCGAATTACGTGATGAGCTGTCCGCTGTGTTGTAGCCTCCACATAGACATTAAATTGGTGTGGGTCTGAAAAAGAGATCTGTTCCTGCAGTTGACGCAGGGCATGAATTCAGAGGACTTTGTTGGATTCAGCATTTCAAAAGAAAAACTTAAAACGAGAAGTGAAGAACAGCGTTCCTAATAACGAGCAGAGTGCGTGAAAAAAGGAACTTAGGTCACAGGGTACCACGCTGTTATATATATATATACTGGCCCCAACGTCCTCTCCGGCTCAGGGAATGTAGCGTCATCAGGCATAGCCGACATGGAGTCACGTTGCGTCCCCTGGCAGCAAAAATAGCTGCACTCGGAGATAGATATCATAGATGAGGAATACGTCGGAGGAACTAACCCATTAGAAATACAGATTATGGTGGACAAGAACTTCTGCGGTCTCCTGAAAAGTAGCAGAATGACAGAAATCAGAGTTAAAAGTTCCATTTGATAGTCAATGGGAACCGCAGAGCACACCAAAGAGTAAATTCCCTGGAGCAGAACCACCGTACTTCCTGCAGTATATTACTCCTCGACTTACAGGGACACAAGAGAAGAGTGAGCAAAGTATAAGTTAAAGTTGCATGGGACTAGGTGTTGCAAAGGGGATAGCATAGGTGTGAATGTTGTCCCTATGGGCTCTTCCATCCTGGTGGAGAAGGCACCATTGGCCCGTGGCTGCTAGTGAAGAAAGCTGCTGCACTGCACAACCCAGGAGTTTTGGGTGTCTTTGGACAGTTTGAACTTCTTCAAAGATACATTAGCCTTTTACCCAAAAAGACTATTGCCGTTAAAGTACATGGCCACGAGCAGACAACCCCTGACATTCTCAACCAAGAATGTGGCCAGAGCATAGACCTTGTGCTGAAAGAAGGGGCCACACAATCCGTCATGTCCAGCCATGCTTTTAAAGTTTTGAGACACTGCCAAAGAGGTGAAGGTGTTCCTTTAGCTCAGGCACTAGAAGATTCTCAGCTGACTCAGAGATGACAATCCACAGTGTGCAGGTGTACTTTGAAAGTATGCAGGTAGCTTTTTCAGTCTGAAAAGGGAGACTGTAAGATGTAAAAGTGTCATGCCCCGGGATGTCAAGCTTCTAATACTCTCTGTTTAGGAGCAAAACTTGAAAAGTAGCTGCCGTGGACACTGCAGTGGAGGCCTGAACCGCAAAGATTTCCAGGGCAGGGAGGTGTATGTAAACATCAAACCTTTGTGATCAATCTTCATGAAAAATTGGGATCTGGGAACTGGAGCTAACTCCAGGAAAGGTGTTGGCTCAGTGGCCACGGACACCCGTGCTGGTGCTTCAACGCCGATAGGAGGAGCCAAATGGTACTGAAGGTGAGCAGGCACCACAGGCAGGTCCGGAATAGACCCAGAAGGCATGCAGTTGTGGCCCAGAGAGATGTTTCTTCCTGCCTCAAAATGCAGGTGGCCCTATCTGCAGCGCCAGGGCCTTGGCAAAGATATCAAACATCTGGTGCTTGAATTCTTCGCACTAATCCTGAGTGGAAAAGCTAGTGGGGGAAAAGCTGCCCGTTTCATTGGTGGTGATTACACTGGGCTATCTTGATCATCCTCCCAGAAGCTGGAGAGAAGGTGCCTCTTAGAGGATGAGTACTTAGTTGCTATTATACAGCCACTGTTATTTAATTGCATTTTGAGTATAGCCACTGAATTCGGCTGCACTTTAAATCTAACAGCACTGAGATTATAGCCACTGTTTTAAATGCAGCTGCATTTTGAATATAGCAACTTAGTAGAATTTAGCCACCCTTCAAATTCGCCCCATCTAAATTCAGCTGCATTTCTAGTATAGCCACTGTTACATTTAGCTGCATTTGGAGTATATTCACTGTATAGAATTTAGCCGCCCTATGAACTCGCCCCATTCTAAATCTAGCTGAGTTTTTATTATAACACTGTTCTAAATTCAGCTGCATTCTTGACTATACACACCGTTATATTCAGCTGGATTTTGAGAATAGTCACTGAGTTATATTCAGCCGCATCTTGAATATAGCCTTTGTGTAGAATCTAGCCACGCTTTTAATCCCCCCTTCTAAATTTAACTGCATCTACGAAACCAAAAAAACAACCAGGACACATGGGGACCTATCACACTCCATTCTTATGGAAGATAGCCGAAGGCACGGCCACTCAACCGCACACATCTGCTATCATACACTACTTTAAGACACATCGCACAACACCTCTGCCATAAGAATGCAACTCTTTGCTGGAAGTAAATCCACCACCCTTCTGGCAAACTTGGAGTGTGCCAGGGTGGTAACGTGCCATATGTGGTAATATTGGCACGTTATTACTGCACCAGCACACTCGTAATGAGGCCCAATAAGTCACCTGCACTTGCATACTCTACAGACTTCCTCACAGCACCCATCCACATGTCAGCTCGACATGGGTAGCTAGCAGGGACTTGGCCACCCCTACCTACCTTCCTATTGCTTAAATAGCACACACGCATTCTAAACTCCTCTGACATATTTTCCCATACCTTGAATTTCGGTCCCCCTCCTTCCCCCGAGGGCCTTCCCCTACAGCGCTTTGAGGATATACCAGTGGGAAAAGGCGCTATATAAATGACAATTGCATTATAGAGTGTCACTGAGGGATGGGGTGCTCTTGCAAACCTTTTCTCTTCTTCTTGTCCTTGCAATCCTTTTCCCAAGCTCCGGGCTCCTCCTGATTTTTCTTGGAGACCCAAGTCTTATTGGGCCAATACTCTGAAGTTGGTGACTTAATGGCCAGGGTATGCTTTCTGGCCTTATGGAGAAAGGTGAAAAGTTTAGCAGCACACACCTGAAGGGCCTTCGAGTGCATGAACTCAAAGGACCTTCCCACATGCAGTAAAGACACACCTGGACAGTGACATTTGCCTTCCACAAACTCTGCAGGGATTGAAGTCTGAGGCCAATAACAAGTAGGCATGACACAGAATGATGTAGCTGAAGGGTTAGTGGCATTTCTGAAGCCACTTGTTGAGCATGCAGAAAAAAGGGATCAAAGGCATGTGGAACAACTGGGCTCAAATACACTACCTAAGACATTATATCTAGTATCATGGGAGCCAGTGAAGCAGGGCAGAGCTGCACAGCACCACCAAGGCAGAATGGCACTGGAGAATACCTTTCTTTGATGAGCCTTCAGTGGGAGGAACAAATTGTGTTCAGTATTCAACTCCTCCTTCCTTGTAACAAGGCACAATCGACTGTTTCTGCAAACATGCTTATGAGTAACCTGCACACTTGGTAGCCATGATGCTCCCAATAACAGCCAAGCAACAGTCGTACATTGAAACAATGAAAGTATACTAAAACCTATGCAGAATTTGCCGGTGCCACAATTTTTCAGTAGACCAAATTCTTACGAAAACATGTTGTCCTTGACAACATATTGTCCTTGGTCTTGAGCTATAGAAATCCCACACTCTTGCATTGGTATCTTTTATAGGTTTGCATGCTTTACCGATGCTTTAATAGTATCAGGCAATTGAATGCCAATCAATGCTGGAAAATGTTTTGAACTATAGTGCAGACTTTATGTAAATTTATTTGTGGTATATTTCTTCTCTTCCACTTTCCTTAGGAATTGCATTTACTTTGCAATGTACAATATATAAATACGAAAGACCGTCATGTCTTTAAATGCATATTCATCTGCTAACACGGGGCACCCCAAACAAGTAAATTCCCAAGGGTATCTTTCCAAATGAAAGCTTCAAGACAGTGGATCAACTGTACATATGTACCAAATACACAGTCATATAGAAAGGTATTTAGCATTTTTACAGCAAAAATATATACAATAACAGTCCAACCTATGCTATTCAATAATAATCACTTGATTCTACACCGGTCATTGCATAATAACATGATGCACCCCAATAAGACTACAGTATAGTCCGTATTTTCATTTGGACTCCATCATAAAGGTGCTTTAATTATGTTAATTATAATATTTAATTATTTCTCATACAGGAACAAGTACATACAATACACATTGCGTTGTGATTGATCCATTCAGAAGTCTTTTGCATAAAAAAAAAGAGTCCTACTTACCGAAATTGCATAAAGATTGTAGACAAGTTTGGGATTATCAGAGTCTCTTTGGTCAACTGTGCTGACTTCATCCACCTGGTTTTCCATTAGACTATTGCTAGATGATTTCGGCTCACAAACTAACCCATTTACCAAAGTAATTTCATTGCCATGAGTGGTAGATAATTCAACTTGGTTATCCTCCAAAATAGCCCCTTTGCTAATAGCCTCTATTTGGTCAGAAGGCACTTGTTCCAGGTCTGTACCGTTATCCTTGATGGAATCCAAATTGTCTTTGCTACTGCATAGTTTATGTTTGCCACCCAGTTGGGGGAGCCTTAGTCGCCCTTTACCTCTTCCTGAAGTCCTTGGGCTACTGTTTGGGCTGTTGGTTTTGCTTGTACAATTTGTTCTGGATTTTCTTCCCTGTGAAGGCGAGCCTACAATAAAAGAGCATAGTTAGGCATATAGTAGTAACACCATTACACTAGCAAATTGTCTTCTAATAACCACGCTTCGAGCAAGTGTCATACATTTAGCGACTCTTCAGGACATGTCAGCATCTTAATCACCCGTGACGATTCACGGAATCTGGCCACCTCTCCTCAGAAGAGGGGAGTGCTTCCCTGTGAGGCTAGGGAGGTGAACCCGCTGCACAACATTCCCCCTAGGGGTGGCAGTAAGCAGACTCCCCACTTGGGGATGGGGACTCCCGTCCCGTGATGGAACTCCCTAACCCTCAATGCTATCAGACCCTTAGGTCATCACTACCTCAAGAACTCCAACCTCAACAGAGCACTGTTCGCTACTGTAACACCTCTTCCCTTACCCCATTAAAAACCACAACCACTGAGAAGAGGAAAAGTGAAGGAAACATTAAGAGTGCCAACAGGTTGGAATCCACTCATACTAGGAAGAAGAAGAATGAAGGAGTAATAACAATCACTTCTCCAGTAGAAACATACATCACTGGGAAGAGTTGGAACCATTAAGTCATGAAGAATACTTCACCTCTAAAGGAAATCAAAATTACTACGGGAGATATCTCCCTCGTCCCAGTACTAGTGAAGTAACTAAAGTCAATCAAGAGGACTACAGGACTTTTGGTACTCATCAAAAAGGAAAGAAAAACTAACAGACAGCCACAGTGGAAAAAAGCAAGATCTTTATATAGAGAAATACAGAACATTGAATCATTGGACAATGAAGAGACAATGGAAGAGCCCCCTTAAGGAACTATAGGGGATAATTAATAATGTCACAAGGAACTATATGAAGATACAGTACTAAGGCTGAGTAAGCCTATCCAAGAGAAGGAAGTCATTCTCCTGGATGCCTTTTTGTTTGCTGGACCTTTTTCTTTAGTGGTAGGGTCAGCGTAGGTTAGTTTTTGGATGGAGGACGGACTAGTTTGATTTGGACAAAATCACTGACGATGACCACCATAGTTAGATGTCTGTTAGGCAGGGAATCCTCCTTGTTATAGGGACAGATAGGCCTTTTTTCTATAATTCTGTTTTCATAAAACATGCCACTCTTTTGTTCACCTCCTTCTTCTGGCCTACCACACACCCGAAACAAAGAAAATACTTGCAGTTTGGGATATATAAAAATTACCTTGCTAATTAGAAAGTAAAGTAGCGCAGTTCCAGCAGGCACAACAAGTCAGGAAAAAAAATATGAAGGTCTTCATATAGTCTACTAAGATGCTACCGAGTCATCACTCGAATATGAGCTTTTATAGTGGCAATTATTACTGGAGTTCAACAGCAGCAGTATGAACCAAAATGGACAATTGGGGTTGTCTACTTGACAGAACCAACAATTCTAACTCTACAGAACAAATATTCGGAAGTAAAAACAGTTTTGTGGAATGGTTTACACGGTTTGAATTATGGCATCATGTACTTGTTTGACTTAAGTTCAACAAATCAAATTGAGCTGCTCCCAATGATTTGAATGCAGAATATTTGCCACACATTTTCAGTGCCATGAAATTCACCCACTATAAATAATTTGAATAACATGTAGATAGTCCGTTTGTGAAAGGTAGTCATGTTTATTTAGGGTTCTATGTGGTTTTATCCAAGTAAATGAGGTAATTTACTTTCCCAAAATTACTTACTTTATTTTTTAATGGGGGTCAGCCCCCCACCTCTCCTGCCCCCACAATACCACCACTACTCAACCTATACCCCGAAATCCTTAAGACGTGTGTGTGTGTACATAAAGACATAGTTCAATCTCTACATGCACTTTACCCATATGCATGATGCACTTTATGAGGCTATAACGAATTGTGTTACTACAACAGATATTACGGTGGACTAGTATTTTTATGTCAACATCATAGCGGCTCAGCATGGGCTAGTGGACAGTATGGGGACACTACTGGCTAAGAAGCTAAGATATCAGCAACTACTACAAGATCAGAGCGTGATACCAATACATAGCTCCATCCTTGTATGCAATTTATCTATATGCACAATGCTCTTTAAGGGCCATAGTGAGCTGCTTTATTATTTATATTCATTTATTATTTACTATCTCGTGTTAAATAAGAACCAAGTCATTAGAATATGCACATGCACTTTAAGGAATTATGCTGCTAACTGAATCATGATCTCATTTGGGGCCATGATGATTGACTGCGTTGCTACATTAGTCTACTACTGAATGTCCTTATAATGTCAAGTTTCCATGTCTAGATGAGTTGCACTATGCTTTTCAAGAGACTAATCGCTTAATCAACGCACCATGCACTTTAACAAACTAGCTGCTCAATAGATGAGGTTGACTAAACAAAGTATTAATGTTGATAAAATGCTTAGTCTGATTGCTTATATATGCTGCACTATGCCTCTTTGTTGATCAACTACCTGAGTCCTGACGTCTAATTTTGAATGTTCAAATAATGACCAGTTTACATGTCCATGTACGATGCACTATGCACCCATCTTCGAGTGTAAAATAGAACTTCACCATGAGAATATGCACCATACATGTGAATGGCTATACTGGATTACGATTCCAGGAGGGACCAACACTAATGACTGTTCCGTGACGTTCATGGATCATTCCATGACAGAATAACAATGGACGATGCACTTTATCTGCAATACAAGCCTAAATGCAAGAGACACGCCATTAAGCAGTACGTGCTTTGTCACCTCTCTTAAGAGATGAATATCACAGATGCGGACAAAAAGGAGACATTCTCAGGCTGAACCAATTCCAACATGAAAGACATTCACTCTAAACATCACGTTTTCTCACTATTTGTCAAAATGGAGAATGAAAAATAATAAAAAATGTGAATGTCAAATGGTAATTATAACAACATAGACGGCACAAAGCCAGCCCAAGCAGAGATGGCCGTATTGCGCTAGGTTGAAGTGGAAGTCAATGTGTCAGTGTTTGACACACAGGTGTTTTAAAATGACGTTTGGCAAAAGGAGTCACTGTGAACAAGCCACACGTTTGTGGCGAAACGCGTCAGACTGCCTGCTGACATGAATTTCACTGGGAGATGGAAATTTTAAATGCGGATACACATGGTTAAATAAAGTTAGTTATACTAATCAAACTTTGGCAGCATTCTTGGCGTTCTTCTATTTTGGTATCCACAGCACGGGAGTGCTACTCACTGAAACAGCGTTTTCCCCGCTGTTTAAAGGCATACTCTAGTAAAAAATGTTATTGTCCCTATGGGTCGGCCATGTTTTTTTTAGGCTAAGTGGCTCGATTTTAGAAAACTTTCCTATGGACCTTACCCGAGTTTTCGTCCATTAAACGCACGCAAAAACAAGCACCTGGGAGCCGCCATTTTCTGATAATCCTATCTTTTCCCCGATCGCCCTGGCTCACCTGCTTTTGCGGCACTAAATCAATTCCCCCGCCCCTGAGCCTGTCATCAGCAGACTCGTACCGCCCATTTCCCAACGCCAAAGCACGTCTCGTGTCAACATTCGTTGCGCTTCAGCTAATGACGTGTCGCCATGGAAATGGCAGGACGCCTCTTTCCTCAATAAGTATAAACAGACCGTTTCACAACACACAGCAGCAGATTTTCGATTCCATTCCTCTCTCTGTTACTTTGAGTATTCTGTGACTCGTTTCAGTGCTCTGGTCAGCTACCTTCGCCGCTTGTAGCCCGTGTGAACACCTGTACCATCTCTGTAAATTATTTTACTCTGTTTACCACACAATGGCTACAATAATGCCCTACATGTACGAGCCTGAGTATACCGAGGAGGAACTACTGGAAAGGGAAGCACGTGAAAACGATGGGGATTCGGACGGCAGTTGGGAGGACGATTCAACAGATGAAGAGCCTCGGCCTAGTCGCATGGACGGCGTCTCCACCTGGTGCACATGCAATCGGTGCGAGCTAATGCCAACCGAGGACGAGAACTGCTGCTGCCGAGAAAACTCGGGATGCCTGGCCTACATTTCGGAAGGCGAACCACGACCGCAATGCATCACCGAGCTGCCAGACTTCAGGGCAGCCTGCCTCACACGGGCCGTGTTGAGAATCTTGATGGTGCTTATGCACGAACTTCGAGCAACTGTTCGTCCTCGTAATCCGAGTAACGAGTAAGTATACTCTGCTTGTCACGCCACTCCTATTTCATGTTCTTCTACTATATCCAAAATTACATCTACATATCATTGTAACGCATGTAAGGCGTTGAATAGTGTGCATTGTCTAGATAGCATTTGTCCGTGTAAAATGCCATTAGTTACAAGAATTGTCATTGACAACAAACGTTTATTTAACTTATCTGGGTCATTTAAAAACAGTTTGTTTCATTCCTTTTCACAGGTGGTACAGGCTGGTGGCCTATCGTTCCTATACATGGTGGCTTCACGGGAGGCTTGGACACCGCGTTCGAAGAGTGATACCCGCCTGTGCCGTTTGTGCCATTAGAGAAACGTTCCCGAGTGACAGCGGTCAGTACAGGGGATTTTCTCTCGCTGTGCTGCAACCTGACCTGTATAATCTTTAAAGTCTTGTATTTTTGTGTCATGAAAATAAGATACAAAATAAAACACCACATTTATTTTAACAACGTTTGTCTCGATTTTTTAAATGAATCACATATATCTATACTATCAATTACCATTGGATTATACAGACCTTCGGGTCTTGGGCCACTATAATACACTGGTTGAAGTGTGGGTCTGTGCTCACAAGAATCTGCGGTATGTGGCATTTGTTATTGATAAGCAACGATATACTATCATTCATATAAAGGCGATATACTGTATATTGATATAAAGGCGGTTCGCGCCGGTGGATGCTAGCTGGCATGGGGGGTGCTGTCCGGGGCGCGAAAGGCCAAGGTGCCAAACAACATGTACACTTCAAAAGGTGTCCTACGCCAAGGGGCCATCGGTCACATGGCCTCCTCAGACCCTGTGTCTCCAGCCAGGCCTCCCCTTGAAGCAGGCCGCCCCCCTGCAATCCACATAAGTGTGTCTCCATTCAGCAGTCTTCCTGTGCCTTATCTGCACGCCCCAGGCCCATCCATCCCACCCCCCTGTATCAAAGGCGGTTCGCGCTAGTGGATGCTCGCTGGCATGGGGGGGCTGTCCGGGGCGCGAAAGGCCAAGGTGCCAAACAACATGTACACTTCAAAAGGTGTCCCACGCCAAGGGGCCATCGGTCACATGGCCTCCCCAGATCCCGTGTCTCCTGCCAGGCCTCCCCTTGAAGCTGGCCGCCCCCCTGCAATCCACATAAGTGTGTCTCCATTCAGCAGTCTTCCTGTGCCTTATCTGCACACCCCAGGCCCATCCATCCCACCCCCCTGTATCAAAGGCGGTTCGCGCTGGTGGATGCTCGCTGGCATGGGGGGGCTGTCCGGGGCGCGAAAGGCCAAGGTGCCAAACAACATGTACACTTCAAAAGGTGTCCCACGCCAAGGGGCCATCGGTCACATGGCCTCCCCAGACCCCGTGTCTCCAGCCAGGCCTCCCCTTGAAGCAGGCCGCCCCCCTAAAACCACGACATACATACGTCATTCATTCACAAACACACCCCTGTTCCAAATACTTTATAAACCACTTGATATGTCTCATGAGAACATCTTTGTGCTTTGCAAGTCAACTCCTGAACGTGTTACCTGGCAACCACCGAGATCTATGCTAATCTGGTCGCCGTCGTGCTATCCGTGAACTTCTGTGACCGCTTAGAGCAAACCCATCAGTGTGCTACCTGTGGCCACCCACCTATTCTCCTGCAACATACTGCTCTGCTTGCTGAATCCGACTGTTTGTTGGTCAAGGTAAGGCCATGTATCCTAGTCATATTTCACAGATTTTTAAATTTCCATCTATTTGCGAGTAGAGTACACAATAGTGCTAGGTTCATTGGTCTTATTGCTATTGACTAGAGTTTCCATTGCTATGCTATCAATAGATCTATTTATTTTCATCTGTGTCTATTGTCATCGAATTGCATCCTTCGGGGATCCAGTCTATGATGTAAGCATGTTTCCTTCTCGTGCAATACAGAACATCCAAGGGATGAGTCACATGTTCAGATTTTAGTCACATCATTTATACATTTCTGCAATTTATGCAAATACTAAGCTGCACATAATGAACTGGTACAGTTCCTGCGACCAAAACAAACCTTGCATTGATCATTGTATGATTCATTTACTTTTGTATCAAATCTTTATTCTTGAAGATTGTATAATAATGTTGATATTTACTTTTCAGATTTATCAACAATGCCTGCCTGTTCGATTAGCGGTTGCCCTTCGAAGACCCATGCGAAATCTGAAGGAACTACAATGCATGTATTCCTGAAAACTGTTGATCGAATAAGAGAATGGGTCAGACATTGCGGATATCCACTGGATGAGCTGGAAAGTAGAGTCCAACAAGTCTTAGAGGACAAGAGGGGCGATCAATACCGCATCTGCAGCCGGCACTTTTCCTTGGACATGTACACAACTTCTTGGGTAACAAAGAAGAATAAACGGCGAACTACACGGAAATTGCTCGAAAACGCTATTCCCACTCTATTCGTCCACATTCCGCCAGCGGTGAGTCAAGTGTCCAGATTTAGCTTCCGGCCTTGCGGTAGTGTGTAGCCGAATGGATTAATTGATATTGTAGGTGTTCTATCCCTTGTAATAATTTCGATATTGATATGAGTGTATAGGTTTTTGAATAATGACATTTATCAATATATTCTTTTTCGATTTCATAACCCACAAACGCAATGTATATATATATTGGGACAGACAGGGAACTGTGCTGTATTGAGCATTTTTCAAGTATTCTGTCGGCTTACATGGCTATTTTCAATATTGGCATTTCATTATCAATCATTAATTGACCTTTACAACTTCTTGACTATCCCTTGAATCTGAAGCAAGAACATTCTACATCCTTGACGTGGTCGCAGTTATCAACCACTTCTAGCGCGTATCAGGTAATCTTATTAGGCTAATCCGCTACATACTTGTTTTATGCATGTCAAGTAATAGTTTTATTCTATCGTGTAATTATTTTAGCGAATGTTTGGTTACTGCTTTCCAATTGATATACACCTTAGTTATCGTCCACTGGTGTTTGTTTTCAGTTATAATTAGTGTTTTCCATACTAATGCAAGTACTGTCTTTCAGGGAGATGCTGAAGCGTCCGCCACATCTACAACATTTCTAGATGTTTTTCAACATCAGGAGGTATGGATACTGACAGCTCCATCGAGCATCATCATCAGAGCTGGAATTCTTGTCGTTTGATTGTTCTACACAATGTTTCATTCGTGGTTAGCCGTTGATATGTACCTGTGCGGTCGACCCCAGGTGTATGTTATGTTTTCACAATTGTAATCCTCACTAATGCAAGTACTATGTTTCAGGCAGTCGATGGAGCGTCAACCCCTACACTTGATGCAGAGCCTGACATTCAAGTATATGAATCGGCGCAACAGCTTTCGGAAGTGCGCACTACATTTGCAACATCCATAGATATTCTTCAGCAGCACGAGGTATGGATACTGACAGCTCCATCATGCGTGATCATATAACGTGATTCCATTTGCTATACTTTCTTCCCTATAAACGCAAGTGCTGTGTTTCAGGGAGACGACAGAGCTTCCACCCCAATCACAACATCTCATTTAGATGATGCAGATGTAAAGGAATCGTTGAAATAAGTCGATGAAATGTGATCATATTTGGATTTTCCTTGATTCTTTTGGACAATGCATCATTTGCAGTTATCTCTTTATATGTACCTGTGCCGTCGACCCCAAGGGTGTGTTATGTTTCCAATATTGAAAAGCATACTAATGCAAGTATTGTGTTTCAGGGAGATGCGGATGCCTCCTCTCCAATACAACCATTCATGGCTATCCATGCAGAGCCGGAGGTATGGATACTGACAGTTCCATCGAAATAGATCATCACTGGTCGAATACTTGTCGTTTGATTGTTGCACACAATGTTTAAATCGTATTTGGCTATTGAGATGTACCTGTGTGTTCGTCCTCACGTGTTTTATGCTAACAATATTTTGATACATAGTAATGAAAGTACTATGTTTCAGGGAGACGATGGAGCCTCATTCCTTGCTGTCTATGCGGATACAGAAAATATACTCGTTGCAGCGCAAGAGGAAGGGAGGACATGCGGAAACGAATCGGAGCTACAGCGTGCAGATGTTGAAGGTCGAGTCAAAAAAGTTGCAAAGAAAAAAAAACAAAAAAAGGTTAGTTACAAACAGTTAATAACTTTAAAAAAAAATTTGTGGTGGGGACTATTTTATGTTTTTTTCTAGTCAATTCTACTACACTCCATCTTGTGTTTAAACTGAACATCCCTTTTCCAATCTCTCCTCCAGGTACCCGTGGGCATCAGAACTATACACACACAGACATTGAAGCGAATGAGAGATGTGGCTTGCCAGACCATGTACACTATGGAGGAACTATTAATTGAGACGAGGCATGTTCAGGCTCGAGATGCTCATGTCCAATGGCCAGAACATGAATTAGCTCTGTTTGGAGACTACAGCAAAGTTGCATTGGACCATAGCTACTGTGCGACCGGACCACTACAAGAAGATGTTATTGAATGTATTGGAGATAGCTCTGAAGTAGTTGCAGATCAATTTACACAATCTACACCAGCCAAAAAATTGCCACCAAAAAACATGTCGACATTGTTGTGTTCTCCCATCAATGTTGAATTAGCAGATGTTGAAATGAGAGAGAATGAACCAGCCGCAGCATCCATAGACGCAACAATACTTGATAGAAGCGATATTACTTTCCAATGTGTTGACATCTCCACAGCGTCAAAAGCTGAAACAACGTTGACGCAGGATGACAGTCTAATGAAAGAGAGCAAATACATTGTATTCGACAGTTGCTTGATGGAAATTATAAGTATGCTGAAATGTGTGCATTCCGTTAGAGGGAAAGTATGTGGGAAGCCATTGATTAATGTGACTCGTAAAATGAAAGGCACTAACGTCAAAATAAAAGCCGCCTGTAGATTAAATCATAGGTTCTCATGGTCTGCACAACCGATGCTGGGGAAACTGCCAGCATGCAATCTACTGTGTGCAGCTGCATCACTTTTTAGTGGCTCCAGTTTTAGAAAGTTAGAGGCTTTTTTTCAGTTTGTGGGACTCCATTTCATTTCTAGTGCGCTGTACTACACATACCAACGTGATTATCTGTTTCCGGCCATTAGTGATGCTTGGAGAATTGAACAATTGTCTCTAGCAAGTACATTCGAAGGCAAACGATTCAGGCTAGCCGGCGATGGCCAGTGCGATAGCCCTGGGTTTTCTGCCAAGTACTGCACCTACCACTTTCAGGACATGGATAGTAAGAAAATTGTGAGTTCGGAGGTCGTGCAGGTAACACAATGTACATCCTCAGTGGCCATGGAGAAACTAGGATTTATAAAATCAGTGGAACATCTACAATCGAGGGGGATGGACATCGAGCTCATAGCCACGGATAGACACGTTTCAATTGCCAAGACAATGAGAGAGCAGTTCCCACATATTAAACATCAATTTGACGTATGGCATCTTGCTAAATCAATCAATAAGAAAATCTCGGCTGCAGGAAAAAGAAAAGGTTTTGAAAGTATTTTGCAGTGGTCACATTCTATCACCAACCATCTTTGGTGGAGCTCAAAAACTTGCGAGGGGTCAGTGGAAATACTACTTGAAAAATGGCGGTCACTGATGCACCACTGTACCAACGTTCACCGCTGGACATCAAATGAACATTTCCACCAATGTGAACATGGCCCTTTGTCCCCAGAGGAGGCACGGAAGAAGAAGTGGTTGATTCCATCATCACCGACACACAAAGCCATTGAGAAGATTGTTTTCGAAAAAACTCTATCAAGAGATTTGAGAGGACTGACAGAATTCTGTCACACAGGAGATTTGGAGGTGTTCCACAATATGTGCCTAAAGTACAGGCCAAAGCGCTTGCATTTTAGCTGTCATGGCATGAAACATCGCACTCTACTAGCCGTCTTGGCCCATAACAGCAATGTCGGACATGAACAATCTAGGACTAGGGGCAAAGTAAGGATGCCTCGCTACACCAAGGTGTTTTCAAAACGAAGTAAGCAATGGGTGATCAAACCAGTCTATGATGAAATGCAGTTCGACTTTGTGAAAGGCCTTATTGTTGCTGTGTTAGAGAAGCACAGATATAGAATTTTGGACGTTTCTGTACAGAGCAGTGATCCATTGCCACCAAACATTGCGACTGTGCCATGCCCACCTGTTGCACAGCTGATTGTAAAGTACAAATCGCGGTTTAAATAATTGCAATAGGATTGTATTTTTGTAAATAAATGTTATTGTACAGTGTACCAGTAAACCTAACCCCCAACTTCACCATCATGGGTGGCGAAGAAGCTGGGTGTCATCTTTGAATTCTCTCTATTCACCTCACATATGTGTATGTATATATTTTTCTCATGTCTCATCTCATGTAAATGTAAATGCTGCGCACTGTTAACGGAGGGGAGGCTTGCGTATTGCAAAAAATAAAACAAACAAACAATAAATCTCACTTTTAACTCAACTCCTGTGGTACTTTATACTTTCCCTGACCTTCCGCAAAAAAATTAAATGTTTCAATTTAGGCTGCAAAGCTCGCAGACAACGGGGACAAAATTGGGGCACTTAGAACGCGCCAGCCAAGCAGGCCGTGGCATTTGGGAGAGAAGCCAGTTCGCATTTGCACATTGAGGCGCACTACATAGACGGATTCTAAACTTCAAGTTCTCACAGATGCCTATACTATGTGATGTTGCAAATAAAGAATGCGAAGGACAGTGCACAGATGAGGCCCACAAGTCGCACTGGAAGTATAAGGGTCTATTGTTTTTTTACCTTGAGACAGGGACCATGCAGAAAGAACTACATTTGAAGGGAGTGCGCAATAACGTAAGAGACGATAAGGCAGAAAATTCAGACACTAGACCGAGTTTCAGTTTTAGGTCAGTATACGAAAAATCATTGTCAAGAGCATGGTCCGTTTTACAGACTGCATTACGAAGAGACACAATGGAAATTTCAAATATAATGTAAGTAAATCTTTACACGCTTTTATACCGGAATGAAGATTTAGTGAATGGATGCATGAATAAATGAATGAATGATGACTGTAAAAGATGTTAAAACTGTTCGTAGTGGGCACATGGGCATGCAGGTTCACTGGTGTCACCGATCTCGCTCCTTGGCCCAGCCACTTTTCCCTGCCCTACGGGACTGTCTCTGTATCCTTCAGCCCCTTGTCCCGGCATTTACCTTGCACTTGCCACCAGCTGGCCCTATTATTTAATTTGTATTCAACTATCCTTGTACAGCCCATCCCCATGCGCGATCAGAAAAAAACACCTGGCCTAGTAGGATCGTTGTCTGTCTGCCCTTGTTCCCCACCTGCCTCGTCACGCCTAGAAACACTTGAGTATACGCGCGTTACAAATGCCATATCATATATCATATCATTCCTCATGCATGTAGAGTGTCGTTTATCATTGTGTGTTGCCCTAGATTTATCTCGTTACTTTTCGCATTTATGTTAGAGAAGAACATACTCCATTGAACTACCCTTGCAAGCAAATAGTTTCTGATCGGCCGTAATGAATGAAATGAGTAATATTAATGAAGTTCGGCTAGTGAGACTAATTATCATTTATTTGTTTTCTTAACAGGTATTTGATCCCGTTCTGCAACTGCCACCTGTTTGAGACACCGGCGGACGGATTCTTCAGCAGACACCTGCAGCTTCGTGGCAACAACTGGAGCACGATCACCATATTATGGGACGATCGCCAAGGGCCCACTTCCCTTACGCTGTACTAGTGGCTAGAAGTAACATAACAAACTTTAGGCTGGACTAGTGCCTAGTTGATGGAACAGCCTTGCGGTTCACCGTGCTTCCAAAGTGATTCTTTTTACGAAAATGAACACCCTGTGTGCCATAATGGAACAGCGCGTGACCCAAGATGAAACGGAACAGTTATTGCGGATACAGATAAAAGAAAATAAATGTCTTCCGGAGTTCATATGAATATTCTCTAAACATTTGATGCCAAATAAATGTACTTTACCAAATGTACCGTGTTGCTGTTTCATTGTAAAGTACAGTTTCATATTCCGAATTGTGGCGCGCTGTGTTGTGAGTTGATCTGTGTTGGTTTCCGGGTTCTGTGTGGAGTCGCGCAGAAGACGACTGGGCGCGTTTGCCTACGCAGCACAGTAACGTCACGGGGAGAGGCGGGGAATATGAATGTTTTGATAATGTCAGGCTCAGGGGCGGGGGAATTGATTTAGTGCCGCAAAAGCAGGTGAGCCAGGGCGATCGGGGAAAAGATAGGATTATCAGAAAATGGCGGCTCCCAGGTGCTTGTTTTCGTGTGCGTTTAATGGACGAAAACTCAGGTAAGGTCCATAGGAAAGTTTTCTAAAATCGAGCCACTTAGCCTTAAAAAAACATGGCCGACCCATAGGGACAATAACATTTTTTACTAGAGTATGCCTTTAACTATATGATACATTACTCACCGTAATCGTATTTCTGATGCTTGTATCTGCTTAGATTCACGTGCTGTGCATAGGCCGACATCTAGCGGAAGCTGCAGAGTATTACAGTTTGTTTTTCGAAACTCAAAAAGGGGCGTCGAACCAGGGCGTGCCAGTAATACTATCCCTAGTGTGACGTCCCCTGTACCCATGATACCTTACACGTGTAGGACCCTCAGATTGTATTTTTTCTGACATGAGGTAGCATGAGGAGTAGCGTGAGTACAGAGCATCCAAGCAGATAAGATAGATAAGACTACAAGCATCCATGCGCCTTCTCTCCGAGGGGAGAAAGGGTGGGCACCTGTGAATCTAAGCAGATACAAGCATCAGAAATATGATTACGGTGAGTAATGTATCCCTTCTGAGGCTTGTGGAATCTGCTTAGATCACATGCTGTGCATAGATTAGCGAGCAGTGTTAGAAGAAGGAGGTGGGATGTGAGAAGGTTCATGAGCGAACAAGTGTCTTAGAACCGCCTGTCCCACTTGAGTATCTGTCTTGGAATGAGTGTCAATGCAGTAGTGCGGAGTAAAAGTGTGAATAGAGCTCCATGTAGCTGCTTTGCAAATGCTGTCAAGGGGTACATTTGCAATGTTAGACAGAAACCTGTGCAGTTCCCTCTGGGACCACTGCAAAAGATTTAAGACTACAGGGGTTTGGCAGTAAACCCAATTGGTAGCAGTCTGCACCACCCAGATTTACCTGGTAGCTGTGGCTGAGCAGTCAGACTTCTCTCAAGAAGAGTTAGGCAGTATAAGGAGCATACACAATAGGTCAAGAGAGCACAGTAGAACAAGCAAACACTGACCAGAGCTTGGTTTAAAAGAGATATAATTATTTATTTAAAAACACATCTAGTAAACACACTGGCACTAATATCAAGCAGTTCAAAAACACGGTCACTAAAAGATATACACTCTCTTAAACGGTTATGAGACAAGTCTTAAGTAAAGCAACACTTATTTTCAGACAGCGGTGAGCGCTTAACGAAGATGGCACTCTAATAACTTGCTTAAAAAGGGAGGGAAAGGCAAAGCATAGATAGAACAGGTCCCAACATTTTAAAACGAACACAGTAAGAGAAGAAGGCAGGTTAAAACTGTGAAGTTAAAGTTCAGAAAGTCGGACCCACTTTAAGAGGATCCGCGAGAGATGTGTCCAAGGTCACACGGTTGAAAGTGCACCGAAGTCTCGACGAAAGGTTCAGAAAAGTGTTGGACAACAGAAAGGGACCAGTTAGATGGTCAGGCGGCCAGCCCAGTCCAGAAGGTTAAGGAGTTACTGTCACCTTGTAGCAATCTATAGAAAGGGAGGCCTGGCGGACACGGTACCTTAAAATGGTGAGAACGCTCCAGCGGGAGCAGTTGTTCCTGGCAGCGGGTGCAAGTCGGTGCTTCGTCCGGGGGAAGAGAGGATCTCATCGTGGAGGAAAGCAGAAGGTCGTTGCACTGCCAGGGAAGAAACCAACCGCGGAGTTCTCAATTTAAAAGGAGCGGTCCTTTTATTCGCGGTGCAAGGGTAAGTGGCTATCCGGCCCACTGTGGCGAGCGGGGGCGTGATTGGCCCAAGTGGCGAGCGGGGCGGCTCACCACTTGGGCCAATCACGCAAGATTGCGACTTGGGTTGGCAAGGCAACTTAGTCCAAGGTGCCTAAAGCCCCTCCCACACCCCCTGTGGTACCCAGACAGAGTGGCACCATTTTGGAGGGCTTCTGTGTAGAAGCCTGCCAAAAGTGGAACAAAGGGCTCGACCTTTGGTTTGGAGTTACAGAGGCGAACACAAACGCCATTTTAAAACCGAGTTCTGGCACAAAGACCCTACCGGTGAATTAATATTAAATAAATAAACCGGCGGCATCTTTAACATCACACCAAAAGTGGTGCGAGTAAAATACATGGGAAAATCCCATAGAGAATATTCTTAAGGAATATAACAAGTAGTATCCACTGCCACCAGCCAAAACTCGACGAGGGGGGACGGGACAGTGCCCCCTCGAACAACAGACCCAGGGGCAATCGAATTGCCCCTACCAGTATGTCCACAATATGATGGTTTGTACTGGTTCTGTTAGTAATTTGGGACTAGTAAAGCCGATGGTGACTTTACATGCCCTGGGAGACAGTAGTCAGTCCCAGGGTATGGAGTCTATGGTGGGGGTCACCTAGGACACCCCTGTGTTACTGCACCGAGGGTGCTGTGTAACACACATAGAAAAAACACATGAGACCCTATGGAGTAAAAGACCCCATAGCCCATAAAACATATAGATCAACAAAGGAATACCCCAAATCATGTCCAAGAGTGCGAGGAAAAGAGTGTCACTCTTGGCAGGAGAAAAAAAACAAACTCCAGAAATCCAGCAAAGCTGCTGGGGGACTCACTAGGTTAGGAAATCCAGCCTAAACAGAGAATTCTCCCTAACATGCAATGAAAGCCAGAGTGGCTCCAGTACCTCTTGTAGAGTGGGCCCTTAGCGCAAAAGGCAGCGTTTTATCTGAAAGGGAATAGCACAGTTGGATACATCTGACTATCCACTTACAGATGACATTCTTAGAAACTCGATCTCCATCTCTGCCTGAAGCTACGGAGACGAACAGCTGATCTGTTTTTCTTAGCGGTCTGGTATTGTCTACATAGTAGAGGACCGCCCTCCTCACATATAATGTGTGGAGTTTCACCTCAGCAGAGCTTTTGGGTTCTTGGAAGAAGGCCGGTAGCTCAATCGACTGGTTAACATGGAATTTGGAAATGAAGTTAGGTGAGAACCTAGGGTGAGTGCGTAAAACCAGTTTATCCTTATGAATAGTAAAGAAAGGATCCTGCACCGACAGTGCTTGCATTTCACGGACCCTTCTTTCGGAGGTTATGGCTACTAAGAAGGCAGTTTTATAAGTCAGGTGTTTGAGACTAGATTTGTGCATGGGCTCAAAGGGAGGTCCCATGAGCTTAGCAAGTACCACATTAAGGTCCCAACCTGGTGGTATGTTAGGAATTGGAGCGTGGAGTCTCTTTACCCCTTGCATAAATGCTTTGACAACTGGCACTTTCCACCATGACACCTTGTTATAGGAAGTGGTGTAGGCTGATAAATCTGCCAGGTGCACTTTAAGTGAGTTAAACACTAACCCTGCATCCAATAGGTGGAGCATATAGGTGACAACATTAGAAGGAGTACAATCAACTGGGTTGATTTGCTTATTCTGGCACCAAATACCGAATCGTTTCCATTTGTCATAGTAACAGTGCCTTGTGTTAGGTTTTCTTGACTCTTTTAAGATATCCATACATTTCTGGGATAAACTGAGATGTCCGAACTCTAGGACTTCAGGAGCCATGCTGCCAAGTTCATTGAGTTGGGCTGAGGATATACTGTTAGTGTTACGCTCACCTGGTTCCCACAGGGGCGTCGATCGGACCCGGACAGCTGCGGTCTCCACCAACGTATTGCATAGTGAAGAGATGACAGTCTGGACTGGCCCGCCTAATCTTTTCTGCTGGACTCGTAGAAGCATTCTCCTGCAAGTGGCGAAAGGGATTTAGCCACCCATGGACTTTAGTGATGCCCCCCCCAACTGTCCTCGTTCTCCCCACTAATCACCTCAGATATCCCCTCTTGGTAACCTCACCTTATGTTTTTAAACAATGAGCTCTCCATCCTGCATGGCATGCAGGGGCGCGTATGTACCATTTACTTCACTGATTTGAAGGTACTGGAGGAGTTCCGGAGGAATATTGACTCCAGTGTCTATAAAGTTCAAAGAGTTCAATATGTCAGATATTCACTCTTGTTCCATTCCCTCGTTAGGTTGCAGCTGGGTCCAAAAGAATATTGCCTGGAGGCAGCTGATGGCGTTCAGGTAAGAGTCTGTATTACCAAACAGTCCGGTAAAAGTTGCATGAGTTTAACTTGCTGTTTTCTCTCCCTTTATAGGTGCGGCATAGAAAGTTGCAGCGAATTAAAGGATAATACCTCCGGTGGTAAAGCAGGTAAGCCTATGGTGGCAAAGAGATTGTCTTTGTCGGTTTTCTCGGCTCACCTTATTATTCCTTTTGTTTTCCCCCCAGGTGCTGGGTTTCGACGAAGAAAATGATGGAGGCAGCGCCGAGTTGAAAGATGCGGTGGACTGGTGAGTATAATGCGGCGCTGCTGCTGGCGAAGCGACGCGTGCTGCAATAATGTCCTTTCCAGGCTCGGAGATGTGCTGGGTCCGGAATCAGGTAAGGAATCAAATAATGTCCGTGATCTAACCTCTTCTCCTTTCTTTTCCTTTTGTCTAGGAGCTCCGGATTCGAGGCGGGCGTGGCAGAAGACTGGATGCTGACTTGCAGACATGGTGAGCGTTACGCTGCTGGATGCAGAATAACACGAAGCATGAGCTGCTGTACGGGCGTGGTTTAAATAGCCCGCAAAGTAGTCCCAGGTAAGAAGTTCCCCAGAACCACACCCGAGTAAAGAATAGTCCCTGTAATAAAATAGTCCCATCCAGGCCTCACGTTGGCTTGGACTCATTTGCAGCATGGTCTGCATAAGGTAAGTAAAGTCTATGAGCCTGGCGCCTATGGCGCCAGGACTGATTTCTATGATGAGCCCGGTGCCTAAGGCGCCAGGATTGAATCCAAACAGCCCCCAGCCGGGGCTGTTGGGGTTTTAATGAGTATCTAGATGCCTGCTTCCGGGGCTGATGGACTCGATCCGGATGCCCGGGGGTAGGCATCATCTTCCCCTTAGCCCTGGCTTGTCTGGAAAGTCTCAATGGAATTTTTTCACCAATCGAGGAGCATGAACGTGGTCACTAGGTTCCCATTACCTTTCTTGTGGTCGTAACCCTTCCAGTCGATTAAATAAAAAAGTCTTGATTTAACCATTTTAGAGTCAAGGATGTTTTTTACCTCGAATTCAGGTTCTCCATCTATTAGGATGGGGTCAGGTGGTTTGGTTAATCTTGTCCCAGGTTGAACTGGTTTTAGAAGTGAAACATGAAAGACAGGATGAATCCGCATATTAGAGGGTAATTCTAATTTGACGGCCACCGGGTTGATAATGGCCTTAATGGTTTAAGGTCCCAAATATCTAGGATTAAAAGTCCGAGTTCCTTTCAGAGGTATATGTCTTGTAGCCAGTCAAACTTGGTCTCCGATTCGATATGGTGGGGTCTCACTTCTATGTTGATCAGCATTTTTCTTGTATTTCTCTTTTGCTTGTTTCAAATGTTTTGTTGCCTCTTTAAAAGCTTGTGTAATAGTAGAATGCAGATGTGTTACTGCCAGCATTTCTAAATGCTGGGGCAAATCGAGTTCTGAGGTTCGAGGATGATGTCCATATATGGTATAAAAGGAGCTTTGTCCGGTTCCTGAATGTACAGAGTTATTGTATGCGTATTCAGAAATCCATAAAATGTCCTTCCAATTACTTTCGGTTTGGTGGAGCATACAACGTAGGTATTGTTCAAGAGTCTGGTTGGTTCTCTGCGTCTGACCATCGGTTTGGGGATGGTGACTGGTTGATAACCTTACGTCAATTTGTGCCAATTGACAATTCTTCTGCCAAAATTGCGAAATGAACTGACTACCTCGGTCAGAGATCAATACAGAAGGAAATCCATGTATTCGAACAATATTTTCGAGAAATTCCTTGGCCAAGATTGAAGCAGAAGGTAATCCTTTTAAAGGAATAAAGTGGGCCATCTTGGAAAAAAGATCCACAATAACTAGAATGGTGTTGAATCCATTACATGGCGGTAGATCTGTAATAAAGTCCAAAGACAAAGTGTGCCATGGTGTGGGTGGAATATCTAAAGGTTGTAAAAGACCAGCTGGTTTCTTCTTTTGACTTTTGTTCCGGGCGCAGATGCCACAAGACAGTACAAATGACTTTACATCTTTTCGCCAGGTGGGCCACCAGAATTGTCTTTTAATTTTAGCTTCAGTTTTTGCAATACCTGGGTGCCCTTCCATCAGAGCTTCATGGTAATTGGAGATGACTTGTTCTTGTAGTTCCTTGTGTGGTAGAAATAGACGCCCTTGATAGTAAGGTAGGTCATTGACAACTGAATAATCTGGGCCCTTTTTAACCCAGTCCTGCAGGGCTGCTGAATCGAAAAGTTGTTGGATCTTTAAATGAATATCTTCTAAGGTCTGTAGAGTAGTTATCCCAAGAATTCTTTGTTCAGGAATTATAGGCACCGGTTCCGGGTTCGAATATGCTTCTCCCATCCCAATTTGGGATAAAGCGTCTGCCTTACCATTCTTACAACCAGGTCGATAAGTGATCACAAAATCGAATTCGGCAAGGAATAAGGTCCATCGAAGTTGACGCAATGAATGGGCCTTGGCTGTTTTTAAATACTGCAAGTTCCTGTGATCGGTGATTACAGTAATGGTATGCCTGGCACCGAGAAGATAATGCCGCCAAGCCTTGAAGGCGGATTTGATGGCTAACAACTCTTTATCAGTAACGCATAGTTTAATTCGGGGGCCGAGAATTTTCTGGACCAAAAAGCTACTGGAGGAAGTTGACCGGTTTCTCCCATCCCAATTTGGGATAAAGCGTCTGCCTTACCATTCTTACAACCAGGTCGATAAGTGATCACAAAATCGAATTCGGCAAGGAATAAGGTCCATCGAAGTTGACGCAATGATTGGGCCTTGGCTGTTTTTAAATACTGCAAGTTCCTGTGATCGGTGATTACAGTAATGGTATGCCTGGCACCGAGAAGATAATGCCGCCAAGCCTTGAAGGCGGATTTGATGGCTAACAACTCTTTATCAGTAACGCATAGTTTAATTCGGGGGCCGAGAATTTTCTGGACCAAAATGCTACTGGAGGAAGTTGACCGGTTTCCGGATCCTTCTGGGACAGGACAGCACCCATGGCTAAACTGGATGCATCGGTTTCAACTATGTATGGGAGCTCGGGGCGTGGATGCTTTAAGACAGGTGCCAACGTGAATTTCAATTTCAGTTCTTGGAAGGCTTTTTCAGCCTCTTCGGTCCACAAGAAGCGTTTGTTTTTTCACAAAAGTGCTGTGATGGGGTGTACAACATATGAGAAGTCAAAAATAAATCTGCGGTAGAAATTAGCAAATCCAAGCATGCTTTGCACCCCTTTAACTGAACTGGGTGATGGCCACTTGAGAATTGCGTCCACCTTTCGAGAGTCCATTCGGACTCCTTTTGGAGTCAGGATACATCCAAGGAATTCAACTTCTGTAGCATGAAAAACACATTTTTCCAATTTTGCATATAACTTGTGCTGGCGTAGTTTCTCAAGGACTGCACGAACGTGCTTAACATGGTCTGATTCTGAGGAGGAGTACACTAGAATATCGTCTATGTATAAGACAACAGAGACGTCAATGAGTTCACGAAGGACATCGTTCATAAAATACTGGAAGGCTGCTGGTACATTGCACAACCCGAAGGGCATCACCTGATATTCGAATAATCCGTACTTGGTGCGAAAAGCGGTCTTCCATTCGTCGCCCTTCATTACACGTACCAGATGATATGCCCCTCGGAGATCTAATTTAGTGTAGATGCAAGCATCCTTTACTTGGTCTAGTAGTTCGGGGATCAGAGGCAATGGATATCGGTTCTTCACCGTGATCTGGTTTAATGCGCGGTAGTCTATGCACGTTCTGAGGTCACCTTCCTTTTTGGGCACGAATAATAAAGCTGAAGATGCGAGGGACTTAGATTGACGAATGAAGCCATTAGCAAGGTATTGGTCCAAGTATTGTCGTAGGTGACGGTTTTCGGGTTCCGTAAGGGCGTAGATCCTGCTGCATGGAGGTTGTGCACGGGGTATGAGGTCGATCTGACAATCGTATGAGGTGGTAAGGTGTTTGCCTGTTCTTTTTGGAAAACATCCTGGAATTCTTGATATTCCTGAGGTAACTGCATACTGGATTAGCGACTGTGGCCAGGCTTTTGTTCAAGGTTTTTTCCGGGTAACAGGTGTGTGCACACTCCGGGAAGGTTACTTTCGTCTCTCGTCAATCAATACAAGGATTATGTGTTTCCAACCAAGGTATCCCCAGTATTATTTGGAACTGCAGAGCTTTAAGTCAAACACAATGCCCATCTTGACCCAACAGTGTCATCTCTGTGGTGGAATGAGTTACAAGCCCAGAGGCAATTTCAGTTCCATCGACTGTGGTGATAACATCCAAAGTGGTCTTTTTGCAGAGAGGTAGATTCATCCTAGAAGCCAATTCGTGGTCCACATAGTTTCCTACGGCCTGCTATCAATGTATGCCCTAACTGCGTGCATACGTGATGGCTGCCTTGGATCAATAAGGACCATTAGTATGATTAGGTACGAGGTCTGAGTGTCCTTCTTTAAGCTCGGCAAGCGGACCTCTACGCTTGTCAGGCGTGGTCGTTTCCCGAATCAGGCTCCGTTTGATTTCTATCAGCAACTCTGACTACTTTCTTGGATGGTTTTATAGGGCAATCTTGTAGAAAATGTCCTGAGGCCCCACAGTACAGACACAACTGCATCTGTCGTCTCTTTTCTCTTTCTTTTTGAGTTAAGGGTCCCTGTATTGGTTCTGATGCATCTGTTCCTTTGGAAGTAACATTGGGTTTAACCAATACCCAATTCTCGAACTTAGCTCGATCAGCTTTTCTATTCTGAAGTCGGTGGTCTAGCTGGACCACTAAGTCTATATATTCTGCGCAATCCTGAGGTGGGTTCACAACTTGGGCCAAATCATCTTTGAGTTCACCCTGAAGTCCATGATGAAATAATGTAATTCGCTTTACCTCTGGCCATCCAGTTTCCATCACCAACATATTGAAGGTTGCGATATAAGTTAGCAGGTCCTGGTTTCCTTGTGGTAGGGATAGAAGTTCGTTATCCAGGGCCTGTCCCTGTGAATATCTGGCGAATAGTCTTTCCATGCTCAATTGAAAACCCTGAAAATCCCGAAGAAGAGGGTCATCCTGGTTGACTAATGGAATTGACCAATCCGCTGTGCTGCCACTAAGGTATGACACTTCAAAGGCTACTTTGGCTTGGTCGTTTGGAAAACTCCTGGTCTGCATAAAACGTGCAAGCGGCATTGGTTCATGATCACGGCAAACCTTTTTGGGTCCCCAGCAAAGCGTTCGGGTGGAGCTAAAGGAATGCTCCCTGGTAGAACCACTTGCACAGGGCTGCCCGATGAAACGGGGGTTGAATTCCCCCAAGTCCAGGTAGTGGTGTTTGCCCGGCTTGGTTTTGCAGCAGTTGTCTGGCAAGATCATCAGTGCGCTCCTTTGACACAATCAGTTCTCTCCTGAGGGCATTAGTTTCTTGGGGCACGGAGTGCACTTGTGCCCTAAGTTCTCCTAACAATTGGGCTAAATTGGTCGGTTTCTGAGGTCTCCATTATGCCCGGGTGGGGATTTGTAGATAGGCTTCGTGTTCTGTTACGCTCACCTGGTTCCCACAGGGGCGTCGATCGGACCCGGACAGCTGCGGTCTTCACCAACGTGATGCGTAGTGAAGAGATGACAATCTGGACTGGCCCGCCTAATACTGTCTGCTGGACTCGTAGAAGTATTCTCCTGCAAGTGGAGAAAGGGATTTAGCCACCCGTGGACTTTAGTGATGCCCCCCCCCCCAACTGTTCTCATTCTCCCCACTAATAACCTCCGATATCCCCTCTTGGTAACCTCACCTTACGTTTTTATACGATGAGCTCTCCATCCTGCAGGGCATGCAGGGGCGCGTAGATACCAGTTACTTCACTGGTTTGAAGGTACTGGAGGAGTTCCGGAGGAATATTGACTCCAGTGGTGATCAGTCATAATGTAGAATGCAATAATGTAGAAAGTCAAAATGTCGAATTTTTTTTTTAGAAAACAATAATGTCGAATTTTTTTCTACATTTTTTAGAATTTTTTCAAAAAAAAAAATATATATATATATAATTAAAATATGTTGAGTATGAGGGGTGAGAGGGTGGTGGGGGGGTGACCGGGGGGTGTTGGGTGAGGGGGGTTGGGGGGGACCCCCCTAGTAAATGATACTCTTCTTGTTTATTTATTTATTGATAGTGTTGACATTTTTCTTTCTAAAAATTGACTCTTTTCATTATATGTATAGGTTTTCGACATTATTGTTTTCTACATTTTTTTTCTACATTTTTGTAAATCGACATTTTTTTTTCTACATTATGACTATAAACCGACTCCAGTGTCCATAAAGTTCAAAGAGTTCAATATGTCCGATGTTCACTCTTGATCCATTCCCTCGTTAGGTTGCAGCTGGGTCCAAAAGAATATTGCCTGGAGGCAGCTGATGGCGTTCAGGCAAGAGTCTGTATTACCAAACACTGTCCCGTAAAAGTTGCATGAGTTTAACTTGCTGTTTTCTCTCCCTTTATAGGTGCGGCATAGAAAGATGCAGCGAATTAAAGGATAATACCTCTGGTGGTAAAGCAGGTAAGCCTATGGTGGCAAAGAGATTGTCTTTGTCGGTTTTCTCGGCTCACCTTGTTATTCCTTTTGTTTTCCCCCCAGGTGCTGGGTTTCGACGAAGAAAATGATGGAGGCAGCGCCGAGCTGAAAGATGCGGTGGACTGGTGAGTATAACGCAGCGCTGCTGCTGGCGAAGCGACGCGTGCTGAAATAATGTCCTTTCCAGGCTCGGAGATGTGCTGGGTCCGCAATCAGGTAAGGAATCAAATAATGTCAGTGATCTAACCTCTTCTCCTTTCTTTTCCTTTTGTCTAGGAGCTCCGGATTCGAGGCGGGCGTGGCAGAAGACTGGATGCTGACTTGCAGTCACGGTGAGCGTTACGCTGCTGGATGCAGAATAACACGAAGCATGAGCTGCTGTTCGGGCGTGGTTTAAATAGCCTGCAAAGTAGTCCCAGGTAATAAGTTCACTAAAAAATAGTTCCTGTAATAAAACGGTCCCATCCAGGCCTCACGTTGGCTTGGACTCATTTGCAGCATGGTCTGCATAAGGTAAGTAAAGTCTATGAGCCTGGCGCCTAAGGCGCCAGGACTGAATCCAAACAGCCCCCAGCCAGGGCTGTTGGGGTTTTAATGAGTATCTGGATGCCTGCTTCCGGGGCTGATGGACTCGATCCGGATGCCCGGGGGTAGGCATCATAACAGCTAGTCCCTTGTGCTGGGAGAGTAGGTTGTACAGGCACAGGAGTTTGATGGGGTCGCACACCGCCAGTTTGCGTAGGTGTGGATCCCATGGTTGTCTTGCCCACATAGGAGCAACCAGGATGAGCGTCATCGGTTCCCTGTGGATCTTGTTCACCACCTTCCTCAACCAAGGTGTTGGTGGAAAAGCGTAGGCAAACATCCCTGACCAATTCATCCATAGGGCGTTCCCCTTGGAGCCTGGCTGGGGGAACCTGGATGCAAAGTTTGGGCATTGCCTGTTTTCGCTTGTGGCTAATAGATCTATAGTGGGGAAACCCCACTGAGAGAAGAGGTCTTCTACGACTTCTTCGTGTAGTCTCCACTCATGTTCTTCTGAGAGGGGATCCCTGCTCGGAGCATCTGCTAGTGAGCTGAGATCCCTTGGAACATGTTGGGATGACAGGTAAATCTTCCGTTTGAGTGCCCATTTCCAAATTTTCTGGGCAAGCTTGGACAGATTTGGCGAATGAGTGCCCCCTTGTTTGTTTAGGTAAAACATTACAGTCGTGCTGTCTGTTAGGATCTGCGCTGACTGGTTGGATAGGAGGGGTTCGAATGCCCAAAGCGCTCTGAAGAATGCCAGAAGTTCTAGCAGATTGATGTGGTTCTGAACCACTGTGTGAGACCAGAGACCCTGAGCTGTATGGTGAAGGTAGTGGGCTCACCACCCTGCTAGGGAGGCGTCTGTTGCGACAACGGCCCGCATCTCTGGATTGTAGAAGGGTTCCCCCTTCGTAAGATTCTCTCTTGTCCACCAGCGAAGACTCTGTACTAGTGTTGGCGAAACGACCACTATATCGTCCCACTGACCACTTGCTTGAGACCACTGTTTCGCCAACCATTCCTGCATGGGTCGCATGCGCAGGTGCGTGTGGGGAACCAGGTAAATTCAAGATGCCATCATGCCTAGCAAACGCATAGCTTTGCGCACCCTTATTTGGCGACCGACTGGATATTGAGGAATTTGCAGCAACAGATTTGGAATTCTTTCCTCCGAGTGAAAGGTCAAACCCTCTTGGGTGTTTAGGACAGCTCCAAGGAACTGTTTTGAGGTGCTTGGCACCAGGCTTGATTTTTTCTCGTTGATTGAGAAGCCCAATTGGAAGAGGAGGTCGATTGTTCTTTGGATGTTTAGTCTGCAAATTAGGGGGATTCCCCCGTAATAAGCCAGTCGTCCAGGTAAGGGTACACTGGGATTGCCTCCCTGCATAGGTGCGCCGCCACCACCGCCAGTACCTTGGTGAATACCCTTGGAGCTGAAGGCTTTTTGTACTGTTTATCCCCTTTCCCATGACTAGAGGAATGTTTCCCAGTGCTTTTAGGGGCTTCTGAGGAATCTGATGCCTTGCGTCGAGATTTGGAGGTGGTATCTGACAACTCACGTCAAGAATCGGAGGTGGTACGAGATTCGGAGGTGGTCTTGGAGGAAGGACGTAGAATCTCAGGAGTAGATGCTACGCACCTTGCCTGAGGATAGAGGTTGGAATCGTGTTCTGACGATAGGGCCTCTGAGAGTATTGGGAGTGCGACACCTTTTCCAACCGCAGAAGGTTGGTCTTTGTCATGAGGCGATCGCAAACGGGAACGCCAAGAGGACACAGATTTGTTGGATCGCTCTTTCTGTGTCTTCCGTTGCTGATCGCTCGACACGCGTGTCAAGTCACGGCCGGGGCTGATGTGTTTAGTGGAAGTAGTGTGTGTCGTGCTTATGCCGCCGGGTGCTGTCCCCGTAACTGGGCCGCTGGCCAGTCCTCCGGGGTCGGGGGCTTACGTGTGGATGTCTGAAGTCACCCCTCTGCCCTCGCCATCCGATGCAGCGGCGCTGCTGCCATCGCTAAATGACCCTTCGGCATCCATGGCCTCTAGTTTCCTGGCATAGTGGGCCCAGCGTTTAGTGGAGCGGTCCTCAAGTGTTTTCAGCTTGAAGAGCCTGCAAGCTCGACTGGTAACCTCGGGATGGTCTCGTGGGAGACACAGATTGCACGTATTGTGCTTATCTACCCAGGGAAAGTTCCTGTTACACTTAGGGTAGAATTTGAAAGGAGTATTCTCCATATGTCTCAAATTGGCAGCAGGGGGGTATATGTAGGAAATAAATGTGGGAAAGTCTGTATAACCAACCTCCCACTCTCCCTACTTGTACAGGGCTGAGGCCAGAGGCCATCCAAGGCCCGGGCCGAGGCCAGAGGCCTTCCAAGGCCCAAAGTCCGTCGTCGAGTTCTCAACGGCTGGTTTCCTCGATCTTCACCGACGTCTATCTTCGGCGTAGGGTGGAAGAGAACAGGGAAGTCTTTTAACAATAATTTTAGTATAATTGGATAATGCCAAGGGAACTCTGCAACATGCGTCCAAATAGTATGGCGGAAAAAAACAATCTGAGGGTCCTACATGCATGAGGGAACATGGGCACAGGGGACAGCACACTAGGGATAGTATTACTGTCACGCCCTGGTTCGACGCCCCTTTTCGAGTTTCGAAAACAAACTGTAATACTCTGCAGCTTCCACTAGATGTCGGCCTATGCACAGCATGTGATCTAAGTAGATTCCACAAGCCTCAGAAATATATATATGTATATATATATATATATTTTTTTTTTCACTGAAAACACGTTGTTTAAAGGGATTTTATGGTTAAAAGTAAAACCGGAGACCATCAGAGGGAGGAGGCGGAATGGAAGCCCGAATGCTCGTCTCCCCGAGACCCTCGATTAATAGCGAAGAATTGACATCTTGCCCAGCCCGCAAGCAGTCCATACACATTGTCGGGGAAGGAAAAGGGATTGGGAACCACCAGACCCAAGCCCGAACAAAATCGGACCGGGAATCCCCACAAACGGACCCCCTAAAGTGGAACCACCGGCGCCTAGGACCCAGCGGTGAAACCGTGCCAATGCAGTAGCATAAGCAAGATGCCTGGGGGCGCAGATCAACAACTGGGGAAGGCAGAGAGAACACGGGGCCACTGTCAAGTCGCACCATGCTGGCCGCACTTGGCGGAGCTAAGCACCCAAAAATTCAAAGAGGGGGACCAGCGGTGTGGCCAAGCCACGGGGGGAGAGCGACAGTCCCGTTGGGGTCGGCCACATCAGTAAAGTGCCCCACCGCGAACAATGGAAATGTGGTAGCAACGATCGCAAAGCACGCCATCGGCCCTCCGGGGGCCAGCATAAACATAAATGAAATGCGGAGTCAAGCTGTGGCAACGAAGGCACTACATCCGACAACACGGTCGGGAAAGCTAAGACAGTGACAAAAGAGTTGCACCCCCGCAGATCACCAGCAGATGCGAAATTTAAGGCGTCCTAGGCGAAACATCACCAAAGGAGGCGAGACGCCCCTGAGCGAGGCCGGAGCGCCCGCCCTCGAGATCACAGCTCTGGTGGCATCAACAGCAGTAGCTCTGCGGCCCGCGCAGCAGTGTGAGCCTGGGAAAGAACATAGGCTAACTCTGACGATCGCCAGCAGTCTCCTCCCAAGCAGTGCTCAGAGGGCAGTGAGTGCCGATATAGTCAACGGGGCATTACAGGTAGCCCTAGGACAAAGAAGTGCACCCTCCGGCTGCGAGCGGCAAATACAGCCTTTGAAGGGCAGGCACGGCAGGAGAGCCCTCACACCTGGTGAAAAGGGCACCCTTTGCACTGGCCGCATCCCGGCACCCCCGAGGCGAAACACAAAGGAAGCAGCCCTACGGCGCACAGCAGACTCGCCCCTCCAGCAGCGACCACCCGACCTGCCACCGAAAGAGAAGCAACCACTGACCTGCAGCTCCAACATAGTTGCCGTCCTGAGGGGATCCCCCCCACCCCAGTGAAAATGTGTGGGTAAGGAGAGCGGGTGGGAATCAGCCAGGGGTCACATTGCTTGCGAGGTCCCTACCACCTTGAAGGCCAAAGGTGGCTGTTGGGCCCTGAACCCCCCCCCGCAGTAAATAACCTAGATCAGGACTCAGGCTCTGCAGTGGCCGCCCCCCCTCCAGCCACTCCGCCCCAATCCCCCACGTGGTGTTTCGTGCTTGCGCCTCGCATCCAGGCTAATGAGGACATGGTAGCCATCAACGCCTGGCAGACAAGCTGGCAACTAAACCCCACGGACAGCACCCCACGCTTGGAAACAGTGTGGAGCAACAAGGCTCCAACGCATTGGTTACATGACTTGCACCCCTCCCCTCTGAAGCCTCTGGACAGCCCAGCAGGGAATACACTTAACAGTCGCCCCACAACAGAATAGCCGGGAGCAAGTAAATGCCACGAAACGCCTGGATCCAACAGTTCACCGAGAGGGAAACAGGTTGCATAATCACCCTGCCTTATAAGGACCTCAGCGGAAAAGACACTCGCGTCTCTCCCCCCAACCAGCCACCAAACAAGCAGATTGGGAGAGGTGTCCACAGCATCCAACTGCCCCCACCACGGATCAAGGGTGCCCCCACAGTGCCAGAGCCAGCACCTACTCCTCCAAGTAACCCCTCTGTGGCAAAGAACACCAGTGCGCAGCCAGAAGCACCACCGCAGGTTAGACACAGGAAGGAGTACACAGCCTTCACTCCATTTATTCACAGAACCTGCAACAGACTCCCCCTGAGATTGCAGAAGCACTGCCTTCTATATGCAGGCGAGAGAGCTCCCTCCACAGCCCAAAGGTTACAGGAGTTCCAAAGAGGGAATACAAACATGGCCGCCTCCCAAGCCCCAGAGGGGCCTCTCATCCCAGGGGGAGACCAGGAAACGTCAACAAACGCGGACATCCGCCTCCTACTAGACGAAATCTGCACATTTAGGACCAGCATGCCAACAATGGTCAGGGCACTCCAGGAGATGGGACACAGGATAGAGGACACGGTAGAGGCGCTCAAAAACTACCAAGAATCCGCAGACATCTTAGAAATGAAAACTGAAGACCGATTCCAGGAGCTCGAACAAAGAAACTTGGATCTTGCGGCTAAAATTGATGATTTAGAAAACAGGGAGAGAAGAGCAAATGTAAGAATCCAGGGCCTCAAAGAAGCCCCTAACGAGACACCAGCATGAACACTAATGAACACTAATGAAGGAAAAGCCAGCCAGCTGTAGTAAACAAAAGCTACCGCTGGGTGGCTTCTCCTTCATTGGTGCTGTACGCGGAGGACGGGGACCGGAGACCAGAGTAGGAAAGCTGCAGGTGAATCTCGGTAAGTGCTATTTATTTTTAAAAAGAAATAAGCACTAGCTGCGTTTTTTTTTCTAAGTTTTCAGGGCTGGAGGAGCCCGGAAAACTTAGAAATAAAACCGCAGCTTTAGCACCGGAGACCCAAAGTGAAAGCCAAGGCAGGCAGAAACACAACGCGGTTGTGTTTGAAAATGCTGTGGTTTTTCTTTCCGAGTTTCTCAGGCTCCTCCGAGCCGGAGGAGCCTGAGAAACTTGGAAATAAAATATGCAGCGTTTTCGAACACAATAGCGTTGTATTTATGTTTGCGGTCGCTTCAAAAGCGACCGCAAACATAAATACGTTTTTAAAGCTGCGGTTTTATTTCTAAGTTTTCCGGGCTCCTCCAGCCCGGAAAACTTAGAAAAAAAAACGCAGCTAGTGCTTATTTTAAAAAAAAAATAAATAGCACTTACCGAGATTCAGCTGCAGCTTTCCTGCTCTGGTCTCCGGTCCCCGTCCTCCGCGTACAGCACCAATGAAGGAAAAGCCACCCAGCGGTAGCTTTTGTTTACTACAGCTGGCTGGCTTTTCCTTCATTAGTGCCGCAAAAGCAAAAGCCAGCAGAGGCGGGCATCCATTTCACAAAATGGATGCGCCCATGTGCTTGCTTTTGCGAATTTTGAGCTTGAATAGCTCAAAATTTTACATAGGAAGTTTAAAAAAAAAGTGCTAGTATTTTTTTTTTTAATGTTGCCTATCTATTTTTTAAATAAAATGTTTAGCTGGACTACCCCTTTAAGCACTTGCATGAAACATTAGTAGTAAGTAGCAATCGTTTAAAGGATTCTCGGGCACCACCCATTGTGTGTCCCTATGTTTACAACTAGGACGTCTCCAAAGTTACAGGGAGATAGCTTTTTTGCTCTTCCATTTTTCCTTTTTCTTTTTCAGCAGGCAGGGGGGGGGCGGGGAGATACACAGGGGTCCTTACAGGGTACCGGGGAAAACGATGGGAATCTAAAAGTTCGAGAGACCGAGCCAACTAGTCCATTTCTTATGCAAGCATGGGGCACACACAGTCTGACATGGAAGGCACACCATCAAGAGCCTCGTGCACACCTGGGAAATGAGAACCAACAATCACTGGTTAAGACACAACACACCTGGCCTCAGAAAGCGCGCACCCATACAACATCGATGGCGGATGATACCATTCGCATTGGGACCCTAAACGTCAAAGGCCTCAACTCGCCGCAGAAAAGATCCATTTTTATTTATTTATTTTGTTTATTTGCATTTATAAAGCGCACAGAACTGCCCTGGGGCATCGTGGCGCTGTTAAAGCAGACTTGATCTTGAACATAACATAAGGATATAGTTACAGAGTACAACAGTTATTTGCAGTGGGATGTTGAAGTTAAAGGGTTATGCTATGCTGTGGTTACAGTGCAAGTATAACTGGGCATGTGGAGGACTTTATCGAAATAGGAGGGTTTTGAGGTTTTTATGGAAGGTGTGGTATGATTTTTCGTTCCTTAGTGAAGTAGGTAAGGAGTTCCAGTTTTTTGGTGCGAGGTGTTGGAAGCTGGATCCTCCCACCCTGGATCTTTGAAACGTGTTGACATGGATCATGTTGGTGCGGTGAGTTCTTGTGGGTCTGATGGAGGCTTTCGGTGTGATTCTTTCTGCAAGGTAGGGTGGGGCATCCAGAGAGAGGCATCTATGTGTGAAGGCCATGGCTTTGAAAAGTATACGTTCCTTCACCGGTAGCCAGTGAGCATCTTTCCTTGCTTGCGAGATGTGTTCCCTTTTGGGAATGGACAGCGCTGCCCGGAATGCGTTGTTTTGCGTGATTTGGAGTTTTTTGAAGTTGTGGGCGGAAGTGCCTAGGAAAAGGGCATTACAGTAGTCCAGTTTGGTACCTATGGTGGCTCTGGTGATGGACAGGCAGTTTTTAGTGGCGAGAAAAGGCTCGACAGCGTTTATCACCTTGGTGGTGAGCGCTGAGGAAGAGGCTATGGCGTTGACCTGGCGAGACATAGATAGTGAGGCATCTAGGTGAATACCTAGGGTTTTGACAGACTTGGAGACTGTGATGGTGGAGTTGTCGATGTTGAAGGATTTGTATTGAGGGGGGAGTTTATTGAGAATTTCGTTGGTCCCTACTATGAGGATTTCGGTTTTGTCCCCGTTTAAGCAGAGGCCGTTGGCCGCCATCCAGGTTTGGATGGCTGTGTAGATTTTGGTTAGTGCTGTCACATCCTCTTCATAGGTCCCAGTTAGCGGGAGTAATACCTGCGCGTCGTCTGCGCAGTTGGTGTACGCTATGTTACGACAGTCGAGGTCATTGAAGAGAGGGAGGGTGAATATATTGTAGAGAGTGGGGGCGGTGCAAGAGCCTTGGGGGACTCCGCAGTGGATGATGGTAGGGGTTGCAGAGGCAGTGTCTGAGAAGACTTTCATGAGTCTGCCATTTAGAAATGAGGCCACCCATGCAATGGCATCCAGGGAGAAGTGTGCTTCATTTTTTAGGTGCATGCCTAGGATATCGTGGTTGACAAGGTCAAAGGCGGCAGATAGATCCAGTAGGAGAAGGAGTGCCGGTTTGCCTTTGTCCATAGTGTCTGCAAGCTGTATTTTTAGATTGAGTAGGGCTGACTCTGTCCCGTGACCTGGTCGGAAGCATAACTGTATTTTGCCTAATATATGGTTGGTTTCAAGATATGCCTGGATTTGCGTGTAGGCAATTTTAGCTAGAATCTTGAGCAGGAAAGGCAGGGTGGTGATGGGCCTGTAGTTGGTAGCTACTTCTGGGTCGAGAGTAGGTTTTTTTAGAAGCGGGCGCACCCAGGCTTCTTTTAGACTGTCTGGGACTGTATTGGCGTTGAAGGAGGCATTAATGAATGATTTAAGGAAGGGGGCGAGTGTTTCACTGCATTCTTTGATCAGACTTGCGGGGCAGGGATCTCCTTTACAATTGGATGGTTTGATCTTTTTCATTATCTCAATAACTTCATGTTCTGTGACCTCCCTGAATTTGAACAGGGTGGTGGGGGCTTTGGTGGATGGGAGCCCAGAGCTAAGGGTAGGTATGTGGCTCGTTGTGGTGGTAGATTTGAGGTGCTGTGATAGGTTTTTGTGGTGCTCCTTAATTTTTGTTTGTAGGAGTTACATTTTATTTAACAGGGCAGATTGTATGGAATTGCACCAAGTTTGGTCTTTAGCAATGTCTTGTGATTTGGTGGCTGGTGTGGTGAGTTCTTTGAAAATGGCGAAAAGTTCTTTAGATTCGGAGCTTGCATTAGCAATTCTAGCATTATAGGAGACTGATTATGCTGTGAATATGGCTTTTTTGTATTGGGCAGTGATTTTTTTGTAGGAGGATAGGGTGGCTGGGGAAGGCGATTTCTGCCAGGAGTTTAGTGCTTTTCTTTTCTGTGAGCGGAGTTCTTTGAGTTCAGTGGAGAACCAAGTATTTGGCCGTTTAATTATTTTGGCTTTTTTGGTCTGTAAAGGGGCAATGGCGTCAATGGCAGTGCTTATGGTGCTCTTGTAGATATCTGCTAACTCTGATGGGTCAGATGACTTGAGATCTGTGGAGAGGATGTATAGGTGGGGTGCAATTTTATCTTTAGTAAGATTTTTTGCACATCTTGCCAGTGCTGGGGGGATAGGGTTAGGTTTGTTTGTGTTAGTTGCAACAGGAATGAAGAACTGAAGGAGGTGGTGATCTGACCAAGGAGTCGGGGTGATGGAGCTAATGTCGATGTGATAGTTGTGGTCGGCTACCCAGTCCAGGATACGGCCTTTGTTGTGTGTGGGTGAGGTTATTTTTTGATCAAAGCCTAGTTCTTTTAAGTCTAGTGCAAGAGATTTAGCTGGTTTGTCCTTTTTGTCGTTATACCCCAGGTTAAGGTCACCTAGACGGATGCTTTTGGAGGTGAGTTTTAGGTTATCTGTTAGGCGGTGTATAAGGTTTTCGTGGAACTCCAGTAGTGGGTCGGGTGGGCGGTAGACAAGGTTGAAGGTGGAGTTAGGGAAGAGGGCAATTTTTATAGCTAGGGAGTCTATGGTGTCACCTAGGTTAAAGGTGATTTGTCTGGCCTCGTGGTGATCTTTCAGGATGAATGCTACCCCACCACCTACTGGTCCATGCATTCCGGCAGGCCAAATTAGATATTCTCTTTGTTCAAGAAACTAAATTTAGACACAAAGAAGAATTCACCTTAAAAGGAAAAAAATTAGGAGGAGTTTAGTGGCCATCAGGCCTGAAAAGAATGGTGGGGTGGGTATCCTGTATCGCTCCTCCATAGAGCTCCGAATATCACAAACACACAGCGATCCAGGTGGAAGATTCCTCATTGTACAGGGATCCATAAGGTCCAGACCAGTAACCTTGTGCTCCACATGCGCCCAAACACCCAGCAGCTAACCTTTTGTAGAGATCTCTTTTGGACAGGGAAAGAATGGACTCACTGATCTGCGGGGCGGGGGGGGGGACTAATCTGATCACGAACCCAAACTTAGATTGGAGATCCTATAGAGAGGGAGCCCTTCCCCCATCAGACAGAAAAGCTTTTCAAAACTTGATCACAGACATTTGCTAATTGATGCATGGAGGTCCCAGCACCCGCCAAGCAAATCATACAAATTCTACTCGCCTCCACACCAAATCTACTCCCATATAGATTATTTCTTCCTGGAAGGGGACCTCGAACATTTAATGAAAAAGCTACAATAGAGGTGGTGGGGTGGTCCGATCATGATATGGTCACCATCGACCTGGGCTCGGGTAAACCTATAGATACAAGATGGACATGCAACAACATGCTCTTTAAAGACAAGCTCAAGCAACAATAAGGGGCCTGATAATAGCTCAGGGAGCATCCGTGAAAAGAATAAGACTCCTCAGGGAAGAAGTGGGAGCCCCGATGGAAGACGAGATGTGGGAGCGGGCTTTGTGGTATCATCAGAAGGTGTCGAGAAACGCTAGGTTGAAACAAATACAATTATACATAACGCATAGGGCGTACATGACACCCCTGAGGATATCAAGGTTTAAAAATGTAGGTAGACAAGCATGTCCCAAGTGCAATGAAGAACGGGCTGACATGACACACATGTTTTGGTCCTGCCCTGTGGTTGGGCGCTTCTGGAGCGAGATAGCGGCGAAACTGGCGGATAAAGGAGTCACACTGGTTGTAGAATCAGCCTGGGCCTGCCTATTGGGGGGGTTCCCTAGATCGCAGAAACTGAAGCATGTTAACAGATTAAAAGACTTGGCATATGTGCTGGCTAAGAGGAGGATTGCCATGGGGTGGAAGGCTTGTCATAAACCGCAGGTGGAGATATGGTGGAAGGAATTGCAAAAGTGGGCGGAAGCAGAGACTATGGCATGGCAGGAGTCCAGTATGATGAAGGGGGGAGAAGAGGTGGGAACCCTGATGGCTTGGAAATCATTGATAGCGGAATTGTTTGGAACGATGCCAGATTTGGTGGATTCCAAAGGAGAACAGACCCCACCGCGCGGCGTGAACACAGAGTGAACAAACCTGATGGGCTCGTAGGGGGGGTGGGCTTTGGGGTGCGGAGATCAAATTGTATAATGTGCACATTCAAACTGTATTATGGCATCTTGTACTGTATATTTGGTCTGTATTGTGTTGTTGGTTGAAATATAATAAAAATTTTTTTAAAAAAAAAAGACTCCTCAGGGAATCCCAAATCAAGCAGGCAATCGAAAGCAAGGAGGCAGTCCTAGCGAAGGAAGAGGGGGGCACGTCTGAATCCAGAGCGGAAATCAAGGGCCTCAGGCAGGAACTGAAAGAGATCTGGCAGGAAAAGGCGCTGACCCACCTCAGATATGTTAAACAACATACTTTTAGAAGGGGGATAAAGCGCACACTCTCCTCGCAGCCAGACTCCAAAAACAGAGAGCTGAAAGGGCTGTCCCGAAAATAAACTCCACTTCTAGAACCTCCTTAGTAAACCCAACTGAGATCACTGCCCATTTTGCCCAATATTACGAACAGCTATACACCTCAGACTGTGACCCCTCACAAGAAAGCACAGCAGAGTTTATGGCCAGGGTCACGTTTCCCTCCAATACAATCCTCAGACAAGACAAACTAAATGCTCCTATAACAACAGAAGAGATAGACCACGCCATTTCTCACCTAAACGCTGGGTCTGCATGGGGCTCAGACGGGTTTACCCCAGCTTATTACAAGAGGTTCAGAGGAGCGCTAACCCCATTCCTGACCCTCCTGTTTAATGACATCATGGCCACCGGACAAACCCCAACATCATTCACAGAGGCGAGGATCATTGTTATACCAGAAGAGGGGAAAGACAGGCTGGAATGTGGCTCATATAGACCGATCTCTCTACTAAACGTAGATGCGAAAATATATGCAAGCATTCTAGCCAATAGATTGAGCGAGGTCCTCCCCAGTTGGTCCACAACGACCAAGTAGGATACTTTAAGGAAAGGCAGGGTGGCGACAATGTCTGCAAAACTCTAGACCTAATAGCTTTGATCGATGTACAAGACATGGAGCCTACACTGATTTCGGTCAACGCCAAAAAAACCTTCGATCGAGTGGAGTGGCGCTTCATGATGCAAATTCTACAGAAGGCGGGCCTGGGTCCTGAATGGCTGAGGGGTGCGCAAGCTATATACAATAATACTCGTACAAGGGTCATAGTAAATGGGGTAGCATCGCCACAATTTACACTAACCAGGGGGACCAGGCAGGGATGCCCTCTCACCCCGCTGGTCTTCCTTTTGGTCTCTCACCCAGAATATCAGAAATGATGGCAGGATAAAAGGTTTTGTGCGATATGGTAGAGAGTACAAACTAGCCCTGTTTGTAGACGATGTTTTGGTTTATGTCACACATCCCTTGTAATCGATCCCCGCTCTCTTGAATGTGATGAAGGAGTATGGGCCACATTCTGGGTTCCGCATAAATAGAAACAAGACAGTAGCCCTCCCCCTCAAGGAAACCAACACACAGACAGACACAACCCTAACGAACTGGGGCCTCAAAGTCGCACACGACAACATACGCTACTTGGGGATCGCAATAACCAAGTGACTGCGTGACTTATACCAGGCTAACCATAAACCGCTCTGGCCAAGATTCAGCAAGACTTAGAAAACTGAGGGAAACTAAATCTTTCGTGGGCGGGCAGGTTAACCGCTATAAAAATGAATATCCTACCACGGCTTCTCTTCCTGTTCCAATCCTTCCATGTCACATTCCCAGACACGTTCCTAAACATAGCCAAAAGCACTCTGTTGACATTTCTGTGGGAACGGAAAAAACCATGAATTGCATATAACAACTAATTCTCCCAAAATAGAAAGGAGGCCTGGCATATGCAGACCCCCACGAGTACCACAGAGCAACACAACTGCAAATCCTTGTTGATCACATTCGAGAGTCTAAGAGTAAACAGTGGGTTCATCTGTAGAATGGGCTCTTCGCCCCGGTGACCCTGGGAGAAGGGTTGTGCCCCCCCCCCAAATCGATCCAGCGCAAGAGCACGAGAACACCCGGTTCTAGAAGCATTGTGGTCTACATGGAAAAAAAAGAACCCTAGCATGGCTGGACTCACAGTTGCATCTGGTGCCCCCCAATCAGGGACTCTTCTCTGAACCACTCTGCTTCCAGCCCTAGTATGAACAGGGCCTGATCAGAGCGGACCAAATGTGTAAAAAGACAGGACCTTCCTGACCAAAGAGGAACAGGAAAACACACAGCATAAACCTCTCCCGTACCTGTAGCTGAAGGACGTCCTCAAAGATCCAAAATGGAAAGGACAGTAGCAACGCCCCCTCACCTCCTCTGAAAACATATTAAACACACACCTGGGTACTAAAGGTCTTATAACTAATATATACAGAGCTCTCATAGATAGGGGCCACCTGCCACCACCGAGCACTTAAGCACAATGGGAAGATGCCCTAGGCTGGGTCGACAACCAATAGGGTTGGGAAGCAATATGCAGAGCAGTTTGGAAATCCTCCATTGCAGTACAATACAAAATGCACAACTGCAGAATCCTAACACAGTGGCACTTGACTCCCCAACGTTTACCCAAAATGTACGCGGGCATTACCCCCTATTGTTGGAGAGGTTGTGCACAAATGTGCACATATTGGCATCAATGGTGGGACTGCCCCCACATACGATTGTGCTGGAAGGAAATCCTGGGGTGGATCCACCAGACAGAGGGCATTCATAGGGAGTTCACGCCTCTTTTGGTTCTCTTTGGGGTTGAAAGGATAGAGGACAATACCTGGTTCTCCCACACATGCCTAGGAATTTACTATTAGCGGCACATGTGTGCGCCTCACGATAAAGTGGAAAGCAAATATTCTCCCCACCAAAACAGAATGGCTGCACAAAGCAAAACAGATCTATGAGATGGAGAGTCTCACAGCATTGCTCATGGAATCACACACACATATCGACGCTCAATGGCTCCCTTTCCTGGAATTCTTCAGGGAAGCATAAATCAAACAAAAATACACCCCTGACCCTGTGGAACACCACAATGCATCGTGCACTGTAGGCCAGTACGCTACAAATTGGAGCCACACCCATGCTTGGCAGGTAGCGATCTGTCTTTATAAGTTTCAAAACCTATCCTCTTTTTTCTCATTTCACCTATGGACTCAGACGGTCTTCCTCACAGCCTATACACTATTGATAGGTAACGCAAGCTCCTACCTCCAACCAAAGCAATAAACGACCCGGGCGGATTGGACCCAGGGGGGAGGTATATCGGAGTTTTTCTTCCATTTTACTTTTCCTTCTTTTTCTTTGGGGGAAGGGGTTTTCTTTGTCTGGAAAAATGTTAAAACCTTACCTTGTTGATCACATGTAGGACCATTTTTACATTCAAGTAAAATGTAATGTACTTGTTATGCTCTTGTTGACCACAATAAACAAATATACAAAAAATAATAATAAACCCGGAAAACAACAGAAATTCACCAGTTAAACAACCATAACTTGCGCCACCACCGGGCACTGCTAAGGCTAAAACCCAGGACATCAAAGATGACATCACAAATGTCATTGATGTCTAGGCCACTTGTTTTTGTTCACTGACATATCTAGGTCAAGTGGTTTTCTTTCCTTAGGGTTTGGTCTCAGCTCATGGTGCACAAACAGAGGGCAAGAAGCAGGCCTCAAACACACAATTCATTTGTATAAATGGCGATAAAGTTTTCATGTTATTGACATTTTGTGGTACTGTTGTTTATTTCTTCTTTACTTTCGTGTACTTCTATGTGCCTCTAATTTGTATGCATTGTGAGTCTTTATATGTATTGTTTGTACTAACTGAAGTGTATAGTAAGTCTTGAATTGATAGTCAGTTACTCCATGTTTAACATTACTTAAAACTCTGATAAGGTAGCATTCATTATTTTACCATCCAAAATGACCAGATTAAAAATATTGTACTCCTACGGTGCATGCTGCAGCCATTGCTGGTTTGTATGTATGATTATATTTTAGTATTAACAAAAACACTCCAATATAACGTTTTGTTTACAAGAGTAAGTTCTTTAATACATTAACTAGTTAATGATAGGTCTCCCGATCACCCCTAACATCTTGTTACTAACATTATAAATACAACCCCTTGTAGAGACTTTTCATCAATATTTATTTCATATGTGATGTCATCAGTGATATCATCAATAACATTTGTGATGTCATCTTTCATGTCCTGGGTGTTAGTCTTAGCAGTGCACGGTGGTGGTGCGAGTTATGATTGCTTAGCTTACCATAACTGGCAAATTTCTGGGGGTTTTCGGTTTTACTTGTAACATAATGTCCTTTAACAACGTTTTTTCACTGAATATCATAGGTTTTTATTAGTGCAACTTAACCATAACTTACCTTTAACAAAGGTTTTTCAGTGAATTTCACAGGTTTTTACCAGTGCACCCTTAATTTGCTACAAGTTCCTTATATTATACTTGCACTCAATGTAACAGCTGTAGAGTCTGCAGACAGTACGAATGTCCACAGACATCAGGTAGCATTCACAAAGCCCAGAAGCACATGGGAGAACAAAAAACGTTCTACCCTTCAACCAAGAAAGATATATACATAAAACAACATTACATTCATTTACTAGACCCAAATCTAACTTTTTGCCCAAATTATTTTTTCATGTAGCACACAACATAATGGGATGCACCAAACACAAACCGTAACTGTACACCTTATATTATCACCTTATATTAACAACTCTGCATGCAGACTAACATACACCAGGCACTCATTGAAGAACAAACTCTTACAAAATAGTAAGTACACTGTATTTATTTTTATATTATTACAATTATATAAACATTTGTTATAAGCAAAAAGCATTATTTTTTTATTTTCCCAGAAATGGCAGACACAATTGAGTGGTTGGAAGAAAACTTCCCAAAAGAAGAAACATGTGATGATAACATCTCTAATGGTATATGCTACATCTTTTAATATAAATAATGTAATTTGTACATTCCTCACTGAAATAAACATTTATTTTTCTCTTATAGTACATTGTTTTCACAAAGAAACAACACCACAATTGAATTATGCAGAATCCCAACAGTCAGAAGGAGAAGCCCTATCCCCAACAGTACATAATGAAATCATGATATTGTCTGCAGAATTGGATAAAATCAGTAATGACTTTAAGGAATCATGTGATTAAAAATGTTCATTATCACTGTCCTTCTTGCACCTGTCCCCTTTGTCCCCAGCAATCATCCCCATCAAATTCCCAACATTTAAATGAAAGACACTTTGATCATACCTTACTTCCCTGATCATTATTGTACAGAAATTCCTAATTATCCTATTTTTGTTTCCGATTCCGATACCCCATTCCTTTCTTAAACACATTTATTTGTATACTATAAATATCTTGTATATTGTTTGTCATATATATTTTTTTTAACACCAATTAAGTCTGTGGACAACCTAACTGTCCGGGGGCACCTCCATTTTGAAAAACGGACAGTACGGGGTGCCTGTTCTCAAATTGGAGGTACCCCGGATGGCATGCAATGTCGGCATATGTCTGGTTTTGCATGACGCACTTTTAATTAGTCTGCGGATAGCGCAAATGATCTATGGAACTCATACACAAGCACACTGTGTTCCTGCCTGATGGGTATCCGTGGACGGTTGTCAAGGCTGCAGGCGTCAACTGACGTCTTCATATGACCGCACTCATGCAGCCTGACGGCCTGACCGAGGACAGTGTCTGTGCTACGTGGGCAGTTTAAAAGTGCATTTTCTGACAATCTAGGGTGTTTAAGATGAAAGTGTACCCTTCCAGAGCTCCTAGAACCATTCTTGGTTGATCTGGCAACTTTTTACAACTTTTCAAGGCCTATTTACGACTCATAGTCCGCGGACAGCACAACTGTTTGTGGATGGTTCCTCTAAAGGGACTTACCCATTACTTTTCCTCATTCTCAATTTGGCTGTTAAGATGGATTTCTGAACTTTGACCTGGTGGGCAGAAGGTTCAGAAGGCCAGCCTAGTTTCTTGGAACAGGGTAACCTTCTGGACAAGCCAGACCAATAAAGGTAGCATTGGCGGCGGCAAGACTAGGTCTCAGGAGGGTGATCGAAAGTTCACAATGATCGCACACAGTAAAGAACACCAGAAATTACTCTCAGTCAGGTGTATATATCAAAAATACATATACCTTTATTAAAGGACTTTTAAATAAAACACAAGATGAAACCATAGCAATGTTAACAATACGAACACAACCTTATACTAGGGAACATATATACATTAACTATTGGCCTAAAGTAATATTAAACAAGTAAAGATCCACAACCTGTAACAGAAGAGGGTCAGATAGTGCAAATATACTTTAGGCAGTTCTTCAGAAACCCAAACCCTAACTAATGGGCATTCCAATCCCTACCAAGTGTGGAGCCTTGTGCTCAAAAGTACATTTAGCGTGGCAGCGTGCGATCATGCGTTAAAACACAAAAATGGGCCTCTTCAAGGGGCTGTAGTGTCTCAGGAAGGGGGGTAAGGCGATGAAGAATAGAGTTCCACTATTCAAGGAGGGTCTCCACAAAGGCACAGAGCTATTTCCAGGAATCGGGAATAGGATGGTAGTTCAGACTATCCCTACAAAGGTGAGTGGCACTTGGGGGACAATCGTGCATAAAAGTCTATGGATGCGCCAGAGACCACCGGTAAGTGTTGCAAATACTCACCGACCCTCGACGCAGTCTGGATCAAACTTCGCCAGTCAAGTCCAGTTTGCTTGCAGGCTCAAGCTCAGAAGTTGCGCTTCTCTCTGGTTTCAGGGGTTGCATTCCGGGACCTCAGTCCGTGGCGGGACAGTGGCCTTTTCACTACTTCTGCAGGTCATTTTAGGACACAGGAGGGCACAGCAGCAAGGCACCCACCAAGCTCGTCACCACAGCGCAGCGACACAGGTGCCACGTAGGATTGGGTTCTGGCTGACTCTCCTAATTCCAGACCTAGGAATGCTAGGTGTATGAAACTCGGCGGAAGAGTGCCTTCTACCAAGGGCTTAAGGTTCCCATGTCTCAAGTCAAAGCTCGAGACGGCGGCGATTCCAGATCAAAGGTCCCGTATGAGCTGGTCAGTTCAAGGGGCGGTCCAGGAACACTTCCAAAGGGGCTTGTTTGTAGGCTAAGCAGGAGAGTAGTTAGTCCCACTACTCCAATGAGTCGAAACGCCCTTGCAGGCCTTTTATGATCGATGAGAAACAGGGGCTCCAAAGAGACAAGGTGGGGTCAGGGTGCCAAACCTTGCAGTGGGTCACCAGCGGCTCCACGGTTCCGCTTCTTCGGTTAAGGATACTTGGCTCCTTTAACAAGTTTGGTGTGAACTCAGAAGAACGACCTGGAATGGGTGTAGAGTGCCTTCTCTTATCCAAGGTCTCCTCCACGCCAAAACAAAGAGAAACCAATGGGAGATCAGCTCACATTCAGCCATCCCACACCTGGACCAATCACGGACCACAGTGGTCCCAGTCATCCGAGCACACAAGACATCCTGGCAGTTTATTACTGTTGTTTCACTGCAATTGCAACTTCGCGCTGGTGCTTTCCTTGCTAGTAGCCCAGAGTTTCTAGTTTTTTGTAATTGCTGTTGTATACACATCTCTTTAGCAACAGACAGCATTGACTCGTTGCCATGACTCTGATTAACATCAGCGTAAGATCACGTAACCACGTCACGCGTCTAACAAAAGCGTCTCCATGACAACGCTCGTACTTATTCACTAACAGCTCGCGGCCGGATTAAAACCGCGTCTTACTGTGTCTCTGCTTTCAACTCGACACTACGGGGTAGGTTAATCATTAATGTGTATCTATGCCCATTTTAGTGTGTAAGGCTAGTTAGTAAAAACCATTTTGACACTTAGATTTCCTTTGTTCGACAGGCGGGACTCTTTGCGCTCTGTTGGTTTTTCCATGGAGTGTAAGCATACACGTACCTAGCTTACAGCAACGTTACTGGCAGCCCTAATGACTTCCATCTCCATCTTGCAATAGAATGAAGATAGCTTTAGCATGTTATGAGGTAAGCTTTCACAGTGTTATATTAGTTTCCTTTAAATAATATTAGGTACGTTTTAGATATCTTACCACTGCATCATCCTACCTGCTTTACAGATGGGATTGTTATAAGTGGATTTACATTGGAATGAAGACCTCTAACAAACAGCACGTGCAACAAGATTAGTAACGCACGCGCCACAATAGTTTTTAATGCAGCAATATATACAAGCAGGTATGTGTTTCTTTACCATTACAATGTAGTAAGCATAAATTGGCATTCTTAAACGGGACGACTATTGTTTGTATGATGATGCAAGATGTTGGGTCGCATTAAAATGATTACACTAGAATGTTTCACAGATACACATCTGGGTACTCTCGGAATTCTCGAGATTGCATATAGAAACTATTAAGTTATTTCCGATATTTCTGAATTTTTGCAAAATTATGGCGTAACTCAACGCTTGATATGCATTGAAATATTATGAGGATAATAGTAACATTATTATGATGAAATAGTGACAAGGACAGATATAAATGCAGATTTTGGTTTTATTTGAGATGGTCATTTGTGGCTAGCAATGAAATTGGTTTATGTAAATACTCGTTATGACTGTTTTTTCTTGTTTTCTCTGTGTATGTTTTTTCCTTGTACTACAGAAATTCGCCCTGATGAAGGACCAAGTATAGGTCCGAAATGCATTGGCACATCATTTCTGCTTCTTCTTAACAAATGAAGTAAAGAATCAATTTACTAAAAGTTTTGTTTTGGATACATTTTTTTCAAGAGCATTTTTGTGCCTTCAGGCACAATTTTCTACAACGTATCTATTTACTTAATATGAATGAATTTAATTTCCTTCAGTAGTCTTCACTACAATTGGCGACCCAAGGTCTGATGGCAATTCTTTCCCATCAGACATTTATGCAACTCTTCGGTACACCCAGTATAGTGTATACTGGTTTACTTGGTGACGCCATTAATCGCCTGTTCTAATTAACTAGTAGCCATACGAATGAAAAAAGAAACTCAGCGGTGCCCGCCCTAACCACTTTTTCTTTGCTGTGTATTGGAACTAGACAGCTCCAGCCCACATCCTGGGTGCACACACACAAGGCATGCAGAAGCTTGCGAAAGCTTCGGTTTGATCAAATAAGGAATTTCCAGTGTCTGCTCGACCTGCGGAAGGCAAAGGGACAAAATGCCAAAGGCCAGAACAAAGGACCTTGTGGCATGGCCATTTTAGGCACTGGCCACTGTCCTGGGCCAAACAATGTAAATGCGGTTTGGACCATTGAAAAGAGTCAAACATGCTTTAAAAGTAACTGCTGCCACCAGCTCTGTCCTGGGTACACTTGTATATTCACCAGAAATCCTTCGAGGGTGTCTAGGGCCTTAAAAATGAAAAAGTTCCCCCACCGCACTGTACTGCAAGGTGCATGGTACTGATAAAAAGTTACCAACAAATGGCAACAAAGTCTCCTAGTACTGACAGTCTGAAGGTCATGTCAGTTTCCCCTTAACAAGGTGAGCAAAATCCCAGCGGAGTACACCACCATCTGGAGGATCTGGACAGGGGAACAGGTGCAGAACTACAGATGAGGATCAAGAGGAAGACAAAGATGAGGCAGAGGAAGTGCTATCGCCAGTACCCAGAGTGAGTCATGGGTGTGGCCGTTTTTCACCAACATTGGGTTGGTACAAAAGGCTCAGGCAGCCAAGGTGAGATACAATGAGTGCAAGGTTGTACTCAGTTGCGGAAAACTTGGGCTGTACTCCTAAGGGACCACCTCCAAGCGGCACCACACCAAATGCAAACACCCGGGTGCTCTGAGAAAGGCTATTCCTTTTTCAGGGAAAAGTAGGCTATCTTCCTCTACCTCATCTTCTCCAACCACTCCTGCTACCACACAGGGTACTCGTTTGGGGCAGAGGATCCCACTGGTTGCCTCACAGGCCATACAAACCACTGTGGACCCTTACCTTTCGAGGGTCACACTATTATGTTTGTACTGCGATGCACCAATCTGTAGGGGTGAGCAATTTAGTAGTGGTTTCGAGGCTCCGGTCAACAAGCACGAGAAACACTGCCACCCACCTTAAATTCAAGGCCTGGCCAACATCTTCCCCTGTCCACCTGCCCCTATGTCTCTGTAGTTGGTGGCCCTTCCTTCCCCCACCTTACCTTGCCTCTCCTGAGAAAATATTTTTAAAGACAAGAAAAGACCAAATAAAAAAAACCAGGTTCCTCTAGGAGCCACATTTCACAGTTAAAAGATAGAACTTGAAAAATAAAAATCACAGGCCCCTTTCCAGCCTGCATAGTCTGCAGACAGCACGGTAGTCTGCGGACATCAGATAAATTCTGGGCGTGGGTTGGAGGAATCAAAATCATTTAAATAGTTTTTCACGCACAATGGTGGCTCTTAAAATAGGATTTTTTTGTCTTTTTGACTTAAATATTTTTGGGATTATATTGTTTTATATACTAACAAAGATTCTACACAACGTAATTATTTGTTGTAACTTTCACAAAAAGTGTTTCACATTTGTTCTATTTTTCATTTTTATTTAATGCAACTTCTAACGAATACTTGAATACATACTTTGTGTTCACAAAAACTGCTTCAATGTATTTTGAACGTTTTCCAGAAAGGTTTGAATGCCCACATCAGTTAGATGCACTCCATCTCTTCGAAAAATGTTGACAATATCAAATTTAATGTCTTCATTATGAAAAGATGTCATGCCAACATCTCGCCAAAAAAGCACATACAGCTTTATTCACATTGCGGCTTGCTTTTTCAATTTGTGGACAAAATAAATTTGAATGCATTCACATTTGTCTCTGAGCAATTCAAGAAAAAATAATTGTCGAATGTAGAAACAGTTCCATATGTATTCTTCATTGCAAACTGTAATGAAATTCCGTTAAGGTAGCCCAAACTGTTCCCTCCACAGTGACCAACAATGATGTCCGGATGTTTCAAGTTAACCATATTCTCACAAAACAGGAGGAAGTCCGCCCACTTCATTCCTCGCACTCCATACCATGACACTTGAAATTCATGGAATCCCAGATTTTCAGACAATCCACAGTGCTCATAATACACCTTCAGCTGATCAATCCAAGAGTCTGCCAAAATCCATACACTCTGCCTCCTCAAAGACATGGCCATAGCCATTTTCAGTGCTCCCGCCAAACAAAACTCCTGCTAATCTCTCTTCCTGTACACCACACCCAGGAAACCTGATAGGCTGATCCCCAACTGTCCACGGTCTCCGCAGTCCCATTTACATGCCAGGCATCCCCAAAAGATACGGATGTAGCACGTGCCGTTTCCTGACTACCGCAGTGTCCGCAGATAGAACTTACAATCGAAAAGGGATGGGGAGGCTTACACTTAATTTAAACAATTTATTGTACAACGGTGGCTCTTAAAAGAGCTGTTTTTTGTATTTTTTCAGTTTGAAATGTATTTTTGCTTTTCTGATTTTTATTTCTTAGAACTACTTACACATGTTTTCATATGCACTGTACATCTTTTTCACGTTAACTTTCTCATTACATTTTGAATATTTACAAGAAACATCTGAATCCCAAAATCAGTAAAATTCACTCCATCACTCCGAAAATAGTTTGCACCATCCAACTTGATGTTTTCATTTTCAAAAGATACCATGCCCACACCATTAAAAAACATACATACGCCTTTATTTACAGGTGCCTACCTGCTCCTAGTTGTAGACAAAACACATTTGGCATCTCCATACTTCCCTTCAATGTATTTGTGTACTAAATGATCTTTCAACATGGAAATAGTTCCATTAAGCCTTGCAACATATCGTTAATTGCAACCTGCAAAGATAGTGGAGTTACATAGCCCAAATTATTTCTTCCACAATGCACAACAATAATATCTGGACATTGAAAGTGAGCCATAGTCTTACAAAATGATAGTAAACTCACCCAGTTTAGCCCAGACCCTCTATACCACCAAATCTCCACTTCCTTCAATCCAATAGTCCCAGAGATGCCACACAACTCAGTGTACCTTTTCTAATTATTCATCTAACAATCTCTCAACAGCCACACAGCGAGCTTTTTCATAGCAATAGCCACATTCATCTTCCCTACACAAAACAATCAAAACATCTGCTTCCTTCTCATCCTGTAACCAAAACCAGAACACCTGATTGGCTAATCGCCACTGTGCCCTTTTCATGCCAGGCATCCTAAAAAGACCCGGATGAGGCATGTGCCGTCCAAGGACTACTGTGGTGTCCTCGGACCACGTGGCACAGAGGCAGCCCTTCTACCCTTTCCACTTTCATGTTTGTAACGCTCCCTCATTGGTTGCTTTCAAACAGTCACACACCCATCCACCAATCACATCCAAAAACTCTACACCTAACCCTGTCATCTCAGTTCAAAACTTCAGATGTGCACTTCAACTCTGAGAGTATATATCTCCTATTTATCACAGCCATCTGCATCAGAAACTACTGTAAACGCTACAGGATTTCTATTTCCAGATTCAACAACATCTGCATCTAACAAGACATAGTAGAGGTATGCTTATATTTTTTAAATGATTTTCTTCAACTCTTTTGCAAATAGATATATGCAGGGTTTTTACAAATAGATATATGCAGGGTTTCTGCTGCCTACCCTATAATAAGCTTCTCAATAAGCATATTCTCTTTAACCATTCCAGCATTTAGCACCTGCTCACATCAAGCAGTAAATACTTACAATGCTGTGTGTTTAAAAAGGTTTCTTTTTAGGAGAAATTCAATTGAAGTTAAACAATTCATATGTGTATTTATAGCAGCACTGGGTGTAACTTTTCTTTTTATAAAAGAAAGCAAAAGCAGATAGAATAGATTTGCAGAACACATTTAAGTGGCACTTAGTGTGTGCCAGTTTAATATGTTGGCAGTGCAGGCATACATGCGAACATCACCCATTCCAATATGTAGGTGTTTATCAAGCCTTAATTTCTTTCTTTGAATTCTGTGACTTGTAATTCCACTTTTGCCATTATACAACGAACACTACAAGTTCCAGAATGCAAAGAAAAATCAAGACAGAAAGATATGAAAGTGTGACATTTATATTGAATCCAAAAATATAACATGTGGTGCGTTAAAAAATGTTTCCTTTTCGGAGATTTTCACTGAAAGTTAAAAAATGCATATGTGCATTTGTAGCAGTAATGTTCATAACTTTTGTTCTAAAACAAAGAAAAAGCAGATGCAATACATTTGTAGAACATTTGTAAGTAGTACTTGGTATGTGGAAGTTTAATATATTGGCAGTACATGCATACTTGCTAACAGAACCCATTTCAATCTGTAGGTGCTAATCCGGTCCTGGTTTTGTCTGTCCAATCTGGGACTTACAGTCCAAGTTTTATAATAAGAAAAGTGGAATTACAACTCCCAGAACGCAAACAAAAAAAGCTAGGACTACATAAGCACCTACACATTAGAATGCATCATGTTGCCAAGTATGCATGCACTGCCAACATATTAAACGTACACACACCAAGTGCTACAAATCTTTACCATCTGCTTTTATTTTATTTTACAAAAACATTGCACACAGAGCTCCTATGAATGCACATATGCATTTCTTAACTTTCATAAAAATACTCCTAAAAAGAAAAATGTTTAAACTGTCAGCATTTCCATTTTTTATTTCCATTTTTCATTCAATATAAAAGTCAAATTTTCCAACAACACATTAAATCCCTTACATGTTATGGTCCCTCATACCTCATTAAAGGTACAAGCGTACTTGGTCTTCATGGCCATAATGCCCAGTATGGCCCGTGCTACAGGTCTGTAAAGCTATAATAGTGAATAACTTGGCTTTCATATTACCAATTCATATGATAAAATCCTCTTTTATGAAGCCAAGAATAACACGATTAGTTTGCTAGTCTATCTGAAAGGTTCAAACTCAGATATGGGGATTTTACCCCTCAAGCCTTTGGTAAAGCTATATGTTCAAAAGATAAACTGTCACGTCTGCATGATATTAAAATAACCTTTGCAGACTAATCAACATTTGAATATCTAGAAGGGGAAAATATGGACAGATTTTTTAAGTCTACACTTGCCAATTCCTATCTAAGGATTAAAGGATTACGTACAGAATTATGAATTACATAAATGTACTCAAATTGTACTGAGGGTTTTGAATCTTCATACTACAATTTTGATAGATAAACCTAACACTCTTTCATATCATATAAAGATTATCTTGGAGATAGAGAACAGTAACTTTCTAAACTAATATGTCAAAATCTGCCATGACTTCTTACCCCAAATTTAGATTGTGTTATTTAGATAGACATATGGGATTGGGATGGAATAGGAACTAAGGTCACTTGAATGAGAATGATCTCTTAACAGCAAATCCTGCATTTTATTATACTCCCTTTTATAAGCATCCTTCTATAAATAAATTATATGCTCATCATCAAATTAGGCTTGTGTGTACTTTAGATTCAACTTGTTTCCCACTTGGGAGATTTTGGGTGCTAGAAATGGTATACTGCAAAAGGATTGTCTATATTGGTATTGTAAAAAAAATCACTGATATAAACGATTTTTATCATCTTTGTATTGTATGTCCCAAGTTAAAATATCTCAGGGTATTCCATTTAAAATCTTTTGTGCATCATTGATCATATAGAAACTGAACAATTCTGGGCCTGTCTCCTTAATATTAGCCTTATGGCAACTTTGTACCACTCTGTTTGAATAGCACCATTTTCAATACAATTTAATTACAACAGTTTCAATGCGACTAGTTACTGTTTTTTAACTTCTCATACATATACAAAAAAGTCAACTTTTTTATAGATAATGAAGATTTCTATTTTGCAAAATACATTAAACTGTACAATGTTTGTGCAAGGTTTGATAGAAACCAAAGTAATTAAATAAATAAGTCCACTGCAGGAAGTGAAGATTGTGTGCCCCTCTCCACGTCCCACTTTTTGGACTTCCTTTTAGGAGGTATGATAAAGCAGGGCTTGGTATATGTACCGACCAAGGCAGCCTGTACCAACAGACTTAGAGGTGTGGGGAGGAAAAGATGCAGTGTGAAGGAGCAAGATGCATTTCTGAGGAACATCCCTGCAGAAAGAAAGCACTGAAACATGCTGGAACCAAATGGCACTCAGAGGTTTGGTCAGGCCTTCACTAACAGAAAACAGGGTGTCTTTTGACTCAAGTTCTGTGATGTGTGTGAATATAATGTCACAAGGGTACCTGGAAGAAGAGGCACATAAAGACAACTGGTATGGTTCAATCTTATTTTCAAATGGGTTAGTGATACAGCATGGCCCAAAATAAAAAATGAAGTATAAATGCTCAAAATCTCTGGGCTCTTCCATGGACTTTTTTCATAGCTTTCAGCTTCTCACTCAGTCACTCGAAACAGGGGGTCTGTAAAGAGGAGCTGATCAGTGGCAGATAGAGCTGTAGCGGAGGATCGACTAGCCTCCCTAGAGCTGTAGTTCTAGAACCTATCTCTTCCTACCTGTGTCTTAGTCTCTGGCTTTTCCCAGCCACTTTGGTCCTCCAATACACCCTCTGTCTGATGTGGTTTCCTCCTCCCTCCTTTATCACCTGCCTCAGGCCAAACAGGCTTGCTTGAACCTTCCTATGCAGGCTATCTGACAGGATTCCTTTCTGCCACTCTTTCTGATATCTTGCAATCTCCTTCACCCTCCCCGCCATCTGATGTTATTTGTTCACCTCTTGACCTTCTCACACCAGCTCAGTCTGCTCCTCTCATTTCCAACCTCGTCTCTAAACCCTCTTCACCAATGTTTTCAGTTTACGAGCCTCTATCCCCCACCTAGCCTCTTGGACATCTCCATAAACCTCCTGTTCTTCACTAATATCCTGTTCCTTCTTAGCAAACACTCAACTGATGTTTATACTCGTCTAGAATCTCCAAGGATGTCCTTTAAACTCCTGATCTTTTCCACCAACCACCTCTTGTCAGGGGCAGAGTCCAGAGTGGACAGGGGGCTTGGCCACCACTCCTGGCTCTTCCCCAGTGCACTCCCAGGCCTCCTCCAGGCCTGGCACTCTGAGCTACTAATAAAAAAACCCTGTGAGTGGAGCACTGACACGTGCAGTGCAGTGTGCCACTCACAGGGGCTTTTCTTATTAAATGTCAATATAGATAGGACAATGTCATGCATCCAGGGGGATGGCGATTATGGGGCCGTTGGAGACACCAACTCCATTGAATTCCCCATTACGTTTTCTGAACGCACGTATCAGGGCGGTCTAGTTCTTTTGCAGCATGGCTGCCGCCGGGAGGTTCTTATTCCTTTCCTTCCCGGCGGCTGGCGCGTTGCAACGAACTAGGTTTCCTCTGCTTGTTGCTTTCTCTCCGTGCTTCCCGCGGCTGGCTCGTAGAGCGCGTTTGCTCTTTATTGAGCGCTCTCTTTGCTTACCTCTTGTTTTCCTTCGCGTTTCCAGCTGCAGTCAAGGGGAGTTTTTTGGCCTCTCTTTACTGGAGAATTCGCCCTTCTTTTGTGCCCTTACCGGTACCTTTTGTTACAACTATAGTGTATCGTATCGGTATACCTTTTGCCCTTCCTAGATGGATCACGTGCCTGTCCCTGCCGACAGTCTATCAGCTGGTGTGCCTATCTTTCTGATGAGCTTCCTTGGACCCTGTGCCTACCCAGTCTCTGATCAGCTCTTCAGTGGTTATTCTCATCTTGGGATTTTTTTTATGCCTGGAGGCTTAAACTAGGGACTTCCGGGACAACTAGGTTGTCCCGGAAGTGAGGAAACCGGCTTGCTGAGACCTTGCGGTCAGAGTGGCTTCCTTCCGAGGCAGACCATATCTTCATACAGAAAAGGAAATACCAGGCAGAAGAAGGAAGAAGATACCATCTCCAGAGCCCAGCTCTTCAGGTGAGGAGGAAGAGGGGGATTTTGAAACTAAGTCATAAGATCTGGAGGAAGACATTCCTGACAGACAACCTAGTGCCAGTAATCGTAACTTTAAATCACATGCATGAAGGCTGAAGCGTTTCATGCATATGATTTAAAGTGACCATTAATGCCATGGATAGGTTGAGGTTTTAAAAATAAAATACCCCATGAGTGGGGCACCACTGTGCAACACTTACAGGGTTGCCATGGCAACCACGTTAGCATTGCTGCATGCGGCACTGGTGCACCCGGGGGATTAAAGTATTTCTGGGGCGCGCCTACATTTGTCCAGTGTGCTGCTGCTGCCTGCCCAAGAAGGTAAGAGTGTGTGTGTGTGTTTTGTGCTTTGGTGTATACACAGTGCTGGTCAATGGGCCGGCTCTCGGCGGATCTGAGATCCCGCACCAGATGTGTAGCCGGATCTCGGGATCCGGCCAGAGTCAACCGCCCACGCCCATGAACCGAGCTGGAAAACATTTTTTAAAAAAGCACCCGCAAAGGCAGCCTTGTCTTTTACCACGGCTTTGGCACTGGTGTGTAATGCACAATGCTTGCTACATGTACAACTGATTCCTTTCAGTTGTACATGTAGCAAGCATTGTGCATTACGCACCAGTGCCAAAGCCGGCTGCCGTCGCGGGCGCTTTATTCCAGCATTGCAGGATGTCCACTATGAGCCCCGCCCCCTCTAGACCACGCCCCCTCGAGCACCGCCCCTTACCCAAACTCACCCCCACCCCGATCCTTGTGTTGTGGGATCCCACACCACATTTTTTCCATTTCCACCACTGTATATACATGTTGGTATGTATGCATGCATGTACGTACGTACATACAAAGGGATTTACAGACATGAACCATACATCTTGCATGGTTGGTCACTGTAAATCGCTTGCAGAGACTGCTGGCATAAATAGGCTTTAGCAGCAGCTTCATGAAGGTGTTTTAAAGTGGTGCTTACTTGCATAGATGGAACAACCTACCTATGCCAGGAATGGTCACTTTAAATCATATGCATGAAAGTTAAAGCGCCTCATGCATATGATTTAAAGTGATTTACCCTGACTATTACTGGCAAAGATAGGTTGTGGCTCAAGTGTCATGGGAACGGTATTAAGTGCTTCAATGTAGCGTACTGTTGGTTACATGGCATTTACTGGATTTTGTAATGCGTTACTGTCGTGATGTCATTTATGGAATGGGTGAGGGAAATTCTCTCTCTGGAAGTTCTATAGGGGAATGAGAGTTGAAAGAGAGGAAAGACGTGACAATCGGGCTTTTTCCATGTACGAGTCATTGCAGAACAAAGATGAATAAAGAAACAGAACCACTTACCTGGGTCCGCCTCATGATACTGGCAATGAGGTGTTCGACCTGCAAGCCTGCATCCCTGTCTTTGGAGTGCAGCGCCATTGAGATGAGAAGCAGGTTGCTGTAGGCTCCCAGTGCTGATCATAGCATAGAACAGTGCCTGGGAGTGGCAAGGGGACAAGAGGTACCGTCTTACCCCAAATGAGGTCCGAAACAAACAAAAAAAGAAAAAAGCAGTGAACATGCACGATTGTCGCGAGCAAGACGGACCCGCAGTATATGAACCCTCACGCTACCCCAGAGGAAGAGTCACGGGTGTGCGCAACCACCCATAAGCATCCCAATGAACACGCTGAGTGTTGGAGATCGGCTGCAGCTACAAATCAGTTTGGAAAAAAATTGTAGGACATTAGCCGCAAAGTACGCAAAGGTATATATATATATATATATATATATATATATATATATTACACAGCCGCGGTAGTGGCTGTGTAGTTATGGTTAAGTTGCTGTTTCCATAGGAAGAGCACTTTTTGGATGGCTTACAACTCCTCTCCCCTTGGACGAATTCTCACCAAAATTTTCAAAAAAAGTACATGGCTCTCCAAATTATTTTGCAAAGTCTGGTGATGTTTGGTCCAGTGGGGGAAAAGTTATAGGGGGGGGTCCCAAAACGTCTTTTTTTCCCATAAACTGAATGGGGGAAAAACTTTGTGCACGCCTACAGCCCAAGCCGCTGGACGGATTTTCACCGCGGCAGGGGCAGGAGCTTGGTCCCGAAAGCGTGCTTTTGTACTTTTGGTAACAATCCGTCCAGTAGTTTCCTTTAAAACGACCAAAAAGTATGTCTCCAAAAATTAGTGATATCTATGTCCGCTCCGCGGTCACACTTCCCTGTTCGCTCCGCGGACAAGAAATCGACTGGCTAATCCGTAGCGTCATGTCTGTGGACATGTGGCGCCTTCACTGATTGGTTGTAGAACAGCGTGAAGTGCGTCAGACTCTTTCGCTGCACCCGCCATCTTTCATTTGTGTTTTGCTGTACGCGGACATCGCCACTAACACATATAAAACAAGACACCATTGCACTTGTTACACTTATGGAACACTGTTTCGGAAGGTGAGCGTTAATGTGGCTGGGATGGGATGTGGCAGCAGGAAGTCAAAAAGTGGTGTTTTGTTGTCACCAAAGGCATACGGTAAAGTGGAAGTTAGTGCTCAATGTACGGCAAAGACTTACTGCGTCTGTGTTACAATGCATTAACAATAACATTGCAGTCAGACTGACATCCTACATTCTGAAATCTGAGGCAGCAACCTGCACTGTTTGCTGGAAATATCGGTTCAGCAAGTGTATGGGAGTAGCGGTTCTCATGAATGAATTCTGATATGTTGTTGCAAAGTGAGAATGTATTTGCATTCTGAGTGAAGGTCACTTGCATTGCTATTTTGGTTACTAACTCAGTATGGCTTCACATCCAACTGAAACCATAAGGTCAACTGTTTTATGACCTTGAGCTACAGGGAAAATTCAGTAAGAATGCAGGGAGTGAAAGTTTGCAAAAGATACCATTTGATAAGATTATGTTTCAAAACTGTTTGTAAGGCACATGAAATATCAGTTCACGAAGATTCTTTGGTGCAAATACATTGCTGTCTGACTTTACCGAAAACAATGGAGGCGGTACATATCATGTAAGTTTAATTTTCTCGACTGTACACCGGACTGAGTTTTAATTTTTTATTACCAAACCAATAATTTTGACAATATTACTGAAGGATTACCTTTCTGTGCAGTTGTCATTTTTTTTCACTTACCGAGAGTGCAGATTCTCTGCGTTTGCAGGCTATGAGTAGACTCAGCCTTGTTCAACGCTAATATTTCTCCTTTAAAATGTCACGTTTGGCCACATAGGTTTCTGTATCTCTTTGCACGTTCTTTTGGTCTTATTTTGAATTCACAACATGGCATTTTTTATTGCTTGCACATTCTTTTGGTCTTATTTTGAAATCACGAGATGGCATTTTTTTATTGTTTGAACATTAATTTTGGCTTGGTACTGGAAGTAATATCTTTCTGTGTAGTTGTCATTTTTTGTAAACTTATGGAGAGTGCAAATTGTCTGAGTTTGCAGGCTGTCACTAGATTTACCCATGTTCAACGCTAATATTTACCTAAACTTTTATGTATGGCAACTTCGATTTGTGTATTAGTTTCTACGTTCTTTTTGTCTTTTAGAAAATGTTTGGTAAAGGTTGGGTATTGATACATAGCTTCTTTAACCTTTCCCGAACAGCTACATCCTTCCATACTGTGCTGGTCTTGGATTCCAAATGCTGAATGACGGCTTCTTTGGACACCAAATGCAACTGCTCGTGACCGGCTGCTTGTCCATCACAATTTTGGGGATGATCGCGCCGGCCCCCTTTGTCCATACGCTGAAGTGGCTATTAGGAGTAACATAACATCTTTCATGGTGGTGTAGGCCAAAGGTCATGGCGAAGTCTTGGAAATCACTGTGCGAACAAAACGGTTGCTTTATTGAAAACGCATACTTTGCATATGGGAAAAGAACAACGTGTGCCTCACCATTAACATTTACGATGACGACCGAACAAACAAAGTTACTATTTCAATGAAAATGGCAATAGTCCGATGGTCTTGCACAGTTTATTGTGAAATAAAAGTACTTTACAAATTCAAAAATATTACTGTTTTCTTTTAAAAAACAGTTTATTACTTCAAAATGTGACATGCTACGTTGTACGTTGCTGCGTGTTCATTTTCAGGTGCTGCGTCATGGCACTTAGGTGCTTATGGGTGCATTTGGTAAAGCTGGAGAGGAACGTCATCGAGAAATGTATTGCATATCACTAGGGTTGGTTATGTGAGGGTCAGGGGCAGCCCATATGCTTTAGTGACGTCAGGGCAATTTATGTTAGCCAGATGCTGCAATGGCCAACATTAGCACAGGATGAACATGCTGTGCTGTCAGATTTCGAATGTTTGCAAAAGAGGAAAAATAAGGTAAGGTACACTGAAAATGTTTGTGATACATCGTTTGTAAAAAAATACATGGTCGCATCCTTGGTATAATAATATCTTCTGACCTTTCCACCTGTGAAACTTATGCAATTATGTGTGGGAAGGTGAGTGCTAATGCTGATGGTTGGAATACTTCTGACGTGATTGCGATTGAGGTCACAAAGTGTGTTGGGACTTTGTGCACACGTAATATGACAAATCATTTGCATACTCTTTTGACAGTTTGGAAAAGAAAAACTTGCTGCATTTACAGAAAATGTGTGTAAGGCTGATTGCCAACGCCCGAGAAGCCTGTTGTTGGAGATGTGGCAGTGTTTTGGTATTTGACAAGTGTCGTAATGTAGATAAAAAACAACGGTACACCTTCAGTGAGTGAGGGGTAGGCTGTAGCTATGGGCAGTGGGCAAAATGTCGGGGTTATGGTATAAGGTCATGATGCGCATAATGTGGGTACTGGCCATTACTGGAAGGGACAAAACATAGGATTAAAGTCGCCATGTCCACCGGGGACTGGCTTTGTGGTAAAGGTCTTGCACATAACGATACATTTGAAAGGGAAGAAAAATGTGCTCATGGCAATATGGTTGCATGGTTTCATTTTTGCTTTTTGCAAGCTGCAATGGAAAGCGAAGACAGGCTTTGTATGCAACACCCCCCTTCCCTTTCTATGGTGGCCATCTTGGAATAGGATTTTATTTCTTTAACCGAGGACGCCAGAGGCGTCCTGGTTGAAGAGAAAAAATCATCTTTTTTAGTACCACAGGTAACTACTGTAAAATCTAGATTGCTAATGGCATTCATCCCCCATTTTTGGGGTGGAAGGGGGGTTAATGATCCAGAGACCTTGTTATGCATTCTCGCGTCGATTGGGCTCATAACTTGCCCTGTGGAGTTGTGCACAGGAATTGTTGCAGTTGCAAGTTCCTACAGCAATATAAAATGTACTTCCACACTGTCCACGAGGCACACATCTTATTGTGAAGTGTGTATGGGTTTTCCAACACGTCACCATGCTGTGCGCCAGCATATGATCATGTGGCATTCTTCGGAAGGTGTGCAGTGAAGTCAAATGTTCTTTTACAGTATGGTTACGTGTCACTACTACAAACCTATTAAATTCAGTAAAAACATTTTCTTAAAGGCAAGTTATGGTTCAGTTGTGCTATTAAAAACCTATGAAATTCAGTAAAAAAAAACTTTAAGGGGACGTTATGGTTGTAGGTAAAATCGAAAAACCCCTGATATTCGCCAGTTATGGTAAGCTAAGCAACCATAACCCGTGCCACCACCCTGCACTCCTAAGACTAACACCCAGGACATCAAAGATGACACCACTAATGACATCACATGTGCATTTACTTTTCATGCAGACCCTCCACAAGGAATTGTCAGTATAATATTGGCAGAAAAGTATCAGAGATCATTGAAGAAATATCATATGCCAAATAGTTCATTACGCAATGTATTGCTAAACAATTCCATTGCATTACTGAGTTCTCTCAGTACATGAATGACTTCAATAAGAAACGTAGGCATTGTCACCAGCATGCGCTATAGAGGTGCAATATTCGAAATCTTCCCATGTTGTACACAATTGATAAATGATTACATTACATAATTTTGCATTCTGTGAAACATAAGTATCTACGAATGCTCCCCTTACTGCATAATGGTACTATTACACACAAAACATAAAGCCACCACAATACATACACATAGAAGTGTATACAGGGAACGTAAAGTAATTTTAAAAAACTGCAATATTACCACAAAGTGTTCTTAACCGAACTAATTAACTTCATGCCCAGAAAACATTCTTGTGTTTCACGATTCCTTCTTCTCCTATGTACATGTAGCCTATGATGTCCCTGTACCCTAAGGAAAGTATTGTAAGAACATATGAGAAGGGTAAGGACTACAAATATAGCACTTTTTACTTTAATTCCTGACTGAGAGTGAAGAAAGGCACCTGCCTTACATATGTCAGTGAACAAAAAGAGAGGGAGCTAGACATGTGATGTCATCAATGACATTTGTGATGTCATCTTTGATGTCCTGGGTGTTAGTCTTAGGAGTGCATGGTGGTGGCGCGAGTTATGGTTGCTTAGCTTACCATAACTGAATTTCAGGGGTTTTTCGATTTTACCTACAAACATAACATCCCCTTAAAGTTTTTTTTTACTGAATTTCATAGGTTTTTAGTAGTGCAACTTAACCATAACGTCCCTTTAACAACGTTTTTTTTACTGATATAAATAAAAAAGGGGCGCCAACTCAAAAAAAAGTGGTCAGCACTGGCACAGTAAAAAAATTTAAAAATATAAAAAGGTACACAATTTTAAAAGGAGGAAAATTAATTTTAAACCCCTTCCAGGTCCCATATTATTTGTGCAATGTGCTGGCCTATCCACAATACTGTTGGCGCAGTGAAAGAAAGGCTTTCTCCACTATATGCACAATTATATTATTATTATTATTATGCACGCCTCATGTGGAAATGGTTATAGCAAGGACAGGAAAGTGTCCTTCCGGATACTCTTCCTAGGACACGAAGAACAAAAGATTTATGAGACATTACTGAATATTCCTGACAACGATCCAGTGGAGGAAAGCATGATGGACCTGAAATTAGCAATAAAAATTGACTTTAATCCAAAATCAAGCACAATTTTCTAAAGATATAATTTGGCAACGCGTGCACAGTAGAATGGAGAAATGGTAGAGGACTGCGTCACAGCACTACGCCATTTGGCCTGCCGTGTACGATCAGAAATCAGTTCATGGTCCACTGCTCCAGCAATAAGATAAGAGAGGAACTTTGGCTAAAAGATGACCCCACATTGGACGAAGTCATTCAGATAACCAAACGAGTAGAACACTCAGCATGTGTGGTGAAGATGACTAAGGAAAGTACTAAAGCACCCACTCAGCAATTATGACAGAGGGCCTCAGGCTAATAGAGGTACTTGGCGAAGAGAAAACAAAACAGACGGGCAAGATGGAAAGGATGGGCGGAAGTAAAAAAAGATTGTTTTCGTTTCAGGAGTTCGGAGCACTTCTCTAGTTCCAACATATGCCAGGGAAGGAAGATAGCATGCAATAAATTCAAGAGATGGGGGCATTTTGCTAACTATTGTGACAATTTTCAACTAAGTCACAGACCAATGAAGTCTGTCTGAAGCACTAAAGATGATGCAGGAGAGGGGATAGATGAAGAAGACGAGGGAAATCAAGAACACTACATTGTCAATGTAGCTAGTGTGTTATGTGTTTACATTTTAATATGGATGTAGCTGCTTTGGGTGTATTTACAGCTATGCATAACATGGTGTTTACATTTAGTCCAGTTTTGTCAGCACACTCATTCTGAGTTTGTAATGGATTGATTATCCTGTCTCCAGGGGAAACTGTTCACATTGTAGGTTTTGTGCATGGCTTGAGAAGAGATCTGCTGCTATGCAAGTGACTGTTAGTGGAGCTGTTGGAGCAGGAAGGCCTCTCATTTTATATGAAATAAATACTTCAAAATCTCACCTTGTGTCAGGTGTAGTTGAAGGCTGAACACAGTGTCAATGATCTTGATGAATGTAAGAATACTATGGCAGAAATGATGAATGGGAAATGTGTGAGGATGATGGCTGACTCGGGTGCCAAGGTAACACTAATTTCCGCGGTGCAGGAAAATTGACATAAATGGAATGCACAGAGTATGTATTTAGAGAAGAAATTGGGAGAGTTAAAAGTTTGGTTCATCAGATCAAAATGAAGAAGGGGAGCAAACCGGTTGTGGCAAGACTTAAACGGTATCATTACATTTAAGAGATAAGGTTTTGGCAGAATTGGAAAGGCTGTGTGCGCATGGGATAATCGAGAAAGTGGGTGCGGTTGAGTGGGGGAGGATTGGAAAGTCAATGGCGATATTTGGTTGTATGTACCATCAGGTAACGCTGTTAGGGAGAATTCTCTGTAAGGCTAATTTCCCAAACCTAGTGAGTCCCCCAGCAGCTTTGCAGGATTTTTGGGGTTTATTTTTTCTCCTGCTAAGAGTGAGACTCTTTTTCTCGCACTCTTAGGCATGATTTGAGAATGTCCTTGGACTTTGTAATGTGTTTTATGGGCTATGGGGTCTTTTACTCCATAGGCCTTCATGTGTTTTTGGTAAGTGTGTTACACAGAACCCTCAGTGCAGTAACACAGGGGTGTCATAGTGACCCCCAAACATAGACTCCATACCCTGGGACTGACTACTGTCTCCCAGGGCATGTAAAGTCACCATTGACTTTACTAGTCTTAAATTGTGAACAGAACCAGTACAAACCATCATATTGTGGAAGCACTGGTAGGGGTAATTCGATTGCCCCTGGGCCTGTTTTTTGAGGGGGCACTGTGCAGTTCCCCTCGTCGAGTTTCTGGCTGGTGGCAGTGGTTACCACGTGAAATATTCCACCGGAATATTTCCTATGGGATTTTCCCATTCATTTTAAACGCACCACTTTTCTGGTGCAATGTTAAAGATACCGCAGGGTTATTTATTTAATATTTATTCCCTGGTTGGGTCTTTTTGCCAGGACTCGGTTTTAAAATGGCGTTTGTGCTCGCCTCTGTAACTCCAACCCGAGTCGAGCCCTTTGTTCCACTTTTGGCAGGCTTCCTCACAGAAGCCTCCAAAAGTGGTGCCACTCTGTCTGGGTCTACAGGATGTGTGGGAGGGGGGAATAGGCACCCTGGACTGAGTTGCCTCGGCAACTCAAGTCGCACTCTTGTGAGATTGGCCCAGTGGTGAGCTGCCCGGCTCACCACTTAGCATGTTTGAGTGACAGCTAGGACTGATGAATGGGGGTTTTCTGCATAAAAGCAGGGCTTTGGGGACTGGAACTTCAGAAGTCGCCACAGAACCTAAAGAATCCGAAGAGGGAGAAGCTGAGCCGACCTGCAACGACGACACCACCGGTGGAGCCCTGCTGAACCGACTCACCACTTCCCGAGGACAGAGAAGATCTTCATCCTGGAGAGTCTTCTTCCTTTGAACTGGTGGGGTTAACCAGTTTGCCCTCTTTTCGCCTTCCTGGATCGTCTTGTGGTCGAATCGCCCGTGCCAAGCACCCCGGCGGCCGGATAGCCACGCTTCATCACTACCGCGAATAAAAGGGTAGTACCTTTTAACCGGGAAACTCCACGGCTGGTTTCTTCCTTGGCAGTGCAACGATCTCCAGCTTTCCTCCACGTCGAGATATTCTCTTCCCCTGGACGAAGCACCGACTTGCACCCGCTGCCAGGAACAACTGCCCCCGCTGGAGCTTTCTCACCATTTCAGGTACTGTGTCCCGCCTGGTCTCCCTTGCAACAGACTGTTCAAGGTGTTCCATAAATCCTTGACTCTCTATCCTGGGGTGACCTGGGACCTGTTAACTAACTTTTCCGAACTGATCCAACTCCTTTTGAACTATCTGCAAAGACTTTTAAAGTGTACTTCAACTGTGTGATCTTGGGCAGATTCCGCCTTGCTCTCTCCAAGAGTGGGCCTGGCCTATGAACTTTTTTGCTCTACAGTAGACTCTGCCTTTCTTGACTTGCTGTGGTTCTTTTAAAAATGTTGGTATTGTGTGCTTTCCTAATTCTGCCTTTTCCCCCCTTTTTAAATAATTATTGGAGTGCCATCTTGGTTAAGCGCTCACCCCTGTATTGATAATAAGTGGTGTTCTTTTCCTAAGACTTGTCGAATAATTAATCAGGGAGGTGTATATATTTCTAGTGACTGTGTTTGAACTTGCTTGACATATTAGTGCCAGTGTATTTTTACAAGTGTGTTTTTAAATAAATAATTATATACTTTTATACCCAAGCTCTAGTCAGTGTTTGCTTGTGCTACTGTATTTTTGTACCTAATGTGTATACTCTATATACTGCCTAACTCCTCTTGAGAGAAGTCTGACTGCTCAGCCACAGCTACCAGGTAAATCTGGGTGGTACAGACTGCTACCAATTGGGTTTCCTGCCAACACCTGTAGTCTTAAACTTTTTGCAGTGGTCCCTAAGGGAACTGTATAGGTTTCTGCCTAACAAATGCGACATGAGGAGTCAACCGTAGTGACTATCTTACTCCTAGTCCATAGTCACCTTTTCTCATTACTTTTGGGACATTCCGTCCAGTGGGACGGGACCGGAGCACTTTTGTAAAAAAGCATCAAATTGAAAAATGTGACCTTTAAGCAATAATAGAGGATACTTATTAGAGGGGACCGTGGGCGGGCGTATGGAGGAAAGGGGACTATGGACTAGGAGTAAGATAGTCGCTATGGTGAGTAACTTTGTTATACTCCTACATCCCATCCCCTTTCCTCCATACTTTTGGGAGATTACCAAGCACTCCTCACAGGAAATACGGGTGGATGGAACCTCCTTACTGAAAAAGGTTTTTAAGAACAGCCTAGCCGAATTGAGCATCAGCTCTGGAGCCCAGGTCTAAGCAGTAATGCTTACCAAAGCTGGTGGGAAAGCCCACGTAGCTGCTTTGGCAACGGTTCGATGTGCTTACAGAGCGACCAATAGATATGAGGCAATGAGGGAGAAGCATAAGTTTTCATGTTGACCCACAAGCTGCAAAGAGGACCACCTCTAGCATGCCCCATTGCTGGAAAAAGTTGGAGATGATATTGCTGTTCATCTCACACTCGTAACCGATGCCGACTGGCGACTGAATTAATCGGCAGTCACATTGAGGTGACCCGGGATGTGTGGAGCCTGGAGCCGAACAATATACTGGATGGCCCAGCCCAAATTTGTATGACAAGATCCGCAAGGAGAGGAGAGTCTGTGTCACCCTGCTTGTTGATGTAAAACCTTGCTTTAAAGCAGGTATTCAAAATGGCCGCTGTGGCCCGCAGAGGTTGGGCTGCCATTATCACACACCCGGGGCGAACTGCGTCACAGGAGCAAGCAAAGCAATAGTCTTCCCAGGGGAGTCAAGGGTCTTGCGTGCCATCCTAGCCTTCAAACAAGGAACCTCGGCAGAGCCGGTACTGGCAGATCTAGGGTGTTTACTCAATACGTCAGGGGCTTCCCCAGAATTAACCTCTAGTGGAGGATCCTCGGCAGAGCCTGTACTGGAAGGTCTGTGGTATGTGACCGCCGTCTTTCGCCCCCTCAACAGAACTGGTATCACCAACGCCGCACACGCGGAAAGGCTTAGGGATATACCTTACAGCCAGGACCCTCAATGAGGGACTCTCAATTCTGTTTGTGACCGATTTAGCCCCAAGCAGGTGAACCTCAGGTTTAACCCTGGTCTTATAGTCACCTCGAGAGGGGCATTGAGCCAAGACTCGGTGCAGCTATCTCCAGATGGAGAAGCCTCAGGGTGAACCCTGGTATCAAAAGCCACAGCAGAACTGGGGTCAGCCTTAGCCCCAAATGGGGAACCCTGGAAGAAGATCTGGTATTGGGAGACCGCGCCGGGTCCCTCAGCGGAGTTTCCGGTGCGTCTCCCTGAGCCGAGACCAAAAAGAGTACCTGAAAGTGAAGAGTTCTGCTCCCACTGAGAAACACAGATATTTCATATGCGGGCTCCCGAGAACCGCAGATATTTCATATGCTGGCTCCAATCAGAATATGTATTTACGCATCCTGGAAGAGCACCACATTGGGCCAATCGCCCTCCCGAAGAGAGGACTTTATTTGGCAGGGCGTGATCAACTAGAATTTCTCTCTGAAAGAGCGAAGATAGTGTGCAGGCCAGCCTGGTTGAGCACTGTGAAAGGACAGCACTACTAGCCCCTCCCTTGCTCCATGAGGGGGAACAGGTTCCACCACTCTGAGGTATAGAAGTTTCTGTATCTCTACTCCGAGGGAGGGCATCCCGATCTGTCGGAAGAGAGGTTTGAAGGGTGGGGTAAGATGAAAGGGCAAATGAAAACCCACCCAAATGATGGACAAACCCCACCAGTCTTCAGTGATGGTTTGCCACGTCTCCAGATGAGACGAGTTTGGCCCCCCCACCGAAGTATAGTGTGACCGACAAAAAATATCATTTGGTGATTTGTCAGCAGGGAGATTACCTGTCCCTGTAAAGGAGGTTGATGGCCGAGAGAAAACGAACCACCTTGCCGCTGCCGCTTAAGGCGGGGCGACCAACAGGAGTTTCAGATCGGCTCGCACGGTGACCCTGAAACCCTCTGATCCCAGAGAAGGACCGAGTCTGGGACCCTAACCTCTGTGTACAAGGGGCCTTAGCTGAAGTTGTCGCCAGGACCGACAAACAGGTCTTTGTTGTCCACATAGCGTGGACAATCTGCTCAGCCCCAAAAGGAACGCTCCCAGCACCAGTAGTCATGAAAGTTGGTGCAAGGGAGGCATCCAAAATGGCTGCCGTTGACCAAGGAGGTCGGGCCATCATTTAGTCAACACCTGAAGAGAACTGCATCATAGGAGAAAATGAGGCAACTGTCCCCTCAGGGGAGTCGGGGGACTTAAGAAACACTTAGCGTTGAAACAAGGATCCTTGGCCGAGCCGGTGCTGGCAGATCCAGGATGTTTAGTGGACATCCTAGGAGCTGACGAAGAACTAGCTTCCAATGGAGGAACCTCGGCAGAGCCGGTACTGGAAGGCCTGTTGCTAATCACCTTCTTTGCCCCCTCGACAGAATCGGTACCACCACAACCGAGGAACGGTTGAGGAATGTACCCTACCGACAGGACCCTTAGAGGATCCCTCGACTCCGTCGGTACTGTATTTAGAGAACCTTGGGTTTTAAGCCGGGACATATAGCACCCTCAAGAGGGGCCTCGAGCCGTGGCTCGGTGTGACAAACACCAGAAACTGAGACCTCAGGGCGTACCCCGGTATCCAGAGCCAAAGACAAACTGAGCTGAACCTTAGCACCCAAATCATGAACTTCAGAACCATGTCTGGATTTGGCGGGTCCTCTGAGGGAGCCTCAGAGAACATTCTGGTGCACTCATTAAACCCTTGAGGCACCTCAAGGGAATCCCTGGTAACAGAGCAACACAAGCCCCTCCCGGTTATGGAACGCTCTCACCGGGCAGGACTGCACATCACCATCCTCATTCGCTTAAGGCTCATCCCAACGAGGTGGGAACAGAAGACTGGTCCTACACGCCTACTGCCTCAGGTTTTAAAAGAAAAGATGCTTGAAATACGTCCTCATAGGGTCAGAGTGCATTAGCATCTGAAACTTCCCAAAAAACGAATCCTCAACCGAGGGCTTAGGTGTCGAAGAGGAAGAAACCACTCGTAAGGGACCTACCCCCGAACACAAGGGGGACGGTTGCCAGGAGGGTCCACCACTGGCCGTGTCCACATAGATCAGTGGAGCAAAAGCAGGAGGGAGCGAGACAGTATGAGGCAGCGGAGCCCACGCACGCCGGTCAAAGAAGGGCGGAACCGGTTACTATTGCCAAAAGCAATGCTCCCAGCACCAGATGTTGCGAACATAGGTGTAAGGGAGGTATCCAAAATGGCCGCCGTAGGCCACGCAGGTTGGGCCGCCATTTTGTCGCCACCTGAAGAGAACTGCATTGCATGCGTACCTGAGGCAATTGCCTCCTCAGGAGACTAAGGGGACTTTAATAACACTTTAGCCTTACAAGGATCCTCGGCAGAGCCAGTACTGGGTGGTCTCGGATGTTTAGTCGGCATCTCCGAACCAGTCTGAAAATTTGCCTCCAACGGAGCAACCTCGGACAAGATGGTACCAGAGGGAATGCGGTCTGTGACCCCCCTCTTTGCCCCCTCGACAGAACCGGTACTACCACAACCTTGAGCGTGGGACGGTTGAGGACAATACCTCACCGACAAGACTTTCAGAGAAGGCCTCTCAGATCTGTCGATATAGACTTTAGCCTCCACAAGAGGAACCTCAGGTTTCAACCTGGTATGTAAAGCTCCCTTAAAAGGGGCCTCGAGTCGGGACTCGGTACAGACTTTAGCCTCCACAAGAGGAACCTCAGGTTCAACCTGGTTACAGCGGGGAAAGCTCCAGAAACAGAGACCTCAGGGCGAACCCTGGTATCCCAGCAAACAGCCGAACTGGGCTTAACTTTAGCACCGTGATGGTGAAACTCGGAACAATGTCCGGTACTGGCAGGTCCGTCAGAACCCTCGGAGGAATCTCCGGTACGCATGTTGTGCCCTTGGGGCACCTCAGGGGAAACCCTGGTGACAGCTTAAAGTACTCCTTTATGGGGTCAGAGTGCATAAGTCTCTGAAACATCCTGAAAAAGGCACCCTCTGACGAAGAGGTTGCCAGGAAGCGAGACCGTATGTGGTAGGGGCATCTGAGCAGGCCAGTCATAAGAAGGGCGAAACAGGTTCACACTGACCCATGGAAATGGTTGTTCACTAAAAAGAAGGTTCCTAGCACCCGCTGTCGATAGCGTGGGTTTATAGGAAGAATCCAAAATGGCCACAGTAGACCAGGCGGGAAGGCCCGCCATTTTGTTAACATCTGAGGAGAACTGTGTCACATGTGTGGATGAGGCAGGCATCTCCACAGACTGGTCAGGGGACTTGATCGAAACTTTAGCCTTGACACAAGGATCCTCGGCAGAGTCGGTACTATGGGGCCTGGGATGTTTACCGGACATCCTGTCGTGACCCTTTGAGTTAGCCTCCAAGAGAGGAACCTCGGCCAAGCCGGTAACAGAGGAGAAACGGTCGGTGACCTCTCCCTGTGCCCCCTCAACAGAAACGGTAACACTACGAACGCGGGAAAGTTGAGGAATCCACCTCACAGACAAGACCTTAACAGGTCTCTCAGTTTTGTTGGTACACACCTTAGCCTCGATAAGAGGAACCTCGGAACCGAGTCTGGTCTTTATAGCTCCCCTGAGAGGGGCCTCAAACCGTGGTTCGGTACAGAAAGCCTCAACGGAGACCTCAGGGCGCACCCCGGTGTCTGTGTGGGAAGCTCCAAACAAGGAGACCTCGGAGAGAACTCTGGTACCCAACGCCTCAGCACGACAAGGCTGGCTATTAGCACCTGTTCAGTGAACCTCGGATCGTGATCCGGTATCAGCAGGCCCCTCACGGGAACCCTCAGAGAAAAACCATGGTACGCCTATTAGGCCTGTGAGGCACCTCAGGGGAAACCATGGTAATAGAGCTCTTGAAGCCCCTCCCATACCTGGAAGACCCCAGGAAGGAGTCCCCCGGCCGGGGGGCCCTGAAAAGTAAGGAACTAACCGGACATCTCTCTTTCCGTCGATGAAGAGTTGAAAATGTGGTGGAGGAACTCTATGGAAGATCTCCTCCCACCGACGAAGACAACGCTTAAGTGCCCAGACCAAAAGGGGATCGCAGCAGAAACACAAGTCCCAACGGTGATCCGGTCCCAGACTATCCAAACAGAGGGAATGGGGATCCAACCTAGCGAAGCGAAGTTTGCAAGAGGAACAAGCGACAAATCCCAAACGATCCGGCACAGATGGAGGATTACGCAACCGCAGAACCAGAGCAGGAGAGAAGTACAACGGGAAAGAAAAAGGTCTTCCCGGTGATGCAAGTGCGTCCAGCCCCGAATGTGCGGAGAAAAGGACTGAAGGGCGATGTGCGGGGTAGAGCTAAGGAGGGCGGTGTTAAGAGCGCGTGCAATGCCCCGCGTAAAAAGAGAAGGAGGACACATTTTTCAATTTGATGCTTTTTTACATAAGTGCTCCGGTCCTGTCCAACTGGACGGAATGTCCCAAAAGTATTGAGGAAAGGGGACGGGACGTAGGAGTATTACGAATTGTGTGTGGAGTACAGATTTTGTATTGAGGAATGATCAAAGTTCCTTGAGTCGCTCTTGGGCAAAAAGCTCTATCTCCTTTTATTATTATTATTGTATTTATTGAACGCAGACCTAGATTTGAGAAGCAATAGAGTGCTTTACAGTGTTATACAAGAATACAGATACATAACAGAGCGCTTTACAGAGGTGTACAGATGCACAACAGAGCGCTTTTCAGAGGTACAACAGAACAGATATACAGCAGGGGGTGAGATACAGTGGGGCACAGAGAAGGGGTAAAGCTGTACCGGGTGGCGGGGAGGAGAGGGGCGGGCAGTATCTAGTGAGTCAGGTGGTGTGAGGAGCAATGTGATGGCCTAGGTGTTGAGGCAGAGAGATTCCTTGGAAGAGGTAGGTCTTGAGTTATTTTCTGAATTGTAGGATCGTGGGGGCGAGTCTGATGCAGATGGGAAGGAGGTTCCATAAATCTTCGGGCATAGGCAGAGAAGGCTTGCTTTGTGGTCCTTTCCTTTTTGCAGAGGCAGATTTCAAGTCTGCACGTGTCCTGGCTTCTGGTGGTGCGCTGTCCACCAGAGATGCTGGGTTTTTCCACAAGGTAGCAGGGTGACTTGAGGGCGACTGCCTTATAGATGATGCAACAATACTTGAAGGTGATTTGTGCATGCAGAGGGAGCCAGTGAAGGTCGATGAGGGCCGGGGTCATGTGGTCATATCTGCGTAGACCCTTGATGAGGCGTGCAGCCGCATGTGGGACACTTCTCATGGGCACAAGGGAGGATGACGGGAGTCCTTCGAGGAGTCCTTCTGATCTCTTTTCCTTTCTTACCTCCATTCTGACTATGACGCAACTCTTCTTCTGGCCAAACAACTCTTAAACCAATCTTTTGTATTCTCTTTCTGCCATCCTCGCCTCTTATTGCAGAACCTCAATCATATTCTTTTTCCCGCTACCCCTGTTACCTCCTTCTCTGCATCTCATCTTGCCTCTTACTTTTCTTCTAAAGTTACTCTTCTTTGCTCATCTATTGATGTCTCTTCTTCGTCCCCCCTTCTTGTCTCTTCACCAGTCCCCCTCCATCCTCTCCATTGTCCTCCTTTCAAGCTCTCTCTGCCTTTGATAGCTTCTGCTTTCTTTTCAAAGATCACCCTCTTGTTTTCTCTCTCTCTCTCTCTCTCCTTCCTCTCTTATTCCTAAGGTTTACCCTTGACTTTCCCTGTATCTGGCATTGCCCTTTAACCTCTCTCTTCAGTCTTCTACATTTCCTTCTTCATTTAAACACGCTTCTATCCTTCCTATCCTCAAAACATCTTCTCTGGATCATTTCCTCCCTTCTAGCTATTGCCCAGTATCTCTCTTACCTTTCCTTTCTATACTTCTCAAACATATTATCTATTCTCAAGTCTCTCCTCACGTTAACTCTTCTTCTCTTCTTCATATCAATTCGTGTTTCGCCCTCTACACTCTACTAAAATGGCTGTTCTCACTATCTGTGACTCTTTTCTATCTGCTTGCCATTCTAGGCAATCATCTCTCCTGGTCTTACTTGTTCTGTCTGCCGCTTTTGACACTGTGTATCACTCTCTCCTTCACTCTCTTTATGGTCTAGATTTTGGTGGCTCTGTTCTTAATCGGTTTAATTCTTATCTTACCAATCATACTTACTCTGTGTCCTGTACTGGTCTTATTTCTTCTATTTTCCTTCTTCAGTATGTGGTATCTCAAGGTTCGGTCTTGGGTCCCCTGCTCTATTCTCTTTACATGATTCCTCTAGTCTCTCATTTCTTCTTTTGGTCTCTCCCATCATCTCTATGCGGCTGGTACAGAGCTCTTTCTCTCCTTATCCTCTTTTATTCCCTCTATACAATCAACTTTTACTTCTTGCCTTATTACAATTCAGTCTTGGATGTTGGCACACATCCTTTATCTAAATCCCTCCAAGACTGAAGTTCCTTCCCTGCTAAGACTGTGTCTTCTCCTCTGACCCTCCACCCCCTATCTCTTTTCTGCCTTACTCTCTCTCCATTTCTCTCTATGCCCGGAATCTTGGAGTTATTATTGATGTGTCCCTTTCTTTCTCTCCTCTTATTTCTGCTCTTTCCCGCTCCTGTCGGTTTTAGCTTTTTAATATCCGTAAGGCACAACCCGTTTCCTTCCTTTGCTGCTACCAAAATCATTGGTTGTTTTCATATTCCTGCTGCCCCCTGACTGTTTTTCTGTTGTTCTCTTCTTCTAGGTCTTCCTGTCGTCCATCTCTCTCCTCTTTGTTCAATCTATAACTAAGCTGTATTCCTTCTTTTCCTCTGGCGATTCAAGTTCCCCTGCTATTGCCTCTCTACATTGGCTCCCCTTAGAGTCACGTCTCATACGTTTCCTCTTGTATTCTTTTTTACATCCCAGCAGGTCTACTTCACTCTCAAACTCTTCTTACAGTTGTTCGCCCTCCTTGTGCTAATTCCTGTTTCCACTCTTTATCCTGCTTTATCCCTCTTGGCCCCTAAACACTGGAACGTGCTTGCCTTTCCTATTCGATCACTGTCTTCCTTTTCCTGTCTTCCGTTCACACCTTAAAACCCATCTGCTTACGGGTTAATTTGTGTTTTTCAATTTGTTTTGCACGATATGTATCGTTTTATATTTGTACAGCACTTAATAATCCAATTGAAAAAACTCAAATCGAACAAACCGCTTAAGCTATATTTGAGAGCAGGGGGCTAGATATGGTTTCCTGATGCATTGCTGGTTGGGTCTCACGTATGCAATGCCATAGCTTTATGGTGGATGTACTGCCGGGAAACAAGAACCTATTTGTGGACCATTTGGCGAGGCTACCAGTTAAAAATAGTGAAGAAAGTGAAAGTCAATAGAGCACGTTACTTACACAGGATAGCACCATTAATCGTGAGGAGTGGATAGATGGGATGCTTGGAGATGAGAGCATTAGGAAAGTTATGATTCACATGGTGGGAGAATGTCGGCCAAAAAAGCATCTGGAGGGTAATTTCAGAAGCTATTGGGAAGTCAAGGATGACTTGAGTGTGGAAGGGGGAGTGCTGCTCTGGAGTGGGAAAGCTGTGGTCCCGCTGGGTTTGACACAAAACTTAACAGAAGCTGCTCACAAGGGCCACACAGGGGTGACACGGACAAAGGCTTTATTGAGTGAAGAATATTGGTGGCCCAATTTTGACAAAGGAGTGGAGGAGTTGCAGAAAAGAGTTGTGGAGTGTAATGAGTCAGGAAAGGGTCTGCGTTTGTTTGCGAGGTGCCATGTCAAGGTGAAATCGCCCAATGTTGTGTGGGAAGACTTGGTGGTGGATGTGCTAGGCCCCATGTGCTTAGGTACAGTTTGTGAGTAAATAAATGGAAGGCCATTTGGCAAGGCCTGAAGTTAAGCATAAGAAGGTGTCGCTGTATCTTCCATAGACAAATGGATGCTTGGAAAGGATAAATAGATGCATAGTGGCGGATATGAGGGTGTGGTAAAGTAAAGAGAGCGGCAGTGGAGAGTAATGGGAGTAATGGGAGTAGCCCTGTTCGTGTTGATGAGGGGACATAAAGGAAATACTTTGGTATGTCTACTTGGAACAAATCAGGTAAAGTTGACATAGAAGTGGAAGGTGTGCGAGTGAGGGACAAGGTGGAAAGGAACGAGTGAGGACAGTGTTGGAGAGTGGGAAGAAATTGACAAAGTCCTCCTTTGTCAATTTCTACTTACTCTCCAACACTAAACTCCTCGTTTTACGGTGGGTGAGTGGGTAGGTGTGAGGAAATCAATGATAAGGACGAAGGGGGAGTTTCTGTGCAGTGCACCTATGCAGGTCCAGGGGGTCATGAGAGGGGCTGTTGGTGTGCAAGGAGTGGAATTTTGGTAAAGTAGTTACAGTTTCCCCAGAGAGAGTGTGAAGGAGGGGAGGTGTGTTGTGATGTAATGTATGGAATTGGACAGGAATGTTCTCTTTCTGGAAATTCTAGAGGGGAATGGCAGATGAAGGAGAGAAAGGATGTGACAAGGTGGGGTCTTTTTCCATGTACTGGTAGTTGCAGAACCAAAGCTGAATAAAGCAACTGAACTACTTACCTGGGTTCGCCTCATAATAGTTATCCATAAGAATCAACTGTAAATTGTATGGCTTTTTACCTACTTTGTCAAAACTGTGCTGCAAATTTCAGAAAATATGAAAAAAGGTCTCCTGGGGGGCCCCCCCCCCTCAATTCTTTTGGACCCTCTTACTATGCTAATTTGAGGAAGCATTTAGGACCCTCCACTGAAAACATTCACCACCCTGTGAAGGCTCCCCCTGGAATCGTTTAGAATCTTGGTGCTACTTCAGGAGCTATACGCCCCCCCTGGCACCAAAAGCGGACTCTGCCACTGCCTCTTGATGTTTTTAAACCACCTTCCTCCCCACCACCAACCTCCTGACATTTTTCAACCTCTCTCCCACTGTCACCAACCGGAATATGGTATTTTGCCCGGGTTCTATTGAACATGGGCAAAAGGACCACATACAGAAGCCTGCAGGCCCACAGAGGTTAAGCTTAACCACGGTGCATATAAGTGTGCACAGGGGCAGAAAGGAACTTCTTCGGCAGCCCGGAAAATGGAGAGCAGGTAAGTATGTGTATATGTGTGTTTTTGGGGGGGTGTTTAGGCAAAGAACGGAGGGGGCAGGTGAGCAAGAGGGGGAATCAGGGGGAGAAAACCTAAGGTATACAGTAAATCCCGCCAGCACAGGATAAGGTAGGCGTGTGCATCTCCAAGTGGGTTAAGGGGTAAACCCCCCAAAATCGGCATTTCCCACCCATTGCAGGAGGCTCATATTCGGCCTAAAAAGCCGCTATTTTTTGGATTCGGCCATCAATGGTCAGTTTTCAGACATAAAACCCACCAGTCTCCTCCTTACTTCCTCCAATTACCTTTACCCCCTTACCCCATGATCTACAAACACTGTACCAAACTCCTCCATATACTCATGGTGCTTGCTAATCTGCTCCAAAAACTTTTCTCCTATTCTGTCTCACCTCTCCGGCCTCCTTCCTCCCAACAGGAATGAGCTTGTGGGATTTTCTAGCCCCTTGTGGGATTTTCTAACCCCTCGTTCCCTCCCCCTAGGGTCGACACCTGGCATGTGAATCTATGAAAGATACCAATTTAGGAGAACTGGAGTACCAGATAAGTAACCAACTCCTTCTTCAGCATTGGATCCTTCATACATTCACATTCTTTCAATAATTTGCAAAGCAGTACACACATTTAAGCCAACAGCTATACATTGTTTTGGTATCAGGTAATATTATCCCCACCAATAATATTGCCATATATATCGTGCAACTGCTGTCCTTCACCCGATGTGTCTTGGAAGCCAGTTCTGAGTGCCTGCCATCCTGCAGAGGTATCTTAATGGATCCAGAAGAAGAGTAACCGGACACCTTGAGCCCAAGAAGTCCGCCAGCATCATCCTGTGTCGGGAGGCTGTCGGTGACCAGAAGAAAGCCATATTGCTGTGTATCGCGCATAAGAGGGGGCTACCCCGGCATAGTGCTGTTCGATGTCCGGAGGGTGCCAAGTTCCAACTAGCCAATGAAATCTTTAAGTGGCATTACAGACACGGAATCTGTCCACTTATCCACGGCTGATGAAGTCCAGTTTAGCCGCCTGCAGAGAAAAACCTGCCAGTGGGTTTCCCGCCATTCCAAACTGAAGACTGTGTCCTGAGGGTCCAAACTTGGTGGTGGCCCGCAGTGAAGTCCAGTGCTGAAGTCCAACTCACTGGAAGCCATCCTGTTGTCCATGCAGTGGCTGTAGCAACAAAAGAACCAAACGGCAGCCAACCGTGAAATACCGAAACTCAACATTTACTTCTGTCACTGCAGCCGTCAACACCAAAGGTCATCGACGAAAAGCAAAGGACTCATCCTCCCCTCACAAGCCTTGTCGAGGTCCGCAATGAGTTTCAGCTTTGGGGACATCCACAGCTGGTGTAGCAACCCAACCAAGGAAACTACAGCAACAGACCTTCAATGCTGCGTTTCTGACACTGCTTGGGTCCCCTCTCCTGCTCAACAGCAACAACCCTGTGGCTTCTTAAAGAGGGGGTCCATCCTCGTGGGGCATTGTCGAGTAAAGCTGAAGGCTCCACCACTTCACCTCCCAAGGTACCAAAGATACTGTGACAAAGAAGATGGGCTTCCTCCCTCAGGGTCCATCCAAGGGTCCCTGATACATCTTGGGTCCAGCTCTCCTGCTGCTTCCCAGGTACTTTGGGGTGGTGGTACCTGTGAAGAGAAAAACAGACAATTAATGAACATATAAGGACGAGGCATTAATATAAAAACAAAGTATAACTTACCTTTTTTTATTGCAGGTTGCCCAGGTGGGGGTCAGGGAGATCTTCAAATAGAATTGCATTTTATCCGGAAAGGTATTCTGCCAATGTTCTAGAGTAATCTGCCTGCATTTCTACAACTGTGGTCTTAAAGTTAAACAGTGTTTGGTAATTTCGGTGCATTTTATTCCAATTACCAGATTGTGCAGTATTACTGAAACTAAGAATAACTGTGGTACCACATATTATTATATATATTGTGTTAACTGTTGAAGTAGTGTTTCTGGAGTACAGAGTGAGTCTTATTTATTTGTAAATAACCACCTAAATCTTATGTTAGTTAATATTAGAACTTGGATAGTGCCTAAACATAGTGTGTAGACATTCCTTTGTGGGTGCTTGGGATTCACTGTACATAAGAACCAACCTGCATCACCTCCCTTGTGTCTCCATTGGTTGCTTATCGACTACTACTATATGTAAGAGCCTTGGGTGGGATGCCTCTACCTCAACCATATAGAGGGTAGTACCACAGACACCCCCTCCAGTCATTACAGGACTATGTGTGGCTTCCCACATGTTTGGAATATGTGGGCTAATTGCTGGTTTTATAGCTCCGATTTGTGACATTGCCTTGCTGTCCCGCTGAGCTTGTCTGCTGTTGATTTTTGTGTCCCCGGGAAGTGGATGGCTTGCAGGCCTTTTCTATGTCAGATGCATCAGTGGCATATGCACTGTGCTTCCAGAGAAAGGATAAGTGATCGATTTCTCTATTGATTCCTTATGTAGTACATGGTTGTTGATTTGTCCACGAGAACTCTGACAACTTTCCCTTTGAGAAGCAGGAGAAATGAATGGGGAGCCCACCTGACTAATCTGAGCTCCAGGACATTGGTATGGAGATGTTGCTTGTTCTCTGAGAAATGTCCCATTGCTGTGAATAGCCCGAGAGGGCCCCCCACCCCTCCATCCGGTTGGGGATGAGTCTGTGATGACTTTTCTAAGTGTGGAGGCTCTCGAAGCAGCAATCCGTTTGTGAGGTTTGCTGGCTTGACCCAGCATTGGAGTTGTTTTAGAAGATTGTTTTCATTTGAAATGTTGTCCACTCGCTGTCTGTGTAGCTGCGACAATCTGGTGTTGAGAAACGCCTGTAATGTCTTATAGAAAGCCTGTATTCCGGGATTAACAGAATGCTGGATGATAGGGCACCAAGCAACAACTGCCGGAGTCGCGTGTAGTCTGTGCATCATGGAGAGAATGGATTGTACTCCTCCTTTTGATGGTCTTATTAGGGAACTCATTGTGGAAAATAGTGCTCTTATGAATACTCATTTGTGCAACCATTTGCAATTAACAGAGAAGCCCAGTGAGGTTTTAAACTGACTGCGTAGTCAGCTTTGCAGTTGTTCCCCGTACTAACCAATCATCTCAATATGTGTAGACGTGGTATCCTTTGGATCTGAGGTGGGCTGCCACAAGAGTCAGGCATTTTATGAATAGACTGGGCACCAACCTGAGTCAGAATGGTTGGACCTTGAATTGGTGGTGCTTTTTCTTTACTATAAACCAGAGGTATTTCCTGTGTGTTTTGTAGATTAGTATATGTAAATATGCACCCTGTAGCTCTACAGACACTACAATCTCCTTGCTTTGAAGAGAGGTGACAATATCTTGCAGAGTAATCATTTTTAACTTTTACTTACTGATAAATGTGTTCAATTTGCTCAAGTTCAGGATGGGTCTCCATGTTTCCATCTGTTTTTTTTTCCCTAGAAACATTTAATACACTCTCCTGCCCTGTTCCTTTTCTTTTTGAGGGGGCGGAGGTTTTGATGGCACATTGTTTAGCATGACTGCAACCTCCTCCTGGAGCACAAGTTGATTCCTTTTAGTTCGGGCAGTGGTATTTTTGGAGGTATTTTTTTGAAGTCCAGAATGTGGCCCTTCTTTACAATTACAAGTTCCCATGTCTCTGATGTTACTTTGGACCACTGTATGTAGACTGCTGTTTTATGAACCCCCCAACCCCACTCGGCTGCTCTGCGCGAGAGGGGCCCCGTTCCGGGTGTCAGGCCTGTTGTTTTCTGGGTCTGGATTTTGATGCGTGGAACCTGTGCGCCTTACGATGACACAGTAATCTTTCCCTTTCTGGTATCACTGATAATCCCTCTGATAACCTTGGGATGGTAGGTTTGATGATGGTATTATCGAATACCTTTGGTTCCGGAAGAGGAAATCCCTGCTGAGCCCGAAAGAGCTGATCATTTTTCCTGTGCTGCAATGGGCCTGACTGGGAGATGTCTGCATCTGACTTTATCGCCATTAATGCTTCATCCATTTTCCTTTCATAACAGCTCCTCTTCCTCAAAGGAAATATCGAATATCTTTGCTTGCACTTTTGTGTAGAAATAAAAGTTACTCGTGTAGTGACTAGAGTACCCAAAGTCCTTAGCCCCCTTACCTCCATTCTTGTGGTGCGTCCGCCAACATGGTGATGGTACCAGAACCTTTGGCAGAGCAAAATTGAGCTTCCCCTTTAAATTCAGTCTATCGTGCGGGGGTGCGGCCCCTGTCGTGGGAACGTCCACCCGAGACAGAGGAGAATAGGACCCATAGGCACACCCTAGTAGCAGGAGTGGTAAATTTGAGAAGATGGGGTAGGTTTCAAGTATGTTAGGAAACTAAGTGAAAAGAGGTAAGAGGTGCAGAGGAGAGAAAGGCAACCTTGACACCTAGGTTGCACTAATAATAGGACTGATGAAGAGTGTCTGTTTCACTCGAAACGCGTTGGGCCTACCACAGCTGCACTATCAAGAATAAATAATGAAGATTGTTTCTTGTGACCTTAAACGATTGAATGTTGTCCTTTTTTAAGAATTTGTATTTTTTTCATACCAACACGTCCTTTATTAAGACTTTATTTCATAGAGTTACTTTACTACTTTTTCTATAAATGTTGGTCTGGTCATCCAGATACTAGATAGTGTGCAGGGGACGTAAGTTCCTATGTTGGGAACTTATTTTTGTCCAACGTCCACCCGAGACCCCACCATCCGGCGCCTTGCCTCTGTCCCCTTTTCAACACCTCAGACACTTTAATACCCGGCTATACTGAATACTTTAGCCCCTGGCATTCAAGCAGGGGAAGGTGGGTGGGACGTATGGAGGAAAGGCGACTAAGCAGTGCGTAACTTTTATTACTCATGCGTCCCGTCCCCTTTCCTCCATCCTTGTGGGTGATTCCACCGAACAAGATCATAGGGTTGGTCTGTGACAACCTGCCTCATGTCTAGGATGAAGCAAAAAGGTTCTTCAGAACCGTCTGACCAAACTCTGCATCTTGCGTGGAGCTGGAATCCAGGGAATAGTGCTTACAGAACGCTGACGGAGTGGTCATGGAAGCCGCCCTGCAGATGACATCCCAGGAAGCATGCCTCTGACCGCATGGGCATGAATCCTCCCAGGAATTGATTTGCCCGTGGCTGTATACACCTCCAAAATGGCCTGGACCACCCAACGGTGATAGAAGCTTTTAGGAAGCCTGGGTGCTGGGAGACGTGCCCCCAAACATGATGAACAATGCCTCAGACTTCCTGAAGGATTTTGTCAGAGAGAGGTAGAACTTGAGGACTCTTTTGAGGTCCAAGGATTGCAAAGTGCTTTTGGCATCTGACTGCGGGTTCAGGAAGAACACTGGCAGCAGATCTCCTGATTCAAATGGAATGGAGTGACCACGTTGGGCAAAAAGCTTGGATGGACCTTGTCGTTATGAAACATGGTGAAGGGCTTGCATGATGCTGACCCTGTGCGCCAAAGTGAGCGCCACCAGCAATACGGTCTTCAGTGTCACCAGGTTTTATAGATTGGGTACTCCCTATTTTTTGTTATCGGGGGGTCAGATCTGTACTATTGGGAAACTATTTTAGCACAATCAAGAACAACAGACCGACTACCCCTCTCTTTTGTCCCTTTAGTGAAACACTGCCAGTAAATTGTAATTATCTGTTTATGTGTTAAACAGATCAATCAGCACATTGTAGAGATACACCATTACTCAGTATCCAAAAAACATGTATATTTATATAATTTTGATAAAAAACTGTTAAAAACCATGTAGTCACTTATATCAAAAACCATAAATCAAAAAAAGGAGACGCACTGTCCACTAAAAAAATAGTGGGTTATCACATCATAACAGACATTTTTGCTTTTTTGTAAGCTTATTTTTTAACATACAACAATCATTTTCAAACAGTTATTTTGAACCCTTGGGATAGAATTGTAAGAAATTGGGGTTGTGGACCAATAGATCATACAGGCTAGCACTTATTTATGTATACATAAAGTGCATGGGAGTTTTTTGTAATTAATGTTTCATGTTATTTTGTCTTCCCTTAGCTTTCTGATCTAGTCAATAGTTACAGTCAACAATACAATTCATTTTTCGTATCCTGTAACTCAGAGTTGCAGATATAGATAGAGAAAAACAGGTAGATAGGTGTTTTCCTTTCAAGTCGACATATGTTTCGGCCACTCAAACACATACTGTACAATCTCGTGTGCTGTCGGTCTATTGAGTGTTAAGGCCATCTTCAGGACTAAATGATTATTCAAGAATTCAATTCCTCCCCACATGGGTGCGTCTGCAACATCAATCTACAACTAAAAGTGAAAGTGATTTGTTTACTTAAAGTGACATAATTAAAAATCTTTGAGGCAATGTCTGAGGTATCAGTCAGAACTTCCACCACGATTACTGACCTGGAATTCACAATGCTAATTTAGGAACATTGAGAGAATTCAAAACTGGACCATGCAGCAATCTCAGTCTCGATTTCAGGTGCACCAAACTACCTGTAAAACACAAAAGGCCAAACTGTCTGATGGTACAACTAATTGCGTATAATAGAGAGGTATTTTGAAAACAATTTACCTTTGTTGTTGATTTTATGGAGAAAATAATTTTTCTCTCTAACCCACCGTCGCTAGGGGTTTCTGCAAAACAGTTCCAGAGATATCAGATGGTTCTGAATTAAGTTGAGATGCTTTTCTGACTTCGACTGGTAAGAAACGCAATATCCTAAAGAGAAAAAACACAATTGTTTTTCTTCTCCGATTTGCCATTCTCAATGGTGCTCCTAATCGCCATTGTCTTAGTTGCAAAAATGCTTGGAAATCTTAATTACGCCCTCATTGTTAGTGAGAGGACCTGTACTTGCCATCAATTATTTTACCGCTATGTTCTATCATCAAATATAATGCTTCTAGAGCGAAGTTTCCTTTCGTTGTGCCTCATGCAGTACATTTTGCAACGAGCATCAATAACCTGGCAGATTCTTTTAACCCTTTAATTGCCATGGGTTCCGCCCCCCCAGTGCCAAGGACTTTTTTGGTGATTTCGGTATGTCGCCATTCAGTGCCTTGTAACTTTTGGCCCCTTTTTTTCCCACATGTAGGCGGTCCTAACGCCACCCAGGAATCCTAGGTTGCTAGAAAATATGCAAAAAGGGTGAAAATGTTGGGTTTTTTAAAAAAAATGCCAATAAAATGATGTACAAAGAAGCCTGTGGTTCTTTCCTTGTAAGAGCTAGGAACAAATGGTTTGCTGTGCTGAATTCCCCAATTTCCTGGCTTTCAGGAACAGGTTGAGTCGAAAAGAAAAACATTTATTTTGATGTGGTTATCAACCGTTTTGAGAGAGGTAGGCGATTTTGGCCATTTTTGCCAATTGGACATGTGTGGACGGAATGGAAGAAAAGGGTAGGAAAGCCAAATTGGAGGACAGAAAGGCATACATTTCTGAAAAGTAGACACAATTTCAAGTTTAGGAAGGGGTGATTTGCGCAGGTCAGGCAACAACTAGGTAGGGGAAAATTCCATAGTTTGGGGAAAAAGCGGGAAAATTACTGAGAAAAAGGTATGTGGTGGCCATGGTTGGCTTGGTACGGCAATGGCTTCTATGAATTTTGAGAAAAACAATGCTGTGCTGCATTCCCCCAACTCTTGCAGTTAGGAAATCACATTTTTTGTAGTGTTTCACAAAACAAGCAATACCACAAGCCAAACACTGAGCCATGGAACACAGGAGTTTTATGCTTACGGCCTGAATAGATGTACTTAGCATGTGTAAATCAGGAAAACCAATGTGGTGAGGAACGGCAAGCATACATTTTTTGAAAGAGCACAGGCAGACCTTTTCAAGGGTAGGTGACTTGTGCAGGTTACAAAAGTGTATGGTGCCTAAAGGAGCGACTAAATGTAGGGCACATTTGGGAAATGAAAGGGTTGTATGACAAAGGGCACCAGCAAATGAGTCGAAACGTTATGAAAACCACACAAACACAACAAATGTCCCGATGTAAATGGTACCTCACACGTGTGGGTGCGTGCACCTACCTGGGCGCCAAGGGGAAAGCCTAAAACACGGCTAACCCCAAGTCTTTTCCCACAGCTGAATTTCACGATTTTTTCAGAAGGGCACACCATACAGATATGGGCCTAGGGCGTCCAAGCCACCAAGGAAAACAGGGAACCCCATGCATTTCCGAAAAGAGGACACCCGTGGGAATCCGCAGAGGTCTGACTTGCGCAAATCATCGCAGAATTTATTACCCAGAAAGCCCGGCAAAGTCAGAAATGTGGCAACAAAACCCCAATTTCCGTACATTTCACTCGGCTCACCCACCAAAACACGCTGCCAACAACACATGGCCTAACTTCCTACGTTCTCACAAGTGTCCCGACGAAAACGGTACCTCATGTGTGGGTGCACCTACCAGGGCGCCAAGGGGAAAGCCTAAAACACGGCTAACCCCAAGTCTTTTCCGACAGCTGAATTTCACGATTTTTTCAGAAGGGCACACCATACAGATATGGGCCTAGGGCGTCCAAGCCACCAAGGAAAACAGGGAACCCCATGCATTTCCGAAAAGAGGACCCCGTGCGAATCCTCAGAGGTCTGATTTGCGCAAATCGGCCCAGAATTTATTACCCAGAAACTCCGGCAAAGTCCGAAATGTGGTGAAAACCCCCCCAATTTCCATGCATTTCACTCGGCTCACCCACCGAAACACGCCGTCAACAGCACATGGCCTACCTTCCCGCATTCCCACACGTGTCCCGATGAAAACGGTACCTCACATGTGTGGGTGCACCAAGCTGGGCGCAAAGGGGAAAGCCTAAAACACGGCTAACCCCAAGTCTATTGCGACAGCTGAAATTACGGATTTTTTCAGAAGCGCACACCATACAGATATGGGCCTAGGTTGTCCAAGCCACCAAGGAAAACGGGGAACCCCATGCATTTTTGAAAAGAAGACACCCGTGGGAATCCAAAGATGTCTGACTTGCGCAAATCTCCCCAGAATGTATTACCCACAAGCCCCGCCAAAGACCCACATGGGAGAAGGGTGCCCAAGGCCAGGGATATTACCGCCGACTTTGCTGGAGCTCTGGGTGGCCTGCGTTACAGTTTCTCCCCACCAGGGAGTCCCAGCAGTGTGCCAATACCTCCCCGAAGGGAAAAGCTGTAATGCATCCCAGCTGCAACTCCAGGACGGTTGGCGGTGATGTCCCCGGCATTGGACATCCATGTACCATGTGAGTGTACCGTCCCCTAAGCACATCGGCAGCTCCAGGGATCCCCAGCAGGATCCCCATTACTCCCCAGAGGTGACACCTGTAACGTAGCACAGCCAGAGCTGCAGCCTGGGCTTGCAGATGGACAACCCACATCGGAGGCATCTGCTCCCAAGGAAACACCAATGTTCTGCTGGCATGGGGGGCAATTTGTGGCAAGCCCCTGCAATTGTGTCCCAGCCCACCAAAAGTATCTGCCCAGACGGCCCATTCCCTCCAACACCACCAACAATCCAGCCCCAGTCTCACCCACCCCACTGACAATGAGCCCTAACCATAGGATAATAAAAAACAGTACTCACATAACGTTGCAGCTGCTCGCGGAGAAAAAGCTATAACAAAAACAAAAAACATGTGTCACCTACGGTCACACCAGCAAAAATAAATCTACACTCATACTTTCCAAGCATGCCCCCCCTTGCAAGCCATCCCTGGTGGTCTACTGAACCCCAAACCCCCCATGAAAACCCATTTGCCCCTTCGTACGGCAGATAGCTGCCCCCAGGGAGGGCTGCATGAGGTGCCCCCCACACTCCATTTGGGGCGGGGGGAGAAGCCCACCCCAAAACATTGGACAGGCCCCCCAATGGATGGGGAACTAGGGTTTGGGCACCCTGGGGGCAGATTGGCACACCAATGTGCCCATCTGCGCCAAGGGAAGTTTGGAAAACAAAGAAACAAATTCAAAATGGCAGGCTGCACTTTAGGGGGGGCTGGGGGGCACCCTAAATCGCCGGAAAAAGTTGAAATGTAATGGGGGGTGCACCTCTCCACCTCCACCCCAAATGGAGGGGCGGGGCATCTCATGTAGCCCTCCCTCTGGTCAGATAAGGGGGGGGACTGTCATTCTCTCCTCCCTGGGGTCAGGTGTCCCTTCCTAGGAGCAGATATCTGCCCCCAGGGAGGGCTGCATGACATGGCCCTCACTCCATTATGGGTGGGGCAGAGGGGGCCACCACCCCTTCCCCATTACGAAATTCCCCAGCGGTTTGGGGTGCCCCACAGCCCGCCCTAAAATGCTGTCTACCATTTTCACTTTTTTCCTTTGTTTACCCAACTCCCCTTGGCACAGATGGCCACAATAGTGTGCCATTCTGCCCCCATGGTGCCCAAAACCTACTGCCCCACCCATTGGGGGCCTGTCTGACATTCTGTGGTGGCAGTTCCCCCCCCCACCCCAAATGGGTGGGCGGGGCACCTCATGCAGGCCTCCCTTGGCCTCCTACGAACGGCTGCGTGAGGTACACCCCCCTCCATTTGGGGTGGGAGGGGGGAGAGGGCCACCAAAAAATAAATGTGGGACAGGCCCCCCAGTGGGTGGGGCAGTAAGGTTTGGGCACCCTGGGGGAAGACTGGCACACCAATGTGCCCATCTGCGCCAAGGCAAGTTTTGTAAACTAAGAAACACATTGAAAATGGCAGGCTGCACTTTAGGGGGGGCTGAGGGGCACCCTAAACCGCCAGAAAAGTTTGAAATGTAATGGGGGGGGGGCGACCCTCTCCCCCCACACCAAATGCAAGGGCATCTCCTTCAGCCCTCCATGGGGGCAGATAAGAGGGGGGTTCTCATGCAGCCCTCCCTGTGGTTACATGCCCCTTCCTAAGAGCAGATAACTGCCCCCAGGGAGGGCTGCATGACATGACCCCAAGTCCATTTTGGGGGGGCCACTACCCCTTTCCATAAAAAAATCCCTGGTGGCCCAGTGGGGGGGGGGGGCACTCCCCCCAACACCAGCCATGACATTTGTTTTTATTTTTATTTTCTTTGCCCCATTCCCTAGGGGCAGATGTGCTTCCATCGTTTGAGGGGCCTGCCCACACTTTTCGGGTGGCCCTCCCCCAATTGGATGGGGGGGCCACCTCAAGTACTCCTTCCTGGGGTGAGAAATCTGCCCCAGGGAGGGTGACAAGGGGTACCCCCCTTTCCACTTGGGGTGGGAGAGAGAGGGCCACCACCCTTTCATGTCCTAAAAAGAAATCAGTGGTGGCTAGTGGTCTCCAACCCCTTCCCCGCTTCCCATTGTTTTCTATTTTTTATTTTTTTCATATGCCCCCACCCCTGGGGGCAGATGGTCACCCATCTGCCCCAGGGGTCTCCATACATGTGGCCCCATGCTTTGGGGCCTCAGGGGAGAGGGGGCCGCTTACCTAGTAAGCAGCCCCCTCCCCCCGTATTCAAAAGGCATCCATGGTGTCTAGTGGCATTGCTAGCCACGGATCGAGCGCTCTGCGCTCGATCCGTGACCAGCAATGCTGTCACACAAGATGTCATTGGAAAGGGGATAATCTCCCCTTTCGAACGACACCTGCCTCGGTCTCCGGCTTGAAATACAGCCGGAGATCGAGGCAGAGGGAAAAGGGCACTCACCTTCTCTCTTCACCGCGCATTACGCACACTGACGTGAAATTGAATGTAATCCAGCCCCCTGGCAGTGAGGGGGGACTGTTAGGTAAGATTTCCACAGAGCTGGTAAATCTTCCTTTCCTGGCTCAACTCCAGAACTTTTAGCTTTTCTGGTGGGATATGTTTAATTAATACCTCAGTGAGTGGGAACCTTTTTCCACACTCACCTCATCTTTAACTCTTTTTATGGGTGTCATTTTCAAGACTCTCCGTAGTGTCTTTTTAAAGTTATCATGTCTAACAACTTATTGGCAATAAGTGCCTGTTGTTGCTGGGTTGCCCTAGGGGCTCCCCATTTAACTTTCTTGTGATAACCTTGAGTGAACTACAGTTCCCAAGGGTAGAAAGGATCTTTGGATCCCTTTTACATTTTATTCGGTGAAACCAGCACATCCCACCTTATGTGGAGTGCTGGGGAGATACAATGTATCCTCTTTCACATTAAAACTGTAACAATTCTGTTACAGTGACAAGCTTACCTTTAATGGCTGGTGGCAGTGATACCTTTTACTAATTTGGTGCACCTTTACTGTGGGCTGTGCTCACAGCTACAGTAAAGGCACCTAAGGGTGCTCATTTTACCAAAATGGCCAGTCTTCTTTTTCTGCCATTTTAGTATTTCTTGTTGTTTCTTGTTCCTTCCCCTGACATCCAGGGCAGGAAATTCCTGTGTTTGAGTTTTGTCTTTGGCGGGAGTCCCCTGGACACCCTGCCCAGGCTCCAGTCAGTCTGTAAGCACATGAAGTGGGGGAGGAGTCCAAAACTTCCCCCTCCTTTGTTTTAGGCCTTCCTTCAACTGGGCCAAATCCCAGTGGGGTGTTGGCTGTCCTGATTGGACAGCCAGACGCCCCTTTCTTGTAAAATGCGGGGAGAGAATGCAGAGGTTGTGTTGCAGTTCCTGATAAATACTGGAAACCTGGAAGCTGAAGTCATGTCGACCACTGGAACAGAAAACCGAAGAGGATGACGAAGGAAAAGCGGCGGGAATGATTTCCAGCGACCGGAGAGCCTGCTGTGTAACCGGAGCCTGCTGCAGCCCTTCCTTCCAATCGACCTGGGGTCTCCAAGAACAACGTCCCGAACCCAGAGCCTGGTGAGACCCACTAGACTCAAGAAGACCTGCATTTTGAGCCACCCCACGGGTTGCTGCGACCTTGCGTTCTTGCAATACCCCAATACCCTGGGACCTCCAGGCACTGTGCGGTGCACGGTTTTTCCAAATTCCGAGGGCATCCTGGTGTATCTCCAGAGTCACAAATCGAGTCCAAAAAGTCCCTTCAGAAGAGTGCTGGACCTTTTAAACGACGAGAATTCAACCACGATTTTCTGTCTTCTTCTGTGCTCCTTGAAAAGGCGCCAAACCCGTAGAACCACATTCAGCCGCGAGAGAAATCTTGCCTAGAGCCTTCTTCATCGATCCCTGCTGCAAAGTCCCTTCGGAGGTCTTGTGTTCAGTCTCCAGGACAAGAAATCCACTGACCGGGTATTTGGCTGAAGTCCCTGAAGTTCTCCTGCTGCAATCTCTTCTTCATTGCTGAGGTACTGTGTTGGCTTGGGTATATACTTACCTTAAGCCTGTTGGGATTTCTGTGTAGTCCTGGGGTTTTTTCTGTGATTGGGAGGTCCCTCGTCCAGTACACCCAGTCCCCACTGCTAGAATCCTGCTGGGGTGCCTTCTGTGAAGTCCCTGGACCCTCCTCTAACCCTAGAAGTAAAGTACTCACCTGTTTGCCCAGTTTTCCTAAGGAACTCTGAATTTTGCTACTAAAGAACTTATTCTAACACTGCCTGTTGGTCACTAGTCCTAGTGACCCCCCTTCTGCCACCGAGACCAATCATGCTCTAAGGGAAAGACTTTAAAGGGATTGGGACTTCTTCCTAGAAAAGAAATCAAGTGTTTTACTTACTTGTAAAGAGTTGGTGGGTAACTGTAATTCTAAGAGTGATCAGTTACCAAAGTTCTTACTGATCTTGAATGTGTGATGCACTATTCTTAAAAGTATGGTTAACATATTTTCTTCCTTAGCCACTGTTTTACCAGTCTAAAAGAAAGCAGATGTGAAAGTATTTTACCCTCCTGTGATTAGGTTGTGCCTCTTTACAAAAGTAATGTGTTGGTTTCACCAGATTATTCCTGTAGGGTAATTGTATGAGTGTCCTCCATCTGTTGGTATCACCAGGTTAGTCCTGTTAGGATAACTGTATGAGTGTCCCCCAACTGGGTCTTGCTTCCCCTGACTTGCTGCTAGCCTGTCCTTAATAAGTCTACATTAGGTTGTTGCCTACCTAGAATAACTATTCAGTAAAGTGTGACATTGGGTTTTACTTCCCCCTTCATTGCGAAGTTAAAGTAAGTGGGTTTTACTTACCTTGTGTTAGCTGTGTGCCATCCAAAACAAGTTACCAGAGTTATCGCTTACCTCAATCTGGGATTCCCTGATTTCCAAAGCATCTGTAATTGCATATTACATCCTTAGGTTTTACTCACCTGGTATAACTGTGTGTTATGACAAAAGTAGTTATAGGTTTTTACTGCACCTAGAATAAGTGTTTCACTATTCACCAAAAGTACATTGTCCAGTTGACTGTTTAGGTGATTTGTTCCAAGACTCATTGTACAACTGGAAGGGCCTACTGTCCTTGTACTTGTATTACCAAAAGTAATCTAAAAGTAACCATTGGTCTTTTACTCCCAAAGAATAGGCTTGACCTATACTAAATGTGTATAACAAGGTTTAGACTTCCCTAGAACTACTGCTAGGTGTTCCAAATAAGGTCTATACTAGGGTCTGTGTACTTTCAAGTATAGTGTTGTGTTTTATATTGTGATCTCATATAATGTGTTAGTACTTACTTAACCCCTAGATTTATCTGGGCCTACCTGTATTTATATAAATCCTTTATTTTTACAATACATAGTGTTTCAGTGTTTCTTTGGATCATTTGTATGACAATTTCATTTGTACTGTATCTACTGCCCTCTCTCCCTCCTAAGATAAGCCTGGCTGCTCTGCCTACGCTACCTCAAACTCAGGTGGTACAGCCTTATACTAAGAGTGGAGTCTTGTACTGCCTCAGTAGAATGGTTTTGCTAGGCCCTTAACTGGACTTCAGAAAAACTGTCCTAACAGGGACCTCCCCCTCACATAGCTCGGGGGTTGGAATACAGTTTTGAGCGACCCCTGCTTTGCAGGGACCGCTCAAAACAAGGTGCCAAAAAGGACGAGCTATCTCGTCCTTGGCACTTAAGGGGTTAAAGGAATAGTGCGCTCAAAAATATTATTGCCTTAAAAGATGGGCAATAATCCAAAACATACATTAAACATATTTTTAATGAAAGTTCCTATGTAAACTTTTGAGCAAACGCTTTGAGCAAACAAGGCTTAAAGCGTTTACATGGGAGCATCCATTTTGCCATTTCATGCAGCCTCATCAGCTCATGTTAAGCACTGCCCTGGTAGCACTAAACAAGCAGCAAACGCCCCCTACTGGGAGCTTTTGCTTACTGCAGCCAGAGCAGAGCTCAACATGAGCTGAGGAGGCTACCTTCACTTTCATTTTACGTTTGGTTGTGAAACCACGGAAACCATAAATACAAGAACGTTGTATTTCTGACTGCAGCGGCTTTTGCGTGGAGTCTCCTGGGCTCCCCCAACCTGGGGAGCCCAGGAGACTCCAAGTGAAAGCCGCCACAGTCAGAATAACAACGTTGTTGTATTTGTAAATACTGCAGCATTTACAAATACAACAACGTTGTATTTCTCACTGCGGCGGCTTTCGCTTGGAGTCTCCTGGGCTCCCTCAGGGTTGGGGGAGCCAAGGAGACTCCACACGAAAGCCGCCGTAGTGAGAAACACTGCAGCATTTCGAAACACAACCGTGTTGTATTTCTGCCTGCAGCAGCATTCACTTTGAGTCTCCTGGGCTCCCCCGGGGGAGCCGAGGAGACAAAGTGAAAGCCGCTGCATGCAGAAATACAACGCAGCTGTATTTAAAAACGCTGCAGTTTTCTTTCTAAGTTTCTCAGGCTCCTCCGACTCAGAGGATCGCGAAAAATTTAGGAAGAAAACCGCAGAGTTTTTAAATACAACAACGTTTTATTTATGTTTGCGGTAGCTTCAGCTTGGAGCACAAAGGACTCAAAGCTGAAGCCACCGCAAACATAAATTCAATGTTTCAAAAGCTGCATTTTTTTTTAAAGTTTTCGGGGCTCCTCCAGACCGGAAAACTTAGAGAGAAAACCGCAGCTTTTATATTAGCAGTGCTTATTTAAAAAAAGAAATGAGAACATACCTAGATGCAGCTTTCCTGCCTGCATTCTCTGGTCTCCGGCACCAATGAAGCAAAAGCCACCCAGTGGTAGCTTTTGTTTATTACAGCTAGCTGACTTTTGCTTCATTAGTGCCGAAAGGGCAGCACAGGAGGCATCCATTTCACAAAATGGATGCCTCCTAGTGCTTCAAATTGTTGAGTTTGAGCTTCATTTGCTCAAAACTTTACATAGGGACTTTGTTTAAAAATACTTTTTATATATATTTTTGATTATGGGCCATTTTTGGCACACTATTACTTTAAGGGCAAAATGCATCTGTTGTTCTTCAGTTGGTGGCGTCTCAAGTCGCCTTTGCGCGTAGCAGATTTCTAAATGTGCTCTGTCCTCAAAACTCACATGATCTCCATTCGCGTGCCACAGTTCATTTAAAAACTGGTGCCAAATCACGTGATCTCCGGTCACGTGTCATGGCTCATTTCAAACCCAATTGAACTCCGAAGAGAATCGCGCATTGATCTGTTTTTGATTATTGTATTCTCATGTTACGATCTTTGTTTAAAAATCTAATTTTTTAGGTGTCGAAAAACTGCGAAGTCTGGTCACGTGATGGCAGAAAAACACGTGACCCGCTGTTATTACAAAGCAACATTTTTAAATTCATGGATTCTTGGAACACACGAGGACATAAACATCTCTTACAACAGGACTGGCAGAAAGGACTAGACATAGTATGTCCCCAAGAAACATGGATGACCGAATATCCCATCTCAGACGCGTATGACATCTCTTTCAATCCTGCAATCAAAAAAGAGAAAGGGAGACTGATGGCTGGATTGATGACGCTAGTCATGAAGGGTCTGGGATACAAGATAATGGAATCCAAAAATGTAAACCCTTACATACAATTGACCCATATGATAAAACAGGACGAACAACAAACGATAACGGTATCCATATTTCTCATCAACATTTACTGGCAACACAAAACAATGAAACCAACGTGCTTTATTGATATAACGCAACTACTTGACGAAATCAATGAACAAACTGATTCGCCTAACATTGTATTGTGTGGCGATTTGAATATTGATTGCATAGAGAAAAATACATGCGACCACAAGGGCAATTTAACCACAGCTAATCAATGGTGCACAGAGATGGAGGCACGTAAGATGCCCATGCTAAATGGCCACACGCCCGGAGACATACCAGCTAAAATGACTTGGCGAAGAGACAAACAAGAATCCATCCTGGACTATTTTTTCGTCTCTGAGAGTCTGCATTGGCGAATCCAGACTCTGCAAGTTATCGAAAAAAAAGAAAGCGATCACAACTTGTTGGAAATGTGCCTGGCTGAATTAAGCACAGAACCGCAACATTATTGGAAACACCGTCATCACGGATTCCACAAGATTAAGATTGAAACTTGAAGATGACAAAGTTAATTCTATCACCTCGACCTACAATCATGAAAAAGATGTGCTCGAATATGGTCACATCCTTACTCAATTCAAATAAAAAAAACAAGGTCTTAAAAGAACAGGTTTGTTACCCAAACATACATTTGACTTCAAGATTCTGAAGCAAAAACGGAAAATGAGAACTCAAATCCGTTCTATTCAGAAACAAAATACTCCTGAAACACAAAGCAAAAAAAAAAAACAGATCTTGCAGACGTATAAAAATGGCTAAAGTCACACAAGTCAATTATGAAACAACGGGAGGCCGAAATAATGTTATCGAAACTCGCAAAAACGAATACACGAGAATTCTGGAGCATCATCAACCAGCATGGAACTTCGCAACAAGCCATCCAGGCAAATGCGGTAACAGAAAAAGACTGGATTGCTCACTACACCAGCTTATACAATAAAAAGGGAAATATAAAAGACCCAAAATTTCCAGCTGTGACATCCTGGGACCTCAAATTCGACCAAGTTGAGATCCTAACTATTATTAAAAACCTAAACGCCTCAAGAGCACCCGGACCCGATGGGTTGTGCAACTACACCTTGAAACAGAACCCAGATGAGTGGGCTAGATTCTGTCACGTACTATTCACCAAAATTGCTGTATCATGCTCCACCCCAAAGTCTTGGAAAAGTGCAATTGTAGTCCCTATTTTTACAAAGGAGACAGAACAAATCTGAAGGACTATCGTCCAATTGCACTGTTAGACGTATTGGGAAAAATCTATGCAACAACCTTATCACGCAAACTAAATGAATGGAGCCGTACAGCAAACCTCATGAACAAAAGACAGACGGGATTTGTGAAAGGAGTGGGATGTGGCTTGAATCTGCTGATCGTAAACATCCTAAAAATTGAAACTATACGGTCTGGCAGAAAAATCTATCTTGCGTTCATCGATTTTGCACATGCTTTTGACAGCATTGCTTGCGAGATCCTATGGACCAAATTATCATCCTGGAACTGTCCCATAAGCCTCCTATTAGCATTAAAAGAGCTCCATACTGAAACAAACATCAGGATCAGGCTGTACAGAGCTGGCAAACTATCTGACGCAATACTAACCCACTGCAGAGTGAAACAGGGATGTCCATTGGCCTCCATAATTTTCAATTTATTTCTATCTGATATCGATGTCACTCTCGACCAAGTCCACTCCTTCCCTCCAAAAATAAATGGTCAGCATATAAGTTGCCTACTTTATGCGGATCATCTAATTTTGTTGGATCTCACCCCTGTAGGCCTACAAAGGAAATTAAACGCTTTGGAAGAATACGTCCAAAACTGCCTTACCTCCAACATGACCAAAACTGAAATTCTAGTGTTGGAAGATCTCAGAGGGAAAAAGAGAGGACGACTGAGCAAATTTCATTGGTCTTTAGAATTAATCCCTTCGAATGAATCCATCAACTAGATACCTAGGAATGATCATTAACTCAAGTATTAATGACGCGCCTTGGGTTGCCAGTGTGAAATCCAAATGCCAACAATTGGCAAACCAAGCATCCATTTCTCACAAAAAATGTGGTCAATACTCACTTCTTCCGGTTTTGGCGTTCTACAAACAGAAAGCAGTTCCAGCACTCGAATATGGAGCGGAATGCGCTTTAGGTGCTTCCCATCAAGTGTGGAATACTCTTGAAAACACCTTTTGGACCAAAGTTTTACATCTACCACAAGGGACACCGACAGCTTGGATCCGTTTTGAACTCGACTTAACATCCATTCATGGCAGAATCTGTTGGAACATGCTAAATCTGTATTGCAAAGTGACTAGCATAAACACCCCCCTGCAGTTCGAGATTTTACGAAACATGGAAAATGCCAATGAACAAAATGTGCTGACAACATGGGTAGATTGTTGCAAGATGACCTTGAAAGATCTTGACACTGACACTGAAATTCTCCACACCAATCCAAATCTGGTAAAAGAACGCTTGTGGAGATGTGATTGGATCGCATCAGAAGATCAAAAAAGAAACCATAAACTAATGAAAAATGCGCCTAGCGAAAATCGGACATTTAACGAAATTTCAAACTATTTGAAACTTTTCCAGACTCACGTCGGCGAGATCTGTACTTCAAATTTCGACTGAACTTATTTAAGGCACAAGAGAGAAAAAGCCTGTGGCAGAAAAATAAAATAATGGCAAAGATCTGTAGATTCTGTGGACTACATGATGGGACCTTGAAACAACTTGCCTTGTTCTGCATGGCCTTACATACGGACAGAACGAACTGTCTGGGAGAACTGATTCTGAAAAGATTGTTTCTATACGCTGATGACTGGTGGCAAGTACTGTTTGACGAAACAGAAACAAAATTAACTTTTGCTTTAACTTTATTTTTAGACATTTTAAATCTGCGACAGAATAACTGCGAAAATGAAATCTTAAAGACAAAGGAGCATGCAGTTAATGAGTAGTAATGTGATAACGTTTCTGAATGGAAATGTGACTGCATGATGTTCAAAACTGTTTGAATGAAACCATATTTTAAAGGTTGGTAATAAACCATATAAAATAAAAAAATAAAACATAAAAATTCTAAGCACTGAATTTCATTTAAGTGGAGAAATGGCACTTAAATCTAAGTAAAAAATTAGGGGGATTTTGGGTGGGCACCGCAATATTCAAAAGTAATCAGATAATGTCTGTTCAGTAAATAATATATATAAAAATTCTAATGGGAGCACACCCTGTAGCCTAGGCACCAGGTTATAAACAAAAACTCGAAAAAATTAGGAACAGAGAATCTTCCTTTACTGAGTGTGCTCGCTTGTGATACTCCTTCCGGAGTATGTTAATATTTGATTAATTCCAAGACAATCTTGTATCAAATTCTCTTCAAAACAATGATTGAGACAAGGTAGAGAGTGATGTATATCATTATATATGACACTCCAGTGTCTTAGTTTATTCCTTTTATGCCTGACAAATCAGTGCCCAATTCTTTCATTGCCAATGCATTTTGGACAGTGTCCATCGTCAGGGCTCTTAGGCACTGATTGTTAATCATCTATTAGCAACATATCACAGTGTCCACATTAATCTGTTACATGTATATTCACATCAAAGTCCAGACATGGGTAATTTCAATGTAGACCATAGCACATGTGTGTATTATACCATTTTCAATAATGACAAATAGATTTTAAAATTGCAAGTACCCGAACAACATAGTAGTCCATGAGAAGATTTGCAAAATATAAGAGCAGAAAGAATTAAAATCAATACCAATATTAATTAGTACCCCGGCAAGAGACAATCAGAATGCAACAAGCATTCTGATTGGCTCTCGCCAGGTCCCTACCCTGCCGGGAATCCCTCCGTCGGGATTCCACAGCCTTTGTCCCCGGCGGGGGGGCGTGGCAGCCCCTCAGCCAATGGGGGGCTTGAAGCGGGGCCATCCCCGGTCCGAGCCTCCCTGCGGCTGAGAGGCTGCCTTCGCCACCCGCCGGGACTCGGGTAAGTCTTTTTACTTTTTTTTATTTTTCCCTTCCCTCCCCCTCCCTCCCACCTGCCCCCCCAACTTACCTTCTTGATCCTGCGTCCCCGGCGAGGGATGAGGGAAGCCTCCACCTGTGTGGCGACTCGGAGCGGGGCCATCCCTGCTCTGCACCTCCACACGGCTGGGGGCTTCCCTCGTCCCCCGCTGGGGATGTTGGTACTTTATTTTTCTTTTTCTTTTTCCCCTGTCCCACTCCCGCCCTCCCAACCCCACTTACCTTTTTTTTGTTATCCTTTTTCAGGAGCGGACGCTCCCGATGACCGCCATGGAAAGGGAAAATGGACTCTGTTCTCTGTTTTCCCTTTCCATGGTGGCAGCCATTTTCTTGGTCGTTTTTTTTTCTGTCCCAAAACGCAGCAGCGGTGAAACGCCGCAGCGTTTCGGGACAGAAAAAAATTGCTTTTAGTACCCCGGTCACGCAAATTTTGCGGGCCGGGATACTAATAGCAATAGAACCCTCGCGGCGGGGGCATTACCGACTCTGGAGTCGGTAATGCCCCCCGCCGCTCGGGTTCTATTGCTTAAGTAGTGTTGTTGCTCATAACAAATACTGGTAATAATGTCTAGGTCATACCTGTGATACTGTATGTTCACTGAGCTGTCTCACTGTTCAAATCCAAAAGAGTAGTTCAGTACTTATATCTCTTTTACTTAACATCCCAATACAAAACTTTTAAGCCGATTGGCAAAACATCAATTTCTTTACCTAGATGAAGATCTGGCTTGTTTAATCTGTAAGGATTACAGAGTGTGCTCATAAGTGTTAGCAAACTGCCTCTCTCTCCCTATTATTTCCCTACTCAGTGTGCGCTTACCTCCGTAATCTCCAGAAGTTCAATTCCGAGCGACAGCTCAAAGGAGCTGCCGACTCGAATGAACGCTGTTTTGTAACGCTGATCCACTTCGCGCATGCGCGAATGGATCCCGTCTTACAACACGGTCACATACTGCGATCTGTGGGCAAAAATAATATAAAGGTTCTTTTATTTATAATGCACGCACCTTTCTAATGTGTCTTTATTCGTATTTAGTTGAAATCTAGTTGCATCTAAGATTACGATTTACGGAGCTTGTGCGCATGCAAGCTGGGATATTGTAAACATTAGGCGCATGTGCACACGCGTGTTTGGATCTGATAGTAGTGTCTCTAGATTATTATTGTCGGATCATGTACATTGATTAATTTAAATATGATAGGACAAGAGAGCACTGTGTTAATATATAAAGATTGTAGTGAGAACTCATTCAAGAGATATGGATAGCTCTCCTCGCTAAGGTCACATGTCTGGGGGTTGATCTTGTTTGGTACCTATACAAAATAATAATGTCATATGTGAACTAGTGTTCGTAGGAGACTGTACTAATCGTGTTCACTAGTACCATGTGCAGCGGGTGTACGTGACCAGGCAGTGGGTTGCACTGCCTTACGTCCCACAGTGAAAGGTCTCCGTGGGGAGGTTTCTCGTGTGGGACGTTTTCATTTTACCCTAAGATTAATATTTCTGATACAGCACCCAGGGTTGGTGCGATTATGTGTTATTTCTTGGTCTATATAAAGGAATCAACATCTATAAATTGAACAAAACAATAATCCCAATGGAAATTAATAGGAAACGTTTCTGCATGTCCACATTAAAAAAACTCCATCATTTACAAAAAACACAAATAGTTAATTTCTTAATGTATCCCCCCCTGGTCTGAGGGAATCTGACCACTTCCAGTACTTGTATCCTTATCTGGCTAATGTTATGTTTCATCTGATTCTAGTGTCTTGCCACTGCTGAATTCACATTGTTCGTTCGAATGCAGGATCTGTGTTCATTCCAACGTATTTTCCCCGGCCTTTTGGATTGTCCCACGTAATAGATACCACAAGGACATTTGATCCCATATATGATATTAGGTGTGTCACATGTAGCATAACACTTCTACAACCACTCGGTCAATACATTGACCAGTTCCTGCAACCACTCTTCCAAAAGACTGATACTTACATCGAAGATACTACCCATTTTTGGAACAATTGAGGAGAATTAAACATACTGAGAACTCCATCTTATTCACGATAGACGTGAAAAGCTTATACACGTCTATCCCACACAATTTGGGGATGGAGGCCGTCAAATGTCTTCTGCTAAAGGAAGGAGATCTGAAAGCAATTAAAGAATTCATACTGACACTACTTTAATTCATTTCTGAAAATTCGTACTTCCAATACAAGAATACATTCTTCCTCCAAACATCAGGAAGAGCGATGGGTGCATCAATGGCCCCCACGTTTGCAAACACGTTCATGCACAAATTTGAGAAGGACCATGTTCTAGAACAAACAGAATGGAAGGCCCAAATTTCAATGCGGGTTAGATTCATAGATGACATCTTTGGAATCTGGACCGGCACAGAGGAATCATTACAGAACTTCTTCACTTATCAGAATAGTATTGACCAACGGATACAATTTACACATGAAGTGTCTAGAACAAACATTCATTTTCTAGATGTCCAGATCGATGTACATGAAGGCAACTATCTGACTAACATCTACAGAAAGGAAACATACAGCAATAATGTATTGCACCGCCTTAGCTTCCACCAGCCGAGTTTATTAAAAAATCTCCCGTACAGTCAGATGATGAGTGAAGCGGATAGTGAATGACCCTACCACATGTGAGAGAGAAATTGCCAAAATGGGTCAGAAATTTGCAGCGAGAGGATATAAACCAGGAGAGATAAGTGAAGCAAAAGAACCGTTAACAACTACACACAACAGGACATTACCACAAAAAAACACACCATCCATAGCTTATGTCTCCTGTTACTCACTTCAGAGCAATAAAATCAAGTCCATAATCAAAAAGAACTGGTGCACATTGACAAATGATATGAGAGTGGAACATCTTTTTAAAGAAATCCCGATATTTCCTTACAAAAGGAGCACTAATGTGAGATAAATTAGTGAAGACCAGAACAGGGATGAAAAAACAGGTCACGGCAAGGAAAGGAACATACCCATGCCTGCACTGCAGCAATTGCAACTTTATAACAAAAGGAGAAACTGTCAACCATCCCCGAACAGGAGAAAAAATCAAGTTCAAGAGTTATGCTACATGTGACACACCAAATATCATATACGGATCAAATGTCCTTGTGGTATCTATTACGTGGGACAATCCAAAAGGCCGGGAAAATTACGTTGGAATGAACACAGATCCTGCATTCGAACGAACAATGTGAATTCAGCAGTGGCAAGACACTAGAATCAGATGAAACATAACATTAGCCAGATAAGGATACAAGTACTGGAAGTGGTCAGACAAAAGAATATATATGAAGATCTTGGTAAACGATTGAATCAACAAGAATCTTACTGGATAGACCGTCTAGATTCCCTCAGACCAGGGGGGGATAAATGAAGAAATTAACTATTTGTGTTTTTTGTAAATGATGGAGTTTTTTTATGTGGACATGCAGAAACGTGTCCTATTCATTTCCATTGGGATTATTGTTTTGTTCAATTTATAGATGTTGATTCCTTTATATAGACCAAGAAATAACACATAATCGCACCAACCCTGGGTGCTGTATCAGAAATATTAATCTTAGGGTAACATGAAAACGTCCCACATGAGAAACCTTCCCATGGAGGCTTTTCCCTGTGGGACGTAAGGCAGTGCAACCCACTGCCTGGTCATGTACACCCGCTGCACATGGTATATAGACCAAGAAATAACACATAATTGCACCAACCCTGGGGGCTTTATCAGAAATATTGCAATACTAATTTAGGGGTGACATGAAAACGTCCCACGTAAGAAACCTCCCCACGGAGGACTTTCACTGTGGGACGTAAGGCAGTGAAACCCACTGCCTGGTCAAGTACACCCACTGCACATGGTACTAGTGAACACGATTAGTACAGTCTCCTACGAACACTAGTTCACATATGACATTATTATTTTGTATAGGTACCAAACAAGATCAACCCCCAGACATGTGACCTTAGCGAGGAGAGCTATCCATATCTCGAGAGTGCGTTCTCACTACAATATTAATATATTAACATAGTGCTCCCTTGTCCTATTGTATTTAAATCCATCAATGTACATGATCAGACAATAATAATCTAGAGACACAACTATCCGGTCCAAACACGCATGCGCACATGGACCTGATGTCTACAATATCCCTGCGCGCATGCGCACAAGCTCCATAAATCGTAATCTCAGATGCAACTAGATTTCAACTAAATACGAATAAAGACACATTAGAAAGGTGTGTGCATTATAAATAAAAGAACCTTTATATTATTCTTGCCTGCAGATCACAATATGTGACCGTGCTGTAACGCGGGATCCATTTGCGCGTGTGTGAAGTGGATCAGCATTACAAAACAGCATTCATCCAAGTCGGCAGCTCCTTTGAGCTGTCACTCGGTATCGAACTACTGGAGATTACGGAGGTAAGCGCACACTGAGTAGGGAAATAATAGGGAAAGAGAGGCAGTTTGCTAACACTAATGAGCACACGCTGTAATCCTTACAGATTAAACAAGCCAGATCTACATCTAGTTAAGGAAATGGATGTTTTGCCAATCAGCTTAAAAGTTTTGTATTGGGATGTTAAGTAAAAGAGATATAAGTACTGAACTACTCTTTTGGATTTGAACAGTGAGACAGCTCAGTGAACATGGACTACTATGTTGTTCGGGTACGTGCAATTTTAAAATCTATTTGTCATTATTGAAAATGGTATAATACACACATGTGCTATGGTCTATATTGAAATTACCCATGTCTGGACTTTGATGTGAATATACATGTAACAGATTAATGTGGACACTGTGATATGTTGAAAATAGATGATTAACAATCAGTGCCTAAGAGCCCTGACGATGGACACTGTCCGAAATGCATTGGCAATGAAAGAATTGGGCACCGATTTGTCAGGCATAAAAGGAATAAAGTAAGACACTGGAGTGTCATATATAATGATATACATCACTCTCTACCTTGTCTCAATCATTGTTTTGAAGAGAATTTGATACAAGATTGTCTTGGAATTAATCAAATATTAACATACTCCGGAAGGAGTATCGTGAGCGAGCACACTCAGGAACGGAAGATTCTCTGTTCCTAATTTGCTCAACTTAAATCTAAGTCAACATTAAGAGTCTGATTTATATAAAATGGCAATATTAACATTCTTAAATAAGGGAATTTGAATATAATGCATATGTCAAGCAACACGGCAGAATATGGTAGTGTTCTCACACAGCTTTCATCTTTTCATTATGACATCGTCCTCCACTACTTACAACATAGCAAGAGGACTAATGTATTAAGATAAAATAGAGTATTTAGAGGCATCAATTTAAAAATGTTCCTTTGTAATAACAGCGGGTCACGTGTTTTTCTGCCATCACGTGACCAGAACTTACTCTCCCGACATCGCAGTTTTTCGACACCTAAAAAATTTGATTTTTAAACAAAGATCGTAACATGAGAATACAATAATCAAAAACAGATCCATACGCGATTCGCTTCGGAGTTCAATTTGAGTTTGAAATGAGCCGTGACACGTGACTCGCCACCAGTTTTTAAATGAACTATGGCACGCAAACGGAGATCACGCGACTTTTGAGGACAGAGCGCATTTAGAAATCTTCTACGCGCAAAGGCGACTGAGACGCCACCAACTAAAGAACAACCGATACAATTTGCCCTTTGAAACAAAGGTAAAAACATGACCTTAAAAAATCTGCCACGTTATTGATGCCCGTTGCAAAATGTACTGCATGAGACACAACGAAAGGATACTTCGCTCTACAAGCATGATATATGATGATAGAACATAGCGGTAAAATAATTAAAAACATTGATAGCAAGTACAGCTCCTCTCACTACCAATGGGCGGCGTACTTAAGATGTTCAAGCATTTTTGCAACTAAGACAATGGCGATTAGGAGCACCACTGAGAATGGTCAAATCGGTGGAGAAGAAAAACAATTGTGTTTTTTCTCTGTAGGATATTGTGTTTCTTACCAGTCGAAGTCAGAAAAGCATCTCGACTTCATTCAGAACCATCTGATATCTCTGGAACTGTTTTGCAGAAACACCTAGAGACGGTGGATTGGAGAGAAACATTATTTTCTCCATACAATCAACAACAAAGGTAAATTGTTTTCAAAATACCTCTCTAGTATACGCAATTATTTTTACCATCAGAAAGAGACCCACAGTTTGGAATTTCGTGTTTTACAGGTAGTTTGGTTCACCTGAAATCGAGACTGAGATTGCTGCATGGTCCAGTTTTGAATTCTCTCAATGTCCCTAAATTAGCATTGTGAATTCCAGGCCAGTGATCATGGTGGAAGTTCTGACTGATACCTCAGACATTGCCTCAAAGATGTTTAATTATGTCACTTTAAGTAAACAAATCACTTTCACTTTTTGCTGTAGATTGATGTTGAAGACACACCTATGTGGGGAGGAATTGCATTCTTGAATAATCATTTAGTCCTGAAGATGGCCCTAATACTAAATAGGCCAACAGCACACAAGAATGTGCAGTATGTGTTTGAGTGGCCGAAACATATGTCGACTTGAAAGGAAAACACCTATCTACCTGTGTTTCTCTATCTTTATCAGCAACTCTGAGTTACAGGTTGTGAAAAATGAATTGTATTGTTGACTGTAACTATTGACTAGATCAGAAAGCTAAGGGAAGACAAAATAACATCAAACATTCATTACAAAAAACTCCTGTGCACTATAAATAAGTGCTAGCGTGTATGATCTATTGGTCCACTCCCCCAATTTCCTACAATTCTATCCATAGGTTTCAAAATAACTGCTTGAAAATGATTGTTGGATATTAAAAAATAAGCATACAAAAAAAAAAAATGTCTGTTATGATGTGATAACCCACTAATTTTTTTCTGGACAGTGTGTCTCCTTTTTTTGATTTACCGTTTTTGATATACGTGACTACATGTTTTTAACTGTTTTTTATCAAAATGAAATAAATATACATGTTTTTTGGATACTGAGAAATGGTGTATCTCTACAATGTGCTGATTGATCTGTTTAACACAAACAGATAATTTACGATTTACTGCCAGTTTTTCACTAAAGGGACAAAAGACAGGGGTAGTCGGTCTGTTGTTCTTGATTGTGCTACAAAGGTTCAGTGTCACCAGCCTGATGTCCACCGAGGCCATCGGCTCAAAGGGCTTGCTCTATAAGGCTGTAAGAACCACATTAAGGCCCCAGACAGGATGAGGCCTGTGTACCCGAGGAAAGAGCCCGGACAAACCCCTTGAGGTGGGCCTTAACCACCCGGTTGGCTGCTGAAAAAATGTGCTTTGGTGAATTCTTTATGCCCCAATGGCTGCCAGATAGGTGTGTCAGGTATTGACCTGAGCGCTGGAACGAGCCAGATAGGCGGAAAAGGCCAGCACGTGGTTCAGGGAGCAGGTAAGGGGGTCAAGTCCCTTGTTGCGAGCCCAGTGGCAAAATCTTGTCCACTTACTCTTGTACTGAGCCTACTGAGCCTGCACAGACAGCCTCCAAGCCATCTGACTGATGTCCCAGTTGTCCCCAGGGAACTGAGCATGGTTGAGTCTCAGCTGGTCAGGAACCAGGCGCTAGGGCTAGCCTGGCTCGGTCTGCGTGCTCCACAGCCCCGCCCTGTTGCGTCAGGAAGCCCCTGCTGGGAATCGGAAGGTGGACTGGTCCCTGAGAGAACAACTGCAGTAGATCCGAGAACCCCACTCTCAACGTCCAGTGCACGGCTATCAGGAGGAGGTTGCAACCCATCGACGCCCGGAACTTGCAGAGGGTCCGCTGGAGCAATGGTGGAGGAGGAAATGCATAGCACCTGCATCCGTGCCAGCAAAGCGGGAACACATTCCCTAGAGACCCCTGACCCCAGCCCACCCAAGACGCAAACCACGGGCAATTTGAATTCAGAGTAGATGCAACTAAGTCCAGATCCGGAAACCCTCATCTCTGGAATAGGGGCAACAAGGTGCTGATATGTAACTCCCAGTCGTAGGTGTTGAACCCAAAGCAGCTGAGTTAGTCAGCTTCCGCATTGCTGTCACCTGGGGGATGGACCAAAGTAATCCAAATCCCTTTCGCAAGGGCCCATTCCCAAACTGACACCACCTTCATGCATAGGAGGAGGGGATGGGTGCCACCCTGCTTGCACAGGTACAACATTGTAGTGGAGTTGTCAGTCCTGATCAGAACCACTGTGTCCCTGATGAAAGGCAGAAAAGCCTTGAGAGCCAGGCCCATCGTTCCCTGAGTTTGAGCAGATTGATATGCAGGAGGGCTGGCAGCCTGGACCATGCACCATGAATGGAGTAGCCTTCCAGAGTAGCCTCTGTTAGGGAGAATTCTCATAAATGTGCTAATTTCCCTTACCTTTTGAGACCCCCAGCAAATTTGCTGTATTTCAAGGACTTTAATTTTTAGCTGGAAAGCGTGTGAGCCTTTTTTCCCACTCTTTCATGTATTTTGATATGTGTTTTACTTTTGTGTTCTTTGGATATGGAGGTTTAGACAACTCCATAGGCATCATCTTTTTCTTGTGTGTCACAGAGCACCCTCAGTGCAGTGGCACAGGGATGTCTTTCAGACTTGCCAAGGTTTAAATACCTTCTCTGGAAATGACTACTTTCTCCCAGTGAATGTAAAGTTAAATTGACTTTGCTAGTCTTTTTAAATTGCTAGACCCAGCACACACTACCTTACAGCAGAGGGCTGGAGGGAATACCTAGGCCTGGAAAACTCATGTAGCCCTCAAAAGCTACCCTTTCCTCTCAGAATGGCTGGTGGCAGTGGTATTACCATGATTTCCCAGACCGCGACCCGTTTAAACGCTCCAGTAGCTGAAAACCATTGGAGCCATGTTTTTCTAGTTGGAGTCTGAGCCCCCTCTGTAAAAACAGGTTCCGATTGACTTTTTTCGCCATTTATTTTTGGAAAGGTCCTTCTAGTGTTTGTCTCTGCGCGCCAAACCAGGTTTGGTCCCTTTGTTCGTTTGCCTTTGGCGGCCTTCAGTACTGAAGCCCCCCCTCTGGCGCCTGAGTGTCTGGGGTGGACAGGATGTGAGTGAGATGCCCGAAACTCTCTGTGCTTTGTCTCCTAGGAGACCTGAATGCACTCTGGCGTGATTGGCTGGCTGACTGTCCGGCAAGGACAGCCACCCTGCTAGGTGAGTGACAGCTAAGCTGGAATGGATGGGAGAAAACTGTTCAAAAGCAGGTCTCTGGGACTTGGAAGGCAGAGTCGACCACTGGAACGAAAGAACCGAAGACGAGCTGAAGGAAGACGACTGCTGCAACTCCTGGACCGTTGGTTTGCCCGTTGAAGCCCTGCTGCAGGTCTGAATTGCCTGAAACTCCCTCGACAGAGAAGCCCCTTCAAGGACGACTTCTTCCCTTGAGCTGGTGGGAACAACCAACTCGCAAGCCACCTGGAAACCTCCTCCATACTGTTCGAATTTTCTTCAGAGTGCTGTTGAAAACCAGATAGCTAGTGAGAAGGATACCAGTTTGTGGACCTTAAGGCACTCATACCTTAAATTGACGTTTTGCCAAGCTTGTGGATCCTTCCCCGTGCAGTGCAGGAACCTCTCGACGTCCTCCCTCTTGTCCCCACGACTAAGGCCCAGGAACAGTGAGATCTGCTTGAACTGCCCCCCCTCAAATCCCTTTATCACTCTGCCATACATACCCTGTGTCTACTCTCTTCTCATGACTCTATTAACAGCTCACTTTCTTACCTAGGGTGACTTCCTTTCCACTCCCAGCTTAAATTTCACTTCCTTTGTCTTGTCTTTAAATCTCTTCATGCCCTTGCTCCTCCTTACCTCTCTTCTCTCCTCTCCTCTCATTCTATACCCCCTCTCGCTCCGTTTGTTCTGATGATCTCTTCTTACTTTCTGTTCCCCCACCATGTGCCTCTTCTCGTTTCTGCTCCTTTCAGCTTCTTGCCTCCTTACACTGGAACTCTCTACCTCTCTCTATCCGCTCCTCCCCCACCTATTCCTCTTTCCGCTCCTCAATGAAATAACTTCTTCTTCACTCCCCTCCCTGATACCTTCCCCCCTCTCTATCCCCTCCCCTCCTTCTATTATCCTCTCTCTGTTCTCCTTATCTTTATCCGTCCCGTCTCTCCTATGATCTCCTCTCTTTTGTTGCTCACTTCACTCATTACTCTCTCCCTCTCGATCCTTCTCTACCCCTCCTCTCCTCTCCCTTCTTACTTGCAAATTGTTCTAAATACCGATTTTATGGTTTGATTCATTTTTACTGTTTTGCTTCTATTGTTCCATGTTTTATGTGTTACTTGTTGTTAACTGTAAAGCGCCTTGGATTAAGGCGCTATATAAAACAATAAAAATACAAAAATACAAAATACAAACATTTGCCTCAGCTACAGCTTTTCTTCATACAAAGGTACTGTGCAAACGCGGTTGAGAAATCCTCTCTGCCGCGGTGAAAGTTTGTGAAACTTTCCCAACTTTGGAGTCTTGTTCGCTCCTAATCCAACATACAACTCTTTTTCGTGCAAACTACTTCTAAGAACATTGGCAAAGACTTAACTGTTTACTACCAGAACTGTGCTATCCTATCCAAGACACTGATCCATTGACTTTGGCCAAGGCCTATTGAATTGAATGCCTCTTGTAGCGACTGAAACTCTTTGCCCTGCCTGAGAAAGTATTTGTGTTTAATTCTTATAACCCTTGTCTTTCTACCACTTTTTAAAGATACTGAAGTGCCATTTTGCTACCACTTCAGCGGAGCCTAACTCGTTCAGAAACTTATTGGTTTGGTACTGGAGTGTATTAAAGTGTGATATTGAGCTGCTTATTACTAGTGGAATGTTTTCTAACTGTTAGGCAGAATCCTGTGCAGTTCCCTTGGGGAACATTGCAAAAAGATTAAGACTACAGGAGTAAGCAGTAAACCCACTTGGTAGCAGTCTGCACCACACAGATTTACCTGGTAGCTATGGCTGAGCAGTCAGACTTCTCTCAAGAAGAGTAGGGCAGTATGCAGAGTATACACAATAGGGCCAAAACACAGTAGAGCAAACAAACACTGACCAGAGCTTTGTATAAAAAGTATATAGTTATTTATTTAAAACACACTTTTTATACTAGCACTCTCAATCAAAAGCAAATTAAAACACAGTCAGGTGAAGTATACACACCTCCCTTAATAACTATCAGACAAGTCAGGGTTAAACCACTACTATTTGTTAGAACAGACGTGAGCGCTTAACCAAGATGGCACTCAGATAATGTAGTTAAAGGGAGAGAAAAAGGCAGAGCATAGAAGTAAAACAGTTCCTACCACTTTTAAGAGTTCAGAGCAAGGGGAGAAAGGCAGGTTATACTGTAGAGCCAAAGTTCATAGGCCAGGCCCACCTTAAATGGAGTCAAGTGAAATGTGCCCACGGTTTAAATTGCACTGAAAGTCTTTACAGAGTGTTCGAAAGAGGTTGGGGTGATGCAAGAGATATAGTTAGAAGGCCCGGAGCCAACCCAGTTTAGAAACCAAGGATTTAAGGGTCACCTTTAGCAATCTGTAGAAAGGGAGGCCAGGCAGGACACACTACCTTAAAGAGAAAGGAAGCTCCAGCGGGGGCAGTTGTTCCTGGCAGTGGTTGAAGTTCGTGGTTCCGGCCAGGGGAAGAGAAGATCTCGTCGAGGAGGGAACGTGGAGTCGTTGCACTGCACAGGGATGAAACCAGCCGCGGAGTTCCCGATTAAAAGGTGTGGTCCTTTTATTCGTGGTCAAAAGTGGTGAGCTTGGCTATCCGGCCGCCGGGGTGCTTGGCACGGGCGATTCAACCAAGAGACGTCTTTGGAAGGCGAAAAGGGCGAACTGGTTGATCCCACCAGCTCAGAGGAAGAAGACTCGTCCAGCAGAAGATCTTTTCTTGTCGTCGGGAAAGTGTTGAGGTAGTTGCAGCAGGGCTTCACCGGTGGTGTTGTCGTTGCAGATTGATCAGCTTCTTCCCTCTTCGGATTCTTAGGTCCTGTGGCGACTTCTGAAGTTCCAGTCCCAAAGGCCCTGCTTTTATGCAGCAAAACCCCCATTGATCAGCCTAGCTGTCAATCACACATGCTAAGTGGTGAGCCGGGCGGCTCACCACTGGGCCAATCAGAGTAGAGTGCGACTGGGGTCGCTAAGGCAACGCAGTCCAGGGTGCCAATTCCCCCCTCCGCCCCTCCTGTGGAACCCAGACAGAGTGGCACTATTTGGAGGGCTTCTGTGGAGACAAACGCCATTTTAGAATCGAGTTCTGGCAAAAAGACCCAACCAGTGATTTAATATTAAATAAATAAACCAGCGTTATCTTTAACATTGCACCAAAAAGTGGTGCATTTAAAATCAATGGGAAAATCCCATAGAGAATATTCCGGTGGAATATTTTGCGTGGTAACCACTGCCACCAGCCAGAAACTCGACGAGGGGAGAACGGGACAGTGCCCCCTCGAAAACAGACCCAGGGGCAATCGAATTACCCCTTACCAGTACTTCCACAATATGATGGTTTGTACTGGTTCTGTTCACAATTTTGGACTAGCTAAGCCAATGGTGACTTTACATGCCCTGGGAGACAGTAGTCAGTCCCAGGGTATGGAGTCTATGTTTGGGGGTCACTGTGACACCCCTGTGTTACTGCACTGAGGGTGCTGTGTAACACACATACCAGAAAAACAGATGATACCCTATGGAGTAAAAAGAAACTCCATAGCCCATAATCACACAAATAGTCAGAGACATATCTCAGAGTCTCACTCTTAGCAGGAGAAAAAAAAAAAAAAAAAATCCAGCAAAGCTGCTGGGGGACTCACTAGGTTTTGGAAATGATCCTTATAAGAGAGTTCTCCCTAACACTAACTAAATGTTTAAATATATTAATATTGTTTTACCAAGAAACCTTGAGTAAGTGTTTGTTTGAACCATAGTGATTGCAAGTCCTTTGTGTAACACCTTGTACTGCTCACATCCCTCTTGAGATAAGCCTGGCTGCTCAGCTCTGCTACCACAAAACTGTGTAATACAGACTTATACCAAAGGTGAGATTGTGCTTACACCTGTAGTCTTAATTGTGTGTAGTGTTCCCAAAGGGTACTGCATGTAATTCTGCCTAACAGCCCCCTAGCCCGAAAGCGAGGAATCCATTGTAACCACCAGAGTGGGCTCCTGCCGGTTAAAGGGGGCTCCAACTGCCACATTGCAGCCATTCTGCCACCTTGAAGCCATTCCACCACCAGAGAAGATCCGGGAGGAGCAGCAGGGGGATTGGGATCCTGCCCAACTGCAATCCCATTTCCTGGTCCCAAATGGCTGCCAGGTGAAGCTGGAGGTGCCTCATCCTACGGCAGGTGTGCTGGGCCGTGAGCATGCAAGATGCCATCAGTTTGAGAAGGTGCTGGAACCACCATCCCGAGGTGGTCTAGTTAGCCAGATAGTGCCCCATCGCCTTGCGGAAGGAGAGGAGCCTCTCGTTCGTGGGGAACACTGGCTGCATAGCTGTATCCCAGTGCACTCCAAGAAACACCAGATCCTGGTCGGGATTCAGCTGCGACTTTCGCCAGTTGAGGGCAAAGGTCAGCTGGTGAGGAACATCGGCCAGCCGTTGGCAGGAGTGTAAGGGGGCATCCAGTCATTGGATCGAATACAAAGCATTGAATGCCAAAAGCATCGAAAAAAATGCATCGAAAAAAAGCATTGAATGCATTTTTTTTCCAAAGGTAAAGGTTTTATTTGAATTAGGAACAAGTTACTTACCTGTAACTGTTGTTCTCCAGCATGGGTCTGGCATGGATTCACATGCCCATGAATATTCCCCGTCGTCAGGCTGGGAATCCTCGGTAAAGAAAAAACCAGTATCAGTTTCGTTTCTGATCTGTCTTTCGTAGTAATAACCAATCACTCGTCTCTGCGTCATACTGACCACAGCTAATGACTGCCCTCTACCTAAGCACCGCCTCTGGCAGCCATCTTCAGATTTGGAAGCACGTGAAGTGGCAGTATGACCAAGTGAAGAGCCGCAGAGGGGTAGGCGGGAGGGTTCGCATGTGAATCCATGCCAGACCCATGCTGGAGAACAACAGTTACAGGTAAGTAACTTGTTCCTTCTCCAGCATGGGGTCTGGCATGGATTCACATGCTCATGAATAAAGTATACATAGCAGTACACACATGCACAACCACTGGAGGTGGCAAAGGCTCAACATTAAGCAGTACAGCATACTCAACATTAAGCATCTTACCTCCTCACCAGGCTCACCTCAGGCGAACAGGTTGCGCAGCACTGCTTGGCCGACCCTGGACTCCTCCCTGGAATCCCGATCGACGCAGTAGAATTTCGTGAAGGTGTGCGTCGACCTCCACGTAGCAACCCTGCATATGTCCAGCAGGGGCACACCAGAAAGGAACGCCGTGGTAGCTGCGATCGCTCTGGTGGAATGGGCTCTCGGACGGCCAGGCAGCGGTCGGTTTGCCAACCGATGACAGTACATGATACAGCCGGAGAGCCATCTGGAAATGGAAGCCTTCGAGAGAGCCTTCCCCTGATTGACAGGTCCAAAGTTCACAAAGAGTTGTGACGTCTTCCGAAAACACTTCGTGCGGTCCACGTAGAACTTCAGCGCTCTAGCCACATCCAGCGAGTGCAAAGTCCTCTCAGCCGGCGACGAAGGCGACGGGAAGAACACAGGCAACACCAAGGGTTCGTTGAGATGGAAGTCCGACGGTACCTTGGGCATGAAGGAGGGGTGCGTCCTGAGCACTACCCTCGTGTCGTGAAAGGTCAAGTACGGAGCCTTGCAGGAAAGGGCCTGGATCTCTCCGACCCGTCGTGCGGAGGTGATGGCCACAAGAAACGCTGTTTTCCACGACAGAAACTTCAACAGGGCCGAGTGCAGAGGCTCGAACGGAGGTCCCATGAGCTTGGTCAGCACCACGTTGAGCTCCCATGCCGGGGCCGGCGCCCTCACCGGCGGGAACGATCTGAACAGTCCCTTCATGAACTCTTTCACCAGACGATGAGACCACAAGGACGTCCGGCCCGTGGTTCTGGTGTATCGGGAGATCGCAGCAAGATGAATCTTGATGGACGCGTGCGCCAGTCCAGCCTTGGCCAGCGTCAGCAGGTACGGCAGTACCTGGGGAGCCGTAATCCGTAGAGGGTTAATCTTCTGTGCGTGGCACCAGACAGAGAACCTCTTCCATTTGTGTCCGTAGCATTTAAGAGTCAAGGACGCCCTGGCCTTTGCAAGAACCTCTCTGCAGTCGGCCGGTATGTCGTATCCTCCAAACTCTAGCGCTGCAGGAGCCAGGCCTGCAAGTTCAGCGATTTCGGGTCGTGGTGGAGGATGGCGCCTCCTTCCCTGGAGAGTAGATCCGCGTCCACCGGCAGCTTGATTGGCGGGGACGCTGACAAGTCCAGAAGGTCCGGGAACCATATCTGCCTCGGCTACGCAGGTGCGACGAGGATCATCCTGCACCGTGACCTCTTGAGCTGGTTGACGAGCCGGATTAGCAGTGGCAAAGGAGGGAACGCGTAGAGGAACAGGCCCTCCCAGGGGAACGAGAAAGCATCGCCCATGCTCCTCACCTGGGGAAACCTGCTGGCGAACCTCCGGCACTTGGAGTTCGTCGCCGTCGCGAACAGGTCGATCTGGGGTGTGCCCCACCGTCGGAAGAGGCGATCCACTAGATCCTGCCGTAGTTCCCACTCGTGGCACGAGCGCAGCTCCCTGCTGAGTGAGTCGGCGATGGTGTTTTTTATCCCTGCCAGATGAAACGGCACCAGAAACATCCTTTGGGCGATGGCCCAATGCCACAGGTCCTGCGCCTCCTTGGACAGCGCTGGGGACCTGGTTCCGCCCTGTTTCCTGATGTAAAACATAGTGGTGGTGTTGTCGGTGAAGATCCTCACCACCTTGCCCTTGAGGGACGGAAGGAAGGACCTGAGGGCCCAGAACACTGCACGGAGCTCCAGGACGTTGATATGGAGGGACTTCTCCGTCGGGAGCCAAAGGCCTCTCGCATGCAGATTTTCGGTGTGCGCTCCCCACCCTTCCAGGGAGGCATCCGTGGTCACTGTCTCCTGGTGGTCTGGGGTCTGGAAGTCCATGCCCGCCGTCAGATGCGCGCGGTTGCCCCACCACCGGACCGCTCGGCGGAAACTCTCGTCGAGTGTGATCCTCTCCTCGAAGCCGCCCGTCGTTTGTATCCAGCGCGCGTCCAGGAACTCCTGCAACGGGCGCATCCGGAGCCTGCACATGGGAATGAGGTAGATGCAAGAAGACATCATTCCGAGGAGGGACTTGATGGACCTCACCTTGGCCGCGTCGGAAACCAACATCCGCTGTACCTTGCCCAGGATGGACCTGGTCCTTTCCTCCGACGGGGAGGCCAGAAGGGACACTGTGTCGAGCTTTGCTCCCAGAAACAGTGCGTTTTGCGCGGGTACCAGGTGGGACTTGGCGTAGTTCACGGAGAATCCCAGGTCCGTGAGAAGTTGGACGGTCCTTGCCATGTGCTCCACGGCGAGCTCCCTCGTCTTGGCTCGGATGAGCCAGTCGTCCAGGTAGGGGTAGACGTGGATCCCCTCGCGGCGCAGCTGCGCCGCCACCGGTGCAAGGCACTTGGTGAACACCCTGGGTGCCGACCGTAGTCCGAAGGGGAGGGCTTTGAACTGGTAGTGACGCCCTTGGACCACAAACCTAAGGAATTTTCAGTGCCCCTTTAGGATGGGAATATGGAAGTAGGCATCCTCCAAATCCAACGACGACAGGAAGTCTCCTTCCTCCAGCTGCCCCAGGACGTGCTGGAGGGTGACCATCCGGAACTTCTGCGCCTTGATGAACTTGTTCAGACGTCGCAGGTCTAGGATGGGGTGCCATCCTCCCGTCTTCTTCTTCACGAGGAAGTATCTCGAGTAAACTCCGGAGCCCCGAAGCCTCTTTGGGACGAGTTCGATGGCGCCCTTCCTGAGCATCGCCTTTACCTCCAGGAGAAGCTGAGGGACGTGAAGCTCTTTCCTGGCCATGGGGGGGACGCGCGGGCACCTTCTTTGAAACTCGAGCGCATGGCCCCGGGCTAAGGCGTCCAGCACCCAACGGTCGGTGGAGATGGACTCCCACACGCTGACGAAGCTCGCCAGCCGGCCTCCCACCGCGGTGCTTCGGTGGGGGCCCGACCCCACGGCCGGTTCAATCCTGTTTCGACAAGGCTTTGCCGCCTTGACCTCCTTGGCGACAACGGCGGGGTCTGCCAGACTTGCCTCGTCCTCTGTAGGCCTCCTGAGATGATGAGCGGGCCGCTTGACGGTAGGTGGAGAAACCGCCGCCGGAACCTTTGGATGCGCCCTTGCCTCCACTGCTCCGAAAGGGCGTCCGTCGTTGCTGCAGAACCCCAAGGGCCCGGGCCGTCTCAGTGTCCGCTTTAATGGCCTGAAGGGAATCGTCCACTGTTTTCCCAAACAGGTTGTTCCCATCGAACGGCATGTCCAGGACTCTGGTCTGTACGTCTTGACGGAAGTCCGTAGCCTTGAGCCATCCACGCCGCCTAAGGCACACGCCGTTGCCCAACTGGCGAAACCCAGTTTCGGCGATGTCCGTCCCAATAGTGATGGCGTGGTCCGACGCCACCTCGCCTTCCTGTAGGATCTCCAGGCAATCCGCCCTCTTGTCGTCCGGTAGGAAGTCCAGCAGGGGTGTCGTAGCGGGCCACGATAGCCAAGGCGTTGGCCGCTTTAATCGTCGTTGCTGCAGACGAGATGACCCTGCGTCCCATAGCGTCCAATTTCTTTCCCTCGCTGTCCGGTGGGGAAGTCGATGTGGAGGCCGCACCCCCCCCCCCGCTTTCTTCCTGGCCGCCACGGAGACGACGGAGTCCGGGGTAGGCTGCGCCCGGAGGCACAGGGGGGCCGCGTCTGGGACCCGGTACTTCTTCTCGTACCGGTCTCTTCTAGCTGGCATCGTGGAAGGGTTCTTGAGGAGGGCGAGGCCCTCATCCCAAATGTCGTCCAGTAGAGGCACCGCGAGGACCGTCTTCCTCTTGGCCTCGCGCCGTTGATAAAGGAATCCTTCCTTTTTCTTCTCCTCAGGGCAGAGTTGGAAAAGCTCGGATGCCCTGGCGATCATGGAGTGGAACGATCCAATCTCGTCGGGCGGAGAAGCCCTGGTGGGAGGTGACGACGGTAGATCCTCGTCGTATACCTCGTCGTCCGTACCCGTCGCTGCCGTGTCAGTCCCCGTATCATCCCCACGGGTGGACGGGGAGGAGGGCTGGACGGGGCGCGACGGCTGAAAAGGAGGTGGAGGGTGAATCCTTCTTTTCTTGGGTGGGGGAGCACCAGAAGGTCCCGGTTCAGGATCCCCCGACGGGAGAGGTTCCTCCGTCGGCAACGGTAGTCTTGTCCTTATCTCTGAACATAAGGACTGTATAGCCAACAAAATGGCCGCCGAGTTGTCTTGCGGCACTGGCAGAGGGGAATCCGACGGGCGATCCGGGGCCCCGTCGGCACCCTCGACGATGTCGTCGTCACCTGCGTCGGGATCCATCCCGACGGGCCGGTCTTCTTCCACGCCAAGGCCGTGGCTTAAGACCTCAATCAGCTCTTCCTCCGAGGTTGAGGCCGAATCTACGACGACGCCCTGCCCCCCCTTTTTCTTCCCCGCCGGGGATTTCACGGGGGTCCTATCGATGGGCACAAAAGAGGACTCCCTCCGAGGTGGCAGGGAGACTCTGAGCCCCGAGGTCGCCACCACTGGTGTAGCCTCCACAGGCTGAGCCAGGGCCGCCGCGACAGTATCGATAGAGGGCTTGGCTGGATGGATTAAGGCCTTCACCACCTTAGGTGCGCTCACCGCCTTATCCTTGAGGGAGGGGGACACTGCCTCGCTCCCCCTCCGATGGGGCCTTGGAGCTCGACTGGGGCCTCTCCAGGAGCTTCGCCGGGTGCTCGCCCTTCCTCTTACCCGACCCAGAGCGTTGGCTCGTGGCTGAAGGTGCCGGGGAGGGTGCGCCCTGCCTGGCGCCCGTAGAGCCCGACCGTTCGGCGCTCCCGGTGCCAGCTGACTCGCGGTGCTTGGCCTTGTGTTGGACCCCCGTCGCCGGGGCGTCCTCAAAGGTCTTAGAAGACCGCTCGGATTTCTTCCTCTTCTTCTCGCCTGACGGGCTCTTCCCTTCCAGCCAGTTGGCGAGACGTTGATGGCGGTCCTTCATGGTCCGCTCCGACATATTGCCGCAAAACGCACAGTCCTTCTCCATGTGCGTCTTGTCCTCATGTAAGCAGTAGAGACAAAAGGAGTGTTCGTCCTCCTTAAAGACGTTCTGCAGCTGGCATCCAGGGCAGATCCTGAACAGCTTTCCGGGCGTCGAGCTTCCCTTCTCCTGGGCCATGTCCGGGCCTGAGAAACTTCTGGAGTCCTCCAAAAGCGTAGCTCGACGAAATCTTCACCCTTGAGGGGCGCAGACGAATCCGACACGGGTCCCCGTTGATCGGATGGAGAGTCGGTGGAGCTTGAGGCTCTTTTGACCGAAAAAAACGAAGTTTTTGAGAAAAAACGTGAAAAAATAGCACTAACGCTCGAGAGCAATAGCACGAGGATCCCAACACATGAACGTGCGGTAAAAATCTGAAGATGGCTGCCAGAGGCGGTGCTTAGGTAGAGGGCAGTCATTGGCTGTGGTCAGTATGACGCAGAGACCAGTGATTGGTTATTACTACGAAAGACAGATCAGAAACGAAACTGATACTGGTTTTTTCTTTACCGAGGATTCCCAGCCTGACGACGGGGAATATTCATGAGCATGTGAATCCATGCCAGACCCCATGCTGGAGAATAATGGGTTTTAAGGGGTAAAAAAAAACAGGGGTTGGGGGGGACCGCCCCATTAAAAAAATGAATTTGATGCTTTTTTTTCGTTGCTTTTTTTAGATGCTAAGGCATTCGATGCTTTGGCATTCGATGCAATCACTATAAACCGTGTAATGGCCCCTCGAGTGAGCTGGCCTTGACCAGCCAGTCGTCCAGATAAGGGTATAAGTGATGGCCCTCCAAGCGGAGACTAGCCATCGCATTCATCAGCTTCGTGAACACACGAGGAGCGGAATTGAGGCTGAAAGGCAGCACCTTGTACTGGAAGTTGTACAACATAATCGAGAACCGCAGAAATGTCTGATGCATCTGGTAGATGGGGACATGAAGGTATGCATCCTTGAAGTCCTGGGATCACATCCAGTCCCCTACGCACAGAGACTCTGCTATGTGTGCGGGAGTAATCATCTTGAAGCATTTTGAGCTGTAAAGACAGGTTGAGAAATGACAGGTCGAGGACTACCTGAGGGCAGCCTGGTTGTTCTTGGGTACCGCAAAAAGTCTCTGCGCCTAGCTACCAGGTCCGACACTGTCTGTGCAGAAAAAGGGACTAAGGTGAGGCACTGTAGGGCGTGGCCTCACTCGGCGTTCCCATGCCCCAGACCATGCGACCACGAGATGGACTAAATTTAAAGGGGAAGTTCAATTTTTCACTGCCAAAGGTTCTGGTACTGTCCCCATTTAGGTGGACGCCCCACATTGATGGAGGAAAGGGGATGAGATGTCTGACTATACCATGCAACGTAACCACCCTTGTCCTCGCAGCAGTGCACCAGTTCACATTTGCTTAAATACTGTCTCTGCAATGTCGAAAGCATAATTTATGTTGTGAATAGAGGTATTTTCTCCTTCTTTGAGGATGTCCAACACCTACTTTTGCTTCTCTTCTGGAGATTGTATTAACAGAGGACCTATCCGGTGCCACATCTCTGTTGTATCTTGCCATGCTGGACAAAGCATTAGCACCATTCGCAGTAGTAGCTCGCATGCTCAGACTTTTTTGCCCTCACTGTCGGTGGGGAACTGAATATTTAGCCAATGGATACATGGCTAAATGTATCATGGATACATGGCTAAATATTTAGCCAATGGATACATGGCTCTTAGCTGCCGCTAACACAACAGTATCAGGTGCAAGTTGGCTAGCTAGGCATTTCTGTGCAATGTCTGGGACACTGAACTTCTTTTCCAGGTGCCCTTTTAAGCCTCATTATCAGAAGGACTTCTTCCCACACTTATCTAGAATTGGGATAGACACTACTGATTTTTTTTTATTCATGTGATAAAAAAATGAAACCCTCTTGTTTTATCTTCAGTATGGTTTAACCCAAAATGCTTGCATACTTTTGTCATTATTGTGAAGAAAGCTCTAGCCTCATCTGGCGAGGAGCTCTTTGAAGGAGAATCCTTATTTGTGGCTACGTCGACCTCACAGGTGTCAGTGTCGCAAAGTTCTTGGTCTGAATTGGTTTGTGGCAACTCTCCTCCTTCCTGGCCTATATGCTCCGACGTGTTACTATGGAGAGCTCTTGCAGGTAGGTGTTCCCCCTTTCGTAGGAATGTCACAGTGATCTTTGTCTAGACACTGACATCAGGTGTGGCAAGGTGTTTTGTCTGATCAGTGGTGCACAACTTGGGACGTGTGGGGCCATTGGCGCTTCTTGTGGAAATAGTATTCTGTTCAGTTCATATACCAGCATTTGAAGAAACGCAAGCAACTGCATGGTGAGCATTATTTGCAGTGGAATTAGTGGCTTCTGGAGCTCCCGATGGATAGGTTCTGTTCTCCCCATTTGCTCATTCCCTTATGTCAAGGAAAGCAGAGGAGCATCAAGGGAACCTTGCAAGGTTGAGTTGTCAGTGACACATTGTTTAACTGTCGATTAAGAGTGAACTTCTATCTCCACAAATGAATCGTCTGATACCGAATACAGGGGAAAGAAACCCTGTTGAGCTTTGAAGTCGGTTGTTAATATGATGCTGTAATATTTGATCTGATATAATATGCAGGAATACCATACTTGCTCTACCAGAAAAGCCCAATCATGGTGGGACTTTTTCCTTTTTTTCTCTCCTCTGTTGTGCTCAGAGGAATTGATGCCTTTTGTCTGAGGGTGTTTCCCTTGTCGACAAAGCCATTGACAAGTTTTCTGTCAGCATTTTGCATTTTGTCCATCAGTGACACAATCTGTTGTTGTTTTTTCAGCAATAAAATGGTTGTCGGCAGTGTAGCCATTGATTACATGGTTCGCTTTTCCTCAGTCGATGATGAAGTCGTTGATTTTGTTGATGACAGAGCAGCTGACAATGAAGAGACTCTAGCTGTGGACATGTTTCCACTCTGCCGATGGAGTCGGCTTAAATGCAAGAGATGACTAGGAATCTTTGGTGTATGTAAAGCCGCTTGTGGACGATATCGCCAACTAGGGCATAATTTCTTGGAGCTGCGTTCTTTTTCACTCATCGATGACTGCGGTTTCTAAAACTTAACATATTTTTCACCTATGGACTTTTTGTCTCTTCTCCTCCATAGACGAAGCTGTCATCAAAGTAACCGGTTCTATCTGTGCAAGGGCTCCCATTTCCTCAGAACCATGAGTTTCTCTGGGATTGTGGGAGGGTACTACTCCTTGAAACCAAGTCAGGTCAGTGGCTTTCAGCCTTTTCTCCACTTCTGAAGGTTTTTTCTTTCGTTTTTTGACTTAGGTGTACTTTTTCCTTGAGCATGGTTAAGCTCAAACTCCTGGAAGATTCTGCCTCTGAGACAATGTATTTAACTTTGTTTGCTAAACATTTTTGTACTAACCCCCTGGCATATTTCACAGTCCTCCATAATATGAGGGTGAAGGCAGTAAAAACAGTCTACATGCCTATCACCTTCATTAAAAATGTTCGGACCATACGTAGCATAGGCCCTGAAAATTGGCTTCTTTTTCTACTTGAGATATTTTTCCCCCATTAACATAAATGTTTGATCTGAAAAGAAGAAAAATCACTGTGAAATCTTCCTTCCAACCTACGGAGAAACTTATCTGAAAGACAGAGAACATTTTCTTTCTTGTCTGTAAATTTGTTTTTCCCTTAGTGAAGTTTGAGCACTCGTCTCAGCAGAATGTGCAGTTAGAAACTGAACATGGCCTCAAGGGGTGGGGTGGAGCACTCAATGTCCCATTGGCTAAGGGTGAAATGACTGAAAATGAGGTGGGTAGACTGCAATATTCCTTGCCCTTTTTCTTTCGCATAACAATGAGAAAATATGTAACAGAGGATTCCCAGCCAGACGAAGGGGAATATTCAAAGCATGTGAATCTATTGAAGATTCAATGCTAGAGAAATAGTGCTCCCATACCTGAGCAATGCGATTATCTGAAGCTCTACGCTCCTGGGCAAATAATAGGGCTGTATTCTGTATGCAAATAATTTCTGATCTTTTGTCTAGTGACATGGTTACACAATGTTCCTGTTCTCTCATAATACACAAATGTCCCCTTTGGAAGTTGCATTGGGGAGTAAGTGTAATATATCCAATACAAAACCTAAAAATGCAAACCTATTATCTAAATATGGGTGAAGAGTTCTTTCTTGTAATGTCCCTCCAATGGCTGTTCAGAACGGTGTACCTTTTGCGTTTAGATCAGTCATGGAGGTTGAAATGTTTAAGATCATTCGCCAACTTAAGCCTACTTGCTGTATGGGTGATGCTTGCCCAGTGGTAGTGCTAAAGGATTGCTAACCTTCGTTTGTATCATCTATAACAAAATTAGCCAATCAGTCTTTTCAGGAGTGTCATGTCCCTGATAGCATCACACATTCCTGGATATACCCATTGACAAAAAAAACCTAAGCTCAACACCTCTATGCCGGCCAACTATAGACTGATCACTAGTGTCCCCGGCCTCTTCAAAATCATCTTGGATAGGGCTGCATATCTACAGGTGCAGGACCATCTTAATGTCAACAATATTCTGGGCAAAAGGCAGTTGGGGGGTTTGTCTGGCTCATGGAAATCAATCAGCACTGTTGGATCTCATCTCTAATATCTTACGCTTCATGGACATGGTTCAGGCCATATTCTTAATGCTACTGGACCTCTCCGCAGCATCTGTGGATTATGCTCTGCTAGTACAGATGCTTTCACAAGCTGCAGGCTTCTCTCCATCTGTTGCTAGATGGGTTGATTCTTTACATGGCAATAGAAAATCCAGTGTTTTCTACAGGGATGCAGCTGCAGAGCCTGTGAATGTCCAGTATGGTGTACCGCAAGGTTCATGTTTGTCACCTACACTCTACAACATGTACACTCTACCTTTATTCCAACTTTTGGATGACAGAGGTATTAGTTATACCATTTACGCTGGTGATACACAGTGACGAATCCCTCTGCCCAGTGTATATGAAAAAGATCTTACAGTGATAAATTCGGTAAACCTTCTGATCCATCAGTGGATGATGTGCAATGGCCTGGCCCTGAATAATGCCAATACTGAGTTGATGGACAAAGGCAGGGCAGATAAGCTTAGAAGTTGGGGTCTGCTTATCTGTCCTTTGTCATTGCGTGTTGTAAGCTTAACACTCTACTCAAAATTAAGAACTTGGGGTCGTTTTTACCAACATCTGGACATGAAATCTCATGTCAACTCTCATTTGCTCCACAGTATATTACATCAAGCTCCGAAACCAAAAACCCCATTCATTTCTAAGCAGAACTGTGCCACGGTCGCCTGGGCCATTATTGGAACTTAGATAGACTTCTGTGGCAGCTTTCTTTATAGTATATGTAAGAGTGACATCAACAGAAACTACAGAACAGTGTGGTTCTGGTGGTAGTGGAACTTAATATGGGAGACCACTTTTCTCAGTCTAGAAGAGAACTACATTGGCTTCCAGTAGCAAATAGAATTTCCTTTTGGCTTATAACATTAACTCATGACTGCCTGTTTGGCTGCAGCGCAGCATAACATTTGGAATGTTTGAACTGACTCCCAACTACAAGACCTTTTGCTTTAACCACAGTAATCTCCCAATGATTCCTAGAACAAGGTTGTCTTTAGTTAGTAATTGTGCTTTTTTCTCTGCTGCTCCAAAACTCTGGAACACCTTGCCCCTGATCTAAGAGGGATTTCCTCGCTGGATCTTTTCAAACAGTCCTTGAAAACCCATCTTGTTGAATAAGGTTCTTCTTTTGGGGTCTTCTCCTGTGCTATTGCTTACGTTTATTATATTTTCTGCATCCCTATGCCTAAGGCACAATATAGATAATATAATGTTATGTAATGAAGTTTCAGCCAGAGCTCTGTTCAACCGAAAAAAGGATCTAGAAGGCTATCTACAGTGGACAAGATTGTTAGATCAATATAACTTATCAACAAGCTTGCAATATATTCTATTACTCATTGAGACAATCAAACAAATGCAAAGACACAGGAGCTCATTTTGGATTTGGGTGTAAAGTAAATGAAATGCATAAAAGCTGCCCCATTTTCATCAATGTGTATGGCAGAGAAGAGGGGTTGATCGCAATTTTCACTTCTGCGCTACCTTCCCCTCCACCATACAAATCCTCCAGCATTTGCGCACGCAGGTATTTTCATGCGGGCGCAACTGGTGGGGATCTCTATTGGGTCCGCCTGCTTTATTCACCAGCAAAAAGCAGGCAGATCTAATCGTGATCCATTATAAACGCTGCCTGCCATGCATACATGGCAGGTAACATTTATATGGCAGAGTGCAAAAAGAGAGAGCCTTTTGTGCCTCCCCTTTTGCAAAAATGTGGTGGTGGGGAGCCATTTACATTTAAGTGTTCAAGTAACGTGACGTCAAATTACGAGCTTCAATAAAATGAGCTCCATTGTGCATTATGATGTGATGTGTACCACCTGCAGGAGGGACAAAGACTATTATTCACCTCCGTTTTTCTGTGAAAGTTAAGTGGTGCCGAGAATTAAGTGTGTTGTGCCTGTCTGAAAGGAAGGAAACAGTGCGCCGTCTATACCAGGTGTTCTATCCCATCTGTTAATTCCATTTAAAGCAGTAAGATGGGCCTTATGGTCTTCTCTCTAAAGTACTTCTAATATGGACAAACATATATATCTAAACAGAGCTGTGCTCTGTTGTATTGACACATTTACAGTAAATACATGAGGTATAGGACTGTGTATTGAAGAAAATTTAGGACATTTTGTAAAACGTTTCTCCAATTGGAGGAGAAGGAAGGAAGGTTTTGAGACAGAAAGACTTGACACTTACACAAAGCATAACGCAGCGGGGGGACTAGTGCTGTGCTGTTAAGCAGCTATTTGCCCCATGTGCCACCGCACCTCCTCTACTGTAGTTTAAAAACACACTCCCACTATTTGCAAACATTACAGTGAAACCAATTATTCGGCTGCTATATACATGGTTGATAGGAACAGCTAAGAAATGGAACTATCATAATTGCTAAATACATGGTTGAGCCTAACAACTCCAAAACTGAATAAAGAAAATAGCTCGAAAAGGCATGAATTGTAGTTGGTTGGGAAAAGACGAGACTTCCGAATGAGAAAACCTTGTTCAGAGTTCAAGCCAAGCCAAACAAATCCTCATGTCACACTGTAGAGAGATGGAATCACTTCTTTGTCCCACAACTCTCTCTCTTACAGATAGACTTGTGGTTTGATGCCAAGTAATGCAGAAAGAATCATGAGGTGGAATTACCTTGGAAAATTGGGAAGCACAAACAACCAAGATCTAACCAGGGCAAAAAAAAACTAAAAGGACAGTGTTTAAATGCTTTACTACATACCTTTAATGTTATTAGCAATGCTTCCACCGATTGATGGTAGAGTTCTGTTCAGGGCATCACCTTCTCCAGCAGTGTAAGGATTTAGCAGATCTCTCTGTATCTCTTCTTGCACAGACCGGGGCTCGGCTTGGACTTCAGAGTTAACAGTTAACTGCCTTCTTTGGCATTGGCCTGGATTCCTTGGTACTAGAAATGCACTCGGCTCAAAACTCTCCCGTGGAAACTTAACAATTTTCTGAGATTTTATCCAGCGCCCATTTACAAATTGAAATCGCTTTAAGTGAATAATCTAATTTGAAAGGAAAAGGACACAATAAACATAGATAGGTAGATGTATATAAAAATAAAATGTATTCAGAAGAAAGCTAAATGACACCAACAAGTGAGTTTGAGTAACTCACAATGGAAGCCACAAGGACAAATTACACACCTCAAGACCAGCACAGCAAAATATTGGCAACATTTACCTTGCTACTACAGACATTTTGATTGCATTTAAAATACTGGAGGAATCACTACCCTTTCAGCAATTATTAATACGTAAGTAATTGAAGCATAATGATAAATGCACCGATATAAATGAAAAACGTATGGAAAAACGTACACTTATTTCAATGAAGGTTTGAGAATTTATTCATTAAAAAGTACATTATCAAACCTCTGTAGTAAGAAGGAGAATTAGATTTTACCAGAATGGGTGGAAGCCTCCAAAGGTCAAGTTTCTTGGTCGCTAAGCAATGGGTTTTGCATTTAGAACAAAAATACATCTCATCTTCTCCCAATTCTTCTTCGCTGGTGAAAGCACGGAGACAGCTGTCCAGATTAATGGGCTCGGCTTGTGCCCGTCGACTCTGCTCAACACTTTCATGTTCTTCAACAATCTGAATAATATCATGAGATTGTTCAAATGGCATTTTAAAAGGTTAGCAGGCCTGGTTTCAAATAAGGACATAAATGTCAAATAACAGTTCCTTCTACAACCCAGTGGAAAGCAGACCATTTAGTGCCCCAAGTGGGGGAACTCTATGCCAGCAAAGCTCATTTAGACCTACATCATAAAAGTATTCAAGGGTCTGTCTACAACTAGAATTATAATTTTTTATAACGCACATAATACCAGAGATTGGTTTCTAAGCGCAGGATCGGGATTCAAACCTGTGTTGCGGTGGATTGTCTTGCTTGCCCCTGAGCTATCCCCCCTCACCTAAGTAACCCAGTACAAATGCTTGGCACAACAAAAATAGTATTAATTCAATTCAATACCACTTTTATTCGGCACAGAGCCATAAAAGCACACACAACAAAAACACAGTTCATAATAAAAATGCATGGCAAACATACAATGTAGCATGCCATAAATCCATATATAGATACATGTGCTTAAAAAGGCGTGCACAATTGCTAACAATAGGGACACATTTTTACATTCTGGAAGCAGTTAGCCACACCATTTTAGCAATTGATTGCTGGGGAAGAGTATATAAGTCCCAAGTAGCCTCATTGGATTTTGACTGCCGTGATCAGCACAAACTACCGAATGGGAAAAACCATGATACAAACTTTTCATCAATAGCACCTACAGCTTTTTATCCAGTTTGCACTTTAGTCCTCGCCATCCATGCTCGCTGGAAACATTTGGCCACAATTAGGACTGTCTCAATATCATCAGATCTTTTACATAGGTCCAGTGCACCTGATATGATGTAAATTCCTGCTGTGCTCAAAAGCGGTTTAAGGTATTGTGCGCTCAAGCCCTGTGCCTTTGGGCATAAGAACATGAAATGGGCAATTGTCACCTAACAAATAGTACACTGTGGGCATAAGGCTGTGTTCCCTTCTCCCCAGGCCCCTGTAAAAATAGCCCCTGTAAACATAGCTGGCTTTAATGTGTCCAATCGGAAGTTAATGAACAAGGTTCATGTGAGGGGGATGAGGGGGGTTAAGGCAATCAAGGTATTTTTCAAAGCCAGTGTCACCTTTAATCCTTAAATAACAGGGAGCAAGCTATAGGAATCTACACCATGTTTTCCCTATAATAGTCTGTACAGAGCTTTCTCTTGAATGTAGTGGCAGTGGATTTATCTATCAGGACACAGTGTGTCCATAAATCGTGCTCACCCAAGTCTCGTAAGCCTTTCTTGACATAGACTACCCATGGCAGCAACCTCAAGACATGTACTAAGTCCTTCCTGAACGCCTTGAGATTGGAGGTACTCCATAGCCATACCCAATGTGTGATTGGTTTTGCTGCTGCCATTACATCAATGTGACACAGAGTGATTTCTAAATGCAGTAATGCACTGGGCGTACCCTGTGGACAAAGACAATGCTGGTTTTATTGCCCCTTTACCATGTCTAATGAAAAAAGCTTAGGTCCGACCACTGTATTTTTCTAGGGTGGACGAGCTAGCTGACCTGTCCAATAGCCATTATCAATGAATCGTATGCCAAGATAGTCATATGATAGGATCTGGCATTTATAACGCGCCTATACACAAGTGTTTCAAGGTGCGACGAGGCAAGGGAGGGGAAACAGAGGGAAGACAGACATCAATCCTACTAGGCCAGGTGACATTGAGATTGCGCAAGTGCAGGGGGGAGGGGAAAGTGCAGGGGCAAAGGGGAGGGAGCAGTGCAGTACATAGGATGACAGTAAAATAAATAAAGAAAATAAATAGAAAATGCAGCCAGCAGGTGGCAAATGCTAGTAGAGGCTGTAGGGATACAGAAACAGTCGCCAAGTGCAGGGTTGTCAGGGGACTGCAGGTGTGCAACTGGCGGGGAGGGACCTGGGCCCGAGATCAGAGGGTGGCCAGGTAAACCAGTGCAGTTTCAGATTCAGCCAGGAGATCAGCAGGGAGAGGAGGAGAGAAAGCAGAAGCAAAGAGGAAGGTCTTGAGGTGCTTCCAGAACCGGAGAGGGTTCTCCTCAAGTTTCAGAGAGGCAGGGAGGATGTTCCAGAGGGAGGCCCCAGCAAAAGAAAGAGATCTACCACAAACTCGCTGCTTGGAGAAGCGACTAACCCCAAGGGAGTTGGAGGCGGATGAGCGAAGAGCTCGGGAAGGAAGATATTTAGAAAGAGAGAGTTGAAGGTATTGAGGTCCCAGGCCCCAGAAGGCGTTGTGGACAATGCAGAGGGTTTTGAACGTAATCCTCGCTGCCACTGGGAGCCAGTGCAGAGATTTCAGTCTTGGAGAGATACGATCCCTGGGCTTGAGGCCAAGGGCAAGTCTTGCAGTCCTGTTTTGGATGAGTTGCAGGGGGCAGAGAGTAGAGGCAGGCAGATTTAGAAAGAGGCTGTTCCAGTAGTCAAGCCTTGAGAGAACCACAGCTCTGGAGACAGTGAGCTTCTGGGGGAAGGAGAGGAAAGGAAGAATACCTCTGAGGAGGTGCAGCTGCTAGTGTGACTTCTTAGAGATGTAAGAGATGTGAGGAGAGAAGGAAAGTGTGGAATCGAAGATGACACTGAGGTTTTAGCCTCACAGGGGGGAGCAGGAAGAGGGCCAAGAGAAGCCGCCCAGAGAGTGATAGGAAAGGAGGGATCAGGTGTGCCGATGAGGAGACTCTCAGTCTTAATGGCATTAAGGCAGAGATCATTGGCGGCATACCACTCCTGGACGGCGGACAGACAGTAAGAGATGAGAGAAGGAGAAGAGGTGGCTGAAGGGAGCCTGAAAATTGAGCTGAGTGTCATCCTCATTGCACTGAAAGTTGGGGCAGAGAGTGGCTATGCGGTGGGCACGAAGTGCCAGGTATTGGTTGAACAGCCAGGGAGAGAGGCTGGACCCCTGGGGAACACCACAGGTAGAGAAAGAGATAGAGGAGAGGAAGGACCCAAGTTGGACCTGGGAGGGTCGATTGGAGAGGAAGGAGGTCAGCCAAGCCAGGGCTTGATCAGTGATACCCAGGTTATCATGGAGACGGTTGAGCAGGATGGCGTGGTTGACCGTGTCAAAGGCAGAAGAGAGATCGATTAAGATGAGGACACAGGGGGTGTTGGAATTGAGGTTGGAGAGCAGGTCTTCACGGATGTTCAGGAGAGCAGTTTCCGTGCTTCTGGCAGCTTTGAAGCCAGACTGATGGTCATGGAGACAGCCAACAGATTCAGAGTCATTAAGCTGGGAGATGGGCAGTTTTTAAAGGAGTTTGCCCAGGAAAGGAGTGATGGAGATTGGACGAGAGTTAGCCAGACAGGAAGGGTCAGCAGAGGGTTTCTTAAGAAGAGGGTGCACAAGGGAGTGCTTCAGGGGAGTGGGGAAGGCTCCAGTGGTGAAAGAGTGGTTGCAGAAATCAGCCAGAGCAGGAGCCAGGGTGTCAATGTGGTCCTTGACGGTTTTTGAGGAGCAAGTGTGAACCTGTTTTGACAAGACTTTCATAGATCAGACATGTCTAGAAACCTCGTCAGAGAAGAAAAGAGGAAAGGCAGAGAAGGAGGGAGGAGACATGGCCGAAGAAGGGCCAGAGGAAGAGCAGGGAGTAGATGGAGGAGGAGGAGAGGAAGAGAGAGAGGACAGGATGTCCTGAGTTTTAGAGATGAAATGAGAAGCCAGTTCCATGCAGAGGGCCTGCGAGGGGACAGGAGTGGTAGAGACTGCAGCAGGATTGGCCAGCTCCTTGTAGATTTTAAAGAGTTCGGCCGACGCGGGCTTGGATGTGGGCTCTCTTTTTGGTGCGGACAGAGAGCAGGTATTGCCTTTGGAGCAGGCGGTAGGCAGCTTGTCAGGTGATGTACAAGAAGCACACCATTTCCTCTCAGCCACCCTGCACTTGCGTTTAAGGGTGGCGAGGTCCGAGTCGTACCACGAGTTGCACTTGGCTTTGGGCTTCAAGCGGATCCTCATGACAGGGGCAAGAACATCAAGAGTATCAGATATAGCAGAGTGAAGCAGGAAAGGGCTGTATCAGGGTGTGAGTCAGCTAAGGGGGCAGTGGGGATGAGAAAGTGTCAGTGAAAGCCTCATCTGACACACACTTCATGGGTCGGATAACGAGAAGGTAGGTGGCAGTGCTGGGGTTGGCTTGGCCTGAGGGGTAGAGAGGGTGAGATGGGAGGAAAGGAGAAAGTGGTCCCTCCAGGAGAGAGGAATGGTCAGGGGGGAAGAAAGGGGAAGATCTGAAGAGATCAGAACATCCAGAGTGTGCCCCGCAGAGTGAGTCGGGCCAGAAGGGAGAATAGAGACTGAGAGAGAGTCGCAAAGGTCACGAAAGAGTCTAGTGGAAGGACAGGAAGCATCCAGGTGGATGTTGACGTCTCCAAGAAGGAGGAGTTGAGTGGTTGAGACCAGGAGGGAAGAGGAGAGGTCCCCCCACTCAGAGGAAGGGGGATCTGACTAGGTGGCCGATAGATGGTAGCCACAGTAGGGGAATGGCCAGGAGAGAGAGAGAGCCTGCAGACGAGGCATTCAAAAGCGGAGTAGGGCTGTGTAGGAATGTCAGAGGCAGGAATCCACTCAGGGAAGATCAATGCTACACCCCCACCGGAATGGTTGGACCTGGGCGCAGAGAGGATCTTGTAGCCATCAGGGAGGAGAGTGTCTAAGCTTGTGACAGAGCTGGCTGTGAACCGAGGTCAAGTTCCTCCAGGAGGTGGCAGATATGACTTTACTTGCTCTAGGGCAATACCCTCAGCCCTTGCTTCTAGTTTTTGCTTTGCTGTTGCCATTGCTTTGGCTTGAAGATCATGGTCTTTGTTTTGTCAGTATTTAGGTTCATACCTAGTTTCCTGCACCTCTGCACGAAGGTCGCCAAAGATTCTCTCAACCCAACAGGGGTGGTTGACAGGATTACGGCATAGTCCATGAAGAAAAGCGCAGGGTACTTGTTTTGGTCCAGTTTTGGGTGGGGTCTTTGCCTTCGTCCAGGAGGGATTTTATGACCTCCTCTATATGAATTTTAAAAAATCGGGGTGCTAAGACACAATCTTGCCTTAGTCCTTTGGTTACTTCAAATTCTGTGGTAATCTCCCCACCCAATCCTACTCGAACAACTGCCTAGTTACTACTATATAGTGATTGCATGATGGAGATTAGACTCTTGGGCATTTGTCTCTTTGCCAATACCTTCCATAGGATGTTCCGTGGGACGAAATCAAATGCCATCCTTAGATCTAAAAAAGTGGCATACAGTTTCATTTTTATTAAAACAATGTATTTCTGGATGAGAACAAAAGGAAACTCTGGTCAACTGTGCCTTTTCTGCACTGGAAACCCACCTGCAATGAACTAATTATGTAGTTATCCTCAACCCACAATTGCATGCACTGCAAGACCAATTCCACGAAGAATTTGCATGAGCTGTCCAGCAGGGATAGTTTGCTGGATGTTCCATAACCCACTTTTTTCCCACTAATTCTGAGGATCACTGGGAATCAGGGAGAAAATTGGTATTGGCACATACTCTGAAGAGTTTCCAGAGGACCGGTGCCCAGGTGGTCGATTCAACTCTGAAGAGGTCTACTGGGACCTTGTCTAGTGCTGCCGTCTTCCCTGCCTTCTGTGCAATAATGGCAGATACCACATCTACAACACTAAACACCAGCTCTCTCATTCGGCCTGGTGATGGTGGCTGTGTCTCTTCCTAGGATTCGCAATCCTGACCCCTCCATACAATGTGAAGTGGCTTAACCAAGCTTCATTAGTTATGCTGCTCTGCATATTAACATACCGTTTGACCTCTTTGCATGTTACCATTTTCCAGAAGGTTACACTAGCCCCTCTTTCCAAAGCAGCTGAGAGATGGGCCCATTTTAATTTGAGGGGACTTTCGTTTTCTGATTTTGTAATTTTCTTGTACTCCATTCACCTAGTGTGTAATAATTCTGTCAACTATGCGTCCTTGTGCTAGAGCGGCTATGAAAGCCTGTTTTTGCTAGGGCAAAATCCTGGTCATACCACTCAACTTTAATCAAAGCCTTGTCTTTAACTCGATGGGATGGGTATGTTATAAGAGGAAAAATAGATTGTTTTTATTTCTGAACGGCTTGTCAGATTTCCCTATCCTGGGCTCTCACTGAGCAGATGTTCTCAATATGCGGGAGCACTGCCTCATACAGATGGGGTCTGAAATCGGTCTGATCCAACTCTACCCATCTAATGCCCCTATGGGCATGGCCGTATAAAGATAAAGCTTGATTTGTGGTCCTGGTGACCTGGGTCAACAACATAGGTGAGGATTGCAACTTAAAAGAAACCACTATGGTCACTCATACTTTTCCAGGATGTCAAACTTGGCTATGTTCTTCCAAGCCCCAGCTGATATAAAGATCTAATATATCAGTGTTGGGCCCTTTTGATCTATGAATATATTACCAGCTGTATGGTCAATCCAAACCAGGCCTCCCTATCACTGGTACCTACATCAGTGCTTCCTCCAGACGGACTCTCACCAACATCCTCTTCGTCGTTCCCTCACCAGACCTATGGACCCTTTATATGGTCTCGGCTATCTCTCCTATCGCTTCCACTCCCATTAATGGTGGCACTTGGTGGAAGGTCCTCTTGGCCTCCTTCCTCTCCTCCAGTACAATCATTAATGTACATCTGAATGGCACTGTCTTGGTCCAGGGCCCTCAGTCCAATCTCCTCTTCTTCGATAGGTGTCTCCCACATCTCATCAACTTCCTTCCTTCTCCTGCGACTCCTACTAGCACCTCGAGGGATCCTCTGCCACCTCATTCTTCCACCGTCTATTTGGCACTTTACTCTTCCTTGCTGGGTTCTATGCTACCTGCTGCTACCACCTCTGCCCACTCTCAGGTCCCTCTACCACTTCCGCTGGGTGTACCTCAAGTTTTTACCCCACCCCGAAAGTCTTAAAATGTGGCAATCTGATACACGTTGCTACTCTCAACTCTTGTTCTGCTGTCAAACACTCCTCTGACATCTGCCACTTCCTCAAAGAACTTGACCTGGATGTCCCCGCTCTCACTGAGACATGCTTCACGGCCAGCTCTGTCACAAGTTTTGACACTCTCCTCCCTGATGGCTACAATATCCTATCTGAACCTAGAACCAACCAATCCAGAGGTGGAGTAGCCCACATCTTTCCGGAGTAGGTCCCTGCCTCTGTCGTTCCTCCGGAGGCCTACTCCTCCTTTAAATGCCTGGTCTGCAGGCTCTCTATCTCTCCTGGCCTCTCTCGGACTGTGGCCACCATCTACAGGCCACCTGGCCAGGTTGCCCTCCTGCTCTCAGAGTGGGCTGACCTCTCCACTTCTCTCCTTCCCTCTACCTCCCAAGCTCTCCTCCTCAGAGATCTCAATAATCACCTGGATGCTTCTAATCCCTCCTTTGAGCTCTTCCACAACCTCTGCGACACTCTCTCTCTTTCCATTCTACCCTCTGGTCCGACACACTTTTGCTGGACACACCTTGGATGTTCTCTTCTCCTCAGACATCCCCCTCTCTAACCCTCTCACCACGCCTCTCTCTTGGACTGACCACTGTCTGCTATCCTCTCACCTGAGACTATCTGTCCCTCAGGCTAAGCCCACCCAGCACTGCCACCTACCTTCTATGTCATCCGGCCATGTCTCAGTGGATGCCTTTCCTCCTACTTTCTCTGTTCCTCCTACGCATGAGGCTGATTTACACTCCGACACAGCCCTCTCTAACCTGCATATATCTATCTCTGTACAGCTCTGGCTCCTCACTTCACCACTAAAATGCAAGACATCCTGTCCTCTCTCTCCTCTTCCTCCCCCTCTACCTGTCTCGGCCCCCCTCTCGCCGCCTCTTCCGCTCCTCCTCCTTTCTCATCTTACTCTACGACAACACCTGAGTATGTTTCTAGTCAAGTCAGATCTGTGAAAGTGTTGTTCAAACAGGTGCTCCCCTGCTCCTCCAAAACCATCAAGGACCACATTGACACCCTCTCTCCAGCCTTAGCCGATTTCTGCAATCGCTCTGTCGCCGTTGGATCTTTTCCTCCTCTCCTCAAGCACTCCCTTGTGCACCCCCTCCTTAAAAAGTCTTCTGCGGATCCTACCTGTTCGGCAAACTATCACCTAATCGCTATCACTCCTTTCCACCTGATCTCTACCTTCTCCTCTAACTTTCAGTGTAATGCAAATGACACTCAGCTCTCTTTTAGGCCTTTTAGGCTCTTCTCGGCCTCTTCTTCTTTCTCGCTCATTCCTGACTGTCTATCCACGATTCAGGATTGGTGCACCTCCAACGATCTCTGCCTTAATGCCAGTAAGACTGTGATCCTTCTGATTGGGACCCCTGCTCTAGCTTTCCCTCTCTAACTCTGGCCGCCCTCCTTGGGCCATCTTCCTTCACCTTCCTGTGTAGCAAAAAAACTTTGGAGTAATCTTACACTTCACCATCTCCTTCTCTCCTCACATCACTGACCTTGCCAACAAGGCCCACTACCAGCTGCACTTCCTCAAGAGGTATTCTTCTTTTTCTCACTTTCTCACAGAAGCTCACTCTCTCCAGAGCCCTAGTTCTTTCTAGGCTGGACTACTGCAACAGCATCTTTCTCAATCTACCTTCCTCTACTCACCACCCTCTGCAACTAATCCAGAACAGGACTGAAAGACTTGTCCTTGGCCTCAAGCCCAGGGACTGTATCTATCCAGCCCTGAAATCTCTCCACTGGCTCCTGGTGGCTGCAAGGATCAAGTTCAATACCCTCTGCATCATCCACAAGGCTTTCTGGGGCTGGGGCCCGTGCTACATCCATCTCGCTCTTCCAAAATACCTTCCTTCAAGAGCCCTTCGCTCAGCTACCTTAAACTCTTTGAGGGTCATACGCTGCTCCAGGCTGAGAGTGGGGGGTAGAACTCTCTCCTCTGCAGGTGCCTCCCTCAGCAATGGCGTCCCTGCCCCTCTCAAACTTGAACCAGACCACCTGAAGTTCCAGAAGTAGCTCAAGACCTTCCTTTTCTCTTCTGCTTTCTCTCTCTCTCTCCCCCCTGCTGACCTACCTGTCTGCTGCACCAAATGGTTGCTTGCAACCCTCTGAGTCTCACTGCGTACCAGCCTCCCCTGCACTACCCCTGGGGCCTACCACGCACTTAGGGGCCATAACTGTAACCCTACAGTGCCCTGTCTCTTTGCACTTAGCCAGAGCCGCACAGCCCTGGTCGCACCTACTCAGAGCAATGCTGTCCTGATTGCACAAGTCAATAGAATAACTCCCATTACAAGCTCTTAGCTCTAGCTCATACAAGATCCTAATTATATCAATTGCTAACTTGTGGGCTTTCTTCGGGCGTTGGGCTATAAGGGGTGGGATGTCCCAAACCTTACCCTGATTGTCCCAGATCCCATCTAAGTCGGTGAAGGGTTCCAGTTGCATATGTTTTTATTGGTTATTCAGCTGCAAAGCAACCTTTAACAACATTTAACATTTCATTAATCTACTGTACATAAAACATCAATTTATCATTTTAAAAAAAAACTAAAATGTTTACAGTACAATGGTTAAAAACTGTGGAAACCTACAACATTGTTTTAAAAATGATTCAAATATAAAACCTCTAAAATATTGATCATCTTTCTCATTGGCAGCTTCAATTATATCACCTTGGCTCAAATTTAGAGGCCAAAGGAAACCCAGAACTGCTATCAAATCTGAAGTTACAGACCCATCAAAACTTTTCTTCCAAAAATAATCTCCTTCTACTGGGGCCCCCATAGGGGAGAAATGACGAAAAAAACATTGGCGCAAGGATTGCAGTACAGGGCATTCCACCTGTTAGGGAGAATTCTCTGTTTATGCTGAATTTCCTAACCTAGTGATTGCCCCAGCAGCTTTGCTGGATTTCTGGAGTTTGTTTTTTTTCTCCTGCCAAGAGTGAGACTCTTTTTCTCCCACTCTTGGACATGATTTGTGGTGTTCCTTTGAATGTTAATGTGTTTCATGGGCTATGGGGTCCTTTACTCCATAGGGTCTCGTGTTTTTCCTATATGTGTTACACAGCACCCTCTGTGCAGTAACTCTGGGGTGTCATAGTGACCCCGCACCATAGACTCCATACCCTGGGACTGACTACTGCCTCCCAGGGCATGTAAAGTCACCATTGGCTTTACTAGTCCCAAATTACTAACAGAACCAGTACAAACCATCATATTGTGGACGTACTGGTAGGGGCAATTCGATTGCCCCTGGGTCTGTTGTTCGAGGGGGCACTGTCCCGGCCCCCCTCGTCGAGTTTTGGCTGGTGGCAGTGGATACTACTTTTTATATTCAACCGCGAATATATCTCTATGGGATTTTCCCATTGTTCGAGGCTAGTACTTTTTTTACCTAGCCTCTAACATACTGCCGGTTTATTTATTTAATATTAATTCACCGGTTGGTATTTTCTGCTAAAACTTGGTTTTAATATGGCATTTGTGTTTGTCTCTGTAACCCCAAACCAAAGGTCGAGCCCTTTGTTCCACTTTTGGCGGGCTTCTACATAGAAGCCCTCCAAAGTGGTGCCACTCTGTCTGGGTACCACAGGGAGTGTGGGAGGGGGTTTAGGCACCTTGGACCAAGTTGCCTTGCCAACCGAAGTCGCACTCTTGCGTGATTGGCCCAAGTGGTGAGCCACCCCAGTCACCACTTAGCATGTTTGATTGACAGCTAGGCTGAATGAATGGGGGTTTTCTGCATAAAAGCAGGGCTTTGGGGACTGGAACTTCAGAAGTCGCCACAGGACCTGAAAATCCGACAAGGGAGAAGCTGAGCCGACCTGCTACGACACCACTGGTGGAGCCCTGCTGAACCGACTCACCACTTCCCAACAACAGAGGAGATCTCCCTGCTGGAGAGTCTTCTTCCCTTGACTGGTGGGCACAACCAATTTATCTTCTTTTCTCGCATCCCAGGATGTCTTGTGGTCGAATTGCCCGTGCCAAGCATCCCGGCAACCGGATAGCCACTTACCACTGGACCGCGAATAAAAGGACCGCTCCTTTTAATTGAGAACTCTGCGGCTGGTTTCTTCCCTGGCAGTGCAACGGACTTCTGTTTTCCTCCCCGACGAGATCCTCTCTTCCCCCGGACGAAGCACCGACTTGCACCCGCTGCCAGAAACAACTGACCCTGCTGGAGCGTTCTCACTATTTTAAGGTACTGTGTCCGCCAGGCCTCCCTTTCTAAAGATTGCTACAAGGTAACCCCATAACTTTCTGGACTGGGCTGGCCGCCTTGACCATCTAACTGGTCCCTTTATATTGGTCCAACTCTTTCTGAACCTTTTGCGAGACTTTTTGGCACTTTCAACCGTGTGGCCTTGGAAACATTTCGACCGGAGCCTCTTAAAGTGGGTCCGGCCATTTTAACTTTGACTGTACGGTTTTAACATGCCTTCTTCTCCTACTGTGTTCTCCGAAAGTGTTGGGATCTGTTGCTATCTTTGCTCTGCCTTTCTCTCCCTCTTAAACCGATTGATCAGAGTGCCATCTTCGTTAAGCGCTCACCGCTGTCTGAAAATAAGTGTTGCTTTACTTAAGACTTGTCTAATAATCGTTGAAGGGAGTGTATATCTTTTAGTGACCATGTTTTTGAACTGCTTGATATTAGTGCCAGTGTGTTTAACTAGATGTGTGTTTAAATAAATAATTATATCTCTTTTACACAAAGCTCTGGTCAGTGTTTGCTTGTTCTACTGTGTTCTATTGACCTACTGTGAATACTCTGTATACTGCCTAACTCTTCTTGAGAGAAGTCTGACTGCTCAGCCACAGCTACCAGGTGGTACAGACTGCTACCAATTGGGTTTACTGCCAACCATCTGTAGTCTTAAATCTTTTGCAATGGTCCCAGAGGGAACTGCACAGGTTTCTGCCTAACACCACCATATTATGTCAAATGTTATCATCCACTTTCTCCTCAGCACAATATCTACATTCCTCTGTTTGATCAATTATATTATAGGAGAATTTCTTTAGTCAAGTTGAGGTTTCTAGGGAACCTCAAAAATGTGTTTCGTGCAGAGCAACTTTGGTAAATAGACAAAAGTGGTGCCACCTCTCCCTGCTTCTTATGATCCCACCATAAATGTAACAAGGAAGAGTAACCGTGCACTGATTCAGTAGTATTAATCCAATCCCAGGTTCTCAAACGTGTCTTAGTGTGTTGTGGTCTTAAATTTAACTCCTCACAATTCAAACCTATATCCCGCACGATACCCTCACACTCTTTTCCAAAGGTGAAGGGGCATTAACAATGTCCCCCTCTAAGAAACATTCACGGTCGACAAAATATCACCATCGAGTGTAGTATCTTCTGCATTTAATATTTTACGGTATAGGAAACTCCACATAACCCTTGTTTTTAAAAATTGGACGCCCAATTCGTACCTAATGATAGCCATCAGGAGTGAATTTGGAACTTTAAACAGCTTCCTCAAAATTAGCGCCTCGAGAGTGGGAAGCATGCTCAAAATTGAGTAGTCGTAAATTTCAATACCGTAAAGTAATTTAGGTATAATCATACCTCAGTAAAATCTTAGAGCTGGGAGCATTGTAAACTTCCCATCCACCTTTTTGATTTTATTTATTAAATCGGTGGTTCTCTGAATACAATACGCTCTTGTATCAGCCTTAGTGGGGTTAGCTGTTCTATAAAAGCAGAGGTTCACTATGGAGTCCACAATCTCCAGTTGTTTTCCCGCCACCCACCAAAACAACGGAACAAACTTCCTTGTTCTTGTAAATCTAATTACTTTTGTCTTGGATGGGTTAATAATGAGGTTATTTTCCTCTGAGTATGAAGTGAATACATCAATCAATATCTGCAAGCCCTGGGTTGTCTGGTTAAACAAAGGAAAATCGTCAGCGTAAGCAATCCAAATTAAACATTAGTTATTTAACCTAGGTGTTGCAAATTCCTGTTTCTCCAGTGTCTCTCCCAAATCTGATGTATATACGTTGAAAAGATAGGGGGCTAAAATGCAACCATGTCTAACTCCTAAGAAGGTTGAAATTGGTCTTGTTGCTTCCCCCTGTATATCGAGTCTTACCCTGATGTTTGATCTAGCGTGCAGCGCAACAAGGAGTCTTAACAGCCCAGCAGGAATATTCCAACTGGCCAGTTTACGCCATAAGAGATATCGTTTAACCATATTGAAGGCTGCAGTTAGGTCTATATTTGTCACATACGTTGCATCAACATTCCCTGTAAGGGCTAGGTTTTGGACATACCTCAGCAACAGACCCTTAAGATTTGTACTGTAATTTTTCTGGAAGCCGGTTTGCCATTTTTTAATACGACCAACTCGGCTCGACCTGGCCTCCAGATGTTTTAATAGCAAGGTCGCAATGACCTTGCTATCAGCATCAAGAACCGAGAAAGGCCTATAGTTAGACAGATTCTTCCGATCCTGTCTCTTAAAAAATGGTATCAAATGGACAGTTTGCCAACTAAAAGGGAAGCTCAGATCTTTTCAAATTTGATGAAAATATAAGGTTAGTATGGTTGACCATGTAGCTGGATCATCTTGAAACAAGAAGTTTGAGAGCCTATTTATCCATGGTGCTCTAGATTTGCTTCTAGTTTTTATAATATCAAACACCTCCTCAAAACCAATTAAGAGGTGCCAATTGTCCCCATGTTATCGGAGTGTATAGGAGGGGGGCGCAAAAGAGATCTGCCCACATGTTCCTACATAAAATGCAATCCATTGTTGCTCCCCAATTGGATTTAGTTGCAAATCGGCCCGATTTCTCCCCAGGTTGTTAATGAGACGCCAAAAAGATATAGTATACAATTTACATAAAGATTCCAACATCAGTTCAGCATCATTTTGTAAAAGCTGGTTGTTATGCAATCTACTCCAATTACAATAAAGTTGTTTAACCTGTTCAATCTCCTTCACTTGACATAAGAGATCAATGTGCTGTTTTTCATTCCCTTAATTTTGTTCCTCAGATCTCTTTTTTGTTCCCATACCATGAGATAAAACTGATGAAGATGTTGGACAGGGCCAGATTTAAACTTAATTTCTGCCTTAATTAAAAGATCACCTAAAAAGGTGTAAAAGTGATTGGGATTAAATGTTTCTGTCTTCCAATCCAAGGAGGTAGAAGCCAATAACCTGGCAGCCCTCATATTAACGAGAGAAGCTTTGTGGTGGTTCCATGTTATTCTGTTAGCTCCTTGGTTGGCTATGATCACAGGCAGAGTCCTATCAGAACCCTTCTTTAAGGGAATTTCGAACTCACTGCTATCATATCATATACCATGGTTGCTCCATTCACTCGGAATCACTTTGAAGAATAAACACATATGAAAAAGACCCTCATTGACAAATATGTAGTCTAAAATGGACAGTCTATGGCCCCTTGCCCAGGTGATTTGGTTTGGTAAATTACCCCGAGTTGCCCCCTTTAACTGATGAAGGCAAAGGGATTCAAGGCTTTGCAGCCATCTCTTACCATATTTTCTTTATGCTGAGGAAGGGGTCTGCCCTGCCAAGACACATCGACTTGGGTTAAAGTAACAAAAAGAGTTCAAATCTCCACCCAGAATTATTGAACCATCAGTATAAATGGAAGACCAATTGGATATGAGTTCAACCATGACAAAATTGCCAAACGTGATTCTTTACCAATGCCTCAGTTGTGGATGTACGTCGGCCCTACATAAAGCCCAAGTCCAATTGTTCCTCTCATTCATTCTCAAATTTCTCGCTGGTGCTTGATCACAAAAGGAGCAATAACACCTGTTCTCTCCCCAGGAGCTTTCAACTCCATTCCCTCCACCACTGTTCGCTCCAACCTTCTACCCATTATGTTCTGCCCCATCTGGGGGCCAACTTGAGAGCCACAAAAGCCAAATATCGCAGCGGAATTGTTTCACCCAATATCAAGTCACAAACTATTTTAGACAAAATCGTCACCATAACCACATCAGTTCTATTCCGAAAAGGAAATTCAACCCTTTCTATATCTTTTGTTGATATTGCCCTCAAACAGGGTAACTGTGTTAACAGCCTCAGAATTCCTGTGCGATTCAACACCATAAATCTTTTGTCATAAGAAACACATTCAACTTTCAACCTTATACTCCTCTTGTTGTTATTAACACTTTTGCTCGATCTATTATTCTTTACATCTTGCCATTCATAACCGGGGGCTAATTCATTTGTTGCCCTGTAGTCTTGCTCTCTGCAATCTGAAACTTGAGTGCTTCGCTCCGTACTATAGTGGGAGAAACCATTTCTTTTTACACCCCCATCCGATATGTCTACGAAGGACGCAGGGGGATGTTGTAAAGAGGTCTCAATTGGACAATATTGTGAGCCCGGCAGTTCCATATACTTGGATCCGTCATACCCAGCCATCTTCTGGAGACTATAATATCTCTCTTTACTCTTCCCCACACCCTGCAAACCTTCACCCAGAGGGAGATTATTAACATATGTTCCGGTGCTCACGGCTCTCATAAACCCCCCAGAAACCCCCTCTTTCTCCTTTAAATAGCCTTTTTCCAAATTCCCCCTAGTACAGGTTAACATGGTTATGTCGCACTGCGTTTGTTTCTCAGAGGCAAAAGTTGTTTGAACAGCTGAATCCCATTGACTAACACTCAAATTAACCATGATTTTATTTTCTATATGAGTGGACTTAGACATCTCTTTCACTTCATCTTCCCTTACACAAGACATACCATTAGCCTGTTTCTCTGCAGGCTTCAAGACTTGTGCTTTACCTGTAGGGATGAAAAAGACTTAAAAAAGGATTTTGCGTTTGAATTAGGAATCTTAATTTATTTGGTGTTCTTAGATTTATTTTAGCTGTTTGCCTTTAGTTTTTGCAGCACACTTAAGGGGGTTTGAGTTTTCAAATGGTCACCCCCCCTGGTTCCCTCACGCTGCTCTAGTATAAGCGCATCCTGGAGGGTTACGCCAGGGGAGTCTCCCCCAATCAAACTTTGCTCCGGTTTAGCGGGTAACTTCTCTATCGCTTGAACAGACTCCACAATGGAATCTTTTTTTGTAAATTGGCCCGTGTATCAATTTCCCCCAAATTAAGTCCAACATAATTGCATGGGATTGAGAGTCTTGCTCTAAATTCTATAACAGACCCAGTAATGAACTCAACACCTGGTTCAAATCCAGCAGTATGCTGTTCGAAGTCCCAGTCACTGTATGATCTATAGTCCTGATCTTTGAAGACAGTTTTTTTGTTGAGCAGGCGCTGGAGTTGACACATAGGAGGTTATTGAGGAATCCAAGTCAGTTTCAGGGGCTTCTGAGAAGATAGGAGTTTTAAAATAAAAAATCTTCTTCCAAACTCGACCCCTCTGAGTCGGCCTCTTCAATGTGTACGACTTCAGCATCAGTCACTGGGGCGAGCTGCGCATGGGTTGGGTGGGGTGTTAAGAGTCTACAGAGCCCCTAAATCCTGAAACTGAAGATAATTGAGAATCTGTACCTTTACTCTTTTGAATTGAAGTGAAGTAAGATGCTATTGATTTTGAAACCATATTTTTCACTCTCTGGCCATTCCCTTCTGACCTCCCACCCCCTTTATCAACCGGCACGATCGAGGGGGACAGGGGAAAATCTAAGGAGAGGCCAGAGGACACCACGTTTGTAGAATCAGGTAGAGGCAGCTCCATTGCAAGAGATAATGCTGCTGAGGCGTCCAACTCTGTGGACAATGAACTCCTGTTTTCCCCCCCACTTCTCAAGTCATATATATTTTTTCCCAGGTTTTGCATCATGTCTCCCAAATTGTAGCAGTAATGTGAAGTTACAATCCCTTCACTTAGAGAACTTCTCTCTTTCCTAAAAACTACTTAACACAGCCAAAGTGAAGTGAAATTATCTGTGTAAACAGCACCAGAGCTGGGGGACCAAAATATGCAGAACTACACTAGAGACTGAGCCCACAGCTACACATAATCAGGCAGTGTGTTCAAGATAGGCTATGAAATAAGAAACTATGCAATGGGTTCCCTTGTGAGCACAGTAAAATAAGTCTAGCTATGCAGTACAGGTAGTGCAATGATAGGACAGTGAATTGATCTAACTCTGTAGTGTTTTACTGACAGTAAGAATGTGTTTATTCACCCAGGCATAATATCCAGAGAGAGCACAAGGAAACAAACAATTAAACTATTCACTGGATCTACAAGAAGTACAATGATCTCAGATTTACTAAACTATGTATTTAACTGGTACCACAATGAGATTAATCTAGTTGTGAGTTGGATTCACAGGTTGGACAGTGAATTACACAAACTATGCAACAAATGTACTGAAGCACAATGAAATAGAGAATGAAATCAATTAAACTAAATATGCAATGATTCAGTGGTAGTACAGTGAAGAATTGTTTGGCTATACAGTGAATTAGATAAATGTGAATTTTAGAATGCAATGGATGCACTGATAGCACAATGGAAAATTACAATTAAAATTAGTTAAATTATGCAAGGGGTTAGCTGATAGCACAATGAAATCAATCTAGGAACACATTAGATAAGTGATCACTAGTAAAAGTATAACAATAATTTTAACTATGCAATGGTTCACTGGTAGCACAATGGAAATTAAACTGGATTCACATGTTACCATTAGATGAAAAGTGAATGTAAACTAAATGTGATGGATTCATTGCTAGTACAAAGCAATTAGTCAATCCATGCAGTTGGTTTCATATGTAGCTAAGACTGGAAACAATGAATAAATGATAACACTGCTGGCTGAACGGGTTAGTGTAGCTATGCGAGGATCTACTGCCGGTCCAGTGAATGGAACAATGAGAATCTAACCCATCAATGGATTCACAGGTAACACAACAAATTGGACAATTAATTAATCTAGCACTGCTGATAAATGTGTTATTGTAGGTAATAATGGAGCAAAAAAATTATCTAGATAAGAACGGCATTGTTGGACAGCATAATGTATCAGACTAGCAATGTGTTGTATTATGCGGATTACTTTGATGGTAATTTATGGACTTTGATGTATTATATTAATTTGAATGATTTATTATGCTGCTAGTTGTATGAAGTTTATTACATTAACAAATGCACTTAAAATAAAATAAAACAATTAAAAAGGTAGCAGCAACAAACCTACAGAGGCAGTCAACAGACGTCTGCCCATATCAGGGTGTATATTGGGGTGAGCTTTACTGGCGAATGAACCACAATTTGAAGTAGGTGAGGGTACCACACCTGTCTGGCACACATTAGAGCTATTAATATCAGTATCACACACCCTTATTGTAGTGTGTATACTACCCTTTACAACAGTGGCGAAAGGGTGCAGGGGATTGGGCATATGCACACCTTCCTGACCAAACCATCTAGAACGCATTGCCTGCTGACAATTGCCTCTGCATAAACTAGAGGCAAAGTTTTGGTATTTTGCGTAGCTACTTCTGACAAATATATCTATATCTGAAATCCCCCCATTGCTGTAGATCGGTTTGAGTACTTTGTGTTTAACTCCCATTTGTGTTCCTGGAGTGCTTTTCTGCTTAGTTTGTCAGCTAGGCAACTGCCTATTTCTGGCTAATATTGGCTTTGGAGGTGTAGACCTGTTGGGATGCACCAGTGCCATATGTGTTGTGAAATTCTTGTTAGTGCTAGCAAGTGTTTTTCCACCCTCTTTGTTTACTTAGAAGAGCTTTGTGAATTTCCATGAGCTCCAGCACATTGATATGCATTTGTGACTCAAAGTCAGTCCACTGCCCTTTGGCTTGAAACGGGTAGATATGCATTTCCAGCCCCTGTATGGATCTGTCTGTGGTGTTGTAAGTTGCACCAGAGGACTTGAGAACGATCTGCCTTGAGAGATGTTCCTTTGTCGACCATTTTAGTGCGTTCGACGACCTCTTTGGATACCATCCTTCCAGTCCCCTTCAACAGTGATCACTGAATGCTTAACCACTCTTGGACTGGTCTCAGAAGCAGCCTTGCATGTGGTACCAGAAAGATACACAGCGCCATTATGTCCACTAGTTTCATGGCCTTTCTTACTGTGACATTTTGTGGCTGAAAAAGGGAACTGTTGCAATAAAGCGTGTACACTTTCCCTTGATGGAAAGGGCAATGACCATTGAGCTGTTTGTTTCAGCTTCTAGAAACTCTTTATTGGAGCCAGAATTAGGCTCGACTTCATCACAATTACAGAGAATCCAAATTGATGTAACACTGTGAAGGTGGCTGCTTGTGTTTGCTAAACTGGGCGGTGCTGTTTCCTGTTATAAGCACCTTGAACTGAACTGGTAGTGTTTGTGTCCCATCTCAAACCAGAGATATCTTCTGTGTTTTGGGAACATAGAAACGTGAAAGTATGCATCCTTTGTGCCTAAAGTTGCCATATAGTTTCCCCTTTTGAGCAATGGAATTGCCACGTGTAACTGTCATCCAGAACTTCTGCACGTTGATAAACTTGTTTGCCAGGCTAAAATCAAATACTGGGCTTGCTGTCATGTTTTCTTTTGGCAGTATGAAGTATGTGGTATAGATGCCCATGTTGTGTTCATATTGAAGTACCTCCTATATGGCCCCCTTTGCAAATAGGGTGACTATTTCTTCTGCTAACAGCTACAAGTGTTGTGTTGGTGTTTTTGAGTTCCTTGGTACAATCGTGCAGGGACCGGATGGGAAATCTATACAGTAAATGCCCCCTACCATACCTAGGATCAAACTGTTGGATGTTCTTGCCTCACCTGCATGTGCAAAATCTTCCAACCAAGTTGGCATAGAAGGGCACTGTTAATGTTCTGCGCTTGGCATTGGCACCTCTGGCTTGCCATCTTCTACCTCACTTGTTGGCAGCAGAAAGGATGGTGGCCCTTAGTTTGCTGGTATCCCTTGTGAGCTGTGGGCCATGAGCTGTAGGTGGATTGAACATCCTCCTAGTACTGCAGCGAGGAAAGAGGTGACAGGAAACCTCTCCGACTACCCCCTTTAACTCAGAGTTTATACGGTCTCTCTGTGTCCTTGTTTAATGCTGTTAAGACATTCTGCTCCTTTTTGTCATTTTCAATGCCTCCTCTACTTCCTTTCTAAAAAAAAAAAAGGAGTTCACCATCTAGCAGTTTATTTATATGAGTGATGTGTGGTTTTCTGGTTTAAATCAGGTTAATATTGATCAAGAATACCTTTTGGCAACTGCTGCATGTATGACTTGACGCTGTGTTAATTCGAGAGCATCTAAAGTGCCCTTTATGATCACATTGACAATTATTTGGCCTTCTTTTAAAACAGTTTGGACCTTAGCTGTAATGGTTACTGCCATTTCCTTCACCAATTCTGCCATCCCGTTCCATTATGCCCAATCATATCTCATGAGTATGGTCAGAGGCATTTGCTAACCTAACGTTATATTCTGCCGTTGTAGCCATGTTTGCACGCTTGAGTTCTATTTACGGTGCCAATTCCCATGGCATATGCCCAGAGCATCGTCCTATGTGTTCTAAAGGTTTTAGACTTGCACTTTTGGCAGGCACTACATGCATTTTTAGAGTAGCATCTGCACAAACATGCATTAGACACTAGATGCTTATCTAGGCATGGAAAACGTGTATGGCCCGTTGATCAGAATTTAAAGGGAGTATTTTCCAAGGACATTGTTGAGGTCAGATGTTGGGGAACCCAATATAAAATAATGAAAATATATTGTACTTTTTGTATACAACTTGCCCCTATACTGGTAGTCCTGGGAATGGTTTTGGTATCACAGCTCTCTGTGCCTAGCAATCTCTTTTCGAGTGTTGGTGAACCAGTGGCCATTTCCGCCTTGGCTGCCAGAACGTGCATTTATGCATGCAACATCGTGATAACATTCCGGGCCGCACAGAAAGTCGGAACAGATGCTGAAGCTTCTGTGTATGAACGCTCCGTGTTCTGTTGAGGGACATTTACCCAGAGTTTGTGTTTTCTCCCCCCCCCCTTGCCTTGGCTGCCACCACCTTCAGCCATTCTGTATCCCGGTCCCCTTCCTGACCCCTACCTCGCATCTTGGCTTTAGGAGCCGTTCAGCCCTATAGCACACCAACTGGATCCCTACTGAAAATTCTTGTGTAACAACCTGGATCCATTGTGCACTAAGTAACGTTTTTTCATTCATTGCTTTTTCCTCCAAATATTCTTGTTCTTCCTTCCTCTCGCATAGTAAGCAGTATGGTGTCTACCAAGAAGGACCGGGTTTCATTACCCTGTCACGTCAGAAAAGATAAGAGGCAAGGACCATTGACCGTTTCATCAAATTAGCACACGTCTTGGCTCTAAGTATCCTGCCATCTGCTGCAACCATAGCCCATGTTTTCCTAAGAAACGTTTTTGCCTCAACGGTCTACCGGACAGTATAATCACTGTCAGAGGTTCACAATTTACCTCCCGCTTTTGGGGAACCCTATGTAATAATCTAGGAATACAGCATTGGATGTCTACCAGGTACCATCCAGAGACAAATGGATATACAGAATGACTGAATCAGACATTGAAACAATATGTACATGGTTTTACATCTGCAACTCGGAATAACTGGTACAATCTCCTCCCATTGGCGCAATTCTCTTATAATAAAAGCACCTGCTTATTCATAAATAACAGCCCATGCCTGTACACTTATGGATATCATCCTCAGGTCTTGATGCTTTCACATCAAAGTACCGACCACATTCCATCAATGAACACATTGTTCTCTTACAAGGTGGACGTAGACGAGCCCTGGAAAGTGTGAAAAGTGGGTGAGAAGATAAAGGCTTATGCTGATCGTCACTGCATTAGAGAGCCGGTGTATAAGATTGGCTGGCTTCGAAACATCTTCCCGCTCACCTCACACCTACAACATGGGCACCAAAGTAATTTGGACCTTTTCCTATTATTGTGCAGATTATCCTGTTGATGTACAAGCCTTTCTCCTGGAAATGTATGCACCCAGTTTTTCATGTATTCCTGTTGGAAAAAATGTGTACCAAGCAAGGTTGCTACAGAACTAAAGAGACAGCCCCCCTCTCTTCAGTATGGAAGGCTTCTTCGTCAGAATACCAAGTCCAACCTGGCTGCAATCCTAGGATCTGTAGTGGGAAACTACAATACCACGTTGACTGAAAGGGATATGGACCCAGTGATAGGTCCTGGGAGCCTGCTTACTTTCTGAATCCTCCCCGATTGCTAGACTCTTTCCTTGCATTTGCCCATGGAGGCCGGGTGTGGGGAGAGTGAGAGGGGGGTGGCATGTAGAGAGGGCATACTGTTATAGCTTACTGTAGCAGATGGGCTCTTTGAGCGTTGGTGAACCAGATGCCCATTCCAACATGGTCGCCAGGCTGCGCATCTACACTTGGGACATCATTCCAGATGCACAGAAAGCCGCAACAGATGTGGAAGCCTCCACATCGCAACGCTCATCTAAACGCTTTGCATTCTATTGAGCGCACAGTTGCCCAGGGCGCATGAGTTTCATAATCCCCACCCCTGCCCCAGTTTCTGTTGCCACACTCCTTTCCTTGCCTTGGCTGCCAAGTCCTTCATTCATTCTATATCCCTGTGTCCTTGTTTCTGATCCTTTTCTTTTGGCAATAGGATTCCCCCTCCGATACTTTTCTTATAACACCCTTAGGTAGGATTGCTCCACTCACTGGCATTCATCCTTATGCACAGAATTTTGGTCCAAATGTTCACTCCTTTTGTGATGAATATATAACAAATATATGAAATATGCTGACTGCAAATTCCTTAGAAGGGGTAATGAGAAGCACATTTGGAAACATCACAAACATTTTCGTCAGGTGACATCTTAATCCTGAACATGTCAACAGTTATGTAAAAGATTTTGGTCGACCAGTCTGGGAAATGGGTTATTCTGCAAAGTCAGCTTAATGAATTTCAATCTAGGCTAGCCTCCATATATGTCCTTAACGTGGAGGACACCATCATGATGCACTGATTTGGAACAACCCAATATAGATCTCGGGGTATTGTGATATGGTACCATATCTCTCTTTGAAAAGACTGTGAGAATCATTCTGAACATTAAGGCAAATGTCCGTCAATATATTCTTGATCTCACAATCTTTGGACATCTGGTAAACCAGGAAATCAAAGAATACTATTTTTCTCAAGCAATATTTCCTGTTAGATTTGATCTAGCTGACCTAGTCAGAAGGGAATGGACACATACAGGAGAGTGGGTATCTCGATCTCTGATCAATCCCTTTTGTCCATTTCCCTTCATTGTGGGGCCATAGTCCAAACCATTTGATATGTTATCATAAAACATTTAGGTGAAACATTCTTGTCTGCAGCTGCAAAAAATGTATTCTTGCAGGCCAATGAGGGTTCCACTTCCTTTATCATGGTGTGAGACAAAAAGAAATCTTATGTTAGAGGTGAAGTAACATCATAGGTCATTTCAGTTTTTAAAGCAAAGGCCTAACATCACAAAAAGACAAAGAGCTTTAAAACATCATGAGGCAGATTTGCATATACAGTGCTATTTAGAAATGAGAGGTGAGACTGGAAAAAGGAATCAAAGGTACTAATGTGCTATGCAAATGAGAAACAAGTATGCTAGGATCAAAATCTGTAAAACTATAACTGAGCCAGGTCAGATCTTTACTAGCAAAAATGCAATCTGTAAAGCTTTCTTTCAGCATTTAGAATGTTACATTCTTCTGATCAGATGAATCCGCTTTTTTTCTAGGATAACTCTGCAAGGGTTATCAGAGGAATCACAAATATGTCTGCATGCCAAGATCACACAATAAGAAATAAGTGATGCAGTCAAATGGCTCCCGAGTGCTAAGTCTGTCAGAGAAGATGGGGATCCAGTTGAATTCTCCCAAACACCTAAACATACACTTTTGTCCAAGGTTGTTAATGAAATAGCCAGGACAGGCCAGGTTCCATCATGTTAATAATAGCTAACCTTGTAACTTTACTCAAAAAGGACCCCACTCTCAAGTCTTCTTGTATCCTTCCATCTAATTTTTAAACACGGACAATAAAATCTACAGTAAGATATTAGCAAATCAACTCACAAGGGATATTATCAAAGGTAGTTTGTGAAGATTAAAACAAATTGGGCCTGTCTGTTCAATGTATGAGATCACAAGCACAGCCTTCACTATTATTGACATGGTGGCCCAATAACACTCCCCTCTAACATGCAAATGTATTGATGCACAAAAATAATTTGATCACGGCCAGTGGGAATTCATCTGAGCAACTATATCTGTTATGGGTTTTCTATCACAATTTGTTAATATAATTAAGAATGCAGGGCCATCGTTGTAGTTGAGCCAGGTAAAACAGTTATTTCCGGTCTATAATAGTACCAGGTATCAAGCAGCATCACCTCCTCTTTTTGGCTTTATGGGTAACGCCTTTCTTTTGCATAGACGGTTCATAAGCAACAGGCTATTAAACGTGTGAGTTTCATACATATGAAACCTTAATGTGTGCCCCCCTTGCAGACAATAGTGTTGTCTATTATATGGACCCTGGCTCTGTGAAGAGTGCAGAGAGCTAAAATGTGGTTGTAGACCCTCCTAAGGGGAAGAAATTCAATAGAACAGGGTATTTGGCCCATGTTCATTCTCAGTAGAAGGGCTACCACACTCCTCTTTAATTCATGTAAAACCTGGGGATTTACCCTAAGCAATCAAGGGTAATCCAGAAGAGGAGCCCTTGGCACACTGTCCCTTAGAGAGGCTCAGATGCACCTCACTGAGGAGCCCAACAAGGCTGAAACAAGTGTCTGGCGTTCCTGATGGTACTCTTGTTCGGAGGAGAATTGCATAGCATTTTGTTGCTTGACTGCCCTTGTGAGACTGATATGCATATGGATATTTGTAATCTGTGAAGGGCGCAGTGAGCTAAAATGAGGTTGTAGACCCTACCGAGAGGAGGACGTGCCATATAACAGGGTATTTGACCCATGTTTGTTCTAAGTACAGAGGCTCCCAGACCCCTCTTTAAATCAGTAGCTCTGCTACTTTAATATTTACTCACCACGGCTGCAAATAGTACACGAGACAACAGAGAAATGAAAACATGAGCATGAATGGGTTTTAGTGAGATAAATAATATGTCATGCAAACACTCCTTACACAGACCACCAATGTTATATCAATGGCACAAACACACATTACTTTGAAAGAAATCAACTTTGGTTTGTGCCCAGTACAACACAGAGAATCCTTCCTTTGCCAATGTATAAGCAAATTATGTGCCACTCCCTCAACATTGTTTGGAGTCTTGGCATATGCAGCCCAAATCAAAACGTGCCCTTTTGGATGTTTAAACGGTGAGACACGTTTTAATTTCTCTTTTGTGCAGTGTGCATTTTGCTGCTGTGGCCAATGAACGTAACAGTAACAGGGCTACTGACGTTTGCATGGTTATTGAGCACAATTTCATGAATTACGCCAACAGTAGCCAATGTCTGTATGCATGATAAGCTTCGAGTGCATTACTTCATACTTTCTTTGTGTTTAAAAATATATGACTGCTTTAGTGCAGACATACTATGACAAGTTCCTTTTATGGGAAATTCTAGAGAATATTTATTTATTATTTCTCCCAATTAGCCCTGCATTCTCTTGTTGAACTATTTACACATCTCGTACATAGTGTTACGTGATGCATACATTTGTTAATGACAAAGAAAAACTGTCAGAGTTTTTTTTTCCTGAGATACATGATTTGCATACAAACACTCCTAATGTAGTCTTTCCTCCCACGGATTCCTCATCTTCGATATATCTTTTCCAGCGCCAGCTTTCTTCAGAAAAATGTTCAGCCAACAGAGGGCACAGGTCCACATTGGCACACCATTGCTCGCCCATCTCGCCAGATGAGATGTCCGAGCCAGTATATAGGGGGCCATTTACACTGCTTGGAACGCCACTACAATAGCTTTAGGTACATTTATTGGTTTTGCCTCAAATCCCGAAGGTCTAGGGCTTCAAGCCCTCCTCAGACTGCAGGAACTAATGTTGGTGTCAGATCCCCACAAGATTGCCTATAATACTTTGGTAAGGATCACGACTCAAGAGGATTGTAGATCCTACTGGGCGATGCAACCTAAGGCTCTCTGGGAGCATGCCACTAAACTCTTCCAACTTTGCTTCATAAAGGTTTGAAACGGATGCCAATGAAGTCCCTGGTGTTGGATCATTTGTCGAAGAGTGTTGTTTAAGATGATGGTCAAAAGGAAGAGGCACCGCTGGCAAAGAAGGACAAAAAGCAACATCACAGGAAGTGCCCAACACTCTACCAGTGGCAACAGACATCACTCTTCTCCACCCTCCACGAGGAAAAAAAGCCTTAAACTTCTGCTCCAGGGACACTGATGACACCTCATAGTAGTCATTACCTGCACAGGTACCTTTCCCCACTAAGCCTTTCTCACCAAGACAGTGGTAGGAATTCAGTCACAAAATACTTGAAATCTTTACTTTTACTTTAATCTCTTTAGTCAGAAATCAAAATTCCATAAGAGTGAAGCACATTACAATTACATTTCAACACATTAATTAAAAAATCACTATACAATGATCATAGACAAAAAATACATCAAAGTTAAAAAAAAAAACTGTTTGGATTCAGTTTGCTCTATTCATAAAACAAAATATGGCATATAGCGTGTAACAATTTCGTAAAAATATAATGCATGTGAATTGTTAACAAGCCTTTACAATTTGTCATTCGTTTCTCTTCAATATCTTAAAATGTCATCTGTTTAATACACAAATGCCTAATGTTAAGGGCAGTACACAGATAGGATAACAATGCCCACTGTGACAACTCAGAAGGATGCAGAATCTGCTGATTCATTTCACAGACTTTGTTGACTAAAGAAACAGGCAAAGGCCTATCTTTTCTCTAAGGTGTCCCTATCTAATAAACTAAGGTGCTTGTCTTCTCCCGATGCATTAGCTTCTTGCAAGGTTTCAGTTCAGTAGTTTATCTTCAAGGAGTCTCTCGTGACTGCCTTTATCAGTTCATATAGTTCATTCAACACGTCCTTGGGCTTTTCTCCCTCTGCCTGTTGATTAAATATTTCAGTTATTTTCCTGGGTTCCTTCTGTTTTTGTTTGTTACTATTACATTTTCTCTCTTCCCTTGTTAGGGTTATCAATCATTTGCAGGTCTCCCCTTTTCCCATTGCTCTTTCTGCACAGTTTACACTTCTTAAAATGTCCTATATCTCTTTACATTATTCCAGTTTCTTCAGATTTGCCTCTTATTCTTTGTCTTTCCTCTTTGTTTGTACTTTCTTCTCTCTCACTGGGATGAACATGATCCTTCCAATAATGATTCTTATCGGCTTCAGGTAATTTCAATATTCTGTTCTCTTGATCTGTACTGGGACGAGTATGAACTTTCCAATAATAGTTGTCCATCCCCCTCCCGAATCTCCCATCTTCTCTATTACCTTTGGTTGGTAGGGATAATATCAACGGGTTCTCGGTTCTCACCAGGTCTTTTTTTCTTCTCATCAGGTTGGCTTCTGTGGTTTCCTTTGAGTCTTCTTCTCTGTACTGCGTACTCTTAGAGACTCTGGTCTTTTAGTAACTAGCTGGTTTTGTGGGCGAACAGCATTCTCTGTGTTGTTTCCAGGACCCCAGGTCCATCACTCGGTTCTTGTGTTCACGCCACCACTCTCCACCTTACTCTCTTCCCGGTTTCAAGGATGCTGTGCATTCGACTTACCTTCTCTCTTCTGTTGCTGCGAGAGACCATGCGTCTCTCTCTCAGTTTCCGGGTTGTTCTCCAGAACAGGACACGGAGTGCTCAGCCTCTGCTCAGAGCTGGCGTGTGAGCCCTTTCGTAACTCACAGGTCTCTCTCTTTCATCTCCAGATTTTCCCCTTTCATACGCTACGCACCCGTGGGCCTTCCCCGGCGTAGCTTTGTATTCCTTCTTCTCCCTCTCCTATGGATTCTCTTCTCCTCCAGAGGTCGAGTCTCCTCGTATCAGTTATTGAAGGAACATTCATAGTCTCTGGTTTACAATAGCACATACTGGTATTATCGTCACAGAAATCTCCATTGGATATGTCTGAAGAGGTAAATCTCCATTGGTATGTCCTTTTGGGAGTTCCTCACAGGAACGGGAGTCCTTGTCCCCAAAGCATGAGTCTCTCCTGTTGAGGTCCCACTTGCCTCTATCCCTAGGGAAGGTATTGGAGAGCGGCTTCACCTCCCTAGTTTCACAGGTGTAGGGATCACCCTTGGGGAGAAGTGACGAATTCCATGATTCATCAAACCACCCTATACAAAAAGGATCTACCCTCAGCAAGTAATAAAGTGCCAATCAACACTGCCTAGTGCCTGTCTCGTTGAGAACTAGTTTTAAAGTACTCTGTCGAATTCAGTGATAAGACGTAGAAAGAAAATGGCAGATCCTCATTTCAGCTAAGATTACCATCCTCACAATGTAATTTGGCTGTGATGGCTCCAAGTGGTATACCATTTAGTCTGGCTCTGGGGGACCTGTCCTTCCGATAGTTACTCCACTCTAAATATCCTTGGAAATAGTTGGTAGAGAATTACGTACCTTTTATTTGAAGGTTTAGCCAATTCCTACAGTTCTCGCTTAGATTGTATATTGTGACAAGGAGCCAGAAGTAGGAGTCGGGCACAGAGGTGGCATGAATCAAAGTGCGATTTATTTATAAGAAAAGAAAACCTAACTATCCATAACTCTAGAAGGATTCCCCTACCTAATAAACAATAATCATGTGTCAGTTTAGTCAGAATGTCTGTTCAACTAATACATCGGTCCTCCGTCCTAATCTAGCCCTATCACTACTAACAGAACATCACTAAATACTATTCAGGGGGATGACTCCTTCCTCCTGATTAACAAAAGGTTTTAACCTTCCAACACTAAACACTTAGAATTCAATTTGTGGTGCCAAGAGTATTACCCCCCTTCTCCTGACTCAGTTCTAACAAGGATTTCCAACATTTTAGTTTGTCTATTACTCTAGAGTCTCATTTGCCTCCTAGGAAAATGTCTCCCTTCACCTGGTATGACATACATTACTCACTGTGATCATATTTCTGATTATTGTTTCTGCTTAGATTCAATTGCTGTGCATATAGTCTGACATCTAGTGGTAATCGCGAAGTATTCCATCTTTTTTTCCCCCAAGATCGAAAAGGGACATCGACATGGGTGTGACTATAACACTATCCCTAACGTGACATGTAGTGTACTCAAAAACCTTCATGCGCCGAAGTCCCACCGGTTGTTTTGTTCTGCCGTGGGGGAGCCTTACAAAGTGCATGAGTGAGTACAGAAGAAAGAAGGTGGAAGATGTCTATGTTCCTTCTACTCAAAGAGGGGAGGAAATATGTGAATCTAAGCAGATACAATCATCAGAAATGCGATTATGGTGAGTAATGTATGTCTTCTGGTGCTTGTGAATCTGCTTAGAATCACATGCTGTGCATAGACTAGCGAGCAGTATCAGGAGATGGTGCTGGGATGTGTGAAGGAACAGTAGCAAAGAGATGTCTAAGCACTGCTTGTTCCACCCGCAAATCAGACCTAGAGTCTGTGTCTGAGCAGTAGTGTTGGGTGAACGTATGAAGAGAAATCCAAGTTGCTGCTTTGAAAATAGAATCTAGAGGATCATTTGCATAGAATGCTATGGTAGCCCCTGTGCCTCGAGTAGAGTGAGCTCTAGGCGTAAAGGATAAGTCTCTCTTTGCCAGAGAGTAACACAGTGTGATGCATTTAACAATCCATGTGGAAATAGCTGATTTAGAGACAGGGTCCCCTTGTCTGCCAGCTGCCACAGAGACAAAGAATAGTTTAGTTTTTCTGAAAGGTTTAGTCTTTTCAAGGAAGTATACTACCACTCTCCTAACATCTAGTGGATGGAGGCTTCTTTCAGTTGAGTAAGTGGGGTTCTGAAAGAAAGTAGAAAGTTTGATAGATTGGTTAACATGGAACTTTCGAGATAGATGAATTTAGGCAGCAAAACGTGGGTGTGTGCGCAAAACCACCTTATCTTTGTGAATAGTCACAAATGGGTGCTGAACGGAGAGATCTTGCAGTTCGCCAACTCTCCTTGTCGAGGTAATGGCAAGGCAGTCTTGTAGGTGAGGGGCTTAAGACTAGCCTTATGCATTGGTTCAAAAGGAGAACCCATTAATCTTGTGAGAACAACATTCAAGTCCCATCCAGGAGTTGGGTTGGAAATACGAGGATTAAGTCTCTTTACCCCTTTCATGAAGGCCTTATTTATTTATTTATTTATTTATTTATTTATTATTTTATAGTTGTATTTAGTTCATATTGAACGTTCACAACTTACATTATATACATTTTAATTTAAAACATATAATACAAATAATACACGCAAATACATTATTAATCATATAAATCTTAACATCCTTATCAATACAAAAATAAAATTAATTTAACTTTTTATGGGTCATTCCCTAAAAGCAATATTGCATTGTTCCATACTCTAAAAAGTGCAATGTGCATCACCCCTGAATCAGTATTCAAGCAGTATACCCAGAATTCCGTGCTTTTGATTGTGTCATAGTTGTGCACAAAATCGGCAAACAGTATTCTGTAAATGGGACCTAGGCAAGGACATTCAGTTAGAACATGTTTTGCAGTTTCAAAATTGGTGCAACACTTACACATTCGACATGTCTCTGGATAGTTTCCATTTAAAGCCCCATAGTGCTCTTATGGGAAGCTGGTTCGTACGCAAGAGTAATCTAAATGTGCGGACTCCTGGATCTGGACATCTTATCAAGTAGGAGGAAAGTGTGTACAATACCCTCTATTTGTATGTAGTTGTATAACTTTGTGGTTGTAATTGTTTACACAGTCCCACTTCTTTAGTCTTCTTGTAAATGCTCCTTTCAGTGTGTTATAATTTCCACATAGAGCTGTATCGACCAACCAATTCAGATCAGAATCTAATTCACATACCAGCTTCCTATATTAGTCTATGATATGATATGATAGTTTATTTATATGGCGCCCATACACAATGTGTTTCAAAGTGCTTCAAGGCAAGGGAGGGAACAAGGGAAAATACGACGACATTCTTACAGGCCATGAACAGTAAGGATGTGAAATTAACTATTGTACTCGGCCTGAAGACATTCAGATAGTGCAAGAGCTAAGACATAGATAAGGAAGGGAGGGGAGAGTGGGAAGGAAGTGGAAACAGACAGGCGACTACCGTACTAGGCCTGACGACATTTCTGGTAGAGCTAGAGAAAACAAAAGGTGAGGCAGAGGGGTGCAGAAGGGAGGGGAGGAACAAAACAAGCAAGTATCGTACTAGGCCTGATAACGTTTCAGATAGGGCTGGAGGGAGGGGGGGGCAGTAAGGGGATGGGGGAGCAACAGATGAGGTTGCTATCATACTTGGTCCAGGGACAATTCTGATAGAGTAAGTGCACAGAAGAAAGTAAGGGGAGGAGAAAGGAAAAGGGAGAGGGGAGGAGAGGAGAGAACAGAGAGTAAGCAGTCAAAAAGAGTGGAGTAGCAAGAGGGGAGAGCGAATACAATTGCAGAAGTGAGTAGTAAGACACTTACACCTGCTCCCCAGCTGCAAAGGAAAAGAGGCTGGAGGACTCCTTAAGTAGGGAAAAGATACATGTATCAAACTTTCTTGGGACATGGAGTTTTCCCCCAGAGCTTTCAACACTGGACAATCAGGATGGGTAGAGGCTTTCAGAGAAAGGAGGCCTCTGCACAATTGAATCATAGCTTTGAGAGAGAGTAGTCCTAACTCCAATCGGACATATTGTATGGACAGGAACGGGGTAGCTGTAGTATCGTAGAAACCTTCGATTTTGTCTAACCATTTCAAGTCTATTATGGCTAAGGCCTCTAGCCCATAGTATATCACAGGGATAAAACGTTGTTGGTTTAACATCAATATACCTCCCAAAGAGTAACCTGCGTATTCAGTTATAAATCTACAGATCAACAACGTGATTTGCTTGGCGCGACACGTCTTGGTTTCAATTATATGATCGTAACCCTTATTACAGTGCATCGCAATTTCCAGATATTTGTAACTGTCTATGTAGTCTATAGTTCCCCAGCTAGTAGTCATTCGATTTTTTGGATTTCTCTGGAGGAAAATAACATAATTTGGTTCTTGTTCACATTTATCTTCAAACCATTTTCTTTTACATACATACCCAATTCCTCTAGCATCTCTTTCATCGCTCTGAATGCGTAGTCTACTATAACTAAATCGTCTAAATAAGGCATGGTTGTTACTCGTGTGGATTTAATTTTGGGGGGACAATTGGCTTTCTTTTCTAATCTAGAGGGTAAATCTGCTAGATACATATTAAACAGTAGGGCTGCTAAAAGGCAGCCCTGTTAGACCCCTTTGTTCATTTTTAATCAGGCCTGACAAGAGCTCCTGGTTTTCCAGACGAATCTGAGCACTGTTTTCCATATTGAGTGCAATAACAATCTCTAATAGCCAATTCGGACATGCTAACTTTTCTAGTTCATCCCACAAGGTTCAGCGGTCAACACTGTCAAAAGCAGCTCAAAAGTCTACATATACTGATGAGTCTTTGCTTTAGTTATTATGGCATCTAACATCCTAATTGTGTGTGTAGTACTCGATCACGGACGAAACCCTGTTTGGAAGGGATGTAGTAGATTATTTTGTTTTACCCAGCTTTGGAGATGATCTACAGAGTTATCCATCATCCCTCACGGGGGACTTTTGGACTAAACCTCCACCGGGTGAGTGTTCTATGCCCACAGAAAACACACCATGTGGTCAATTTTCCTCCAACATGAATAAAGAGCTTACGGCATTGTATGAACAGCAAGAGTTCGTTTCCACTGCTGTGAGGGCGAATACTGCCACACTAGCAGCTAAACACAAGAAACTGTTATTTGTTGAGGCTTATCAGAGGGGGCTGACTGATAGAGAGTTGGGAGTAGTGAATCCCCATCTCTGTGGCCATGTAACCTGGAGGTGGCAGGCAATGGGGTGGAGGGTTATGGCCCAAAATCTTTGAAGGTTATCTGTGATGGTGCAGTTTCCCTAGAGTTAAGCTCCCTGGAGTGTCTGGAGTCCCCTTCTCATTTGGTAGACCGTATAGAAGCGATGGGGTCTACTTCTGGTACTGTAATGGATATGGGATTGCTGTGGATGAGGAGGGTGAGAAGGGGCATTGTCTGATTGTTGTTGAAGTTCAATCCCCTCTGTTTGTCCCCTATCAGACAAAAAGTAAAAAGAAAAAGGTGTAGGCTAATATGGGCAAGAAGACAAAAAAATAAGCCTATTGGTAAACACAGATCTGCTAATGCTGCAAAAAAAAAAAACATGTTGAGAAGATGTCGCCTGTAGACATTTTAATTGATCTTAATGTTGTAGAAAATGATTGTGTATCCATATCCGAAGAAATAACTACTCTTAAGTGGCTCCAATATGGGTGTTATGAAGAATTGTCAAAATAAGGGCAAGGGAAAACGTGGGAAATCTGCCCTCATTTTGGTGGACCAATCTACAAGTCTGATTCCTTTGAATTGTGGGCTGTGTGATGTAAATGGTTGCCTGGTACTTAAAGAGAATGATTTTCAATCTGGACTTGGCTCTTGATTAAGATCGAATAGTAATCTAACCAACCTCGATCCTGGTCGGATTGAGGTGTTGGTTAATGGGGTACAGTCCAAGTTGACCTCATTATGGAATATAAACCCCAATGACATCGGGGGCAACAATCCACCTTTGCCAACTGTACATGTGGGGGAGTCCACTCCACTGGGGTAGTGGACCATTATGTGGAGGGGCTCGGGTCGGGGTTGATTGTGCAGCCTCCTCGAGTGTGTTCTATGACCGGCCCAAGTGAGATATTAGCTCAGATAATCTCTGAATTGGGAGCAGGTCATGTACCTTCAAAATACAATGAGTCAATCACTAACCAATCACTTACCAAGTGGAATCTGCATCTCACAGGCTTATAGGGTGACCAACATAAACATGGTTCAAAGAGGTTGAACAGGACTGGTATGCTAGATTTATTTACACAAATTCCCTCGCTCAGATCTATTCACTCTGGGGATATTGATTTCATCTCCATGTTGATTAATGGAAACAACCGGACGGTCTCCACATTCTTTTTGGATATAGTTTCTAACTTAGTATGGGAACAGAGAGCCATGTTTCACACTCGTGGCTATGACATATGTCAACTTGAAAATGATTAAATGGTTAAATTATACTGGTCTCCACCTGAATCTGTGCGGCTGCCTACATCTATTCCCGATGGTTTTGCTTCACGTGTGTTGGCCACGAAACAGTCCGAATTAACTACATCAAAGAGACCCCAGGACAATCAAGATTGGAATTGGATTGAGGCAGCTATTAAGACCTCTGTAGCTCTGGGTGCAAGACCAATACAATCCTAGCATATGTAATCTCAGGCTGCTGTCTTGGAATGTCTGTGGGGTGACTAATATAAAGAGGACCTGGTGTAGGGTACCTGAACTGTGTAAATACAGCATTCTCTTCTTTCAAGAAACCATGTGTCTGGGGAACTTTGACCTAGATGGCTACTCCACTTTCACTTGTCCGGCCACCACCAGTGGGATAGGGCGTCCCTGTGGGTGTATGGATATTGCCATTGATGTTAATATTTCAGCCTCTTCTTCAGTGTGGTATGTGTCTGAAGGCATCCTGGCAATACATATTTGCTTCTTGGGTTGCATAGGAGATGTACTGCTGATCAATGTCTATTGGAATCCGATTAAACACCCTATCCAGGATTTTCTGTCACTACTTACTAGTTTATTTGATCATTGGCTGGCCGATGGATATCAGCATGCTATGATTGTTGGAGGAGACTTTAATGCCTATTGTGCGGAAGGAAAAATTCATAATGGTAAATCTACCATACCTGGCGAATGCTCCCATAATCTTAGGAGGGGTATGGGTTGGGGTTCATTCATGACCTCTTGCAAATTGAAGCCTCCGCCACACTTGGCACCCCTGTTTATACTCGCCATAGGGGTTCTTGCACTTCATGGACCAATTACTTTTTTGTGTATTCTTCCATAAAATCTAGGTGTACTCTTATGTGTCTGCTGGACCCTGGAAGTAGTAACCATCTTATCATCTGCTTTACTATGCTGGCATCTACACATAGGTGTGCTAGTTTGCACTTATGGATTCCTCTAAAACCTTATAAGAATGGTTTGTCTTGTAGATGGGATAGTAGGACCTATGGCCATCTCATAGGCTATTTGAAGCAGACCTGCAATACAGGGTATGTAAACTCCATGGTTTATAAATATTTGTCGACTATTGGCGATAGACCCCTGGACAGATGCATTGTTGAGGGCATTAGTATGGCCTCGAATGATAAGATTCTTCTCCCCTCGGTCCCTCACACTCACAATTTGATCCTAGAATTAGGGAGCCCAAGAGACATAAGAGACAAGCTATCAAACATCTAAGGGGATTGGGACTTTCTGATTCTGAATATCATAGACGTAGGACTGCAGAGGCTACTAGACACAAGAATCGGGTTAAAGTACTCAAATATGACCATAATCAGCAAGATCATCAGTTTATGATGAAGACTCTCTTTCATTCTGATAATAGACAATTCTGGACTTGCATAAATAAAATACAGGATTCTGCCTATGACTCTAGGGTGGAATCTATACAAGAAAGCATATGGGTTTCTTATTATGCAGATACATTTGGTATTCTTCCCCTCTTGGTGTCCGCTATCCTAGTGTCTTTGAACTACCAATCTTTGATGAGCCCTGCCCATGGGCTATGGAGGGCATAGTATGGGCTATATATAGACCCAAACCATCCAGGGCTCCCTGTCCGGATGGTCTGCCACCATTTCTCTTAAAACGGGACGCAGAATTATGGGCGCATTTCCTTAAACCTTATTTTGAGGAAATATATGTTACAATAGGGTTCCTTTGTCTTGGAATTAGTCTATTGGTATTCCCATATATAAAATATGTAATGTCATGGACCCTGGGGACTATAGGCCCATCGCACTTACTGACTCCACAAGTAAAGTGTTTTCCATACTGCTCTTAAGGGATCTTAACAACTCCATGTACCAAAATAACACTCCTTCATGTTTTCAGGTGGGGTTTCCACCAAAAAATGGGTACATCCCTAAATGCTATGCTGTTGAAACATCTACTACAGAAAGTAAAAGCTACACAGGTTATGGAAATATACATGGACTCCCTGGGCATATCTGCAGCTTTTGACTGCATAGTACGTGAATGTCTGTGGGCTAAACTACTTAGATATAAGGTTTCCATGAAAATTGTTCAGTTAATTGCTTCCCTCCATCATGACTCAAAACTTTGAGTTCACCTTAGTAAGTATGATGCTGTCACAAGACACATATTGGTTAAGGTAGGACTTAAGCAGGGTTGTACCCTGGCTCCAACCCTCTTCAATGCATATCTTAGTGATATTAAGGAGATTTGGCATGCTCAGGGTTTGATTCCTGTGAGGCTTGGCCATCTTGGCCTTTGGTTGGCTTGTGCTGATGATATTCTCATCTTCGACAGAACAGCGCGAGGCCTTCAATGCAAGCTTAATATTTTTCATGAGTATGCCCTGTCTAACAATGTGGTGGTAAATGGTGATAAGTCCAAGGTGGTTGTGTTTTCTAGTGGCAAGAAGTCTGTCGTTAAGCGGTCGTCACTGGGTACTGGTCAAGTGGAGCGGGTGGCCCCTATACACTCTTTGCAGTATAATTTGACGTATGCATCTTCGGTTAAGATGTGGAAAGATTTGTTAAAGGCCAAACTAATTCCTTTGAGGTCCCATATGAAATGCAGAGTAAGGAGAGTTTGTGGTTTCTAACTTCTACCAGCACTCAAATATTATCTGGGGAAGGTAGAACCTGTCCTGTTGTATGTGCTTGATATGGCGACTGTTGATGTACAGCCTGTTATCGATACCCTGCAAGGACTTTAGTGAAAGAATGTACTGGTTGTTAGGCAGAAACCTGTGCAGTTCCCTTAGGGACCACTGCAAAAAGTTTAAGACTACATGTGTTAGCAGTAAACCCAATTGGTAGCAGTCTAACACCCAGATTTACCTGGTAGCTGTGGCTGAGCAGTCAGACTTCTCTCAAGAAGAGTTATGCAGTATATAGAGTATACACATTAGGTACAAAAATACAGTAGCACAAGCAAACCCTGACCAGAGCTTTGGCATAAAAGTATATAATTATTTATTTAAAAACACACTTGTAAAAATACACTGGCACTAATATGTCAAGCAAGTTCAAACACAGTCACTAGAAATATATACACCTCCCTGATTAATTTTTCGACAAGTATTAGGAAAAGAACACCACTTATTATCAACACAGACTCCAACATTACAAGATTTCTCATTCCCTCATAAGTGTTCACCTTGTAACCCTTAATCCACCCCTCTATGTTTTTCAAACACTCATTCACCCAGGTAGCCCAATGGGTTCCATCATTCTTTTTGAGAGTCCTAAACCTCTTAAGGTACTGGGAAGGGGTCTTCCCAAATCTAGCTATTAAAGCAAGGGAGACCAGGCGGGACACAGTTCCCTAAATGGTGAGAAAGCTCCAGCGGGGGCAGTTGTTCCTGGCAGCGGGTGCAAGTCGGTGCTTCGTCCAGGGGAAGAGAAGATCTCGACGTGAAGGAAAGCTGGAGGTCGTTGCACTGCCAGGGAAGAAACCAGCCGCAGAGTTTCACGGTTAAAAGGTACTACCCTTTTATTCACGGTAGTGGTGATGCGTGGCTATCCGGCCGCCGGGGTGCTTGGCACGGGCGATTTGACCACGGGACGATCCAGGAAGGCAAAAAAGAGGCGAACTGGTTAACCCCACCAGCTCAAAGGAAGAAGACTCTCCTGGAAGAAGATCTTCTCTGTCGTTGGGAAGTGGTGAGTCGGTTCAGCAGGGCTCCACCGGTGGTGTCGTCATTGCCGGTCGGCTAAGCTTCTCCCTCTTCGGATTCTTTAGGTCCTGTGGCGACTTCTCAAGTTCCAGTCCCCAAAGCCCTGCTTTTATGAAGAAAACCCCAATTCATCAGTCCTACCTGTTACTCAAACATGCTAAGTGGCGAGCCGGCCAATCACACAAGAGTGCGACTTGAGTTGCCGAGGCAACTCAGTCCAGGGTGCCTATTCCCCCCCCTCCCACACATCCTGTGGACCCAGACAGAGTGGCACCACATTTGGAAGCTTCTGTGCAGAAGCCCACCAAAAGTGGAACAAAGGGCTCGACTTGGGTTGGAGTTATAGAGGCGAACACAAACGCCATTTTAAAACCGAGTCCTGGCAAAAAAAAACAACTGGGGAATAAATATTAACTAAATAACCCAGCTGTATCTTTAACATTGCACCAAAAAAGTGGTGTGTTTAAAATGAATGGGAAAATCCCATAGGAAATATTCTGGTGGAATATTTTGCGTGGTAACCACTGCCACCAGCCAGAAACTCGACAAGGGGGGACTGGACAGTGCCCCCTTGAAAAACAGACCCAGGGGCAATCGAATTACCCCTACCAGTACTTCCACAATATGATGGTTTGTACTGGTTCTGTTCACAATTTAAGACTAGTGAATTCAATGGTGACTTTACATGCCCTGGGAGACAGTAGTCAGTCTCAGGGTATGGAGTCTATGTTTGGGGGTCACTATGACACCCCTGTGTTACTGCACTGAGGGTGCTGTGTAACACATATATCAAAAACACATGAAGCCCTATGGAGTAAAAGACCCCATAGCCCATAAAACACATTACAAAGTCAAAGGACAGTCTCAAATCATGCCTAAGAGTGGGAGAAAAAGAGTCTCACTCTTAGCAGGAGAAAAAAATAAACCCCAAAAATCCAGCAAAGCTGCTGGGGGACTCACTAGGTTTGGGAAAATAGCCTATACAGAGAATTCTCCCTAACACTGGTTGTGGCATCATCGATCCCTAATGCGGTAATTCGCCATGAACTTAATCTTGAATCACTACATGCTCGACAGCAATGGAAACAACTCTTGGTTTACTCCAGGTTCTTGAGGCCTCCAGCTAACTCCTTATTTGTAGTTTTTCAACGTATGACAGAATGTGGTACAATTGCCTCTGTAAATGTATTTAGGATTTGCACGAGGGAATTACTGGAACAAATTAGTTAATCAGATATGGAACTCAACTTGAATCCATATAAAGTGAAATGTAAACTACTCCAGGATTACTGGAGGCTGACTATCGAGGCCCTGTCTAATTATTCACTTTATAGAGAATATGCTAAGTTCCCCAGAAAAAGGTGGGAGCTACCAATATATTTGAAGTGTTTTCCTTGTTATAGGACCGACAGGTTTTTTTACGCTTTAAGCTCAATCAATTCAACACTAGAGAGAGAACTAGCCACTGGACTATGCCCAGTCATGGTGTGGGGCCCCTACTAAATTGTCATTTATCTAAGTGTCAAGTTGTCACAGAAACTCTCAAACATTGGATATTGGACTGCAAAGATCTGTGTACAATTAGACTAAATGCTTTTGTTAAGCAACAGAAGAGTTTTTCCTCTGAATACTCCAGATAATTGTTTTGGCCTAGACTGATCTGGGGGACGAATATATCATTGATTATTTCGCGTGTACATTTTCTGAATTTTTTTAATTGTTAATTATCTGTTTTTATGTACTATGGAATTGAAGACTGTTTCGTATGTTTTTTTATTTGCTATGAATTTTGGGAAATGTTTATTAGCTTTTGGTTTTCATGTTTTATCTTTTTTTATGCTTTGTATTTGTGGAAGTTTTTCTGTAAACCGAAACACAATAAAAATAAATTTTAAAACAGATAATGCTCCAAACCCTCTTTTTGTGGGTTCTGTGAAATCAAAGTCACATGATTTCAGGATACGAAGAGAGGGTATTTTCGATAATACGTTCACAATGGAGATCCATATACTTTTTTTTGATCTTAGATATATTTTTTCACTGATTACCACCACTCGTATGTCTAGCTCTCGAGTTATCGCTTCTTTCTCAATATCATTTTCTAGTTCTTTAGGTCATGGGTACATTTTCTTCATGTTCTGGAGACGGGGCTGAATTTCATTTGAAGTACTTTCACTTTGATTTGTCTTTTTAGGTGATAATACTTGGGGGTCAGTATTGCTGGTGTGACTTTCTTGCAAAAGCTAGCTAGTTAGTGTTCCTGTGGTCTGTTGTCTGCGTTTTATTTTGCTATTCTCTAATTTTCTCATTTTTTAGACTTCACACAAGGGTCGGTTACAGATACAATTGTTGCGTTTGAGGGTTGCTGCTGGTTTTATGTTGCTCATTTTGTTTTTCTTGCAGTTTACGTAGTTTGTCATTCCTGCAACTCTGTGAGTTAGGTTTGTTGTTGTTGGCCTTCCGTCCTCATCTTGGGTGTTGATAACAATCGAAGGCGAATTTGCAATATGGGCCACGCAGTCTGGCATTTCAGGCACAGCTTCACTATAATGATTAGATTTTAATTGAGTGTGTAAAGACTGCAGTAGTTCACTATGTTTTTGGGTCTCAGTAAAAATGCATTCACATAGTTTTAATAACATTTTTATTGTAAAATTAAGGCGACCACTTGGTAATTGGGTGCCAGTTACAGAGGAGTTTTCCACTCTCAAACGATGTGTACTCGATGGTGCTACATCGGCACCAGTTTCGCTAGGCCCATTTCCGGACTTGACGATAGCAATTGAGCATAAAAAGGATGGAGAGTTTAAAGTTGATGGAAACAGAATGGGTGTGGTAGATAATCTTTGTGGATGGCAATCCTCACCAACATCATTTACCTTTTTTGAATGCGTCGATGCAAAGGTTTCTTTTGTGACTTTTTATTTAAGATGTTTCTGGATGTGCCATAGAGGCGATAGCAAAGATCGAGTAAAGAATTCTCATCGATTTCCCCAAGGGGGGCACATGATGTATATCATTTTCAGTGGGTATCAGTGCTTCAGTCGGGTTAGCAGACATTAGCTCTTTCCCGCTTTCGGTTTTCCGCCTTGTTTAAAATAAGCGGTGATGTGACCAGCTGTTTGATTTTCAAGTGGCACCTCTTTAGCTATTGAGGTAGAGGGATCTTGCTGCTCGGCTTTCTTTATTTCCATATCTGCTATCGTCTTTCTCCGCTCTCCTATACCCACTGGCTTTCCGTTTGGTTTCGCTTTGCGCAGATTGTCATGTTTACTTTTACAAGGTGCTTTGCCAGGCATGCTGCAAGCTCAAAGGGGCTTAGCTTTTTGCTTCTTTCAGACTCATAGCGGACCGCTACAGACCGCTTTCCACACCGCTTCAAAGGCGCAGTGCTACGCGCATACTGGGGGATCTTATGTGATTCTCTGCTCCTCTGTTCCACTGTTGTCCTCCGCCTCACTTTCCAACAGAGACTGTAAGCAGACTCATTTCTCAAGACAGCAACTCCCGCTGCAGGCTGCTTTCCACAATGCTTCACATGAGCACTGTTCTGAAGGACTTAATCACAGGAATCTTCCACCATGAAACCTTGCTCTGAGATGTGGTATACTCAGAGATGGCGGCAAGGTGGACCCTTTAGGGAATTAGTATTGCACCAAATGACAAATCATTTCCATTTATTAGAGTAACAATGCCTGGTGTTAGGTTTCCATGCTTCTCTAAGTATGCCCATACATCTTTGAGGAAGTTGGAGGTGCCGAAACTCTATGACTTTAGGAGCCAAGTGTTTAGGGGCACCGATGTAGTGTTTTTATGTAGGTCTTGTGACAGCATGTTGTACGGGCAGGGTAGATTCCTAGGAGGGGAGACTGACATTCTCATGAGGTGAGGGAACCAAAGCTGTCGGGCCACACTGGAGCAACCAGGATCAGAGTGACTTGTTCCTGGTGCATCTTGTGCACTATCCTGTTGAGAAAGGGAATCGGGGGGAAAAGCATAGGTACATTTCCGGGACCAGGTTATCCAGAGACTGTTCCCATTGGATTGCCTACGAGGGTAGCGTAGTCTGGACATTGTGCGTACTCCAGAGTCACAAACAGGTTGATGTCTGGAAAACCCCATTCTGCAAAGACATTGAGTAGAATGTGCTCTTGCAAATGCAAGTTGTGGTCTATGGGTGCGTGCAAGTTTCTGCTGAGCACGTCTGCCAGAATATTGTGTTCCCCTGGAACATGCTGTGATAGTAGCAGCATGTTGTGTTTGAGTGCCCATTTCAAAATGTTCTGGGACAATTTGGATAGCCCTAAAGAGCGAGTGCCCGCTTGTTTGTTCGGATGGTACATGGCTGTGGTGATGTCTGTAAGGACTGTCTTCTCCCCGAAGATGTGCTAGGAAGGCCTTTAGAACTTTGAACACCGCAAGTAGTTCCAACAGGTTCATGTGATTGGATGCCACTGATGGGGACCACACTCGGTGCGCTGTCTGTTGAAGGAGGTGAGCTCCTCACCCCAACAAAGATGCGTCTGTGAAGGGAGTGGCCTCTACTGCAGGGGTGGTAAAGGGTTCACCCTGCGCAAGGCTTTCCTTTGACCACCACTGCAGAAACTGAACAAGGGCTGTCGAGACAACCACCAGATTGTCCCGCTGGCCTCACACCACTAGCTCCAGATAGTCATCAAACAAAATATGTAGTCACCAGTGCATCTAATGCTTCTAAATGTAGTACTTCATACTAATTTCGTGTATCTATGAGGATATCGCGTTTGGTACTACCAAGAGAAAAGAAAAGAAAGACAAAAAGCCTGTGTTCTCATAAAATGGTGTGATTTATTCACAAACCAATGCTAAATAAGCTCAGGAAAAGAAAAAAGAAGAAAAGAATAAAAGGGGAACAGAAAAATCAATTTAGGCTATGCATTAAAAATAACACGATACATACAACATCAAAGAGAAGTATCACAAAGAAATATACAGTGAAAAACAATTAATTTCAAACGAGCAAGAAGAATATTCAATTAATTTTTGCCTTGTGACATACATGTCTTGTAGATAAATTAACAATGAATAAACAAATGCAGAGTTTTTCTCTTATTTTCTTTTTTTCATAAAGTTCATTAGTAAAGTTGATCAATCATTTCACATGAGCTAACAATTCTTATGGGTGGTAGAACGGAGAGAACTATTGTGAAGTTTGCTCTGCCCAGATTTTGTGAGAGAGCTGATCGCTCTTTTGGACAAAATATCTAAGTGTTCATTTTAGGATCTGCCTAAGTGGAGGTTGTCATCCTAAATGGCTTGGGGGACTGCAATTGGGATAGTGGGATCCAGCCTCACGTTTCACCGGGAGCCAGCAAGTTGGCAGTCAAAAGTGCCTTCCCCAGAGCAGGTGGGAGCACCCCGCTGATGTGTAAATGGGGGAGTTCCAGGTGTTACATCTCCAATGGGTGGCTGCATCACAGTCCAAGTAAAGCCTTCCCTTGTGAAGTTGATTTCAGAAATCTTGTGTTGAAAATCCTGCAGAGCCTATTTCTGTTTGTGGCTGCTGCGGCTCGGTGCACTTGGACTTGATTACGGCTCTGTATGTGGATCGCGATCCTAGGGTTTCTAAGATCCAAAACAAGAGCTTTGAGTTGAGGCTTCGATATCTGTGTGTCCTTGCACCTAGTCAGCGCGGTTGTTGCAGTGGCTTCACCACTCCTCCATGGGATGCATGCACAATGCACAGACGGGCGGTTGGAACCGTAAAGACGCAAGACGCCATTGTTACCAACAGCCACATGGCTTTGCGTACGGTTACTCGACGACTGGCTACATAATGAGGGATCTCGATCAACATGTTTTGAACCCTCTCGTTGGAGGAGGAAGACGAGATTGTCTTCTGACCGAATTAGGGCCCCCAGAAACTGATTGACTTGGCTGGGGACCAGACTTGACTTCTTCACGTTGATAGATAATCCTAGATTGAAAAGGAGATCTACTTTCTTCTGGCTATTCCCCAGACATGTTCCGTACAAGTTTCTGGTTCTGAGCCAGTCGCTGCGATAAGGATAAACAGAGATAGACTGTCTGAGAAGGTGAGCCACTGCTACCGCTGGCACCTTTTTAAACACCCTTGGGGCTGAGGCAATGCTGAAGGGGAGAACCTTGAACTGATAGTGGGTGTCCTCTATCTCGAACCTGAAGTTCTTTCTGTGCACTGGCAACATTGAAATATAAAAGTATGCATCTTTTATGTCCAATGTGGCCATGTAATCCCCCTGTTGCAACAGTGGAATTACTTCCTGAAGAGTTGTCACCCTGAACTTTTGAGGTCTGAAATATTTATTCGCAGGATGCAGATCTAAAACAGGGCGCATGATTAGATCCTTTTTGGGCACAAGGAAGTATATTGAATAAATACCCTGGTTTACCTGGTGATGAGGGATGACTTCTATGGTTCCCTTTTCTACAAGGAACTGGAGCTCTTCCAACAGGATTTGCAGCTGCTCTGCTGACAGTCGTCTGCTCCTGGGTGGATGGTAGCGGGCAGCTGGAGGAATTTGATGCAGCACTTGTGGGTGACGGTCTTGAGTACCCACTGATCTGAAGTGGTCCCCTCCCATGTGTGGATAAAAGATATTCCACATCCCCCGACCGGGGAAACATGGGAAGGCGTCTGTACTGCCGAGTTATTTAGTGGTTGAGGCTGCCTTTCACTCTTCAAAATCCCTGCTTTTGTGTGGACTGAAAACCACTGTAGGTACCCTGACCGAAAGACCAGAGGGTTCCTCCTGAACCGCACTGTCCTGAAGTGGAGTAGGAGAAAGACTGCCTACGAAAGGGCCAGCGTGTATTAAATACTCCTCGCCGGATGAAGGGTTTGGCCGAGATCTGATTAAGCGATTTTAAGGTCTTATACTCCTTAGCGGTTTCCAATGCCTCATTGACCGCCTTACTGAAAAGGTTTCAGGCTTAAATCCGGAGCGCTTCAGTCAGACATGGCATTTTAGAAGCGTTTATGTGCAAGGACACGTCCCGCTGTCTCGGCAGAGTCTTGGATGTTTTTAAAAATATTTGGCATGACTTGGCCGTCCTTCTGCAACTATGGTTAGAAGTTGGGTGCGGGTAGGTTCCGGGATATTCTGCAGGCCCTACTGGACGAGGCCCATTAAACATCACTATTGCTCGTTAGGAGCGTGGTGTTGTTGGCAATTCGGGTACAAAAGGCAGTAGCGGTGGTGACACATTTGCCAAGAGCATACAACTTTTTACAGTGCTTGTCTGGAGGGGATTCATAAGAGGATAGCAGCACTCATGACCTTTTCCGTGTTGTTGTGACAACTATGGAGTCCGGGACTGCTTGGCCTCTGATATACAAAGGGTCTGATGGCACCAGGCGTAACATCTTCTCCCATCAAGCGTTGACCGCACGAGTTAGCGAGGGTGTCAACAAGAAGGGAGCCAGGTGCTTTTTCATTGAGTTCAAGAAGGGGATAGCCTGGCTGACTGGGACCTTTTCTTTAAGGATGTTCTCCACAATGTCTGAGTCAGGTAAGGCTTCTTGAGTGGCGGTTTTAAAATGATCAGCCGCCTTCTTAAGAATGTTGTTAAAAAGCATTGGATTGTTGATGGACGAGTCCCTGGGTTGAGTGACAGGCAGAACATCCCAATAAATGCTCCCAGGGTCATATGTGCGTGTAGAGTGCCACGTGCCCTGATCATCTGCAGGGTCCCAGTCTGGGTTCTGGGAGGCGGGGTCCTGAGTAGCATGGCCAGGGTCAGGGAAATAGTAGATGTCCTGGTCGGGATCATCTGGGTCGTCCAGAAACACATCCACCTGGATGTTCTTCAAGGGATGCAAACTGTGCACCTGGTGAAAGGAGTATCTGGGACTTCTGAGGGATAGGACAGGAATCAATACCCCTGTGGCATTTGAGAATATCATTAAACGGGCCTGTGAAATTGATACACTCAGCCATTTTGTCCATACAGGCCTCAGATGTATCTCTGGTCCAACCAGAGGAGCCCGATTCATCAGGAGGAGGAAAGGGGTGTGCAGTTGGAGCTGGGTCCTGCTGCAGGGCCCTGGAAAGAGAGGGAGAGGCCGGAGAACAGCTCTCAGGCTTAGGGGAGGCCTTTTGGGGTCCGAAACATGTGAAGAGGCTTTAGAAAGCTTCTCCCGAAGCTTCAAGAGCGTTTTCGACAAATGGACCCGATTCAGCGCATCTTTCGATGCTTCCGCATTGAGGGCCGTGGATTTAGAAGAAGCGACCGCTGAAACAGAAGATTTACCGTGAGTAGCCACAATGGTGGGTGCGCAGAGTACGGTGAGGTTCCGAGGGCCCCGCCAAGGCTTTTAATCGGGCCCATCAATGGCTTTCTCAGTGGATCCGTCGACGAAAGCTTAGGGGTTGTGTGTCGATGAGTATATGTGTTGCATGTGTGCACTTGTCCCCGGGGTATGACTTCCCCATCGCACTGCTGGTGGCATTCCTGTCGGGGCCGGGGACCGGCACATGGGAACGCAAGGGTTCCAATGTTAGGTCAAGGGCCTCTGAATCAGAGCCGCGGCTGCCTACAGACTCATCATCTGTGTGGGATATCTTGACACACTTTTTCTGTGCCATGCGGTATCCCTGTGTTCTGATGGTGCCAGAAATATCAAAATGGCCGCAAAAGCCTTGTGCGCGCCAAAACCTCTGAAAATCGCGCTTTACAACACAAAAAGATGGCTGCCAAGTCTATCATGCATGTTGTCTGTGGTGGAACAGAGATTTCACTCCTGAAACATGTCACTGGGCTTCACCACAAGTAAAAATGGAGCACAAAGGGAAAAGCAGTGCTTTGTTGAAAGAAATCCAAAATCTTGCTTTTAAATCCTTTTTCTTGGTTGCTGAAACTGCAGAATGCCGGTACAAAACACCCTCAAACATCCAATATTCTTGCTGGGTGCTACAATTCACTTAGTTCAAGAAATCATTGTGAACTTATAATGTCCTGAAAAGCTGAATCTGTCAAAGAAACATCCACAGCAAAAGTTGCCTGCCTGTGGAATCTGTCAAAATCTAGGCACAGTACCCTCGCCCGCCTGAATGACAGCTGTCAGAAGCCTACATGAGAAACTTGTACAAAATGAAATCAAATGGTTGAAAACTAAGTGGCCTGTTACTGAGAGTAACCTATGTCGTAACTATTTAATCCCATGGTTTAGAATCTGGAATAAGTGTTCTAGGTGCTGGTTTGAAATTACAAGTTTGTTTTAAGAATGCAACAGAATTAACATTTGAATTTGAATTTAATCCTGACTGAAAGCAACCAAACCAGTATAACAGCGTCCCCCACAGAGGCCAGGCCTCTCCCTTCTGCTCTCTCCACCAGGAAATCACACCTAAGTGATGATTATAGGGTGGGGGAAGCATTTGGCCTGCAGGGGGAAGGAGACAATGGACATCCTCCAGCCAAAGGAACTGCCAAGTGTGAAGGGTCATAAAATGGCCTCTGCCCAGGAGGAACTGGGAGGAGACTGCTTCTGAACTGCAGAGAGACAGAAGGAGGCAGAGACAAACAACCATTTGTTGCTTAACAAGGACCAATGACACATTTTAAAAAGATTGATAACTTACTGTGTAAAATTGTCAAAAACAGAAAAAATAACAGCATTGTTAATGTAAATATTGGCTGCACATTTTAAAAGACGCCAGAACTCTGTGACATGTTCTAGGAAGAAACGGCGGAAAAAGTAATATTACACAAAATGTATTTTTGATCAAAGCATGAAACTTCATACACTTATGCCCATGTTCATTGCGCACATTTGTAGAAATTTGCGCCGAAATTGGACATTGTGTTCCGGAATTCTGTAAAAAGCAGACACAAGGTCCTACAGCGACGGGGTTTTGAGGAGTATCTGCTACACACAATATGTAATCTGTATATACGATTATTGTAGAGATTGGACATGTGGAAATATGTATTGTACCAAAAGTAGATTTTGTGTTCAAGAGGCTGGGGGTGGACTCTAGGCCTCTTAAACCCAAACCATAAAGGTGACACCATGTTTTTCTCCTCCTATCAAGGAAGAGAGGAGAGCCTGGCCAATCCCTGGCCAAGGGGCGCACCTAGGATAAACCAGCACATACACCCCTTTATGATAAGTATAAATAGAGACATCTCAGCACTCAGGAGGACACACAGATTCACCCACTATCCTGACGCTGGCGAAGCACCCTGCAGCAGAATAATCCATCTTACTTGCTCCAGACTCCAGAAACTTGGCAAAGCAGAAAGGCCCATTGCATGGCTGAACCATCTTCAGCTAGGCCTTAAATTTCCAGAACCAGAACCAACCCCAGAAACCTAAGGGGAGCATCAAAATACAGCCGGGCTGTGCTGTACTGCTTGCCTGCTAAAATCATTATAATCAGAACCAGAGAGCCATTGAAGATCCAATCCAGTCCTGTGCTGTGACCAGAACCATTGCAGACCCGATCCAGTCCTGTGCCGTGCTGTGAACAGACCCAGTCCAATCCGGTGTGCCCAGCTGTCTGTCCGGTCCAGAATCCCTGACCAGAATCCTGATGGTTCCGTTGAAACATATCTAGTGAGTATCTATAGAATAGAACTGTCTCACTAGCCTATGTACCTGGCTTAGTCAAATCCCTATCTGAAATCCATCCTATCTTGTCTTCAGAACCTCCATTGTTAGAAATCTTTTTGAATTGCCTGAACGCTCTATCCTATCCCTTCTATCTTTCCTCCTGTGTTAGTATTGTTAAAACTATCTCTGCGCGGATCTTTTCTCATCTGAAGTAGGCGAGCTCCACTGCAAGCAGTCGCCCTGATCAAGTGGCTGTGTTCTTGTGTGGTATTCGTTTATTCATAGTCATCCTCTAGTGTAAGAAATCCTTTTTGTCATTTTAAAGTGCATTCCTGCTTCCCATTCTTGCGCCTATTTCGAAAGACGACCTCCACTAAAACGTCCATAGCATCCTCAGTTGTTATGCTAGAAACAACATTTCAACTTCTGCTTGTAGCTAACACCCATAGCTTTAATTTGCATCTAAAACCGCATTCCAAATCCATATAGTTCTCCCATAGTCGCCATTATCGTGCTCGGAAAAGTTTGCCGCAAATTTTCATTTAGGGAATTTTTGACACGTGTAAAACAGCTTTTGATTGCTTCTGACCTTAAATTTAAGATTTCACATTGTTTCTTAGTATCAAATCATTGCTAGTGTTTGGGTGTAACTACCCAAAGTAGCTCCCATAAGAATTTAAACAATTTCAGCAATTTAAACCATATTTAGTGTTTTTGCCCAGTCCATTCTCAGATCACTTTAAAAACCATTTTGATAGCTTGCCAATCAATTCTGTTTTTCTCTTGTGTTGCTGGGGGAAATTGGGATTGATATTTCGTTGAATTCTGCCATTCCTGAATACCTGCTCTCTCCTCCTATCTCTTTACATTGCCTATTGGGGGGTTGAGGGGTGTGCAGGGGGAAATAGTAACCACACTGCTATTTGTTCTGAACACACACACAAAAGTATTATTTCTGTGCTGAATTGTTTTGCTCGCTATTGCTCCTTGTGCATTAAAGAGATTGCCTAGTGTTACATCACCCCATTGGTGATTATTGTGTACCCATTAAACATAGTGTGATTAATTGTAACTACATAAATAAATATTTTAACTTTGAAAACCAGCCTGATTACTGGTTCAGTGTGACCGGGGTGGTTGAGGGGGGGTTCCAAGAGAGGGGCGTGGTATGAGTAGTACATCGTTCAGAATCAAAACTTTTAGACACAAATAAATAAGGATTTCAGTTGTGCATTACACGTTAGGCGTGGACTTAGGCGAGTGCCGGATTGAAATCACTTACAGCTGAGGAAATGGCACCAGTAGGGGAGTGATTCTCGGTCTGCATGGTGTAGGCCGCCCACCGCTTTGTGCGCCTGTCTTTTAAGGTCTTGGGTCGAAATAGTTTGCAGGCCTCGTACCACTGCTCGCCTTGATCACGAGGGAGGCACCTATTGCATTGCCAATGGGTATCCTTCCAAGGAAATTTGCTGTTGCAAGAGGGGCAGAATTTATAATGTGTCCTCTCCTTAGCAGAGGGAAACGGCAGCCAGGTCGAAGAGAGGAAAAGGGGCAAAGGAGAACCATTCTCTAAAGAAAGTCAGAAATAAACATCCCCACTCTCCCTACTGTGATGCAGGGCCTGTGGTCCAGGGCTGCGTGCAAACCAGTCGTCGAGCGGTCAGCAGAAGGATCGTCTGTGAGGCAGGATCAAGCATCGAGCAGCCGTTGAAGCAGCCATCAAGAAGATAAGCACTTATGAATTGGATCAGTAATATTAACTCTTACAAGCTCTGCATTTGTGCAACCGACTAGATAGGAGGAAAACAACAATCTGTTGGACCTCGACGCGTGAATAATTTTGGGTCCAATACACATCACGTTAGGGATAGTGTTACAGTCCTGCCCATGTCGATGTCCCTTTGTGATCTTTGAAAAAAAGATGCAATACTCTGCGATTACCACTAGATGTTGGACTATATGAACAACACGTGATTCTAAGCAGATTCATAAGCAACAGAAAAATAGTTCCTTGGTATGATCAAGAAACACTTTTCATCAAGCGTTGTAGCTCCTGTCCCAGTTCCCCCAGTGGGCATCGCACTTTCATTCTTTGCACCTTAGGTAATGATCCAGAGATCTTCTCTTTGGTTCTTTGATGATTTACAAATTATCCCCATCTTTGAACAGTGACTCTCTTGATGAGATTGGTATCAGGTAGTTTACTTTTGACGACACTGCACAGTTCTTTTCTTCAGTAGTTTCTTCACCGCTTGTGTGATGATGGAGATCACCCCCAACGTTGAGATTAGAGTACTTTCCACCAGTGGCTTTATCTCCACCACTGCGGCAAAGAGATTACTTTCAGTGAACAGATTAAAGTCTCTTTCACTAGTAGCGGTGTCTCCGCCACTGGGCCGAGTGAGATTTCTCCTGATGCATAGATTACAGTTTCTTTCACCAGTAGCCTTGTCTCTGCCACTTAGCTCCCATTGAGATTACCTCTCGGCAGGTTAGCACAGTGGCAACATGCTCGCCTTGGAAGCAAGACGACACAGATCAACGCAGGTTCGATCACCGGGTCTGCGCTTAGAATCCTCTGGGTATTAAGCGTGTTATAAATAACCTATCATATCATATATCATATCATTCTAGGTGGACAAGACATTAAAGTAACTCACCATAGTGACTAGAGTACTCTTAGTCCTTAGTCCCCTTTGCTCCATCCTTGTGGGTGTCCCCCAACATGGACACAGTATTGGAATCTTTGGCAGCAAAAAATAGAGCTACCCCTTTAAATGTATTATAACATGCAGCCCTGGGCATGGGATCACCCCCTCCGCCTCCCCCAGGGGCCCCGATCTACAGCCCCTCACCTCAGTCCCCTTTGAACACATTGGACGCTTAGATACCTGGCTACACTTTTTACATATTAGCCCCTGGCATACAAGCAGTATAAGGCGGGTGGGACATATGAAGGAAAGGGGACTAAGGACTATTGGTAGTCTAGTCACTATGGTGAGTACATTTAATTACTCATACGTCACGTCCCCCTTCCTCCATCCTTGTGGGTGATTCCACCGAGCAAGTCCACAGGGCGGAGCTGTGACAACCTGCCTCATATCTAGGATGAAGCAAAATGTTTCTTGCGCCTGAAGCTGCTGTCCTCGGAGTAGTGCTTAGAGAAAGCTGACGGAGTGGCCCAAGTAGATGCCTTTGCGGATTTCCTGATTTAAATGGAACAGAGAGACCACCTTGGGCAAGAAGTTTGGGTGAGTCAGCAAGATGACCTTGTCATTATAAAACGCGGTGAAGGGCTCACATGATGGCCACACCTGCAGTTTGCTGACCTTAAATGCAGAGGTAAGCGACACTAATAGTACTGTCTTCAGTGTCACCAGTCTGATGTCCACCGAGGCCATAGGCTCAAAGTGCTTGTCGCAAGCCCAATCGCAAAATCTGGTACACTTGCTCTTATACTGGGATCTCATTGACTGGCTCCTGGCCTCCTTTATGATGTCCCAGTTGTCCTCTGAAAACTGGGTATGCTGCAACCTCAGCTGGTCAGGAACTAGGCTGCAAGGGCCAGCCTGGCTGGGTGCACCACTGCCCTGCCCTGCTGCATCAGGAATTCCCTGCTGGGGACTTCCTCGATGGCCGGTATGGGGCGATCAGGATGAGGCTGCAGACCACCGAAGTCCAGAATTTGCAGAGAGACCGATGTAACAAAGGTGGAAAAGGAAACGCATAACGCCTGCGGCCATGCCAGCAGAGCTGGAATGCGTCCCCTAGAGACACCTGACCCAGCCCCGCCCAGGGGGCAAAGCGGGGCACTTGGAATTCTGAGGAGATGCAAACAATCCCAGATCTGGAAACACCTATCTCTGGAACAGGGGCAATAAGGAGTTGATGTACAACTCCCACTCGTAGGTGTTGAACCCCAAGCAGCTCAGCTGGTCCACTTCCGCATTGCTGTCGCCGGGCGGTGGACTGAAGAGATGTGGATCCCTTCCGTAAGGGCCCATTCCCATATTGCCACTTCCTCCATGCACGGGAGGGGGCAACGATTACCACCCTGCTTGTTCAAGACGGCATCAGTCCCAGGAGGTGCTGCAACCACCATGCTGAGGTGGTCAGGTTGGCCAGAAAGTGCCCTGCCTCCTTGCAGAAGGTAAGGAGCCTCTCGGGCATGGGGAACACCCGCTGAACCGCGGGGTCCCAGCACACTCCAAAGAACACCAGATCCTGGACGGGAGTCAGCTGCGACTTCCACCGGTTGAGGGAAAAACCCAGCTGGTGAAGAACATACACCAGCCGTTGGCAGGAGTGCACCACCCCCTTGGAGGAGCTGGCCCTGACCAGCCAGTCATCCAGATACAGGTATAAGTGGTGGCCCTCCAGGCGGAGGAGACCAGCCACTGTATTCATCAGTTTCATTAACACCGGAGGGGCTGAATTGAGACCAAAGGGCAGCACCTTCTACTGGAAATGGTACGACTTAATCGTGACCCGCAGAAACATCTGATGTGGCTGGTAAATGGGGACATGAAGGTATGCATCCTTGAGGTCTAGGGGACCCATCCAGTTCCCTGTACACAGAGTCTGCTATGTGCGCGGGAGTAATCATCTTGAAGCGTTCAAGTGGTAAAGACAGGTCCAGACTACCCTCAGGCCAGCCTGGTTGTTCTTGGATACCACAAAAATCCTGGCGTAGAAACCGGAGCCCTGGTCTGACTGAGGGACGGGTTCCACCGCCTGCATCTCCAAAAGAGAAAGGATCTCCCATAAGAGGGCCGAGCACCATATCTGACGTAAAGGAGAGGATGGTAGAGTAAGAGGGAGACCTACACCTGTGGAGACTTTAGAAAGGATCCAGGGACTCTTGAAAAAACACTTCCAGCTGTCCTGGAAAAGAGCCAGTCAGCCTCCTACTGGGGCGCTGTGTTCCCCAACCATGACGTCACTGCTTCTTGACCTCAGAGGCGGGGGCAGAGGAGAGGGGACGGAAAACCGCAATCCGAGTCCTCTGCTGCTTCCCCCTGTTGTCGCTGAGTGACCTGTCAGGCCTCTGCGTACCGTGGTCCCGAAACCCCTTTGAGCCAGTCAAAGCGCAGGGTTTGAATTCGGTCCTGCCCTGAGACTGAGGGAAGTACTGCTGCCCTGGCTTTATCAAGATGGCCAAGGACTTGTAGGTTTGAGGGGAGGTTTTCTTTTTTGTCAACTTGGCATTGGTTGACGAATGAAAAAGGTCCACGCCCTCAAAGGGCAGATCTAGGATCCACTATTGCACAACAGATACAAATGTATTGCCATGCATCCACTCCGTCTTTCTCATCTCGACCCCCAGGCAAAGCCATCTGCTGGCTGTGTCGATGTGGGAGACCGAAGACTCAATGAGGTCCTGTGAAACGGCCGGTGCATCTGCCAGACTGGCCTTGAAGGCTCCAGAGAGAGTTCAGGCAGATACTCCCAGAGCTCCCGCCACAGCTTCTGGTTAGCCGTGGCTAAAAGGGCATTGGCATCGGTTTACCGCTTGAACCTGCTGTTCAACTTCTTGTTCATCTGGGCATTACCCTGGGCTACTCCCAGACCTTTCTTGCCACCTGCAGCACATCCTTCTGGAGAGGGATGCCAGACTGGATTGTGGTGCGCTTGCCCAAAACCTCTGCTAGTATTCCCGACTTCAGGGAGGCTTCCTCGGGCAGAGGGACCCACCCCCCAAGAACTCTGCCAGGCCCTGAAGGCAGTCATGAAAGGCCTTAATGGATGCCGAACGCTCATTGTCCTGGGCGCCATCGGCCCCCCTTTATTTTTTACAGACCGAAGGGAGTCTGGGCGTCCGGGAACCTGAGACAGGGGTGCTAGCGGGGTCCCTGTAGGTCTGGAGCCAAAGACAGGTCCAATGGCTGTTGAGGGGGAGGTGTGGTGGTACAGGAGGAGGTGGAGGGGTCTGAACAACCGGTAGGGCCTGGACCGGGGGAGGGACAGGCACTGGCACTGGTAGCGCTGGTGAAACAGGTGGAGGACCCAGAGGAGGAGACCGGGGAGGCACCACGTGCAGGATCACCTCCTTCACTATGGGCCTCATTACGAGTATGGAGGTCTCCATGCCCTTAATAAGGGCATGGCTGCCTCCATACTGGGTTCCAGGTCCGGGTTCCTTCAATGAGGAATTATCTGGCCATTCCAACCTTGGAGGACCCGGTAATTCCTCATTGAAAAGACCCATCCCCATTTGAGCCCCCATAGGGCTCAATAGGAATGGGGAGGGAGCTAATAATGGGCCCATTAATAACGGGCCCGTTATTCGCTCCCTGGTCCCCTTGCGGGACCCGCAAAGGACGTCTGGTCTGACCGGATGTCCAGAGCGGGTCCCGCAAGGGGACCTTGTAATAGGACATCCCGTAATGAACGGTGCCGGTCCCGTACCGGCACCGTTCATTAAGGGAGCGCCAGGGTCGTAATGAGGCCCTATGTCTTTGAGGAGCCCCGTCATCTGGGGGGAACGCATGAGGAGGAGGAAGCGCCCAAAGAAGCTGTCCTCACTAGTCGCCGGGTCCATAGGGGGCTGGCCCTCCGAAGCGCTGGGTCCCCACTCCAGGCCAAAGCGCTGAGGCACGTGAGGCATGTAGCCGTAAGCTTGCGATGGGTAAATGTACCCCTAAGGAGACCAGATGCCTGTACCATACAGTCCGTCACCACTTCTAGAGGAAAGGGGACTGGTACATTCTTGCAAGGTCCATTCAATAGGCGATAGCACGGGCATGCCCCAATGTGAATCCAAAATGCCCACCATCCTATCAGCCATTTTGGCGCCTTGCGCCACGCCCTGAGCATGAAGGCCCCAAGACACGTGCAGGTACAGACATGGGGGGACACGGCTTGGGTTCTGAAACAGCTGCGTCGACCTCAGAGATCACTCTGGTAGGCGCTGAGCCCTCAGCCGGCCAGCTGGTAGTCGAAGTGTAGTCGAAGCACCCTGACTCATGACCTCGGAGCTAGCTCTGGTAGGTTGTGCGCCCTCGGCACCTGCGCCGGTAGTTGTGCTGGATCGTGCAGAGGACTGACTCTTGGCGGTAGAACCCGATGATCCTTTACCCATTAGGGTTCAATATGAGGACGAACTTCCTTCCGAGGACAGCCCAGAAGGGCCCCTGAGCCCCTCGGCTTGGGAGCCGGTAGCCTTGACAGCCTCAGGTCTGCCCACAGATCGCCCCCGGAAGAGCCCCCGGGACCATTGAATCAAAGGAACCTTTGTGCGAGGGGACCCCTGGGAAGGAGTTGCCATGCTGAGGAGCCATACTAAACAAAGGGCCTACCTTGTCTTGATGAGAGGTCCTGGAGAAGAAGTCCTTAAAATGCGATGGAGGAGAATTGTGGTAGATCACCCTCCAACAGGACAACTGGTTCTTCAATGCCCGATGACCAGGAGCGCTGCAAACCGAACCACGCATCCCAGCGGTGGTCGGGCCCCAGTCATTCAAGACAGAGCGCATGAGGGTCCGAAGCTGGGAATGAGAAGTCGCATGAGGCACATCCCCTGAATCCTCCTGCAGCCGGCATGCGCTGGTGGAGGCGAGGCACCAGAGGGAGGTGAATAGATTGAAAACAAAACAGAGGGGGGAAAGTGGAAGGTTGAAGAAAAGTCTCTGCGCCAAGTCGCCAGGTCCAACACCGGCCATGCGGAAAAAGGGACCGAGGTGAGGCGGCGGAGGGCGGGGCATCAGGTGCAGTGGGGGGCGTTCCGATGCCCGCGGCCGCGCCTGCACACGCTATACTAAATTTGAATGGGAAGTTAAATTTTTCGCTGCCAAAGGTACGGATACCGTCCCCATGTTGGGGAACGCCCACAAGGATGGAGGAAATGGGACGGGACTTATGAAAAATTGAATTAAACAGATTATCCCCCATATCCGCCACTTACAGATTGTAAAGTAGAGGGGCCAAAACGCATCCCTGTTTGACAAAGCGACTAATAGCAACTTCAGCCAATACACAGCCCAGCATGTCCAGTGTGACTGATACTGTAGTATCTTCGTGCAGCTGTAGAATAGAGGGATTGCAGCCCCAGGCTTTCATATTTTCCCATAGCCTAGATTGTATTACTGAATCAAAGGCTGCTGAGTAATCGAAAAAGCAGATATAAAGATTGGAGCTTTTTGTACCCATAGTGGAGCCAATCAGATTTATCAGACACCAGATATTAAACAAAGTTCCAAATCCTTTACGGAATCCTGTCTGCTCTGGTGAGAGCAGCCTTTTCTCTGCAGCCCACTCATTCAACTTTTCAAGAATACAGGATGAGAAGATTTATGAGGCATAGTCAGTTGGGACGAGCAGACAGTAATTACTTGGTAGCTCTTGGTTCCCCTTTTTAAAAACTGGGATCAATCAGGCTTGCCTACTTTCAGTTCCTGGGTATTCTGCCCGAGCATAAAATAGATAAGAATACCTGATGTAATAATGTGGCACAGGATTTCGCATCTGCTTTGATCATAACATTCGGCAAGCCGTCAGGCTTTGGCGCTCTCGAGGGTTTAAGTTTGGATATAATACATAATATGTCCTCAAGCGTGTGAGTAAACCAGTCACCAATAGCCTTCAGAATATCGGGCAGGCCAGAAGGACTTTGAGACAAAATACACATTCCAGCAGAATGGTTTTGATAAAGGTGTTCAATATGTTCTATCCAGACCTTTTCTGATATAGGGTTAACTTCAAGAGTGCAGCCTTTCTTCATAAACCTATTAATAAGGTGCCAGAATTTCTGCCTACTCCTATCCTTTAGAGCCATAAAGACAATCTTCCAATTAGCATTATGCCAGCAGACCCTATTTTTATACTTTATTCTTATCAATTTCACTTGTCGAATGTTATTGTTAAAGTCAAGATTAGCTCCTTTATTTAATCTAAACTTCTGTTGCAACTGCTGCGTCCGAGCATCAATCGCAGCATCGTAAGGACAACCTGGTTTACTTTTTTGGTAGATAGTTACCAACATTGATAAACATTCACGGTCTCTAATGGTAAATAAGAATGAAGCAATGTTTTGAAATCCTCTATATTTCTGGCAAACCAACATAGCTTTTAAAATCCACTAGACCAATCATCTTCTGTATTTTATCACAGGAAATAACATTTGAGTACAATTTTATAGCAACATGATCTCTGGCCATAGTCTCAATCAGTATGTAGCCAGTGATTAAATGCTTAATAGACCCGGAATAAAAGATGTAATTAATTCAAGAATTGGAGCAATCATTCTTCCAAGTGAAGGATATGTCTTTCAAGTTTAGATGTTCCAGCACTTCCAGACCAAAGGCATCCAGGAAGGAAGACCAGCAGACTTTACCCTTGGATAGGACGATAGGACCAAAGACATTGTTCTTCGCTTTAGTGTAACAGCTAGAATTGACATCAACAACCACACACCGCCAGCCACAATGTTACAATTCTATCACCACAGCCTATGATAGTACTTCATTGGTTGCTCACTGGGGGAATATAAATATTAACCAAGAGGAATTTCTGATTAGGGGGGTTTTCGAGGGGACAACAGCAGCAGCCAATACATTAGGATTTGGGGACTGTTGCAAAAATGCATAACCCATCATACTAGATCTCACGCCAATAACTAGACACCCTTTAGGTCTACCCATTTGTTTTCTTGCTGCAGGTCTAGTAATTATAGTGTAGCCATCCAGGTGTACCTTGTCGGTGGTACAAGTCTCCTGTAGGGCAGAAACATCTGCACTAGCTACAATGTCCCGTCCCCCGTGTTTCTCTAAAAATGAGTGAAAGCCACTAGTGTTCCAGGAAGCACAGACCAGGGCACTATGAGAGAGAGCGTTTTTGTCACTATAGCCCAGTGCCGATCAAGCTTTGTTCCCTCTTACTGTTGAAACAGCCTGGCCTCCCCACCTGATTTGTGTTAGCCAGCTTGAATAATTCCAAGCAAACTGACAATTGAGTAATTTCAACTTTTACACACTGTAAGTTGCAAAGTTCCTTATTGTCCTTCAAAAGCATCTGAGAAGTGGCAATAGGTTGTTCCGCCACAACTTCCAACTCATATCCTAATTTAAGGAAATCTACTGCATATGCTGGAACAAGCTCCACAATCACAGGTGAGATTAAGTGAATTATGGAGCAGTTGAATAGTCCTTTTTCGGAAGCTCCACCAGAGCGATGTCCTTCATAGAAATGGAGGCAAGTTGCAGTATAACGTGTAATCATTTAAATATTTTGTCTCTATTTAGGTAGGGGCTGTTATCTGTAGCAAACATTTCCATGAGATGACGTTTCTTGGTTCCACAATGATTAATAGGGGCTACAAGACGTAAGCCTCCCAGAGCAGAGACTAATGGGACTGCTAACGAATGCTTAACTTTCCCATCCTTAGAAGCATCAGTCTGTATATCCTCGACCACAAGGTCCCCTTTTGATATCATGGTGGAATTAAAAGAAAGTGAAGCTTTAGATGGTTCATTAGTAAGACTTAGTTATCTATTTGTTTTCTTGATCCAGCCATTCATAAGGCCTATCATGAAGTAGGATTTTGTAGACCTCTCTACCTGCATCGTATTTTTGCAGTAGAGTTGGCCAGCAGCCAGGTCAGGTTTCAAGCAGACTGTAGATTTACATCGGTGTACCAAAGATAAAATTGGTGTGGAGGCAGGAGTTCTTTGTCTGCTTACTCCGTTTCTTACATCTTCTTCTATTGCCCTGTTGTTTTTTACGTCTCCCCTGAGATTGTGTAATGACCTCATGATGCTCTTCCATAGGGTCCTCATCCAAATGATTCTCCAGTGGTACTATATGTGGAGAGCAATACTCTACTGCTTCAATAGGATGTACAACTTCAACCATGTTACTTAAGTTCTCAGTTTGAATGGCCACACTTGAATAGGAATCTACAGTTGTGTTCACCAAGCACTCCTTTTTTAGGTAATTCCTACAACTTCAGGTTGTGTTGGTGGCAAAAGTGCTTTTAGTAAATTTAAGGTGCAGGGGAGATAACAATTCAGTGTATCACATAATACAATTCCCATACTAAATATCATGAGAACTGCTTGAACATCAATACAGTTGTTGGACAAGGTGTCTCACAACTTATCATTCACTATCCCTTCAGAATTTCTTACCAGACTAGCTGGTTCTATGGACCAGAAACGTCTTCCAACAACAAGACACATAGGGCCTCATTACACGGTAGGCGGTGAGCCATGGCGCTATTAGCGCCATGGCTCATGCCGGTAAAATACTGGCACCGCCTTGGTGGAAAGGGGATTTACCGCCCCATTCCAAGGTTGGAGGGGCGGTAAATCCCCCTTACACCATTGCCCTTCCCCATTCCCATTTCTGCCCCATAGGGCTCTATGGGAATGGGGAAGGCGCTAATTACGGCACCGCAATTTTGCGGTGCCGTAATTAGCTCCGAGGTCCCTTTGCAGGTTGGATTTTAACGCCTGCAAAAAGCAGGCGTTAAATCCCCCAACCCGCAAAGGGACCTCGTAGTAAGGCGGTAAGGATTTACCGGTACCGGTATTTTACCGGTACCGGTAAATCCTTACCGCCATCCGTGTAATGAGGCTAAATGTCACATAATGTGGTACTGACAACACTCATTGTCTTTGAATCACAAATGATGTCAGCTTAGAGCTAAAAAATATATTTTTAGAAAATATGTATCTTTTGAAACATATGATTTTTATTTGTATCCTTAAATCTCATTCTATATTTTACCTATTGGTATTCTTCATCCAGTAACTACAACTGGAGGCACTTTCCTCACACCTTCCAACACAGTAGCATCACGGCAACATTTAACAAGTGTGAACCACTGTAATCCACAATCTCGCAAGCCCTATGACGTCACGTGACCTGCTGTCTTGTTTCCACCAGGCAACACATTAAATCTAATTTTGTGTTTCAGTATAACCACAAATTCATTCTATCACGTTGTCAGTTTTTATTATGTACATATAGACGACATTTACTCTAGTGACGTCATGACACGTCATCACGTGGTAATGTCACCTTCCACATAGTAGCCTCAATTTAGGGGTTCATTATAAACATAAAATCAATTGTGTAACATATTCAGTTACAAAATGTCTGCATGCACAGATACTTGTTTACTTTAGTGGCGTCACGCAGGCACGTGGTGACGTCACGCAATTACGTGATGATGTCATACGATTGCGTGATGACGAGCCGCTATTTAAGACGGCCATTTTAGTTTCTCAAAATAGCACAGGAACGGCAACGAGAAGAACTTCTCCTGCTCTCACACCAGTGATTGGGGTAAGCATCATTATTTTCTGGACTTAGGTCCAGCCCTTACCAATAGGCCACTCATCTTCCCATGTACCTCTTTTGGTAGAGGATACAGGACCCCTATATCAAACATAATAAACATTTTTTTTTAAATACCGTGTGTCTCACAGATCACCCTACCTGAACAGCCACGAGGGATCTATACCTTCTGGAACCACCCCCACAGCCTTTATTGAATAGCCATCAGCCAACATTAGGCTGGCTTTTCTCAGCTAAACTTGAAGGGTAAGGACTCCAACATTGATATGTCCACTTTCCTGCCATACTTACTAATTTTTGCCTAGACTCTTAGAATGTGGTTACATAAAAAAGAGAGCAATTGATGCTTATACCATTTAGTGCATAGATTAGTACTGAAAAGTATACAGCATATATGCAAAACATGTCTAGCAGTGAGAATGAAAGGAGATTTGTTTGATATGCCCCAGACAGGGAACCCTGCACATTATCATGGAGAGTAAGGAGAACGTAATTATAAGTGATTGATATGACACAGACATGTTTTTTTGTAAAAGATGTTTAGTAGCCCTTGCTGCCATTTGTGGGGTACACTTGACTTGCCCCACCTCATTAGAGTACCTGATTCAACCATCCAGATAGCTGCGCCAGACGGCTTTAATTTCAATATAGGAAATGTATTTATCAGCATTCCGAAATTGTTAATATTCCATGAGGTCAAATATGAGCTAATATCTATATAAATTGACAATTACTTATTGAAGAAATTAATATAATTACAAAAATGTTTACAACACCTGAATCGAGGTCATGCAGTTGTTTTTACAAGATGAATTATGTGTAAAATTGACAATACTTTGCAATACAAGTAATTATTTGCTTTTCTGAAATCCTTTTTGTAGATGTGATTGAAATATTGAATATGCCCCTGAAGAAGAGATGTATTTCTCGAAACACGTTGGGCCACTTGCGAAAAATTGAAAAATAAAACTACATATGAAGATTTTAAGGAATAATGTCTTGATGTTCATCATTGAGAATCATTAATTGTTTGCCTGTTTGAATTAAAATAATTGAAACATTTCTGTTATAAAACAACAAACTCATAGTGTGAACATAAGTCAACCTAAACTGTTTGGCTCATTCTTTGAGCTTGTGAAAGTGTGCAGGGGACGGGAGTTCTCCATTAGGAACTTATTCTGTTCACACTTGAATAGGAAGAGTGAGAATTCACCATTGGCTCGCTGTTCTCCAAAATTATATTATCAATGTTCTATACAGTTTGAGTCAAGCTTTTCTGTTCCTGTGTCATGGTGGAACAAAACACATATAATGCTTTGACAATAGTGGTCACATTTCCTTCCTCCGTGGAAGAGAGGGAACTAAATGGGTCATCATTTGCATCACCATATGGATTTTCAGTTATTTTTTCAAGGTCAGGAGATTTGGAGAGAATAAAACTATTCACATTGCTGCATTCTATAATGCCACTCTCTGGTATAATAAGCTCTTGTGGGCCAAGAGAATTGTGCAGAATAGAGTAGCATAGATTGAGGAGGGAATTGTTATTATCAATCCCTCCAAAGGCCACAGAATCATGTATTTATGACGACTGGTGTGAAGGGGAAGTAATCATATTAGCAAGAGGGCTCGCCGGGCAACCAGTTGACTTACTCCCTACCTGGAAAAAAGCTGTCATCTTTCCAGCCTTGACTTTTGTAATGCCATTTTCCTCTGGCAAATATGTCTGGGTAGCAACTACATAAGGCGGTACCAAATAATTAACAGATTTGTTTATTTCCCAAGGCACATTTGGGCTCTTTTGAACAAGCTCTATTTCGTAGGTGATAGGTTCTGGTTTTAGCCAGCAAAACTAGATAGGCAATCGATAGCCTCAATAGCTTCAGTAGCTTTAGTAATTCAGTGAAGAAAATAGCCAAGAGGTGGCACCATGGAGAAGATACAAAAATAAGCAACCCTACTAGTCGGCTTACGGGACCTCCAAGTGCCTATATCACACAGCCACCAGCCACGGAGTAATTTTTCCCCCACCATGAGCAAATCCACCAGCAGCAGGTCAAGATCAAGAATCCAGACCCCACTCATGCACAGGTATCACAATTATTAAGTGCACCAGTGCTCAAATCAGCATGCTCACCACGTTCTCCTTATAATGTGCTGACAACAGTAGAGCATATACCTCCTCCTAGACGGCCAGTCAGGTTTAGCCAGTGGAGGTAGTTAAACAGGTGGTGGAAGTAGGTAATCAACAAGCCCACACACCCATTTACCTGCTGCCTAGCCTGCGAGGAGGTTTGGTGCCATGTTCCAGGCTCTCGCGGAAACAACATTCACACACACAGCACCCCTAGACTCGCAGGGGTATCAGGGTCCCGTCACAGCTCTGCTCAGCACTCTGGACACGCTACACTCCTTCGAGGCTTCGCTGTACGGGGAGAACGCTGAGTAAATACTAGAGAAGCGAACCCAAAAGCGCGGCAACCATCGTAGAGTATGTGTCAATCCACACTCATTGAGGTCTCTATTTGCTTATTTCAGAGGACCCCCAAAGCAGGGCTCGTTCTTCACTATCCCCACATGTTATGCAGTTTTTGCAGGGACTATCTAACCAGTTTCCCCCCATTCAAGTTTACTGTTCTGCATGGCATCTGAACCTTGTCTTCACAATCCAAGTGGTGGCTCTGTTTAAGCCTTTACCTACCTTTTCCTTGAGACTGCTCTCCTTTAAGGAGATTTTCCTGCTTGCTAATACCTCCATCAGATGGGTGAGTAAGCTCCAGGCTGTTAAACCTCTGTACCTTGTTTACTCCAAGGAGAAGATTATTCTGAGGGTGCCAAGGAGAAGATTACTCGGAGGGTGAGACTAATTTTCGGTTCCAGGGACGTGTCAGACTTTCATCTCTCACAGACAATTCATCTTCTGTTTTCTCCTTTCGGTCTCACCCTTCCAAGGCAAAGGAGCAGTTTCACTGCCTTAAACTCAAGAGGGTTCTCAGTTATTATGCCTTTTAGAAAAAGGGATACTCTTTGTGAGTAATGCTTGTACCTGTGCAGGCAGGTATGTTACTAAGCAGACCCGCTCTGTGTGGATTGTCCTCTGTATATCAGAGTGTTTTAGTGTGGCTGGGAACAATGTGTTGGATGGCTTCAGTGCCTATTCAACCAGAGGTCTAGTAGCTACCTGTGCTCTGCAAAGAGGTGCCCAGGTGTTGGCATCTGTCAGGCATCTACATGAGCTTCCCTGCACACATGTGCCAGGCATTAATGTCTGAATTCATTTTCAGTACTGGATGCTCATTTTGTTCAATGGGCCCCTCCAGAGCTTCCTGATGTAGCTGATGAATGCAAAAGTAACATGGCTTCTGACCTTTGCTTAATGTTGCTCACCACAGTGACATGAATTGTTCCAAAATTAGCCAATTACTGTATGCACGATAAGCTTTGAGTCCAATACCATCAACTGGGGGCTACCATGCTGGACAACTTCAATACAGTGAGAAAATCAAAATGTTATTGAACAGGATGCTACCTTGAGAACTACCCAGATGTTAAGAAACACGGTCTTCGGTGATGCCATTTCTCATTTTTTGTATTTTCTCAGTGTGTCACTTGTTGGAGAAAATATGCCCAGACATGGATCTTGACAGTGCAATACATAGGAGATTCAAGTTGCACCCTAAAGATTTGGGTCAATAATGCCAAAACAAACCTGAGGTCTTTGTGTTTATGCAGGAAGGGGAACGTGGCCTAGCAGCTGTTCTGGAATACCTCTTAAGTTGTGGATTCAGGGGGATTCCCATAGGGCGAGTCACTTTCTGTAAAGGCGCAAAGGACTAATAGTGATGGAATGGAATTTCACCAAAAGGAATTCCTAGTGGTTGGAAATCATTAACCAATTCATTTTCAGCCATGATAGTTTGGTTTTGCCATAATGCATGCATCAAACAACTAATTATATCCATTTTGTAAAAAAAGAAAAACACAAAGTCACATCTATTAATGCCCTTTTCAAGTCTGAAAGACACTAGACAAACTAAATTAACGTTTCGTTTTCAATTTATTTGAAATCCAGCAATCTTGAGTGCTTGCAGAGCATCAGCGTTAATTCTTACCCGTTCTTGAGATGTCTGGTAACGAAGATGCAAGGCAGTGGGATCCCAGTCCACAGCTATGCAGGCATTTCCAATATATGCCAGATCCTCAGCACAATCAATTTTACAGCCTCTACAAAATCTAAATTGAAAAAAAAATAATTCAGTTCCAAAATGTAGAGTACTAGCATAAGTGTTTTGCTGCTATATAATCTGGATTTGCTCCACTGTGCAAAAAACCTGGATCTAGATAAAGCCACTTTATAATGTTCTCTATTATTATTGGTAATGTCAAAATTCTTCAGCGAGCTGGAAACGGTCAGCCATAGATTTGAGAGAATCAGAGCAAGCCTTTCGATGAAACTACCACATGCGAATTGGAGCTTGTTGAGTGTAACTAAGAAAATAAAGAATTGGTCTGTACACCAATTTACTTTTACAGACATTCAATCCCGGGACTTGTGGCATCAAACCCAAAGCACAATGAATATGGGGGCCCTGGACAGAAGAGACCAAATATGATATCTATGTGCTCTAGACCTTAGATCCAAAATGTTTCAACTTTACTACAAGACCAAAACATATGAACAGTTCCACTCACTGTGACAAAAAACTAATTTTAAGCCTGTGGAAAAGTCCTCTTATGAGGACTAGATTAATAGTTTGATTACTCCTTCTGCAAGGGAAAAGATAGGGACTGTGGAGAAATTTGTGATGCTTTTATTGAATTATATGGTTGATATAGAGCCAAAACTGTTTTCTTCCTCTGCCCTTTCCCCTTTGTATGCATTGCTGTATATAAATTGTTTAAATAATAATGTTGTTATATTAAACATGGAAATAAATATGTTTAACAAAATAAAATGGCATTGTTAACCCAGCAGAGTAGCACATCAAATATAATGCTGTAACTTAAAGCCCCATCCTAACATGTATGTTATTCCACACAGAGAGCGCTAGGAAGAAACATAACAAAATGTTCTATATACGGAATCCTGCATGCACACTTGTCAATGTAAAGTGGGGATTTTGAAGGGGAACCATCTACAATGTGATTTGTGCAAAAGTGGTTAATGTTAGGATGAATAAGAGTAGTTTTAGAAAAGTGACATTTTCATTTGTATTAAATTATCAACAAGTGAATTTGTCAATTGTACTTCACTTGAGGACCAAAAGCTGTATTTTCAAAGAAAGCAACGTCTAGCCAGAAATATCTTTAGAGTGGCATAGGACATTTTAGCCAAGCCACACATTCCATTCTGCAGGATTGCTTCGTCTGGTCGGGGGAGCCGCTGCCCCTCCCAGACACTGTCAACAAACCGTCTGTGCCTGGATCGCAGAGAAGATGTGTTGTGGGCATGTGGACACCCCTCCCACAGAACCACAACAAAGTCGACGGAGACTCAAGTAAGTCTTGAGGGGGGTGGAGGGGAGGGGAAGGAGGGGCACGCAACCCAGTGCACTGCACCACCACCATTGTCAAAGCGTTACAGTGTGCTGAGCTGCCGAGAGCTGGCACAACAACATTGTAAATGATTGAGTCTAGAGTAGACCCACTGAAGGGAAGATAGTATCAGACACCTCTCTCACTGAAACAGACCTGACCTCACGGCACTGGTGACAGTAGTGTCTAGATTGAGAGATCCAGAGCTCCAGATGCCTGCAGAGTGATTGTGTTCACTGAGGTACGTGCCACAACCCCGAAACAGGACTCACATGAGATGCACCACTAATCTCTCACGGTAAGACCAGCACTCGGTGAGAAGCCCCATTAAAACTGAAGTGAGAGTAATAGAAGGAAAGTGGGGAAGGAAAGCACATCCTAGCTTTACCTCGGGGCCGCTGCGACTCATATCACTTGCAAAGGACGATACCCATACACACTGGACATCAGCACAAACGGACCACCAGGGAACATCAAACCACCCCTCCATGAGAATGGTGGTACCACTCAGAGCTTTGGAGTGAAAGTGCTGTCAGGCGGACGGAAGGAGTGGGCATTTTGCTGGATCGCTGCTCCAGGACTGTATGGCATAAGTAAAAACCTAGCTCTGGCTAACCAACTCCAAGGGGGCGTTCCTGGAACCGGAGTCGAGGGGGACATAGGACAGCCTGCAGGAGACATCTGATGAATACAAAAGAGGATATACGCAGGAACAGAGTATCGGCGGGCATAGCGTATCCGCTTCATATAGAACCCAGAGCTATGAAGATGAACAAGTCCGGCAAGGGGGGGGGGAACAGCAGTTCAAGCTGCATCTTGAGGGTTGATCTAACCCATGCCATTACCATCGGAGGCCTCCTACCATCACTGGGCACTAGCGCAAGTAAAATATAGGGACAAATCAACCTCTTCCCCAGGTAACCAGTTAAGCAGTGGTCAGGCCGAGAGCGCAGGAGCGGCTGGACTGTCAGATAGGCAACGAAGGAGGACGCGACACCAGCTTGCTGCTCTTCAATGACTAAAAGGGGAAAAAGGACAAGTCCTAACAGCACCTCATGGATGCTATAAGTCACATCATCTGGATTATGAACACCCACAAGCACTGCACACTGGCATAGACAAACCCACGGGGAGTCCCAGACACCACCCCCACGCGACCAGGGGCTCTAGTGAGAACATTGGAGTGGAAGAGGTGCTTGGCAAGGCATAAAGGTGGGCACTATATCAGACTACTACTTCAGGACAGCACCACATTGGGTGAACCCTCATCTGTTTGACAATTCTGATCCTGGTACCAGAAGAACAGGGGCCAGGAGAGTCCCCATAGACGACATCTGTAGGATACAAAAGTGACAAGTGCAGGGAGAGCGCAACACCTGATCATAGCATATCCATCCTGCACAGTTTGCAAAACAACAGATGTCGAAGTCTGGCAAAGGGGGTAAACAGCAGTCCAAACTGCACTTTGACACACCCTCCCAAGCTAAAAATACCAAATCAATGGAGGAAGTCCCAGAAGATCAGAGCCAGAAGGCGCCACAGGACCCGGCAGTGGCATTTCAAGACATTAAGGTGCTGTTCACCCAGCTGCAAACCATCATACAGTCCCTTGACACTCTGACTTGCAAAGTCGACCACATGCAAGTCTGCATGGATAAACACGGTGAAAGACTACATGAGGTGGAAGGAAGAGTGTCCAGAGTGGAGGACGAGTCCGCAACGGTGGCCAGTGAGATGACACGGGTGAGACAGGCACTGAAGGAGCTCACCGAGAAACAGGACGATCTAGAATCCAGATCACTAAGGAATAATATTACAATAATCGGAATCCTGGAGTTGGCGCAGCAGAGAAACATGGAACCTCTTGTGGAGGAGATACTGCGGGAAGCACTGGGGCCAGAGGAATTTTCAGCGGCATATATAGTTGAAAGGGCACACCGGATACCCAGTGGAAAGAGGCCGTTCCCAGGTGCGCCACCCGGCCCGATCATAACCCTGCATGTTGAATTACCGTAACAGAGACGTCGCCCTCCGTAAAGCTCGAGAGAAGGGGACGGTGACATACAAAGGAGACACAATCAAACTCTTTCTGGATTTCTCGGACAAAGTGGAAACATCTAGAAGGATGTACACCAAAGTAAGGGATAGGGGCATCCGCTATGCCATGTTGTTCCTCTGTACCACACAGATTCACTTGGTAGCTGTGGCTGAGCAGTCAGACTTCCCTCAAGAAGAGTTAGGCAATATGCAGAGTATACACAATAGGTACAGAGACACAGTAGCACAAACAAACACTGACCAGAGCTTTGTTGTAAAAGTATATAATTATTTATTTAAAAACACACTTGGGATTTACACTAGCAGAAACGAGGTAAGTAAATTCAACACACAGTCACTATCATATATATACAACCCTATTCACTTATTAGACAAGTCTCAGTGAGAAACACCACTTATTTTCAGACAGAGGTGAGCGCTTAACATAAGATGACACTCTAATATGTTGTAAAGAAAGGGAGGGAAAAAGGCAGAGTTAAAGAAGCACACAGTTTCAATACTTTTTCAAAGAACCACAGTAAGGCAGGATAGGCAGAGTTCTATTGGAGAGCAGGGAAGTCAATTGCAAGGCCCACTCTTGGAGAGAGCAAACAGAAGGGGTCCAGGTTAACCAGGGGGTTATGCCCAAAGAGTCTTTGTAGATAGTTCACACAAAAAGGATGAAATTAAAGTCAGGAAACGTTAGCGAGGCTGTCCCAGGCAAGCCCAGGTTAGAAAGTCGAGGCTTAACTGTCATCCCGAACGATCTGTCGCAAGGGAAGCCAGGCGGGACACAGTACCTTAAGTGAGAAGGAAGCTCCAGCGGGGGCAGTTGTTCCTGGCAGCAGGTGCAAGTCGATGTTTCGTCCAGAGGAAGAAGAGATCTCGCCGTGGAGGAAAGATGAAGGTCGTTGCACTGCCAGGGAAGAAACCAGCCGCGGAGTACTCCGGTTAAAAGGCACTACCCTTCTCTTCGCGGTAGTGGTAAACCGTGGTATTCCGGTTGCCGGGGTGCTTGGCACGGGCAAGGCGGCCACGAGATGCTGCAGGAAGGTGAAAAGAAGGCAAAACTGGTTATCCCCACCAGTCAAAGGAAGAAGACTCTCCGGACTGGAGATCTCCTCTGTCGTCGGGAAAAGTGGTGAGACGGTTCAGCAGGGCTCCACTGGTGGTGTCGTCGTTGCAGGTCGGCTCAGCTTCTCCCTCCTCGGATTCTTAGGTCCTGTGGCGACTTCTGAAGTTCCAGTCCCCAAAGCCCTGCTTTTATGCAGCACACCCCCATTCACTCAGCCTAGTTGTCAATCAAACATGCTAAGTGGTGAGCCGGCCGGCTCACCACTTGGGCCAATCACACAAGCGTGCGACTTGAGTTACCAAGGTAACTCAGTCCAGGGTGCCTAAACCCCCTCCCACACCCCCTGTGGTACCCAGACAGAGTGGCACCACTTTTGGAGGCTTCTGTGGAAAAGCCCGCCAAAAAGTGGAACAAAGGGCTCGACTTGGGTTGGAGTCACAGAAGAGAACACAAACGCCATTTTAGAATCGAGTTCTGGCAAAAAATACCAACCGGTGAATTAATATTAAATAAATAAACCTGTGGTATGTTCGAGGCTATAAGAATGAAATAATTAAAGTTGGTAGCCTCGAACAATGGGAAAATCCCATAGAGATATATTAGCGGTCGAATATAAAAAGTAGTATCCACTGCCACCAGCCAAAACTCGATCAGGGGGGACGGAGACGTGCCCCCTCGAACAACAGACCCCGGGGCAATCGAATTGCCCCGACCAGTACATCCACAATATGATGGTTTGTACTGGTTTCTGTTCATAATTTGGGACTAGTAAAGCCAATGGTGACTTTACATGCCCTGGGAGAAAGTAGTCAGTCCCAGGGTATGGAGTGTATGCTGGGGGGTCGCTATGACACCCCTGGGTTACGGCACAGAGGGTGCTGTGTAACCCACATCAAAAAAAACACATGAGACCCTATGGAGTAAAAGACCCCATAGCCCATCAAACACATGGAAAGTTAAAGGAACACCTCAAATCATGTCTAAGAGTGGGAGCAAAAGAATCTCACTCTTAGAAGGAGAGAAAGAAATAAACCCCAAACATCCAGCAAAGCTGCTGGGGGACTCACTAGGTTTGGGAAATTAGCCTTACAGAGAATTCTCCCTAACACTCGCCCCCCCAGACTAAGGGACAGGAGGATTTAATCCACTCCTGGATGAACCTCATACCTCTAGTCGATGACATACATCCTAGAGAGTCCATCAGCATTTTGATGGTGACACCCTGACCTGTGCTCAATGGTGAAATCAAACCCTTGCTGGCAGATAGACCATCTCAATAGTTTTGGATTTTCTCCCTTCATTTGCATTAACCATCTCAAGGGTTGGTGGTCAGTCTGAATGACAAAAGTAGAACCACCGATCAAGCACTGCAAGTACTGTTTGCTGGGGAAGCACTCTCGTCTGGGGACCGCCGCGTTTTTGGGAGACTCATTGTTTGAGTTGGGACCTGGACTGTGAACCGACTGCAAGCTCACATTGCCGAGCCGTCTTGAGTGTGAGGAGAGGACGTCTATTTTGGTTACACCAACTTGCCTGACCTGCAGAAACAAAAGAAGGTGACTGTTGTGCCCGTTGTGCAGCTCTCAAGTGTTGTGCTCGTTGTGCCTATTGCGCACGTTGTACTATAACTTAATTAGCATTGTGCTGATTTTTTTTTTTCTTCTTTAATTTGTTCATAATTTGTTCAAGGGCGACCAGAGTGTGGGGACTCCGCCCTCCCCCCGCGCGTGGTGCTCTCCCTGGGAGGAGGAGCATAAAAACACAGGCACCAGCGCACCCGCGCGCGCACCGATCAAGCACTGCAAGTACTGTTTGCTGTTCGCGGTGCGCGGCGCTGGGGCGTGTGTAAACAGGTAAATACAGTGAATTGTAGTTCTGAGTAGTTTGGATCCAACTTAATTTGGACTTACTGTCCGGTCATACGCTCACTTGGCTGTGGTGTTATACAGTCATCAGTAGGGGCGTTCTATTTTTTCATATTGTTAAAGCTACAGGATATGTAATTGGGATGTTAGAAAGGCACGTATGTGTTGATGTTTATGTTGGAAACCTGTTGTGAATCATAAGGGGAAAGGAACAATACTACAAATAGTTAGTGGTAGCAAGTGCTACTCCCAAGGCTGTTCTGTATTTCACACAGCAGAGCATGGTAGGAATCCTACGGAGTGGGACAATTCCTATGCTGGGTGGGGACTTAATAAAAAAAAAAACAATAAACAAGGAGAAAAACCCACCCCTATTGCCTGTGGAACCTTTGTATTCCCAAACCAACCACATACCCCTAATCCCTCGACAACTGTATTATTTGACGGGACAATGAGTACCGCCGGACTAAAAGAAAAATTGAGAGATGAGGCGGCTGCAAAGTGGGAGCTGAGCAACATCGAGTTCCCCCCGCTTCCAAATCCGGGGGGAACCCCTCCAAGAGTCTATAGGGAAGAAGCGATTAGCCAAGCCAACCCTGAGGCTATTAAGTATATGAATGGCCTTGACCCCCCGGTAAAACCTTCTGTGTTAAATCTGGACAACTCCCCACCAGGTATACCACAACAGGATACATCACTCCTTGCTCCAGTGATTTGAGCTGAACAGCTACAAATACTCCTGACTCAAGCCCCGGGAATAAATCTGATAGTCCCTCCACATTACTGAATGTAATGGAGAAGGAGGAGGCCCAGAACAAAGAACCAAATCAGGAGAGAGACTACCCATATGTGCATGTTATATCTCGTAGAGAGAAGAAAATGAGAGCAAGGGCACTCAAAAGAAGGGCAAAGAGCGAGGGAGCAATGAAAGAAATGCAAATTAAGAAAACTCAAAACCAACCGGCTACAAAAATAAAAAATTCCACCTCTAACATCAAAGACATCTGTGCCCTCTCGGGGGAAGAGGGAATCCTCGACTTTACCCAACTAAATGAAGAAAGCAAGATGGCCCTCGAAGTAAAGGTAGTCTTAGGAACCCCGCCGATCGGGTGGGAGTGAAACCATTCGAAATCAATTATGGTAGACTCTTTGAGGCCTGAGTTTGGGGAAGCTACAAACACCCTATCAAAAGCTATGAATCATAAAGGGAAAACTACCAAATCCGCAAAAAAAAAAAAGTGATGTTTCCAAAAATAATAAGAACGAAATAATAACAGTAAATTCGAATAAAACGGAAACAAGTAAAGACAAACGAAGTATTCAACAATTCTTTAATACCAAAATTAAAGATAGGACCCCGTGTGTAAATGAAACAACGGATAAAGGGGAAAGTGTAAAAATGGCTTTGGTTACGGAGATAGAGACTCCATGTACCTTGGATATGAAAGAGGGGAGTGAAGATAGAAGTGCAACTGATGGGGGAGAGACAAATGTAAAGGTGCATCCCCTGGCCCCTAGCGAGGATATAAAAAACTTGGTGCAGGAAGCTCTTGTCAAACTTCTCCAGCATACATCTAATCACGGTACTTCCTTATCGAGCATGTTGCCACAGCTGATAATAACAGGTAATCCTGTTATGGATAGAGAAGTAAGTAAACCTCAAATCTCCCAGGAAGAAACATCTGGGGAAATGGAAACGGTATCTGATACAGCAACAAAACAGGAAGTGAAGCCAGAAAGGACTCCAGCGTCTGCGCCTAAGCCGGACAAGAATGGTCAGGGGGAGGTACCTTCGGTTTCGGAGATAAGGACTTTGAGGACAGAATCAGAGAAAAATTTGATTTGTGCACTCAGGATAAAGACAGGGAAAGAGCAAATGACTCCAATAATGAGCCCGACAACCCACCTGTGATTCGAGGGGGGGTAGGGGAGGACATGGTAGACAAATGAAGTGGGAAGAACCTAACATTATGTCTCAAGAGGTAGGGTTCGAAAACAATAGAGACTGGAGGGAACCAAAGCTCATTGAAGATCCTAGCGTGATGCTGAACTTTGTACTTACAGTTGGGGGGCCGCCATCTCTACACCGAGGGAGAATTCTCTCCTTGTTTAACGAAATTCCACGTCTCTCTTTAATAACTTCAGGGGACATCAAGCTTATAGATTTTATCCACCCTACAAGATTGTATTTCATTCAATGGTAACCTATGAACTTGTTTTGGTAGAAGGGTCAGCCCTACAACGATTTGGGTATGACATAGTTGATTTCAGTAAAGGTACAGAATCCGAGGTAGCCCGGGAAAAACTTGGTCATCCCTTAAGGCCATATGAGAATAACACAAATGAGGGTAACACCTTTCCGGGGAAAGTTCTAAATAATATGGCAGAACTCAAAATGTTGGCAGAGACCCTAAAGGAAGCTCTGGGGAAGATACAGGTATTGAAAAATTCCAACTAAAGCACTACTAGGTTGGACTTGCTGTCGTGGAATTCTCGAGGATCCCGTCCACTATTATATTCGGGTAAGGTCTGTACGGACCTGCTTAATTACTCCATATTAGCTATCCAGGAAACATGGGCAGTAAACAACATATCACTAGACGGATATACTATTTTCCAAGAACCAGCCCTTAAGCAACCATTGGGTAGACCCGTGGCGGGCCTATTAATTGCCATTAAAAACATCATTAATCTTGATATTATTAAGAATTTTCGGATAAATAGTGGCTGTATAGGGGTCCTTGTAAAGGTGGACGGGAAGGGTGCAGGGAAGCACCTACTAATCATCAATATATATTGGCAACCAGGAAGGGACCTAAAATCTGCTATTGACTCGATTGGCTCTATTATTGATGAATGGCTTGAAGTGGATAGTGAGTTACACTACATCCTATGCGGAGATTTCAATTCAGAAATTTGTATTGAAGAGGAAGGTGGTAGTGACCTGGGAGTATGTGTAAAAATAAAGGGTGGGTTTCGAGAAAATCTGCGCAAGGGAATCTATGGGCACACTTTCTCAGAGGTTGGGGGATGAGATGTGCAAATGGTTTGATGGAGGGATTGGGAGACATGTCACTACCCAAGGCTCCTTTCCCAGGGATCGCCTCACCTGGATCTTCACTGTGGCTGAGTACCTTCTGCCTCCTTCTCCGGTCCTTTGGAGGTTTCTCTTCTTCCCCTTCCTTCTTTAGAGATCCTTTCCCCTTCTTACGTTCAAAGAGATAGGGGCGGTCTCCTCCCGAGGCCACTTTGACCGTTAATAAAACAAACAGTCAAGTGAACCCTGGGGAGCCCGCTCCTTCAAACAGGGAAAAAGCCTGAAAGGCAGAAAAAACCCTGTGTAGCTGCAGATGACGATGGCCGGGTAGATTACAAGGTCCAGAGGCAGGTGAGGACTTTCAACAATGATCTTGGTTGTAACTCCAAAGGATAGCGGCACTGATGCAGGGTTTTTCTGGATGAAGGAGCCCGGGAAGGAGAGGTAAGGAAGAGTCGCTGAAGAGGATTTACGCAGTACACACGGAAGCGGACAAAGAAGGGTAAGCACGGGAATAGTACTACCGGAGAAACAGGTAAGATCAGAGAGAGCCAGAAGTCAGAACGAGAAAGAGCACAAGAGAGAATGAGTGAGTGAGTGAGTGAGAGCGAGAGAGCGCGAGTGAGTCTGAGTGAGAGAGAGAGTGAGAGAGAGAGTGAGAGAGAGTGAGAGAACGGAGATGTAGTGAAAGTAACCCCGAGCGGGTGGGAGCCGACAAGTCGGAACCCGGCCGCCGGGGAAGGCAGGTCTGCGGCAGCGCGAAGCAGATAGCAGAAACAGAACTAGACAAAGCCGGAAAACGTAAACAGAATGATATGCAAGGAAGGCAAAGGAAGAGAACCAAGGTCCGGCGAGCAGGATAGGGCAGCAGAGGAAATATATAGCAGCAAAAGGGGAAATGCTGAGACGGGAGGAAATCTAGGAAGGCACTGGTAAGGAACGATACAAAAGTTAGCGAAAGCGAGTTGCAACGCGACTCGCAGGGGGCGTGGCTTCCATATATGCCCGTAGCAAAAAAAAAGGCTAGACCGCTAACAGACAAGCCGTAGAGTCCTAATAGCGCCTCCATCTTGCCACTAGCTTCCATGGCCGCATCGGTGTGACAAGACACTACTACATGGTCAAGTGGGAAGTGGAGCTCCACTATAGACTATATTTTCGTCTGTATAAAAACCTTTGCTCTTATCGAGGGATTCACCCTGATTGATTCCATGGAAAGTGATCACAAGATGTTGACTGTTACAATGGCAATGATGGAAAGCGTGGGTAAGGACCCTGTTTACGATGTTCAGGTACTCCCTAACGCCCAACACAATAGAGTTGTGTGGCACAAGGCTAATATAGCCAAAATAAATACATATTTTCAGGAGGATTTTGATTGCTCTACTTTCGGGCACAAAAAATTATTGTTTACCCACAACTCTTTCTCGGGGTACGTCTCTTCTGCAATTCACTCAAAATTAAAGAAAAAAAATAATAAAATAGTTCTGAGGAGACAAGAGCCCCATAAACATGCATTTTCTGAAAAGATGCAATGCCTTAAAAAAAACGAAATCGCGAAATACGAGGCATACAAAGTGCACACAAACAAGGCCTAGTGAATATAGACTGGAGGGACTTAAATCGTGCAAAAAATAAATGGAAAACAAAAGTCAAATGTTTAAGAGCTCAATTATATCAGGAGGACGCTACAGATATGTTGTCATCTCTTGAGGAAGTGAATTCCCGCAGGTTCTGGACTTTAATTAATAAGACGGGGTATTCACAGAGTAAAGTCTTAACAACTTGCGTAAGTGAAGAGAAATGGGTAGGACATTTTGGAGTATTATACTCCACCCCAACCGGAACCGGGAATCCCCCGTCTTACATTGCAAATACCCCATGGAACATCACATTTGGGGTTAATGATGTTGAAAATAGAATCACCAGATGTGCATCCTCTAGGGCGCCGGGGCCGAATCGGCTTAGTAACAATGTCATGAAAGACAACCCCAGACTATGGGCTAAAATGTTATTTCTGTTACACAAAGACGTTATTCGCCCGAGGAATCTGCCATCCAGTTGGAAAATGTTGTATATTATTCCCATATATAAAAAAGGGGACAGGTCTGTACCGGGTAGCTATAGGCCTATAGCCCTTTTAGACGTCGACTCGAAAATCTTTGCAGGAATTGTCCTGGAACATATCCGGATTGATAAATTTAAAATTTTATCACCGTATCAATTCGGATTCAGGAAGAATGTAGGCACTGATGCAGGAGGCCTAATAATTAATATTCTACAAAATACTGCATGGACTTCTGGCAACAGTTTATGTCGCATCTATTGACCTCACTACCGCATTTGACCTTGTAGACAGGTCAATTTTGTGGGCTAAACTGGACCTTTTGGGAATGCCGCCTCAGTTGCTATCGATTCTCTATCACATGCATGTAAACTCCAGTTTGAAAGTAAGACTTAGTGCCGAGGGAACCCTAACCCAGGAGATTCAGGTTACAAATGGCCTTAGGCAAGGGTGCATATATGCCCCTACCCTTTTCAATCTATACTTTTCAGATCTAGGCAACAACTTTGTAAATCTAAATGTCTTCTCACCGAAAATAGAAGGGTGTAAGCTAATGTGGACGGCTTATGCCGATGACGTTACCCTATTTGATCACACCCCGATTGGTTTACAGCGACTTTTATCAGCCTTTAGCAAATATATCCACTAAAATGCCTTAAAAATGAATCTCACTAAGACGGTAATAATATGTTTGTCGAGTAAGAAGAATTCCAAATACCCCTCTTGGTTTCTAAACCATGAAAAACTCTTAAGGTGTTCCTCTCTCAAATATCTTGGTTATCCCATATTTGGAAACAAAAAAAAAGCAAACCTAAGAGAGTACCTGGAAATGAAGACTAGAAATATGATTGTTCAAATCCGTAAAATGATTTGAAATATGGCAAGTTTTCCCTCCTACCTATCATTCGGTTATATAACAGCAAAATCGTAGCACAGTTGTGTTATGGACTGGAGTTGGTACCGTTCTGGTGTAGAAACGAGGTTGGGAAATATGAATCTAAACTGGTTAGATCCATGGTAAGTTGCCTTCCTAAATGTATCGCTATCGGGGCAATCAGGTATGAGCTAGGCCTTCACTCCTTGAGGAGTATTCTTGAATGGAGAAGATTATGTTTATATCGGAAACTGATGACGAGCCATGAAAGTACACTTTATTATATCTTGGGAAGGAACATCAAGAAAGGCGCTCCCTCCTCAATCTATTTGAACAAATTGATGGAGGAAGTTAACAACATACTTGACAACCTGGGAGTCTCAAGAGACCTCCTAATCAGTAATCCAATGAAAGTAAAATTACTACTAGCACATGCAGATTGGAATATTACCGTCGAAGAGATTCAGAAAACTAAGCTCTATCCTCAAATTATAAATGTCCATAAAAAGATTCGGTGAACCTGCTCCATATCTATTAAAATTTCCGAACAGAGATTGGAGGCAAGCATTTATGAGGTTTAGATTTAATGCCTTAGAAACAGGAGAAATTATGGACATCAGGCACAGCAATCATAAAGGCTTTTCCTTTTGTAAGTTTTGTAAACAAAAGGACAACGTGGAATCACTGTGCCACTGGCTGACGACTTGTGATGGGCTCAGAGAAGAGCGTATTGGGTATTTTAGTAAGTTTGTGCCCAATACTGATTGAGTTGATTTGGAGCTACTGTGGTGTGACATGTTACATGGGGAAAGAGTGACGCTACAGATTGCGGTGGTTAGGTTCCTGAAAGTGTGTTGTAACATGAGTAATATCACGAAACCATTTGGCACTTCAACATGATATATTCTTGCACTATTCCTCTGGGAAATCCAGGTCTGGGGGAATAATTTGAAAAAATGAGCCGAGATGAAGGGCAGAGAAATATCATTATTCATAGGAAATCTAAGTATCTTTTATACTTCTAAAATGGTTTTAGTATGATGAAGAATTGCATCATTTTTACTTTTTAATTATGTTGACACACTGTTATTAAGCAGAGGTGGGAAAATAATGTCAATACTGTTTTTGTATGTTATGTCTAAAATGTGATGAATGTTGATATAATATTATTAAGCAAAGGTTGGAATTAATGTCAATATTGTCCTGTATGTCATGTCTAAAATGTAATGAATGTCTATACCAAGCTTAGGCCGGTATTGTTTTAGCTGGAACCTAAGGATGTTTTTGTAAAAGTTACTTTGTAACTATAAATAAAAAAAAATAGAATTTTTTTTTAAAAAAGTAGAACAATACAAGTATGGCCTAAACTTCTTCAGTGCCCACACAATAGCAAAGCATTCTCTTTCGATTGTTGCCCACCTTGTCTCAGGATCTTTCAGTTTTCTACTGATGAAGCAAATGGGGTGCTCCCTACCCTTCTCATCCAGTTGGCTAAGGACTGCACCTATACCTACATTAGAAGAATCTGTCTGCACAACAAAAGTTTGGTGATAGTCAGGAGCTCTCAGTACTGGTGCTTGGCAAAGAGCTTTCTTCAGGTTTTCAAAGGCCTGATTGCATTCCTCATTCCATTTGACCTTCTTAGGGAATTTTGGAGAGGAGATCACATTTAGTGGAGAAGCTATGGTCCCATAGTTCTCAATGAAATTCCTATAATACCCAGTGAGGCCTAGAAAAGCTCTCACCTGGGTTTGAGTAGTAGGTGTTGTCCAATTTTGCACAGCTTCCTCATGCCCAAGGTAGACCACCTTACTCTGACCAATTTGGCATTTACTTGCCTTTATGGTGAGATTGGCCTGTCCAAGAGCCTGCAAAACATAACCTAAGTGGTTCACATGTTCTTCCCAGGTTTGGCTGAATACTGCAATGTCATCCAAGTATGCCATGCAGAAGTCCTCCATCCCATTCAGAACCTGGTTCACCATTCTTTGGAATGTAGCAGGTGCATTCTTCAATCCAAAAGGCATAACCATACATGGGTATAAGCCAACTGGGTAGAAAATGCAGTCTTCTCCTTCGCATTGTCTGTCAGGGCTATTTGCCAATAGCCTGACGTAAGCTCAAATGTGCTGAAGAACTTGGCTGAACCAAGTCTATCCACCAACTCATCTGTCCTTGGCAAAGGGTGGGCATCAGTCTTGGTGACTGCATTAAGAGCTCTATAGTCCACACAGAATCTCAATTCTTTGGATCCTGCCTTTGGTACTAACACAACTGGGCTAGACCATGGGCTAGTAGAGGGCTCTATTACCCCGAGATCAAGCATCTTCTTGACCTCCCCTTTGATGTGGGTCCTTAAATTTTCTGACATTCTATATCCTCTGCTTTTGACTGGCAGACAGTCACCAGTGAGTATATCATGCTGTCCCCAAGGGGTCAAGCCTGGTGAAAGTGAGAACAGAGAGGCAAACTGATTTAACATGGATATGCACTCTTCTTGTTGCTCAGGTGTCAGATGAAAAGAGATTTACTCCTTCAATCTTTACGTCCAAGGGTAAGCCTCTGAGGAGATCAGGTAGAGCTTCGCTCTCTTCTTCCTCTTCTGTTGAAGCTAGAAGCAAGTCTCCTACTTCAGGTCTGGAGACATACGCCTTTAGTCGGTTGGTGTGGAAAATTCTAGGAGCCTCGTTGGGATTGCACAAGTCCACCAGATAGTTCACCTCTACAAGTTTACCCACAACCTTGAAGGGTCACATCCATTTATCTTGCAAGGCCCTCTGCCTTGTTGGGATCATAACTAGAACTAGCTGGTCTTGAGTGAACTCAACCATGTTAGCCCTCTGGTCATGCCAATGCTTGACCAGGGCTTGTCCAGCCTTCAGGTTATCACTAGCTTCTGCCATCATTTGTGACATTCTCCTGCGGAGACCTTTCACATAGTCAGTCATTCTGACTGGCTTGGGGGAAGGAGCGCTCTCCAACCCCTCCTTGATCAGGGCCAATGGACCTCTTACCGGATGGACATAGAGAAGTTCAAAGGGAGAATAAACTACTCCCTCTTGAGGGACTTCTCTATAAGCAAAGAGAAGACATGGCAATAGAAGGTCCCACTTTCTTTTAAGGGGATCCTCTAAAGCACCTACCATGCTCTTCATGGTTCTGTTGAACCTTTCTACCAATCCATTTGTCTGAGGGTGGTAGGCGGTAGAGAACTTGTAAGTAACTCCACAGGTTTTCCACATGGCTTTCATGTAGTGGGACATAAAATGTGACCCCCTGTCAGAGATTACTTCCTTAGGAAACCCAACCCTGGTAAAAATACCAAGGAGGGCCTTAGCCACAGCCTGAGCTGTAACAGTCCTCATAGGAATTGCCTCAGGGTACCTAGTAGCATGGTCTACTACAACAAGGATAAACCTGTTGCCTGAGGAGGTTGGGGGATCAAGGGGACAAACAATGTCAATCCCTACCCTCTCAAATGGGACTCCCACAACTGGGAGAGGCACTAACGGTGCCACATTCTTGGACCCAACCTTACCAGAAGTCTGGCAGGCATGGCAGCTCTTGCAAAACTTATCTACCTCAGCCCCCATTTTTGGCCAATAAAAGTAGAGCGAGAGCCTTTCCTTGGTCTTCTTGAAACTCAAGTGACCAGCCAAAGGAATCTCATGGGCTAGTTGCAAGAACTGTTGTCTGTTTTCTTGAGGTACTACAAGCCGCTTGTAGTCTCCAGGTGCAGACTCTGTTGGTTCACTGTAGAAGGGGCCATTTTCCCAGTGCAACCTATACTTCCCAGGCTCTTGCCCATCAGCCTGAGAAGCTGCCTGTTGGCGAAGACCTTCCAGAGTTGGACATTCTCTCTGTCCCTTACTGAAGTCTGCCCTGTTGGGTCCACCTTCTGCTAGTAAAGACTGCAGCTCAGGATGGTCAACAGGATCCAGATCTCCAATGGGTTCTTGGCCTTCCACTAGCTCTTCTTCAGAGTCTAGTTCCACCATACAGGGTTGTACCTCCCTCTCAGCCTCAGCTGGAGGTGGAGTTACAGGTGTAACTTTGGAATACCTAGGGGAAGTCCTTGTTGGAAGCACTAGAGTGCTTGCTGTTGGCTGTTTCTTGGAAGTCTTGGGTTTACCCTTTGCTTCTTTTTGTTCAGTAATAGCAAGTTGTAACTCCAGTGGAGTAGGAGTGATATATTTCTTCATCATCTCCTTGGGAGTACCTCTCATGGTTCTCTCCCTTGCAGGTCTGGTGAGCTCCTGTAACCTTTTACTAGGAGGTCTGGGAGTATGTGACACTACTCCAAGAGTTTTTAGGTCATTACCCAACAGAACCCTTCCTGGTACCTCACTTTGTATGCTGACAGGTATCTTCACAGTCATGTCATTACACTGGATGAGAACTGGTAATTGGGGAAGCATCTGCACAGGCCCTCCAGCTAACTTGGTGAGGCATTTGGGTGACTTAGCAACAACCTCAGCCTGGAAAAACAATTTATCCACCACAGTTATGCTGGCCCCAGTGTCCCTAATGGCAGGGGTCTCCTGACCATTCACCTGGACACTATCCTTATAATACTCTTTGGTATTATCTGGGATAGAGTTATATAAATCTACATTCTGTTGTTCCCACAGACCCAGAGACACTAAAGAAACACTGGCTGAGACTCCAATGGGTTCATCAGCCAGCAGTAGAAAGTTTCCACTTGCCATTTGTACTTCCTCCTCTGGAGCGAAGGCTAAGGAGACAAGTTGGACCCCTGAAGGTTTACCCTTACATCTGGGATCTCCTTTCACATGGTCAGGCGAGCCACAAACAAAGCATTTACCAAATGCTTTCTGGAATGGTGGCTTGCTCTGACCTCCTTCTGGTTTACCACCAGAGCGTACACTACTATGATTTGGTTTCCCTTGTGGTTTACCCTTATTGTTCAGTTTGGGGCCCTCTTTGGGATTGGAAGTATTAGTATTCTCTTTGGAGTCCTTTTTTGGCTGATTCCCCTCATCCTTTTTCTGAGTTACCCCAGAGTCCTTGTGAGTGGCCCTGTTGGCAACCCACAAGTCAGCAGCCTTAGCTAGTTTCCTGGAATCTAATTCATTTGAATCAGCCAAGTGCTGTCTGAGCTCACGAGAGCAGGCATCATAAATTGACTCCAACAATACAAAATTCTTCATTCCTGTTAGGCAGAAACATGTGCAGTTCCCTCTGGGACCACTGCAAAAGATTTACGACTACAGGTGTTTGGCAGTAAACCTACTTGGTAGCAGTCTGTACCACACAGATTCACTTGGTAGCTGTGGCTGAGCAGTCAGACTTCCCTCAAGAAGATTTAGGCAGTATACAGAGTATTCACAATAGGTCAAAAGAACACAGTAGAACAAGTAAACACTGACCAGAGCTTGGTGTAAAAGAGGTATAATTATTTATTTAAAACCACATCTAGTAAAACAACACAGGCACTAATATTAAGCAGTTTAAAAACACGGTCACTAAAAGATATACACTCCCTTAAAAGAATATTAGACAATTCTTAAGTAAAGCCCCACTTATTTTCAGACAGCGGTGAGCGCTTAACGCAGATGGCACTCTAATAATTCATTTTAAAAAGGGAGAGAAAAGCAGAGTATAATTTGAAACAGATCCCAACACTTTCACAAGAACACAACAAGAGAGGGAGGCAAAGTAAAACCGTGAAGTTAGAGTTCAGAAGGCCAGATCCACTTTAAGAGGATCAGAACGAAATGTGTCCAAGGTCACACGGTTGAAGTGCACAAAAGTCTTGAAAAGGTTCAGAAAGAGTTGGACCAAAGAAAGGGACCAGTTAGATGGTGAAGGCGGCCAGCCCAGTCCAGAAGGTTAAGGGATTATTATTACCTTGTAGCAATCTTTAGAAAGGGAGGCCTGGCGGACACGGTACCTTAAAGTGGTGAGAATACTCCAGCGGGGGCAGTTGTTCCTGGCAGCGGATGCAAGTCGGTGCTTCGTCCGGGGGAAGAGAGGATCTCGTCGGGGAGGAAGACAGGAGTTCGTTGCACTGCCAGGGAAGAAACCAGCCGCAGAGTTCTCAGGTAAAAGGAGCGGTCCTTTTATTCGCTGTCCAGTGGTAAGTGGCTATCCGGTTGCCGGGGTGCTTGGCACGGGCAATTCGACCACAAGACGTCCTGGGGATGCAAGGAAAAGAAGGTAAACTGGTTGTGCCCACCAGTCAGGGGAAGAAGCCTCTCCAGCCGGGAGATCTCCTCTGTTGTCGGGAAGTGGTGAGTCGGTTCCGCAGGGCTCCGCCGGTGGTGTCGTCGTGGCAGGTCGGCTCAGCTTCTCCCTCGTCGGATTCTCAGGTCCTGTGGTGACTTCTGAAGTTCCAGTCCCCAAAGCCCCGCTTTTATGCAGCACACCCCCATTCACTCAGCCTAGCTGTCAATCAAACATGCTAAGTGGTGGGCCAATCACACAAGAGTGCGACTTGAGTTACCAAGGTAACTCAGTTCAGGGTGCCTAAACCCCCTCTCACACCCCCTGTGGTACCCAGACAGAGTGGCACCACTTTTGGAGGCTTGTGTGGAGAAGCCCGCCAAAATGTGGAACAAAGGGCTCGACTTGGGTTGGAGTCACAGAAGAGAACACAAACGCCATTTTAGAATTGAGTCCTGGCAAAAAATACCAACTGGTGAATTAATATTAAATAAATAAACCGGCAGTATGTTCGAGGCTATGAGAATTAAATAATTAAAGTTGGTAGCCTCGAACAATGGGAAAATCCCATAGGGATATATTCGCGGTCAAATATAAAAAGTAGCATCCACTGCCACCAGCCAAAACTCGATCAGGGGGGACGGAGACGTGCCCCCTCGACTAACAGACCCCGGGGCAATCGAATTGCCCCGACCAGTACGTCCACAATATGATGGTTTGTACCAGTTTCTGTTAATAATTTGGGACTAGTAAAGCCAATGGTGACTTTACATGCCTGGGAGACAGTAGTCAGTCCCAGGGTATGGAGTCTATGGTGGGGTGTCACTATGACACCCCTGTGTCACTGCACGGAGGGTGCTGTGTAACACACATAGTAAAACACATGAGACCCTATGGAGTAAAGGACCCCAAAGCCCATAAAACACATTAACAGTCAAAGGAACACCATAAATCATGTCCAAGAGTGGGAGAAAAAGAGTCTCACTCTTGGCAGGAGAAAAAAACAAACTCCAGAAATCCAGCAAAGCTGCTGGGGGACTCACTAGGTTAGGAAATTCAGCCTTAAGAGAGAATTCTCCCTAACAATTACCGCATAAGTGTTCACCTTGTAACATTTAATCCATCCCTCTAAGTTCTTCAAACTTTCACTCACCCAGGTAGGCCAAGGGGTACCATCATGCTTTTTGAGGGTCCTAAACCTCTTAAGGTACTGGTAAGGGGTTTTCCCAAATCTAGCTATCAAAGCTAGTTTCACATACTCATAATCTTCTTATCCTCCTCCCCCAACTCCATTAAAACATCAGTTGCAACAGGGGGGAGCCTAGAGAACAACCAGGAAAGTAACTCATTTCCTGTAATGTTCTGGAGCCCATGATTATATTCAAACAAACTCAACCAGTCCAACACATCCAACTTAGGTTCATACATACCCACCAACTGCTTAGGCATCCGGGGTCTTTTGGGACTGGAACTCCTAGAGGATTCGGAGAGAGAAGCACTTCCACAGACAATTTTTTCATTTCTAGCTCATGGTTGAGCTCCATTTCTCTGAGCCTCAGTTCCTGGTGCCGTTTTTCTGTTTGAGCATTAATTCTTTTGAATTCTAATTCAAGCTTCATTATTTCTAGTTCCATTTATTGAGGATTCAGTGTGGGACCTGTTAAGGGTCCAGTAGGTACAGCTGGTAGGGCAGGTAGAGGCCTAGGGGAGATCTCTCTATCATCTTCCACCTCCTCTTCTGCTTCTGACTCAAAGTTATCAATACTAACATTCATATCAATATCATTGCTGTTATCTACAGTTGCTGGAGTGGTAGGTTCCTCTGAACCACCATCCAGACTTTGGTTTGCTAACAACCTTTCTATTAGCTCCATTTTCTTGCCTTTAGTCAGGAGATTCTTATGCTTACAGAGAACTCTTAAACAATCAGCAGTTTTTGTAGCAAGGAACTCTTGACTATAACTTTCCATAGTTGACATGTTTTAGAAAATACTTCTTTTAGTGCTAAGCTTTGTGGTTAGTTGCACTAAGGTATCTTTAAGCACACTAAAATGTATACTCAATACAAATCCCACCGCTGTACACCAGAGTTAGGCAGAAACCTGTGCAGTTCCCTTAGGGACCACTGCAAGAGATTTAAGACTACAGGTGTTTGGCAGTAAACCCGCTTGGTAGCAGTCGGTACCACACAGATTCACTTGGTAGGTGTGGCTGAGCAGTCAGACTTCCCTCAAGAAGAGTTAGGCAGTATGCAGAGTATACACAATAGGTACAGAGACACAGTAGCACAAACAAACACTAACCAGAGCTTTGGTGTAAAAGTATATAATTATTTATTTAAAAACACACTTGAGATTTACACTAGCATAAACGAGGTAAGTAAATTCAACACACAGTCACTATCATATATATATATATATATATATATATATACACAGCCCTATTCACTTATTAGACAAGTCTTTGTGAGAAACACCACTTATTTTCAGACAGAGGTGAGCGCTTAACATAAGATGACACTCTAATAAGTTGTAAAGAAAGGGAGGGAAAAAGGCAGAGTTAAAGAAGCACATAGTTTCAATACTTTTTCAAAGAATCACAGTAAGGCAGGATAGGCAGAGTTCTACTGGAGAGCAGGGAAGTCAATTGCAAGGCCCACTCTTGGGAGAGAGCAAGCAGAAGGGGTCCAGGTTCACCAGGGGGTTATGCCCAAAGAGTCTTTGTAGATAGTTTGCACAAAAAGGATGAAATTAAAGTCAGGAAACGTTAGCTAGGTTGTCCCAGGCCAGCCCAGGTTAGAAAGTTGAGGCTTTAATGTCAACCCGAACGATCTGTCGCAAGGGAAGCCAGGCGGGATATAGTACCTTAAGTGAGAAGGAAGCTCCAGCGGGGGCAGTTGTTCCTGGCAGCAGGTGCAAGTCGGTGTTTCGTTCAGAGGAAGAAGAGGTCTCGCCGTGGAGGAAAGATAAAGGTCGTTGCACTGCCAGGGAAGAAACCAGCGCGGAGTTCTCCGGTTAAAAGGCACTACCCTTCTCTTCGCGGTAGTGGTAAACCGTGGTATTCCGGTTGCCGGGGTGCTTGGCACGGGCAAGGCGGCCACGAGATGCTCCAGGAAGGTGAAAAGAAGGCAAAACTGGTTATCTGTAACGCTCACCTGATTCCCGCAGAGGCGCCGGTCTTGACTGGTTGAATGCCGTATCTTCAAAGGTGATGTGTAACACACGGTTGGCTCTTTGGGCTGGACCTCTGTGCACTGTATGTCTGACTCGAAGAGTAAGATGTCTTAGGTAAGTGAACGCCGAGCTCTCCATCTGCCTCGGGGCAGGGTGCCGTAACCAGTTCCTTCACTGGATAAGGGTGCAGGCCTCTTGACCTCAGAGGACTGCTGTCCGTCGTTAACTGCACGAACGGTAAGTTCTGGGCGCTTCAAATGTCTTAAAAGTCTTTTTTAATGATATCTCTTGTTTTGCAGAGTTCTGGCGATGGCGGATGGCGGGCTGATGAGAGTTGAGGATCGAACCCGCGTGAGGAATAGAAGCGCCTGGAAGCACGTAGGTAAGCGCTTGTAGCCTGCTTCACGATGCGCACTAACTGTCCCTTTTATCTTGCAGGTACAAGTTCGGAGCTTTAGAGCAGGTAAGTAAGCAGCATGGTCTGCTGCAGGTAAGTCCACCCAAGCATTATGAGCCCGGCGCTTCCAGCGCTGGGACTGGGCATCTTTATGAGCCTGGTACCACTGGCGCCAGGACAGGGTCCAAAAGGTCCCAATTGGGACTGGCTGGCACTCGGAACCGGGGTTATGGGTCTGCTTCCAAGGGAGTCGGGCAAGTCCTGATCTTTTGGAAGCAGAGATCATGACATTATCCCCACCAGTCAAAGGAAGAAGACTCTCCGGACTGGAGATCTCCTCTGTCGTCGGGAAAAGTGGTGAGACGGTTCAGCAGTGCTCCACCGGTGGTGTCATCGTTGCAGGTCAGCTCAGCTTCTCCCTCCTCGGATTCTTCGGTCCTGTGGCGACTTATGAAGTTCCAGTCCCCAAAGCGCTGCTTTTATGCAGCACACCCCAATTCACTCAGCCTAGCTGTCAATCAAACATGCTAATTGGTGAGCCGGCCGGCTCACCACTTGGGCCAATCACACAAGAGTGCGACATGAGTTACCAAGGTAACTCAGTCCAGGGTGCCTAAACCCCCTCCCACACCCCCTGTGGTACCCAGACAGAGTGGCACCACTTTTGGAGGCTTCTGTGGAGAAGCCCACCAAAAAGTGGAACAAAGGGCTCGACTTGGGTTGGAGTCACAGAAGAGAACACAAATGCCATTTTAGAATCGAGTTCTGGCAAAAAATACCAACCGGTGAATTAATATTAAATAAATAAACCTGCGGTATGTTTGAGGCTATAAGAATTAAATAATTAAAGTTGGTAGCCTCGAACAATGGGAAAATCCCATAGAGATATATTTGCGGTCGAATATAAAAAGTAGTATCCACTGCCACCAGCGAAAACTCGATCAGGGGGGACGGAGACGTGCCCCCTCCAACAACAGACCCCGGGGCAATCAAATTGCCCCAAACAGTACTTCCACAATATGATGGTTTGTACTGGTTTCTGTTCATAATTTGGGACTAGTAAAGCCAATGGTGACTTTACATGCCCTGGGAGACAGTAGTCAGTCCCAGGGTATGGAGTCTATGTTGGGGGGTCGCTACGACACCCCTGGGTTATGGCACGGAGGGGGCTGTGTAACCCACATCAAAAAAAACACATGAGACCATATGGAGTAAAAGACCCCATAGCCCATCAAACACATGGAAAGTTAAAGGAACACCTCAAATAATGTCTAAGAGTGGGAGCTAAAGAATCTCACTCTTAGCAGGAGAGAAAAAAATAAACCCCAGAAATCCAGCAAAGCTGCTCGGGGACTCACTAGGTTTGGGAAATTAGCCTTACAGAGAATTCTCCCTAAAACCAGTCCCACCTTGTAACTCGTTCTCCCACCTGCTCCGTTCCTCGGGCCGGTATCAGATAAGCAGCAATCTTGACTGGCGCGGTGGCCATCTTATCGAGCTGCATGCAACGTGCCGAAGTAGTGGAGCTTGGCTCACTGGGCCCGGCCCCCTCCTGGACTCTCAGTGGAGTATGAGACCTAGCCTGCACCTCAGGCTGAGTCCTGGTAGGCGTGTCACCCTCGGCAGTATCGCCGGCAGTGCTGCGTGCAGGCCCCCTGGGACATGTTGCGGTACAAGGACGTAGCCCCCGGGTGAACACCCGGTAAAGGAACCTTGCGGTCCCTCCGCACTGTCTCCGGAAGGATCTACAGACCCTTCAGCCTAGCGGCCGGTAGCTGAACTAGCCTCGGTATCCGTGCTGGTGCGAGAACCTGAGAGGTTCCTCCCGCTCAGACGGTTCCTTGGGAAGGAGTTGCCTAGAAAAAAGCAGCCCTCCCTTGGGCTTTGACTTATGTCTGACGAAGTCCTTCAAGTCCTCTGGAGGCGACTTCTCGAAGAGCTCTCTCCACCTAGCTAGTCTGTTCTTCAGAACCTAGCTAGTCTGTCCTTCAGAACACACGATTAAAGTGCGTTGCACGTGGTACAACCCTCCCAGCCGTGTTTGGGGATAAGGCAGCGGAGGCAAAGAGCGTGGGGATCGGATATAGGGAAGAGCACCTCGCAGGCTAGAAACGTGCTGAAGCCCGCTGAAGTCGACATGCGCCGGGGAGGAGCATGGCGCCAGAGGACTGAGTACCTGATTGATAAAAGAAGACAAAAAGACAGAAGAAAGTATCCGGGGAAGAGCGCGTGGTATTACATGGCTGAAGCCAAACCCAGGAGAGCTGGTGAAACCAGCCCGTTCCAGTCGACGCCGAAAAGGGGACTGAGGAGTGGCGCCGGTGGGTGGAATCAGGGGAGCGCTGTCACGACCCTCGCCCAAAACCCCCTCTGGCAAACCCATTGGCCAGGTTGAGTCAGGACTCGGGCCTCTAGAGCCTGGCATCCTCTTCAAAAGCCCTCATGGGGCCAGGCTCATACACCATGAAAAACAATGTGCTTGGGAACTACTTTACTGTATTGTCAGCTAACATGGAGGCATCCACATAGCTTGGTTCCTAAGAACCAAGCTATGCGGTCTAGTGTTTTGGGTGTGGTAGCCTAGGGACTACTTTACCTGGACTATTTTGTTGGGGCTATTTAAACCACACCCGAGCAAAACACCACGCTTCGCGTTTCTTTGCAGCTTGCAACGTGACACTCACCGTGTCCAGCTATTCCCTCGAACCTCGGAGAAGCAGAAACTGCAAGGAGACAAAAGGAACATCATTAGCAGCAGCATCTTACCTGCATTCTTCATCTTGAAACACTCGCAGCTACTGAGAACAGCTTCCTCGAATCTGCACGCCTCTCGGACAGAACGACCTGAAAGAGGAAGATAGAGGCAACATTAAAGTAAGCAGTAGAGACATTTGCAAATTACGAACTGCTCAAAAAGGATTACCTGGCTGGTCGCCTCTCGGCTGGCACCACTCTGGACATTTCACTCAGGCTGAAGGACACCGCGACCTACAAGGAAGGAAAACACAGGTTCGCAAAGGCAAGACTTCGCAGCGCTGCGCCTAGCGCTTACTTACCGCATCGTAGCGCTCTTAAAGCGCCATCATTTACCAGCGGGGCTCAACCAAGCCAGTTTGTCGCGCTGAAGCTCTGCATACCTAAGGGAGAAAAAAAGAGACATTATAAACAAAGAAAGGCATGCAGGATAGCAACAAAACTAAAGAACAGCAGTAAGACCTACCTGAACAATATCAAACGGGCCGGCGTCAGTGAAGTAACTGGACGGCACTTGCCAATGAAAGACAACCCGCCCCTGCAAAGAAGGCAGGACGGAGAGCACGCCTAATTCTACCACAAGGTGAGGAGAGGGCGCCAGAGGGACTGAAATCATACGGGGGTGGAGGGAGGATACTATACTTACCCCAGTCGGTCAGTCTTGAACATGGTCCTCCTGTATTTTCAGGCAGAATCTTCCCCGCAGACCACATCAGGGCAAAGCTGAGAAGCATACCAGCGAGTAACCCAGCTGGGTGGAGTCCCTGTGGATACCAGGTGAGCGTAACAAGAGCATGCTGCCAGGGCTGCGCCCCTGCACACCTCTAAATTGAATGGGGAAGAAGGGTTTTCTGGTGAAAAAGGTTCAGTCTCTCGTCCCTAGCGATGGACACCCATGCAGTATGGAGGAAAGGGGACGGGACGTAAGAGTATGTTGTCCACAAAGTTCTTGTCCTGTTGGACCGCTAAAGGTTCTATTTTAAAGTGTTGGGTGGCTTTTAGTAGCAGGTCGTTTTATTGGAGTTGGTTAACTATGGTGGAGTCAGCCACAGGCTGATCCTGGTCATTTGAAGGTTGCATGAGGTAAATATTGGGGGTCGTCATCATCATAGTATTGGTCTAGACTATAATGGTCGTCTTGAGACCCTGCATCCTGTGACTCTGAAGAATCTACAATATATAGGTCCTGTGAGGGGTCTTGGATATGTGAGGCGACAGAGATGTCTAACCATAACACTTTAGAAGGTGATTCACTACTAGATACCCTTTCACGCAGTACCCTGTGGCCTTCTAAACTCCTCTGGATGGCGATTCATGAAATCTACGAAGCAAGAGATTATTCTCTTTACCCTGTCAAAGCTTTCAGGTGTCCGTTCAGTGGACCTTGGGAAAACAGGAGGGGCAGGTCTCTCTTGAAGACGGGGTCTGCCATTTCTGTTGCAGTGCCCCTGATAGGGTATCCTCAGAGGGAGTGTAGCCAGTTTCCTGTGTAAAAGGCGGCGTAGATGGTATGTCAGTTGAAATTATAGTGGGCTTCGACATTTTAGACTTCAGGAGCGTTTTCGGGACATGTTTTTTGATAAGTTCTTGCATTTTCAACATGTTAGAAGAGGGCGTCAAAGGTTTTGGTTTCGACGCGTGCCCTTCGGCGTGCAAAAGGAGGACCATTTTGGGGGCAGTGCCTGAAATGCCCTACTCAGCGCCTGTTTAGGAGATCTGTCATAGGGCGATCGCGATGACCCAGAGGACAGAGATGATTTTGAATAGGACTTCTCCTTGGACATGGCCGGCTGTGTATGCTCTTGCCGCTGGGTGTCTAATGCATAACAGGACCGCTAGCCTGCTTATTGGAGTCGGGGGCTTGCACATGGGGAGGGGGGTTCTACCGAACCCCGTTTGCCTTCGACATTGCTAAGAATGTTGACGCTGCCATCGCTGGATTCAACGGCTACGTCTATGGAGGCCTCAGCCTGCATGGCATGGGTGGCCCAGTGCTAAGTGCTGCAGTCTTTTAAGGTCTTTGGTCAAAAAAGCTTGCAGGATTTACAATACTTCTCGACGTGATCCTTGGAAGACAGTGGTTGCACACCCGGTGCGTGTCTTTCCAGGGATATTTCCTTCTGCAAGATAGGCAAAATTCAAAGTGCGTCTTTTCCATATTGGATGGTAAAGACAGTACAATGATAAAGGGGAAGAGAAGGTGGCAAAATAGGCATTCTCTAAAGTAAGAGTGTATGTCCTCCTCCCACTCTCCCTACTGTATAGGGCCGAGGCCTGGTGAGGCCTGCGTAGGCCGCAGTCACTGTAAATCGAAACAAGGATTGCTGCTGACGCTGGGTACATCTGGCGAGAGCCACCAAAGTTTTTCTCGAGGGCAGCAGGTGATGGGCGGTTGTAAGAAAGTATAAGTTAAACGTATAATAGTTAAGGCACTAGCCTGAAGAATTCTGCAAGGTGTGACTGACTACGATAGCGGAAAAAAACAATCTGAGGTCCCTTTTCCAGTTTAGAAAACAAATCATGTAATACTCTGCGACTACCACTAGATGCTGGCCTATGCATAGCCTCACAGGAGGATAGCTCAGGGGCAACAGTGCTCCCCTTGGAAACAAGACGACATGGAGCAACACAGGTTCAATCCCCGGATCCACACTTAGAAACCCCTGGGTATTAAGGGCGTTATAAATAACCTATCATGGCATGTCACAGCATGTGATCTAAGCAAATCCACAATCCTCAGAAATATATATATTAAGTTACCGTAGTGACTAGAGTACTCATAGTCCCCTTTCCTTCTTCCATTTGGGCGTCCCCCAACATAGGGAAGGTACCGGAACCTTTGTCAGTGAAAAAATTAGCTTCCCCTTTAAACTTAGTACAGCGCACAGGGGAACACCAAGCCGAGGCCCACCCTCCGGCACCTCACCTCAGTCCCCTTTGAACACATCGGACGTTTAGATACCTGGCTACTCTAAGTACATATTAGCACTGGACATACCAGCGGGGCAAGGTGGTGGGACGTATGGAGTTAAGGGGACTATGGACTATGAGCACTCTAGTCACTACGCTGAGTAACTTTGAAGGGGTAGTTCACTCAAAAATGTTATGGTTTAAAAAGATGGGCCATAATAAAAAATATAAATAAAACATATTTTTTTAAAAAAGTTCCTATGTAAAATTTGTGAGAAATGAGCCTCAAAGTCTCGATTTATTAGCACTAGCGGGCAACCATTTAGTGAAATGAAGCAGACTCCTCTGTTCATCTTAAGCTCAGCTCACGCTGCAATAAACAAGCAAAAGCCCCCTATTGGGAGCTTTTGCTTATTGCTGCCGGAGAGCAGAGAATGCCGTCGTAGTATTCCTAAGGAACAAGTTACTTACCTGTAACTGTTGTTCTCCAGCATGGGTCTGGCATGGATTCAAATGCTCATGAATATTCCCCGTCCTCAGGCTGTGAATGCTCGGTAAAGAAAAAATCAGTTTCAGTTTCGTTTCTGAACTGTCTTTCTACTAATAACCGATCACTGGTCTCTGGGTCTTACTGCCCCAGCCAATGACTGCCCTCTACCTAAGCCCCTCCTCTGGCAGCCATCTTCAGATTTGGTAGCACATAAAGTGGCAGTAGGACCAAGAGAAGAGCCGCAGAGAGGTTGGAAGGAGGGTTCGCATGTGAATCCATGCCAGACCCATGCTGGAGAACAACAGTTACAGGTAAGTCACTTGTTCCTTCTCCAGCATGGGGTCTGGCATGGATTCACATGCTCATGAATACAAGAATACATAGCAGTACACACATGCGCAACCAAGAGAGGTGGCAAGGCTCAACAATAAGCATTTCAACAACTCAACATTAAGCATCTCGTACCTCCTCACCAGGCTCACCTTAAAGCGAACAGGTTGCGCAGCACCGCCTGGCCGACTCTGGACTCCTCCCTGGAATCCCGGTCGACGCAGTAGAATCTCGTGAAGGTGTGTCGACCTCCACGTAGCAGCCCTGCAGATGTCCAGCAGGGGCACACCAAACAGGAACGCTGTAGTAGCAGCGATTGCGTTGGTTGAATGGGCTCTCGGACGGCCGGGCAACGGTCGGTTTGTCAACCGGTGACAGTGCATGATACAGCTGGAGAGCCATCTGGAAATGGAAGCCTTCGAGAGGGCTTCCCCTTGGTTCACAGGTCCAAAGTTCACAAACAGCTGTGATGTCTACCGAAAACTCTTTGTGCGGTCCACGTAGAACTTCAGCGCTCTAGCCACATCCAGCGAGTGCAAAGTCCTCTCAGCAGGCGACGAAGGCGACAGGAAGAAAACAGGTAACACCAAGGGCTCGTTGAGATGGAAGTCCGACGGCACCTTGGGCATGAAGGAGGGGTGCGTCCTCAGCACTACCCTTGTCTCGTGGAATGTCAGGTATGGAGGTTTACAGGAAAGGGCCTGGATCTCTCCCACTCTTCGTGCGGAGGTGATGGCCACAAGAAATGCTGTCTTCCATGATAGGAACTATAGCGGTGCTGAATGCAAGGGCTCGAATGGGGGACCCATGAGCCTGGTCAGCACCACGTTGAGCTTCCACGCCGGGGCCGGAGCGGCGGGAACAAGCGGAACAATCCTTCACCAGGCGGAGAGACCACAGCGACGACCGCCCCGGAGTTCTGGTGTAGCGGGAGATAGCCGCCAGGTGGATCTTGATGGAGGCATGTGCCAGCCTCGCCCTGGCCAGCGACAGCAAGTACGGCAGCACTTGAGGGGCTGTAATCTGTAGAGGGATGATCTTCTGTGCACGGCAGCAGACAGAGAACCTCTTCCACTTATGTCCATAGCACTTAAGAGTCGAGGACGCCCTGGCCTTTGCAAGTACCTCCTTGCAGTCCGCCAGAATATCATAGCCTCCGAACTCTAGTGCTGCAGGAGCCAGGCCTGTAGGTTCAGCGATCCCGGGTCGTGATGTAGGATGGCGCCTCCTTCCCTGGCGAGAAGATCCGCGTCTGTCGGCAGTTTGACTGGGGGGGGGGGGGGGGGAACGCTGACAAGTCCAGAAGGTCCGGGAACCATATCTGCCTCGGCCACGCCGGTGCGACGAGGATCATCCTGCACCGGGACCGTCTGAGTTGACTGATGAGACGCAGTAGCAACGCCAACGGTGGGAACGCGTACAGGAACAGGCCGTCTCAGGTAAAGGAGAATGCATCGCCCATGCTCCCCGGCTGGGAAACCTGCTGGCGAACCTCCTTCACTTGGTGTTCACCGCCGTCGTGAACAGGTCGATTTGGGGACTGCCCCATCGTCAGAACAGGAGATCCACTTGATCCTGCTGAAGCTCCCACTCGTGGCAAGAGCGCAACTCCCTGCTGAGTGAGTCGGCGACAGTGTTTTTCACTCCTGCCAGATGAAAAGTTACCAGGAACATCCCCTGGGCGACGGCCCAGTGCCACAGATCCTGCGCTTCCTTGGATAGGGCTGGAGATCTGGTGCCCCTTGCTTCCGGATGTAGAACATCATGGTGGTGTTGTCGGTGAAGATCCATACCACTTTGCCCTTGAGATTTGGAAGGAAAGACCTGAGGGCTCAGAACACAGCCCGGAGCTCCAGGACGTTTATGTGCAGGGACCTCTCCTCCGGGAGCCAAAGGCCTCTTGCGTGGAGATTTGCGGTGTGCACTCCCCACCCCTCCAGGGAGGCATCCGTCGTCAGTTTCCTGGTACGTTGGAAGTCCATGCCCGCCGCAAGATGCGCGCGGGTGCCCCACCACCGGATCACTTCACGGAAATTCTCGTTGAGGGAGATCTTGTCTTCAAAGCTCCCCACCACTTGCATCCAACGGGCGTTGAGGAACTCCTGCAGTGGTCACATCCGCAACCTGCACAGACGTACGATGTAGATGCAAGATGACATCATGCCGAGCAGGGACTTGATGGACCTCACCCTGGCCACTTCCATGGACAACAGCCATTGTACCTTGCCCAGGATGGCCTTTGTCCTCTCCTCCGACGGTGAAGCCACCCGCGCCACTGTGTCGAGTCTGGCTCCCAGGAACAGGGCGTCCTGCGACGGTACCAAGTGGGACTTCGCAAAGTTGATCGAGAATCCCAGCTCTGTTAGCAGGCGGATGGTCTTCGTTGTGTGGTCGACGGCGAGTTCTCTTGACTTTGCTCGGATGAGCAATCGTCTAGGTAGGGGTAAACGCGGATCCCCTGCAGGCGCAGCCGCGCCACCACTGGTGCCAGGCACTTGGTAAAGACCCTTGGGGCCGACTTCAACCCAAAGGGCAGGGCCTTGAACGGGTAGTGCCGCCCTTGGACCATGAAACATAGGAACTTTCGATGTCCTTTGTGTATGGGGATGTGAAAGTAAGCATCCTCCAAGTCCAGCGACAAAAGGAAGTTGCCCTCCTCTAGCTGTCCCAGCACGTGCTGAAGGTTAACCCACACGCCGACGAAGTTCGCCAGCCAGCCTCCCACCGGGGTGCTTAGGGGGGGGGCCCGACGTCATGGCCGGTTCAATCCTGCTTTGCCGAGGCCTTGCCACCCTGGGCTCCTTGGCAATGACGACGGTATCAACCGGTCTTACTGCAGCCTCTGTAAACTGCCTGCGACGAGGAACGGGCAGTTTGGCGGTACGACGACGAACTGCCGCCAAATCCTTAGGCGGCGCCTTGAGATTTGCCTCTGGAGGTCCGAAAGGACGGCCGTCGTTGATGAAGAGTGCCTAGGGCACGGGCCGTCTCAGTGTCCACTTTGATGGCTTGTAGCGACTCGTCCACCGCTTTCCCAAATAGGTTGTTTCTGTCGAAGGGCATGTCCAGTAACCTGGGTCTGCACGTGCTGACGGAAATCGGTGGCCTTGAGCCAATGGCTCTGGCGCAGGCAAATGCCGTTGCCCATCTGGTGAAAGCCGGTGTCGGCGATGTCCGTGGCCACTGTGATGGTGTGGTCCGACGCCACCTCTCCTTCCTGCAGGATTTCAAGGGCTTCCGCCCTCTTGTTGTCTGGGAGGAAGTGCAAAAGGGGAGCGATCTTGAACCACAGCTCCCTGTCGTAGCGTGTCACGATCGCGAGGGCGTTGGCCGCCTTGATGGTCATCGCTCCCGGCGAGATGACCCGTCGTCCCATGGCGTCTAGCTTCTTCCCCTTGCCTTCCGGTGGGGAAGTGGAAGTTGATGCCGTCACCCCGGCCGATTTCTTCTTGGCCACCGCAGAGACGACCAAATCCGGAGACGGCTGTGCTCTGAGGCACATAGGAGCAGAGTCTGGGACCCGGTACTACTTCTTGTACCAGTCCCTCTTCGCAGGGGTTCATCAGCAGGGACAGTCCTTCGCCCCAGATGTCGTCCATTAACGGGACTGAGAGGACGGTCTTCCTCTTGGCCTCCCGTCGTTGGTAGAGGAAACCTTCCTTCTTCTGCTCTTCGGGGCATAGCTGAAAAAGCTCTGATGCCCTGGCGATCATGGCGTGAAAGGAGCCAATTTCGTTTGGGGGGGGGCCCGGGCAGGGGGTGATGGGAGATCCGTCCCGTCTTCACCACCGTCGTCGTCGCCGTCTCCATTCCCGTCTCATCCCTCGGTGGAGGGGATGGAGGTGAAGGATGGAAGGGAGGGGGAGGATGGATTTACCTCTGCTTGCTCAGTGGGCTCCCTGACAGTCCAAGCGCCGGTAGATCGTCCGCTGGGGGTAAGGGCAACCTTGTCCTCATCTCCGTACACAGGGTCTGCAAAGCAATCAAGATTGCTCCTGAATTGTCCTGTGGCGTAAGTATCGGTTGCAACGGGAGCGATGGCTGGGGTGCGGGTCCTCCTCCACGGCCCGCGGCTCCTTGTCGGCTCCACCATTGCTCTCCACGTCCGCCTCGTCGGGAACCCTCCCGTAGGCCTCAAACTTCTTGTCCAGGATAGCTTGGACGCCAGCCAGCTCATCCTCTGAGGTGGTATCTGTGTCAGTTATGGCTACCGTGCCCCCCCTCTTTCTCGTCCCAGGGTTTCACGGGGGTCTTCTTGATAGGCTGGAAAGATGATTCCCTCCGGGTTGGCAGGGAAACTCTAGGCCCGGAAGTCGTCTCCATTGGGGTAGCCTCCACAGGCTTCGTCAGGGCTGCCACAACTCCTTCAATCGAAGCCTTTGCCGTGTTAATCAGGGCCTTCACAACCTTGGGAGCGTCTGAGGCCATCAGTAGAGGGGGGGGGGGTCGCTGCCTCGGCCCCCCTCGTTGGCTTTCTCTGTCGGGATTGACCGGGGCTTCTCCCGAAGTTACCCAGGTTCTCCAACTTCCTTTTCCTCGAGCCAGAGCGTTGGCTCGCGGATGATGGTGTCAGTGACCCTGCCTGGCAGCCGAGGAGCCCGACCCAACGGTACTTGGGGTGCTTTGCCTTTTGTTGGGCTCCCGTCGTCGGAGGGCCCTCAAAGGTTTTGGAAGACTGCTCGGACTACTTCTTCTCACCTGCTGCTGGGCTCCTCCCCTCCAGCAAGTTGGTGAGCCGAGTACAACGGTGCTTCATTGTCCGGACGGACATGTTCTTACAGAATGCACAGTCCTCCTCCACGTGCGACTTGTCGGTGTGAAGGCAGTAGAGGCACCGGGAGTGCTCATCTTCCTTGAAGAAATTCTGTAATCCACATCCTGGGCAGTTCGCGAACAGTTTGGATCCAGTAGGTGTCGAATCTCCTTTGTCCTAGGCCATGTCCGAATCGGGGTAGGTCTCAAAGGTCTTCTGGAATCCTCCAAGAAGTTTAATTCGATGAAAATCCGCCCTTGAGGGCCGTAGAAAATTCCGAAACGGGTTCCCGTTGATCAGAAGAAGAATCGGTGGAGCTTGAGGCTCGAACTGACTGAAAAAATAAGAGTAAACTCTTCAAAAAAACACAATACGCAGTAAAAGCTCGAGAGCTACAGCACGAGGACTCCCAACACTTGAACATGCGTTAAAAATCTGAAGATGGAGGCCAGAGGAGGGGCTTAGGTAGAGGGCAGTCATTGGCTGGGGGCAGTATGACCCAGAGACCAGTGATTGGTTATTAGTAGAAAGACCGTTCAGAAACTAAACTGAAACTGATTTTTTCTTTACCGAGGATTCCCAGCCTGACGACGGGGAATATTCATGAGCATGTGAATCCATGCCAGACCCCATGCTGGAGAAATGTTGGTACTTTCGCTTTTAGTCACCTGCGCTCACCCGGAGACTTAAAGCGAATGTACCACCAACTATAAATACTATGCAGCCCCCCGCAATCGGCAGGTGGCAGAGTCTTCATAAATGCTGGTACTTTCATTTTAAGTTTCCCATCCTCGGGAAACTTAAAACAAAAGTCACAGCAATTATGAAGATTCCGCCGGGGGCCGGAGAAGTATTTATAATTGCTGTGCCTTTAACATTTTATGTTTTCTGAGCTCCCCTTTATCAGGAGAGCAGAGGAAACATAAAAAGAAAGTCACAGCAATTGTGAATACTTTGCCGGCTGGCGGCAGAGTATTCATAATTGCCCTGACTTTCGGTTTTACGTTTTCTGAGCCCCCCTGGACTGGGGAGCAGAGGAAACATAAAAAGAAAGTTAAGGCATTTATGGATATTGTGGCGTCCTCCTTTGTTCATGGTAAACTATGCTCTCCAGCAGCAGTAAGCAAAAGCTCTCAGTAGGGGTCTTTTGCTCAATTAGTGCCAAAAGAGCAGAGTTTAACATGAACAGAGGAGTGTTAGGAAAGATTTCATTTATGTGTAATTTTCCCTAGATTTGTGGACCCCCCAAACTTTAGCTGTACTCCCCTGGGCTTTTGCTCACATGTTATGGGGAAACTGACATGTCCTTCAGACTGAAATTACTGGGAAACTATATTTCCCTTAGTCTTTGACTATGTTGCCATTTCTTGGTAACATTTTAACAGTGGACAATGTACCGTCCAGTATCGTGCGCTGGGGTCCTTTACGTTTTATGGCCTTAGGCACCCTCAAAGGAATTTTTGTTGATTGTACGAGTGTGCCTGGGACAAACTGGGGGCAATAGTTACTTTTTATAATGTTTTACTTCTTTTTACTGAATCACATTGCATTTACCGCGTTTGGTTCAAGACTGTGGTCAGGTCTGAAAATGGCCGAGCCACAAAGTCTTTTGTTCTGTCCCATGGACATTTTGTCCATTGCCTTCACCCAGGTCGAGTAACCCGGGTTTTCCTTATTTGGGCATGCAGCCTCCCACGAAAACCGATCTCTTTCGCTGACTTCTGCCTGTCAAGTGTGTGTGCCCAGGAAGCGGGTTGGGACAGTCTGGTCCCAATCCACACGGCTGGTGCCAGGATGTCTGGAGTGTCTGAATGACTGGGACCACCGTGGACTGTGATTGGTCCACGACTGGGATGCCTGCATGAGAGCCGATCTTCGATTGGAAGTCCTCGATTTTGGCACAAAGCTAATCTTGGATAAGAGAAGGGGCTCAGCAGTCATTCCAGGTCGAGCACCTGAGTTATCCTCGAACTACAGAAAGAGCCAAGTCTTCTGCATGAAAAAACAGACTTGTGAAACCGCCGGAGACGCTTTGGAAGGTTTTGGCACCCTTTGCCGTCCCATCAGACCCCTGCTTTCTTCCTCAATCAAGAATACCTGCCATGGCGCTTTGCCCCTTTGGAGTAGTGGGAACAACTCCTCTCGGCACCTCCTGCTTACCTACCGAACGAGCCGCTTTAGAAGTGTTCCTGGGTCATCCAGTGAACTGTCCAGCTCTACCTCAGGGTATCCCACAGGATTGTTGCCATCTCAAGTGGAAGCCCGAGACTTGGGACATCGCGTGGTTGTGGTCCTGTGCCCTCTTCCACCATATTTCACAGGCCTAGCTCCCCTGGGTCCCAAATTAGGAGAGTGCGTAAAAACGGCACATATTTGTGATTCCTGTGTCCCTATCTGTTGGTGGCGGTCGCTGTAGGTGTCTTGCTTTTCTGCTCTCCTGTGCCCTCAAGCCTGCTGCACTGGAATTTTCCTCATACCTTCTTTGGAAGATGAGAAAAGGCAACTGTCCTGTCACAGACAATCGTTCTATCCCACAGCCGCTGAGAGCCGGAGTGCCGCGAAATGGCAGGACTCGAACCTACTAACAACCTCGACTAACCAAGCAAAGTTTGGTCCGGAGACTGTGCCGAGGGTTGGTGAGTACTGGCATCACTTAGCGGTGGCTGCCTGGCACAAACGATCCCTTATATGCACGAATATCCCTTAAAAGTTATTCGATCTTGGCTGGGTTAGCCTGCGCTCCCCTAGCTATTCTCACCTTTTGAAAACTGCTCTGCCGTCAAGGGCAGATCCTACTCGAATAGAGGGAACCAATTCTTTATCACCTCAAGCCTCTTCCTGACTTGCTTCAGCCCTCCCAAGAAGACGCCGCTTTTTGTTCTGCCTGCGCGATTGTACGTTTTTACGCACAACTGTACTGTTGAGCACAAGGCTCCAATCTTCTTAAGGCTGGACTCGAAAGTTATGGAGCGACTCCGAAGAATTGTCTAATGCTCCTAGTGTATTACCTCAACCCTCTCTTCACAGGTTGTGGATGTGTTATACTGCTGTGTCGTATTAGGAAACGTAATGTATGTATGTTTGTTTAGTATAACAATATTGTGGTAACTGTTTTGATATAACTAAAGTTTAGTGCGTCTATTGGTCCGGCCGACAATAAAAGTATAGATATTTTTCATATACACTTGTCTAAGAGTAATTTGTGGTTTGTTATTGTGTGTGCTCATTGTGGGCTTCCGATCACTCTCACCCCTCTTGAGACTTAGGGCCTCATTCTGAGGTTGGTGGTAAGGGGTTAACGGTGCCGGTAAGGGTGCCGGTGCCGTTAACCCCTTACCGCTGCATTACGAGGTCCTTTAGCCGGTCCCGCTAAGGGCGGCTGGTTTTACCAAGCGCCCTTAGTGGGAGCCGCTAAAGGACCAGAGACCTAATAACGGGCCCATTATTAACGGGCCTGTTATTAGCTCCATCCCCATTCCCATTGAACCCTATGGGGGCTCGAATGGGAATGGGGATGGGTTTTTTGAATGAGGAATTGCCGGGTCCTCCAAGGTTGGAATGGGCCGGTAATTCCCCATTCAAGGAACCCGGACCCGGTATGGGGTAGCCATGGCGCTAATAGCACCATGGCTACCTCCATACTCGTAATGAGGCCCTTAGTCTTGACCGCCTGCCAAGCTACCTAGATTGGTCTGGCTTGTCCAGAAGGTTCCCGTTTTGCTAAACCGAGGATGGCCTCCTAAAGGTCAGAGTTTAGAAATCCATCTTAACAAATTGGTGTACAGCGGTGGGATAAGATCGGAGGTACCCAGGTTACACTTACACAAGAGACATAGTGTCCTTAGGTTAAAGTTAACTGTAAGCCACCTGCCTTTACTTATAGTATGGAAGCAATTACGGACATTGCTTTGAGTGCCTTTAAATCTGAGACACTAAGAAAGATTTGTACAGAACGGGGCCAATCGGCCACTGGTACCAAATCCGAAATGATCCAGAGGATCACAGATTGGCAGGACATGCAGATTCAGGCTTTGTCCTCCTATGATAGTGCAGAAGGTATTGGGGTCATCCCAAGTACCAGTAATGTAATGACTATTGCTATTATAGAGAGAAGCAATGGCGATGATGATGATGATGTGTCCCCTGGTTCGCTGGCCGGCTCTGAGGCGGAGGACATGCTGGAATTCAAGCTGTTTAAGCAGATGGAGCTTGAATTTTGCATGGCTAAGCTGGATCTGGAGGTCAGAGAAGTAGAAGGAATGACACTGACCACCAATTGGAGCTTGCTAGTCTGCAAATAACCAATGGTTCCGCCAGAGGGTCTGATAATGGGGCTGGCCCCTCCTCTCATCCAAGATTCCCAAAAGATCTGCTTAGTGTATATGACAAGAATTACATTATGGACTGGTTGTCTGCATTTGCGTATGTATGTGAGGTACAAGAATTAGGGGATGCAGATAAGATTGCATGGGTGCTCAGTCAACTACCCCATTCTGGCTGCAGTGCCATTATGGATATGTGACAGGCAGACAGAAAAGACTTTGCAAAATTGATGCAAACTCTGGACTTAAAGTTTAGGATGACTCCTGCCCAAGAATTCAATACATTCAGAGAATACAAAAAGAAAGAAGGTAATACTTGGGTTTCTTATGTTGCTGATTCCTTTAATGACTTGACTGGTTGGGTGGAAGGATACAAGGGCACCACCTCTTTTTTTTTGTTGAAACTTTATTTAGTCAGCAGTCATGCGTTCAGCTCATACATTTACAGTTACCAACAGTAAAAACAGCAGTATTACATTTACAAAAGTGTGACATCAGAAGCCCCAATACCCTCGGCCTCAGAGTTTGTCTCTCTCAGATAGAGTCTGAATGGAGCCCAAATATCCTTGGGGCAAGATGTCGAGGAAACAGAAAGAACAAATGTCTCTTCACATTCCTTTACATATGTCAATTCGCGCAGCCAGACCTAAAAACTCAGAGCATTTTTTTGACTTCCAACACTTCAATCTACATTTTTTCCCAACAGCGCAAGCAACATTCAACAGTCTCCTCATAGTTCCTGCTGCTTTGCCGATGTCCCCAAACAAGTATGTAAGTGGAGTGAGTGAAGAAGGGATTTCCACTATGTCCTCAATGGTCTCAGCCACCATATCCCAAAATGACAAGACTGTGGGCATGAGCAATACATGTGGAAGGTGTCTGCCCGCAGGCTTCTGCACTTAAGGCATTCGCCCATACAGCTCAGAGTAAACTGGCCATTCTGGTGGGGGTGTAATGTTATTGGTTCAGCACCTTGAATTGGATCAATCGCAGCCCAGAATTCAGGTACACCGACTTGGTAAGCCGACAATATTTACTCGACTGATCGTCCCCTATGGTAAGTCCCACTTGTTTTTCCCATACTTCCTTAACAGTGTTATGAGTGGGTAGGTGTGTTTGTATCAGTTTATATAACCTAGACACTCCGCATTTCATGTCGTCATTTCATACCACAGCGTTGATAGAGCCATGTGTTTCTGGTTCTACCGGAAAAGATGGCCATCTCTTACGGAAGGCAGCTCGCATCTGATGGTACTGAAACACACTCAGCTGGCCTCCCCCCAATACATCATTAAATTCAGTTTGGGATACAAAATTCCCCTCTGAGAACATATCTCCAATCTTCATTTGCCCTAGGGGATCCCATGTTATCTGTAGAATTGTATCAAATGTGGGGGAAATGCCCGGGTATTCCCACAATGGACTCGCTCTACTACAGGGAACCGGCAGCCCAATTTTTTTTGAAGATTCTCGACCAGGCTTCAACGGTTGATCTCATGGGGTCAAAGGCGCAGGAATCGTCATATCTATCGCTAAATATAACAGAGCGAATCTCGGTCAGAGATGCCATGTATTTCTCTCAGCGTACGTGTACAGCTATGTCTCCAGCACTGTACCAGTGTCTAGCTAATTGAGCCTGCAAAGCCAAATAATATAATTCAAAATCAGGTGCCGCTAATCCTCCCTAGTCGTACTGTTCAGAAAGTTTTTGCCAGATGATTCTCGCCGCCCTGCAGCTCCAAACAAATGCAGAGGCCAGCGACTTCAATTCGGCTAAAAATGCACACCCAAGCCATAGGGGGACGTTGCTGAAGAAATACAGCAACTTTGAGAGAACCACCATCTTTAGCAGCGATACCCGACTGCACAATAAAATTGGGAGTCGAGCCCATATCTGTAACTTATTGGTCAGTTGCTGCAGCTAGGAGTCATGATTGTCCACATACGAGTGTCGGTTAGCTGATACCATAATGCCCAGATACCGAAAGTGAACTGGCGACCATTTGAACCCCAGAAAGTGCGGCGGCTGAGTAGTGGCCGGCGTGATGGGGAACAATTCTAATTTAGCATCATTCATTTTGTACCCGGAGTATAGAGAAAACGCATGGATATCCTTCATTATTGGGGCTAGGATCCCTTTGGGGTCTCGCACATATAGGAGAGTGGCATCCGCGTACAGGGATATTATCTGTCGAGGGCCGTTTATTCTTATTCCCCCTGTGACCACACCTCTGTCTAACCAATGCCGCCATTGGCTCAATAGTGAGGGCAAACAATAACGGGGAGAACGGGTAGCTCTGTCTGGTGCCTCTTCCAAGAGAGAACATAGCTGACAATGTTTGATTTGTTAGGAATCCAGCCCCTGGACTGTAACACAGAAGCCGGACAAAGTTCAGAAAGTAAGGGCCTGTTAGGGAGAATTCTCATTCTATGGCTAATTTCCCTCACCTAGTGAGTCCCCCAGCAGCTTTGCTGGATTTCTGGAGTTTACTTTTTCCACTTGCTAAGAGTGTGAGCCTTTTTCCCACTCTTACATGTGTTTTGCCATGTGTAGTTTACTGTTTGTGTCATAGTAGGCTCTGGAGGACACCACTCCATGAGACCCACTTTTTATGTGTGTTACACAGCACCTTCAGTGCAGTGGCACAGGGTTGTCTTTTAGAATTCCCACTGACTCCATTTTTCTGGGGCTGACTACTGTCCCCCAGAAGCAGGTAAAGTTGCCATTTACTTTATGTAGTCATTTAAAACTACAGACCCAGTATACCCCATCTTACATGGAGTACTGGAAAGGGTTAATTCCTATCCCTTTTTGTCTGTGCCACTCTGAGCTTTGTTTTGCTCTTTTAACATTTAGACTTGGCTGGTGGCCGTGGTATCTACCCTAACTTTTCTACCGCGATTATATTATATAAATGTGGTATTGTTCAAGGCTATTATAGTAGCCTCGAACATAAACCCGCTTGACCAAATACTCTTTCTTTTGGCTCCGGTCGGGTTTATTTGCCATTTCTTTTTGTTAAAGTTCTTCTTGTGTTTTACATTGCGCGGCAAACCAGGTTTGCCTTCTTTGTTCGCCGTCTTTTGGCGGGCTTCTGCCAAGAAGCCCTCCTCTTGGCGCTGGGTGTCTAGGTGGGCTGAATGTGAGGGAGGGGTGTAGTCACCCCCTGCGCAGGGTATCCTTGGAAACCCAAGTTGCACTTTGGCATGATTGGCTGAGGTGGTTGTCCGTGCCGGACAACCCCCCTACTGTGTGATTGACAGCCAGGCTGTGTGAATGGGGGATTTTCGCATAAAAGACAGGACTCACGGGCTGGAAGTGAGAGTCGCCAATGGAACTGCAAGGTTCCGAAGAGAAGCGGAGAAGACGGCTGCTACAACTACCGAGTCCCGGTGAAGCCCTGCTGCAGTCCTGAGCTATCTACCCTTCAACAAGAGAAGATCCAGTCTGGAGTCTTCTTCCCTTGAGCCTGGCGGGATCAACCAGCTCATCTTCCACAGGCAGAGGATCCTCTTCCTGGTCGAAATCTCTGCACACTGCTGTAGTGGTCCGGATAGCCATCTGTAAGCTCTCCTGTTTTAAAGGAGCACACCTTTTATTCATTGTCGCTGCTGCTGGCCTCATACCTGCGTAGTGCAGCTCACTCCAGACGTCGTCCTTCTTGTCCCCACGACTGAAGCTCCAGGAACAGTGAGTCTGCAGGAAACTACCAGGAACAACTGCCGTGGCACCAGCTTCTTCAAAGAATAAGGTACTGTGACTAGCTGCGAGGAACTAGGGTGAAACCCTTTTCTCCTCATCCATGGCTTGCCCTCGTTTTCCTTCCCTCTTATAACTTTTGCTTCCTCTGTTGACAATATCCAAGTACCCTGGCAACGTTGAATCTTGAACTGTCTGACTGGGTGATCCTCGACAACAGGGACCCGGTTCCACTTGACATTGGCCCTGGCCTACTGACTTTTATTTTCCCGTCAGCAAGTGTTCTCTGATTCTGTCAGCCTTGACAAATGTACTGCCTATGATTTTTGCCCCCAACTCTCTTTTAACTCAGGTGCTAAGTGTGGTTTTACCCCGGTAACATTTCTTTCCGCGGATATGCGTATCTTTAGTAAGACCGAACTGTCATTGCTGTCAAAAAGTGATCGCATATGTATTCCCGGTAACGTCTTTTTGTTTCCCAACACCGGTCCGTCTAATCATAAGGTACTTACCTTGAGTTGTCCTGTACAAAGAGCATTGGTTGTGTGTAGTGTCTTTTTCGTGTGATTTTAGTTTAATAGAAGTGAGGTGTTTTACCAACAGATGGTTTAGAAATAAATGTACTTTTACTTTTCAACCAAAAACCTTGAGTCAGTGTTTGCTTGAGTCATAGTAACTGTGGTCCTGTGTGTAATTTCTACTACTGCTCCTTTGCTCTTGAGATAAGTCTGGCTGCTCTGCTACTGCTACCACTTTAACAGTGTAGTACAGGCTTGTACCAAAGGTATTACCACTTGTAGTCTTAATTGTGTGTAGTGGTCCCTAAGGGCACTGCACAGGGCCTACCCCAAAACATTGCAGCACCGAGAAAAGATTGTTCCATGAGACGGAATTAAAAGCCTTTTCAGTGTCCAACGTGGCCGCCACTGCTCTTGCCCGGGGGCTCACCTGAGCCAAGACACAGAACAGGCGATGCAAGTTGAGAGTAGTAGATCTCGAGGGTATGAAGCACAACTGGTCTGGATGCACCAGCTTGGACATATACGGGAGAAGTCTAGTAGCCAGGAGTTTTGCAAATATCTTGGCGTCCGTATTAATTAAAGACAATGGTCTAAATGATGCAACGTCATGGGGAGGTCTGTGTGGTTTGAGCAATACAGTGATAATGGCTTTGTGCATGGATTGTGCGAGAGCTCCTTGTTGCATAGATTCTTCCCACACTTTCAGCAATATGGGAGCTAGGTCCTTGCAGAACTCTTTGTGTAGCTCTATCCCTAGACTGTCTGACCCAGGGGCCTTCCCCATCGCCAGTGACTTAATCGCTTCCTCTATCTCTTCTAGTGTTATGGGCTGCTCTAAAGTACCCAAAGCATCTGGCGGTAGTGTCGGTAGCTTTATCGTTGACATATATTGGGAAAGCTCCCCCTCCGAGACCTCCTCATGATTAGAATACAATGTGGAGTAGAAGTCCACAAATGTATAAATACCCTTCTCGCTTACTTGAACAGTGTTATCAGGGGCCTCAATACTAGCTATAGGGTGTCTGTAATTATCTGCTTCCGCCACATTGGCTAGGTACCTACCGGCCTTATCCCCTTCTCCATACTTCCTTGCTCTAGCAGGAACAGCCATGTATAGTTTCTCCCTATCTGTTAATTTATTAAATTCATCCAATGCTTCTTGTATCTGTGCCAGTGTCTCCTCCATATGTTCTATGCTGTATCTGTTCTCCAGCACCCTGAGATGACTTTCCAATTTGCCTAGCTCTGATCTGATACTTTTGAGGGACCCAGACGTTTTGGCCATAATGATCCCCCTAACTCACACCTTAAATGAATCCCAAAGCACCAAGTAGGTTTGGACTGAGCCCACATTAATGTTGAAAAATTCGATAATGTCCGTTTGTAGGGAATCAACCACATGAGGGTCTGTAAGGAGGGAGGAGGGCATTCGCCACCATGGGCTGCTCCCTGAATGGTCAGAGATCTGTGCCATGGTGGGCAAGTGTGAGGAGACTAACCAGACATCTATGCAGAACTCCCAATCATGAACGGTGGAGTAATATGTAAATTCCTTGCTTCGTGGATGAAGGGCCCGCCATATATCAGTGAGCGAGAGATGTAACAATATTTGGTCTAATGCCTGCGCAGTTTTGATAAGTCAGTGGAGAGCACTTGAGGATCTGTCTAAGTTGATGCCCATAACGGTATTAAAATCCCCTCCCCAAACTACCCAGGTGCCATCCAGGGGAAGCAGTAGAGCCGTAACCGTGTGGTAGAATTTGGGGTCATCCTGATTAGGCTCACACGTGTTAACCAATGCAATCGAGTGGCTGACCATTTCTCCCCATACAAGTACATATCATCTCTGAGGATCAATGCTACTCCTAGAAAACTGGAAGCCCAGTGAGGGATGAATAATGGTGAGGACTCCACGTGATTGCGCAGAGTATTCCGTATAGTATCTCATCGGGCACCAGTTTTGTACAAATGATTTATTCACCAATTCCAGGGCGTGTGTCTCCTGCAGTATTGATACCTTGGGACCATGGTGTGAGACAAAGGAGCCAACTTTCCTAGCCTTAGCAGGATTATTGAGTCCCCGTACATTCCAAGTCAGCAATTTAATTTGTACCCCCCAGCCCTGGTTCTGTCTACTGCCATAACAAGTAAACTTAATATTTAGAAGTGCTATATTCGCAGCCATTGACCGTATCATTGATTCCAGCATAACCATTGCATTTTCAACTTTTAACTTCAACAACCAGCACTTCCACCACACACCCCTCCCCAGCCACCCCACCACTACAGTCCCTTTATCCAGGGCGTTCCCGTCTCATTGCCCTGCCATCTCCCAGTGAGGATTATCAAGTACCCCCCACCCCCGCCAATTTGTATGTTAACTTGTTCACACCCCTCTTCCTCCGCCATCCACACCATCTGCCCCAACTGGATGATGTACCCCAAAGTAACTTGTGGAACTTTGCTGAGGCACGTTAGCAGCAGCTGCCCTAAACGGGCCATCAGCCGCTAGCTACCGCCCGGGATGCTTAATTATTTCTCAACTTGTGCCTATCTATTTCTTCTCATCACATTGCAGGACATAAGTGACAAATCTTGGTCTCAGTCTACAGGATCTACTCCTATGTTCTCATGTTCAAGGTTTCTGTTCCACCCTGCGTCCCGGTTTTGGGGAGGGATCGGGATGGATGACTCCACATAGTTCATGGCCTCAGTGGGATTCTTGAAGAAATGCGGTCTTCCATCATGTTGAATCCAGAGTTTCGCCGGGAATATCAGTGTGTATGGGACAGTCTCCTCAATCTCAACTGCCTCTTCACCGGGTCGTATGTCCATCTCTGTGCCTGAATCCCTGCTACAAAATCAGGGCAGATATGTATATTGCTTGCCTCAAATCTTAACATTCCCTTTCTCTTGAAAGCCTCAGGATAAGGTCACTGTCCCTATAGTTTAACAATCTTGGAATCAAAGTGCAGGGAGGAGCCCAAGGCTTAGGGAGAGGTGCGAGGGTTCGGAGGGCCCTCTCTACCAAAACATGTTCAGAGAATGAGGTAATGGCGAACAGTGAATTGAATAGAGATTACACAAATGATTCCATTTGACCTTTGCAGGCTGATTCTGGGATCCCGACAATACAGACATCATTTCTTCTGAATCTAGACTCTAGGTCATGACATTTACCCTGTATTTTGGAGAGTTCTAATTTTAGATGCGTTATATCCCGATCATGTTGGTTCACTTTGTCCTCTGTTACACTAATTCAGTCTTCTACCTCATTTATTTGACCACTCTCCTTCTCCATCTTCGATTTGACCCCATTGTTGCTACTATATCGTCCCGCTTGACGGGACGATATAGTCAACAGCTGATCAACAGCTGATCTTCCCTGGCACTGCCCGCCGGGGGTAGATGCGCATCCGGGTCAGGTTGTGTTGATGCGCTCGCTGCCGGAATTTGCGAGTTGGTGAAGGAATCCATTGGGCCCTTCTTCTTGCCTCCCGCGCCTCTCGTCATCCTCCACCTTCCCGACAGGGGAGATGTTACGCTCCGGGCAGACTGCAGTGGTGGCCCTTGAGTCTGGAAGACGTGTTATAGGGATGGGTTCTAGAACAATGACACTTCCTTCTGTATTATAGCAGCGGGGTCAGCAATCTTATTGTTTTAGCTGATATCCAACCTTGTGAAGTTGCGCAAGTAACTCTTATGTGCAGGATTGCAGTAAATGGCGAGTCATGGTTAAGTGCGTTACGCCAGCCTTAGTGCAGTGCCAATCCGCCAGGTAGCCACAAGAAAAAAGGATCCCTCCCTTTTATAACCCCATCCGTTATTAATACTCTGCAAAAAGCACTTTCCTCCTCGCAGCACTATGAGTGCACTTCCTTCCGCCCACTGTGCCCCCAAGGTTCTGTTTATTGAGTAGGAGCTAAGAATCTGGCGCGCCTGCTATACCGCTGCGTAAAAGGGGGGGGCATGGGGACAGGAAGTTGTGGGACCACCACCCCACAGCGCCCAGCCTCCCAACGACGCTGACTGGGGCCAGCCCGTATTGCAGCTACGACGCTCAACTCCACGAAACGGATGGTAAAAGAGTGCACCTACCAGTGTGGACCGATGTTAATCTTGTCCGGGTGTGTTATGAGCATGGAGCAGCGGGCGGTCACCCCACCGAGTTACTCTGCGCCCAATCAAGCGCACTGCTTATACTTCTACTGCGGACGCCAATGGTGTCTGAACCCGCTTAGTTATTTATGTTATTTCTTCTCTGAAGAGGCACCGTCAAGTGCCATCCGAAGTCTTCCCCTCTGTCCTCAAGAAGATTAGTTGTGTTTAGAAGGCACAATGCAGGATATTATATCAACAGGATTTTAGCCCAGGACGGAGCTCTATGGCTAAGCAGCCATCTCCACCGCTGGCCAACAGCGCCCCCCAAAGTCACCACCTTTGAGGGTATGATGCATTTAGTCATGCTTGAACATATTTTTGCTTCTTGTTTCCCTGAGTTTAAACAGCACTTGGCTGACTCTAAGGAGATAGATCCTAAGAAATTAGCCATTGCAGCAGATTTATGGGTGTCACACAGAGTGTCCCATAAGGACAAGCCTGCGTCTGGTAAGCAGGAGGAGGGGAAAAGGCACAAAGATAAGGAGGGTGGGGGATCTGAAAAATCTTCCTCTCATAAGGGCCACAAAATAATTAAAAAGGGTAAATAACCTGAGAATAGTCAGAGTAGTGGCTGTAACCCTCCCAATCATAGCTTGGGTAACAGTAAGCCTCCCTATCTATCCTCCCCAGTGGATCGTGTGTGGCTTGTGGAGCAAATTACTATGTGAAGGGGACCCCAGATGTAAGGTCAAAACCTTGGGTGTCCACTCTGTGAGTCTGGACTTCCCCTCCTATGAGGAGGATGAAATGATCACAGGGGCATCCTTCTCCTCAGATTCCTTCCCCTGCGGGATTGAATCTGAGGTAGTCTTAGTTTCTCTGGGTTCCTGGGAGCCAAGAGTTTCAGAAGATTATGCTAGGATACCTAAAAACATTAAGCACTACTTTAAAGACAGTTTGCTGATCAATGGAGTAGACACTTCTACCCTTAGGGATAGTGCAGCCAGCAGAACTGTGGTGGATGCCACACTGGTCAACCAGGAGGAGCTTGCCAGAGCTCCTCTGATGCCCACCAAGTTAGCTGATGGCCCCCCTCTCAAGTTCCCAGCAATGCCTGTAAATCAAACTGTTAATGGTACACTAGTGAGGATTCCTGTGAGCATACAGAGGCACGTCTCTGGAAAGGTCCTGCTGGGAAATGACCTCAGAGACTTAATTCTTGTAGGGGATACAGCAGAGAGACCCTGCACAAGGTCACAAACAAGAGCTGCCCAGGCCAAGTCCAAGCCAGAGCCAAAGCCAAAAAGCAAACCCAAGGCTAAGGGAGTCAGAAAATCAAAAAGAGGGAAAGAGAACATTTGCCCAAACTCACCTTCCACTGAGGTGGAGGTAGTTGGCCAAGCACCTTAACCTGACAAGGAAGAGGTGCTGCCTGAAATACTCAACCCACATGACAATCCGGAACTCCAAAGTTTATTGGTTGAAGGTGGTCCTGACAGGGAAGAGTTCAGTAAGGGCCAGCGTGAGTTCCCATCTTTAGAAGGCCTGCGATAGGCCTGCTCCCTGCTTGAGGGTGAACCTCCTGGGAAGCATAGGATTTATTGGGAAGGTGGGCTCCTGTACAGTGAGCCCACATAGTCTACTGAAGGAGACCATAGGAGATTTGTGGTCCCCCTTCAAGTCAAACCCTTCCTCCTGCAACTGGCGCATGAAGTCCCCCTTGCTGGTCACCTTGGGATCAAGATAACCAAGCAAAGGGTATCCATGCATTTCTACAGGCCCAAGACGGGGGTGCAAGTAAAAGGCCACTGCAGGAGTTTTGTCACTTTCCAGATCTCTGGGAAGAGTGGCTCAACAATTCAGGCTCCATTGGTGCCACTCCCTGTTGTGGGAGTGCCCTTTGAGAACAATGTTGGTCCCCTTGACCCTCAGACATCCTCTGGCAATAGGTTTATCTTGGTGCTGGTCTACCAAGCAACCAGATATCCTGAAGCCATCCCATTTAAGACAGTGACTGCCAAGACAGTTGCTAAAGCTTTACTTGTCAAATTTTCCAAGGGTTGGCTTCCAAAAAGAAGTTGTGTCTGACAGAGGCTGCAACTTTATGTCTAAGTATATGCAAGCAACGTGTAAGGAGTGTGGGGTCACTTATACGTTTCCATCAGAGTATCATCCACAAAGAAATAGTTGAGAAGTTTAATAGAACTCTCAAGAGCATGATTGGGGCTGTGGAAGAACCCCAAAGGAAAAAATTGGATCTCCTGTTACCATCCTTACTCTTTGCTTACAGAGAGGTACCTCAAGGGGGGTTGGCTTCAGACCCTTTGAGCTTCTTTTTGGTCACCCTGTAAGGGGACCACTGGCCATAGTCAAGGAAGGATGGGAAATCCCCACTCGTCCTATAACTACCAATGTAGTAAACTATGTGCTGGGATTAATGAAGAGGATGGTCCTCCTAATGGCTCAGGCCAGTGACAAGTTGAAGGCTGGTCAGGCATTGGCAAAACATTGGAATGACTAGAAAGATTTACTTGTTCACTTTACCCCAGGCCAAGAAGTCCTGATCATGAACCCTATAAGCACTCGAGCCTTGCAGGATAAATGGTCAGGCCCTTACAGAATTGTGGAGCAGCTGGGTGGGGTCAACTATTTTGTGGACCTTAGAAGGCCAGAACAGGCCCCAAAAGTGTTTCACATGAACAGACTGAAGGCTTTCATCCCTAGGGTTGAAATAGCTGCACTGCTACTGGCATCAGATTTGGAAGAGGAGGAATCAGAACCTCTCCGTAACTTATGCCAGAATTGTCCTTCAGATGGCTCCATTGAGGGTGTCCAAATGGCCCCTCCCCTGACTTCTGACCAACAAGGGGAAGTAAGAACTTTTCTGAGGCAGGTCTCCTCCTTGTTCTCACTAACTCCAGGTTTGACACCGTTGTGCAAACATGAGATAGACACTGTGGATAGTGTACCTACCAAGAGTAGGGGTTACAGAATGTCAGGTAAGGAACAAGTTACTTACCTGTAACTGTTGTTCTCCAGCATGGGTCTGGCATGGATTCACATGCTCATGAATATTCCCCGTCGTCAGGCTGGGAATCCTCGGTAAAGAAAAAACCAGTATCAGTTTCGTTTCTGATCTGTCTTTCGTAGTAACAACCAATCACTGGTCTCTGCGTCATACTGACCACAGCCAATGACTGCCCTCTACCTAAGCACCGCCTCTGGCAGCCATCTTCAGATTTGGAAGCACGTGAAGTGGCAGTATGACCAAGTGAAGAGCCGCAGAGGGGTAGGCGGGAGGGTTCGCATGTGAATCCATGCCAGACCCATGCTGGAGAACAACAGTTACAGGTAAGTAACTTGTTCCTTCTCCAGCATGGGGTCTGGCATGGATTCACATGCTCATGAATAAAGAATACATAGCAGTACACACATGCACAACCACGGGAGGTGGCAAAGGCTCAACATTAAGCAGTACAGCAAACTCAACATTAAGCATCTTACCTCCTCACCAGGCTCACCTCAGGCGAACAGGTTGCGCAGCACTGCTTGGCCGACCCTGGACTCCTCCCTGGAATTCCGATCGACGCAGTAGAATTTCGTGAAGGTGTGCGTCGACCTCCACGTAGCAGCCCTGCATATGTCCAGCAGGGGCACACCAGAAAGGAACGCCATGGTAGCTGCGATCGCTCTGGTGGAATGGGCTCTCGGACGGCCAGGCAGCGGTCGGTTTGCCAACCGATGACAGTACATGATACAGCCGGAGAGCCATCTGGAAATGGAAGCCTTCGAGAGAGCCTTCCCCTGATTGACAGGTCCAAAGTTCACAAAGAGTTGTGACGTCTTCCGAAAACACTTCGTGCGATCCACGTAGAACTTCAGCGCTCTAGCCACATCCAGCGAGTGCAAAGTCATCTCAGCCGGCGACGAAGGCGACGGGAAGAACACAGGCAACACCAAGGGTTCGTTGAGATGGAAGTCCGACGGTACCTTGGGCATGAAGGAGGGGTGCGTCCTGAGCACTACCCTCGTGTCGTGAAAAGTCAAGTAGGGAGCCTTGCAGGAAAGGGTCTGGATCTCTCCCACCCGTCGTGCGGAGGTGATGGCCACAAGAAACGCTGTTTTCCACGACAGAAACTTCAACGGGGCCGAGTGCAGAGGCTCGAACGGAGGTCCCATGAGCTTGGTCAGCACCACGTTGAGCTCCCACGCCGGGGCCGGCGCCCTCACCGGCGGGAACGATCTGAACAGTCCCTTCATGAACTCTTTCACCAGACGATGAGACCACAAGGACGTCCGGCCCGTGGTTCTGGTGTATCGGGAGATCGCAGCAAGATGAATCTTGATGGACGCGTGTGCCAGTCCAGCTTTGGCCAGCGTCAGCAGGTACGGCAGTACCTGGGGAGCCGTAATCCGTAGAGGGTTAATCTTCTGTGCGTGGCACCAGACAGAGAACCTCTTCCATTTGTGTCCGTAGCATTTAAGAGTCGAGGACGCCCTGGCCTTTGCAAGAACCTCTCTGCAGTCGGCCGGTATGTCGTATCCTCCAAACTCTAGCGCTGCAGGAGCCAGGCCTGCAAGTTCAGCGATTTCGGGTCGTGGTGGAGGATGGCGCCTCCTTCCCTGGAGAGTAGATCCGCGTCCACCGGCAGCTTGACTGGCGGGGACGCTGACAAGTCCAGAAGGTCTGGGAACCATATCTGCCTCGGCCACGCAGGTGCGACGAGGATCATCCTGCACCGTGACCTCTTGAGCTGGTTGACGAGCCGGATTAGCAGTGGCAAAGGAGGGAACGCGTAGAGGAACAGGCCCTCCCAGGGGAACGAGAAAGCATCGCCCATGCTCCTCGCCTGGGGAAACCTGCTGGCGAACCTCCAGCACTTGGAGTTCGTCGCCGTCGCGAACAGGTCGATCTGGGGTGTGCCCCACCGTCGGAAGAGGCGATCCACTAGATCCTGCCGTAGTTCCCACTCGTGGCACGAGCGCAGCTCCCTGCTGAGTGAGTCGGCGATGGCGTTTTTTATCCCTGCCAGATGAAACGGCACCAGAAACATCCTTTGGGCGACGGCCCAATGCCACAGGTCCTGCGCCTCCTTGGACAGCGCTGGGGACCTGGTTCCGCCCTGTTTCCTGATGTAAAACATGGTGGTGGTGTTGTCGGTGAAGATCCTCACCACCTTGCCCTTGAGGGACGGAAGGAAGGACCTGAGGGCCCAGAACACTACACGGAGCTCCAGGACGTTGATATGGAGGGACTTCTCCGTCGGGAGCCAAAGGCCTCTCGTGTGCAGATTTTCGGTGTGCGCTCCCCACCCTTCCAGGGAGGCATCCGTGGTCACTGTCTCCTGGTGGTCTGGGGTCTGGAAGTCCATACCCGCCGTCAGATGCGCGCGGTTGCCCCACCACCGGACCGCTCGGCGGAAACTCTCGTCGAGTGTGATCCTCTCCTCGAAGCCGCCCGTCGTTTGGATCCAGCGCGCGTCCAGGAACTCCTGCAACGGCGCATCCGGAGCCTGCACATGGGAATGAGGTAGATGCAAGAAGACATCATTCCGAGGAGGGACTTGATGGACCTCACCTTGGCCGCGTCGGAAACCAACATCCGCTGTACCTTGCCCAGGATGGACCTGGTCCTTTCCTCCGACGGGGAGGCCAGAAGGGACACTGTGTCGAGCTTCGCTCCCAGAAACAGTGCGTTTTGCGCGGGTACCAGGTGGGACTTGGCGTAGTTCACGGAGAATCCCAGGTCCGTGAGAAGTTGGACGGTCCTTGCCGGTGCTCCACGGCGAGCTCCCTCGTCTTGGCTCGGATGAGCCAGTCGTCCAGGTAGGGGTAGACGTGGATCCCCTCGCGGCGCAGCTGCGCCGCCACCGGTGCAAAGCACTTGGTGAACACCCTGGGTGCCGACCGTAGTCCGAAGGGGAGGGCTTTGAACTGGTAGTGACGCCCTTGGACCACAAACCTGAGGAATTTTCGGTGCCCCTTTAGGATGGGAATATGGAAGTAGGCATCCTCCAAATCCAACGACGACAGGAAGTCTCCTTCCTCCAGCTGCCCCAGGACGTGCTGGAGGGTGACCATCCGGAACTTCTGCGCCTTGATGAACTTGTTCAGACGTCGCAGGTCTAGGATGGGGCGCCATCCTCCCGTCTTCTTCTTCACGAGGAAGTATCTCGAGTAAACTCCAGAGCCCCGAAGCCTCTTTGGGACGAGTTCGATGGCGCCCTTCCTGAGCATCGCCTTTACCTCCAGGAGAAGCTGAGGGACGTGAAGCTCTTTCCTGGCCACGGGGGGGACGCGCGGGCACCTTCTTTGAAACTCGAGCGCGTGGCCCCGGGCTAAGGCGTCCAGCACCCAAAGGTCGGTGGAGATGGACTCCCACACGCTGACGAAGCTCGCCAGCCGGCCTCCCACCGGGGTGCTTCGGTGGGGGCCCGACCCCACGGCCGCTTCAATCCTGTTTCGACGAGGCTTTGCCGCCTTGACCTCCTTGGCGACGACGGCGGGGTCCGCCAGACTTGCCTCGCCCTCTGTAGGCCTCCTGAGACGACGAGCGGGCCGCTTGACGGTAGGTGGAGAAACCGCCGCCGGAACCTTTGGAGGCGCCCTTGCCTCCGCTGCTCCGAAAGGGCGTCCGCCGTTGCTGCAGAACCCCAAGGGCCCGGGCCGTCTCAGTGTCCGCTTTAATGGCCTGAAGGGAATCGTCCACTGTTTTCCCAAACAGGTTGTTCCCATCGAACGGCATGTCCAGGACTCTGGTCTGTACGTCTTGACGGAAGTCCGTAGCCTTGAGCCATCCACGCCGCCTAAGGCACACGCCGTTGCCCAACTGGCGAAACCCAGTGTCGGCGATGTCCGTCGCAATAGTGATGGCGTGGTCCGACGCCACCTCGCCTTCCTGTAGGATCTCCAGGGCATCCGCCCTCTTGTCGTTCGGTAGGAAGTCCAGCAGGGGAGCCAGTTTGTACCATAGCTCCCTGTCGTAGCGGGCCACGATAGCCAAGGCGTTGGCCGCTTTAATCGTCGTCGCTGCAGACGAGATGACCCTGCGTCCCATAGCGTCCAATTTCTTTCCCTCGCCGTCCGGTGGGGAAGTCGATGTGGAGGCCGCACCCCCCCCCGCTTTCTTCCTGGCCGCCGCGGAGACGACGGAGTCCGGGGTAGGCTGCGCCCGGAGGCACAGGGGGGCCGCGTCCGGGACCCGGTACTTCTTCTCGTACCGGTCTCTTCTAGCTGGCGTCGTGGAAGGGTTCTTGAGGAGGGCAAGGCCCTCATCCCAAATGTCGTCCAGTAGAGGCACCGCGAGGACCGTCTTCCTCTTGGCCTCGCGCCGTTGATAAAGGAATCCTTCCTTTTTCTTCTCCTCAGGGCAGAGTTGGAAAAGCTCGGATGCCCTGGCGATCATGGAGTGGAACGATCCAATCTCGTCGGACGGAGAAGCCGTGGTGGGAGGTGACGACGGTAGATCCTCGTCGTATACCTCGTCGTCCGTACCCGTCGCTGCCGTGTCAGTCCCCGTATCATCCCCACGGGTGGACGGGGAGGAGGGCTGGACGGAGCGCGACGGCTGAAAAGGAGGTGGAGGGTGAATCCTTCTTTTCTTGGGCGGGGGAGCACCAGAAGGTCCCGGTTCAGGATCCCCCAACGGGAGAGGTTCCTCTGTCGGCAACGGTAGTCTCGTCCTTATCTCTGAACATAAGGACTGTATAGCCAACAAAATGGCCGCCGAGTTGTCTTGCGGCGCTGGCAGAGGGGAATCCGACGGGCGATCAGGGGCCCCGTCGGCACCCTCGACGATGTCGTCGTCACCTGCGTCGGGATCCATCCCGACGGGCCGGTCTTCTTCCACGCCAAGGCCGTGGCTTAAGACCTCAATCAGCTCTTCCTCCGAGGTTGAGGCCGAATCTACGACGACGCCCTGCCCCCCCTTTTTCTTCCCCGCCGGGGATTTCACGGGGGTCCTATCGATGGGCACAAAAGAGGACTCCCTCCGAGGTGGCAGGGAGACTCTGAGCCCCGAGGTCGCCACCACTGGTGTAGCCTCCACAGGCTGAGCCAGGGCCGCCACAACAGTATCGATAGAGGGCTTGGCCGGATGGATTAAGGCCTTCACCACCTTAGGTGCGCTCACCGCCTTATCCTTGAGGGGGGGGACACTGCCTCGCTCCCCCTCCGATGGGGCCTTCGAGCTCGACCGGGGCCTCGCCAGGAGCTTCGCCGGGTGCTCGCCCTTCCTCTTACCCGACCCAGAGCGTTGGCTCGTGGCTGAAGGTGCCGGGGAGGGTGCGCCCTGCCTGGCGCCTGTAGAGCCCGACCGTTCGGCGCTCCCGGTGCCAGCGGACTCGCGGTGCTTGGCCTTGTGTTGGACCCCCGTCGCCGGGGCGTCCTTAAAGGTCTTAGAAGACCGCTCGGATTTCTTCCTCTTCTTCTCACCTGACGAGCTCTTCCCTTCCAGCCAGTTGGCGAGACGTTGATGGCGGTCCTTCATGGTCCGCTCCGACATATTGCCGCAAAACGCACAGTCCTTCTCCACGTGCGTCTTGTCCTCATGTAAGCAGTAGAGACAAAAGGAGTGTTCGTCCTCCTTAAAGACGTTCTGCAGCTGGCATCCAGGGCAGATCCTGAACAGCTTTCCGGGCGTCGAGCTTCCCTTCTCCTGGGCCATGTCCGGGCCTGAGAAACTTCTGGAGTCCTCCAAAAGCGTAGCTCGACGAAATCTTCACCCTTGAGGGGCGCAGACGAATCCGACACGGGTCCCCGTTGATCGGATGGAGAGTCGGTGGAGCTTGAGGCTCTTTTGACCGAAAAAACGAAGTTTTGAGAAAAAACGTGAAAACGTGAAAAAATAGCACTAACGCTTGAGAGCAATAGCACGAGGATCCCAACACATGAACGTGCGGTAAAAATCTGAAGATGGCTGCCAGAGGCGGTGCTTAGGTAGAGGGCAGTCATTGGCTGTGGTCAGTATGACGCAGAGACCAGTGATTGGTTGTTACTACGAAAGACAGATCAGAAACGAAACTGATACTGGTTTTTTCTTTACCGAGGATTCCCAGCCTGACGACGGGGAATATTCATGAGCATGTGAATCCATGCCAGACCCCATGCTGGAGAAGGTAAGATCCTACATCAAGGCTGAGGTCAACAAGATGTAGGATCTCGGGGTGATTAAGATCTCCAGTAGTCCATGGTACAGTCCTGTGGTTCTAGTGCCAAAAGCTGGTACCTCTGCACTTCGGTTCTCTGTGGATTACAGGGCTCTGAAGGCTGTCACCAAGACAGATGCTCACCGCCTACCTAGAACTGATGAGCTGGTGGATGTATTGGGTGCCTCCAAGTACCTTAGCAAATTTGACCTCACTGCATGCTATTGACAAATAGCCCTAGCAGTGCATGCCAAGGAGAAGACAACATGTTCAACTCCAGAAGGCCTTTACCAGTTCAATTTAATGCCCTTTGGGTTGAAAAATGCACCTGTCACTTTTTAGAGACTTGTAAACCACGTTCTAAATGGGATGGATGAATTCTGCTTAGCATATCTAGATGATATAGCTGTCTTCAGTGCCACCTGGGAGGAACATGTGAAGCACCTATGGATTGTGTTAGAGGCTCTTCAGAAGACCCACTTAACCATAAAGGCCAGCAGGTGCCAGACTGGTCAAGGATCTGTGGTCTACCTTGGACATGAAGTAGGTGGAGGGAGGATTCAGCCTCTACCCAGTAAAGTAGTATAAGCAGTACAAGACTGGCCTACCCCCACTACGCAGGTGCTATCCAAATTTCATGGCAGACTATGGCATCATAGCTGCCCCTCTGACTGCTCTCACAACGCCAAAGAAGCCTAAGAGGTTCTCTTGGTCTGACGAGTGTGAGAAGGCCTTCAATGGCTTAAAAGACTCCCTGTGCCAGAACCCTGTCCTCAGGGACCCGGACTACAAACATGCTTTTATTGTGCAGACAGATGCCTCTGACACTGGGATAGGTGGTTTACTAATCAAGGAACACCTGATTGGATTAATTAGTCGCCAGCTTAATTAGTCGCCAGCTTAAGGACAGAGAGCTCAGGTAGTCCACTGTGGAGAAAGAAAGTTTCTCTGTCGTGTGGGCCCTAAGGAAGCTGAGGCCCTACCTCTATGGGACCTGCTTCACTGGGCAAACTGACCATAAGCCCTTAAAGTGGCTGATTAACATGAAGGGAGAGAATCCAAAGTTGCTCAGGTGGTCCATAAACCTGCATGGATTTGACTTCACCATTGAGCACAGGCCAGGTGTCCAACATAGATAGGTTGCCAGAATGTTTAACCGACCAGAACATGAGGCCTATCCAGGGGTGGATTAGTTCCCCCTGTCCTTAGTCTGGGAGGGGCAAGTGTTAGGAAAGATTTTATTTATGTGTCATTATCCCTACATTTGTGGACCCCCCAAACTTTTTACTTTTGTTTGGCTATCCAGTCCTAACCTTTTTCCAGTGGAGCCCAGCCTTCAGCTGTACTCCCCTCCTCCCCCCTGGGCATTTGCTCACTTGTTATGGCGAAAGTGACACGTCCTTCAGACTGTCAGTACTGGGAAACTATGTTTCCTTTTGTCTTTGATTATGTTGCCATTTCTTGGTAACTTTTAACAGTGCACAATGCACCTTCAAGTTACATGCGCTGGGGTCCTCCTTTTTGTTTTTTGTTTTATGGCCTTAGACACCCTCAAAGGAATATTTGGTGATTGTACGAGTGTGCCTGGGATGGCAGCAGTAACTTTTTATAATGTTTTACTTCTTCTTACTGAATAATATTGTGTTTACCGGATTTGGATCAAGACTGTGGCCAGGTCTGAAAATGGCAGAGCCACAAAGACTTTTGTTCTGTCCCATGGCCATTTTGTCCCTTGCCTTAGCTCAGGTCGAGTAACCCGGGTTTTCCTTATTTGGGCATGCAGCCTCCCGCGAAAACTGATCTCTTTCGCAGGCTTCTGCCTGTCGTGTGTGTGCCCAGGAATGGATTGGGACTGTCTGGTCCCAATCCACACTGCTGATGCCAGGATGTCTGAAGTTTCTGAATGACTGGGACCACAGTGGACCGTGAGTGCTCCATGACTGGGATGCCTGCAGGAGAGCAGATCTTCGATTGGAAGTCCTTGAGTTTGGCACAAAGCTAATCTTGGATAAGAGAAGGGGCTCTGCAGCCATTCCAGGTCGATCACCTGAGTTCTCACCAAACTACAGCAGGAGCCAAGCCTCCTGCACAGAGAAACAGACTTGTGAAACCGCCAGAGATGCCATGGAAGGTTTTGGCACCCTTTGCTGTCCCATCAAACCCCTGCTTTCTTCCTCGACCAAGATGGTCTGCTAAGGACAACTACTCTCAGCACCCCCTGCTTACCCAACGAACGAGCCCCTTCGGAAGTGTTCCTGGGCCATCCAGTGAACTGTCCAGCTCTACCTCAGGGTATACCACAGAATTGCTGCTGTCTCAAGTGGAATCCAGAGACTTGGGACATTGCTTGCTCGTGGTTCCCCATATTTCGCAGGCCTAGCTCCCCTGGGTCCCGAATTAGGAGAGTGAGTAAAACTGCACGCATTTGTTATTCCCACATCACTACCTTTTGGTGACGGTCTCTGTAGGAACCTTGCTATTCTGCTCTCCTGTGCCCAGAGCCTGCTGCACTGGAATTTTCCTCATACCACCTTCGGAAGGTGAGCAAAGGCAACTGTCCTGTCACGGACGATCGTTCTATCCAGCAGCTGCTGAGAGCCGGAGCTCAGCGATATGGCAGGACTCTACTAACGACCTCGACAAAACCGGCAAAAGTTTGGTCCAGAGACTGTGCCGAGGATCAGTGAGTACTTGCATCAATTACCGGTGGCCCCCTGGCACAACAGCTCACTTTTACGCACGAATATCCCTTAAAAGTTATTTGATCTTGGCTGGGTTAGCCTGCGCTCCCTAGATATTCTCACCTTTTGAAAACTGCTCTGCCACCAAAGGCAGATCCTACTCGAATAGTGGGAACCAATTCTTCGTCTCCTCAAGTCCCTTCCTGATTTGCTACAGCCCTCGAAAGAAGACCTGCTTTTTGTTCTGCCTGCGCCATTGCACGTTTTTACGCGCAACTGTACTGTTGAGCACAAGGCCCTACTCTTCTTAGGGCTGGACTCAAATGTTAGTGAACGACTCTGAAAAATTGTCTAATACTCCTAGTGTATTAACTCAACCCTCTTTTCACAGGTTGTGGATGTGTTATACTGCTGTGTCGCATTAGAAAAAGGAATGTATATATGTTATTTAGTATAAGGATATTGTGTGGTAACTGTTTTGAAATAACGAAAGTTTATTTGTGTCTATTGGTCCGGCCGACAATAAAGGTATAGATATTTTTCATATACACTTGTCTAAGAGTAGTTTTTTTATTTTTCATTTTTTAAATGTTTTAAACAAGTTTTATTAATTTTATCATACTGTAACTTACAGACTTTATAAACAATATCTGATGATACATCACATTTCCGTCTGCTCAACTTTCCCAACTCCTCCCTACCCCCCAGCCTATTCCACCAGTAATATCTTCCTGTACTCTGTGTTAAACAGCATGAACTGCTTATCAGAATCTTACTCCGCTATTTGTGATGGTGCGTGTATCTGTGTTTGTGTGTCTTCCTGTGCAGGGGGCACCACATCCTGTATTATCTGTTTCCAAGCCATCAGATTTATGTTTCGTTCCTCCTGGCCTTTGCAGGATGCCTCTTGCCACACAGCCGTCTCTGCCAGTATCCATTTCTAGAGGTCTCTCAACCATGCGTTTATCTTGCGGCCTTTACGTGCTTTCCATCCCATCGCAATCATACGTTTCTCTAAAATGTACGCTAAATCTCTCAACTTAACAACATGTCTTGTTTGCTTAGGTCTTGGGAAACTGCCTAGTAGGAACACTTTAGGGGTAACCAAATCTGCCGATTGACCAATTTTGGACAACGTTTGGGATACTCCCTCCCAAAAGAAGCATATGTCAGCGCAGGCCCAGAACATGTGCATCAGGTCCGCGTTGACCAAGCCTAATTTCGGACACATTTGTATTGTCGTTGTGCTAAATCTTGCAATTCTTCCCAATGTTAAATATGCTCTGGGGTAACGTATAATTGAATCAACTGTAGTTTTCCGTTTCTGGACACTTTTTTGTGATACCCAGTTACCCTACTCCAAGCTTCATCTGACAATTACTCCCCTAGGTCTGCCTCCCAACGTTGTTTTATCAGTATCAGATTGCTATCTTGTTTTAACATCAGGATCTCATATAATCTTGATACTGCGTGCCCCCATCATATATTGTTACTATGGTTTTGTCATCAACCAAAACTCCTCTCGCTGGCCACTTCTGCTTCAGCCCATGTAAAAGTGAGGCGTGGGTTATATGTTGCCCCTCACTAACTCCTGATTCCGCAACTATCTTGCCGAAGGTCTTTGGTCTCCCTTCCACCAATATGTCACCTAGCGTAACCACTCCCCTAGGCTCCCAGTATTTCCGCAACGTCGGCCTAAACTGGGTATCCTCGCACCTGAGTGTCACTAGTGGTACCTGGGGTGAATAAGGTGCATCTTTGCCTAGAACACGGCAGGCCCTTTGCCACATCACCATGCCCAGTTTCAACAGCAAAGGAGGCCTAGGTACCCGTGGAACCTTGGTCCACACCATCTCCTTCAGAAAGAACCGGGTACATGCCGGTTGTAGTAACCCTATATCTTGAGTCTGTTCGTCAATACGTGGTCAACTGTAATTGGCACACCACACAATTTTAACCCTACTTGTTCATACAGCCTTTGCAGTCTTTATAGCACAAGCCTACACCTTAAATGATGCCATAGGAAACCCTGGCAAATGGTATTTAACCTCCTGAAAAAGTATAGGTATATTGTATGGGACGTTCATGAAATAATGCAACAGCCTTGGGAGCACCACCATTTTCAACAACACGGCCCTCCCCATCAGCGACAGCAGCAGTTTGACCCAGAATTTCATAGAGTTCTCTATTTTATTGACCGCCTGCACCGTATTCTGCTTGTGTTCGGCTTTAGGAGTATGGAAAAAATCTACACCCAAGTATCTAAATGTTTCCGTTTCCCATTTAATCGGTAATACCGATAGCGCTCCCCGGGGACTCCCACTATACCCCGCTAATGGGAACAGACTGGACTTCTGCAGATTGATTGTGATCCCAGACAAGTCTGCATAACGCTCCAGCACATCCAGTACGTCTTGTACATTGATCTCCAGTTGTTGTAAATAGAGGAGCATATCGTACGCATATAGGGAGATTAGGTGTGTGTAACCACGTATATTAATACCGGCCTCTTGGTACTCTTTCCTTCAGGCATACCGCCAGCAGCTCTAAAGCCAGTATAAATAACATCGGAGACCAAGGACAGCCCTGTCTGTTTCCCTTGCTTAACTCCCATTGTTCTGATATCATGTTTAGTTTAGTTTCGTTTCTTTATTTATACTGTGCGCCGAACCCTGGGGAAACTGGGCGCCGGAGACTTAGGGGAGGTTACAACATAGTATAGACATACAATAAAACAACAGTAAGTGCAGTAGACCGGATTACATGATAGTCAACAAAGGAGACGAGTACATTAAATAGTGTGTCCGATGGCGGAATTTTTGTTGGAGAGCCATGATTTTGTTTTGGCTCTAAAAGTCCAGAAGGAGGGTTCTGATCTAAGGTTCAGCGGTATAGCGTTCCATAGTTTGGTGGCTAGGACCGGGAAGCTGGAGCCACCTGCTTTTTTTAGGGAGAATTTGGGGACGGATAGGCAGTGGGAGTATGGCGTTCTGGTTGGTCTGGTTGAAGTGTGTTTGAAGAACTTGTCTGCCAAGTATTTGGGAGCATCGTTGGAGCAGCATTTGTGGACAATAACAAGGGATCTGAGAGTGATTCTGTCTCGTGCAGGGAGCCAGTGTGCATCTTGTCTGATGCTGGAGATGTGTGCGTGTCGCAGGATACTCAGGGCGGCTCTGTGGGCATTATTCTGTAGCACCTGTAGTTTGTTCAGATTGCGTTCTGAGGTGCCGAGAAGAACAAGTTACTTATCAACTGTAACGTTCTTTCGACTGGATGTTCCTCCCACGTATTCCTCATCTTATGATAACTCGTCTCCAGCTTCGCTGCTTCGTAAAAAAAATGTTCTCTCGGCAGAGGGTGCTTTGTGTTAGGCAGAAACCTGTGCAGTTCCCTTAGGGACCACTGCAAAAGGCTTAAGACTACAGGTGTTGGCAGTAAACCCAATTGGTAGCAGTCTGTACAACCCAGATTTACCTGGTAGCTGTGGCTGAGCAGCCAGACTTCTCTGAAGAAGAGTTAGACAGTATATAGAGTATACAAGATAGGTACCAAAATACAGTAGCACAAGCAAACACTGACCAGAGCTTTGGGATCAAGTATATAATCATTTATTTAAAGACACACTTAGAAACACTCTAGCACTATTATTATAAGCAAGTTCAAAAACACATTCACTATTAATGTATGTACATGCCTTATTACTTATTAGACAAGTCTTAGTTAACACCACTTATTTCCAGACAGAGGTGAGCGCTTAACTAAAGATGGCACTCCAATAAGTTTAAGAAAAAGGGAGGGAAAAGGCAGAAATTAGGAACAGCACACAACACAATACTTTAGAAACACTCAGAAAGGCAGGAAAGTCAAATTCTACTTGTGAGGAAAATGTTCAGAGGCCAGGCTCCCTCTTGGAGAGAGTAGAACACCATTGCGTCCAAGATCACACAGTTTAAAAGGCTTGGAAAGTCTTGCAGAGAGTTTAAAAAGGAATCAGTTCAGCTCAGAAAAGTTCAGTTAGCCAGCCTAGGGCCGACCCAAGTGGTAAATTGAGGATTTACGAGACACCCCACACAGACCGTTGCGAGGGAGGGCAAGCGGACACAGTACCTTGAAAGTGGAGAGAATCCTCCAGCGGGGGCAGTTGTTCCTGGCAGTGGATGCAAGTCGCGGTGTCGTCCAGAGGAAGAGATGATCTCGAGGTGGAGGAAAGCTGAAGGTTGTTGCACTGCCAGGGAAGAAACCAGCCACGGAGTTCTCCGGTAAAAAGGTATTACCCTTTTATTCGCGGTAGTGGAAAAACGTGGTATCCCGGTTGCTGGGGTGCTTGGCACAGGCAAGGCGGCCACGAGATGATCCGGGAAGGCAAAAAGGTGGGCAAACTGGTTATCCCCACCAGTCAAAGGAAGAAGACTCTTCGGGATGAAGATCTACTCTGTCGTTGGAAGAAGTGGTGAGTCGGTTCAGCAGGGCTCCACCGGTGGTGTTGTCGTTGCAGGTCGGCTCAGCTTCTCCCTCTTTGGATTCTTTGGTCCTGTGGCAACGTCTGCAGTCCCAGTCCCCAAAGACCTGCTTTTATGCAGAAAACCCCCATTCATCAGTCCTAGCTGTCACTCAAACATGCTAAGTGGTGAGCCGGGCGGCTCACCACTGGGCCAATAACACAAGAGTGCGACTTGAGTTGCCGAGGCAACTCAGTCCAGGGTGCCTATTGCCCCTTCTACACCCCCTGTGGTACCCAGACAGAGTGGCACCACTTTTGGAGGCTTCTGTGGAGAAGCCCGCCAAAAAGTGGAACAAAGGGCTCGACTTGGGTTGGAGTCATAGAAGCAAACACAAACGCCATTTTGGAACTGAGTTCTGGCAAAAGTTACCAACCGGTGAATTAATCTTAAATAAATAAACCAGCGGTATGTTTGAGGCTATGTTAAAAAGTATTAGCCTCAAACAATGGGAAAATCCCAAAGGAATATATTCGCGGTTAAATATAAAAAGTAGTATCCACTGCCACCAGCCAAAACTCGCTCAAGGGGGACTGGACAGTGCCCCCTCAAACAACAGACCCACGGGCAATCGAATTGCCCCTACCAGTACGCCCACAATATGATGGTTTGTACTGGTTCTGTTCACAATTTAGGACTAGTAAAGCCAATGGTGATTTTACATGTCCTGGGAGACAGTAGTCAGTCCGAGAGTACGGAGTCTATGTTTGGGGGTCACTATGACACCCCTGTGTTACGCCACGGAGGGTGCTGTGTAACACACATACCAAAAATACATGAAGCCCTATGGAGTAAAAGACCCCATAGCCCATAAAACAGATTCCAAAGTCAAAGGATATCTCAAATCATGTCTAAGAGTGGGAGAAAAAGAGTCTCACTCTTAGCAGGAGAAAAAATAAACCCCAAAAATCCAGCAAAGCTGCTGGGGGACTCACTAGGTTTGGGAAATTAGCCTTAATAGAGAATTCTCACTAACACTGTGCTCGAGGTCGTGTTGTCGATTGTCCCTCAACGGATTCCGTACTCTGTCGACGTCACCGATGGTATAAATAGCTCAAGCCGCGCCCGTTGGTTCTGTTCTGTTTTTTCGATGAAACATATAGGAGGAACACCCAGGCGTGCCCCATAACTGATGCACTCATCGTGAGAGGAAAGTGTAAGAAAACGTAAACTGTACTGTGGGGTATGATGGGAGGGTCGATGAGGAATACGTGGGAGGAACATCCAGTCGAAAGAACGTTACAGTTGGTAAGTAACTTGTTCTTCTAATGGATTGTGTCCTCCCACGTATTCCTCATCTTATGATAGACTCCCATAGCAGTGACAATTTTGGAGGCGGGAGTACTAGTTTTAGTTTTCGTGAACAGAATGCAGAACTGCCTTGGCAAATAATCCCTCATTGGAGGAGGCAGTATCCAAGCAGTAATACTTGACAAAAGTATGCATTGTTTTCAAGTTGCAGCTGCACAAATATCTGCTGCCGGGACTCCCCTCTTTAGAGCCGCAGAAGTAGCCATTCCCCTTGTAGAATGGGCACGAAGCCCATCTGGTGGGTCTTTTCCTGCTAATCTGTAGCATTCAATTATGGCTAAGATGATCCAGTGGGATATGGTCTGTTTTGTTACAGATAAGCCTAGTTTATGACCAGTATAACCCACAAATAGTTGGTCATCTTGTCTCAATTTAGACATCCTTGAGATGTAAAAACTAAGAGCCCTCTTGGGATCTAGTCTGTGCAGTCTCTCCTCTTCCTTGCCCAAATGAGGAGGAGGATAGAAAGTTGGTAGTACTATTTTTTGTGACAAATGGAAGTCCGAAACTACCTTTGGTAAGAATGAAGGTTTAACTTTAAGGACTACCTTATCCTTATAAAAAATAGTATATGGTGGTCTGCATGAGAGAGCCTGAAGTTCACTAACCCTGTGGGCTGATGATAGGGCCACAAGAAGGACAGTTTTTAGTGTTAAAAGCCTCAATGAACATGAGTGCAGAGGCTCAAAAGGTATTCAAGTCAATCATTTTAATACTAAATTTAAGTCCCAAGTTGGGACATGAAAAGGTATTGGAGGGTATACGTTAGTAAGTCTTTTTAAGAATTTAATTATTAGTGGTATTTTAAAATATTAAACCTCTTCCGAGGTGCGCTTGAAAATGGACAGCGCAGCAAGGTATCCTTTGATTGTTCCCATCTGGAGCCCCAGATTGGCTAGATGTAATAGAAAAGAGAGCACTACTGGAGTGCCACATTGAAAAGGGTCCACATCCTTATCTTTGCACCAGTTACTAAACCTGTTCCAGCAACATCGATACAAAGATTTTGTTGCTGACCTTCTGGCCGAAAGCAAGACTTCCATTACGTCATCCGGAAGATCCCAATCCTTATATCTCAATCTCTCAGAAACCATGCGTGAAGGTTGAGTGTCTTGACCTCTGGATGGAGAACCCGACCTTCCTCTTGCGAGAGAAGATCCTCTCTTTGCGGAAGACGCATTGGAGGGCAGATGGACAGGTCTAGAAGGTCCGGGTACAACGTCCTCCTGGCCCAATCCGGGGCAATTAGGATCATGGTTTTCCTGAACTTTCTCAACCTCCTGATTACTTGAGGAATCACAGGGACTGGGGGAAAATGCGTACAGCAGTGGAAACTTCCACTCCACTACGAATATGATATGATATGATATGATATGGCATTTGTAACGCGCCTATACACAGGTGTTTTCAGGGAATGCGTCTCCCAGAGCTCCTCTTTGAGGAAATGCCCTTGAGCAGTACTGATCGCCCTTCCGGTTGATCGGGGTGGCGAACAGATCCACTTGAGAGGTTCTCCAAAAGGAGAAGATCTCCAGAAGGACTTCCTGAGCCACCTCCCACTCGTGAGAGACAGTGCTCTGCCTACTCAGAGCGTCTGCCGCCGTGTTCTTCTCTCCGGCTAGGTGAACTGCCAATAGAGAAATTCCTTCTCGTATTACCCAGAACCATAGCTGCATTGCCTCTCTGCACAGTGGTAGGGACCCTACTCCTCCTCTTTTGTTGAGGTAGTACATGGCCACCGTGTTGTTCGTCATTATCAGGACATTCTTTCCCAGTACAGAGGGCAGAAAGGCCTTCAGCGCTAGTCTGATTGCCCTCAGCTCCAAAAGGTTGATGTGTAGTTTGGACTCCGATGGAGACCAACGACCGCTGATTGTCAGATTGTTGGTGTGTGCTCCCTACCCTGTGAGTGAGGCGTCCGTCACTACTGTTATCTCCGGCCATGGTTGCCAAAAAGACTCTCCCTTGAGAATGTTGTCGTTGCAAGCCCACCATAGAAGATCCTGAGAAACTGCGCTCGGGACTTGCAGAAGATCCGACATATTCGCTGAGAACTGGGACCATTGAGTTCTGAGTGCCCATTGAAGGGAACTCATTCTCAACCTGGCCTCTGGTACTAGGAAAATGCAGGATGCCATGAGGCCGAGCAACCTGAGAAAATCGAAGGGCGGTAGATGTTGGACATTCTGGAATTTTGTTACCATCTGCTGGATGTGGAGAGCGCTCACTTCGGGAGGCGAGGCTTTTCCCGAGGAAGTGTCCAAGACTGCTCCGATAAACTAGAGCTTCTGGGATGGTATCAAGTGGGACTTCTTGAAATTGAGGGAGAAGCCCAATTTGTGGAGGAAGTGGCAGGTGATCGAAAGATGTTCCTGAGCTTGTTCTGGAGAACTTGCTCTGATCAACCAGTCGTCTAGGTAGGGATATATGTGAATACCTCCTCTCCTGAGACTTGCTGCCACAACCGCCAACAGTTTGGTGAAAACCCTCGGGGCGGAGGTCAACCCGAATGGCAGAACTCGAAACTGATAATGAGAATTGCCAATCGCGAACCTCAGGTACTTTCTGTGCTTTGGATGGATTGGCACATGAAAGTAAGCATCCTGAAGGTCCAATGATACCAACCAATCTTGGAGTTGGAGAGCCTGAAGGATCTGAGAAAGAGTCACCATCTTGAACTTGTCCTTCGTGAGGAACTTGTTCAAGTTTCTCAAGTCCAAGATGGGTCTCAGTCCTCCGTCCTTTTTTTGAATGAGAAAATATGGGGAGTACCAACCCCTGTTCCTCCAGTTCTATGGCACCTTTCTCTAGCAGGGTTAAAATTTCCTGCAACAGGAGCGGATCTGGAATTTTGACAGAGTTGGCTCCCGGTGGATGATTCTGAGGCCTTTTTAGAAAGTGGAGACTGTTTCCAGTGCCCAAGCATCTGAGGTAATGTCCCGCCATTCCTTCAGATGCTGAGAGATCCTGCCTACCACTGGTGTTTTGTGCAACAAGGTCTCAAAGGGATTTGGAGGCGGCTGCAAGAGTGGCTGAGGGTACAGATGCCGCTCCTGAGGCTGATTTTGCACCTCTTCCTCATGCTCCACGAGGGAAGTTTCTTTTGCCCCTTTGAGAAGCCTGTCCTCTTCCTCTACCAAAAGAGGAGTAGTATCGAAAAGAATGACCCCTCCAGGAAGATGAGCCGGAATAGGGTTTTAGAGGCTGGCGCATAGAGATGCTAAGTGATTTAGCTGCCACTTTCGAGGTCTGAAGTTTTTCTAGGCTTTCATCAGCCTTGCTTCCAAACAGCCTCGAGCCATCAAAGGGCACGTTAAGGAGTCTGGCTTGCACATCTGGTGCAAACCCCGACTTCCTCAACCACGCAAATCTGCATAGCACAATGCTTGCAGCCATGGACCTGCTGATACTATCAGCAGTATCCAGTCCAGACTGGAGACATTCCCCCATTGCCTCCTTCCCGTCTTTGACTATATTCAGGAAGCCTTCCCTTTCCTCGCCTTCCGGAATATGATCAGCCGCCGCCGAAATACAGTCCTACAGGGTATGGGTAAACCTGGTCAGGGTACAGGTGACATTTGTCGATATAAGGGCCATACTGTCTGACGTGAAAACTTTACATGCCCATACGTCAACTTTTTTATCCTCTCTATCTGGAGGAATAGTGGGCTATGCAGTTTGTTTCGATGTAAATGCTGCCTGAATGAATAGACTTTCTGGAGTCGGATGCTTATTTAAGTATTCAGGATTCGTTCCAGCTGGTCTATATTTTTTGGGAAAAGTGCTATCTGCAGCAGCAATACTCTCAGGTCTATCCCAGTTTTCTCCACTGTCCTCTGAAGAGCCCTGTGAAAGGGGAGAACTTGATCTTTTTGAGGCCCTCTGACAATTATATCCGTCATGTCATCCTGTTCAAAAACGGGTGAAGTGTTAACCTAACCCATATATTCTATTACTCTGGTCATAAGACCCCTGTACCCAGCATCTGCATGCTCTGCAGGATAAGGTCTGACAAACTCTAATTCTGGGGAGGTGTCAATTCCACTGGCAGAATGTAGAGTGTCACTCAGGTCTCTCATTCTACATTCCTGGTCAATAAGTTCCTCAGGAACTTGCTTTGTGCCATAAGAAACTCCAAAAGGAGTAACTTTGTCTTCTTCTGAGCCAGATTCCTCATAAATTGAGGACATGGACTTAAAAAAGTCTGACCTGTGCAAAGGAGTGAACCTCCTTTCTTCTTCTACCATACGCATCGAAGGGATTGATAAATCCTTCGAAGTTGTCGAAGGAGTCTTCGATGACTTCGAAGATGACTTCGACACGGGCGTTGAGGATGTTTTTGGTTTTGGTGCCGAAACGGTCGACGCCGACGGCGTCGATTAAGTCGTCGAAGCCTTCAACGACTTGTGTTTTTTGTATGGCACCGGAGAAGTGCTAGACTCTCGAAGAGTCTTCGACGGCTTGGCGTCGACGCGAGTTTTTTTAGTATCCTCGACACTACTTGTTTTTACCGTGGTAGTCTTGGGCTTCCCTTTGTCGTCCAATGGAGCAACCTTAGGGGTATGGCTTTTTCGAGGTTCTTTCGAGGGGGTCGGGGTCGTGTTCTCGAAAACCTCCATCATCTTTTTATGGAATTCTTCCCATTTACTGGGAGAATCCAATTTTGTCGGACATCAAATTTCTTCGGTCGACTCTGAAGAAGATGATGATGAGGGAGATCTATGTCTCCTCTTCATTTTTTTAGACGATGACGAAGAGTGTCTCGATCCACTCCTAGATCGAGATCTCTTGGAGTGCCTATGGCGATCCGATTCCTTCGAATCAGTCGCTTTCTTATGTTTTTTAGACGTAGCCTTCTTAGAGGCTTCCCTCCCCACCGACAGTTTACCTCTCCTCTCACGAAGAGCTTTCTCGGTCATGGATTGGTAGGAACCGCAGTCGTCGGTTCGGTGACTGGAACCGAGACACCAGAGACAAACCCGGTGGGGATCCGTGATCGACATTTTTGATCCACAATCTACACACTTCTTGAACCCAGTCTTGGGTGTCGAAGGAGTCGAAGATGACATTTTCTTCACAGAAAATCTGAAGCGCGCCGCTCTCGATAGCGAAGCGATCGGAAAAACGGAACTGAAGCAACGAGCGCGGCTCGAGCTATTTATACCATCGGTGACGTCGACAGAGTACGGAGTCCGTCGAGGGACAATCAACGCCACGACCTCGAGCACAGCGCCCTCTGCCGAGAGAATATTTTTTTCCGAAGCAGCGAAGCTGGAGACAACGAGTTATCATAAGATGAGGAATACGTGGGAGGACACAATCCATTCGAAAGAGTATTACAGTAGTCAATTTTTGAGAGCACTAGCGCTCTGGCTAGGGTAATGCAGCTGGATGGTGAGAGAAAGGGTTTGCAGGCATTGATGAGTTTATTTGTATAAACTGTGTCTGAGGCTGTGGCTTTCACCTTTCTTTTGAGCGAGAGTGTGGAGTCTAGATAGACCCCAAGAGTTTTAATTTCTTTGGCCACTGTGATGGTGCCAGTTTTAACCCTAGCCACCGGGTTACTGTATAGTAGCTTCACCCATCTAATATATGTGGGGCCTATAATGAAACCTTTCAAAACCGCTAGTACCCATGGCCATCTGAACATCAATGACATTTGAGATGTCATCTTTCATGTCCTGGATGTTAGTCTTAGCAGTGCACGGTAGTGGTGCAAGTTATGGTTGCTTAGCTTACCATAACTGCCAAATTTCTGAGGTTTATCGGTTTTACTTGTAACCATAACATCCCTTTAACAAAGATTTTTCATTGAATTGCATAGGTTTTTATTAGTGCAATTTAAGGAACAAGTTACTTACCTGTAACTGTTGTTCTCCAGTATGGGTCTGGCATGGATTCACATGCTCATGAATATTCCCTGTTGTCAGGCCGGGAATCCTTGGTATAGAAAAAAATCAGTATCAGTTTGTTTCTGATCTGTCTTTCTTAGTAGTAACCAATCACTGGTCTCGGTCATACTGCCCCCAGCCAATGACTGCCCTCTCCCTAAGCCCCGCCTCTGGCAGCCATCCTCAGATTTTTACCGCACGTTGAAGTGTTGGGAGTCCTCGTGCTGTAGCTCTCGAGCTTTTGCTGCATTTTCGCGCTTTTTCAGGAGATTTTTCTCATTTTTCGGTTAAATAGAGCCTCAAGCTCCACCGTTTCTATATCCGATCAACAGGGATCCGTTTCGGAGTTTTCTACGCCCCTCAAGGGTGAAGATTTCGTCGAGTTATGCTTTTGGAGGATACCAGAAGTTCCGAGGCCTACCCCGGACATGGCCCAGGAGAAAGGAAGCTCGACGCCCGGGAAGCTGTTCAGGACCTGCCCTGGATGCCAGCTTCAGAATGTTTTCAAGGAGGACGAGCATTCGTTATGCCTCTACTGTCTCCATGAGGACAAGACGCACACGGAGAAGGACTGTGCGTTTTGTGGGAACATGTCGGAGCGGACCATGAAGGATCGCCACCTCCGTCTCGCCAACTGGCTGGAAGGGAAGACTCCGTCAGGCAAGAAGAAGAAAAAGAAGTCCGAGCGGTCTTCTAAGTCCTGTGAGGGCGCCCCAGCGACGGGGGACCAACAAAAGGCTAAGCACTGCGAGTCCGCGGGCACCGGGAGCGCCGAACGGTCGGGCTCCTTGGCTGCCAGGCAGGGCGCATCCTCCCCGGCGCCATCAACCACAAGCCAACGCTCTGGCTCGGGTAAGAGGAAGTCCGAGAACCCGGCAAAGCTTCTGGAGAGGCCCCGGTCGATCTCAAAGATTCCGGCAGAGGGGGAGCGAGGCTCGGACCCTCCCCCCAAGGAGAAGGCCCCAGGCGTACAGAAGGTGACGATGGCCTTAATTCACCCTGCTAAGACCTCGATTGAGGATGTCGCCGCGGCCCTGGCTCAGCCTGTGGAGGCTACACCAGTGGAGGCGACCTCAGGACCCAAAGTCTCCCTGCCACCGTGGAGGGAGTCGTCTTTCAGGCCCATTGAGAAGACCCCCACGAAGTCCTCGTTGGAAAAGGTGGGGGAGGGGCTGGTGGCCATCGTGGATACGGACACGACCTCTGAAGAAGAGCTCATCGAAGTCGTGGAAGAGGCCCAGCCCATCGGGAGGGATAACGTCCCTTTAACAAAAAGTGTTCTGTGAATTTCACTGGTTTTTACCAGTGCATGCTAATTTCCTACAACTTACTAATATCATACTTAACCCAATATAGCAATATTTTTGTCCAATTTACAAAGTTTCACCTCAAAACTCTGCCAGCAGTGATCAAAATCAACGTAGGTCCGAAGAGGCATAGCCTCCTTAAAACCAGTGGAATTAAAGGTATCTCCTCCAGGACTTACTAGCAGAGCTCCCACTCATTGGAAGCCAAAGTCTGTGGCATTGTCAATGATGTTCTCCGTCCCAGAGAGAGATGAGCTACCGTCAGAGACATGTCTTTCTCCAGCGCCCAAAGCCCCAATTATATTGCTTTTCTGCACAGAGGCAAGGACCCTACACCCCCTAGCTTGTTGAGGTAGTGCATGGCTACTGAGTTTGCTTTCCCCATACCGAAGGAAGGATTGCGACCAGGACCTGATCGCTCTCAATTCCAACAAGTTGAAGGTTTCTCGGGACTCTGATGGAGACCACATGGCGCTCAACTTCAGGTCTTGCAGGTAAGCATTTTAGTCTTTTAAGGACACACCCGTAATTATTGTTTGTTGGGGCTAGGGAACCAACAGCCCTTTCAACAGGATGTCTCTCAGAGACTACCACGCTAGCTCCCAGAATACTCTTGCTGAGACTAGTAAAAGGTCTGATGTGAGCCCCTGTAACTGAGACCATTGACAACAGAGAAGCCAATGAAACAACCTAGTGCGCAGCTGGGCCTTCCGTACTACAAGAATGCAGGAGGCCATGAGATCCAGCAAGTGCAGGAAGGCCGAGGCTGGAACCCTCTCCTGTGACTGGAGGACATGAACTACCTAGAAGATGTTCGCCACTTAGTCTTAAACACTCTCCTGGACAGGGTCTTCCCACCCAAAGACCATCAGAGGGACTGGTACAGCAAGACCTAAAGTTTCTTTAAGTTAAAGGAGATGCCCAAGCTGGGCAACAGGCTGCGCGAGCTGGACAAATGTGCCAACACCTGGCCTAGCTAGCAAGCTCGGATGAGACAGTCATTCAGGGGAAGCCAGCAATGTCTTCTCTCCTGAGGAGTGCTGCTACCACTGCCAGCAGCTTGGTGAAGACCCGGGGTGCCAAAGATGGACACAACGACAGGACCTTGGACTGGTAGTGACAATGGCCCACAACAAATCTCAGGTACTTCCTGTGCTTTAGGTGCACTGGCACAAGGAAATAGGTATTCTGAAGATATGTGATGTCAGCAAGTCCTGCAGGCTGAGGGCTTGGAGGATCTGGGCCAGTGTAACCACCTTGAACTTGTCCTTGTGCAGGTAAAAGTTCATGAACCACAGATCCAGTATAGGACTCAAGCCCCCATCTTTCTTTAGTAGCAGAAAATAGACGCAGTACAAGCCTTTGCCTTCTTCTGAGTAGTCCACCTCTTGTATAGAAACTTTCGCCAGAAGCCGACGAACCTCTTCCAAAAGGTGAGGGTCGGGATGCAAAAATTGGTTGGAGGGAGGATGATCTGGTGGGCGTTAAGCAAAAGGCAGGCATAATCCCTGCTGAATGAACTGCAAGGTCCTGGTGTCTGATGTGGTGAGACACCATTCAGTGCCAAACAGGGATATGCATGTCCCTGCATGGATGAAGCCGTGGAAACCTCCGTCACAGTGGCTTCGTGCGCAGGGCTGTTGAGGGCACAGTCAGGACAGACAAGCCACTTCCTGCAGTACCCCGGCCCTTCCACTGGCCTTGCAGCACTGTTGTTGCTTGCCTGAAGGAGACTGCCTTATGGGCATTAGAGAAGATGTGTTGAAATCCCCTACCTCGATCCTTTGGGGCAGTGGGCTGCTGCACCGCCATACCCAGGGACTTGGCTGTCACCTTTGAGGAATGAAACCTTTGGGGAGACTCATTAGCCTTTTCCCCAAACAGGTTATTGCAGTCAAACGGCAAGTCCAGGAGCTTTGCCTAAACACCTGGGGTGAAACCAGAGGTTCCCATCCAGGAGTACCTCCTCAGAACTGTCAATGTTGCCATGGCATGGGCTACAGAGTCAACTGTGTTGAGGCCAGACTGTAGTATTTGGCTTGTTGCCTCTCTACCATCCTTGACCAGGGCCTCATAGCCCTCTCTTACCTCACCGGTAGGTAAATGCCCAGTGGCTCCCGAGACCGCCAACTAGAGGCCAAAGGAGAATTTCGCTAGGGCACATAAAGCATTAATTGCTCTCAGACACAGACTGCCTGAAACAAAAATCTTGCGTCCACAGTCATTCAGCCTCTTGCTCTCTTGTCAGGAGACAAGGCGGGGAAAGAGGACACTTCATGCTTGGTGTAGTAGCTTAAACCACTAGACCATCAGGAGAGGTGTTTAAAGAAGGAAACAACTGATCTGAGGGTGCTGGTCTGGGCTTCTTTGCTAAGGCTCAGTCGATAGTTGGACTGAACTGGTTTCTCCAAGATCTCCAACACCGGGGGGCCTCTACTGCCTGGTTGAAGGGCAATAAGGTTACCCTCAGAGGGCCTTCGCCCAGAACATTCATCAGCAACCATCGGTCTGGAAGGAGCTGACAAACCCAAGGTCTCCACAGCCTTTGCCATCAGTCGTTGCAAGGTAGCCTTTAGATTCTCTGGAGTTGGCGTAGGTAACAGATGTGACCAACCCGCTTGCATCTTGTAAATTGGAGGCGAGGTCCATCATATCTCCATTTTCCCCATATAATTCCTCAGGGAAATCCCGAACTTCTTTAGGCCATTAAGGTTTCAGCCCAAAAGCGATGGGATCACCCTCCTCATCAGAGACGTCCCCCATCTTTGATATAAATGCTCCCATAGGAAACTGAGCTTATTTCTAAGGAACGTCGACACCAACAGTGCTGTAGAGCTTGTGGAAGAGCGTGCTGGCGCAGCGTGACCAATGTCAGTAGACAGAGTGGTTCATCACAGCGAACGGTCTTCACCTGGGGGAGCCGTGGCAGAGTGTAGGATCCCTGCCAGCAACATAGGTGCTGGGGCATTAGCAAAGCTGTCAAGCCCCTTTCTAAATGCCTAACATTCCTCTGGCAGAGGATTGGGTTCGGAATGGCATCTCTGGCGCAGTGTCGTCAGAGTAGTCCTTGGAACGCGACTCATCTTCTTTGAGTGGTAGAAGAGGCACCAATGGGGAGCAGCACCTATTGCAGCGTTTCTGTCTTTTCAGATTTTCAGACTCTGAAACAGTCTTCAGTACCTCACTCCGCATCCAGCGACCTTGAACGGTCCGTCCCAATGTTTCCTTTCCTTATGGGGAAAAAGCAAACAGCTTCACAGCCAGCTCTTGTAACCCCTTTGGGTGTACTAACTGACACAGCTTGCAGTCCTGTGTGTCAGGTGCCTCCCATAGACAGTAAAGACAAATTCTGCGGGGGGGTTGGAAATCGACATTTGGCATCTGCAGTCAGCGTATGGCTTGAAATCAAGGGCCTTTGCGTAGTTCAGCATGGTGCTAAACCAAGAAAAATTTCAAAATGAAATGTTGTTCATGATGCGAGCACAGAGTGTGGGGGGAAAAGGAACTGAAGGTCACTGCACCTAGATATATACAGGCCTGGGTGTCATGTCTGACATGGGGCCCATAGAGGCGGCAAGTAGAGTTGATGCAAAGCCGCTCAGCACTCCCTGGTGCCCGAAAAGTTTCTGAAGAGCAGCTGCTGTGATAGATATCATAGGTGAGGAATCTGTGGGAAGCAGGATTCCATTAGAATTGTTCTTCTCTCAGTCTTCACGTCATTTGTAGGCATAGTGTTTAAGTGAGAGGTCACATACCTCCTGAAAGTCAATGCAGAACCACCAATAAGATTTTCTCAATGGGAGATGTGCAATTACTCTTGTAGAGCTTGATGACCTGGATATCCAACATCTTTTTGACCTCTTGGTGAACTACCGAATGTCTTGCATCAGGAAGTAAATACGCCTGTATTTGGAAGGGCTTCCCAATGGAGTAAATATGTGTTGGAAAAAACTTTATTTCCTGGCTTATCTGAAAATGCATTTCAGAAATAGTTACAAAGATCTCAGTGTTTGCAAGGCTGCTATGGTTTCAGACACATGAGAATCATCAACTGTAAGCAGGAATTGAGAGAATCTTCTGGAGCTTCTCAATATTCTCTGCCCACCAACATTGGATCATCCATTTCCTTACACGCCTTCAAACCCATTAACATGGTAGATTTGTGAACGTTTTCATCACTGTGGTAATTGGATTCTATAATGGAGGTTGGTAATGACTTTGGGGACCAGATATGGTCCATGCAGTTGGGCCAGCAATGTGTTTCCTGATATTGATAGGTATACTAGGAACTCCTGGTCTCCTACCTTGAATTTGCAGAACTGTAAATATTGTGAATAGAAGCCCCTTGTCCCTATCTAAGGAGGGAAATCACTTCCACTGCTCAGGATTTAAGCAATTGTGCAACTTTCAGTAGTTCTGGGGAACCCATTTACGAGAGGGGGGAGGAGATGGAAGGAAAGAATAAATCCTTTGGAAACCACCAAAGAAGCCAATGGTCTGAGAAGAGGTGTCACAAACTCCTGATGGAGTGCAAGTGTACCTGCAAAGGCAAGAATCGTGATCGTGGACCTGGATGCAGCCACGACTGTTTTTGTTATTGGAGGCCAGTGAGGAGGAGGGAGAAGTAGAAACGCTTAGATGCTGGCCTAGATTGCATGTGCCTTCACTTGCTGGGCAACCGCTTACGGTTGCCTGGCTCTCATCTCCTGATATCCAGAGAAACCTCCACACGACCTGGGCCTTGCCGTGCCCCTGTTTTGTGCTTGTTAAAAGGTTTCATTAGCCAATTTCAGAGTGTTTTTATTTTATTTAGCTGGTCATCCGTCCATGAATGAAACCATTCAAAGTCTTCAAATAGTAGGTCTAAGTTTATTTCTTGTACATCAGATGTAAATTTGGTAGACTGCATCCATGCCTACCTCCACATCATTGCAAATACCACAGCTGGCAAATCTCTATGGCTGACAGACGATTTCTGGAAGTCTTGAGACACTATTTAAGCCTCTGTTAAGCCTGGCTTAAAAGCCGTCTTTGGTTCTACTGGATCCTGTGCCATAATTATTTATTTTTTGGCTGACAAAATGTCATCTATGTTTGCTGGGCATCAATTCAAGATTGCATTTAAGTACACCTTACAGCTGTAAGAGTCGAGAAGCTTGTTCTCTTTGCGGAGCACAGAAGTAGAGCAAGAAGAGGAGCTGGAAGAAGAAGACTTTGCATACAATGAGGCTGCTACCATCACAGAAGAGGGAGCCCCAGGATGCACCAACATCAGTGGACATTCTGAATCTGATTGCATATAACAATGTAAACACACTAAAACTCTTTTACCATTGGGCTAGGAAGAATAGGGCTCATGCCAGATATTCCCTGCAACAGCCAGCAAGTACTTTTGTGAAGGGGTCCATGAATGGCCTGTAGACTGGAAGGACAGTAACTATGCCAGCACTCAACTCTCAGGTTGATCTTGCTGGGGATCTGTGATGCCCAGGAATTCGCATGGCCGGTCAGCCTATTGTGAAAAACCTTTGTCGATAAAGATATTCTGGCCTTCTCCCCACTGTAATCAGCGTCCTGTCCCTGGCTGGCAGAGAACTTATTTGGTACTGCTACTGCAGGATTGGTATATGAAAGAGCAAGGTCCCCTGAAGGGGCTTCCCCTGTGTCTGAAGGAGTTTGTGGATCCTGTGGGAGCTGTGAGGCCTGGGAAGTAGAAGGCACTGAGACTGGAGAGGCGGTGGAGGAGGCATAAATGACAGGTTGAGGAGGCAGCTCAGTGCGAGACTGCCAATCTTCTAGCAGAATCTGTCTGATAATTCCTCAGAGGATGTTCAGGGCTTCATGAGACCGTTCAAGCTTTCAGAAAATCATTCCTCACATGCATAAGTCACTTCAGTTCCTGGGCAAGGAGTCACTGAGGACAGAGCCCATTTAGCCATAGCCGGCACACAAGGAGCCTGACTTGTTGGAGCAACGATGCCTCAAAGTACCGAGAGAGCTGGAAGACTAACAGTTGACAATGAACCACAGGATTTCAAAGGAGGCCAATCCACCCTGGGGGAAAAGTTAAGCCTCAGAGTAGCCTGGGGTAAATCAACCATGTGATGAAGATCCACCTGCTGAGGAGGATTGATCTGTCACAAGAGTGTGGTGTGCTGCTTTCCGTCCTAGCTGCCATCTTGTCAGTGGTAGGCCAGTAAGAAGATGGTGGACTGCCTGCAAACCACAGTCCGGCACAGAGCCCGGAGAAGGAGGTTGCTTAGGACATTCGAGCTGCAGTTCGGTACTCAGAGATACCTCAGAGCAAACCCCAGGAGGCTTGATAAATTTGGGCTAAGGCCTCCATGCAGGGGCCTCCTCGGGTTCAGATCAGGTAACAGGGCTCCTAAGCCCCTCAAACGAAGGTATAGTTCTACAGCCCGAAGGCCCATCGGATTCAGTCCCAGTGCGAGAGCCAGAAATCCCCTCAGCGGAAGCACCTGTAGCATCCCCCTAGGCCTTGAGACATTGTGCGCTCAACAGATCTGTGTGGCCTGGCCCAACCGTTGAAATCCTGAGGAAGGAGTGTCCTTTCTCGCATGCTATACAGAAGAGTTGATTGCTTAAATCTCAATTTTGCCTTCCTGCCGAGAAAGGTTTCAGGTGGTCCAGGGGAAACTTGGAAAAGATTTCCTACCACCATGCAAGTTTGTTCTTTAGTGCTGCAGTTATGTCAAGGCGTAGCACATTGAGCAACAGTTCCACCTGTAGTCAGAACAGCGATATTTCAAGCAGAGCACATGGGGATCTGATGCCAGAAATGACCCTTATAGGACACACACCTAGAAAAGTTCACGGAGACAGGTATGTGCCGGGTGGACCGGGCAAAGGAGGCTGGAGGCAAGTAACACAAGAAAAAAACACTTGTGCTGTGCAAGGTGTCTCTTCCTGTCCGCGCGGAAACAAGGACTAAATTGTGGTACAGAGGCTAGGGCTAGCAGAACGTGGTTGTGCCAGTGACAGCGTCCACATTCAACAGCAAATTTAAAAGGGAAATGCTTTTTTTCAGTGCATATCGCGCTGGTCTAGGCTCTTGTCTGGGATGCTCATACAATTTGGAGGAAAGCGATACCTCCAGAAACACCAGATAACAGTGATATTAAAGAAAGTGATCCCCTGGTATGTATTCTCATGGAGGGTCTAGCAGGCAAGCAGGATTATACAGATCCACTGTACTTGCAGCTAGTATAAATAGATGGAGAATGAGTGATGTCTGAGAACATTGCAAGAGGGGGTAAATGCAGGGGAAAAAACCCTCTGGGATGCAGAGTAGGGACACTTCAGATTTGTGAAGTGGAGGTCCAGAACACAGTCTGAGATGAAAGGCTGGAGCAGGCTCAGAACGAGCAACAGGAAGGCAGAGCGGGCTGGTGGAGCATAGAAGGGAATATAGAGCAGACAGAGAAGACAAGTATCTGGAGCAGAATGGGAGGGCTGTGCAGAGAGTACAACAGGAAATAGAGAGAATGGGGTTCCGAAACTGGGTCCCTGCAGCAAAGAATAGTTGCGATGTGGAAACTAATGGGCAAGACCAAATTTAAGCTCTGGGCATCATTGCATGTAAGTGCCTCATACGATGATGCTGCCATCTTGGATGGGGAAATGTTCCCTGCCAGCTCCGGCCCCATTGTCACAACTGATTATTCAACAGGAAACACAAAGCCAATGTCCAGTTTCTTTATTGAACAGGAAAGAAGGGGCATTGGAGCCAGTTGGGACCCACTAGTTGTGTTTGTAGACAGACATAAATATATATCTTTTCTTTGGGGTCCTTCCAGCTCTCATCCTGATTTATTTCCTACTCTAAGATCATGTCACCTATTCAACGCCCTTCCACATGCTCTTTCCTCCTCCCTGCTTCACCGGACAGTCAGATGTAAAGCATAACTGTGGGACCTTCCGTCTCTGTTTGTCTAGGTCTCCACACTGATTCTCCGCTACTCCAGCCTTCCCTTGGTGCCTTCCTTCTTTCACTTCCAGATTTTCACCACATTTTGTTTGTGGAGCCACTCTTTCTTCTCTGGAGGGTTCATCAAGTCTCCTCATTGGCTGCTACCTCCTTCCTTATCTGGGTGTTCTCGACGTTCTATTTCCTCAGCGACTCCCCTTCAAGTTCTGTGTCTCCATTTGTCCAACCTCTGGAACTTCTCTCCCCAATCTCTGCAAACTCTGTTACCCACCATCTGGGTTCCTGTGTTTTCTAACCCCTCAGGCTTCTCTCATCTCTGGGGAAGATATCTCCAGAACTTTTAGAGAATCTACATCCTCAACCAATTGGGACTCTCCTTTCTTCTGAAGCTCTTGACCTCCTCCTTCCTTCACCAAACGTCTTTCTCAGTTCCCATTAAAGTCACTGCCTCCTTCTCCTCTCCCGGTCCACTTCTCTACTCCAGCCACAACACTGCCTCCAGCAGGCTCCTTCTCCTCGTCTCTGCTCTCGCCAAACTCTGGCCCTGCTACTTGCCTTAACCCCACCCCGGAATTATCTTTTGGCTTCAGCTGTACGTGTGTCAGACCTTGGCAGTGTGACTGGGTTGGGATCTCCTCCTGCAGGTTTTTCCTTAATGTTGCGCTTCGAGGACCGCCCACTTGAGCATTCTTTTGTCTTTCCCGGAACTACACAGTAATGTATGTGACAGCTGGAACCTCCGATTTGTCTGTCCAAATTCCAGTCACTAAGTAAGCTCTGGTGTGGGGCTTGCTGCTTTCTATAAGGCAGGCAGTTGTTTTGGAAAATCGGACTGTGGGTTGTGGTTCCCTCTGGAGGTTACCTCCATGACGTTCTGCAATGCTAAAGGTTCCACAGACTTCCTTAAATGAGACATGTAGACATTCAGGCCCTTTGCGACAAGCCCCTAAAAGGTTCAGGGATTAAAGTAAGTTAGACATGGGGATCCTTCCTCCCCATGCAATCCCTGAGTCCTACATTATGTACCTGGTGGTGGTACCTGTTCCACTTGGTCACCCATTCCTGAACCCCCAGAGCAGGGGTTCTGCAACCTTTGGCTTTTCAGAAATCTTGGACAGCAACTTCCATTAGCACTGTCCAGCAAAGTTAATCTTGAAGGATCATGGGAGCAGTAGTCCGAAACATCGGGAGAGCGCACAGGTTACATAGCCACACGTTTCCGACCCTTGTGAGAAAGTTAGGGCACTTTATCATACCCTTCTTCCATTTTAAGTGTTACGGGCACACTTTCAAATACATGGTCTACCTGTAATCATGTGTGTTGGTTGAACACCTATGACACAACAAACCTTAAAGGTCACTTCATTAAAAATGCTGCATTTACATTCCCACCGCTGTCTCGGGGCTAGAAATAAAAAATTAAATAACAGAAATGCTCATGCTGTACATGATCACCTGAAGCTAGGGCAAATCACTGCAGGTAGATAATTCAGCCTCCACTATGAAAGTGTTGGATGAATAATCAAGGTTTGTGTTTTTTGCATGCAGTAGTCACTCTTGTGGAAAACCTACTGCCCGCAAATTCGGTATATGACAGATTCTATTTTGAGGATCGAGAGCAACTGACAATCACAAGTGAAAAAAATCACAGTGAATTTCTCTTATAGTCTCTAATTCAGACATCCCGTGAGGTAGCTATCTGGAAAATAAGGACTTGCTAGTGTAAAGATCTGAAGACAATGGGAAGGCCCTTTTATCAAAAGGTATATTAAATACCCAGCAGTGTAATTTAATTCATTTATATACACAAAGGAACAATGCTCTTTTGATCACAAAAGAACCTACAATTGATATCAGATTTGACGGGAAGCAGTGAGCATCTTACAATGGGGTGAGTTTGAGTGACATTCTGACCAGGTTGTGGAGGGGAGTAAATGGAAGGGTCACTGGGGGCAATACATAGGTGGAAATACACAGATTAAGGACAACCAACATTGGACATTTTTAAGTGCAGGCAGGCATTATGGTCAACTGTGGTGGGGTGTGACCATGATTTATGAAGTGCTAGAGTGGAGGCTGAGAAAGTGAGGGACAGAGGCGGGTTACAGGCGAGGGGAAAATGTGAGCTTGAAGACAGATGAGAGGTAGGTTAAGAGGGTAACTTGGAGGCGAGGAGGTAGGCTTTCAGTTTGGTTTTGAACAAGACTGTGAATTAACAATCCAGGTGTGGTTGACTAAGAGTGCCACACAAGAGTATAGTATTAAAACTTAAAATAATATTTTTAACATGTGCACCAATCTTTCCATTTTACATCACTGTAGACTTCAGCTTTAAATAACAAATATGGTAGAACTATCACTTTACAAAGGTCTGAATAGGACTCAGAGCAATGCTAGAGGTTAAGATTAATTCTAATCCTTCCAGCCATCACCTCTTTTGTATGATTTAGTCACTCTGAGTGGGACGGATATGCCCAGATGTGGGTCCTGTGCCTGCTGGGCCTAGAGACCCAAACTACTCCTCACTGATGAGGCCGAAACATGTCTGAGGATGCTTGTGGTGTTGTGCAAAAGGGATGTGACCAATGAGTTTGGCTGGACTGCCACTTTTGGGGTGGGACCAATCATGATTTGCATATGGTCTTTCCCATTTTGTAATGGCTTGGCAGGCGATGAATGGTGGTCTGGAGGGTTGCCCAGAGCAACGCCAGAGGTTACGATTAATTCTAAACCTTCCAGCCATCATCTCTTTTGTTTTGCTCAATGTAATGCAGGCATTTACAGCTAGAATCTGAGCATTGTTTTGGCCAATGCACAATACAATACCAGCACATGTAGAATGTGTGATTTTTCTAGGTAGATTGACATGCTAATAATAACAATATAGAGGGTGCTAAAAGAAGTTTCAATCATTTGTTTCATGTTTACATGTAGTTGTAATCAGTTCCAGTACAGACTGAAAAATTAAACAAACATGAAAAGCAAACAAAACACCAATACTATTTATTCAATTAATGGTTTAAGAGTTACAAATCAAAAGTCTTACATATGTATGCTTAGAGGAGTAAAACTAAGTCTCAGATAACTCCAGCTATAATCCAGATATGTGCAGTAATTACACCAAGCTTAAACTTATTTGAAAATTTGGCTATTTATGTTGTTTAGTATTTAAAAATTGTATAGTGAAGTTGGGGATATCTTAAAAAAATAGAGCAAGTTACCTGTACCAAGGGCACCATGCACAGGAATTACCATCCTTCTGGACAACTCGTAACGTGAATGGATACTGATACCCCATGCTGTCATCACTGGAAAACACCAAATACACGTTTGTATAGCTCAGATTTACAGGCGGATTCATTGATATCAGTCGAAACGAGGAAGAAAATGTAAAATGTTATACTAATGCATTTTTAGTAGTAGCCCAAAGGGCACAAACAAAATCTCATTAACAGTTTGCAATCCATTAGTTCATACGAAAGATTAAACAACATATCAAGACCCAAATAATGTGTACACTGAGAATGTAAGCACCATATACTTGGACAATTGAAAGTGTCATATCTGTGCAGGTAGATGTTAGGGTCGACTTGCATTATTTATTGTTATTTATTTATTAACAGTGAGGCGAGCTAACCTAGGTGGGTGGGCCGAACCGGTTGGTAATGTCCCAGAGCTAAGTGATGGGCCCAAGCATAGCCAGGGTACTTAACATATGCGTCTGCAGTGCTGTAACCGAAAGGGTTGGCCCTCCCATCAGATTGCACCACCATTAGACACCATAATTGGCAAAGCCACTAGTTTTGGCCTGTGCCATTGTTCATTGCATTTTACATTTTCCAATTCTTTCATGTGTCTTTATTTCTTGCAGAATTGGAGCACAGACGGCATAGAAAAGTGCAGGGGCTAGTTGGGAAATTCTTGTTTTCAAATGCCATGGTGTCTTGCAATGTGACCCGGAGCCTGGATCCTTTGCCAGCATGTGAGCGGATTGGCTTCGGGCCCTTGAAAGGCGCAACTTCCGCTGTATTGTCAAGGCCTGGTGTTCGGCACACAGATGCCGGCTTCTTCACTCCATTCTTTCTCTGGATTTTGTGGGTGAAGTGTGGCATAAAATGCGATTTGTGTCGCTGCACTGAACCTGTCAGATGAACAAGGCAGGTCTGCTGTTACTGCGGGGGACTGTGAAGGCCCTAAACCCCCCTGGGTGGAAAGCAATAGACAATACCAGCAGCAATAAGAAAACGCTCCCACTAGGGGTCCCTTACCACGAGAGCAGAGCTTAGCTTCAACTAAACAAAACTGCTTCAGTTTAGAAAATTGATGTCCCCTATTGTGGGGACGTCACGTGATCGCGGGAGCCTGGTCTCGCAAGATCTGGGCATAACGAGATCTTGCGAGCCCGCGCTCCGCGAGACAACGTTCCCACCCGGTTGGCGAAGCACCAGACCAAGCAGGTCGACCGAGAGCGCTCCTCCTTATAAGGAGCCATTGAAACTGAGGCCCTGAAGAGCCTAATGACTCCAGCTTCCAGGGCATAAGTCCAAAGCCATATGAGGCAACATGGGGGCCCTGGAAGCTTGGAGAGTGCCATCTTTGTGCACACCTTGCCCCCAGTGATGTAACTGGGAGGGCCCTGAAATGAACTGTGAGTAATTCCCCTGTTGCACTCAGCCAAGTTTATGCCCACCTGTTTGTCTTGCACCCACTGCAGCATCCTGTTGTCCTTTAAGGCCACAACACCTAGTCATTGAAAATCACAAATCTGAAGCTCATTTGCCAAGTTTTTGTAAAAATAATCTTTAAATATATTTTTTAATATGGGCAATCGTTTTAAAGCATAGCATTTCTGAGTGAACTACCCCTTTCATGAGAAAGTGATCCAGCGTAGTTGGTGCTAAGAAATTCTGTTTTTGGGGCTTTAGAGTGAGTAACCAGAGCCCTCAAGTTTACCGGGGCCATGCATGAGAAGGCCATCCAGTTCTATTTTTCCCCATTTGGATTTCGGGACTTTGAAATTGAGGAAAACTACAAATCTCAGAATGCGAAGCAAACCCATGACAGGATGGCCTTATCACGCATTGGCACAAGAAACTTGAGAGCTCAAAATGAACCTGCCAAAGATCTAACTCTTTTTCGGGATTTGAACTTGCTGCTTCAGGTGGTGACATTGACCCATACATGCCAACATTCCGAGGCACCTGGGAGGGAGATTTAGTCAGAGAAATCGAGAGACATAAAAATTCCCATAGGAATGAATTGGGGCTAGAATTATTTTCGACGGGAGAACGTTGGCATGTATGTTGACCACTCTGCAACCCGAATGAACAACACTAGACACCATACTCACACTACTATCAAACATACGTCCGTGCAATACATAAATATAAATGAAAACGACTTCCAAAAAAATACAATAAATCATGACATTTGCACCAAAGCCATTACCTCCAAACGGAATTCTTGCACACCGGGACCGAGTAAGGGTTTATACCTAGCAGATCCAGCACCATGATTGTTCCCGGTCTGTTCTACATCCTCACTCAGCTCAATCCTAGCATTCAGCGGTTACTGCATTTGTTGACTGATTGAAAGCATGTTATTCTCTGACTGTAGGGTACCTTTTCTCTGTCATGGGTAGAATTGGGGGTGGGGCTAGTTCTTAGACAGACTCTGAGTTCCTTATCTACTGCAGCCCTAGACAAATGGTATTTGTTGCCGAGTATTCTTTTGCACATTTCCCATTGGGGCTCAGTACCAAGCAGGGATCCCACCTCTCTGCTTCTCTTTAATGTGGAGCTGTTGACCGCCTTGATCTCCAAACACTACTGCAGGGATTGACGCTAGTAGGCCACAAAGCAATAATTACATTTTACATAGATATCTTACACTAGGTGAGGAACTCCTCTCCTAACCTAGCTCCAATTGCAAAGGTGATGACAAGACAGGAGAAATATTCCAGCTTGCAAATAAATTGCTTCATATCTCATCTTTTTTCCTTGACCATCCCCATAGTTGGCCTATTGATATGAGGGTTACATGTGGGCTAGAGCCTCTATCATCTGCTTAGGGATTTGGGTTTGTAGTGGAGTGATCACACTGCTCGAAGCCAACCACTTCTCTAACTTGGTCAACCTGGAATATAGCAGGTTCTCACTCAGCCAATAGTAATTGTCCCTATTTTTACAACAATAGCCCGGCCTGTCGTCTGCAATCACAGTTGTCTACTGGTTCACTTGGTCTGGCACCCAATGGCCCCACGCATTGTCTGGGACATACATTCCAAAACAACCTTTTTACAGGACGAATCGTGGCTCCATAGTAGCAGTGCAGCGGTCGGTTACTTCAAGTGCAATGCCCCAGCTCTCATTCATCAGCAGAGCATGAATTGGTGCTTCTGCAATCGCTTTTCTCTATTGCTGAAGGGTAGGAAGGACAAGATCTGCAACTTTGACCAAGTGCCATGCTTTAGGGAGAATTCTCAGAAATGTGCTAATTCCCTCCACCGTAAAGACCGCCAGCAACTTTGCTGGATTTTGAGGACTTGATTTTTTTAACCTGGAGAGAGTGAGACCCTTTTCCCCACTCTCTCATGTATTTTAATGTGATTTTGTACTCTGTGTTTCTTTTGGTTGTGGAGTCTGACAAACTCGATAGGCATAATCTTTTACATTGTGTCACACATCACCTTCAGTGCAGTGGCACAGGGAAGTATTTCAGATTTCCCAAAGGTTTGAACACCTTCTCTTGGTTAAACTACTGATTCCAAGAGCAGTAAAGTGAACTTGACTTTACTTACCATTGTAACTTTCTAGACCCAGCACACACTATCTTACAATAGGGTGATGGAAGGGTTACCTAGTATCCCCTTTGTCTAGCTTCTCACGTTTTTTATGTTACCCTTTCCTCACTGAATGGCAGGTGGCAGTGGTTTCGTTTTAACTACTGTGTTGTGCATTTACTGCGTGCTGCGTTCACAGCTGCAGTAAAGCACCCAAGGGTGCCATTTTTGTCAAAATGGTCCCGGTATTCTTTTTTCGCCATTTTTTGTGGAAAGGTCCTTCTTGAGATTTACTCTGCGCGCCAAACTAGGTTTGGTCCCCTTGTTCGCTTTTCCTTTGGCGAAATTCACGAGTGAAGCCCGCCTCCGGCTCCAGGGTGTCTGGGGCAGGCAGGAAGTGAGGGAGGTGCCCAAAACTCCCTGTGCTTGGTCTCCTAGGGGACCCAAATGCACTCTGTGGTGATTGGCCGGCTGACTGTCCGGCAAGGACAGCCACCCTGCTGGGTGACTGAAAGCTAGGCTGGAATGAATGGGAGAGAACTGAATAAAAGGTGAGGCTTTTGCCTTGGAAGGCAGAGTCGACCACTGGACGAAGGATCTGAAACTTAAGGAGCAGCCCTTTGCCTAGGGCACTTAGCCGAGTGCTGTCGCAGCAGAGGGCATGCCCTGATAGGATGTCTTAAGTGGAGCCTAAGGCCCAGTCAGTATTCGTGGGTGGGGAGGTTGGGGGGAAGGGGTCAGGAAGAGGGTCTACGAAGACAGGGGATAAGAGCACCAAAGCCTGCATTTTTCACTTTAAAGTGAAATAAAATGCATAGTTATGCCAAGGGCTAGATGGAGGCTGCAGGGCTGGAAAATGCACTCACCGAGTGATGCAGGCAGAAGGAATGGGCCTATGATGCTTGAAGGCGAGCTGGCTAGCCCCTCATGGGGATACCTGGAGGGCCTAAGGCCCAATCAGCATTCATGGGCAGGGTGGGGGTCGGAGGGCGAAGGGGTCTGAAAGAGGGTCTGTGGAGCAGGCACACGAGTGCTGAAACCGGCATTTTTCACTTTAAAGTGAAAAGAAAATACAAGGTTATGCCAGGGACTGGATGGTGGCTGCAGGACCAGGAAATGCACTCTGGGGCAATGGTTTTGACACATATGGTGGCTTGTGGCCTTCCGCCACCAAAATGTGACAACACTTAAAACATTTTCAGTAATGACAACGCTGTCGCAAACATAGTGGAGAATGCACTGAAGGTAAGAAGTGCCTTCAGTGCCTTCACGGGATGCTTTAAGTAAAGTTTTTTTTTTTTATCTTTGAAAATGGCCTTCAGCATCTGAATTTTCGAAAGAATTAAGGCTAATGCAGGTTGGGGCACATGGGCAATAGTTGCAGGGGCACACAGATTTTTTAAATTGGTTTTATTTTTATTGTGCAAACAGTTTACAAATGAAAACTCTGCACAAAACAACAAATTAAACCATTAAATCAATAATACGTCAATTAACAGCTATTTAAATATAGATCCACGAATCACTAAAATCTTGCAAAAGTCAAAAATATATAACAAATCAAAAATCATTGTTACAATCATAATATAATAATCCTTAAAATTCTTGATCGAAAGCCATAATGTAAAATTAAATGGAGTTATCATTGTTTATAAACACATGTAAACATTTAGAATCCAATTAAATTAGCAAGAAGTATACATTGATATAGTGCCTTGCATAACTTCCAAGAGGAAGACTTGTGAAGACGCTGCCATAACCTTTCCCAGGAAAGTAAGATCAAACTTAGTGCAGTAACTCTCAAAACACTCCTTACATAAAGTTAACAAGCCAGTGCACCAAATAACTGTTTCCTCGTCCCAGTCACAATATCCACACCTCACGTTATCACAATCTACCCATTTCCATAAGACACGATTGTCTTTTGTTGGTAAAAGGTGTAACCTAAACCTTAATATGGCGAGCACACATCTTTTAGAAGGAAATCGTACCAAATAGGGCGCACACATACCCAATATTTTATGGCATTCTTTTATACTTTACCAACTCACTTTGGGCTAAGCAACAATCATAGCGCCAGAGTTGGGTAGTAGAAACCACAAGATTCCAACTCCATCCTACAGTTTTCAACATGCCAAGTCGAGCATTAAGTCAAAGGCAGTGTGGCAGCAGCCTGTCTACATCTTTGTTTCCAGTTTTGGAGAACGCTGCTAAATTGCCTGCAGCTATGCTTCTGAAAGCAGTATTTAAATCAGCAGCAGAGTGCTGAAGGAGTGTTTGGCGTGTTTTGCTGAACACTCTGCTGGAACCTCACAGACTTTTAAGTCTGTCTTCACTGGCTGCTATTTCGGGAGGAGTGACCTATTTCCCTTCAAAACCCCAGCCCGCAAGCAGCGTGATGTTGGATTTTGTGAGGCAGACGGGGCGGTGGGAGGAGTTGTGAGTTTATGTGAGCTAAGTATCGATTGGTGGGTCTGGTGCACATCATCCTTTAGGATGGGGAAGCGCCTTCGTGGGTCCGCCCATGCATCCGATAATGAAGAAGAAGAAGAGTGCTGCAGGAGTGTTTGGCGTGTTCGGCGATGAGAGGCAGCTTCTGAAGGGGCCAGCTGCACGGCACGTTGAGGAGAAAGTGGAAGAAATCAGACCCCCAGCAGTGTAAATCAGCATATCCTATTGTTATTCCACGCAATTGAAACTAGTGAGATTGGGCTAGCATCTTGCGCTTGTAGCCGCTTTGAGTTGCCTGGACTCAGTGAGTTGCCTGGACTCGGTGTAGTAACCTGCATTTTTTTTTTGTCAAAATCTTTTTTTATTGATATATCAAAACATTGAATTCATCAATAAAACAGGACAGTAACAATGTTAATCAGTAAAAACAGTGCTTTGGTCAGTCGCCACCTGGCACCTGTCCCTAAAATCACTTATTTTAACTCATAGTGTTCATAAGAGTCGACATTTGTCACTGTATATTGCATTCCACTTCATTTATGTCAATGCATTAACATTCCATTTCATCAACTTTAGAATTCTTGTTAACAACTGTGTTTCATAGATACCCTTGGGATCTAATCTCACTGTTTTGTGATCCATAGCGTGCTTGTCTGGAGGAAAGACGGGAAGAAAAAAAACACTAATTTAAATTGTTTTCTTCACCACAGTCATTGTTAGGTGTAATTGGTTACGGTTAACATTACACTTTTCATCAATTTCATCTTTAGTTCCAAGTGTTATCCCCAGGCTCTCTCTGAATCCCCTTTCCTTGCTTTCAGTCCATATATCATCTCCTTATTCTCGCAGGGTTCAGGGTTGGAGGAGGAATTTGGTCAGTCTGGGTTGGAAGAACATGTGTTCCTTTTCCTCCACATGATCTAGGAATGGACCCCAGATGTTTTGAAATGTGTCTGTTCGGTTGTCTAGAGCAGCCGTTTATTTCTCCATTCCCAGAATTTCCCAGACTTTGACCCACCAGTGGGCGATGTGAGGACCCTCCTGCTTTTTCCAGAAACGAGCGCGTGTGAGGCGGGCTGCCATTAGTAGATGTGTGATTAGCCACGCTCTGGGACCGGATTGTGGGTAGGATCCATCGTCTGGAGTGTCACCTAGCACCATTATGAGTGGGTCCAAGGGGAGGAGGGTACCACATATGTCCTTGATTCTAGATCTGATCTCCCACCAAAAGGACTGAATAATCGGACAATACCACCACAAGTGTCCCAGATCGCCCCTAGCCCCACAGCCATGCCAGCACTCATCCGAGTAGTCTGTATTCATCGCATGCAACCTCTGCGGTGTCAAGTACCATCTATAACATATTTTAAGTGCGCATTCCCTGATAGTTGTACATCTAGAGGACCTATGTGCTCTGTCCCAGATTCTCCGCCATGACTCCGGATCTACCTCCCTCCCCAGTTCTTTCTCCCATGTTAACATCAATGACAATTTTTCCTCCTCCAGGGCGTTTTCTAACAGGCGGTAGCAGGTTGCTACTTTATGCAGGCGTTGTCCCTCTGCAACCGTTAGTTCTAGGCCCGTGGGATGTCTGGTGGCTGCCTTTTTCATTGCCCGGTTAGTGACCCAATGTCTAAGTTGAATGTATCTAAATCTCTCCGTTTCCAGGAGGTTGAATTTTTCTTTACACTGAATGAAAGTTAATGGGTCATTGTCGGTATATAGTTCCTGTAATCTTAGGGTCTCTGTGCCTGACCAGTTGAGGTATGCATTAGGTTGAAGCCCGAGGGTGAATAATGGGTTCTGTGTAATCGGGGTTAATGGGCCCAAACCCGGGGCGAGTCCTCTTAGTGTTGTCTGTCTGTCCCAGCACCGGAGTGTAGCGCTCGTGGTTGGGAGAAGGGGCCTCTGGGAACTCCTAACTTCCTGTGGTAGAAAGGGGAGGTGAGAGAGGGGAGCCCCTGCAAATGTTTGTTCAATGTCTCTCCATTTCGGGGGATCTTCTTGCGTTGCCCAGCTCAGAATGGGAGCAATCTGCGTTGCTCGGTAATATCTTAGAATTGAGGGGAGCCCCAAACCTCCCAGTGGCCTACTTCTAGTGAGAATCTTATGCTGCAGTCTGGGTTTTTTCCGTTGCCAGATAAATCTGCCTATATCTTTCTGCAAATTGTGTAAGTCTCGTTCGGGGATGTAGACTGGCAGCGCCTGAAAGACGTAAAGAAGTCGGGGTAATAATGTCATTTTGATGGCTGTTACCCGCCCCAGCCAAGATATCTCCTGAAGGTTCCATTTTAGCATTGAATCCTTTGCGTCTTTTATCAGGGAGGGAATATTGGCTCTCGCTAGTCCAGCATATGTTGGGGTTAAATGTACCCCAAGGTATGTTATCTTGGTGTTTACCCACTCAAGAGAGAAGGTGTTCTGTAGGTCATTTAGCGCCTCTGGTGTTTCAGAGAGATTCAGGCCTTTTGACTTGGCCATATTTATTTTGAAGCCCGCTACCTGTTGAAACCTTCCCAGTAATCTCATGAGCGGAGCAACCGAGGTCTGAGCCTCTCTCAGGAAGCAAAGCACATCGTCCGCATATAATGCTACTTTATGGCTTTGGTCTCCTACCTCAAACCCTTGGATTTTGTACTGGAGGCGGATATGCTGAGCTAAAGGCTCCACGGCTAACGCGAATACCAGAGGCGATAAAGGACATCCCTGCCTGGTTCCTTTTCCAAGCCGTATCTGCGACGTCCAGTGGCCGTTTACTCGTATTTGAGTGGAGGGGATTTGGAAATTAGCCAAGATCAATTTGGAGAAGTGTGAGCTAAAGCCAAAACCCTTCAGAATCTGGCATAAGTAGTCCCATGACATGCTGTCGAAGGCCCGGTGGGCGTCTAACGAGAGCAGGGAAAGGGGGCCTGGTATCGAGGGAGTTAGGGTTATTAAATCTATTGCCCTCCGAATATTATCATGGGCCGATCGTCCCTGGATAAATCCCGTTTGATCCCTGTCCATTAGAGTGGGTAATGTTTCCCCCAGTCGTTGAGCTATGATTTTTCTAAACAATTTGGAGTCGGTGTTAAGGAGGGCTATGGGCCGATAAGAGGCACAATCTGTCGGATCTTTTCCGGGTTTCAGAAGTAGAGTTGTGTTTGATTCAGCCATGGATTGAGTGACGGATCCAGTTTCCCATATAATGTTAAACCATTTTGTGAGATGCGGGGTGAGTTCCTTTGTGAATGTTTTGTAAAATTTGTTTTTGAATCCGTCTGGGCCAGGAGCTTTGCCAATTGGAAGAGTTTTAAGGGCGGATTCGACTTCTTCCGCCGATATTGGGGCCTCTAGGACTTCTAATGAGGCTTGTGGCAGTTGTGGGAGGTTCGCCTTAGCTATAAATTCTTTAACTGATTGCGGGTCTCCCTTGTGTGTACTCGTGTGTTCCCTAAAAAATTCCTCTATAATGCAGCATTTGCCCTCTTCAGAGTGAGTGTGTTTGCCCGATTTGTCTCGCAGGCAATCTATCCTGTTCTGTTTAGTTTGTTTACTTAATTTGGCTGCCAATAATTTATTAGCTTTGTTTCCTTTTGTGTAGGAGAATTGTTTGGTACGTAACATCCCATAAGCCGCCTTCCCCATGAGTGCGCTTCTAAAGCCTTTTTCGCCATTCTCAGATCCCTTAGTGCTCGCCGAGAAGGCTTCTTCTTATGCCCCTCCTCAAGCCTAAGGACTTCCCCTTCCAATTGCTCCCTTAATAGTTTCCTGGCTCTTCGCCGTTGTGCTGCCTGTTCTATTAAATGGCCCCTGAGAACTGCTTTGCTCGCATCCCAAATCGTACTCCAGTTTACTTCTCCTGTGTCATTTTCCTTAAAATATGTTTCTATGGTTTCTCTAATGTGAGCCCGAGTTGATAGGTCGTCTAACAGGAAATCATTTAGCCGCCAGGCAATTTTCGTGGGAGGGACTGGTCTGGGAGGAGTTATAGTTAACATGACCAGGGAATGATCTGCTAATGCTTCAGGTAGTATATCTATTGCCAGAACATCATGAATCAAGGAATCCGATATAAAAAACATGTCTAACCTTGAAAATCCTCCATGGACTGCCGAGAAGTATGTGTAATCCCTTTTCTCTTGATGACAGTATCTCCATAGTTCAATCAAGGAGCGGTCTTTCAATAAAGTGTTGAGGGCCCTAAAATTGTTCCCATCATGTGCTGTTGGCGGCAAGGTTTTGTCCACTAATGGGTTGACCACAGCATTAACCTAGGATCACTTCCCCCTCGCTATGATCAAATATGGCTTTTGATAACTTCGAGAAGAATTGACTTTGATTAGTGTTAGGGACGTAGATGGCGATCAGGGTTATTTTCCGGCCCTCTAGTATGGCGTTGACCAGCAAAAATCTCCCTTCTTCATCTCGGACCACTCCCTGGGTCCTGAATGAAATCCCTTTGCGCACCGGGTGGCAACCCCTCGCTTTTTCAATCCGCTAGAGGCAAAATATTTGGTGGGATATAGCCTATCATTGAGGCGAAATTCATCCGACGGTTGTAAATGGGTTTCTTGAAGGAACAAGACAGATGCATCTAAGGATTTCAATCTGTGAAAGAGGGCTTTGCGTTTCAGGGGAGAGTTTAACCCATGTACATTAAGTGAAATGAATTTGTAGCTTGGGGTTGCCATGATGTAGTAGCACAAAGGTTTGTCTTATATAGCCTATTTTGGACAACTCTGAAGAGGTGTAACTTCTAGGGTTGAATCTAGTGGTGTGACCTAAATGAGTGTTGTGGTGAAGCACAGCAAAATGCTCTTCTCTCCCCTTCAAGGCAAGGGTATACATAAAAATATTAAATGAAAAATTATAATAGAAGTGACTAATAACCAATAAGCATATAACTTTCCTCAAGATTTGCAACCTCCTTGGTCCCAAGGATGTATTAAGCCTGATATAAAACATCTCGGACGCCATCCATACCGACGCCGAAGTCAGCTTAGTAAACAGAATCTTCAAGTCCAGACTCCATCTAACTTAACCATAAAAAACGCAGAGGGGTACAAAAACACCCACACCCCTCCAAACCTGCGATTGTTCTGCGTTAGCCTCTCACTGGACTGCCATTTAATCAACCATGGAGAAGATCAGCAAATCTCTCCATGGTCCTAATCAAGAGAAGGATTCAGTGCTGTCCACAGTTCCTGCTCTTGCTAGTCTGTTCATTCTCTCTGAGTGTTCACAAATGCCCAACAGGGGCCTAGAACCTGCCTGCTCCTCCTCAGAAATCTTCAGAAACACCTCCATGAGCTGATCAAGTTGCCGCCCAGCTTTCTCCCTCAGATGAGGCTGGGGGTGAGGCCTCCTCTGGGGTTTCTGATGTTTTCCCGGGATCGCCTTTAAGATTTGAGGACGTGGTGTGCTGCTGCCGACGCCGAGATGTGCCCCGCCTGGCTTTCGGCAGAGTAACAGAGGCAGCACCATTCTCTTCCCGGGATCGCAGGTTTGCAGTCCCCTCTACCGGTGATGCCTCGCCCATTAAACCTTCCGCTTCTTCCTCTGAGGAAATTATGTGATGTTGGTTATGGAGCTCGAACATCAGCTTGCATGGGAATGCCCATCGGTATCTGATTTTCCCCTCTCTCAACCAGGTTGTGACCTTCTGTAGACGCCGTCTACGCGCCAGTGTGTAAGGGGCCAGGTCCTGGAATAGCTGAATCTCTGAACCCTGGAACCGTATTGAATCTGAGTTCCTCGCTGCTGCCATGATGTCCTCCTTTTGGCGACAGAGGTGCACCCGAGTGAGTACATCTGGAGTTAGATTTTTTTTCATCTGCGCCGTGGAGTTCACCCGATGTGTTCTGTCCAGCTTCAAGTCCTCGTTTGGTGGCAGTTCTAAGAGGGTTCTGAAAAATGTTTCCACGTATTCAGCCAAGTCCCGATCGGGTATCTTCCTGGGGATCCCCCGTAGCCGCACATTGTTCCTCCGTGATCTGTTTTATAAATCAGCTTGTTTTGCCGAGATTTCTTCGAGGTGTTCCTCAATAACCCGAACTCTTCCCGCTAATGCCTCGGTGTCATGAGTTTGTATGCAGGTTACGTTCTCCAGATCGTTGACTCTGGACTCCAGTCCCCCCAAGTGGGTTGTGAGCTCTGCCAGGGATTGCGCCAAAGAGTCCTTGGAGGTTTTAATCTCTTTTTTTATTTCTTGTGTGATGTCCTGCTTAAAATACTTGAGCATGCCCTCCAAGTCCTCCTTGGATACCGCTATGTTGTCTGGCAGATGCAGAGATAGAGGCGAGTGCATTTCAGCTGCAGCAGGGTATGAGTGAAGTTGGTCCCCTTGCTGTGGTTTTAGGCAAGCCTGAATGCTGCAAAGCTTCTTTTTGGTTATGTTCTTGGGCATCCCTCAACAAGGTCGCCAATGGCATGCTATTGAGTTCGCAGTCTCTCCCGATGCTACCAGCAGGTGTGGCCTCTGGGGGTTTCCAGCTTGTTTCCTTGATCACAGAGCGCTTTGGGGTACGTGGGACTTGAGGATCCCCCTCCGAGCTCTATGCCGTCCTCCAGGCCCCAGACCCGGCCGGGAGCAAGATTCGCTTCCCTTCGCCTCCGGGTGGTCACGTTGCTCTGAGTGAGAGGGAGGAACCAGAGTAAGTGCCCAGCTGTTATAGATGCAGTTAACCCGTGCTCACAGTCAAAAGGCCGCCTGTTAGGCAGAAACCTGTGCAGTTCCCTTAGGGACCACTGCAAAAGGCTTAGGACTACAGGTGTTGGCTGTAAACCCAATTGGTAGCAGTCTGTACCACCCAGATTTACCTGGTAGCTGTGGCTGAGCAGCCAGACTTCTCTCAAGAAGAGGTAGACAGTATATAGCGTATACAAGATAGGTACCAAAATACAGTAGCACAAGCAAACACTGACCAGAGCTTTGGTAACAAAGTATATGATTATTTATTTAAAGACACACTTAGAAACACTCCAGCACTATTATTGTAAGCAAGTTCAAAACACAGTCACTATTAATATATATACATCCCTATTCCTTATTAGACAAGTCTTAGTTAACACCACTTATTTCCAGACAGAGGTGAGCGCTTAACTAAAGATGGCACTCCAATAAGTTAAGAAAAAGGGAGGGGAAAAAGGCAAAAATTAGAAAAGCAAACAACACAATACTTTAGAAGCACACAGCAAGGCAGGAAAGTCAAAGTCTACTTGTGAGCAGAAAGTTCAGAGGCCAGGCTCCCTCTTAGAGAGAACAGAGCACCAATGCACCCAAGATCACACAGTTTAAGAGGCTTGAAAAGTCTTGCAGGGAGTTCAGAAAAGAATTAGTTCAGCTCAGAAAAGTTCATTTAGCCAGCCTAGGGCCAACCCAAGTGGTAAGTTGAGGATTTAAGAGACATCCCACACAGACCATTGCGAGGGAGGCCAGGCGGACACAGTACCTTGAAAGTGGGGAGAATCCTCCAGCGGGGGCAGTTGTTCCTGGCAGCGGGTGCAAGTCGCGGCGTCGTACAGAGGAAGAGATGGTCTCCACATGGAGGAAAGCTGAAGGTCGTTGCACTGCCAGGGAAGAAACCAGCCACGGAGTTCTCCGGTTAAATGGTACTACCCTTTTATTCGCGGTAGTGGTAAAACGTGGTATCCCAGTTGCCGGGATGCTTAGCACAGACAAGGCGGTCACGAGATGATCCGGGAAGGCGAAAAGGCGGGCAAACTGGTTATCCCCACCAGTCAAAGGAAGAAGACTCTTCGGGATGAAGATCTCCTCTGTCGTTGGAAGAAGTGGTGAGTCGGTTCAGCAAGGCTCCACAGCGGTGTTGTCGTTGCAGGTCGGCTGAGCTTCTCCCTCTTCGGATTCTTTGGTCCTGTGACGACTTCTGAAGTTCCAGTCCCCAAAGCCCTGCTTTTATGCAGAAAACCCCCATTCATCAGTCATAGCTGCCACTCAAACATGCTAAGTGGGGAGCCGGGAAGCTCACCACTGGGCTAATCACACAAGAGTGCGACTTGAGTTGCTGAAGCAACTCAGGCAAGGGTGCCTAAACCCCCTCACACACATCCTGTAGACCCAGACAGAGTGGCACCACTTTTGGAGGCTTCTGTGGAGAAGCCTGCCAAAAAGTGGAACAAAGGGCTCGACTTGGGTTGGAGTTACAGAGGCGAACACAAACGCCATTTTAAAACCGAGTCCTGGCAAAAAGACCCAACCGGAGAATAAATATTAAATAAATAACCCGGCGGTATCTTTAACATTGCACCAAAAAGTGGTGCGTTTAAAATTAATGGGAAAATCCCATAGTAAAGATTCTTAAAGAATATTTTGCGTGGTAACGACTGCCACCAGCCAGAAACTCGACGAGGGAGGTCTGCACAGTGCCCCCTCGAAAAACAGACCCAGGGGCAATCTAATTACCCCTACCAGTACTTCCACAATATGATGGTTTGTACTGGTTCTATTCCCAATTTAAGACTAGTAAAGTCAATGGTGACTTTACATGCCCTGGGAGACAATAGCCAGTCCAAGGGAATGGAGTCTATGTTTGGGGGTCACTATGAAATCCCTGTGTTACTGCACTGAGGGTGCTGTGTAACACACTTACCAAAAACCACATGAAACCCTATGGAGTAAAAGACCCCATAGCCCATTAAACACATTGCAAAGTCAAAGGATATCTCAAATCATGTCTAAGAGTGGGAGAAAAAGAGTCTCACTTTTAGCAGGAGAAAAAAATAAACCCCAAAAATCCAGCAAAGTTGCTGGGCGACTCAATAGGTTTGGGAAATTAGCCTTAACAGAGAATTCTCCCTAACACCGCCCAAACGAACTGCTTTCCCTCCCAAGTTCGTGAGGGCTCTGGGAGCCTGTATGTGGAGGGCTGTTTTGAGGCCGACCAAAGCCGTTGTGCTCTCGGGGCTAGTGTCACTTTTTATCCAACGAAGGAGACTAGCTTTCCCAGGGGTAAGGGTCCTGACATCACCTGCCTGAGTGGTCGCTGGGTCTCAGGTTTGCAGAGGGGCACCAGGTGCTTAACGTGTTGCCGAAGCCTGCTTTCCTCCCGCTCACTCCGTACCTGTGGGCTGCGGGGGCGCCATCACACGCAGCCTCTGGGTCGCAACTCCATAACACGGATCAACCGCTCCACACCGGGGACCAGGACGTGGGTGCAGGGGGGAGACTCTGCGCAGCACGGGCTCCTGACTCGCCCAGCTCACCCGCCCCACCGGCAAGGAGGCAGGGCCAAGGGTGGCTCAGGCCGCGACCGCTTGCCGGTGTTATTAAGGTTCTCACCGCCGCTCGCGTGTTGTAAGCCAGTGAAGCCAGCGGCGTCCGTGCCCCACTACGGATGAAGCCAGGGCGGACATGGGACTCCTCGCTCCTCCAAGAGCAGATCTTTTCCCGGGCACGGACTGCCAAGTGCGGGGCCCGCTCCTAGATGGGGAACCCGCAGGGTCCCGCCTCCATTCTGGGCTACTGCTTCTTCTCTTCGGTGGTTCCCCGCCCCTCGCTCTCGGAGCAGACCGGGAGACCGCTGCGCCGTCCGCATACCAGGGAGTCTATCGCTTCTTCCTTCTCCTCGCCGACTTCGCTCAGCCCGCACCCCAGCAGCGGGTCCCCCGATCTACGGTCGGGGACCTCCTCTCCGGTGCTGATCCCGCTTGCATGTGCCGCCATTTTGGAGAGAGTCGGCGGCCAGACTCTTCCCAATAAAATATGACTCTGGGCGAAGAGTTTGGGTGATTTGATCCCTTCAGGAGCTGCACTACGATTAAAGTTCCAATTCCGTTGCTCCTCGGGCGAAGATTCCTTCATTATTAGTGGGAAATCTCTCAACTTGGGCGCCGTAACATGGAGCTCAAGGGAAGCACGACTGCATTGCGTGCTGCCTAGCCACGCCCCCCGCATTTTTGTTTTTTAAATAAAGAAACATCCTGGATCGGCAGCAAGATACAGTGTATAACTCCTGGATTTTAAGAAAAGGGGCACAAAGAGTGTTATTTGCAAAGGCAAGCAGGAGGTAGGCTAATGCCTACAATTTACTTTCTTAGAAGTGGCGCATTACAAGACGATCTAAGGGCACCAGAATTAGATGGACCTTGTTTGGAAGTACATTCAGTGCCCTCCACAACAAAAAAATCCTCCCCATCCAAGCTCCTGCTTGCTTCAGGTTGAAGTGCATGCCAATATAGCGAATTCATCCGCAATGGAATCACAGTCCTTTGTGAGTCGTCACGCAAATAAAGGGCTATAGTAAGCACAGGACTAACAGCGACCAATGAGCAAGATGTCATGGGGGGGGGGGGGGGAGGGAGGTTCCTCCCGGACGCCCAGACAGTGTCCAAGACTCTTTCTTTCATCTGGTCTAAAATCGACATTAACAGCAACAACTTTGAAAAGAAAAATTGAAGACCTCTTCCCAAAAAGAAGAAGCTGCAGTCAGGGAGACATGGTCCCCCTGAGATCAAGGGACGATGAAAGTGCAATGCTTTTGATGGTCAATGTGCTGGCGAATTGACTCCTGCCGAGTTGATGAAGAATCAGAAGGAAGGAGCTCTCTTGAACACAGCCAATTCACCCAGCCAGGAACTATTTGCAAGCCCGATCTTGGCGGCAGCTCCATTTCAGGCCCCGTCCTCCACCCAGCCAAGCGACCACCAGCAAAGATCCAGGGATAATCAGAGTGAGCCCGGAGTTCCAGAAGCCACCTTGCAGGCTTTGAACTTCGTGTTAACGTATTTGAACAGCTAAAAAGTGAAGTTTGGGTCCATTCAGGGATCCTTATGAAACTCACAAAAGAGGTGGGGCCTGTGATTCCTCATTGGTGGGTCTAATCAATGAACTAAATACCTCAGTCATGACAAACATATAGGAGCTCAAATTGGATGTTAAGATTCAATCCCTTGAGGTGGCTACGTTACAGATCCAAGTTACGGAGGTGATTTCCAAACTGGGCAAAACTGTTGACAGTAGTGAAGTACCCACGAAGTACCACCACAGCCAAAGATTTTGGGTGGAGTGTGGTGAGAACCAACAGCCAGAGATCTCAGCATGTGCGATCTTTGATGACACCCTCCTGTCGGACTCAGTCCTGGAGGAATTTAGGCGAATGGCCCACGTGGTCGACACTGAAGAGGGCGCGCCTGGGTGTCAAGAGACAACAGAGACGAGAGGCTGGTGGAAGAGGCCAGTTCAGTGCTGCTCCTGGTTCAAGCTAAGTGGCAAACAATCGAAAATGCAATACAAAAATAAAAAAGGGGATTTGGCGTCTACAGAGGTAGCCCCAAAGACGAAGAAGCAAAAACCAGAAAAATTAACACCATTTAATCAAACATTATACAAGCTCTGTCGGCTCCCGCCCCGACGCACCTCAGTCAAGGAGCAAACGTTCTAACGAGCCAGGAAACATATGAAGCCTGTAGCAACCACAACAAAAAGATTTCCTGACCCTGAATGGCCCTTTGTGGGCCAGCTGCTCATATACTGGCGAACGAGCACACAAAAGACCATAGTGTTTCGGGGGCAAAATGTTTGTTCAGACAGAAGTGTTTCTGAGGGGACGGGGGCGCTGTTGTGCAGCAAGCCAAGATGGCGCACTGCGTATGAGCTCTGCTTCAAGTGGGGGACGAGCGTTTGAATTTAAACATCTCGCGTGGACGAAGCAAGCAAAACAACCAGGCTTGCAATTCTATAAGGTGGGTGCACAACATGCACGGTTCCTGGCTGTGACCGCGACCTGAATGCCGAGATATGTCTCGTGAGCCCCGGCCTCCGTCACGGGTGATACGGACGACTGGGCCTCTGCTGTACCTCCAGCCAGCAGCAACGTGGAGCGCCAGTGAGGAGAAACACTTCCAACATGCAGCTGGCGAACCGGCAAAGGTACGTTCAATAACGTCCCTCGTCCGACGCTGCCCGACAAGCAATTAACATCAGAACATTAGCAGCCGGGAGGGAAAGTAAAGTTATCAAGACTTTCTGGTGGGGTGAGGAACACGGAGGAAAGTTTGCTACCGTGACAAGCTGATATTTGGATCAAGCTGATTACGGCAAAACACGGCTGTCTTGCAGAGTTGTTTACCCCACGTGTCTAAGCATAAGGGTAGGCCAATACTGAAGTGTTCCTGTCCTAACTCTAGGTGGAGGCATGCGCGACCTGGACTGGTAAACACCCTGCACCCTCTACCCTCCCATTTTGAGTTCCCAATAAGTTTAGCAGGAAGGACTGGGCTAGAGAAGAGACTGTATACCACTAGTGACACACAGAACCTTTGAATCTTGGACCAATCATTACATTTAATTATCTGCGGTCTGGTCATCCTATATGGTCAAGTCGGTGTCTGCGCAGGACCCAGGCACTGTTATTTCTCCCATCTCTAGACAGAAGCTGTATAGATACTACTTCCTATATATCCGTATCAACAGCCGTCTCAGACCCGCTGTTAGGGAGAATTCTCTGTTTAGGCTGAATTTCCTAACCTAGTGAGTCCCCCAGCAGCTTTGCTGGATTTTTGGGGTTTATTTTCTTCTCCTGCCAAGAGTGAGACTCTTTTACCCTCACTCTTGGGCATGATTTGAGTGTGATCCTTTGAATCTAGATGTGTTTAATGGGCTATGGGGTCTTTTACTCCATAGGGCTTCATGTGTTTTTGTGATGTGTGTTACACAGCACCCTCAGTGCAGTAACACAGGGGTGTCATAGTGACCCCCCAGTATAGACTCCATACCCTGGGACTGACTACTGTCTCCCAGGGCATGTAAAGTCACCATTGACTTTACTAGTCTTAAATTCTGAACAGAACCAGTACAAACCATCATATTGTGGATGTACTGGCTGGGGCAATTCAATTGCCCCAGGGTCTGTTAGTCGAGGGGGCATGTCTCCGTCCCCCTGATCGAGTTTTGGCTGGTGGCAGTGGATACTACTTTTTATATTCAACCGCAAATATTTTCCTATGGGATTTCCCATTGTTTTAGGCTATCTATCTTTATTTAATTATTTACGGTAGCCTCGAACATACCGCCGGTTTATTTAATTAATATTAATTCTCCGGTTGGTATTTTTTGCCAAAACTTGATTCTAAAATGGCGTTTGTGTTCTCTTCTGTGACTCCAACCCAAGTCGAGCCCTTTGTTCCACTTTTTGGCGGGCTTCTCCACAGAAGCCCTCCAAAGTGGTGCCACTCTGTCTGGGGTACTTAGGAGGGGTGGAGGGGGATTTAGGCACCCTGGACTGAGTTGCCTAGGCAACTCAAGTCGCACTCCATCCTGATTGGCCCAAGTGGTGAGCCGCCCGGCTCACCACTTAGCATGTTTGAGTGACAGCTAGGCTGAGTGAATGGGGGTTTTCTGCATAAAAGCAGGGCTTTGGGGAGTGGAACTTCAGAAGTCGCCACAGGACCTAAGAATCCGACGAGGGAGAAGCTGAACCGACCTGCCACGAAACCACCACCGGTGGAGCCCTGCTGGACTGCCTCACCACTTTTCCCAACAACAGAGGTGATCTCCCGCCGGAGAGTCTCCTTCCTTTGACTGGTGGGGATAACCAGTTTCACCGTCTTTTCGCCTTCCCGACGTACCTCGTGGCCGCCTTGCCTGTGCCAAGCACCCCGGCAACCGGGATACCACGTTTTACCACGACCGCAAAACAATGGTACCACCTTTAACCGGAAAACTCTGCGGCTGGTTTCTTCCCTGGTAGTGCAACGACCTTCATCTTTCCTCCAAGTCGAGATCTTCTCTTCCCCTGGACGACGACGCAACTTGCACCCACTACCAGGAACAACTGCCACCGCTGGAGGATCCTTCCCACTTAAGGTACCGTGTCCCACCTGGCTTCCCTTGCTACCGACTGTACGGGGTAGATTTAGCCCCCGGCTTTCGAACCTGGGTTAGCCTGGGACACCCTGGCTAAACTTTTTTTTTAAGCCTCTCTAAACTCTTTTTGAACCCTCTGCAAGACTTTCTAAGCCTAGTGTAACTGTGTGATCTTGGGCGCATTTGTGCTCTGCTCTCTCTAAGAGTGGGCCCAGCCTTTGGACTTTGGTCACCAGTAACTTTTGCTTTTCTGCCTTGCTAACAGTGTTCCTGAATCTTAGAGTGGTGTACCTTTTCATATTCTGTCTTTTTTCCTCCCTTTTCTCAAACGTATTGGAGTGCCATCTAGTTAAGCGCTCACCTCTGTATGAAAATAAGTGGTGTTTTACTGTGACTTATCTGATAAGGAAAAAGGGGTGTATATATTACAATAGTAACGGTGTTTAGACTATTTTACAATAAGAGTGCTGGAGTGTTTCAAACCGTGTGTTTTTAAATAAATAATTATATACTTTGATACCAAAGCTCTGGTCAGTGTTTGCTTGTATTATTGTATCTGAGTGCCTATTGCGTATACTTTGCATACTGCCTAACTCTTCTTGAGAGAGGTCTGACTGCTCAGCCACAGCTACCAGGGAAATCTGGGTGGTACAGACTGCTACCAAGTGGGTTTACTGCCAAAACCTGTAGTCTTAAATCTTTTGCAGTGTTCCCTAAGGGAACTGCAAAGGTTTCTGCCTAACACCCGCCCTGCAGGCACTATGACAAAAGGGACTGGTCACAAGAAAAGCGGCACGTTGGAAAGTTCACAAAGCTGGCCCCTCCGTCTACAGAAACAGCTGGGGAAGGCCCTAGCGCCCAGACGCCAATGGCAGAACATCAGGCCTCCCCGTATCGACCTGCAGGGTGTGATGGACTCAATGCAATGCACCATTGCTTTAATAAATGATAAGCTTGATGGTTGCTTTAATAAATGATAAGCTTGGTGGAATAACGTCCCACGTCATGACAATTCGTGCCTAACTGGAAAAGGCCACCCTTTGAATAACAGAAGCCGAGAACTGCATCTGCAGCTCGGAGGACGCGATCACGGCTCTACAAGGCAACATTACAGCATTTTCCAAGGATCTTAGCCTTGTGAAGACCAAGTGTGAGGACCTAGAATCTAGATCGAGCCGGAACAATATACGTATAGTAGGAGTTCCAGAGGACGCACTCAAAGAGCCCGTGGAGAAAGCTGTGGAAGATTTGCTCCGGGAACTATTGGAGGATCCTGGGTGGTCCCCATTCTTTGTAATTGAATGCGCGCACAGGGCACTGGCAGCAAGATCTAAACCTGGCAGCTATCCTAGGCCAATAATAGCATGCCTGAAGATTTATCACGATACAGACTTAGCATTACGGGCTGCACGCCAGAAACAGGAACTGAAAATGGGATTCAGTATTGTGTGCATTTTCCCAGATAACACTTTAGCGGTGGAGCAAGATAGGCGTGCCTTTGCTGGGGTTAAAAATCTTCTTAGGAAATGGGACATTACTTACGCTATGCTCTATACAGCTCGATTATGTATGCAGTTTAGTAAATTAAACATATTTCTTCACGTCCACCAAGGAGGCAACTACGTTAATTGAGACTCATATTCCACTACCATCTGACTCGGGACCGCAGGGTCTATATAATATTGCTGGCTACAATCACCTGCCTTAATTCTACAATATGTGTAACTGGTAACAATGTAATCCTTATCCATGCGTTACATGCAAAATGTCTGTGATTAAGCATTTAGATAGTCCTCCACTAGCAACAGCGACTGCTGCCCCCTATGTGAGTGCAGATAAATGTTGGGGTAGTTAGGGGTGTGGGGGTAGGTGGGGTGGGTAGCTGTATAGTCATGTTTGCACGGACTATGAGAGAGGGAATGTTGGGGTGTAAAAGTTATAAAATGTACATGGTTAATAGGTCCAAATCTAAGGTTACATGGTTGGGGTACAATGATGGGACTGAACAAAGCATTAGACACGGGATGACATATGCCAGGAAGGGGGACTCAATTGTTCATATGTTGAGCTGAAACGCTCGGGCCAGGGGTCACCAATAAAAACGAGGAAGGTTATTGTGTATGCTACCAGGCTTGGCGTTAAGATTCTGTTTCTTCAGGAAACTCACATGATTAAAGGTCAGGTGAACAGTGTGGCACCGGGCTGGGGCGACCAGAAACACTACACATAATACTCCACTAGGGCACAGGGAGTCATGATATAAATTCATCGCTTCATCCCCTTTGTGCATTATAGGACAGTGACCAATGACCAGGGCAGATATGTGTTTGTACATGGGAAGCTGGGTAACCATGAAGTTTCACTACTTATATATGGCCCTAAGATTGATGACCTGGAGTTCTATGAAAATGTGTTTCAGGAATATGCTAAATACCTAACAGCTCTAATCATCTGTGGTGGAGATTTTAACACTATACTTGACCAGCGCCTAGAACGCACCTCTTCGTCTACCAGGTCACCAACCAATGCAGATGTTAGTATTCTGGCAGTGACTCAGGATATGGGCCTTATAGATGTATGGTGATCATTGAATACAGTACAGCGCGGCTGCACATTTTATTTGACCGTGCATGATATGCACTCGCACAAAGATCTATGGTGGGTTGTTCAACTGGGTGCTTGATAGTAAAATACTTCCTAGGACACTTTCGGACCATTCACTGATCATGCTAACCTTACAAATTCCCAGTCGCAATTTTTTTTAATTTGGCATTTAGTTTGAAAGCAAACCTTTACCATTACAACATATATACGATTCTACTCAAGAAAAAAAATACAAAAAACATAATTCAGAACAGTAGTTCGAAACAGAGTTCAAAAAGAATTTATAACAGAGTTCAGAGAATCAAAAGATCAAAACAGGCCATCTTGCCCGGGCGGGGCGTGAAGCAATAGTGCTCTGCGGTTTTGCATCACACAATCTCATTAAAACAACCGCCCGTTTTTCTTGAGGGTCCCCCTGGTACACCAGTCGTACTTCGTAGCCATCTATGATTTCAAAGACAGTTTTTAGAAAAGCAAGTAAGGCCAATGTCAATGATAGTTTTGTCCCTGTTGTCAGTGTGTGCCACAATGCGTCAGCATCCAATGTTCTGGAGTCCATAAAGAATTTTCCCATCTGTCGTTATTCTTCACTAATGTTGGATTTTCCAGCAGGACATGTGTTAGGGAGAATTCTCTGTTAAGGCTAATTTCCCAAACCTAGTGAGTCCCCCAGCAGCTTTGCTGGATTTTTGGGGTTTATTTTGTTCTCCTGCTAAGAGTGAGACTCTTTTTCTCCCACTCTTAGACATGATTTGAGATATCCTTTGACTTTGAAATGTGTTTTATGGGCTATGGGGTCTTTTACTTCATAGGGCTTCATGTATTTTTGGTATGTGTGTTACACAGCACCCTCCGTGCCGTAACACAGGGGTGTCATAATGACCCCCAAACATAGACTCCGTACCCTGGGACTGACTACTGTCTCCCAGGGCATGTAAAGTCACCAGTGGCTTTACTAGTCCTAAATTGTGAACAGAACCAGTACAAACCATCATATTGTGGGCGTACTGGTAGGGGCAATTCGATTGCCCCTGGGTCTGTTGTTCAAGGGGGCACTGTCCAGTCCCCCCTGAGCGAGTTTTGGCTGGTGGCAGTGGATACTACTTTTTATATTCAACCGCAAATATATTCCTATGGGATTTTTCCATTGTTCGAGGCTAATGCTTTTTAACATAGCCTCAAACATACCGCCGGTTTATTTATTTAATATTACTTCACCGGTTGGTATTTTTTGCCAGAACTCGGTTCCAAAATGGCGTTTATGTTTGCTTCTGTGACTCCAACCCAAGCCGAGCCCTTTGTTCCACCTTTTGGCGGACTTCTCCACAGAAGCCTCTAAAAGTGGTGCCACTCTGTCTGGGTACCACAGGGGGTGTGGGAGGGGGTTTAGGCACCCTGGACTGAGTTGCCTCGGCAACTCAAGTCGCACTCTTGTGTGATTGGCCCAGTGGTGAGCTGCTCGGCTCACCACTTAGCATGTTTGAGTGACAGCTAGGACTGATGAATGGGGGTTTTCTGCATAAAAGCAGGGCTTTGGGGACTGGGACTTCAGACGTCGCCACAGGACCAAAGAATCCGAAAAGGGAGAAGCTGAGCCAACCTGCAACGACGACACCACCGGTGGAGCCCTGCTGAACCGACTCACCACTTCTTCCAACGACAGAGGAGATCTTCATCCCGAAGAGTCTTCTTCCTTTGACTGGTGGGGATAACCAGTTTTCCCGCCTTTTCACCTTCCCGGATCATCTCGTGGCCACCTTGCCTGTGCCAAGCACCCCGGCAAGCAGGATACCACGTTTTTCCACAACCGCGAATAAAAGGGTAGTACCATTTAACCGGAGAACTCCACGGCTGGTTTCTTCCCTGGCAGTGCAACGACCTTCAGCTTTCCTCCACGTCGAGATCATCTCTTCCTCTGGACGACGCCGTGACTTGCAGCCGCTGCCAGGAACAACTGCCCCCGCTGGAGGATCCTCTCCACTTTAAAGGTACTGTGTCCGCCTGGCCTCCCTCGCAACGGTCTGTGTGGGGTGACTCTTAAAGCCTCAACTTACCACTTGGGTTGGCCCTAGGCTGGCTAACTGAACTTTTCTAAATTGAACTAATTCTTTGCTGAACCCCCCTGCAAGACTTTTCAAGACTGTTAACTGTGTGATCTGGGACGCAGTGGTGCTCTGTACCCTCTCCAAGAGGGAGCCTGGCCTCTGAACCTTTTGCTCACTAGGAGACTTTGACTTTCCTGCCTTGCTGGGTGCTTCAAAAGTATTGTGTTGTGTGCTTTTCCTAATTTCTGCCTTTTCCCTCCCTTTTTCATAAACTTATTAGAGTGCCATCTTTAGTTAAGCGCTCACCTCTGTCTGGAAATAAGTGGTGTTAACTAAGACTTGTCTAACAAGGAATAAGGGATGTATATATAGTAATAGTGACTGTGTTTTTGAACTTACTTATAATAATAGTGCTGGAGTGTTTCTAAGTGTGTCTTTAAATAAATAATTATATACTTTGTTACCAAAGCTCTGGTCAGTGTTTGCTTGTGCTACTGTATTTTGGTACCTATCTTGTATACTCTATATACTGTCTAACTCTTCTTGAGAGAAGTCTGGCTGCTCAGCCACAGCTACCAGGTAAATCAGGGTGTACAGACTGCTACAAATTGGGTTTACTGCCAACACCTGTAGTCTTAAGCCTTTTGCAGTGGTCCCTAAGGGAACTGCACAGGTTTCTGCCTAACAACATGTACAGGAGCGTTCTCACTCTCCAGGTGTAGAATGCATATCCTACTCCATTCATCTAGAAGCGGCTCTGTATGACCCTCATAGATCTTTCTCAGTGTTACAAAGCCGCCTTCTCCTTCAGCGCTCATGCATTTACTGAAAAAGGCCAAGGACTTCCACAACACAGCCACGTTAAGTGAGTTAAGGCCTAGTTCTATTCTTACTGCTTGAACAGGCGTGGCGTTAGGCAGGCTGAGAACCTGCCTTCAAAAAAGCCCTTCAAGTTTGGGCCAGATGGTATAAGGTAAGGCCAAGAGTGCTTCTGAGCTGTATGTCAAAAATGGTATTACCCTTTTTCAGTAAAAATCGATAACGGGTGAAAGTGAGTATTTACTGTATCTCCTCAAGATGACTTTAGCCTGCGCAGCAAGATTCTTCACCCGGCTCGGCAGCATATTTTCATGAGACACGTCCATTCCACTATTACTCAGTTCCACGCCTAGGTATTTCAGTGAGGCCACCTCAAGAATTGTTTCCTTTTTCAAGTGCAAAATGTGTCGTTTGGATTTCCATCCCATCCTTCTTCCCAGAGTCAATATCATTGACTTGGTTTTATTGATTTGAGCCATTAGCTTCAATGTAACGTTCCAAGTCAGTGAGTTGGCGCTGTAGACCAATCTGAGTCTGGTCCATCAGGATGAGGTTGTCCGCGTATATTAGACGATTAAGGGGGACTCCTTCAAGGGATGGTGGAAAACATCTTGTGTTCGTGAAGGCTGTGTCGATGTCAGAAATAAACATGTTGAAAATAGCAGGAGCCAGTCTGCATCCTTGCTTGAGCCCATTCTCCGTTTCAATTGGCTGAGACAAATTGCTAGTGCTGTCCAATCTAACTGCAATAGAGGTATTGGAGTGAAGTGCCTTAATGGGATCGAGTATACTCTTCGGACATTCCTAGTGGACCAACTTTAACCATCGAATGCGTCTGTCCACTCGGTCAAATGCTTGGGTAAGATTAATGGATGCCAAATATATTTGACTTTTTTCCTTCCTTTTGGCCCTTATTTTCAGCAGATTTATTATGAACAAGTTTAGGGCCTGCCAGATTTCTCGGTGGTTAGTAGAAACACTCCATTCTGTAAGATCTTTTAAAATTACTGCAGCAAATAGTTTGCCAATTACATCCAAGAGGGCGATAGGCCTGTAGTTAACAGGATCAGACCTATCGCCCCTCTTGATAATTGGTACAATGATAGGATGGGACCATGAACTGGGTATCCTCTTTGTTGCTTTGATGTTAAGAAATAATTCCACGATGAATGAGGCCCATTGCTCAGGGTCAGACTAGATGTACTAGCAGAGCTTATCAAGGTCATAATCTCGTCTTTATCAATGGCAAAGTTCCATTGATCCGGGGAAAATGGAGTTTGACTGTTCCCCTGGCCCATGTAGTGCAAATAATGCCTTATAGTGTCCAGCCCAAGTTTCTGCTTGTACTGCGTTGCTTAATGCAGATGATTGGAGATTGTTCAAGTTGTTGAACATTTTCCATATTTCTCCATTATTTTTTGATGCTACCAGTTTAAGCATCTTCTCTGCATCTCTTTTCGTAATAAGATATGTGTATGAGCTGAGGCAGTTTTTGTAGGCTTGCTTCAGTTTTTTTTATCTGTTTCATGCAGTCAAGTGAGCCAATTTTCACCAACTGCCTCACTCGTCTGCGGAGGTTCAATTTCCTTATTGCCACCTCTGGGTCGAAAGAGTGGCATGTTACAAATATAGGCTTCGTGCCACAAGATGTTTTTTCTGTATACGAGGAGAGAACGGCCGTGTATCCATCTGACTTTCTTAAGTCTGTCTGATCGTTGGATTGATTGTCCTTCGTGGCCCGAGTCATTTTTGTGATGTTCTCTGGTGTGATTTTAAGCCTTGAGAGGCCTGTGTTTATTTCCATGTGCAGCCTCGTCTTTTTTAGTTTGTACGTGGGTCAGTGATCAGAAGAGACCTTTAAGATGTTATGATCACTGTTCTGGGTTTTCACAACCTCCATAGTCTTAAATCATTCGAGCACAAAGTCTGAGGCAAAAAAGTAATCTAATATCTTCTCGTCCTCCCCCCTCTTCCAAGTCAATACTGGGGGATATCACCTCGCAGATGACTGTTCACCAGCCATATGTTACGGGCTGCCAGCTTCTCTCCATCTGAGTCCTCTTACTTCAGCTGGACTGGCATTCAGTGGGAGAGCATCCATTAGCTTTCCCAAAGAATGAAAGCATTGAATGTTCATGTTGCCGCACACAATGAAGTCCTAATTGGACCTTTTGCACAGTGCGTCGTCTATGAGTTGGAGTACCTGGGTTTCAAATGACAATGCTAAGATTGAAGTGAAATTCCAGTATAGGTTCAGGATCATGATGGTCGTAAGGGTCGGTTGAAGAATTAGCAGTACTTTCAGTCCTCCCGTGTGTTTAATTACGGTTAAAAGTCTGGCCATGGGTCTGCCCTTAACACCCTTGATTGCGGGTTCAAGTAAGATGTAAAAACCTCTAGAACTGGTTCCTTCCACAGCCAAGTCTCCTGCAAAAAGACCAATGTCGAATTGAGCAAAGTTGATATCACCCGGTCCAAATAACTGCCGGAAGCCTGTAGTATTCCAGCATCCAAAAGTCAGGGCTGATGAGTCTCTCAGCAATGGACACTTTCAGCGTTATGACCTTGGTTGCCCCGATGCCAGGGCACCCGCCAACCATCTCCAGTCTTCTTCTTAAATTCCTCTTTTATTTGGCTCAGGTTTGGACCTTTTTTCTCTGGGCAGGTTATATCCGTCCACAGTAATGTTCAACTCACGCTTTGCCCTGTCCAGTGACTTGGGGTTGTTTCTCATTGGCAAAAAAACTCTTCTTTGTGGTGTTATTCCGTGTTTCATCGAGGTTACACGTGTTGCTTTTTTCTGTGAGTACTGAGTACTTCGTTTTCTTGGCGTTCCCTGGTCCTCATCACTTGAGATGTGTGTTGTCTTTCCATAGGTTTTTACTCTAGGCAAAGGAGGTACTGTCTTCGAAGAGTGTCTGTTTCGTTTCGCCTGAAATCCCTGGTCCCCCTCACTTAAGTTATACAATGTGAGCGAGAATCCCATAAGCAGCGTCTTAGAAGCTTTCTTCAGAAAACGTTTTTAATTTGTTCAGAGGATAAGTAAAGAAAAACTTTATCCAAGCAGTCTTCCTCTGGGAATTCTATCAGAAGCAGCTCGCCAGAGTCTATTACTCTTAGGGCTGGGATAGAGCCTAAGAGTCTAAAGACATTAGTCCTATTTAGGGTGAGGTCATTGTTGATTATAAGCACTCTTTGTAGGAGTAGTCTGTGTTTCCCTTCTATTGTCGACTTCCTTGTTCTCTAGACTGATGTCCGGTTTCCTTTTTTTCTGATGCCATGGTGGGCAAGGAGAATCTTAGAGCTTCCTTCTCACTTAAGGTACTGTGTCCCGCCTGGCTTCCCTTGCGACAGAACTCTGCCTATCCTGCCTTACTGTGGTTCTTTGAAAAAGTATTGAAACTGTGTGCTTCTTTAACTCTGCCTTTTTCCCTCCCTTTCTTTACAACGTATTAGAGTGCCATCTTATGTTAAGCGCTCACCTCTGTCTGAAAATAAGGGGTGTTTCTCACTAAGACTTGTCTAATAAGTGAATAGGGTTGTATATATATGATAGTGACTGTGTGCTGAATTTACTTACCTCGTTTCTGCTAGTGTAAATCTGAAGTGTGTTTTTAAATAAATAATTATATACTTTTACACCAAAGCTCTGGTCAGTGTTTGTTTGTGCTACTGTGTCTCTGTACCTATTGTGTATACTCTGCATACTGCCTAACTCTTCTTGAGGGAAGTCGGACTGCTCAGCCACAGCTACCAAGTGAATCTGTGTGGTACAGACTGCTACCAAGTGGGTTTACTGCCAAACACCTGTAGTCTTAAATCTATTGCAGTGGTCCCTAAGGGAACTGCACAGGTTTCTGCCTAACAGTTCTGATGTCAGACAATTTAAATTTGAACGCCCTTCTTTTTCAGTGCAGGGATAAGCACTGAACCGAGTCGATCTCCTCCCCCACTTTCGCTTTTGAAAAAATATTGAACTGTCTCCTAGCTTGGATCTTCATCTTCATTAGCTCCTTTTGGAGGCTGACCACTGGTGCCCGCCCTGGGCCATCCGTTAAGTCAATAGGTGCTTCACCCATTGTCTCTAGGTAGACTCTTGTCTTCTCCATGCAGGGTTCTAACTCTGCAGATTACATGGGCGGTGTTTGTGTGGTCTTTGAGACTTTTACTAAGCCACCCCCACCATCAGCCTGATGTGTGTTCCTTCCTTAATCAGGTCTGCATGGTTTTCCGAACCAATAATGTTTACAGATTCCACCCCAACGGTGACTGAGTCCACTGTGCTATTTTCTGCGTTTCATTCTATCCTCTATATTGGGGTCTATTATTGAGTGTAGGATTTCAGTAATCTTGGCATTGTTATTATCCAGATTAGATTCCAGAGCCGTGACAAAGCCTTTAAAAAAATCATTTTCGAGTGGAGCATTGCTGTCACTGTTGTCTGATCTTTAAGTGAGTCATTAAGTGATTCGTAAAGTTTGATGAGTGGGAGCACAGAGATTGTAATGGCCGCGACAGTATTAGGGTTAATTCCAGTACTAGAAGGAGATTGATTCGAGGGCTGAGCCTCTACTTCGACTGCAACCATGTCCATCAGTAGGTCCTCGTTCGTCGGGATAGTCTCTATTGCTGGCTGGGTGTTTGCCGTTGAATTGTGTTGGCCTTTTTTCACCAACTCACCCTTGTGTAGCTGTTGAGTGGCGGGCTTGAAGTTATTCAAGCCAGTTTTTACCCTCTTGCCTTTATCCAGTCTGAGTGAGTTGGTCGATGTCTCCTGCCCAGTTCTTCAGGGCGTTTGGTGTGTGGGATTCTCCATGAAGCCGTTCATCTTGACCACTCATACCACCTTGAAGATGGGTAGGGTCGTCAAAACCTTTTGATCCTGGGTTTAGGCCTGTCTCTTGTAACCCTTCATTGGAGGGCTGAGCATCGTTGAAATGTGGGGTTACCGCTACAGTGTCCTCGGACCTCAGGTCAGGTCCCAGAGTGACCGGCCTTTTGTCCAAGGACGGATCAATGTCCGCAAGTCCATCTTTCTGTGTACCTAGTGCGCCTGCCATTGCAGGATGTTTATAAAAGAACCTTTGCTTAATCAGGGGTCCTGTCGACAGGCCACTAGGGTGCCACATAGTTTTTAAAGAAGCCTGTGGTATAGTCTTTTTTGCTGGGACTTGTTCCTACTAGGTACTCCAAACATAAATGTCCTTGTATCCGTTGGACTCTCTTCAGGAGAGTCGCCTGTGTTACAACTTATCAAATCTATGCAAACTGGAGTAGATCTCCATTCGAATCGAGGGTGGGTTATCTGAGTCCTGATCTTTCGTAGGAACTTAAACCATGATAGCACATTTTGCCTCTGGAGCCAGTGTGTTCTCCGCCGAAGCGGTGAAAGCTCCTACTTGGACATATACTTCTATGGGACAACCCTCAACCCCTTTCCGGTACATCTGTATTACCCATTGACCCCGTTTCAGAAGCAAAAGTCGAGGGTATTGCAGCCTATGCGCATGGTATGAAATCCTCGGAACAAGAAGCGTTGAGGGCTCCCCTCCATTCAGGCAGATAGTGTGCGTTGTCGCTTGGCACTTTTACACAAAAAGGAGAGCAGCCTAGTCTGTTGTCGAGGGTAAAGTTTACCAAAGACCACAGATCTCTGGGTACACACCTCCCCAGTTCAGGTTCGGGCTGGGTCAAAGGGTCAAGCCCTGCAGTCCCCGTTTTTAACCAACCTGCCGAAATGAAAGAGATTCCACAGCCTTTATTGTGCTCACGTATATGTATTCCACTTCGGGTATAGTTATGATGTCTTATAGATTGAAGAAGAGCTCTTACACAGCGTACTGCCGTCTGTGGATTGCGCTGTAACACTTTGCTGCCACTACGCTCTAATCAATTCCCACTCTGCGAGGAAACAGAAAGATTTACCTCTGAAGGCTGTCTGCTCTCCTTAACTCTGAAACTAATGGTACTGAAAGAGGAGGAGAGAGGAGGGAATCCAAGATCGCAGAGAGCGGTACAGCTCACGCTGTATAAAAAAAAAACAATCAGAGCCGGTGAGGCTCAAAGGCAGGATGTGCCAGCAGTCACCTCTCTGGCTTTTTTCACAAAAACTCACCTGGCTGCGCCCTGCACTGGCGACAGTCAAAACAACCAAATGATCAGACGTTCAGCACTGTGCTTCCGCCTCAGCTCTGTTTCTCTGTGCTCTCAGCTAAATCTCAACTCGATCAGAGGAAAGCACACACAAGAAAGTAATGGAACGTGTCAAGTCGCACCTCGTAAGCACAGAAAGAAAGCAAAAAAGCTGCTTCCGACACCGGAAGCAATGAGATGGGAGAATAATGGCGCTTTAAACCTGCAGCGCTTGAAGACATAGTATTCAAGCTTAATTTAAGGGACCATATTGCCAGCTACTTCGACACTAATGATGGTTCAGTCAATACTCAAGCCATACTGTGGGAAGCATTCAAGGCATACATTAGAGGTATAGCTATCTCCACAGAATGTGTGGTTCTGCGCAGCATTAGGGAAGAATTAAAAGGGTGCCAGGTCACACTAACACAACTGCAACAGTAATATGTACTTGACCCACTGCCAGCAACTAGGCTGGACATCAAGACGGCTCTAGATTAGCACTGTGATATAGCTAACCGAGAGGTGGACAGACCTGGGAAGCTGTTAGCGCAACCAGTCCGCTCCGATAAGGGGAGCCCTAATACCTCCTGTGTCATTTGCCCAGATGGCTTGGTAGCGAATCTGGACAAGGATGTGAACGCAGTGTTTTACGATTTCTATGCCGCGCTATACTCCCCCAAGGGAGAGGCAATGGCTATGGAAATTGATGAGTACCTGGCAGGGATCCTACGACTATACCATCGTCAGAGATGCGCAGGATGCTAGACAATTCCCTGGCTATGGAAGAGATTAAAACATCTATCAAAGACCTCCCTAAAGGGAAAGCTCCAGGGTCTGATGGGCTAGGAGTAGAGTTTTATAAAGCGTTTGCGTACGAAATATCCCCCTGTTTAATGGAATCGATGCAGGAAGCCATAATTATCTTATTATTGAAGATGGGCAAAACTTTAAACTAATGTGGTTCATATAGACGATAGTCACTCATAAATACTGCCGCTAAAATATTTGCAAAAATCCTGGCCCCGCGCTTATCCCCACTGATGCCACATATGGTACATGAGGATTAGGCAGGTTTTATACCAGGGAGCTCAACAGCATTAACTATACGCCGGATGTATAACGTTATTTCTCAAATCCTGCAAAGCAGCAAGGGTGTGGTGGTCGCATTAGATATGCAGAAGGCTTTTGACACAGTGTCATGGCCTTTTATGTTTAGAGTGTTAAGTAATTATGGGTTTGGTCCTAACTTTATAAAATGGGTGGAAGTTTTGTATACCAACCTTTTGCCAGAGTATACACTAACGGTGTACTCTGACCCACGTTAGAACTAAGGGGAGGCACAAGACAGGGGTACCCACTGTCGCCCCGGTTGTTGGCCCCGATTATATAGCCACTAGCGGATTTGATTCATGCTTGCTTTGACAAAGCTGGAATTCATATAAGCAGCCGTCCTGGACCTATCACATTGTATGCAGATGATATAATGTTGTTCGTGGGCGAACCCGATTGCCATTTACATAGAATTTTAACTGCAGTGCAGGAGTTTGGAAAATATTCAGGTTTACAATTGAACAGCAGTAAGTCTGAGATATTTCCCTTAACGGACAGCACCCATGAACCTAGGAACACTGTGGCCTACGCTGTTCACCTTGAGTATCAGATACCTAGGTATAGAACTAGCACGCACTCCCATCCTGACTATCCCTCAGTTATGACACCCAGATAATTTAAATAGCGGCTAAACTGGAAAGATGGATGCATCTCCCCATATCATTAGCAGGAAGGATTGCATTAATAAAAATGATTATTTTACCCAAGCTCATGTACCTTTTCAGTAATATAACAATGTGTCCGGGAAGATCCTTTTTTAATGAAATTGCCAGGCTGTGCTCTTCATTTGTATGGCAAGGGCATGTAAGAGTAAAATGGGCATGTAAGAGTAAAATGGCAACATCACAACCAACCGTATGAAGCCGGTGGGCTCTCTGCCCCTGACTTTGAATTGTATTATTTAATGGCGCAGGCATATTTTGCGTCGTACTGGATAGCGCAGAACTCTAGACACCCGCATGCAAGGTTAGAGAGATATAGTGCCCCCTCGGGCCCGATGATACATTTGATTATGGGTACTACACAGCAAGGATGGACTAAACTAACGGGTCATACTAAGAACACAGTACTGTATGATGGATCTGCACCCATTTAAGGCCTCCCTGCCCTGACTCCCCTGCGCGATAAGTCAATACCAGCACACTGGAGTACCTCTGGTGTGCAGACACTGGAAGATCTGTTTGTGGGGGGCAATTTTATCACATGGAAAATGATAAGGACACGCATTGGTGACACACCACTTTAACGGCTTTACTACTACCGCGTCCGCTCAGCAGTATCGATGGCATGGCAATCATTTCCATCAGAACTTAAACCACATCCCTGCCTTACCTATATAATATCACAAAACACAGGGAAGAAGACTATGACCCTCCTATACAAAATTGTACAGACAACTGGAATGCTTCAGTCGGGTCACATTAGGGACAAATGGGAGAGAGAGCCGACGCACGTTTGCAAACTGACGAAACAGGTGTCTCTAAATTATAGATACAGGTTACTACACTTTATAACCCTCAACAGAACATGTTACACACCTGCAAGGTTAAGAAAAACGGTTTCCCACCTCAGATTGCAGATGCCCCAGCGTAATAGCCTGGATGTAGATATATTGTGGAACTGTATTGCACTGGTGGAATTTTGGGAAGCAATTTGTTTTACAATTGATGATATAATTGGGCAATCGCTAACTTGGTCCCCATCAGTCTGTATATTGGGATATACTGAAAAACTGAATGTGAAGCAACGAAAGCTGGTCAATTTGGGCCTTGTAATGGCCAAATGGGCTATCCTCATGAGATGGACATGGAAAGAAGCATCTTTATTTAAAGACTGGATTCATGATATGATATGGGCCAACGATATGGAGGAGATCTAGATAAACATGCACACATCCTCCTGTCGTCCCAGGGACATTTGGGCTGACTTCCTATCGTACCTTGCACGCCAATGTGCAGAGGATGACAATGTGTGACTGTTTTAAGGTCCAACTGCTGATATTTAACACCCAACCATGTACACGAATATTGATGCATTAAGATGTTAAATGTATTTTTACCATGTGCAATAAATAAAATATTTAAAAAAAGAAGTGGTTCTGGGGAAGTTTGCCAATCCCCATCCCATTATCCCAGTCCCTAGATAACAGACAGCCTCCGAACTTAATTAAATTGGCCCCCATATTTTTGCAGGGTAAAGCACAAATAAAAACACCCGGTCCAGAGGCCAGAGATTGGTCACAAGCTGGCTATGTATAAAATTAGTGAGCTCACCCCAGACCGGCAGAACGCGACAGTGGAAGACTAGGAGATTAAACGCAGACCGCCAGAGACAAGAGGTTACGGACTGTCAGGTAGTGAGCATGTAGTGGATGCGAACAAACCCCCCCTTTGTATGCCCAGGCCAGGGTCTCAGACACTGCAAAGACAAGTCCATTTGCCATACCTAGACTGTGGCTCAAATCAACAAAGAAGAGTGAAGTCCTGAGGGCTCTGAATCGAAGTGCCTTGTTATCAATCTTAAATTCCAGACCAATACCTCCTCTCTATTGAAGATATTGAATATGTGGCTTCCCTGACGGAAAGACAGTGTCGATAGCCGAGCTGGGTCTAAAATCCAAACAGGCAGCTGATGCAATTTTGGCTTTGAGCAAAGACTTAAGACACATGAATTATGAAGTCTCAGCTGAATGTCCGCCTCTTGAAACGAAGCGTACTCGGGGGAAAATCATCAAGGATGGCAGCAACATCGGATGGCCAGGCATCATCAAAGTTGAAATCTGATCCTCCACCTATAGTTATGAAAGGAGGCCTCCCTGCAAATGAAATCAAGTTGAAGGTGTTGTCCATACTGCCTGAACTATTGAATCAGATATTTGAGAAACTAGGTGTAGACCAAGAGTCTCTCTACCTTCTGGAGAATGGCACTTCACAAGCTGGAATATTCAGGGCCTGAACTCTTTCAGGACAAAGGCCACGAAAAATACAATTTTCAGTCATAATTACTTGATATTGCTACAAGAGACTTGGTTGATGGAGATTTTTCAATTAGACGGTTTCACCACATTCCACCAATTGGCCACATTTAAGAAATGTGGTCGGCCCTCTGGTGGCCCAATAATAGCTGTGCACAACTCTCCAGCAGTGGAATCAGAGCTAATCCCCACAACAATGAGAGGTTTGCAGGAAGTTATGTTGAACATTTTACAGAAGTGTGGGTGGAAACAAATAGCTGTGGTGAACATCTATTGGAATCTAGCCTGGTCTGACTTGGACGCTTTCCTCGAAGGTTTGTCGAAACCTACTACTAAAAATGAAGTCTCATGGGTTAGCTCCCGATAATTATATTGGCAGGAGACTTTAACGCTCAGTGCCTGACTACAAACACCTTGCGGGGCAAAGCGATCAGAAAAGAGGATCGGTAAAGGCGGCACAATGGCTAACTTGCCTCTCTAAGTGGAACTTGCGATTGATGAATGGCTTGATTACAGGCGATGTGCCGCCGTCCGTCACATGGGGGAGGGGTGTATCCAGTGCAATACTAGATTATGTTTTTCTTTCTCTGGCGCTTTCCGATCAGTGTAGTCACCTCCGGGTGTGGGAAGTTGGGAACAGTGATCACAACAGAATTTCAGGGGTGCTACATTGGGATGTTCCCAGGGAGCAAATGGGCCAGTGCCCGTTACTGTCAGTAAAGGAGGGTAGGAATAGACTTGTTAGATTCAAGAGAGGGGGAATGGGGTTGAACGGGAAGCTCTCAAGGAAATGTATAGAATGAAGGATGAGGAGCTGGTAACCGTGTGTACCCCTGCAAACTTTGGGGATTTCTTGTGGTCTGCGGAACTGCCTGGGAAGGTTACTGCTCAAAGGCTCCTAAAACATCCCCACGACTCTGCGTAAAAGCTCTCGGAGATCTAAGATTGTTGCCCATGGTGGTAGCGGAGTACCAAACGAGGAAACAATCCCTCCAAAATGCGTACAGAAACTGATTGCGGGGCCAGAAGCATCTATCAGACGGATGGTGAATCGTTGTTGATAGCACCTGGAAAGGGAAACTCCTGACATTTCTGGGACCTAGTGAATTGGTCCAAGACCAGCCAACCGCTGGTTCAAGGCAATGCTATGGGAGAAAAATATTTCTATTTTTAGTTTTATTTTAGGGTTGAGACATAAGTATCAATTAAGTTTACTTGGGTTTAATAATATCCTTGGTGGTACCGCTGGCTCCATGGCTTCTGTCCCCGGAAACTACCCTACTGCTGCCACTGGCTGTAGCCCTGGGATGGACTTTTGTAACCACAGTTATTTTCTCTTCCTCTGAAGTTCTGATTGTAATTTCATCTGCTGGGAATTCCACCATCTCGGCTGTAGTTTCCTCGATTTGAATATCCACTGCTTCCACCACCACCTCTGCTACGGTAAACAGGGCCACAGGGTATAGATAGCCAATAGAACCTCCACCACCTCATTGGGGCAGGTTTCCACATCTGTTATTTCCACCACCACGGTTACCTGGGGTACCTCCTGTGAAGTTGCCATGCAGGTTATACAATCCACCACTACCTCGACCTCTGTGCCCTTGGCCTCCATGGCTTGGTGGTCGTCCACCACCACCTCGGCTGAACGGAGCCTTGCCACTATTCTTCTTCTTATTTCCAGTGTTTTGTTTCTTCTCTGCAGGCCCGAGACTTTTTGCTTTCCTCTTTATATTCATCCAAGAGCTATTGTGCATCTTCCTTTTCCAATTCAACATACATTATTTCATCAAAGCACTCACCAGCATCAGGAAGTGTAAAGTTGGGCATACAACAACTGCCTTGCAATTGAAGAGTGCAAAGAGGCTCATTGTTCTCCTTTGAGCAGCTTCTGATACATTTATCTGATCTAGAATGAAGTTCCTTTTCTTACAAGTAGCAATTTCAATACATTTCCCAAGACATTGTTGTGCTCTTTGCAATAAGTTTCCCGGTGTCTGATATTTGTTTCTTGAATCCAGAAACCATCATTTTATCCATAATGGTATTCGTCCCAAGAAAAAGATTGGTGTAATCATTTCTCCTCCATTTACAGAAGATCTACGGAGGAGTCTAACGCAATTTTGAAGAGAAACGTGTACACAAGGGCTAGATTGTTGAGGGAACTTTTTGAGGAGATCCTAGGTGACAGGTGTTTTCCTGCCTCTTGGAAATCTTCGATAATTATTCAGATTTTCAGGGAACTATCCCCTGATCGCCCTTCTTGATGCAGAGAGTAAAATCTTTGCCAGGATGTTTTTGAGAGAATTGGAGAGTTGGTCCACAAGTAGCAGGATTTTATCTAGATCTCAAACAGGCTTCAGGAGAGGGCAGTCAACCTAACTGAATGGCTTGGTTCTTAACCTGCTTAGTGAGAAGTCTTGGGGCCGGTGTTGTACGGAGCTTGGATAGGTCTCTTGAAGGCATTTGACGAAGTCCGCAGATAACGTTTGTGGTCAAAATTAGATGGTTGGGGACTACCGAGACAGCTCCTGATGATTTTAGTTAGCCCACTCAATGGCAGCTTCCTGAGGATCAGACTCAACGAAGCGTGGTCAGTTGCCAGTTCGAGTAGGGGTGGAGAGAGGGGGTAAGACAGGGTTGTCACCTAGCCCCCCCTTCTATTTAACATGTAACTTGCTGATCTGGAAGATTACCTAGGCCCCTCGGCATTGGCAAGCCCCAGGATTGACGATGTTTCGATCAGGTGGCTGGCCTAGGCCATTGTTTTATTTGACCACTCTCCGGTGGGCCTGCACCACCTCTTAGATGCACTGGATAGTTATGCAAAGATGAATGATCTTCAGATTAATACAAGCAAGTCGAACATAATGATCTTCAAGAGTCCAGGAAAGTAGGCCATCTTCCGAAAGTGGGTGCTAGGTGATGATGAGAAAAACGGTAACACACTTGGGCTTTAAACTGTACCCATTTCCATCAGAAAATCAATTGGAGCTGGACACAACTGGGAAGACCCTTCAGTTAGCGTGCCAGATGAAAAAAGTATTGATAACATACTGTATGTTTTCTCTGATTCAATTGTTCAACTTCTATGTAGCTAAGGTGCTCCCGACCTTCTTGTATGGGGTAGACATAAAGCCTTTATTATGGCAGACAACTGGGCCAGAGTGGAGGGCTGCCTGTGGAAGAAGGTTTGGCGTCTGCCCTTGTCCCTTCCATTGGCTAGCCTCAGATTGGTATTGGGCTTGGGTACCATGAAGATGCATGTTGAATGGCGCCTCATCTCGCTATATAGGTTAATATTAATCCCTCACCCGAATTCCCTATATGAAAATATTGCTATTGTTTTAAATCGGAAATTCTTCCCTATCATATGCAAGTTAAAACTCATTGTCATTGAAATCATGGCAGAATGTGATAGTGACGTTGAGACTTTAATAACCAACCCTATGTCCATAAAACGATAATTAAGGAGGAGGGATTGGATTTGTACTATTGAGGGCATGCGCTCATTAGTTTTGGCTAAATCCTATCTTTCGATTGATTAAAAAAATGGGAATTATTCCTAGATACTTGAGGCTCTTTCCAAACTCCAAGGTGAGACGGATCTTTCTCAGGGTATGTTTGAATCTCACCCGACTTGGGAGGTCCTGTCTCTCCAAAGAAAATCTAGTCCTGTTGTGAGAGGATGCCACGTATGCAAAGAACCGACAGTCCAGACGTTAAAGCACATTCTACTGGAATGTAGAGGGTCATGGTACATTAGGAGTCCATTCTTTCGACACTTGGTGGAAGGGGAAGATAGACTGTTCTGTGAGATGTTCTGGGACAGGCTGATAGCTGCAGAAGAAGTCATTCTAACCATACATGTGATCCGGGTAGTGCAGGCTTTGGGCTTAGTTTCAAAATGACCAACTGTTAGAGGTCCGTCTTGTGTGGCAATATGATGTAATGAGGTTCAAAACACATGTGTATTTGAGCGCTACAGTGACGTAAGTGATACATGTAATTGAAATGTTAATGTTTAGTTGGGATTGATGAAGATTTTGTTTTGAATATGTGTATAAGTTTTGTTATTATGTCTTTTACATATTTTGGATTGCCTGTTTGTGAAAAGTCGCTTTATTCGGCTGCAACACAAATAAACAAAACAAAAAAAGAAAATGCCAATTTGTCATCCAAGGTGCACCCAAACTACATTTCTCAAATAATGATCCACAGGGAGGATCTTCAAACTTCCTACATAGTAGGACCTGTTTCCAAATAATTCTCCTGTTATGAGAAATCAGACGTAGTTCGAGGCAGATTCCTGCCATTAGTGTCTGAGGGCAAGGATAATACTGCTTTCCAAAAAATTCCTTCCACAACTGTAAAATCATATTTGAACAAATGATGATGAACTTCAGAACGTATAGAAATGAATGTACAACTTTGGTCTTGTAAAATGTAATTGCAGGCAGCAATGTGAACTTCCCGTATCTATTATTAAAATGTCTAATTTGCGTAGCTAGCAATTTGGCGTTCTCTTTTACACTTTATATGAAAGCTATTGTACTAGAATAAGCATAGATACGAAAAACTAAATACTTAAATTCACTCAGAACTTCAAACCTATTGCCATTCATTCACCAGTTCTGATTTGTTTTTTCTGACCTGCCGAAACAATTCCAGATGTTATTAACAAATCATTCTCAGTGGAATGCTCCTGAATGGCATTTAAGAGCCTTTTGAGACCAATGTACGAACAATCCATTAATAAAATATCATCAGCAGATGGATTAAGGCTACTCCTTCCAAAGCCGTTCCTAGGTCTGCCATATAACTACTAAATAGAAAACAAGCTAATATGAATACCTGACAAAGACCTCAGACCGCTGGAATTTCTCTTGTTAATTGGCCTTCTAAACTTAATCAAACTTTAAATGTTGTTTCCGAGTGTAGATTAATTAAAATGCTTAAAAGATGATGGGTAAGCCCCCAATTCTTTTTATTTACTCCATAAAGTGCATCAATTTAATGCTAAGGAAGGAGAGATAGTCACAACAAAAAAGGGCATTGATGGCTTGCCACAACTCTGTTTTTGCACTGAATTCATCACACAACCTGCTAAAAGAACACTTATTCCTGCTGTAAATCCTACTTGATTACATGAAGATTTGATTAGTCACTGCCCAAGATTCCAGCTTCTTCAAGACCAGGGAAGCGAAAATCTTGGAATCTGCATGGAGCAGGGCAATCTTATCTGTCTATAATTTATAGGCTCATTCCTATTCTCCTTTTCGAAAATCGGAATAACATGGGACAATCTCCAGGACCAATAACTTACTCCAAAGTTTGGTATGACCCTTAAAAAAACAATTTCTAAAGCCCATTTGGGCCAGGGTGCCTGGATTTGCTACACTTTTTTTCTCCATTAAATAATTTGTATTAATATTTTCGTAAATATTACAACAGACTAAAGGATAAATTAGTTGATTACACAGAAGATTTCAAACAACTAGTTACAGTAATAGAGAGAACATCTTTGATAAAAATTGAAGCAGCCAAACAAGTTATTATATTCCAAACTGATGCTGTTAAAATTAAAAATATCAGTTACATTGGTTGAAACTGACAGGAAAGACAAACAAGATAACTAAGACACAAATATGCAAAGAGGAGGGGCGGGGAATAGCCTTCTCTGAAGTGAAGTAAATACTTTGCATTAAATAGGTGATAGAAATATTCCATTTGTTACCAATGAAGGTATATATTTACAAGACAAAGCCATTTTTTTTTCGATTCTATGGAATGAGCAGATAGAATTCCACCATAGATTGCACAACAATATTTATGCATTTTTCCAGTTCGTAGTAATAAGATGAAAGGCAATGTAAATAAAAAAAATTAAACAAATCTGGAGCTGGGATAGACGATATGAAAGGATTGAATAAAACACCAACCATTAAATTGCATAGCGTTATTGATTCTTGAAATTAAAACATATTTTACAAACAGTTCCACATTTTTTCCCAAAAAGAAAAGACATATATACATACAGACATACATTTAATATGGAATGAGTGAAGTCAGCGGAAGAGGATTGACAAGACCAGCATACATTAGGAATAGTGTCGGAAATTTTAGAAATCCTAAGTAGTATTAGGTAGGCTCTAATCCAGGGGTCCCCAACCTTTTGTTAGCAATGAGCAACATTTGAGCGTCAGATGAAATGGTGAGCAACTTCAGCACTTTGATGCAATTTACCGGCATTCAGTGGTAAAATGATTGGAACAAATCATAACATCATTTGACATTAAACTGGTATAGAAATACAATCTTTCTCCAGCATGGGGTCTGGCATGGATTCACATGCTCATGAATATTCCCCGTCGTCAGGCTGGGAATCCTCGGTAAAGAAAAATCAGTATCAGTTTCGTTTCTGATCTGTCTTTCGTAGTATTAACCAATCACTGATCTCTGCGTCATACTGACCACAGCCAATGACTGCCCTCTCCCTAAGCCCCACCTCTGGCAGCCATCTTCAGATTTTTACCGCACGTTCAAGTGTTGGGATCCTCGTGCTATTGCTCTCGAGCATTAGTGCTTTTTTCGCGCTTTTTCTTAGGAAAATTTTCTCTCTTTCGGTCAAAAGAGCCTCAAGCTCCACCGTTTCTTTATCCGATCAACGGGGACCCGTGTCGGATTCTTCTACGCCCCTCAAGGGTGAAGATTTCGTCGAGCCACGCTTTTGGAGGACTCCAGAAGTTTCTCAGGCCCTTCTCGAGCATGGCCCAGGAGAAGGGAAGCTCGACGCCCGGAAAGCTGTTCAGGGTCTGCCCTGGATGCCAGCTTCAGAATGTCTTTAAGGAGGACCAACACTCCCTTTGCCTTTACTGCCTGCATGAAGTCAAGACGCACGTGGAGAAGGACTGTGCGTTTTGCGGCAATATGTCGGAGCGGACCATGAAGGACCGCCATCAGCGTCTCGCCAACTGGCTGGAAGGAAAGAGCCCGTCAGGCGAAAAGAAGAAGAAGTCCGAGCGGTCTTCTAAGACCTTTGAGGGCACCCTGGCGACGGGGGTCCAACAGAAGGCCAAGCACCGCGAGTCCGCTGGCACCGAGAGCGCCGAACGGTCGGGCTCTACGGGCGCCAGGCAGGCCGCATCCTCCCCGGCGCCATCAACCACGAGCCAACGCTCTGGCTCGGGTAAGAGGAAGGCCGAGCACCCGGCGAAACTCCTGGAGAGACCCCGGTCGTGCTCGAAGGCCCCATCGGAGGGGGAGCGAGGTGGTGACCCTCCCCCCAAGGAGAAGGCGGTGAGCGCACCTAAGGTGGTGAAAGCCTTGATCCATCCGGCCAAGGCCTCTATCGAGATAGTCGCGGCGGCCCTGGCTCAGCCTGTGGAGGCTACACCAGTTGTGGCGACCTCGGGGCCCAGAATCTCCCTGCCACCGCGGAGGGAGTCCTCTTTCATGCCCATCGACAGGACCCCCGTGAAACCTCCGACGGAGAAGAAAAAGGGGGGGCAGGAGGTCGTCGTGGATTCGGCCTCAACCTCTGAGGAGGAGCTGATCGAAGTCTTAGGCCACGGCGCTGGCGTGGAAGAAGACCATCCTGTCGGGAGGGACCCCGACGTGGGAGACGAGAACGTCGAGGGTGCCGACGGGGCTCCTGATCGCCCGTCGGAACCCCCTCAACCAGTGCCGCAAGACAACTCGGCGGCCATTTTGTTGGCTATACAGTACTTATGGTCGGAGATAAGGACGAGACTGCCGTTACCACCAACGGAGGAACCGCTCCCGACGGGGGACCCGGAGCCAGGCCCTTCTGGGAGCCCTCCTCTTAAGAGAAGGATTCATCCTCCACCTCCTTTTCAACCTTCGCGCCCTGCTCAGCCCTCCTCCCCGTCCACGACACGTGGGGATGATACGGGGACTGACACGGCCGCGACGGGTAGTGACAAGGTTTTTGACGAGGATCTCCCGTCATCACCTCCCACCCGGGCTTCCCCTCCCGACGAGATTGGATCGTTTCACGCCATGATCGCCAGGGCATCCAAGCTTTTCCAGCTCTGCCCAGAAGAGAAGAAGGAAGGTTTCCTTTATCAACGGCGCAAGACCAAGAGGAAGACGGTCCTCGCTGTACTTCTACTGGACGATATCTGGGATGAGGGTCTTTCCCTCCTCAAGAACCCATCCACAACGCCGGCTAGAAGGGATCGGTACGAGAAGAAGTACCGGGTCCCGGACGCGGCCCCCTTGTGCCTTCGGGCACAGCCGACCCCGGACTCGGTCGTCTCCGCGGCGGCCAGGAAGAAAGCGGGGGGGGCGCGGCCTCTACGTCACCCTCCCCGCCGGACGGCGAGGGAAAGAAATTGGACACAATGGGACGCAGAGTCATCTCATCGGCAGCGACGACGATTAAGGCTGCCAACGCCTTGGCTTTCGTAGCCCGCTACGACAGGGAGTTGTGGTACAAACTCGCCCCCCTGCTGGACTTCCTACCAGACAAGAGGGCGGAGGCCCTAGAGATCTTGCAGGAAGGAGAAGTAGCGTCCTTCCACGCCATTACGATAGCGACTGACATCGCGGACACTGGATTTCGCCAGTTGGGCAACGGCGTGTGCCTTAGGCGGCGTGGATGGCTCAAGGCTACTGACTTCCATCAGGACGTGCAGACCAGAGTCTTGGACATGCCGTTCGACGGGAGCAACCTGTTTGGGAAAACAGTGGACGATTCCCTACAAGCCATCAAGGCGGACACGGAGACGGCCAGGGCTCTTGGTGTTCTCCAGCAACGACGGCCGCCCTTTCGGAGCGGCGGAGGCAAACAGGGTGCCTCCAAAGGTTCCAGCGGCGGATTTTCCACCTATCGTCAAGCGGCCCGTTCGTCGTCACAGGAAGCCTACAGGGGACGAGGCAAGTCGGGCGGACCCCGCCGTCGCCAAGGAGGACAAGGCGGCAACGCCTCGTCGAAGCAGGACTGAACCGGCCGTGGGGTCGGGCCCCCACCGAAGCACCCCGGTGGGAGGCCGGCTGGCGAGCTTCGTCAGCGTGTGGGAGTCGATCTCCACCGACCGTTGGGTGCTGGACGCCCTGGCTCAGGGTCACACGCTCGAGTTTCTAAAGAGGTGCCCGTGCGTCTTCCCTGTGGCCAGGAAGGAACATCACGTCCCTCAACTTCTCTTGGAGGTAAGGGCGATGCTCAGGAAGGGCGCCATCGAGCTCGTCCCAAAGAGGCTTCGGGACTCCGGAGTTTACTCAAGATACTTCCTCGTGAAGAAGACGACGGGAGGCTGGCGTCCCATCCTGGACCTACGACGACTGAACAAATTCATCAAGGCACAGAAGTTCAGGATGGTCACCCTCCGACACGTCCTGGGTCAACTGGAGGAGGGCGATTTCCTGTCGTTGTTGGATTTGGAGGATGCCTACTTCCATATCCCCATCCTAAAGGGACACCGAAAGTTTCTCAGATTCGTGGTCCAAGGGCGTCGCTACCAGTTCAGAGCCCTTCCCTTCGGATTGAGGTCGGCACCCAGGGTGTTCACCAAGTGCCTCGCACCGGTGGCGGCGCGGCTGCGCCTAGAGGGGATCCACGTCTACCCCTACCTGGACGACTGGCTCATCCGAGCGAAGACGAAGGAGCTCACCGTGGAGCACACGGCAAGGACCGTCCAACTACTTACGGACCTGGGATTCTCCATAAACTACGCCAAGTCCCACCTGGTGCCCGCGCAAGACGCACTGTTTCTGGGAGCGAAGCTCGACACAGTGTCGCTTCTGGCCTCTCCGTCGGAGGAAAGGACGAGGGCCATCTTGGGCAAGGTGCAGCGGATGCTGGTTGCGGACGCGGCCAGGGTGAGGTCCATCAAGTCCCTCCTCGGAATGATGTCTTCTTGCATTTATCTCATCCGCCTGTGCAGGATCCTGATGCGCCTGTTGCAGGAGTTCCTGGACGCGCGCTGGATCCAGACGACGAGCAGCTTCGAGGAGAGGATCACACTCGACGAGAGGATCACACTCAACAAGAGTTTCCGACGAGCGATCCGGTGGTGGGGCACCCGCGCGCATCTGACGGCGGGCATGGACTTCCAGACCCCAGACCACCAGGAGACAGTGACCACGGATGCCTCCCTGGAAGGGTGGGGAGCGCACACCGAAAATCTGCACGCGAGAGGCCTTTGGCTTCCGACGGAGAAGTCCCTCCATATCAACGTCCTGGAGCTCCGTGCAGTGTTTTGGGCCCTCAGGTCCTTTCTTCCGTCCCTCAAGGGCAAGGTGGTGAGGATCTTCACCGACAACACCATCACCATGTTCTACATCAGGAAGCAGGGCGGTACCAGATCCCCAGCCCTGTCCAAGGAGGCTCAGGATCTGTGGCATTGGGCCGTCGCCCAAGGGATGTTCTTATCTCATCCGCCTGTGCAGGCTCCTGATGCGCCTGTTGCAGGAGTTCCTGGACGCGTGCTGGATCCAGACGACGGGCAGCTTCGAGGAGAGGATCACACTCGACGAGAGGATCACACTCGACGAGAGTTTCCGACGAGCGATCCGGTGGTGGGGCACCCGCGCGCATCTGACGGCGGGCATGGACTTCCAGACCCCAGACCACCAGGAGACAGTGACCACGGATGCCTCCCTGGAAGGGTGGGGAGCGCACACCGAAAATCTGCACGCAAGAGGCCTTTGGCTTCCGACGGAGAAGTCCCTCCATATCAACCTCCTGGAGCTCCGTGCAGTGTTTTGGGCCCTCAGGTCCTTTCTTCCGTCCCTCAAGGGCAAGGTGGTGAGGATCTTCACCGACAACACCATCACCATGTTCTACATCAGGAAGCAGGGCGGTACCAGATCCCCAGCCCTGTCCAAGGAGGCTCAGGATCTGTGGCATTGGGCCGTCGCCCAAGGGATGTTTCTGGTGCCATTTCATCTGGCAGGAATAAAAAACACCATCGCCGACTCGCTCAGCAGAGAGCTGCACTCGTGCCACGAGTGGGAACTATGACAGGATCTAGTGGACCGTCTCTTCCGATGGTGGGGCACACCCCAGATCGATCTGTTCGCGACGGCGACGAACTCCAAGTGCCGGAGGTTTGCCAGCAGGTTTCCCCAGCCGAGGAGCATGGGCGATGCTTTCTCGTTCCCCTGGGAGGGCCTGTTTCTATACGCGTTCCCTCCATTGCCGTTGCTGATCCGGCTCATCAACCAGCTCAAGAGGTGCAGGATGATCCTCGTCGCACCTGCGTGGCCGAGGCAGATATGGTTCCCGGACCTTCTGGACTTGTCAGCGTCCCTGTCAATCAAGCTGCCAGTGGACGCAGATCTTCTCTCCAGGGAAGGAGGCGCCATCCTCCATCACGACCCGAAGTCGCTGAACTTGCATGCCTGGCTCCTGCAGCGTTAAGAGTTTGGAGGCTACGACATACCGGCCGACTGCAGAGAGGTTCTTGCAAAGGCCAGGGCGTCCTCAACTCTTAAATGCTATGGACACAAATGGAAGAGGTTCTGTGTCTGGTGCCACGCACAGAAGATCAACCCTCTACGTATTACGGCTCCCCAAGTACTGCCGTACCTACTGACGCTGGCCAAGGCTGGACTGGCACACGCGTCCATCAAGATTCATCTTGCTGCGATCTCCCGATACACCAGAACCACGGGACGGACGTCTTTGTGGTCTCATCGTCTGGTGAAAGAATTCATGAAGGGACTGTTCAGATCGTTCCCGCCGGTGAAGGCTCCGGCCCCGGCGTGGGAGCTCAACATGGTGCTGACCAAGCTCATGGGACCTCCGTTCGAGCCTCTGTACTCGGCTCCGTTGAAGTTCTTGTCGTGGAAAACAGCGTTTCTTGTGGCCATCACCTCCGCACGACGGGTGGGAGAGATCCAGGCCCTTTCCTGCAAACCCCCGTACTTGACTTTTCACAACACGAGGGTAGTGCTCAGGACGCACCCCTCCTTCATGGCCAAGGTGCCGTCGGACTTCCACCTCAACGAACCCTTGGTGTTGCCTGTTTTCTTCCCGTCGCCGGCTGAAAGGACTTTGCACTCGCTGGATGTGGCTAGAGCGCTGAAGTTCTACGTGGACTGCACGAAGTGTTTTCGGAAGACGTCACAACTTTTTGTGAACTTTGGACCGGTCAATCAGGGGAAGGCTCTCTCGAAGGCTTCCATTTCCAGATGGCTCTCCGGCTGTATCATGTACTGTCATGGGTTGGCAAACCGACCGCTGCCTGGCCGTCCGAGAGCCCATTCCACCAGAGCGATCGCAGCTACCACGGCATTCCTATCTGGTGTGCCCTTGCTGGACATCTGCAGGGCTGCTACGTGGAGGTCGACGCACACCTTCACGAAATTCTACTGCGTCGATCGGGATTCCAGGGAGGAGTCCAGGGTCGGCCAAGCAGTGCTGCGCAACCTGTTCGCCTAAGGTGAGCCTGGTGAGGAGGTAAGAATTGCTTAATGTTGAGTCTTTGCCACCCCCGTGGTTGTGCATGTGTGTACTGCTATGTATTCTTTTATTCATGAGCATGTGAATCCATGCCAGACCCCATGCTGGAGAAGGAACAAGTTACTTACCTGTAACTGTTGTTCTCCAGCATGGGTCTGGCATGGATTCACATGCGAACCCTCCCGCTACCCCTCTGCGGCTCTTCACTTGGTCATACTGCCACTTCACGTGCTACCAAATCTGAAGATGGCTGCCAGAGGCGGGGCTTAGGGAGAGGGCAGTCATTGGCTGTGGTCAGTATGACGCAGTGATCAGTGATTGGTTACTACTACGAAAGACAGATCAGAAACCAAACTGATACTGATTTTTCTTTACCGAGGATTCCCAGCCTGACGACTGGGAATATTCATGAGCATGTGAATCCATGCCAGACCCATGCTGGAGAACAACAGTTACAGGTAAGTAACTTGTTCCTTAGTAAATTAAGTGGCAAACAGTGCATTTCTAGGCACTGGGCCAGCAAAATTATTCAAAAACATTGCAGGATGTATGAAAATATTTGAGTGCTTGGAGTTCTCTCCCAGGAAATGTTCAAGCGATTTAATGGTAAATGTTTTTTAAGCACGTTTTAACAGTAGCATTTACTCCAAAATATAAAGGCTTATTTTGGTGCTGCCCCATCTATCCCTCCAAAGGGATTGTCAGGATTTTTAGGGGCAAATTGGGCATTTTTAGGAGAACAGGATGAGTAAAACTAGACCGAATATGGTAGAATTTAAAGATCATTTCAACCAGGCTTTGTGTGAGGGGAGGGTTATCCACCTAAGAAATCTTGCGGAAAATAGTGCTTTTTAAAGCACTCAAGGTCTGTTACATTGAAGACAAGTGATTAGAAATAAAAAAAAAAAGATTTCTGATGGATTTGGGTACTCTTTCCCCAAGCAATCCCCTGGGAAATATAGTTGTAAGTGGTGCATTCTTAAGCATGCTAGTGGGCCAGTAACATTGTACACAAACTGGAACTTTTGAAGACCACTTTACAGAAGGGGTGGCATTCTTCCTTCATATTGTACACATTATATGTTTATGGTTGTATACCTCAATTGTTAAGTGCACTCCCTTGACATGGGGTCAGCCTGCACTTCGCATGTTCATACCTGTGGCAGGGTCGACTTAGCCATTCATTGCTCGAGGTTGATTGATTCATTATATTACATTGGGTAATATCCGTTCTTAAAGAATTTAGAAGCAGGAAGAATCTAGCAAGAAACACTATACTAAAGTAAAAATAATTTCTATGTCACTAAGAAATTATTTTCAGTAACATAAGTGAATTGCAATTGGTAGCTACACTAATTAAGTTTGCACAATTTGGAGCTCATTCCCCTTAGAAATCCATTAGTCATATGCCAGATAAGCAAAGCATCATACAATGTGAATGTTCCCACAAGGCACTGCAATACAAGTAGTATGTAACATTTGTGCCAATTATGAGGCATGGGGCCCGCAAACTCAAACTTCACATTTAAAGAAACTGGCATAAGCAAATTGTTTAAGAAGGAAAGTTTAAGCATGCATGCCACTTATTTGCCCAATATGTGGGCACCAGCTGTATAAAGGCACAGAAGCTCACAATTGTCACCAGAACACAAACACAGGCATTTGGTTCAATTATTTTTCCCTATAATGCACTTCCGTACTAGAAAGAAGAATCAGAAGATGAAAATGTTTTCACAAAGATTATGCAATTATTGTGGAACATTTTGGACCAAAAAAATTACATTTTGGCAACAAACGCAAATCATACATGTACAAAAGAATCTTATTGGAACTTCCTTGACAGTTGGGCATTCAAGTCACTTATTTTCCTACTTCTTTTTCGTACTATTCGACGACTAACCCCTTTGTGGTCTACCTGAGTGCAACGGGGGAAGGCTCAGTTGGCGGCAACATTATCTTCGTAGATTGTATTCTTGATCCAGCCAGCGATGCACCTCATAGTGTACCAGAGTTTCAAGTGGCATATACATTTTAGAGTGCTAAAACAGAAATTGTCTGAATAAGGGTGGATTCAGTGGGGAGTCCTTTTTACTTCTGATTACAGAGCAGTACCATGGGTATTCACATGGGTGGCCAGGCCAGCTTAGTTTCTGTGCTTCAGGTTCTCTTCAATCACTGGGGACTGTCTCATCTGAAGTGAAGCCCCAAGAGATTAATTTCTCTAACCGCCCCCCCCTTGCTCCCTGCACCCACCTGGCCTGCCCCACCACTCAGACCACTCTACTGATGCCTCCACAGCTAAAGTGTCAATACCTAACAGTATGTCATGCCTGTCAAATAGAGTAGGCTGATTGGCTAGCCTTCCTGCACAGTTCTAGCTCAGGGTACACTGCCATTGTTGTCTCATATCTGAATGTCCTTCTTCTTAGCCTTCACACAATGACCCAGAGCAACGGGCGAGCAACATTTTAGGGTCAGGAGAGCAACATGTTGCTCGCGAGCTACACGTTGGGGATCACTGTAATCAGTATAAAATAGTGTGATTGCATTAAATTAGCAGCAACTGACATGGGGAAAAACACTGTTCCCAAATGTATACCCCTAAATCCAGTGACATTTGTAAATTCCAATCTAATTCCCATTGCAAAGCAATTTGGAATTAGAAGTAGGACAATTACTTTCTTTGGTTTGGTTGAGAATGGAATATAATTTAAAAGATTTAGTAGAGGGGGAATGCATTACTAAATCTATATTTTTAGAAGGTACATTTTGGTAGTAGAAAGGTATATCTTTAGTAACTAGGTTTACTGTGGTTGTATGAGTCTTGTAATCACTATTATTAAGAATGAATCTAGCACAAAGTTGGGGGAAAGGTAGAGTTAAATTACTGAGGAATAAATGCCTAATCAAAGAAAATCCGGTAGAATACCATATTTGCAGAAAATCATGTTTGGGTTTAAAAGGGAAGCATTTATGAAACGATAAAAAGGCATTAGTGGAATCTTGGACGATGAACGTGCAAGATATTAGGCTACCCCAAGCATTTTTCAAAGAATGTAGGATAAGGAGTTTATAATACCCGGCCACAAAGAGGTTGGAAGAAAATGAGATAAAGAGAGAGAAGCTATGAACTTCGATTCTAATTTGATCCAAGTAGGAGCATCAATTGATATTAATTAAATTGAAATAAAATGATCTGTCATAATAGGACGATGTTTGATATCTGGGAACATCCAGAAATTTAACCCCACCATTATTTTAATTTCTTTCAGTTTATTACAAACAATGTTGGGAGTTTTATTATTCCAAAGAAAATTAGATAAGAGTTCCTCTATTTTTTTGAAGCATGTAGTTGTTGTCAACAGGCCTAGATGTAATTTTGATGGCACATAGATGACCCCATCAGGAAACAAATAGAGGAGACCATTGGGTTATAGAATAGTTTATTTTATCTATAATTATATTTTGGTTTTAGAGTTAGAGTAGAAGAAACATCCTTACTTATAAGAATGTCCAGATATTTAATAGATGGATACCATTTCATACCGTAGAAAGGAATATCAGACATTATGCAAAAATTGGTTAAAGGTAAAATTTCCAATTTATCGAAATTGTATTTGTATGCTGAAACTTTAGAAAAATGATCAATACTAGTCATTAACGCGGTAACAGAAGTAGAAGGTTCTGATAAATATAGAATAATATCATCTGCATAAGCAAGGAATTTGATTGGGATGTCCTTTATGGTAATTCCTTTGATGTTATCATTAAAAGTAATGATTTGGAGAAGAGGTTCTAAAACCAAAAGGAAAAGTAATGGAGATAGGGGGCAACCTTGCCTATTCCCACTAGAGAAGGGAAATGATGGAGAAAATGTATTATTCATAAAATGTATGATAGGCGGTGAATAATATAAGTGTCATGCATTTAGAGAATATAGAGCTAAACCATGCAATAATAAATATTCTAACATAAAAGTCCATGAGACTCGATCAAATGATTTATCAGCATCAAGTGTGAGAAAAACGAGTGGGTCAGATGATTTTTGTGCATGAGAAAGAACATTAAAACGAAGTCTGGTATTAAAAGAAGCATATCTTCCTTTAATGAAACCAGAATGATCTACATTAACAAGTTGAGGCATTATTCCTTCTAATCTTTGGCTAAAATTATTGATTCAAAATGTATTAGATAAATGGGGTGATAGTTTTTAACATATGAGGGGTCTTTGTCTGGTTTAGGGAATACAATTAATAGAGCTTCACCAAAGGTACTTAAGCTATGACCAAGTGTCATACAAGGAACAAGTTACTTACCTGTAACTGTTGTTCTCCAGCATGGGTCTGGCATGGATTCACATGCTCATGAATATTCCCCGTCGTCAGGCTGGGAATCCTCGGTAAAGAAAAAACCAGTATCAGTTTCGTTTCTGATCTGTCTTTCGTAGCAATAACCAATCACTGGTCTCTGCGTCATACTGACCACAGCCAATGACTGCCCTCTACCTAAGCACCGCCTCTGGCAGCCATCTTCAGATTTGGAAGCACGTGAAGAGGCAGTATGACCAAGTGAAGAGCCGCAGAGGGGTAGGCGGGAGGGTTCGCATGTGAATCCATGCCAGACCCATGCTGGAGAACAACAGTTACAGGTAAGTAACTTGTTCCTTCTCCAGCATGGGGTCTGGCATGGATTCACATGCTCATGAATAAAGAATACATAGCAGTACACACATGCACAACCACGGGAGGTGGCAAAGGCTCAACATTAAGCATCACATCAACTCAACATTAAGCATCTTACCTCCTCACCAGGCTCACCTCAGGCGAACAGGTTGCGCAGCACTGCTTGGCCGACCCTGGACTCCTCCCTGGAATCCCGGTCGACGCAGTAGAATTTCGTGAAGGTGTGCGTCGACCTCCACGTAGCAGCCCTGCATATGTCCAGCAGGGGCACACCAGATAGGAACGCCGTGGTAGCTGCGATCGCTCTGGTGGAATGGGCTCTCGGACAGCCAGGCAGCGGTCGGTTTGCCAACCGGTGACAGTACATGATACAGCTGGAGAGCCATCTGGAGATGGAAGCCTTCGAGAGAGCCTTCCCCTGATTGACAGGTCCAAAGTTCACAAATAGTTGAGACGTCTTCCGAAAACCCTTCGTGCGGTCCACGTAGAACTTCAGCGCTCTAGCTACATCCAGCGAGTGCAAAGTCCTCTCAGCCGGCGATGAAGGCGGCGGGAAGAACACAGGTAACACCAAGGGTTCGTTGAGATGGAAGTCGGACGGTACCTTGGGCATGAAGGAGGGGTGCGTCCTGAGCACTACCCTCGTGTCGTGGAAAGTCAAGTACGGGGCCTTGCAGGAAAGGGCCTGGATCTCTCCCACTCGTCGTGCGGGGGTGATGGCCACAAGAAAAGCTGTTTTCCACGATAGAAACTTCAACGGGGCCGAGTGCAGAGGCTCGAACGGAGGTCCCATGAGCTTGGTCAGCACCACGTTGAGCTCCCACGCCGGGGCCGGAGCCTTCACCGGCGGGAACGATCTGAATAGTCCCTTCATGAACTCCTTCACCAGACGATGAGACCACAAGGACGTCCGCCCCGTGGTTCTGGTGTATCGGGAGATCGCAGCAAGATGAATCTTGATGGACGCGTGTGCCAGTCCAGCGTTGGCCAGCGTCAGCAGGTACGGCAGTACTTGGGGAGCCGTAATCCGTAGAGGGTTAATCTTCTGTGCGTGGCACCAGACAGAGAAGCTCTTCCCTTTGTGTCCGTAGCATTTAAGAGTCGAGGACGCCCTGGCCTTTGCAAGAACCTCTCTGCAATCGGCCGGTATGTCGTATCCTCCAAACTCTAGCGCTGCAGGAGCCAGGCCTGCAAGTTCAGCGACTTCGGGTCGTGGTGGAGGATGGCGCCTCCTTCCCTGGAGAGTAGATCCGCGTCCGCCGGCAGCTTGATCGGCGGGGACGCTGACAAGTCCAGAAGGTCCGGGAACCATATCTGCCTCGGCCACGCAGGTGCGACGAGGATCATCCTGCACCGTGACCTCTTGAGCTGGTTGACGAGCCGGATTAGCAGAGGCAAGGGAGGGAACGCGTAGAGGAACAGGCCCTCCCAAGGGAACGAGAAAGCATCGCCCATGCTCCTCGTCTGGGGAAACCTGCTGGCGAACCTCCGGCACTTGGTGTTCGTCGCCGTCGCGAACAGGTCGATCTGGGGTGTGCCCCACCGTCAGAAGAGGCGACCCACCAGATCCTGCCGTAGTTCCCACTCGTGGCACGAGCGCAGCTCCCTGCTGAGTGAGTCGGCGATGGTGTTTTTTATCCCTGCCAGATGAAACGGCACCAGAAAAATCCCTTGGGCGACGGCCCAATGCCACAGGTCCTGCGCCTCCTTGGACAGCGCTGGGGACCTGGTTCCGCCCTGTTTCCTGATGTAAAACATGGTGGTGGTGTTGTCGGTGAAGATCCTCACCACCTTGCCCTTCAGGGACGGAAGGAAGGACCTGAGGGCCCAAAACACTGCACGGAGCTCCAGGACGTTGATATGCAGGGACTTCTCCGTCGGGAGCCAGAGTCCCCTCGCGTGCAGATTTTCGGTGTGTGCTCCCCACCCTTCCAGGGAGGCATCCGTGGTCACAGTCTCCTGGTGGGCTGGGGTCTGGAAGTCCATGCCCGCCGTCAGATGCGCGCGGGTGCCCCACCACCGTATCGCTCGTCGGAAACTCTCGTCGAGCTTGATCCTTTCTTCGAAGCTGCCCGTCGTCTGGATCCAGCGCGCATCCAGGAATTCTTGCAACGGGCGCATCCGGAGCCTGCACATGGGAATGAGGTAGATGCAGGAAGACATCATCCCGAGGAGGGACTTGATGGATCTCACTTTGGCCGCGTCGGCCACCAACATCCGTTGCACCTTGCCCAAGATGGTCCTGGTCCTCTCCTCCGACGGGGAGGCCAGAAGGGACACTGTGTCGAGCCTCGCTCCCAGAAACAGTGCGACTTGCGCGGGCACCAGGTGGGATTTGGCGTAGTTCACGGAGAATCCCAGGTCCGTGAGGAGTTGGACGGTCCTTGCTGTGTGGACCACGGCGAGCTCCTTCGTCTTGGCGCGGATGAGCCAGTCGTCCAGGTAGGGGTAGACGTGAATCCCCTCGCGGCGCAGCTGCGCCGCCACCGGTGCGAGGCACTTGGTGAATACCCTGGGTGCCGACCGCAGTCCGAAGGGAAGGGCTTTGAACTGGTAATGACGCCCTTGGACCACGAACCTGAGGAATTTTCGGTGCCCCTTTAGGATTGGAATGTGGAAGTAGGCATCCTCCAAATCCAACGACGATAGGAAGTCTCCTTCCTCCAGTTGACCCAGGACGTGCTGTAGGGTGACCATCCGGAACTTCTGCGCCTTGATGAACTTGTTCAGCCGTCGCAGGTCTAGGATGGGGCGCCATCCTCCCGTCTTCTTCTTCACGAGGAAGTATCGCGAGTAGACTCCGGAGCCCCGAAGCCTCTTTGGGACGAGTTCGATGGCGCCCTTTCTGAGCATCGCCTTTACCTCCAGGAGAAGTTGAGGGACGTGAAGTTCTTTCCTGGCCACGGGGGGGACGCGCGGGCACCTTCTTTGAAACTCGAGCGCGTGGCCCCGGGCCAGGGCGTCCAGCACCCAACGGTCGGTGGAGATGGACTCCCACACGCTGACGAAGCCCGCCAGCCGGCCTCCCACCGGGGTGCTTCGGTGGGGGCCCGACCCCACGGCCGGTTCAATCCTGCTTGGACGCGGCCTTGCCGCCTTGACCTCCTTGGCGACGACGGCGGGGTCCGCTAGACTTGCCTCGTCCTCTCTAGGCCTCTTGCGACGACGAGCGGGCCGCTTGACGGTAGGAAGCGAAACCGCCGCCGGAACCTTTGGAGGCGCCCTTGCCTCCGCCGCTCCGAAAGGGCGTCCGTCGTTGCTGCAGGACTCCCAGGGCCCGGGCCGTCTCAGTATCCGCCTTGATGGCCTGGAGGGAATCGGCCACCGTCTTCCCAAACAGGTTGTTCCCGTCGAAGGGCATGTCCAGGACTCTGGTCTGGACGTCCTGCCGAAAATCCGTAGCTTTGAGCCATCCACGACGTCGAAGGCAAACGCCGTTGCCCAGCTGGCGGAACCCAGCGTCGGCGATGTCCGTCGCCACGGTGATGGCGTGGTCTGAAGCCACTTCACCTTCCTGGAGGATCTCAAGGGCCTCCGCCCTCTTGTCGTCCGGCAGAAAATCCAGCAGGGGAGCCATCTTGTACCAGAGCTCCCTGTCGTAGCGGGCCACGATAGCCAAGGCGTTGGCCGCTTTAATCGTCGTCGATTCTCTACGTCCCATAGCATCCAATTTCTTTCCCTCGCCGTCCGGCGGGGAAGTCGATGTGGAGGCCGCACCCCCCCCCGCTTTCTTCCTGGCCGCCGCGGAGACGACGGAGTCCGGGGTAGGCTGCGCCCGGAGGCATAGGGGGGCCGTGTCCGGGACCCGGTACTTCTTCTCGTACCGGTCTCTTCTAGCTGGCGTCGTGGAAGGGTTCTTGAGGAGGGAAAGGCCCTCATCCCAAATGTCGTCCAACAGAGGCACTGCGAGGACCGTCTTCCTCTTGGCCTCGCGCCGCTGATAAAGGAAGCCTTCCTTTTTCTTCTCCTCGGGGCAGAGTTGAAAAAGCTCAGAAGCCCTGGAGATCATGGAATGGAAAGATCCGATCTCGTCGGGCGGAGAAGCCCTGGTGGGAGGCGACGACGGAAAATCCTCGTCGTATGCCTCGTCGTCCGTACCCGTCGCTGCCGTGTCAGTCCCCGTATCATCCCCTCGGGTGGACGGGGAGGAGGGCTGGACGGGGCGCGACGGTTGAAAAGGAGGTGGAGGATGGATCCTTCTTTTCTTGGCAGGGGGAACACCAGAAGGTCCCGGTTCTGGATCCCCCGACGGGAGAGGTTCCTCCGTCGGTAACGGTAGCCTCGTCCTTATCTCAGTGCATAAGGACTGTATGGCCAACAAAATGGCCGCCGAGTTGTCTCGCGGCGCTGGCAGAGGGGAATCCGACGGGCGAGCAGGGGCCCCGTCGGCATCCTCGACGATGTCGTCGTCGTCGCCTGCGTCGGGACCCATCCCGACGGGCTGGTCTTGTTCCACGCCTAGGCCGTGGCTTAAGACCTCGATCAGCTCCTCTTCTGAGGTTGAGGCCGAATCTACGACGACGCCCTGCCCCCCCTTCTTCTTCCCCACGGAGGGTTTCACGGGGGTCCTATCGATGGGCATAAAAGAAGACTCCCTCCGAGGAGGCAGGGAGATTCTGGGCCCTGAGGTCGCCACCACTGGTGCAGCCTCCACAGGCTGGGCCAGGGCCGCCGCGACCGTTTCGATAGAGGGCTTGGTCGGATGGATCAAGGCCTTCACCACCTTAGGTGCGCTCACCGCCTTATCCTTGAGGGAGGGGGCACTGCCACGCTCCTCCTCTGCCTTCGAGCTCGACCGGGGCCTCTCCAGGAGCTTCGCCGGGTGCTCGGCCTTCCTCTTACCCGACCCAGAGCGTTGGCTCGTGGTTGATGGTGCCGGGGAGGGTACGCCCTGCCTGGCGCCCGTAGAGCCCGACCGTTCGGCGCTCCCGGTGCCAGCGGACTCGCGGTGCTTGGCCTTATGTTGGGCCCCCGTCGCCGGGGCGCCCTCAAAGGTCTTAGAAGACCGCTCGGATTTCTTCTTCTTCTCGCCAGACGGGCTCTTACCCTCCAGCCAGTTGGCGAGACGTTGATGACGGTCCTTCATGGTCCGTTCCGACATGTTGCCGCAAAACGCACAGTCCTTCTCCACGTGCGTTTTGTCCTCATGAAGGCAGTAAAGGCAGAAAGAGTGTTCGTCCTCCTTAAAGACGTTCTGCAGCTGGCATCCAGGGCAGACCCTGAACAGCTTTCCGGGCGTCGAGCTTCCCTTCTCCTGGGCCATCTCCGAGACCGGGCCTGAGAAGCTTCTGGAGTCCTCCGAAGCGTAGCTCGACGAAATCTTCACCCTTGAGGGGCACAGACGAATCCGACACGGGTCCCCGTAGATCGGATGTAGGATCGGTGGAGCTTGAGGCTCTTTTGACCGAAGAATCGAAGTTTTTGAGAAAAAAGCGCGAAAAAATAGCACTAACGCTCGAGAGCAATAGCACGAGGATCCCAACACATGAACGTGCGGTAAAAATCTGAAGATGGCTGCCAGAGGCGGTGCTTAGGTAGAGGGCAGTCATTGGCTGTGGTCAGTATGACGCAGAGACCAGTGATTGGTTATTGCTACGAAAGACAGATCAGAAACGAAACTGATACTGGTTTTTTCTTTACCGAGGATTCCCAGCCTGACGACGGGGAATATTCATGAGCATGTGAATCCATGCCAGACCCCATGCTGGAGAATGAGTAAATAGTTCAAGGAGTTAGGAGAAAGTTTGGTTGAGAAGGAACGGTATAAATCAATAGGAAAGCCAACATGTCCAGGGGCTTGATCAATTTTAAGATCGAGAATAGTTTTTTTAATTTCTTGAAACGTAATAGGGGCATCTAAAAAGGACAAATCCACTGGATAATCTGTAACTTTTTTGTTATTATGTAGAAAACTAAGAATATTATGATTAAATATAGTATGATCAGAAAAATAAAATTCAGAGTAAAATTTGAAAAATGAATTATGAATTTGATCAGTGCCAGTAACGCTAATGCCTTGTTGGTTGACAATAGACGTAATCATCATTTTTTCTTTTCTTTTTTGAGATAAGAAGCTAATAACTTAACAGATTTATTAGACCCACCATATAACTTGGCTTTCGTTCTCAACGGAGAAGAGCAAGCTCTATTTGTATTGCATGTGTTGCAATAGTTTGATAGGAGGGATTTAAAGGTATAGTCTGCGGCATGACTAACGTATGAGAATGCAAGCACCTTAATTAAATGAAGTAGATCTTCTGCTAATTTATCATTGTTACTTTTTAAGTTGGATCAGCTAATGAAAAGACTTCACCTCATGGAATTAAATGGAAGGTGTGCTGGGGATTGCCCACCAAGGAACACCTTCCAACGTGGCAAGAGAAAATCAATAATTGACCATTATTTGACCAATAGTTAAATGTTTCCTTGGATTTAAAATTTTGAGGTGGGCTCTCGTTTGGATAGTGACGACTTGCCACTTCTTGTAGAGTTCAAGTATCCTAGCCAAACTCTAACCCATGAAGAGGAGAGCATTTGCCTGCCCAGGGGCATTCATTGCGCATGAGTCAGGAGCATTGGGCCAATGCCATTTCCTCAGTCAGAATAAGGGAAATCCTTGCTGAATGTTTGCAGCCTGCCGGAGGGTGGCGCAGATGTATTTATAAAATAAAGCGCAAGTATTGGCAATAACCGTTCCATCAGACCCTGCAACATATCTGTAGCCATGCTCCCAGAAAAGGAGCAGGGGGCGGCATGCTTTGATCAGGAATGTAGTCACCAGAAAGGGGCAATATACCATGCAGTGAACAGTGGGGGATTAAGTGTGGGGCAGTTACATGCCCTCAAGTGTTAAAAACTGTTGAAGCGGATGAGGAGAGAGCACACGCTGAAGCAATGGGACCAGATGGAGATAGCTGTTTCCTCCAAAGATTGTAAGCTCTTTTGGAGGTTAGTAGCTCAAGGATTTGCACCTCGGAAGGAAAATATAACAGGAGTAATCCACAATGAAAGGTGGGTGTCTCATTTTTCTAGCATTCTGTTTGATGCAGATGCCGTGGGAGAAGTAAGGGTAGACAGCAGTGCAGAAGATATTTTCTCTAAAGAGGAAATACTAGCATGTGTTAAGGCCCTCCCGGTAGGTAAGATTGCTAGTCCGGATGGCCTGCGGTCAGGTTATTTTTAATGGGAACCTGATTGGTGGGAAAATATGTTGGTTAAACTTTTTAATGCAATCTCTTATTCTGGTGTTATCCCGCTCTCCTGGAAAAAGGCTACAATTATACCCATTTTTAAAAAGTGCTCTATTTATGATCCTCACTGTTATCGCCCCATTTCATTGTTAGACATTCCAAGCAACATTTTTAATAAATATCTTAAAAATAGAGTGGAAGAGTGGGTGAGCGCGAATCATATGTTGCACTCCACGCAAGCTGGCTTTAGGAGCGTTTTTTTCAACCATGGATCACTGTCTTATTTTAAATGTTTTAATTGAGAAATACCGTGAACTGAGGGGGGGTAGGTTATACGTGTCCTTCCTGGACTTGGAGAAAGTATTCGACTCAATTAACAGGGAGGCCATGTGGCAGAAATTATTGCACATTAAGGTTCAGCCTGAACTTCTCCACCTGATTTTAAAGAGCTATACGAACACAGTGGCGGAGGTCAGGGGTAGTAATGCGCGGCATCTCGCAAAGGAGTTCCCTACAAACAGATGGGTAAAACAGGTCTGTTCTTTGGCCCCACTTTTATGTATTTTATTTTTAGCAGATTTATTAAAGTTACTCACCGTAGTGACTACAGTACTCGTAGTCCATGGTCCCCTTTCCTCCATCCTTGTGGGCGTCCCCCATGGGGACGGTAACAGAGCCTTTGGCAGTGAAAAACTGAGATTCCCCTTTAATTTAGTATTGCGTGTGTGGACACACCCTGGGGCGTGGGAACGCCCCCAAACCGCTTGCGGACCTGCCCACCTGCGCCTCACCTCAGTACCCTTTGAGCACATCAGACGCTTAGATACCTGGCTACACTTATTACCTTTTCGCCATTGGCATACTAGCGGGAGAAGGTGGGTGGGACAAATGGTGGAAAGGGGACTATGGACCTTGAGTAGTCTAGTCACTACGGTGAGTAACTTTAATTACTTATGCGTCCCGTACCCTTTCCTCCAACCTTGTTAGTGATTCCACCGAACAAGAAAATAGGGTAGAGCTGTGACAACCTGCCTCAGATGTAGGATGAAGCAAAAAGGTACTTCAGAACGGCCTAACCAAACTCTGCATCATTTTGGAGGCGATGGCCTTGTACGCCTCCAAAATGGCCTGAACCATCCAATGGGTGATGGAAGCCTTGGAAGCCTGAGAGCTGGGGGAGGAGCCACCAAAAGTCATGAACAATCCTCGGACCTCCTGAAGAATTTCTTCTGAGAGAGGTAAAACCTGAGCACCCTCTTGAGGTCCAAGTAATGTAGGGCCCTCTCTACCTCTGACTGTGGGATCGGGAAGAACACCTGCAGGCAGATCTCTTGATTCAGATGGAACAAAGAGACCACCTTGGGCAGGAAGTTAGGATGAGTGCGCAAGATTACCTTGTTGGTGTGAAACGTGGTGAAGGGCTCACACAAAGACAATGCCTACAGCTCACTGACCCTTTGCGGAGAGGTGAGAGCCACTAATAAAACAGTCTTTAGCGTCACCAAGCGGATGTCCACAGAGGCCATCGGCTCAAAAGGCTTGCGTTGCAAAGCTTTCAGACCCACATTGAGGTCCCAGACTAGATGAGGTCTATGCACCGGAGGAAAAAGCCTAGACAACCCCTTAAGGTGGGCCTTAACCATTGGGTTGGTTGCCGAAAACACCTGCTCAGGGGAATTCTTGTAAGCCCCAATGGCTGCTAAATACATGCAACAAGTATCCACCTGAACTCCAGAACGAGCCAGGTGTGCTGAAAAGGCCAGTACGTTGTCCAGGGGGCAGGTTACAGGGTCCAGAGCCTTGTAGTAAACCCAGTGGCAGAACCTAGTCCATTTGCTCTTATAATGGGCCCAAGTTGAGGGCCTCCTGGCCTGCTGAATGATGTCCCAGTTGCCATCCGAAACAAAATTGAGCATGCTGAAGCCTCAGCTGATCAGGAACAAGGACGCCAGGGCCAGTTTGGCCGGGTCCAGATGTTCTACTGCCCCACTATGCTTTATCAGGAAGCCCCTGGACAGGGGAGCACAACTGCAGCAGATCCAAAAACCGGGGTCTCGAAGGCCAGTAGGGGGGGGCAACCAGGATGAGGCTGAAACCCACAGAGGCCTGGAACTTGCGGAGGGTCCATTGGACCAGAGGGGTGGGTGGGAACACATAAAACCTACGGCCGTACCAACAGATGTGGAAGTCGTCTCCCAGTGAACCCCGACCTGTCCATGAAGCAAACTGGGGGCACTTGACATTCAAGGGAGATGTGAACAAATCCAGGTCCACGAGCCCCAAACGCTGGAACAGGAGCAACAAGGGTTGTACAACTCCCACTCGTAGGTGTTGAACCCCAAGCGACTCAACTGGTCCATTTCTCCATTGCTATCTCTCGAGAGGGGGGCTGCCGAAATCCAAATCTCCTCCTTCAGGGCCAATTCCCAGGTCGAAAACCACCTCCATGCAGAGGTGGGGCGAGTGGGTGCCACACTGCTTGTTCAGTTAGCACATCATAGAATTGTCCGTCCAGACCAGACCAGAACAGACCTGTCCCTGTTGAGGGCAAGAAGGCCTTGAGGGCCCGGCCCACTGCCCCAAGCTCGAGCAGACTGATATGCAAGAGGGATTCTGTCCTGGACAATGCTGCATGAATCAGGTAGTGCTCCAGAGTAGCACCCCAGCCCGAGAGGAAGGAGTCCGCTGTCATCACCAGGGTAGCCTCTGACCAGGTGACGGGGGCTCCCATTGAGACATTGTGCCTCATTGCAAGTCCGGCGGTAACCCGCTAGTTCTAGCAGCGGGTTGCCACCGGACTTTAACACTGTTTGGGCTGCCTGAGTTCAAGGTGCCACCGGGGCATTACAAGTCCTGGCAGCCTGGGATATCAGGCAGCAGAAAATGTTAGTCCCCATTCCTGTGGGACCGGCAGACCTGTAATGAGGCCCATTGTCCTCCATTAGCCACAAGCAAATATCGGGCAACAGGAACAGTGGTATTGCGATCCTGTCTGACTGAGACCCCATCTCTTGATACCAACTGGCCGCCATTTGGAGCAGTAGGCGCCTCAACTTGAGGCGAGCTTGCTGTACAGTGAGCAACGCAGGAGGCCATCAGGCCCAGAATGTGCTGGAACCACCATGCCAAGGTGGTCAAGTTGGCCAGAAAGTATCCAACCACATTTGCGGAGGGACATAAGCCTCTATGGCATGAGGAACACCCGCTGAACGGTAGTTTTCTAACACACCCACAGGAAGACAAGTTCCTGAGATGGGCATAACTGTGATTTCCTCTGGTTGAGGGAAAACCCCAGCTGATGAAGGATGTCTGCCAATCTCTGGCAGGAATGCACCACTCCCTTCGGACGGCATCGCCCTCACCAGCCAGTTGTCCAAATAAGGGTATAGATGATGGCCCTCCAAACAGAGAAGGCCTGCCACCACATTCATCAACTTCGTGAAGACATGATAGGCCGAGTTCAGACTGATGGGCAGCACCTTGTAATGAAAGTGGTACGACATAATCATGAACTGCAGAAATCTCAGATGCAGTTGATAGGTGATACATGCAGGTACCCCCCTTTGAGGTCCAGGGAACACATCAGTCCCCTGCACACAGTGACCTGGCTATGTGCGTGGGAGTAATCATCCTGAAGCGTTCCAGTGGTAAAGACAGATTTAGAAATTACAGGTTCAGGACTACCCTCAGGCTACCCTGGTTGCTCTTGGGTACTGCAGAAATCCTGGAATAGTAACCGAAACGCTGGGCTACAAGAGGAACCGGTTCTATCGCCTGCATCTCAAAGAGCGAAAGGACCTCCCGTAAAAGAGCCGGGGACTTGATCTGACGAAGAGGAGGAGAGGAAGGTAGAGGCAAAGGAAGGGGAAGACTGAAGCCCATGGAGACTACGGATAGGATCCACGAGTTGCTAAAAAAAGACGCTGCCAGGTGTCCTGGAGCAGAGCCAAATGGCCCCCCACAGGCAAGCTGTGTTCCCCAACCTTGACATCACTGCTTCTTGGGGTCAGGGGCAGAGGAGGAGGAGCGGAAAAACCTTCACAACGTCCTCTGCTGCTTCCTCCTGTTGTCACTGGGCGACCTGTCAGGCCTCAGTGTATCGCGGTCCGGGAACCCCTTGAAGCTGGAGAAAGCAGAGGTTTGAACTCAGTCCTGCCCTGGTACTGAGGGAAGGATTTTTAATCTGGTTTTGTCAGAATGGCCAAGAACTTGGCAGTTTGAGAGGAGGTTTTCTTCTTTGTCAACTCATCATCGGTTGACGAATGAAAAAGATACACACCCTCAAAGGGCAGATCCAGGATCCACTCCTACATGTCAGATGAGAACTTTGTGGAGTGCATCCACACCGTCCTCCTCATCTCGAGCCCAAGGAACAGCCTTTGGTTAGCCGCAGCCAGGAGGGTGTCTGTGTTGGCTTGCCGCAGATGCAGACCTGAGATTGTGTAACATCGCTTTCCCAAGGACTCCTCCTTGGAGAGACAACTGGAGGTGGATCCCGTGGAGGAAGACAATGAAGACGATGGTTTTTGATACAACAAGAACCAAGTGAACAGGGGGTGGGCCACACGGAAAAAATGACTACAAATTCAAAAAGGTTGGTTCAACTTCAATTATATCAACCAAGGGGGGGATAGGCCAGGTGAAGGAAGATATAAAAATAACATTTTATTAATCCCATATCAAAAACATATTTAGTGACACATAATTCATAGTAAAAGTACATATACATTCACAGATCATATTAAATACAGAGAAATAAAGTGCATGTCTCAAAAGATTCTTGATAACTGTACTTCTCATTCCGATATATAGATTGTGGTAATACAACTATTTTATTTCTTTTATATGTATCCAACTAACTCCAACTGCAGTTAGGGGTAAGAACAGCATGATGTGAATATACTGCTGTTCAAAAAAGGAGGGACTGAACCATAAGTGAGTCCCTGAGTAATGAAAATTGTTGTCTTATTGTATTAATACATACAATTTCAAAATATCGAATCAATACATTCATGAGACATTCAACTGATTATGGATGGATATTACCAGCAAACATTAAAAGTGCAACAAATATTAAAGTGCTGCGTGCAGAATTACAAACCATTTCCAGCCTAATAGTCTAAAATATTCAATTTGTTATCAATGAATATTGTCAAAAAAGTTTACAATGTAACAGATATTGGAATGCTGCATGCAATACTTCAAACCATTTCAAACCTAATAGCCAACCACGCCTCTATTTGACATGCAGATTTGGATGACTCGCGGATGCTGTGTCATTCTACTTCTATTATGGAAGGCATCTGCATGCGCCCTTCAATTTGAGCTGTAGACATGATATTGCACTACGTTGTCTAAGCCATGCAAGCCTTTCTACCAGACTAAGTGCTCGATTTCCAGGACCGTAGTCGTTATTTAGACACCTATCATAATGCTCGGCCAGGCTGTTAGAAGTTACGGATTCCAGCTAACAAACTATATAGTCGCATCTATCCAATAACAATTGATTATTCAGGACAATTATGTGTTCTGTTTTATCCATTTTTTTCTTTTATGGATTCTAGCTAATAGAAATCATACAGTTATATTTATCCAATAACAATTGTCCATCCAGGACAATTATGTGTTCTTTTTTATTTATTTTTATAATTTTTTTCTTGTTTACCGTAGTAGGAGAACAGCGAACGAGCAAGATGTCATGCGCTTTTGCATGGGACCATTCTTTACTGTGAAACCGTAGTCCCCAAGAACAGTGTTTTCTCCGCCTCTCTCTTGGTTGAGGATGAGTCACTCCCACTAATTATGAAGGTATAGAAGGTAGTCATGTTTTTTTTGTGTTGGTTGAGTGTCCCGTTTATGACTTTACTCTTTATAGGGGTAGTAGTGAGATCTTAATTGAATTACGTTCTCCTTTCCCCACACTTTGTCTCTACAGATTGACTCTTCTGAGTATCTGTGATTTTTCTCAAGTGGATGGATGTTGGATTTTTACCTGCCACCCATTTGTGGATTCCACAAGGTGACTGTTTAGAGCATCTTGTTTTTACTTGGATTTCCTTGGGAACCATGTGATAATTTGAACTTGGTGATTGTTTGGTTACCGTGGGGTTGCTAGGCTAGGTCACAGCTTTTTAACAAAGTGTTTTAATATTTTACATCATTTTACATCCTTGGTTGTTTTGTTGGTTTCAGTGAAGAATCAGAAAAGGGTTGAACACAAGGGTTGAACATAAGGATTATAAATGTTCACACAAGAAGATTCACAATATGGAAGAAAATTAAGATGTTCATCCATCAATATCTATGTTGATTCATTGGCATTTACCCGTTTATCACTAGTCCTGTTGAAGACGATTGTCAATTCGTCTCTCTCTTTCTAGAGAGGTACGACTTAGACAATTCTTAGTTCGTCGAAACTACTGTTTAAAAACAACTGTTAGTGATACCTTGAAATTCTAAAGAAAGCTTAGACTACACAAGGTACTGGTGGTTGGCTATTAGGTTTGAAATGGTTTGAAGTATTGCATGCAGCTTTCCAATATCTGTTGCAGTGTAAATTTTGACAATATTCATTGATAACGAATTGAATCTTTTAGACTATTAGGATGGAAATGGTTTGGAATTGCGCACGCAGCACTTTAATATTTGTAGCACTTTTAATGTTTGCTGGTAATATCCATCCATAATCAATTGAATGTCTCATGAATGGAATAATTCAATACTGTGACATTTTATGTATTAATACAATAAGACGACAATTTGCACTTACTCAGGGACTCACTTAAGGTTCAGTGCCTCTTTCTTTTTTGAACAGCAGTATATTCACATCACGCTGTTCTTACACGTAACTGCAGCGGGGGTTAGTTGGATACATATAAAAGGAATTAAATAGTTTTATTACCACAATCTATTTATCGGAATGAGAACTACAGTTATCAAGAATCTTTTGAGACATGCACTTTATTTCTCTGTATTAAATTTGATCTGTGAATTTATATGTACTTTTACTATGAATTATGTGTCACTAAATATGTTTTTGATATGCGATTAATAAAATATGTTATTTTTATATCTTCCTTGACCTGGCCTACCCCCTCCTTGGTCCATATAATTGAAGTTGAACCAACCTTTTTGACTTTATAGTCATTTTTTGTGTGTGACCCACCCCCTGTTCACTTGGTTCTCTATTGCTCCCCGGGTCCACGCTGTAGGGGTTGCCCATCCTTGGTTTTATATTAAGATACAACAAGGTCACAGCCACCACAGAGGAATGGGGCTGCGGGTAGGAGGCAAGGAGGATTGGCTCCCTGTATGTCAGCCTAAACCTGCTAGCCAACTGCTTGTTCATCTGGGCGTTGGCCCTGGGCTCCTCCCAGACCTTTTGCGCCTTTGTAGCCTGCATGAGCAGCTGGTTAAACTGTGAATGCCGTCCACTGCTAAGTCTGGATGGAGTGGCTTTGGCCGAAAAACTCTGCGTATTGACTGGAGTGGGAAGGCTATCTTGTCTAGATTTGGGTGGAGTCATAAACACCCGCTTACCCCGCATACAAACAGGTTTGACAGAGATAGGCCGGACCAAACTTGGACACGGTTATGAATGTGGGTGGGCGTCATGTGTGGAAGGGACTGTGGGGTGTCGCCCAGTCCCAGATCTGGATGGAGGTATGGAGATGCTCGCGCCCCGCCACCCGGAGAGGAAATATGGAAGTTTAGCGTTTTGCTTCCTAACAACGCCCCAACTAGAGAGGAAACATGGAAGTTTAGCGCTTTGCTTCCTAACAGCTATGCCAACTAACCAATCCACTAACAATTTTCAATCCTCTGCATACACCTCTCAAACTCTAACCAAAGACAACCACAAGCCTATAAACACAACAATCCGCACCACACATAGACTCGCACAACAGTACACGACGGCTGCCAACTGGTAAACACCCCAAGCCCAACCAACTGTGTTAACAGTGCTCACCGGGTTGAAGCTACCAACAGCACATCACTGCTCTCTTGCACTTTTCCAGCTTATTCCCACTAACTCGCCCCCCTCCCTTTCTTTTCTGAGTCGCCAGAGTGCCAGGGGACCACTCCGGTGGTGATGCTGCGCGGTACAAATAACCTTTTACATTAACACCTACAGGACATCCTTCTGCAGGGGGATGCCAGACCCCCCCGCCCCATGTCCGGAGCCGCAGACAGGTCCAACGGCTGCTGAGGGGGAGGCATTGGTGGTATAGGAGGAGGTGGAGGGGTCAGAACGACTGGTAGGGCCTCAACCGGTGGAGGGAGCAGCACCAGAACCATAAGCGCAGGAGGAACGGGAGGAGTACCCAGAGCAGGGGGCGCCACCTGTGGGATGACCTCCTTCACAATGTCCTTCAGGAGCCCCTTCATCTGAGGGGAGCGCATGAGGAAGAGGAATCACTCGAAGAAGCGGTCCTCACAAGCCACCAGGTCCCTAGGGGCCCAAGCCTCAGAGGCGCTGGGCCTCCGCTCCTGGTCAAAGTGCAAGGTAGATGTATTACTGAAAGGACCAAAAGCCTGCACCATAGGATCCACTGCCGCTTCCAGAGGTAAGGGGGCTGGGATCATCCTGTAATGCCCATTTGATGGGCGAAAGCACTGGCAGGCCCTGAGCTGGATCCAAGATGGCTGCCTGTCTGGCAGGCACCGCCACATGTCACGCCACCATTTTGAAGCCTTCCACCACTCCCTGGGTGGGAGGGTGCGGATGCTCTGAGCCAAGAGAGGCCTCAGACAAGAGAGGATACAGCTTGGGTCTTGACCCTGAAGCATGGGCATCGAACTCAGTGATCACTCTGGTAGGCGCTGAGCCCTCAGCCGGGCGGGCGCCCGGTAGTCGTCACACCCTGACTCACAAACTCAGGCCGAGGACAGGCGCTTGGAGGTGGCACTCGATGGTCCCTTACCCCCTAGGGTAGAAGACGACTAACTTCATTGCCCTTCCGAGGATAGCCTGGTAGGGCCCCTGAGCCCATCAGATTGGGAGCCGGTAGCCTGGACGGCCTCAGGTCTGTCCCCAGAGCGCCCGGAAGAGCCCATGTGCCTTCAGCTTGGGAGCCGGTAGCCTTGGAGGCCTTGGGACTGCCAGAACCTGAATCAAAGGAACCCCGATCTGTCGGAATCCCGGGGATGGAGTCGCTGCACTGTGGATCCATGCTGAACAGAGGGCCTACCTTGTCTTGACGAGAGGCCCTGGAGACAAAGTCCTTAAGGTGGGGCGGAGAAGGGTGGAAGATGTCCCTCCACGACCATAAACATATCTTCAATGCCCTGTGATTGAGAGCACTGCAGGCCGAAAATGAGTCCCAGTGGTGGTCGGGCCCCAAACACTCAAGACAGAGTGCATAGGGGTCCGAAGCCGGGAACGAGCGGTCGCATTAGGGACATCTCATGAATCCTCCTGTGGACGCGAAGCGCCGGGATAGGCGAGGCACCGAAGAGAAGTGAAATAAGAATTGAAAAATCAAACGCGGAGCCAGGGGAAAGCTAAAAAAGTCTCTGTGCTGGCTGCCAGGTGCTACACCATCCGTGCGGAAAAAGGAACTGAGTTGAGGCACCGGAAGGCGGGGCCTTGGCTGGGCGTTCCCAAGCTGGAGGCTGCGCCACTGCGCGCTATACTAAATTTAAAAGGAGAGGTTACATTTTTCACTGCCAAAGGTTCCGGTACCATCCCCATGTTGGGGGACGCCCACAAGGATGGAGGAATGGGATGTACGAGTATAACCCTTTACTGCTGGGGGCGAAGGTTTTCCCTCTGTGTGTAGGAAGATGCCATTCGCAACCCAATTATACACTGATGATACAGCTCTAATAGTTCAGACACCTGCGGAATTGCAGCATAGCCTTGATTAAGCCGCAAAATATTTCAGCAATAATGAGATAAATCTGAACATGAATAAAAGAAAAATTGAGGTTTTTGTTAAATGTACACAAAAAAAATCAACTATACCTGATTTGTAAAGGGGGAGAACATTGAGGTTGAGATTTTGCTATCTTCAACCAGATACTGCTATCTTCAACCAGATACACAAACCAATTAAAGCAACACAAGGAAAACTACCACCCCATCATACGTTGGATGTGGTACGAAGACCAGAAATGCACAAATTGATGAGGTAACGGAAAGGAAAAAAAAACACTAACCAGAAACTAGAAAAACCTTAACTTTCCGCATGCACTTCACACACAGAAACCCACACAACCACTTCTCCGCACAGCAAGACGCACGTACTTCACCACACTGCAACAACAGACAAACAACACATAACCCGTCTCAACAGCACATGGGAACGCTCACCGATCCGATAACCGGACTCAAGCTCAGCGCACGGTGAAAACTGAACTGAAGCTGCCAACAGGACACCACAACTCTTTGCGCAGTACAAATACCTTTAACATAACATAACATCTGGGTGTAGTGTTTGAAAGAAGTGAGAAATTGACAAAACAGCTGGATATGGTCAGGGAGAAGGGCCGGCTTAGGCTGGGGGACTGATTAGATGTTACCACCGGTTTGGCGGATGGATGTTGAATAAGTACCTAGAGGTGTACAAAAGCAAGGTAGCAAGTGCTCTATTGTATGGCAGTCAACTTTGGGGGTACTTGAAGTGCGACAAGCTGGAGGTCATTCAGGATGGGATTCTAAAGATGTTAACTGGTCTCCCACAGGAAACGCCGAACAGCACTCTGTTAGGGAGAATTCTCTCTTTAGGCTGAATTTCCTAACCTAGTGAGTCCCCCAGCAGCTTTGCTGGATTTCTGGAGTTTGTTTTTTTCTCCTGCCAAGAGTGAGACTCTTTTTTTCTCCCTCTCTTGGACATGATTTATGGTGTTCCTTTGACTGTTAATGTGTTTTATGGGCTGTGGGGTCCTTTACTCCCTAGGGTCTCATGTGTTTTTATTATATGTGTTACACAGCACCCTCCGTGCAGTAACACATGGGTTTCATAGTGACACCCCCACCATAGACTCCATACCCTGGGACTGACTACTGTCTCCCAGGGCATGTAAAGTCACCATTGGCATTACTAGTCCCAAATTATTAACAGAAACCAGTACAAACCATCATATTGTGGACGTACTGGTCGGGGCAATTCGATAGCCCCGGGGTCTGTTAGTCGAGGGGACACATCTCCGGCCCCCCTGATCGAGTTTTGGCTGGTGGCAGTGGATACTACTTTTTATATTCGACCGCGAATATATCCCTATGGGATTTTCCCGTTGTTCGAGGCTACGAACTTTAATTATTTAATTCCCATAGCCTCGAACATACAGCCCTTTTATTTATTTAATATTAATATCCTGGTTGGTATCTTTTGCAAGGACTCGATTCTAAAATGGCATTTGTGTTCTCTTCTGTGACTCCAACCCAAGTCGAGCCCTTTGTTCCACCTTTTGGCGGGCTTCTCCACAGAAACCTCCATAAGTGGTGCCACTCTGTCTGGGTACCACAGGGGGTGTGGGAGGGGGTTTAGGCACCCTGGACTGAGTTACCTTGGTAACTCAAGTCACACTAGTGTGTGATTGGCCCAAGTGGTGAGCCGGCCGGCTCACCACTTAGCATGTTTGATTGACAGCTAGGCTGAGTGAATGGGGGTGTGCTGCATAAAAGCAGGGCTTTGGGGACTGGAACTTCAGAAGTCGCCACAGGACCTGAGAAACCGACGAGGGAGAAGCTGAGCCGACCTACCACGACGACACCACCGGTGGAGCCCTGCGGAACCGACTCACCACTTCCCGACGACAGAGAAGATCTCCCAGCTGGAGAGGCTTCTTCCCCTGACTGGTGGGCACAACCAGTTTACCTTCTTCTCTTCGCACCCCAGACCGGCTTGTGGTCGAATTGCCCGTGCCAAGCACCCCGGCAACCTGATAGCCACTTACCACTGGACCGCGAACCAAAGGACCGCTCCTTTTACCTAAGAAACTCTGCGGCTGGTTTCTTCCCTGGCAATGCAACGGACTCCTGTCTTCCTCCCCGACGAGATCCTCTCTTCCCCCGGACGAAGCACCGACTTGCATCCGCTGCCAGGAGCAACTGCCCCCGCTGGAGTATTCTCACCACTTTAAGGTACCGTGTCCGCCAGGCCTCCCTTTCTAAAGATTGCTACAAGGTAATAATAACCCCTTAACCTTCTGGACTGGGCTGGCCGCCTTGACCCTCTAACTGGTCCCTTTCTTTTGGTCCAACTCTTTTTGAACCTTTGCAAGACTCTTGTGCACTGCAACCGTGTGACCTTGGACACATTCCGTTTTGATCCTCTTAAACTGGATCCGGCCTACTGAACTCTAAACTCACGGATTTACTTTGCCTTCCTCTCTTGTTGTGTTCTTAAAAAAAGTGCTGGGATCTGTTTCAAATTCTTCTCTGCTTTTCTCTCCCTTTTAAAACGAATTATTAGAGTGCCATCTGCGTTAAGCGCTCACCGCTGTCTGAAAATAAGTGGGGCTTTACTTAAGACTGGTCTAATATTCTTCTAACGGAGTGTATATCTTTTAGTGGCCGTGTTTTTGAATTGCTTACTATTAGTGCCTGTGTGCTTTTCTAGATGTGGTTTTAAATAAATAATGATATCTCTTTTACACCAAGCTCTGGTCAGTGTTTACTTGTTCTACTATGTTCTTTTGACCTATTGTGAATACTCTGTATACTGCCTAACTCTTCTTGAGGGAAGTCTGACTGCTCAGTCACAGCTACCAAGTGAATCTGTGTGGTACAGACTGCTACCAAGTGGGTTTACTGCCAAACACCTGTAGTCTTAAATCTTTTGCAGTGGTCCCAGAGGGAACTGCACAGGTTTCTGCCTAACACACTCTTTGTTTGGAGTTTGGTGGTGCCCAAATGTTTGACACAGGCCAGAATTAGGTTTGGTACCTTTTTTCTGAAAATCTTCCAGGCAGAACCCAGGAGCTAGAACACACAACATATTTTAGAAGTATTAGTCCGATCACCCACTTACCCTGAGTACAGGTGGTTTTTTGACGATCAGAAAATATAAAGGAACTGCAGGGTTGAGGCTGTGGGTGTGTTACGATGGATTTCTGAACTCTGATCTGGTGGGCAGAGGTTCAGAAGGCCAGCCTAGTTTCTTGGAACAGGGTAACCTTCTGGGCAAGCAGGACCAATCAAGGTAGCATTGGTGGCGGTTAAGACTAGGTCTCAGGAGGGGTGAGGGTGATCGAAAGCCCAAAATGAGCGCACACAGCAAGGACACTACAAATTACTCTCAGTCAGGTGTATATCAAAAATACATATACATTTATTAAAGGCCGTTTAAATCAAACACAAGCAAAGATCAGTAGCAATACTCAAACCCACTCACTACTATACAACATATATACAGATACAATTGGCCTAAAGGAATGGCACACAGTAAGGGTCCACAACCTGTAACGGAAAGGGACCAACAGTATGAATATGCTTTAGGCAGTCCTTCACTTTATCAACCCTATCTGAGAGGCAGTCCAATCCCTAAGAGGAGTGGAGCCTTATGCTCAAATGTACTTTGGAGGCATATGCACGCGATCGTGCGTTTGGGCAAAAAAGGGGTCTCTTGCAGGGGCTGTAGCAGCTCAAGAAGGCAGGTGAGGCAGTGAAGAATAAGTTCCCACTATTCGAGGAGGGTCTCAAGAGGGCAGAACAGGTGCCAAGAGTTGAGACTAGGACAGTAGCACAGGCTACCTGAAGAAAGGTGAGGGGCCCTCAGGGGACACTTGTGCGTAAAAATGGATGGATGAGCCAGCGGCCACCGGCAAGGGTTGCAAGTACTCACCGACTCAAGGCACACTCTGGACCAAACTTTGGCATTCGAGTCCACTTCGGTTGTGGGTTCAAATGCTGCAATTGTGCAGCTCTGCCGCTTTCAGCAGCTGAGTTCCAGGGATGATTCTGTGGTGGGACAGTGGCAATTTCTCCTCTCCTGGTGAACGGATCAACTCGATTTCACTACAGCACGTCTCAGGGCAAAGGGGGGCACAGCAGCAGCGCACCCTCGAGGTTCGTCACCACGGCTGGGCGACACAATGACCGCGTGCACTCAGGTTCAGGCATACTCTCCTATTTCCAGACCTAGGGTGCCTAGGTGTACAAAACTCGGTAGGAGTGCGCCTTGGACCCAGTGCTTACGTTCTCCAAAGTCTCAAGTGTCAACTCAAGACGGCAGCGATTCCAGAACAAAAGTCCTGTGCAAGCTGGTCAGTTCGCTGGTTGGCCCAGGAACACTTTCGAGAAGGCTTGCTTTGAGGTTAGGGTGGAGGTGCCGTGAATAGTTGTTCCCACTATTCAAAGTGGGTCGAATCGCCTTTGCAGACCTAAGTTCGATGAGAGCAAGAGGCGTCCTGCGGGACAACAGCGGGCTCAGGGTGCCAAACCTTCCAGCGGGTCACAAGCAGTTCCTCGACTCAGCGTCTTAGTTTCAGGATGCTTTGATTCTATCCTAGCATCAGTGAAAACTCAAAAAATCGACCTGGTATGGGTGTTTGGAGTCTTCTCTTATCCAGAATCTTCTTCGAGCCAAAACGAAGAGGACCCAAAGGGAGATTTGCTCAGATACAGGCACATCAGCAGTCCCAGTCATTCCCAGCACACCAGACTCTCTGGCACCCAGGATGTGTATTGGAACTAGACAATCCAGCCCACATCCTGGAGGCACACACACACAAGGCATGCAGAAGCCCGCAAAAGCTTGGCATTTCACGGGAGAATGCATGACCAAATAAGGACTGTCCTGGGTCTGCTCGACCGTGGGAAGGCAAAGGGACAAGATGGCCAAAGGACAGGACAAAGAACCTTGTAACTTGGCCATTTTGGAGCCAGGTCACCTTCCTGTGCCAACCCCGATAAACGCGGTTTGCATAGCAAGAAAGGGTTAAAAATATGCAAAAGTAAAAGCTGGCATCAGCTCTATCCAAGGCATATCTGTACTTCTACCAAAAAATCCTTTGAGGGAGTCTAGGGCCTTTGGAAATGAAAGGCAGACCCCAGCGCACTAAGGTACATTGGTACATTGGAAAGGTACACTCTGCACTGGTAACATGTTGCAGAAAAGTTGCAACATTGAAAAGGACTAAGGGAAACAAAGTCTCCCAGTACTGACTGTCTTTAAGGGCATGTCCCTTACCCATAACAAAGTGAGCGAAAACCCAGTGGAGTGCAGCAGAAGGCTGTGCTCCACCAGCAAAAGTCAGGCTAGGCATGTCAGACAACAGCAAAAAGTTGGAGGGCCCACAACTGGAGGGAAAATTACACATCAATGGGAATCTTTCCTAACACTCGCCCCTCTCAGATCAAGGATAGGGGGAATTAATCCACCCCTGGATAAGTGTCATGTTCAGGTCAGTTAAACATTCTGGACAACCCATCAGCATTGCTATGTTGGACACTTAGCCTATGCTCAATAGTGAAGTCAAACCCTTACAGGAGTATGGACCACCTGAGAAACTTTGGATTCTTTCCCTTCATGTTCACGAGTCACTTTAAGGGCTTACAGTCATTTTGCACAGTGAAGTGGATCCCATAGAGGTAGGGCCTCAGCTTCCTTAGGGCCCATACAACAGAGAAACATTATTTCTCTACTGTGGACCACCTGAGCTCTCTGTCCTTAAGCTGGCGACAAATGAATCCAATAGGGTGTTCCTTACCGTTCTCATCTACTTGTGATAGTACAGCTCCTAGCCCAGTGTCAGAGGCATCTGTCTGAACAATAAAGGTTTTTGGTATTCAGGGGCCCTGAGAACAGGGGCCTGGCACAATGAGTGTTTTAAGCCACTGAAGGCCTTTACACAATCCTCAGACCAAGAGACCTTCTTGGGTTTCTATGGAGTTGTGAGAGCAGTCAGAGGGGCAGCTATGGTGCCATAGTCTGCCATAAAATCTCTGTAGTACCCTGTGAGTTCTAAACAGGCTCTCACCTGGGTTTGTGTAGTGGGGGTAGGCCAGTCTTGTACTGCTTGTACTTTACTGGGTAGAGGCTGTATTTATTTATTGATTTTTTCAAGTGAGCCTTCTGAAGAGCCTGCAACACAATTCTAAGGTGTTTCACGTGATCCTCCCAGGTGGCACTGAAAACTGCTTCATCATCCAGATATGCTAGACAGAATTCATTCAACCCATTAAGGACATGATTTACAAGCCTCTGAAAAGTGGCAGGTGCATTCTTCAACCCAAAGGGCATTACGCTGAACTGGTAAGGACCCTCTGGAGTTGAGAATGCGGTCTTCGCCTTGGCATGTTCTGCTAAGGCTATTTGCCAATAGCCTGCAGTGAGGTTGAATGTGCCGAGGTACTTGGAGGCACCCAAAGTATCCACCAGCTCATCAGTTCTAGGCAAGGTGTGTGTGTCCGTCTTAGTGACAGCATTTAGAGCCCTGGAATCCACACAGAACCTCAACTCAGAGGAACCTGCCTTTGGAACCAAAACCACAGGGCTGAAGCCAACAGCAGTGCAGCTATTTCAACTCTTGGGGTGAAAACCTTTAGCCTATTTACATGGAACACTTTTGGAGACTGACCAGCCCTTCCAAGGTCCATTAAATAGTTAACCACACCTAGTGACTCCACCACTGTATAAGGGCCTGACCATATGTCCTGCAAAGCTCTAGGCCTTATAGGATTCATTATCAGGACTTAGTGGCCTGGTGGGAAGCTGACCAGGGAAGCTTTCTGGTCATACCAATGTTTCACCAGAGCCTGCCCAGCCTTCAACCTCTCAACAGCCTGACCCATCAGGAGTACCATTCTTTAACTGAGCCCCAGATAATCTGTGTAACTATGTGAGAGCGGCCTTGTTTTGCCACGCAAAAATTTGACAACCTAGTTAAACCAGTTTTTGTTGTTTCAACATGGTTACATGGGTGGATGGTGGGTGGGCTGTACCCAGCTTGATGGGGTTGGGTTTGGATGATTTTAAGATTGTTAAATGGGTGATGTGTTTAAATCATTTTGTTTAATGCATTTTCTGATTTTATTAACTGTTGTAATGATTGCATTTGTTAATGGAGAAATCTGAGTTAATAAAGTATTCAGTTTCTTTTTTTAACAATTTAATTTTATTTGGTTGCAAACATGGACTGCGCAGTACCGAATCACATAATAGGTTTTAGACCTTTCAAATAGCACTACCAATATGAATATTCCCTCCCTCTCCTCATTCTTAGAAATTGTTGTCCTTCCTCACCGTTGTCCCCCAATCTGGTAGACATTGACCAGGAGTGCCCCGTTTCAAATGTTATCCCGAAGGAACATATTTGGAAGCCGCGGTTTGTGTGTCTGAGTAGGACAGCTGCAATCAAGTTCCAGGATAGAGGCCCACACATCAGCCCTCTTTGGACGCTGTGACCTTTTCCGCCACCATGATGTCCCATATCTTGACCCACCATAGGGATATCAATGGGCCCTCAGGGGGTTTCCAAGGTCAGGCGATCGTGATCCTGCCCGCTAGGAGAAACTGAGTAATTAGGTTAGCTATCACCGCAGACCTTGGGTAGAACCCCTGAATCGGAGCTCGCAGGACAATTTACTTTGGGTTTATTCGGGAGTTTAACCTGAGTGATACCTTCGTCATGGTGAGTACTTCTCCCCAGAACGTTCGAACAGCAGGACAGTCCCACCGCATATGTAAGTAAGTGCCTTGGGTTCCACAATTTCACCAGCACTGCAGGTCCAATGCGTTCTGAATTTGGTGAAGCCGCACTGGTGGTACTAGCAAAGGAGCAATTTAAGAGCACATTCTTTATTCGTCACACAGGTTGAGGAGGAATAGCTTTTCGTCCCGAAGTCTACCCAGGTATGGTCCTCAATTGAGCACCTTAAGTCTCTTTCCCATTGTGTCATGTATGCAGGGTGAAGAGTCAGCATGTCCTCCTGCAGCAATTTGTATAGTTTGGAGACTTTTCCCCTATCTAGACCCTCCTGCAAAGTGAGTTGAATGGGCCCTCTGTCGGACCAACAGATGTGTGTACCAATGACTACGTTGGGCATAGAAGAATCTGTCGCTCTCGGTCAACTTGAATGTCCCCTTACAGTTTTCTAAAGTACGTGGCTGGCTGTTTTCAAATAGCTGCGCTAAGATTTGCAGCCCTCCCCTCATCCAGTTCGTAAAGTTTGTAGGGTGCATGCCTGGAGTGAAGGCTGGATTATGGAAGACTGGGGTGTGTGGGCCCAATCTTGTCGGGATACCCTTGCAGTTGATCGCCCAGTCCCAGATTCTCAATGTGGATTTTGTGTAGGACAGTATGCCAAGCCACTATTTTCATGCGGGTAGGGGGATATGTGAGATATCGCAGAGGCAATCTCGATTGTTCAATATCCACCCATTTTGGGGGGTCCACTGGGGAGAGCCACGTTTGGAAACATGCCAGCTGTGCAGCTACATAGTATTTACATAGGCAAGGCACCTCCAAACCCCCCAAGCGGGCATTTCCAATCATTACTTTTTTAGGGATCCTAGCTTTCTTACCCCTCCATATAAACTGTAGCATTTCCTGTTGTAGGTGGAGAAGGAGGGGGGGGGTGGAGTGGCCGTAGCAGGATCACCATGGGAAGACTGAAGCAGAAATATAGGAACCGTAGGAGTAGGTTCCTTTTACAAGCCGGGATCCTCCCCATTAGTGAGATCTCTTGGGTGGTCCACCTCTTCAGGTCGGTTTCTAGTTTTCCAAAGGGGGAGGGGGAATTTACCATGTAAACCTCACCTGGGAGGGCCAGAATGTGCACCCCTAAATCATCTATGGATTTCTCAGACCAGCTAATAGGACATGAGTGTCGGAGGGCATCTATTTCCTCTGATATCAAACCCACTTGCAAGGCCGATGATTTATAGAAGCTGATCGCGAATCCCGCAACCATGCCAAATCTATGTAGTTCTAAAAAGGATTGTTGGAGGGAGGGTTGAATGTTTGTTAAAGTGAGCAGGACACTGTCTGCATAGAGAGAAAGCTTATGGTGCGTAGAGCCATCCCAGACCCCTTCAATGGCAGAGGTATTCCGAATTTGTTGGGCTAAGGGCTCCATTACTAGTGCGGGAGACAATGGACACCCATGCCTGGTCCCACAAGTTAGTGATATGGGCGCCGTCTGACCATGGTTAACCCGCAAAGCTGTCAAGACCATCTTGCGAAAGAGTGGACCAAACTGAAAGGCCTCAAGAGTTAGGTGTAGAAAGGACCAGTCAACGTTGTCAAAGGCCTTGGTTGCGTCTAAAGCTAGCAGCGCCATTTTCTGGCGATCTGAAGCCGCCACCTCAACCAGGTTAAGGGCTCGACGAATGTTATCGCCTGTGGATCTGCCTCTTATGAAGCCAGTTTGGTCTGAGTTAATTATTGTAGGTAGCACTAAGGACAGGTGGTTAGCCAGCACTTAAGAATAAATGTTGCCATCTATATTGAGCAATGAGATGGACCTATATGAGGCACAGTCTCTAGGATCTCAGCAGAAGGATCATTGAGGAGATTTTCATTGATGGAGTTGTGGAGCCAGATTGAAGAAAGGATTAAAAAGGTTTGTGAGAGGGGTCAGGAGTTGATAGAATCTACTGGAGAACCTGTCACAGCCACGGGTCCTTTTTTTTGACATAGACATCGTTTGGGGGGATGCCAAGAGTAGGTCTATATGGGAGGAAGTACAGTTTATGTGCAAGAAGAAGGTGAAGTCTCTCTCTCATGGGTGTAATAGTTTCCACATATCAATTAACCCCAAACCTTTGAATAAGTGAAGGCGACCCAGAGCAATATTGAAGTCTTTTTATGTGGGTGGGTGGGTATTGCCTATCAGGGGGTCCTGGACCCCATTGAAGTCTCCCCTGATGATTACCTGACCGTTGAGGAAGGGGAGAAGCTTAGCTTCTACTTCCAGGAGAAAGGCTTCTTGCCCTTTGTTGGGGGCATAGACAGAGATCAACATATATAGTTGGGCAAATAACATATCTTTGATCCCTGTGTATCGGCCCTCAGAGCAGTAGAGCATTTCAGTTCCCTGAATGCCACCCTCTTCCCCAAGAGAATTGCTGTGCCTCCTTTTTTGGACCCACTGGAGGCCAGGTATTGAGCTGGAAACTGTCTGTTTCAAAGGTGGGCAACGTCTGATGGAAGATGTATCTCTTGCAAGAATACCACCAAGCTGTTGAGGTCTAGCAGGCGTTGAAGCGTGGATCTACGCTTGGCTGGAGCGTTTTGGCCTTTCACGTTGAGCGAGATGAAGTTCAGTTTTTGGTGCGGTGGAGGCATCGCCGAGGAGACTGGCTCTGCAGTGTGAGGGGGGAATTCAGATTAATCTCATCTGCCATCAAAATCTGTTTCTATCTTCATTCCATCCTGAAACCGGATTTTTAACTTATAATTTCAACTGGTAACTTATAACCACAGAATAGAATTGGGCTTGGTACCCCGTTGGATTCTGGGTGGGGTCATACCGACGTTTTGGTGTAGGCCGCATGAAGCCGGGTACTCAGACATTGTTGCTAGCTTGTGCCGGTTCGGCTGTAAGGTGGAGATGTGCCAGGAGGTTTCAACTAAAGGTTAGCTACGCGACATTCAAGTTTATTGTGCGGGCAGTTTAGATTTTTATCCTCTGGCTACTTTCGCCCAGGTGTTATGTTTAGGCAAGGGAGCATCTCTTTTCGGTGATGTAATGGTGGATGGTGGTGAGGGGGGAATAGCCGCACGTATCTGAGGGGATATCTGATAGAATACCTTTTGCCTCTTCCAAGGAGCTGATGTTGCGGGTTGTGCCATCCAGTACAAACTGTAGAGTGGCAGGGAACAGCCAGGGAACAGCCAGTGGTATTCAACCTTCTGATCCTGTAGAAGGTGGTCAGCAGTCTAAGCGTTCTCCTCCTTTGTACCATGACTGTAGCAAGATCTTGAAAGATTTGGAGCAACACCCCCTGAAAGGTCAATTCTCACTGTGTTTGGCTGGCTGTGATGATTTCATGTTTGGCCAGGACCTGGTGGAAGGTCCAAGGCCTGTCCCCTCTAGGAGCGCAGACTGTGGGTGCGGTCCAGGAGCAACATTGATTTATCAAGATTCGGGAGAAGAGTCTGGAAGAGGTCCCCTATGTATTCATTCAGGGCTTGGTCCAGGAACGTTGAGGGAACCTCATCCGTAGGTTGTTTCTGTGGGCTCTGTTCTCCATATCTTCCTGCTTGCATTCCAAGGCATCGCTTCTACCCTCCAACATTTGAATCTTACGTTGCAGCTCTGCCACTGTCACTGCTTGGTATGTTGTATGGTTTTCCCCCTCACCTAGCCGCTACTCCGTTTCTAGCACTCATTGGTCCAGGTGGTCTACTTTCGCTGAAATTTCTGTAATACAGTTGCAGAATTCCAGCCTAATTTCAGACATGAATGCTTGTATGTCCTCTTTCGTGGCAAACTGTCCCCCAGATTGGAGTGGAAAAGGGGGTTGAGTTCTCGGTGCCTCCAGTTTCTTCCCCTTGTCTATAGGTTGAAGTAGTGCTGCAATATCTGCATTCTTTTGGGGTTTAGCCTGTATTGCCATGGCTGCTCTGTAGCTGAGGGCTCCCTATATGCTGATTGAGGTGAGGAGAGGGTAGCTCCGATAGTGCCTGGGCTGATTATTAGGTGCGCCAACTAGGTGGATGCTGTGGAGTGGGCGACTGTCCCTTTCCCACCGCCTCAGGCGTTATGGGCTAGTGCTGCTCTTCAGTTGGGGTTCTATTCGGTACCTCCACTGGTATTCCTTGGATGTGCTTCCTAATCGCCACCAGATGCACCTCCCAGGCCGCTGCACAAGGGAGTTCAGTCATTCCTGCTGGGCGATTTACTCTGTTGTCCCTCACCTGATGGAGAATTGGGGCATAAGTAGGCTGCTCTTGGGCTCCAGAATGGAGGTTGTGTGGCTGCTCCAGGTGTCGCTGTCTTCCTGCTAGGATCCTATGTGGTCAGTTATCCCTCACTTGCCCCATCGTCATGTTCCTGACACCAAAATCAGGCAGAGAAGAACTTGTCCCTCACTTTATAAGCCGGACAGGCCTTTGCCTTAGATCTGCGTGTGTGGCGTACTCCATTGTGTTTAATATCCCCTCAGCAAGCGCATTTCATTAGATGTTAGTAGAGGCTCCTCACCTTTTTCTGCACTCTGCTGCAGGCTGTTGAGTGGTCTACGCTGGAACGAAGACTCTGTGCTGCGGGTCCCCCTGGCAGGCGATAGTGAGTTGAGACGTGCCTCCGGGCTGAACTGTCCGACAGGCTTATAGTTCTTCGCTTCTGCGCTCCCCGCAGGTGGGATTCGGGTTTGGAGGAGAGGGCTAGATTCTGGAAGCTGCCTTGTCCCAGCAGGCAGTTGCCATTTTGGAGAACCCCTGCCGCGGACGCGACTGGGCCCTTCTTTTGATTACCTTGGCTCCCGCGGGACAGCTCACCTCGCCACTCTACCAAACTCCTCCCTTCACGTTCTTAGACCACCTCCAGGTGTCAGTGGAAGTCAAACAGCGCGGGAACTGGCAATTTACATGCATTTACCAGGTTTCATACAAGGCTAACAAGGAAGCGTCCGCATTACTGGCGATTCAAGCCACGCCCCCCATTCAGTTTCTTTTTTAATGCAACGTATCGTATAATAAAACCTTGCAAAGTAGCTTTAAATGCATCCCAATTGCTATGGATAGACGTGACACATGGATTATTGTTGAAAAATTCAGTACAGAAGTCATTAATTTGTTAGCTAAAAGAGGGGTCATTCAAGAAAAAGGAATTCAACCGCCATTGGGAAGAGACATTGAGTTGAGGTTCCCATTCAAGGACAGTGAAGACTGGATCATTATCAGATATAACAATAAGGAACATCTCAGAGTGTAGAATTTTAGAAGCAAGTGATGAATTAATAAATATGTGGTCAAGTCTAGATAAGCATTTATGTTGAGGGGACAAAAAAGAAAATTCCTTCAAATCTGAGTAACAAAAGCACCAATTATCAAGTATTAACAAGCTCTTCTATGAAATTAAAAAATTACTTGTGTGATTTAGAATTAATGAATTTAGTGTCAGACTTCCGATCAAGAGTGAAATCGCGAATTTGGTTACAGTCGCCACACACAATAAGGAAGTCATATTCTTTTTTTTTTAAATAATTTGTTTTAAATGAATATGAAATGATGGTTCAGGGGCGTTAGGGCCATAAACATTGAAAATTGTAACTAGCAACTTATTAATATTAGCTTCAATAATAGCGTCATGTTACTAATTAATGAATTGAAAAGTGGTTCCCTTGTGGATGAGTATACCAACTCCACCTTTTTCCCGAACTACAGGCGCAAAAAAAATCATGTTTATCCCACAGTCTAACCGATTTGTTATTTTATTCAATTGACTCTAAGTGAGGTTCTTGAATGCAAGCGATGTCAGCTCTACTATTCCCTAAATGACTCAAAATTCTTTGTCTCTTTACAGAGTTATTTAATCCTTTAACATTCCATGGCATACCTTTAATACTCCTTATAATATAAGTATGGAATTGTGATAATCAAGGAAGCATCTTGAACGGTAAATAAATATATACATATCCCATTTAACGATATGTAGATTTGAAATAGCATTTGTGCTTGGAAATATACATCACCATAAATTAACAATTGCGCAGTAAGAAACGCTATATTAGAGGAAAAGACAAAGGCAGGGAACATAAAAAGATAAGTCAGAACAGAAGGAAGTAATTAATAATGATTGAAGATGTAATACATTAACAGGCGAAATATAATATGACAAGAAAAAGAAAAAGATAACCCTTAGGAGCTGCCATTTGCAAGAACAAAAGAGTTAACTGCAGGCCAGTAAACCCAGACAGAGCTGGTAAAATAAAAGTTAATAAACTAGTCCATAAGGATGTAATAGTGATAATAACACACAATGAACAAGTTAAAGGTGTTAGAATACAAAGATGGAAAGATATGATATGGCATTTATAATGCACCTATACACAAGTGTTTCAAGGCGCGATGAGGCAAGGAAGGGGGAATAGAGGGACGACAGACAACGATCCTACTAGGCCCGGTGTCATTCAGATCATGCAAGTGCATGGGGAGGGAGAAGGAGGACAGTGCGGGGGGAGGGGGAGGGAACAGTGCGGAACATGGGATAATAGAATAAATAGACAATAAGTAAGTACAGCCAGCAGGTGGCAAGTGCAAGGGTTAGTACAGACATCAGGTGTCAAGTGCTGATAGTGGGTCTGAAGGGAACAGAAAACAGTCCCCAGTGCAGGGGTTGCCAGGAAGGCAGTGCAGATGTGCGACTGGCAGGGGAGGAGACCTGGGACCGAGATCAGTGGGTGGCCAGGTAACCAGTGGAGTATCAGCCAGGAAGTCAGCAGGGGAGAGGAGGAGAAAAAGCAGAAGCAAAGAGAAATGTTTTGAGGTGCTTCCGACACCAGAGATGATTCTCCTCAAGTTTCAGGGGGCTGTTCCAGTGGGAGGACCCAGCTGAAGAAAGAGATCTACCACCAACGCTTTGCTTGGAGAATCGACTGACCCTGAGGGAATTGGAGATGGATGAGCAAAGAGTTCGAGAAGGAAGATATTTAGGCAGAGAGAGAGTTGAAGGTGTTGTGGCCCTAGGCCCAAGAAGATTTTGCGGACAATGCACAGGGTTTTGAACTTAATCCTTGCAGCCTCTGGGAGCCAGTGCAGAGATTTCAGTCCTGGAGAGATACGATCCCTGGGCTTGAGGCCCAGAACAAGTCCTGCAGTCCTGTTCTGGATGAGTTGTAGAGGGCGGAGAGTAGAAGCAGGCAGATTTAGAAAGCCTAGAGAGAACCAGAGCTCTGGAGACAGTGAGCTTCTGGGGGAAGGAGAGGAAAGGAAGAATACCTCTGAGGAGGTGCAGCTGGTAGTGTGACTTCTTAGAGATGTCAGAGATGTGAGGAAAGTAGGAGAGTGTGGAGTCGAAGATGACCCCAAGGTTTTTAGCCTCACAGGTGGGAGCAGGAAGAGGGCCAAGAGAGTGACAGGAAAGGAGGGAACGGGTGTGCCGATGAGGAGAATCACAGTCTTACTGGCATTAAGGCAGAGATCATTGGTGGTACACCACTCCTGGATAGCGGGCAGACAGTCCGAGATGAAGGAGGGAGAAGAGGTGGCTGAGGGTAGCCTGAAAATCAGCTGAGTGTCATCCGCAAAGCACTGGAAGTTGGGGCAGAGCGCAGCTATGCGGTGGGCAAGAAGTGCCAGGTTCTGATTGAACAGTCAGGGAGAGAGGTTAGACCCCTGGGGAACACCACAGGTAGAGATGGAGATGGAGGAGAGGAAGGATCCAAGTTGAACCTGGGAGGGTCGATCCGAGAGGAAAGAAGTCAGCCAAGCCAGGGCCTGACCGGTGATCACCAGGTTATCACAGAGACGGTTGAGCAGGATGGCATGGCTAACTGTGTCAAAGGCAGAAGAGAGATCGAGTAAGATGAGGACAGAGGTGGTGTTGGAATCAAGGTTGAAGAGCAGGTCTTCACGGATGTTCAGGAGAGCAGTTTCCACACTTCTGGCAGCTCTGAAGCCAGACTGATGATCGTGGAGACAACCAACAGATTCAGTGTGAAGATTGAGCTGGGAGATGGCCAGCTTTTCAAAGAGCTTGCCCAGGAAAGGAGTGATGAAGATTAGGCGATAGTTAGCCAGGCAGGACGGGTTGGTGGAGGGTTTCTTAAGAAGAGGGTGCACAAGGGAGTGCTTCAGAGAGCAAGGGAAGACTCCAGTGGCGAAGGAGTGGTTGTGGAAATCTGTCAGGGAAGGAGCCAGGGAGTCAATGTGGTCCTTGATGGTTTTGGAGGAACAGGGGACAACCTGTTTTGACGAGACTTTCATAGATCGGACTTGTCTAGAAACCTTGTCTGGGGAGAACAGGGGAAGGCAGAGAAGGAGGGAGGAGAGGTGGCTGAAGAAGAGCAGGGAGTAGAGGGAGGAAGGGGAGAGGAGGAGAGAGAGGACAGGATGTCCTGGGTTTTAGAGATGAAATGAGAAGCTAGTGCAGTGCAGAGGGCTTCGGAGGGGACAGGAGAGGTAGAGACTGCGACAGGATTGGCCAGTTCCTTGCAGATTTTTAAGAGTTCAGCCGATTAGTTAACTAATTGGCGCCACCACATCAGGGTCAATTTGCTTTACAGGGGACCTGGATTTGTCTCCATGTTTGTCTGGAACTTTAAATAGGTTTGCAGGAGAATTATGGCCAGATCTATTGCTGGAATTATGTGATATGCCAGATTTGACCTTATTACTAGATAAATTATAGACATGAAGTGGTTGGTTCGTAGTGGGACAGGTTGTAGATGAGGATGTAGCACTGGACGAAGTATCCATATCTGAGGATTTAAAAGAATTAATAAGAGTGTATAACTCATCAGGTTCCAAATATTCCTTAGTAATGCCATGATATGGCATTACTAGCATTCTTGCAGGTTCCAATAAACCCGTATTTAGTGTCTAGACTCTTCAAAATTGGTCTCTTATCTGAAAATCGTCCAGAGTGATTTTAAAAAAAATCAGCAGATAAAAATATTGTATTGCCTTGGAAGATTTGAGGAGATTGTTTTTTAACTGTCAGTAGAATTTGTCGTGCTTGTTGGTGACGCAATAGGTAGGCAACGAGAGGTCTTGGAGATAAGCTGTTGCTGGTAAAACAAGGTTTCATTCTGTGCGCCCTTTGAAACTGAAGAGGAAGAGAGAAAGAAATATTCAGAACCTTAGGAAGCAATTCAGTTAAGAATTGAATGGGGTAATTCTGTTCAGCGTTTTCTGGTACTCCATACATTCTGCTGTTGTCTCTCCTATTTCTATGCACTAAGTTGGACATTTATGATTCTGAATAAAGTAGTTTATGCTGCATATGTTCAAGACCTTCCATTCTGTCTTGAGAAGATGAAATGCGCTCCTCCTCTTCAGTCAATCTTGAATTAATTATTTTAATGTTGTTTTTAAAAGTGTTAAAGTCATCCTGTAGAGTTAAGGATCTGGAGTCTAGTACTGATATGGATGATTCAATGCTCAATTAGAACGTTCTCCATGCCCTTATTAATAGAGGGCCACTATCCGTGTGAAAGCTGTACTTGTTGTGGACAGACAAGAAAGAGCACAGAGATAGACATAGGACTAAATAAAACATGGCGACAAGAAACACTGACGAATTATAACTCGAAAATGGCGGTGTATGCCATTTGCTGTCCGAGTAAGAAAATCTATGTGGGCAAGACTGAAAGAAAAATCAAGATACGCATTACAGAACACAAGAGTTGCCTCAAAAACAGAATCCACACTGCACTGCTTGTGAGCCATTTTATAGAACAAATACACAAACCGGAGGACCTGACGTGGACAGTGTTATACCAAATAAAACGAGGAACTGATGCAAACGTAGACAAGAAGAACTGCTGAGAAAAGAAAAGGAAATTATTTTTCAGACAAAAAGCATGGAGGTTGGACTAAATGAAAGAGCAGATTAACCTTGGGAAGTTAGAAAAGAGCAAATCGGAAGAATTTTTGCAACAACATGTAATATGTGTCCCAATATGTGAATGAGACCATCCATATGAAAGGCACCAAAACTCAATAGATCGGCTGAGGAAGAACCCTAGCAAAAGCAGCAGGTAGGCTAGATGGGAAGAGCACAATAGGAGCTTTCATGTGGAAATACCACCTATTGACATAATGAGTGTCAGGAGCAATCCCTAGAAAATCAAGGGTTAAGGAAAATCTGTGGCGCCTGAGTTGCTGCAAGATCAAACAAAGTGAGGCGGACCCACATGTACATCGTGGTCTCAGTCGCGAAAAGAAATACTGAGGACATAAAACAACGAATTACAATAGATTGAAAGGTTACTAGGTGGTTAGACTTGAGAGAGTGAGATAGACTTACATGTGTATCACGGACGCTGAAGCTAAAGGAAACATTGAACGTGCGAGGACCATGAGTCGGGCGAGAGTATCCATGGTAACATCAAAAGCTAAGGAGCCTTATAGAAAGGCATCCTGTGATTGGAAAAACAAAGTTAACACAATGGTCGAAAAAGATGTAAGCCAGACTGCGGGTAACAATGAGTTAAGGCTGACAGTGGGTGGAGCAAGACAAATAAATATTGAGGTTTGAAAGCTGAAAGCAGAGGAGATTACCGCTGACACTGAATGAGTACGGGAGCTCTACTCAGGCAACTTTAAGGTAAGCAAATAGCTGACTGAACTGTGGGTAGGCGTTACAAATAATTAACTGTGCGAATGCCGTCGTCGTTGGCCATGGACTTTGAGCGTTAAGACAGTACCTGTGTCATTCCAAATATAGACGCCTGATGAGACAACGTGGCTGTTGCCAAAAAAGGCGCTCCAAAGGAGACTGTGATGTAATAGAGATGGTCTGATTAAGGGAATAAGGCCGGACAATATGTTGAACGTAAGAACAGTTGTTTTCTTTCTGTTTGCTGACAGGGCTTGCATGCGAATGAAAGAGCATTTAGCCATTTCAGAGATCGAACTTAAAGAAAAATGATAAGATAATGTCTGTATCGATTTGAAAGACTGACATAAAGGTGAGTGTCATTAAACTACAGCTAATGATAAACTTGTGGAATAGTTACGCAGGATTGTACAATACTGAGCCCCAATATGTTTTGCAGCCAGTGTGATTGATGTCTCCCCCAGGTCAACAGAGCACGTAGAGTGATTTGGGATTTTTTCAAGTCACAGGGACAACCGGAATAATAGAATCCAAACCCTATCAATCTTTACTCAAAATGACTCTATATAGCATGGGATCACCCTAGATGGTGAGAGGTTACATGAAGAACGTGTATTTCCTTTTCCTGATAGATAGGGGATAAGGGTTAGGTCTGCTCGCCCCAATTGGGAAGTCTGGAAACAAGAGACCACTTGTTACATGAGGTACTTGAGAGGTCTATTCAGTGAAATAGACTGAGAACATCAGAAATTAAAATGAGGTGCGTGTCGGAAATGTAGCACCCTAGGAATCAACCTGTGTAATAAGAAAAAAATGAAGGGAGTCAATCTCCATGCACATATGTAACCAATCATAAGAAATGTGAAAACAACTAAGATGTATAGTGCATGCCAAATTTAAAATAGGCACTTTGTTTGTCTTTTCAGGTAGTCACCGCGACTGTTGAAGAAGTAAGACTAGAGAGGACTTGATCCACGCTAGAATCTTGGCCTGATAAGAATCTGTCAGAGTGAACAAAGAAGTGTTTTTGATCATTATTGAATTGTATCCCCCTGAAGAAGTTCAAGTACATGGAGTGTGTAAGAATAAATGTTGTGGAATGAAACATGTTGGGATAAATGGTTTGCAAGGGAAAAGGATGAGTGAGTAAAAAAAAAAACTGAAACCTACACAAATGGTGATTTTTGAATTGTTTACCATTGTTGTTAGGCTCTCTCCAAAAACAAAATCATAGTGTGTTTGTATGAATAGTGAAATACGGAGATTGAAAACCTAAGATACAATTTTCAATATTTGATCAATTTCTTGTGACGAAAAATGTCTGTTTTTAGGAAAGAATGTGTTTTTAAGAGAAATAAAGGATATATTTTTTGATAAATACAGAGCATCTGATGGTGACTTATTGAAGTTAGTTAAATAGGATGGAGATATAATATAAAACTCTATCCCAACAACTATACAGTTACATTCCGAAAAGACAAATGACCGTCCAAACAGGTTATGTGTAAGCAATTTCAATACATTTTTGTGGAGGGATTGTTTTTGGAGAGGTCCACATAAATATCCCCTTTTGTCTCCACTTTGTTTAGAAGATAGAGGACAATTTCACGGATGGATTGAGAGAGCTTGATCAGCCATTAACAATGTTGTGGACCCACACAGACAATCTTTAAAGAAGCAAGAACAGTAAAATGTGTTTAAAATAAAATAATTATAACTGGTAATACCAGTATGGAACTCTGATGTGAGTGGAGAGCAGGCCGCAGTAGGCAAATACAGCCACATTCTTGCGTACTGCGTCATGCTGTGTAGTTACCCCAGAGGAATCAGTAGTGTTGTAGACGTCAATGCTGAGAGCAAGTGAAGCGGGCCGTTAGGATGAGAAGATTAAAGTCTTCAGAACAGCTTACCGGCGTATTGCCGACATGTATACCAGCCGGTATTCATCAAGGAGGAATCCCAAACGGGCCAATTTACCAGAGCTCCACATCAGCTGTATTTGTCTCAGTCGGTTCTCCATTCATTCAGCTGCCATCACCACCGAAGAATCGTGCCGGGAGGAGAGCACCGCAAAAAGCAGATGGAACTCTGATACGACACCAGACGGTACACTGTCCCAACATTTTCATATAATGAATCAGTAGAAGCAAACCATTTTGGTGTTGCTTAAGTAAACCTTTTAGCTCGGTCAGGCGAGCTCAAGAGCTAAGCGTCCATCTTGCTTGGTCACAAGCCACACACCCGCGCACTCAGATTTGCTATCACTTTTTAATCAATAATTCAATATCTTCGAGAGGAAAGGAGATAGACCACTCTTAACTTGCAAACTCGATATAGAATCTTTAAGTGCTGCATACAAGGTTGCATAAAGTAAGTCTTCGAGGATCACAGCATTGAAAGTTGTCTGCACAATTCACTAACTTCCAATAATTTACTTCGGATTGTGAGGAAATACAAGATAGCATAATTTCTCCTTTAATCGAATGTAATTGAAATCGCAATGACTTTACTTTGTTATGTCTGGTTTGCTTTCCTTTTAAAATATGGAATTAGCATTTAGTGAACACATCTGGCCTTGTCTCATTGTTCGCCACAAAAATAATGTTGACTCTTGGATTTCATTATTAAAGTGCCAGTGCCTAATCATTCTCTATTATTTTCAGATTTCTTTAAATATTACATTATTCATTATAAAAACCAGAAAGCCCAAACGCATACAGATATCTAAAACCATAAATGTATTTGAGAGATTTACAAAATTGCTAATAGAAACATTACAATCACGAATATTACCACTAGACCAAATGAGTTTCATTTTAAGGTTTTGTACGATCGGACCGAAAAAAGGTCCGACCATACAAAACGACCGAAAAATGCTACCACCAAAAGTTCAAACACCAAAAGTTCAAACCTTTGGTGGTAGCATCGCAGGTAAGTAAAAAAATAAAAATACGGCAGGGGCTGCGGGGGTGTCTGGTGAGCAGAGTGTTGCAGGGGACATCCCTGCAGCACACCCGCAATAAATAAATAAATAAAACCGGGGGCTGCAGGGGTGTTCCCCGCTCACTATACTTTATAGTATAGTGAGCGGGGTTTGTGGGGGAAACCCCTGCAGCCCCCATAGTATGTAAGTATGTTTGCATGAGAAAGGTGCAAACTTTTGGTAGTTCGCACTTTTCTCATAGGAACTTTTCCGGCCGCGGCAAAATCAGCCGCGGTCGGATCACTTAGAATCCATTTTTATACGGAGACCAACAATTCATTGCGAGAAGAGGGCAACCTTGTCATCCGAAAAGCATTACATTCAGCGTAAACTTGACGATGGTCACTTGGGGCACCATTAACAATGTCAAGTAACAATAAATTCTGCCAAAGGAACTCCACCAAGCAAATCCAAGAAGAGGACTCATTATGATGCTAAGTGTAAAGTTGGTAATCCGGAAGAGCCTTGGGACCGTGTAGGATGAATAAACTCCACTCTTTGATATTTTTTTGTTGCTTGGTTTGTTTTGAAATTTCAGTTTTCTTTCTTGTTTTTTTTTCTCTCTTTTCACCCCCCGAAATGTGTGTGCTGAGTAGAGGGAGAGATGTAATGTATGTTGTTATCCGTTTGTATTGTTGGGTGGCACCCTGGCTGGCATGGTTCTAGAATCAACTTGGTTCCAGAACTTATGCGAGTTGAAGAGTCGCCTCGACGAGATGTGCTACCACCTGGGGGCTCTTATGAATACAGACTAAGTATTGGACCAGAGTATAATATCCACCCCAACTGATTTCCTCTTGAAAGAATGTTTCTTGTAGCAGAACTATTTTCATGTATGCTCAGATTTCTGCAATGACTAGAATCTTTTAACAAACGTTAAAATCCTCTGGTGTTCCAGGTACATATGCTAAACCTGGGTCTCTTATTCCCTTCCTTTGCACTTTACTTTATTAGAGCCTTTGTCAACCAAGAGCAATCTTCTATCTTGGAACCATCTAGTGGCACAGAGGACGGAAAGGAAACCGTTCTTGTTGTATTCGGCCCCACACTACATGAAATAGACATAGGACCAATTTCACTCTGAGGCGCTAAACGCTGTAACTCAATTTTATCAATAACTACAAAGAGATCAAATCCACGTGATCTTAAGTCATCCAATGAGGTTAGTAATAGTTCTGTTACAAGTCTGGATGGAATTGTAATGGCCACAAAATCAACCCTTTGTTATCAAAAAAGTCAACAAATGCCATGCTACTCGAGTTAAGAAATCTTAACTTAGGGCCTCCATGAAGCTAGAATAGTGCTACGGTTCAGGCAAATCTGATGCTCCAAAGGAAACCTCGCCTCCAAGATGAATCGCTGTTTTTCATCCTCAGAACCTACAGTCAGTCTTCTTAAGTCCAAACTGGTGGAAAATCTATCAAATTTGATAGAGCACTCCGAAATGGTTGATGTACTTGACGGCTAGGTGTTTGTTCTAAGAGCCAGTTCAAATGGAATCAGATTCACCTGACCGATTCCAGACAGATGATCAAACAAAAGGTTTTTATAAACAGTCATAACCATATCGGAGTCCGACTCAAACACTCCGTCGGTGTGCAAGGCTTGAGACACAGATCCCCTGGGAGAGCCAATTCTTGTTCAATACCATCAGGTGGCAGCACCTCTGAAATCACTAATAGTGCATGATTTGCATTATTTGTGGTTCTAACACATGTCAGAGTCCTGAATATTGGAGCGATTCCATCTTGTTTACCACCTCAAAACTTGGAGAGGTGAACTATCTGGTGGACTTGGGCAACCCCAAGGAGGCTCCTAGAGTCTTCCACACCAACAGACTGAAGGCTTATGTCTCTAGGCTTGAAGTAGGAGCTTTGCTTCTAGCTTCAGCACAAGAGGAAGAAGAGAGTGAACCTCTCCCTGATCTCCCCAGAGGCTTACCTTTGGATGAAAAAGTTGAAGGAGTTAATCTCTCTTCAAATCTGACACCTGAGCAACAAGAGGAGTGCAAATCTCTGTTAAATCAGTTTGCCTCCCTGTTCTCACTTTCACCAGGCTTGACCCCTTGGGGCCAGCATGAAATCCTCACTGATGACAGTCTGCCTGTAAAAAGCAGACGGTACAGAATGTCAGAGAATGTAAGAACCCACATCAAAGGAGGTGTCAACAAGATGCTTGATCTCGGGGTAATAGAGCCCTCTACTAGGCCATGGTCTAGCCCAGTTGTGTTAGTACCAAAGGCAGGATCCAAGGAGTTGAGATTCTATGTGGACTATAGAGCTCTTAATGCAGTCACCAAGACTGATGCCATCTTTTGCCAAGGGCAGATGAGCTGGTGGATAGACTTGGTTCTGCCAAGTACCTCAGCACATTTGATCTAACGTCAGGCTATTGGCAAATAGCCCTGACAGACCATGCCAAGGAGTAAACTGCATTTTCTACCCCAGTTGGCTTATACCAATTTAAGGTTATGCCTTTTGGACTGAAGAATGCACCTGCTACATTCCAAAGGATGGTAAATCAGGTTCTGAATGGAATGCAGGACTTCTGCATGGCATACTTGTTGACATTGCAGTGTTCAGCCACTCCTGGGAAGAGCATGTTGACCACCTAGGACATGTTTTGCAGGCTCTTGAGCAGGCCAATCTGACCATAAAGGCAAGTAAATGCCAGATTGGACAGAGTAAAGTGGTCTACCTTGGACATGAGGTAGGAGGTGGAGAAATAAGGCCTTTCCCCAGTAAGATTGAAGCTGTGCAAAATTGGACAACACCTACTACTCAGACCCAGGTGAGAGCCTTCTTAGGTCTCACTGGGTACTACAGGAATTTCATAGAGAACTATGGGACCATAGCTTCTCCACTGAATGTGATCTCCTCTCCTAAATTCCCTAAAAAGGTCAAATGGAATGAGGAGTGCAATCAGGCTTTTGAAAACCGGAAGAAAGCCCTTTGTCAAGCTCCAGTACTAAGAGCTCCTGACTACCACCAACCTTTCATTGTACAGACAGATGCTTCAAATGTAGGTATAGGCGCAGTCCTTAGTCAACTGGATGAGAAAGGTAGGGAGCACCCCATTTGCTTCATCAGTAGGAAACTGAAGGAACCTGAGACAAGGTGGGCAACCATTGAAAGAGTGTTTTACTATTGTGCGGTCTCTGAAGAAGTTTAGGCCATACTTGTATGGTTCTACTTTTGTTATTCAGACTGACCGCCAACCCGTGAGATGGTTGATGCAAATGAAAGGGGAGAACCCAAAACTGTTAAGATGGTCAATCTGCCTCCAAGGGTTTGATTTTACCATTGAGCACAGGTCAGGATGTCACCACCAAAATGCTGATGGTCTCTCTAGGATGTTTGTAACCAACTAGAGGTATGAGATTCATCCAGGAGTGGATTCAATCCTCCTGTCCCTTAGTCTGGGGGGTGGGGGTGGGGTGAGTGTTAGGGAGAATTCTCTTATAAGGCTAATTTCCCAAACCTAGTGAGACCCCAGCAGCTTTGCTGGATTTTTGGGGTTTGTTTTTCTCTCCTGCTAAGAGTGAGACTCTTTCCTTCCCACTCTTAGGCATGATTTGAGGTATGTCTTTGACTTGGTATGTGCTTATGGGCTATGGGGTATTTTATTCCATAGGGTACCATCTGTTTTTATATATGTGTTACACAGCACCCTCAGTGCAGTAACACAGGGGTGTCATAGTGACCCGGAAACATAGACTCCATACCCTGGGACTGACTACTGTCTCCCATGGAATGTAAACTCACCATTAGTTTTATTAGTCCAAAATTGTGAACAGAACCAGTACAAACCATCATATTGTGGAAGTACTGGAAGGGGTTAATTAGATTACCCCTTGGTCTGTTTCCAAGGGGGCATTGTCCAGTCCCACCTTGTCGAGTTTCTGGCTGGTGGCAGTGGTTACCACGCGAAATATTCCACCGGAATATGTCCTATGGGATTTTCCCATTCATTTTAACGCACCACTTTTTTGGTGCAGTGTAAAGATACCGCTGGTTTATTTAATTAATATAAAATCACTGGTTGGGTCTTTTTGCCAGAACTCTTTCGCAAAATGGCGTACGTGCCCGTCTCTGTAACTCCAACCAAGGTCAGGCCCTTTGTTCCACTTTTTGGCGGGCTTCTCCACAGAAGCCCTCCAACTGGTGCCACTCTGTCTGGGATTCACAGGATGTGTGGGTGGGGGAATTGTCACCCTGGACTGCGTTGCCTTAGCAACCCAAGTCGCACTCTGTCTTGATTGGCCCAGTGGTGAGCCGCCCGGCACACTACTTAGCATGTATGAGTGACAGCTAGGCTGTTTGAATGGGGGTTTTCTGCATAAAAGCAGGGCTTTTGGGACTGGAACTTCAGAAGTCACCACAGGACCTAAGAAATCCAAAGGGGGGAGAAGCTGAGTCATCTGCAACGATGACACCACCGGTGGAGCCCTGCTGCAACGACCTCAACACTTTCCCGGCGACAAGAGAAGATCTTCAGCTGCAAGAGTCTTCTCCCTCTGAGCTGGTGGGGGCCACCAGTTCGACATTCGCCTTCCAGGACGCCCCTTGGTCGAATCGCCAGTGCCAAGCACCCCAGCGGCCGGATAGCCAAGCTTCAGTCCACTGAAACCACCAATAAAAGGAACGCACCTTTTAACCGAACAAACTCCGTGGCTGGCTTCATCCCTGGGCAGTGCAACGACTCCAAGTTTCCTCCTCGACGAGATCTTCTTTTCCCCTGGTCGAAACCACAGACTTCACCCGCTGCCAGAAACAACTGCCACCGCTGGAGCTTCCTCACTTTTAAAGGTACTGTGTTCCGCCTGGCCTCCCTTTCTTCGGATCGCTAAAGGTGACCCTTAAATCCTTGGCTTTCCAAATGGGCTGGCCCCAGAACTTCTAACTTTATCTTTTGCATTAAACCAACCTCTTTTGAACATTTTTGCAAATACTTGAGTGCATTTTTAAACTGTGTGATCTTGGGCAAATTCCACCTTGCTCCATTTAAAGTGGCCCTGGCATATGAACTTTGGCTCTACAGTAAACTCTGCCTTCACTAACTTGCTCTGGTATTAGAAAAGTGTTGGGAACTGTTGTATTTTCATGACCTATCTTTTTCTCTCCCTCTAACTTAATTATTGGTGTGCCATCTAAGTTAAGAGCTCTCATCTGTTTTTTACAAATAGTGGTGTTTTGACTTAGACTTGTCTAAATAATTATGAAGGGAGGGGTGTATACTTTAATCAGACTGTGTTTGAACTTGCTTTGACCTATAGTGCTTAGTGTATTTCCCAAAGTGTGTTTTAAATAAATAATTATATACTTTTGATACCAAGCCGTGGTCAGTGTTTGCTCCACTGTGTTTTTGGCCCTATTGTGTATGCTGCCCTACTCATTTTGAGAGAAGTCTGACTGCTCAGCCACAGCTACGAGGTAAATCTGGGTGGTGCAGACTGCTACCAATTGGGTTTACTGCTTACTCCTGTAGTCTTAATCTTTTTGCAGTTTTCCCCAAGGGAACTGCACAGGATTCTGCCTAACAACTGCTACGGGCAGGTTTGTGCTTTCTCTGCACCTTAGGCTCCTGCCTGCTAGGCTGTGCACCCTCGGTCCAAGGTCTGGTAGTGCTGTCGCGTACAGGCGCCCCCCTTGGACATGAGCCCGGTACTAGGGCAGAGCCCCTCTGGAGATTTCCCAGTGACAGAGCCAATAGGAACTCAGCAATGGAACTAGTAGGGTCAGAGCATCCCTTGGCCGTGAGGCCGGTACTCGATGATCCTCAGCACCCGAGCTAGTGACAGGGCCTTCCTGGCCCCTCCCGCACGGCTGTTTCCTGGGAAATGAATCGCCCTTCCGGGGTGCTTTGTTGAAGAGAACGCTCACCTTTGCCTTTGTCTTCCTGCGGACGTACTCCTTTATGTGTTCCAGTGGAGACTTGAGAACAGCTCCCTCCACCTGTCAAGACGGTTCTTAAAGGATCCGGGAGTAAGGGCGTTGCACGGCCAGCAGTCGTGCCCAGCTGTGGTCTTCTCCCAGGCAACGGAGGCAGAGCGTGTGCGGATCCGATGTGGGAAAGGTTCCCTTGCAGGAAGGCACTAAAGCCCGTCTGGGCCGACATGTGCAGACGAGGGGCGAGGCACCAGAGGCTGTGAGACTGCTGCTGCAAAAAAAAGTGAGTTTAGTAATTTGGGACCAAGGTCCCTGGGATAACTAGAAAAGAAGACAGTGGAATTATGAAGAAAAAGGGCCTCAATCACAGTGTGGCGCCGGAGGGCGGAGTCAAGGGAGCACATGCTCCCGGGCCCACGCACCCACGCGCATACCTTTAAAGGGGTATAGACATTTTTCTGGTGAAAATGGTTCTGTTTCCCTAGCTAGCGAGGGACGCCCCTGCAGTATGGAGAAAAGGGGACAGGACGTAAAAGTAGTTTTGCGATACTTGTATCTTAGTGGTGGATGTCCTGTAATTCATTGATTGCTCATGTTTTTATTTGTACAATAATTGTTTGTAAATCATTGTTTTGACACACATTTTCTTAGTGTTGTATTGCTTTTTTACTCTATGAATTGGTCTTTCCACACAATTTTTGATTTGATGTATTATTACTGTGTAAATGTATACACAAATGTTCTTATGCTAGACGCCTATTTCATGCTTGTATGTGAATGTGTCAAGAAGAATACATATATAAGTGGGCAGCTAGTTTTCTAAACTCTTAGAATGATAGCCTTGTGTGGTTAAGTAAAAACACAGCGCCCTCTTAGGATCAAGCAGATGGACGCCTACTCCTTAGACTGAAGGAAAGTAAACATGGAGCCCCATACTTTGTGCAATATGAAAATCTGATGCCGTCATAGGTAAAAAATTGGATTGAACACTCAAAGACACCTTCTCATTAAAACATTTCAGAAATGGTGGCTTACACGAGAGTGCTTGCAGCTTGCCAGCATGTCTAGCGAAAATGATAGCCACTATGAAGGCTCACAGGAATGGAGCGCAAAAGCTCAAAGGGAGCAGCCATCAAAATCAACAGGACGAGGTTAAAATCTCGAGCTGGAACAGCAAACTGTGTAGGACGAAACATATTCACAATACTCTCCAAGAAATGGGCTACCAAAGGTATAGAGAAAAATGAATCCTGCTCTGGCGTCCCCTTAAAATGAGACGATGCAGAGGCTGAAATGGAATTTCATGAGCAGGAGTTCAAACTATCTATTAGGAATTGGACATCACATAGTAGGCAGGAGTTACACCTAGAAGTCCAGGAGCTAGTACATAGCATGTTGCAAATCTAACTGTTATGTGAGATGCACACTTGTGTCCATTATATACAATCCATTAGGTTTGTTTTAAATGTCTTCTAGATGTCTCTAATGCTTCTTTATAGTCTTTCTCAAATACAGAAAGTTAATGCCACATTTGGTATGTGTGTAGGGCACTAATTGCCCTCAGGAGCCAAAAGTAGCTCCTGGTAGCTGTTGGTTCCAAGCTAACAAGGCTCTGCATGGCTAGAAGGTGGAGTGAAATAGCTCCCAGCAATTTCAAGCCCTGCAGAGCGGTCAAGTAGCCCTTACTTTTGCCCACATGAAGGCACAATTTAGCCAAGGCCGGCAAGAACTCCATGACCGTGGATGTTGGGCATGCCAAGGGGTCCTTACACCATGTCCACAGCCTTCTTCATCTAGACCCATATAGGCACCTAGTGGAAGGTCTGCACGTAGCCAGCAACACATCCAAAACCTTGTCATTCAGGGCCCAGTCATCATATATTAACCCCCTCAAGAGCATACAGGTTGACATGTCCTGGATTCCGACTGGACAAGAGGTCTGGCCTCCAAGGAAGCTGAAGAGGCAGGTAAATGGCCAACTTCAGAAGGTCAGGGTACCAAATCCTCCTCGCCCGATCTGGGGCAATTAAGATCAGGTGAGCATGGAACAAGCACAACCTCCTGAAATACCACAGGATGACAGATATTGGTGGAAATGCATAGTGGAGGTCGAAGACCCACTCCACGAGAAACTTGACTACCAGTTGCCCCCTCAGTGAAAATTCCTTCAAGCAGAAATGGCTGCATTTTGCATCATCTCTTGTGGCATACAGGTCCAGCATTGTGGTTTTCCACCAGGAGATGATCACTTAGATGACCTTTGAGCAAATCACCTACTTGTGTGAGACCATTCTTTGCCTGCTCAGATCATCTGACAACCCGTTCTCCACCCCTGCCAGATGTGCTGTGGAGATGGAGATTGTGTTATCCAGCAACCATAACCCCATGGCTTCTCTACACAGGGGCAATGACGCACAGCCCCTTGCACATTGAGGTAAAGCATGGTTACTATGTTGTCCGACAGTATAAGGACATCTTTCCCCTGGAGAGAAGGCATAAAAGCCTTCTCTGCCTATACCCCAAGACTATGAATCCTCCTCCCAATAAGCATCAGACTCACCCCCACGCTCCTAGAATCAGAAAAGAACTCAAGACCCGCCACCTCAAGGAGTTTCTCCTCCTCAACACCTAGGCCATTACGTCGCCCCCTCATGCTTCCTGACTTACTGGACGCCACCAACCCCTCTCTTCTTCGCCACCCGGTACAGCTGGACCTCTCCTCTGTGTCCTTCTGTATCCTACCCCCCAAATGTATATCTGTTCTGTTACCAGTGCAAAGCACTCCCATTATGCATCTGCAATGTTGTACACCTCTGTAAAGAGCTCTCTTATGTATCTGCATGGGTGTATATACCTGCAAAGCGCTCTGTTGCTTCTCGAAGCTAGGTCCGCGCTCAATAAATACCATAATAATAATCAGAACTAGTCTGACTGCTAACAGCTCCAGCAGATTGATATGCCCAGCAATGTGCCCTACAGCCCCTCAGGGAGGCGTGTGTGACCATGCGGCCTAAAAGCGCCCCCCAGCCAACAAGTTGATTTTGTTGTTCCGCCAAGTGAGGTAGTTGGCATTTCTGGCAGCTGGAGGACATCCGACAACTCACCCAAGTACTGTGACCACTGACTGATGAGAAGCTACTGCAATGAGGCCCAAGCGGCAGGCAAAGGCGGATGCCAGAAGACTACTGGAGTTCTGGAATATGCTGATCATCTGTGCAATGCTAGTGGAACTCTTCAGGGGAAAGGCCATTCCCGCCCGAATGTACAGGACTGCTTTGATTAACTGAAGCCCCTGCATCATTGTAATGTGAGACCTATGCAAATTCAGGGTGAAGCCCAGGCCATGGAGCAGCAAGCAAGTATCCTCGAGATGCCTCAGAACCTGCTCGGGGGACCAAACTCAGATCAACCAGTCGTCTAGATTCGGGAATACCAAGACGGCGGATCATTTGAGATTCACTGCTATCAATGCCAACAGCTTGGTGAATACCTAGATGCAGAGGTCAGTCCAAAGAGGAGCGCTTTGAACTGAAAAGGAGTAGCTCCAATGACGAATCTCGGGAACCTCCAGTGCTTCTGGTGGATCAGCATGTTGAAATAGGCATTCTGAAAGTCTTAAGACACCAACCAGCCTGGGACTGCAGAGCCTGGAGAATTTCCTGCCGCGTCCACATCCTTAACTTGTCCTTCCACAGGAACTTATTCAAGGCTCTGATTGATGGTCCAGGATGGGACAGAGTCCTCCCCCTTTCTTGGGGACCTGAAAGTAGTGGGAGTACCAGCCCATAGCTCTCGCTCTGGCTGGCACCTCCTCCACCTTGCCCTTAAAAAGAAGAGCTTGCTATTCCTCCTGGAGTTCATGTTTTGGCTTCCGAGGAGGAGGTGGTGGTCTGCTCGTGGGCCATCTGAGGAAGGGTAAGCAGTACCCTAGTTCCACCAACTGGAGGACCTAACCATCAGAGGTGATCTATTTCCACCACTCAAAGAACCTGGAGATTCTCCCTCTAACTGGAGAAGCATGAGTGGAAAAGTCAAAGCAGTTTTGGTGTTGCTGGTGCTGGCGATGTTGAGGCCGCAGAAGACTGGTCCTTCAACACCCCTCTACCTCTGCCAGGCGTGAGAATCTTCTTTGCCCCAACTGTGTTCTCTTCAAAAAGAGTGTATAGCACCTAAAGCCCCTTCCTTTCGATCCAAAGGAAAAATAATAATAATAATATTTATTGTGATTCAGTTTACATTGAAACTTTACACATAGATAAAACCTTTTTAAAAAAATTAAAGAGGAAAGAAATGTTATCATATAAAAAACATAAACCACATATTATACAAATATAAATCCATATCTCTCAAACGGTAAAAAGATACATAATATTCCCTAAACAATAATATCTTCATCGTCAAAACTGAGATTTCAATAGTCTCAGTTTGGTGTTTATCGACTGCCATAAACTGCCTCATAATGGCAGCTACTCCTCAGGGCAAACTTCCAGCACTTTGATTAGAGAAGCGTTGATGACTTAGTACTGTTTTGAAAGCCCTGTATGAGTGCGGTCCCGTGGCAAATAGAGGGTTCGCTTAGGTTCAAGCAGTAACAGTTCAGTAACTCGGCTTTGTAGCTTCCTATATCGTTACATTAAGACTTATTTCCACCTTCAACCAGATATTGTACAATGCTATCAGTAGACTCATACTGTTGGAATTGATACAATAATGCCAAAATAGTTCCTCTTTGATATATTTGTTACTATGCACAAATTTGCCCAAGCAAAGGTTTATAACACTCATTTTGTGGCATTCTGTCATTAAATGTTTGGCTGTCTCTGGCTGGTTCTGTTCGTTACATAGACGACAAAGCCGTAGTTCTGCTGCAATCGTGTCTCTTCTACCAGTAACCATTAGTGAAGGTAGTTGTTCGAGCCTTAATAATATAATGAAACGTCTGAGTCTCGCAGCTGGGCACAGGTTTAGGTAGCTCTGAGGTTTTTTAAAGTTATACAGTCTACATTGAACAAACTGGTAGCTTTTCAGCTCCCGGAGATGATCGTAATTCTCTAACCAGTCCCAAAGTTCTATACGTTTACCCAGAGCCCTCTGTGCCTCCTCTGTTAAACTACCCCGCCTAGTTTGCCACCCAATGTTCACAAATAGTTTAGACATCTGCTCCTTGAAGGGGCACATAGAGTTTGCCTTTGATATCTCTTGGTGGACAGCAGTTAGTAGTCCATTGTTGGTCTCACTCCTCATTTTCAGGTAGAATAGGGCTCACTTTTTTAACACTAACGCTTTCAAAGAGTTCAGCCCCAGTTCTAGTCTTATTATTGCCATGGGGATTCCTGGTGGTAGGCCCAGAATAGAGCGCCAGAATTTTCCTTCTATCACCTGTAGCCATTTCAAGTCAATGTCAAGGAGAGCTTCTAGACCATAAGTAATCATTGGGGACAGAACTTGTATATATAATTGACAAGTGCTCCAGATGGTAAAACCTCCCTGATTGATAGTGAATCTATGGAACAGGGCCGTCAGTTGTGCCGCTCTAATGGTGCGTGACTGTTGGCATATTCCATAGTCACCGGCGGTCTCAAATTCAATGCCTAGATAGCGATATTGTGGAATATAGGCGATGTTATCTAGGCCTACTCTAAGCTGCACACGGGTAGCGTTTCTTTTGGTGAATCTCATAACCTTCGTTTTTTCCAGGTTAATCTTGAGGCCGTTTCTCTCTGCATATTCCCAGAGAGCAGTGGCCGACCTACGTAACCCACTGATAGTATGGTCAAGGATTACTAGATCGTCCGCATAGGCTACTACAGGGCAGATAGAATCTCCTATTTTCGGGGGACAATTTTTCGCAGCCCTGATGGCCACAGGGATGTCGTGGACATCGAGGTTGTATATTAAGGGAGCAGTAACGCAACCTTGTTTGACCCCCTGTTTTGGTAGCCGCTTCTAGTGGTGTGTCTTCCCGATCTAATTTTAATTTTACTGAGGTATTCTGATGGAGCAGTCTAAGATCATCAGGCCAACGGGGCAACCCATTGATTTTAGTTTCTGCCAAAGACGTTCTCAGGGAATAGAATTGAATGCCGCCGAGAAGTCTATGTAAAGGAAGAATAAAGGGGGTTGCCCCCCTGATCTTGCTCGTGACCTAAGGAGGTCCATAACCATGATATTATGCCCCGTGGAATATCTCTGCCTAAACCCACTGTGGAATTTGCATAATACTTCAGATTGCTCTATCCAGACCTGTAATTCTTTTAATAGGAGTGTGGCAAATATCTTCCCCGTAGAGTCCAGCATTGAGAGAAGTCTATAGTTACTGGGATCGGCACGGTTACCCTTTTTAAAGATCAGTATAAGAACTGCCGTTTGCCAAGATCATGGTATCCTCCCCTCTTTTAAGATCTTTTTGAATAGAATAACTAGTAGTGATGCCCAGAATTCAGGGTGAGATTTCATCACAATATTTGCCAATCCATTTGAGCCTGGGGCACGTGAGGATTTTAGTTCTATGATTTTATTCATCACCATTTCATATGATGCAATGAAGGGAGGAAATAATGGCGTGAATCCGCGTGAACAGGGTTCCTCCAGGTCTACCATCGTGTTACGATTTTCAAGGAATGCTATCCAAGTTTCGGCCTCAATAGGGTTGACTAATGGGCCTTTCACAGAGCCCCGTGCTTCACCTAATAGGGACCAGATGTTACGGGTTTTGCCTGTACAGATTGTATTTACTAACCTTTGCCAGGCCTGGATTTTGTCAGATTTCCTTTTGGCCTTAATGATGGCTCTATATCTATTTTTGTTGCACCTTACCTTGATATGATATTTTTTTTTTATTTGTTACAGTTGGTAAACCAACTTTTCAAATATCAATATGATATTGATCAGGGGCAAAGGTTTGTCTCTTGACATGACGGAGTTAAGCTCTAAATTCTCTTTTCATATCTCTGATCATTTTATCATAAGGAGGCTTGTTGTCCCCCCGGCTAGTCATAGCCCCTATATGGCAAGCTGCATGCTTCCCAACAAAGGAGTAGATCCAATCTTCAATGGAGTTGATCGTCATCTCCCTGAAATTCGGTAAAAGGTGTGATTTGTCACTGGCCAATGCTGCCAGGGTGTGGGCCACATTTTTATCTGACCAACTAATACGAGTACCTGCTTTGTTTAACTTTATGTTACCCATGTTGGTGACCGGAGTGTCTTTTGCCATAATATTAAATTTACATGTGATTACGGCGTGGTCACTCCACTCGTTGGGCATCACTCGCATGTCTTCCACCATCCCATACAACCTTGGGCAGACAAAGATGTAGTCTAGTGTACTGCAGGAGATACAATTAGACCAAGTATGCCAACCTGGATAGTTGCTAGTGGTTTTGCCATTAACCATTTGTATGTCCCAGGACTCAAACAGTTGTTCCCACCCAAGACCTTCGGGATCCCTTTTCATGTGTTGCATACAACTTTTAGCTCTTAACTTAGGGTTGTGAGACTTCACTCTAATCCCAGTCATATGACAATTAAAATTGCCAACCACTATTACCCTGGTGTTCCCAAGTTTTAGTAACCAGGTAGCCAGTAGATCATGGAGGGTCTCCTGCAGTTGTTCTCTTAGTGATGCATCAGGGGGGTTATATAGACTTACTAATAGGAATTGTTCCTTTCCTTCCTGATTGTCATAGTGGACTTCTACCACCATCATGTTACTGGCTAATTGAGTTTCCACTTGTTTCGAACCAGGAGTGTTAGCTACCCCCGTTATAAGGCCACCATATGGTCTACCCTTTTCGCCTTTTTTAGCTGCCATTTGGTAAGTGACAAAGCCGTCCAAAATCAGTGGGTCAATCGCCAAGGTTTCTTGGAGACAGAAACAGCTATGTTGATCCAAAATCCTAGTTGAGCCCTCTGTTGACAGTAAATGTGCAAAACCCCTACAGTTCCAAGACAGAATTGTGATATCTCATTGTTTTAGAAGCACTGCGGGTAGCGAATCAGCCAGCCATTTTAATACTTGTTGGATGTCTGAGACGTCCACCTTCTTCCCCTGAGGGAGATTTGGACAAAAACTAACATCCACGGGCAAGTCTACCTCTCTGGGCAGGCAGCTTGGGTCTATAGCATTCAGATCGGCATCGACCTCCACGTCGACAGCTTTCAATTCGACTTTGTAGTTCCTTAGCAATTGTGCAGTTGATAGAAACTTGCAATGAAGCGCTGAGACCTGGGGATTTGGGCCTTTTAGAGGCTCCACAAATTGGAAATCGTCCGACTTAAGGACCCTCAGTTGTGGTACATAGTTTAGTCTGATTAACAGCTCTGAGCGCAAGAGCCACTTTGGTTCTTAACTTAGATATAGATTCTTTATCAGACAGATACGATTTACTTCCGTAGCAGCTTTGATTTCAGTCGATGAAGTTATATTAGTCGTTGGGACTTGTAGCTCTGGTATTCGTACAGGCGTCTCCTCATTGATTACCACATCTTCTTCACTCAGATTGTCCCCCTCAGATATTCCGTCCTCCTCATCAAGTTCAATCATTTTTTCTCGTTCAGGTATTTACCAACTGGTCAGGCGGCTCTCACCGCTGATCTTCCTTTTCTTAGCTCTTACAGCTCTTTTTTTGGCTTTCTTGGAGGGATGCCCAATAAGTTCCTTCTCGAGCCTAGGTAGGGCCATAGCTTTGGCTCTTTTATTCTCTGCTGCCCTCCTAGCCATTCTACATTGCTTAGGCGAAAAAAATGGTTCATAATTTGCCTTGTCTACATTCGCCTCCTGGTTTTGTTGTTCTTCACTTTGCTGGTCCTCGATTTCTTCGACAAACTGTATGGCTTCAGACAAGTTGGATTCTGCTGAAGGATCAACTTCAGTTATTTCACCAGCTTTCTCCCTCTTGATCATATCTGTTAGGGAGAATTCTCAGTAAAGGCTAATTTCCCAAACCTAGTGAGTCCCCCAGCAGCTTTGCTGGATTTTTGGGGTTTATTTTTTTTCTCCTGCTAAGAGTGAGACTCTTTTACTCCCACTCTTAGACATGATTTGAGGTGTTCCTTTGTCTTTCCATGTGTTTTATGGGCTATGGGGTCTTTTGATGTGGGTTACACAGCACCCTCCGTGCCGTAACCCAGGGGTGACGTAGCGACCCCCAAACATAGACTCCATACCCTGGGACTGACTACTGTCTCCCAGGGCATGTAAAGTCACCATTGGCTTTACTAGTCCCAAATTATGAACAGAAACCAGTACAAACCATCATATTGTGGACGTGCTGGTTGGGGCAATTTGATTGCCCCGGGGTCTGTTGTTCAAGGGGGCACGTCTCCGTCCCCCCTGATCGAGTTTTGGCTGGTGGCAGTGGATACTACTTTTTATATTCGACCCCGAATATATCTCTATGGGATTTTCCCATTGTTCGAGGCTACCAACTTTAATTATTTAACTCTTATAGCCTCGAACATACCGCCGGTTTATTTATTTAATATTAATTCACCGGTTGGTATTTTTTGCCAGAACTCGATTCTAAAATGGCGTTTGTGTTCTCTTCTGTGACTCCAACCCAAGTCGAGCCCTTTGTTCCACTTTTTGGCGGGCTTCTCCATAGAAGCCTCCAAAAGTGGTTCCACTCTGTCTGGGTACCACAGGGGATGTGGGAGGGGAATTTAGGCACCCTGGACTGAGTTGCCTTGGCAACTCAAGTCGCACTCTTGTGTGATTGGCCCAAGTGGTGAGCCGCGGCCGGCTCACCACTTAGCATGTTTGATTGACAGCTAGGCTGAATGAATGGGGGTTTGCTGCATAAAATCAGGGCTTTGGGGACTGGAACTTTAGAAGTCGCCACAGGACCTAGGAATCTGAGGAGGGAGAAGCTGAGCCGACCTGCAACGACGACACCACCGGTGGAGCCCTGCTGAACCGTCTCACCACATTTCCCGACGACAGAGGAGATCTCCAGTCCGGAGAGTCTTCTTCCTTTGACTGGTGGGGATAACCAGTTTTGCCTTCTTTTCACCTTCCTGGAGCATCTCGTGGCCGCCTTGCCCGTGCCAAGCACCCCGGCAACCGGAATACCACGGCTTACCGCTACCGCGAAGAGAAGGGTAGTACCTTTTAACCGAAGAACTCTGCGGCTGGTTTCTTCCCTGGCAGTGCAACGACCTTCATCTTTTCTCCACGGTGAGACCTCCTCTTCCTCTGGACGAAACACCGACTTGCACCCGCTGCCAGGAACAACTGCCCCCGCTGGAGCTTCCTTCACACTTAAGGTACTGTGTCCCGCCTGGCTTCCCTTGCGACAGATCGTGCGGGGTGACAGTAAAGCCTCGACTTTCTAACCTGCGCTGGCCTGGGACAACCTAGCTAACTTTTCCTGACTTTAATTTCATTCTTTGTGTGCAAACTATCTACAAGACTCTTTGGGCATAACGCCACTGTGTGAACCTGCAGCCCTTCTGTTTGCTCTCTCCAAGAGTGGGCCTTGCAATTGACATCCTTGCTCTCCAGTAGAACTCTGCCTATCCTGCCTTACTGTGGTTCTTTTGAAAGTATTGAAATGTGTGTGCTTCCATAACTCTGCCTTTTCCCCTCCCTTTTTAATAACTTATTAGAGTGCCATCTTATGTTCAGCGCTCACCTCTGTCTGAAAATAAGTGGTGTTTCTCATTAGGACTTGTCTAATAAATAATTAGGGTTGTATATATATAATAGTGACTGTGTGCTGAATTTACTTTTTTCTTTGTGCTATTGTAATGTACAAGTGTGTCTTTAAATAAATAACTATATACTTTTACAACTAAGCTCTGGTCAGTGTTTGCTTGTGCTACTGTATCTCTGTACCTATTGTGTATACGCTATATACTGCCTAACTCTTCTTGAGGGAAGTCTGACTGCTCAGCCACAGCTACCAAGTGAATCTGTGGGGTACAGACTGCTACCAAGTGGGTTTACTGCCAAACACCTGTAGTCTTAAATCTTTTGCAAATTGTAGGGATGCTACTGATAACTGAATGTCGGCGATCTCAGCAGCCCCTTGGTAGATATTGGCCAGGCATTCGTTTTCAACATCAGGGGTATCTTCCATAGAAGCCATAGCCAGTTTCGGTGAGGCGGATAGTCTGCCCATTGATCCCACTGTGGTAGAAGTGTCATAAGGGATATTTGCCTGCTTGTTTTCTTGGGTGCAGTCAATGTTAATAGGCATTACTCCTGGCACAGAAGTCATGTTTCTTTGAATATTCAGACATAGTTACAATAATGAATTATTGTCTATGTCGTCGTAGTTTGAGGCCCTTAATGAGCCGGTATTATATGGAACTGGTGCAATAGCTTCCTCAATAGTGGTAGAATTTATTTCGGGAAGTGGCTTTTGTGGGAAGAACTCTGTGATCATACCCTGGTCCGCAGGTATGGCGTTCTTAGCTTTCTTCCTGGGTTTTGCCCGCCCTGCATTCTTGCTTGGAGGGCTCTTGGCTTTCTCCATTCCCCTGGTTCTCCTAAGATTATACTTGAGCTGTGTAGATCTTTTCATGGGAGGCATTCAGGTTTCCCCAAGAACTTGCCCCCAACACCTTAGTTATGTCAAGTTTCAGGATCAAAGGGAATAGGTCCCCACAGTCTCCTGGTTTTGTTAGGGTTCAGGATCAAAGGGAACAAATCTCTGCAAACTCCTGGTTGTGTCGGGGTTCAGGATCAAAGGGAACCAATCCCTGCAGTCTCCTGACCACAGCCACTCGCTGTGTCTCAGCTCTTTATATAGGAAGAGGGTGCAAATAACCGTGGCTGGAAGGGTGCACAGTGTTTGCTGGAGAAGATAGCCACAGCACAGACCCGTATGTTCTTTCTACTCCCAATATCAATGAGCTGTTCTACAGTGCTCTGCGAGCGACACTGCCAAACCTCACCCTTCAGGCTAATCAGGGATTGCCTTATGTAGGTTCATATACTAGATCCCAACTATGAAAAAGAGGGGCATGTAGCTAAATTACATATGGCATATGATTATGGCCATAGTTAGAACGGGGCCCAACCTATGATGGTATCAGCCCTCACAGCACCCCTCCAAAATAGGGCTCAACAGCTCCCAGTGTAAGCGGTCTGCACGGTAATACAAACAGTACCGCCAGGTCACCACCAGGGCACCGCAGACTGTTACCGTAATACTGAGCTGCAGCTACCGTTCGCCGCTTTCCTCAGGCTCGGCTCCTGCTCTCCAGTCCCCCTCTCTCCGCAAACCAGGTGGCGACGGCACCACACTCGCTTTTCTCGCTTTACTCGCCTCGCCAGGACGTTCCTGAAGCCGTTCCTGAAGGCGGAGACAAGGAGTCAGGGAAAGGACCCTCACTTTCCGGAGAGTGGCGTGCTACATGCTGCACGCTACGCCGATGCCTGACGAAGGCTGTAGGCGTGTCAAGCCGCACCTCAACCTCAGTCTCAACCAGCAAATAGCAACCAGCAAAAGCACGAAAGGTACGAGAGAGGCCGCCTCTGACACAGCCGATCCAACAGAGGGAGGAAAAAGGAAAAAGGCCTGTTTGGCTAGCTGTTGAACTGCCAATCCCAATGACTTTGCTGCCAGCGTAGAGTCCTTAAACTTTTCTAAAGATTCAACCTGCTTTAGGTCCAAACAGGTGCTTGCGTCAAATGCAAAGTCAAGAGCTTTTGCTTGGATATTCAGTGAGAAGCCTAATCCCGAAGATATGAGGTTTGGCAAAGCACTGTTGACGTGCCCACTGACCTGCCGCCGTAATCCACTGCATTGAGACCGGCCTGCTGCGCTTGACATGAAATCCTTAATATGTCTAGAAAGCCTTCAATGACCTCCACACTTTGGGGAAATGGCCTTAATCACCTTTAACAGCGTGCTTCCCGAGGCAAACACTTTAATGGCCAAGGCATCAATCTTCCTCGACTCCCTGACGGTAGGGAGATTTCACATGAGGTCTAAGGCCTCAAGTTTACTGTCACAGCCTGCACCACCGGTCCCTCTGGGCAGATGCAAAGCCAGTAAGCTCAAACAGACAGATAAGTCTTTCAGCAGGTGACCCAGTTACAGGGCTCGCAGAAGCATCAAGAGGTGCTGATTCTGCTCACTGAAGTGGTTGCCTCAAACGCATGCTCATACCACAGTACTGTCATCTGTCCTTCAAAAATACACCAAGGGCAAAGATCTGGCCAACTTTTTTACCAAGTTTAAGAATGCCTGTCGGAGTGCACAATTTCCACAGGAGAAATAGGGTCAATATATTGCCCTTTACTAAGAGAGACATTACCAACTGTTTATCAAGTGAATAACCCGACCGGAAACACCCCTTAAGTGGACATTTAAAAAATCTATACAAGAGAGAGTTGACCTGGAAGAAAAGACTATGATGCTGGAAATGCATCGGAGGGACAGGGCCTCTATATCCTTTTCTTTTATTGCTTTATCATGTATGTTCTGTCTTGTTTTCCACGCAGCAGTTCATGTGGGACTCCTGGAGGTGCGGCTCTTCCTCTTTTTGGTCGTGGTGAACAGACCCTTGGGACACCATTATGGCACCCATGGGTAGAGGTACAACCCTGTGTTTTTAGGCACCTGTGTGTGGCCCACAGAGCAGGGTACGGGCTGGTGGCAGCTCTGTGCTGAATTGACAGGTGCCCTGCACGTCCTTCTTTTTGGGATGCCCAGGCCCTGTCATTGGAATCGGTGGATTCCTGATAAGAAACAAGATGGACCATGTGGCCTCTTGCTTTCTATCGCCTGTTACCTTACTTTTCGTGAAGTCCCGGGAAGCCCCGACTGTCCCTTCCCCCTGAATGGGTGGAAGTTCCATATATGGTGTTGTGGGGAAGTCCAGGCCAGACCGGCTGGAGCCTTCCCAATGACTGTATGATGTGGGTACGCCCGTGGCGTGGGACCTGGGTGAATGGAGTGGATGGCCAATATGCACTTCTTGTTATGGGTGTCTAGTTTCTGGGATTTGACACAAAGACTGAGACAGCCCTGCCCGAAACTGGTATGAATGCAGTGTGCAGTGTTGAATGGTTGGGTACTTGTCCGAATCCACATTCTGTGTTGTGAGTGTCTGGATGGAGAAGAATGGCCTGAATGCACTGTGAGCCGATTGGTTGCCTGACTGCCTGAAATCCCTTTTGAATGATTGGTTGCCTAAGTGTGGCCCAGCAGAGTGAATGGGAGATCAACAGTGTATCTGGGGGCCTCTCACTGCTAGAAATCGTTCAGAAGCTGAAGTTGAAACTGATGCTTAACTTTGAAGCCCACTGGAAGAAGAAGAACTGCTGCTGCTGTCCTTCGCTAATCTGAAAGCTGCTGTGCCTTCTAGGAACTGATCCAAGAGAGGACCCAGCTAGGAGATCGCTTCCCGAGCTACGAGGGACCATTGTGCACCAGCTGATATTTGCCAAAGCTCCCTGGTAGACAGACCTACGAAAGGCTGCCGACTTGAGAAGGGGACCGCCGAGGAGAATGAAGAGAAGCACCGGACAGCCGTCTACCATCGGCGACAGCCGTCGCCGACCAGAGTCGCAGTGCTCCCTTTGCCTAAGAACATTTTGATTCAAGGACTCCCTTGTTCATCATCGTTGAGCGCTTTCGTCCTGCCGGAGAAAGTCAAGGCCGCCAACGACAGAGGGGAATCCGCCGGTGAGTTTCCCGCCACCCGAAGACCACAGAGACGTTGACAAAGTTGCTGAAGCCAGCCGTGGTTCCGTCCCGTTCGCCAACGCCAGACGCCGACAACCCGACGCCCTTGCTGGGCCAAAGTTCTTAATTGACTCTTTGCAGCAACGAACACTCGTTGTCGAGGTGCACTGCATGCCTCAGCTTGCAGGACGTTTTTGCCCGATCGTCAATGAGCACCACAAGAACCAAAGCTGCTGCCGCAACAACGGTGTTCACCCTTTTTCCTCGTGGGATCCCGACGATCCGTGGCTCCTGCCTTAAAGGGAGCCGCTCAAGAAGGATCCGTCGACAACCTGACGTCAAACTCTACCTTTCCAGGTACATTGGGGTTGTAGAACTATTTAGAAGGAAATAAGACTCCTGTGAACAATATATGGACTGGGCTTGTACGATCTATCTTTATTTACAGGTTGCCCAGGTGGGGGGATCCTCAAACAGAACTCTGTCTAGGTAACGGGGCCAGTATTCTGACAATTGTTCTAACCAACTGCTTTCATCCTATGTCTATTGTTGGTTGTCTTTATTACTTGATTTGCGTGACATTTAAACTAAGTCCAGTTGATGCACTTTAATGAAATCCGATAGTAATTGTGGTACCACATAGAACAGTGTATATATTTGCCATTATAGATTAACTGAGCACAAAGTGAGTTATTGTGATTGTGTATATAACCTTGAACCTTAATTATATAAAGACTGTGTTTTCACTAATACAGTGTGTGGACATTCCTTTGTGGGTGCTTGGGGACTACACTGTGCTTATGAACCAGCCTGCATCACCTCCTTAGAGCTAGGCCTTGATTGCTCGCCCATGTTTTACCAAATAGAGAATCTTGGCTGGGGTCCTCTGTGCCTCTCCTCTGCCATATAGAGAGCAGGAGTACAGACACCCCCATCCAGTCTTTACAAAGACCTACTGCCAGAGGTTACAATAAACCAAGATCAGACCTGGAGAGACTTTCCTACAACTGTACTTCAGGGTTTAAGACCTGACTAACAAGTGGCTGCAGCCTGCCTTGTTTGACTGTTCAAGGTCTCATGGACAATATTGTCATAGAATGGTTCCTAGAGGTCTTACACCCTACCACCAAACGATAGCTATGACTACATCATAGACCCAGCCTCAACTAAGCTATTTACATTGCCTCGGTATACCAGAAGGTTAGTCTGGGCAGGGTAGTATGGTATTCGGGACGGGGCAGGGACTCAATACCTCCCAACAGGTACAGGAGTACAAGCCTCAAGGAATCTCATATGGGAGCCCTCTCTGGGCTATGAGTGAGAGCAGTTCCTGCGTAATGGTGGACGAGAAGGGAGCCACACTTGTACCCAAATGCACAGTATGTACTCCCATACATCCGAAAGGTTTCTGGATGGGACCACTCCCCCCCCACTTGGGACTCCCTGGACCCCCACGCTTATGCAATGGTGGATAGCGATAGCGGAAGGCAACCATTGGCTAGAAGTACCGGTTTGCTGCCATTCAATGCTGCCAATTTCTAATTATATATTTTTTTTAAATAATTGTAATTGGTTATTATCAGTGCACTTAATACCCAATGAGCCCAAGTTAAGAAAGTATAACAATGTGTTGCATATTTGGAGATATAAAAGAGTAACCATCTAAACAAGTATCCTAATAAGTAAGAGACAAGCAAATGGAAGTAAGGGCAGCAGAGCTTCCATCTTCTCCAGTCCCGGTAGTTATAGGCTCAGACGTTCTGTGGTTGGAGAACCTTATGCGGGAAACTGAACAAGGGTAGTGGGAAGAGGCAACCTACACTGATAGCGAATTAACCTGTTCAAATAGGCGATGTACGAACATTCAAAAAGATAAAGCCAATGAGAATGGCGAATGATAGCAAAACAGCTCGAACAAATGGATTGGAACGTAGGTTATCTGCATTCAAGCTTCACAGCGCCCTTTCCAGTTATCCGATCCAAGCCTAAGAAAGGCCCCAGAATGGGCCAAAAAAAGGCTCAAGTTCAATAATCCAAAACAGCCATGGTTTCAGAAGCAAGATGTCTGGTATTACCGAGTCCCTTCTTATCAAACCGGAGAGAAACAAAGCCAACCTTCGATTTCCCTCACCTATTGAGAGCTGGTCATAGGAATGGCACATTATCATGTCAGCTAAGCTCACTTAGACACTGAGAAGACCCTACACGCCATACTATGAAGGTTCAAGTGGCCCAGTATTTTAAGCCAAAACTGAAAGGTTCTACCAGAAGTGTCCCACCTGCCAATTGAAGAAAAAGCCAAAATTGATCTTGGAGACCATCATAGATAAATGGACCAACTTTATGTAAAGGGTTATGAAGCAAGTGTGTAAGTTTATACAGAAACATCACATTTGAACATCTGTTTACCATCCACAGACATAGACTAATGGAAAGATACCACCTGACTAACAAGCAGATAAGGAAGGCAGATGCACCCCAAGGGAAAGACTGGGACCAAGTCATGCCGCTAATCCTCATGTCACTACTAATCCTCATGTCACTATGAGCTACACCTCAATCGACTACCTTATTTTCTCCCTTCAAATGACTTCATTAGGAATCCTCGGACAATCATTGACATAAGGGAGGACCCGGAATAATAACCCAAAAGTGATAAATCCTTGGTTTGCTATATAGAAAACCTGCAGTCACACACATTCTCCCTCCAGGACCTAGAAGCAGACAATAGTGCAAAGGTACAACAACAGGCGGAACAATACTACAATAGGAGAACACGAAGAACAAATAACTTATCTGTGTTAATGTTCTTTCTGGGGGACGAAATATTCCTCCTGCAAAGTTTTCATGTTTGGAACTATGCAGCCCACGCCGTCAGCACCAGAAAACCTTTTTCAGCAAAGGTGTTGCCAATTTTCTCTGTCCTCAACCCGCTCAACTCGTTGGCTTTGTCTCTTGCTGTGACAGCGTTGTTGTCATGCTTGTACAGAGTCATCAACACCATTTTCCTCAGCTCTGCATTTTTCTACACCAGGCGCAGGAATACAAATCTAGCTTTAATGTAGTCACTTATCATTTTATTCAAAAATGTATAAATACACAGTTCCATCTGAGGGGTAGGTAGGAGGGTGTTGAGGAATCTGTGGGAGGAATAGTGAGTCCAACAGAAAAAAACATTTTCATCTAATGGCCACATTACTCGGGCAGATTCCTAATATTTTGAAAGACTTCCAAAGGTGTTTGTTATCGAATGGAAGAGGGTATGGAATCTGTAGTTATACCATACTTTAAGGGACTGACTTTCCTACAATAGCATTTTTGCTGAACATTGGGTCACACATCTCGTTGAGTGAGCTCTAACTCTGTCAGTTATTTATTTGCCTGCAAATCTGCAGAATAAAGTGATACATAATATCACTGAACGGGAAATAGTCCTTTTGCATACAGCCTTTCCTTTTTATTGGCCGGTGTAGCTTGGTCATCTTCCCTTAAGTTTTGAGTTCCGTATAAGTAGACATTTTGGAGCACTCATGGGTTCTAATCTGTGCAATCTTTCCTTAGCCTTACATGGGTGAGGGTGTGGAAAGAATACTGTAAAGTGAATTGTGTTGGCAAGGTGAAATTCAGATACCATTTTTGGGAAGAATGAAGGTTTAACCCTCAGTCAAACATTATATTTGCTAAACTGTAACAACTCAGGAGAGCTAGATAAAGCCTTAAGCTCTACAACTCTTCTAATCAAGTTAAAATCAATGAAAAATGCAACCTCAAAAGATAGAAGCCATAGTAAACATGTGTGAACGTTCAAAAGTGGCTGCCATCAGAAAGGTTCAAACTAAATACAAGTCACATGCTAGAACTATAAAGGGGGACGGGAAAAACACGATTTTGAGCCCTTCCAGAAACTCTAACACTAAGGGTATCCTAAAATATGAACCCTGTTGTGGTGTACACTTGCAAATTGAGAGGGCTGCTAAATAGCACTTGACTGTGTTCAGATCTAAACCGGACTGAACCAGAGATAACAAAAAATGTAATACTGTGCCAGTGAAGCAAGACAATGGGCCTGATTACGGGTCTGTCGGTAACTCTGCCGGACCCGAAAACAATTACTGGCGCCTGACTTCCCGGTAACACCAGGGGATTACAACCCCGGCAGTCCAGGAAGTCAGCCGCTGGCAATTTGTAAGTCCCCATTCCCATAGAGTCCTATCAGACTCTATGGGAATGGGGACCATGAAAGCACCAGCCCAGTTGTTAACGGTGCCAGTGCTTCCGTGACAGCTTGCCTACCATGGCCGCTGTGCCCGGCAGTGTCAGCCCTGTAGGGCACAGCGGCTCCAGCAGGCAAACCCGTAGTGTACCGGTACGGAAACAACAATGTTGCTAGGCTTACCGGCACCATTGTTTCCGGACCGGCACACTTGTAATGAGGCCCAATGGGTCTTCCTGTCTATTGAACACCAACTTTAAAATGTTTGTCAGTGGCAAGCATATATGGGCTTTGTTGATGGGTGTCTCGCAGAGAGCATTACACCAAGAACCTCCTCTGAAAGATCCCAATCATTGTACCTTTACCTCTCAACATCCAGGAATGAAGGCTGAGACTCTTGGAGTTTGGGAGAGGTATTGTTATGAAGACGCATGGAGGAGACAGGTAAGATTAAGTAAAGGTATTTATTTTAGATAACAGGTGGAAAAGACCCCCAGCACGAGCAGAGGTTCCCTTCCTCTCTCTGTCAACTCCAACTGACACAAACAGAACGTAAATCATAAACAAGTAACTGAGATTCTATGACATCATATAGAACATGAAGTAGCAGGGAATTCTACATGCACTTAGTATAGGCCACCAGCACATGAAGCAGCAGGGAATTCTACATGCACTTAGTATAGGCCACCAGCTACCCAAGAGAAGCATCACAACACATCTCCCCCTCTTTTTTTTTTTTATTTATTCTTCAATTCAACAGAACTCATCTCCTCCTCGACCACCTCACACATGACCTCTCCTCACTGTGGCAATTCTATCTTTATTCCACACTTGCCCAGCGGCCACGCGCACAGCCCCTTTCATGACTGCTACCACCCTGACAGGATCAGAGTAAAGGGAATCCCCTTTCCTCTTAACCACTCCTTCTTTATCCTGACCCAATCACCACATTCCACATGCAATTCTTTCCTTCCTCTCCTCTTGTTTTCACGCATGACCCATTCAGTCTTCTTTTTCACTAGTGTATTTCTCACTTCCTCAATAACCACATCCGTCTCCCTGCTCCTACCAAGCCATGGTGGACACGCCAGGGAATATGGCTTTCGGCCCCTCATGAGTTCAAAAGGGCACAAACCAGTTGTAGAATGTGGCGCCATTCTCAAAGCCCACATCCTATTTTGAATCATAGCTAGCTTATCAAAGCCACACTCTTCCCCCATGCGGACGCTCTCCATCACACACCTGTTCATCCTTTCAACTACTCCGTTTGTCTCTGGGTGGTATAAGGCAGTCTTTTTGTGACCGACTCCACACTTCCTTAAATAATTGGAAAAGCTTCCACCCATAAACTGGGGACCGTTATCGGTTAAGACGCTTTCAGGGAGACCCTCATTGGCAAATATTTCCTGCAATACTTTAATCATGTTTTCTCCAGTGATATCTCTCACAATTTTAAAATCTACCCACCTGGAAAACAAATCCACAACCAAGACTATGAACTTGCCCCGTCCATAACCTAAATCCACCGGGCCTAATATGTCCATGGCCAGATCGCTTCATATCCTTGATGGGAGACCAACATCCACCAATGGCTGTTTCTTAGCCACAACTCCCTTCCCACTTTTAATACACAACTGACAATTAGCTAGCCATTTTTCAATTTCCTTATCAAAGCCTGGCCACCAATAGTCCGCTCTTAATACTCCCTTGGTCTTGGTAACTCCAATGTGGCCACTATGTGCTAGATCTATCACCTTTTTTCGCAAACCAACTGGACCACTGCCCTTTCCCATCTGAACAAAATGTCATTAACAACAGACAATTCGTCTTTCACCTCCCAATATGGCTTCACACCCTCCGCCAATTCCGACTTATTGGGCCATGATGTGGACATCACATACGGAATTACTCTGTTAATTGCTTCATCTCTTTTTATCTCATCCAACCACTCTTGCTTGGATACAATTCCATCAGTATTCACGAACACCAATTCCATCTCCTCCTTTTCCACAACCTCTGGAGAATTTACTCTTACCATTGATAAACTGTCAGCCAGTATGTTGTCTTTTCCAGGTATAACCTCCATTCTAAAACAATGCGTCTGCATTCTGGTGACCCAGCCTGCTACTCTACGCGAAACTTTGTCTAGGCCTTTATTCTCAAAGATAACTTTGAAAGGTTTGTGATCTGTCCGGATCACAAACTCTACACCCCACACAACATTTCTGAAGCGTTCAACAGCCCAAAGACATGCCAAGGCTTCCTTTTCGAGAACCGAATACCTCAACTCCGCTCCCTTAAGACCCCTTGAGGCAAGGGCTATTACCTCTTCCGACCCATCTTCCTGCTTCTGGGATAAGACAGCACCTAGTCCACCTTCACTAGCATCTACGGTAATAATTGATAGTTTTCTTGTGTCAAAACACCCTAAGGGATGAGCCATATTTATCTCTTCTTTTATTCTGGCAAATTCCAGGTCACACTGTTGACTCCATACAAAATCAGCACCCTTCCTCAAAATCTTCCTCATTTCCTGCACTTTGTCTGCATAGTTCACCACAAATTTCTGGTAAAACTCAGTCATACCAAGAAAAGAGCGAAGTTCACTCTTACTCCTTGAATTCTCAATATTCTTTATGGAATTTATCATTTCTTCTTTGGGATGACTTTTGCAAAACAGAAAGGTGATGGCTGGAAGGTTTTGAATTAATCATAACCAAGTGCAAAGCTCTGGGCAACCCTCCAGACCATCATTTTTCATCCTGCCAAGCCATTACAGAAGGGGAAAAACCATATGCAAATCAGGCTTGGTCCTACCCAAAAAGGGGCAGTCCAGCCCGAACTGCTAGGTCACATCCCTTCTGCACGAGACCACAAGCATCCCCAGACATGTTTCAGCCTTGTTGGGCGTCATCAGTGAGTAGTAGCTTGGGTCTCTAGGCCCGGCAGACTCGGGACCCACGTCTGGGCATACCCGTCCCACTCGGGGTGACTTTTGCAAAACAGAAAGGTGATGGCTGGAAGGTTTTAAATTAATCGCCAGTGGTTAAGATTAATTCTAAACCTTCCAGCCATCACCTCTTTGTTTTTGCTTTGTCACCCTGAGTGGGACGGGTATGCCCAGACGTGGGTCCCGTGCCTGCTGGGCCTAGAGACCCAGGCTACTCCTCACTGATGAGCCCCAACAAGGGCGAAACATGTTTGGGGATGCTTGTGGTCTCGTGCAGAAGGGATGTGACCTAGCAGTTCGGGCTGGACTGCCCCTTTTGGGGTGGGGCAAAGCCTGATTTGCATATGGTCTTTCCCCTTCTGTAATGGCTTAGCAGGTGAAGAACGGTGGTCTGGAGGGTTTCCCAGAGCAACGCCAGTGGTTAAGATTAATTCTAAACCTTCCAGCCATCACCTCTTTGTTTTTGCTTTGTCACCCTGAGTGGGACGGGTATGCCCAGATGTGGGTCCCGTGCATGCTGGGCCTAGAGACCCAGGCTACTCCTCACTGATGAGCCCCAACAAGGGCGAAACATGTTTGGGGATGCTTGTGGTCTCATGCAGAAGGGATGTGACCTAGCAGTTCGGGCTGGACTGCCCCTTTTGGGGTGGGGCCAAGCCTGATTTGCATATGGTCTTTCCCCTTCTGTAATGGCTTGGCAGGTGAAGAACGGTGGTCTGGAGGGTTGCCCAGAGCAACGCCAGTGGTTAAGATTAATTCTAAACCTTCCAGCCATCACCTCTTTGTTTTTGCTTTGTCACCCTGAGTGGGACGGGTATGCCCAGACATGGGTCCTGTGCCTGCTGGGCCTAGAGACCCAGGCTACTCCTCACTGATGAGCCCCAACAAGGGCGAAACATGTTTGGGGATGCTTGTGGTCTCGTGCAGAAGGGATGTGACCTAGCAGTTCGGCTGGACTGCCCCTTTTGGGGTGGGGCCAAGCCTGATTTGCATATGGTCTTTCCCCTTCTGTAATGGCTTGGCAGGTGAAGAACGGTGGTCTGGAGGGTTGCCCAGAGCAACGCCAGTGGTTAAGATTAATTCTAAACCTTCCAGCCATCACCTCTTTGTTTTTGCTTCTTTGGGATGAGCCATATTTATCTCTTCTTTTATTCTGTCAAATTCCAGGTCACACTGTTGACTCCATACAAAATCTGCACCCTTCCTCAAAATCTTCCTCATTTCCTGCACTTTGTCTGCATAGTTCACCACAAATTTCTGGTAAAACTCAGTCATACCAAGAAAAGAGCGAAGTTCACTCTTACTCCTCGGTTTCTCAATATTCTTTATGGAATTTATCATACCTTCTTTGGGTCTAATACCGTCACCCGATACCTCGTGACCCAGATAATCTACTCTTGTCACCGCAAACTTACATTTTTCTTCTCTCAAAGTAATGCCCCTCTCTTCAAATATCTTCAACACCCTTCTCAAATTTCTATCGTGCTCTTCCAACGTCACTCCACTCACCAACACATCGTCTTGGAAGCAAAACACACCCTTCAATCCTCTCAAAAGACGATACATGATTTTCTGAAATACTGACGAGGCTGACGCCAAACCAAACGGCATCCTTCTAAATTGGAACACTCCTTCATGCGTCACAAAAACCGTAACTTTCCTACATGCTTCCTCCAATTCGACCTGATGATAAGCCGATGTCATATCGAGTTTCGAAAAATACTTTCCCCCACCCACCATGGTTAACATCTCACCCATGTTGGGTAGAGGGTGCCTGTCCACCATCACACACTTGTTTAACTCGCGCATGTCTATGCACAACCTCAAATCTCCTGAACTCTTTTTGACAATCACTACTGGGGAGACCCATTCAACCCCCCCAGCTCTTTCAATCACACCCGACTGCAGCAATTTCTCTAATTCTTTCTTTACATTATCTCGTAGGGCAAAGGGCACCGGCCTGAGCTTCGCCACAACAGGCGTACTACCTTTCTCAAAATTATTTGGTGTTGAAATCCCTTCACTTTTCCCAAAGTCTTATTAAAGACTCTACTCTGAGGAATACTTGCTGGAAACAGGGGACATCTCTGATACTTGTAACACTTGTTCTGGGTGATTGGGATCAAGTCTGATACCAAGATTCTTCTGTTCCCTCCATCCCAATAAGGATTGGCCCTTCTTGGTAACATACACTTTGCCTTCACATTTACGTCCCTTGAACTCGAACCTACTCCACACATATCCCAGTAGCTCAATTCTATCCTGATTATAGCCACCAGGATTGATGTCGGGTTCTGACAATGCTAACAGCATCCCATTCATTTCATTCTCAAATGCACTCCTGGACAATAGAGTAATCTTTGAACTGGAGTCAGCCATCATCGATACCTTACACCCATTCACTGTAAAAACAGCATACGGTCGTTCACAATCATCAGAGCATTCACCATTGGTAACAATATTGACAGTATTGACAATGACATTCTGCAATGGCATTGCCATTTCCTCTTCCGACTATCTCCCGTCTTCTTCTTCATTTACATACAGGACCTTTCTTTGGCCTGCGGCCAAATTGATAGTTTTTGCAGCAGGTCGTAAAATGTCCTCTCCTTTTGCACTTGGTACATATGGTTTTCCGACCTGGACACATTGCAGAGGACGCAAAATGTGATGCAGTGGCGCAGCGAAAACATAGTCTCTCATCTTTTCTTTCGTCTTTCCTTTCATTTCTCTGCGTTGGTTCTTGACTCCTCTTTTCTTCAGCGTTACTCCGACTCGTCTGTTTGTTTCTTCCCCTTCTTTTTTCTTTCGCTTCGCCCACATTTAATATTTTCGACTTGTTTTCTTTTGGCTCTCCCCCCTCTGTTCTTGAGAGTTTGGCTACACACGCCAGAGAATGTTCTACACGCTTGGCCACGTCTAGCACTTCGTCCAAGTTTGGCTCATCTCTTAGCCAAAGTTCCTCCCGTATTTTGTTGGAGCGACAGTGGGTCATGAACTGATCGCGGATATGTTCATCAAAGGCCTCTTGAAATGTACACGTTAAAGCTAGGTGCCGAAGTGCTGTCACATAGTCTTCCACAGATTCTCCTTGGGCTTGCACTCGCATGCGGAAATTATAACGCTCTAGAATGGTACTGGTTTTAGGGTTGAAGTGTTTGTCAAGTTTCAACAAAGCCAACTCAAACTCATTCATGTCCTCTCCGCTGCCATCACCGGTCTGCTGAGGAAGGGTTTCAAAAATTCTTTGACCCTTGTACCCTAGAAAATGTAACAATAACGCCACCTTCCTCTCACTGGAATAAGAGGTGCCTCCTGCTGCCTTCATATAGTGCAAAAATCCTTTACGCCATTGGGGCCATGCTATCTTAGCTGATCCTGGGATTGGCATGAAAATTGGCGGGCCCGCTATGCCCGGTAGGGCTGCCATGACCATGAGCGTGTACTAGGGTAGCACTGTCCTTAAATGCGAGTAGAGTATACTGGTTCCTTCCACAGACTATGCTTCCCTGCAGATTCTCACAACCGCAGCTGTTGGGACTTCAAACTTTTTCACTGCCTCTCGTGGGTTAACTTGTGAAATAACAAGAGAGTTCCAAGGTGTGCGGCCCTTTTTATGCACAGTCCAACGCTTTTATCCTCTGTGACTCACTGGGCGCACCATAATAACATGCAGATCCATGTGGCTGCAGACCGCAGAGGGTTAGATGCTTCCCTTGGAGTTCGCCTGGCACCTCTTCACCAGGTTTTGCGGTAAAACACAACTTCACAATAATGTTACGTGCCCGCATGCAGGAGCGCACACGACCGCCAGTTGACTGCCTTTCCTCGCGCTCGCCTTGCGCCTTAATAAACAATATTACACCGCTTGTGTTCCTGCAGCTTCTTTTGCCTTGCGCTTCTATATAAAATTTCTCGGTAACTGGCGTCCTCCGGCCTTCCCCTCTCCTCTTGAGCAGGAAGTGAATTCTTGGATCGCGTTGGTTTCTCGAGACTAAGTCGGCAACGAAACGCGTGAAGACCGCAGCTTATGGCCGGTATATGAAGAAGGCCGCACTTACTTGTGGAATGTGGTGACAACGCTTGAATCCGCTTGGCGGCCGCTCGATGCCGTGAGGAGACGGAGCAGCCTGCCGCTACTGGGTCGTCACTTGAACGGCTATGCCCCGCTCGGGAAGTACTGCTTCCAGCCCAGGACGTAATGCGCTCACGGCAGCCCGCTTGACACCGGGGAATGGTGAGCAGCCCGCGGATGCTCGACGCTGGGGCTGCTCGACACTGGGCAATGGTGGAGCAGCCCGCGGATGCTGTTTCTCTCCTCTCCGGGCCGCCGCTCCAGCGCTCCAACGCCTGGGACAAAACGGAGCGGATCGGCAACACAGCTCCTGGGGGTCTCCTGTCTTCAATATCCCATCCTTGTCGTCATTGTTATGAAGACGCATGGAGGAGACAGGTAAGATTAAGTAAAGATATTTATTTTAGATAACAGGTGAAAAGACCCCCAGCAAGAGCAGAGGTTCCCTTCCTCTCTCTGTCAACTCCAACTGACACAAACAGAACGTAAATCATAAACAAGTAACTAAGATTCTATGACATCATATAGAACATGAAGCAGCAGGGAATTCTACATGCACTTAGTATAGGCCACCAGCACATGAAGCAGCAGGGAATTCTACATGCACTTAGTATAGGCCACCAACTGCCCAAGAGAAGCATCACAACAGTACCCGGCCGCATGATTGGGTCAGTAGATCCACCAGACCAGTGCGGTCAAGATCATGGTTTGTCCCGCTCCGCTTCAATTTCCTTTGCTCAACAGAAATCTGTGGAAACGCTGGGTGGGAGGGAATGCATATACCAGGTCGGACTCACAAATTATCACGAGTGCATTGCCCAGAGAGTTACACTGTAAAAACCTTCTTGAAAAGAAGGTCTTGCATTTCCTGTTCGAGTTTGTTGCAAACCGCTTTACTTGTGGTTTCACCCATTTGGAGAAGATCTCCTCCACAATCTCACTGTTCAGCTCCCGTTTGTAAGTCACTCCTGAGAGTTCACTCAACGCATCCACATCGGTTTTGAGGCTGCCGATGAGGTGAGAAGCGGTCACTAACACCTTGTTCTGGATCGCCCAAAACCACAGGAGCATGGCTTCTCTGCACAGTTTGAGCAACCTCCACATGGCCCATATAGTTGATGTAATTCATAGCAGTGGGATTACCTTGCTTGGTTATCCAGAACTGCCCCAATAAACTGTAAGCATTTTGAGGGGACCAGAAAGGACTTCTTTAGGTTGATGGAGAAACCTAAGCTTTGAGGGAGATTGCATATTGTCTTTACATCCCGGCAGGTGACCTCCTCTGATCTGGACCACAGAGGCCAGTCGTCGAAGTAAGGCATACATTTAAGTTACTCACTGTAGTGACTAGAGTACTCATAGTCCATAGTCCCCTCTCCTCCATCCTTGTGGGCGTCCCCCAACATGAGGATGGTACCGGAACCATAGGCAGCGAAATATTTAGCTTCCCCATTTATATTTAGTATAGTGTGTGGGGGTGCGGCCTCGGCGTGGGAATGCCCCGCCGAGGCCATGACCCCAACGGCGCCTCACTCCAGTCCCCTTTGAACACTTAGATACCTGGCTACTCTCTTAGTACATTTTAGCCCTTGGCATACTAGCGGGGGAAGGTGGGTGGGAAGTATGGAGGAAAGCGGACTAATGACTATGAGTACTCTAGTCACTACAGTGAGTAACTTTAATTACTCATACATCCTGTCCCCTTTCCTCCATCCCTGTGGGTTATTCCACCTAACATGAACATAGGGTAGAGTTGGGACAACCTGCCTCATAGCCTGGATGAAGCAAAAAGGTTCCTCAGAGCCGCCTGCCCAAACTCTGCACCGCGCCTAGAGCTAGTGTCCAGGGTATAGTGCCTACAGAATGCCGACAGAGTGGTCCAAGAAGCTGCCTTGCTGATGACATCTCAGGAAGCAGGTCTCTGAAACCGGATGTCTGTGGCCTTAGCTCTGACTGCATGAATCCCCTCGGGAACAGGTTTGCCTAGGGCCATGTACACCTTTGAAATGGCCGCAACCATACAACGGGCAATGGAAGCCTGAGAGCTGTGGGAGGAGCCCCCAAATGTCACACACAATGCCTCAGACTTCCAGAAGGAATTTGTCCGGTATAGATAAAACTGAAGTACTGTCCTGAGGTCCAAGGAATACAGGGCCCTCTCTGCTTCTGACTGCCGGTTCAGGAAGAACACTGGCAGGCAGATCTCTTGATTCAAATGAAATGGGGAGACCACCTTGGGCAAGAAATTTGGGTGAGTGCGCAAGATGACCTTGTCGTTGTGAAACGTGGTGAATGGCTCACACGAGGGCAATACCTGCAGCTCGCTAACCCTGCGTGCAGAGGCAAGAGCCACCAATAAAACTGTCTTTAGCATCACCAAAAGCAGATGTCCACAGATGCCATTGGCTCGAAAAGGATTGCGTTGCAAAGCCGCCAGAACCACATTGAGGGCCCACATCGGATGAGGCACGTGCACTGGAGGAACAATTCTTGACAACCCCTTAGGATAAGCCTTAACCACCGGGTTGGCCTTTGAAAACACAAGCTCAGGGGAATTCTTGTAAGCCCTGATGGCTGCCAAATACATGCGGAAAGTATCCACCTGTACTCCAGAACGAGCCAGGTGTGCCGAAAAAGCCAATATGTCATCCAATGCACAGGCGACAGGGTCCAGCCCCTTGTCATGTGCTCAATGGCAGAACCTAGTCCATTTGCTCTTAAACTTGGACTGAGTCAAGGGCCTTGTGCCCTGCTGAATGATGTCCCAGTTGTCGTCTGAAAATTGAGCGTGCTGAAGCCTCAGCTTATTAGGAACCAGGCCGCCACAGCCAGTTTGTCTGGGTCTGGATGCTTCACTGCTCCTCCCTGCTGCATTAGGAAGCCCCTACTGGGGATCAGAAAAGGAACGGGACCTGGAAGCACAACTGCAACAGATCTGAAAACCAGGGTCTCGACGGTCAGTGGGGGGCAATCAGGATGAGGCTGCAACCCACTGAGGCCCGTAACTTGCGTAGAGTCCTTTAGAGCAGAGGGATGGGCAGGAACGCATAACACCAGCGGCCGTGCCAACAGATCTGGAAGGTGTTTCCCAGAGACCCCTGACCTGCCCATGATGCAAACTGGGGGCACTTGGCATTCCGAAAGGATGAAAACAAATCCAGGTACGCAAACCACCAACTCTGGAAGAGGGGCAACAAGGAGTCGTTGTGCAACTCCCACTCGTAGGTGTTGAACCCCAAGCGACTAAGCTGGTCTGCTTCGATATTGCTGTTCCTCGGTAGATGGACTACCGAAATTAAAATTCTCTCCATAAGGGCCCATTGTCAGATCGAAACCGCCTCCATGCACTGGAGGGGGGGGGAACGGTTGTCACCCTGCTTGTTCAGGTAAAACATTGTGGTACATCCTGACCAGAATCGACTTGTTCCTGATTAGGGGCAAAAACACCTTGAGGGCCAGGCTGACTGGACGGAGCTCGAGCAGATTGATATGTAGGAGGGCTTCTGTCCTCAACCATGCGCCATGAATCCCATAGCCCTCCAGAGTAGCCCCGCAGCACGAAAGAGAGGAGTCTGTCATCACCACCAGGGAAGGCTCTGGACGGGTGAAGGGGGGATCCCACTGAAACATTGCCATCCTTCAGCCACCAGCGAAGATTGGGCAAAAAGGAGCAGAGGAATTGGGATCCTGTCCGACTGATACCAATTGGCCACCAGGTGGAGCTGGAGGTGCCTCATCTTGAGACTGGCACGTTGTACAGTCAGCACGCAGGAGGCCATCATGCCCAGAATGTGCTGGAACCACCTTGCTGAGGTGGTCAAGTTGGCCAGAAAGAGACCTAGTGCCTTGCGGAGGGACATCAGTCTCTCAGGCATGGGGAACACCTGCTGAACGGTAGTGTTCCAATGCATCCCTAGGAAGACCAGATCCTGAGAAGGGCATAACTCATTTCCTCAGGTTGATGGAAAACCCCAGCCGATGAAGGGTATCTGCCAATCTCTGGCAGGAGAGAACCACTGCTTCGGGTGACCCAACCAGTCATCGAGATAAGGGTACAGGTGATGGCCCTCCAAGCAGAGAAGGCCCGCCACCGCATTCATCAGCTTCGTGAAGACACGAGGGGCTGAGTTCAGGCCGTAGGCCAGCACTTTGTACTGGAAGTGGTACGACATAATCGGGAAGCGCAGAAACTTCCAATACGGTTCATATATAGGTATGTGCAGGTACGCATCCTTGAGATGCGAGGAAGTAATCATCTTGAAGCACTCCAACGGTAAGGACAGGTTTAGAAATGACAGACGAGGACTACCCTCAGGCCAGCCTGGTTGTTCTTGGGTACCGCAAAAATCCTGGAATAGTAACCGAAGCCCCTGTCTGCAAGAGGAAACCGTTCTATCGCCTGCATTTCCAATAGAGGCAGGATTTCCCATAAAAGAACCCGATCTGACGAAGCGGAGGAGAGGATGGTAGAGGAAAAGGAAGAGGAAGGCTGAAGCCCGTGGAGACTACAGATATGAGCAACAGGTTGCAGAAAAGATGCTTCCAGGTGTCCTGGAACAGAGCCAAACGGCCCCCCACAGGCGAGCTATATTCCCCGACCCTGACATCACTGCTTCTTGGCATCATAGGCAGGGGCAGACGAGGGGAGCGGAAAAACCCACATGATGTCCTCTGCTGCTTCCTTCTGCTGTCGCCTTAAAGCCAGAGAAAGTTCAGGGTTTCAACTCGGTTCTAACCTGGGATTGAGGTAAGGATTTTAGGATGTCCAAGGACGTGGCAGTCTGGGTGGATGTTTTGTTCTTCATCAATTCGTCATCAGTGGATGAATAAAAAAAGGTCCACTCCCTCGAATGGCACATTTAGAATTCACTCCTGCACGTCAAATGAAAATCCGGACCCCTAAACACATTTGCTGGAGGGGTCCCCCACAGGTTTGGAGCCGCAGACAAGTCCAAAGGCTGTTGAGAGGGAGGCGTTGGTGGTGCAGGAGGAGGTGGAGGGGTTGGTACAACCCCTAGGACCTGCACTGGGGGAGGTATCGGCATCTGAATCGCCAGCAGAACGTGATGAGTACCCAGAGGAGGGTGAGGGGAGGCACTGTCTGGGGGATGACCTCCTTCACAATGTCCTTCAGGAGCCCCTTCATTTGAAGTGAACACATGAGAAAGAGGAAGCATTCAAAGAAGCGATCCTCACTAGCCCTTGGGTTCCTAGAGGCCCTAGCCTCAGATGCGCTGGGCCTCCGCTCCTGGTCAAAGTGCTGAGGCACCTGGTGCGCGTAGCTCTAAGTCTGTGATGGGTAGATGTACCCCTGAGGGGACCAAAACCCTGCACCATAGGATCTGCTGCGGCTTCCAGGGAGAAGGGGCTGGAATCATCCTGCAAAGCCCACTCGATGGGCGAAAACAGTGGTGGGCCCCGAGCCAGATCCAAGATGGCTGCCCGATGTGCCACTCTTCAAACCTTGCACCATGCCCTGGGAGGGAGGGCACAAAGGCTCTGAGCCGGGAGCAGTCTTAGACATTGGAGGATACAGCTTGGGTCTTGCACCCAAAGCAGAGGCGTCGACCTCTGAAATCCCTCTGGTAGGTGCTGAGCCCTCAGCCGGATGGCTAGTAGTCGAAAACTCCCGTAGGCTGGGAGCCCTTGGCACCTGTGGCGGTAGACGTGCTGGATCCAGCCGAGGAAAGACTCTTGGAGGTGGCACTTGACGATCCCTTACCCCGGGGTAGACGAACAAGCCTGATCATCCTTCCATGGACAGCCTGGTAGGGCATGTGACCCCCCTCTGCCTGGGAGCCAGTAGCCTAGAAGGCCTCTGGTCTCTCCCTAGAATGCACGGAAGAGCCCCGGGGCCCCTCGGCTTGGGAGCCGGTAGCTTTAGATGCCAACGGCCTGCCAGAACCTGAATGCGAGGAACCCTGATCCATGGGAATCCCAGGGAAGGAGTCTTTGCGCTGTGGAGTCATGCTGAACAGAGGGCCTACACTGTCTTGACGAGAGGTCCTAGAGACAAAGTCCTTAAGGTGAAATGAAGGAGGAGTATGGAAGATCTCCTTCCACCGCGACAAACGATTCTTCAATGCCCTGTGACCGAGAGCGCTGCAGGGTGCACATGAGTCCCAGCAGTGGTCGGGCCCCAAACACTCAAGACAGAGTGCATGGGGCTCCGAGGCCAGGAATGAGTAGTTGCAAGAGGCACATCTGAGAATCCTCCTGTGGATGACATGCACTGGGGAGGTGAGGCACCAAAGGGAAGTGAAATACAAATTAACTAACAAACGGAGAGCACTTGGGAAGCTAAAAAGGTCTAAGCGTTGACTGCCAGGTCCAACACCGTCCATGCGGGAAAAGTGATTGAGGTGAGGTGCCGGAGGGAGGGGCGTTCTCACGCCTGAGGCCAGGCCGCACAGCACTATACTATATTTAAAAGGGAAGCTCAATTTTTCACTGCCAATTGTTCCGGCAACGTCCTCATGTTGGGGGACGCTCACACGGAGGGAGGAAAGGGGACGGGACTTATGAGTATGTGCACTTATCCCAGTGTAGATAAGGCGCAACCGCTGCCATAACCTTTGTGAATACTCTTGGGACCAAACTGACTGGGGCTGAATGGGAGTAGTGCAAACTTCTCACTATTCAACTAAGGTACTCCCGATGTTTGGGGTTGACAGAGACATTGAAATAAGTCTTCTGCAAGTCCAAGGACACCAGTGAGTCCTGATGTTCCAAGGTCTGCAGTGTTCATCTTGAATTGGTCCTTTTGGAAGAGCTTGTTGAGTAGGCTCATCTCTAAGATGGGTCTGAGTCCTCCATCTTTCTTTGGAATTAGGAAGTAATAGGAATACTAGCCTTTCCCTAGTTTCTGTGCTGGGACAAGTGCCACCACCCCCTTCTGGAGAAGCTGAGCCAGTCACAGTGAAAGCCCCAGCAAACAAACTGCTTGGATTTCTTGCATATTTGCAGGCTTTCATCAGCCTTTGACACAGAAAGGTCTGAAGCATCGTATGACAAGTCTAGCAATTTTGTTTGTACATCTTCCGTACACATCAATAAATGTCTTCTCACAACAGGGGCTGTGCCCATTGATCTGTCGATGCAGTCAGAAAGGTGCGACTCAGCTGATTCTGCGATCTTACAAAGAGAATGGAAGTATCTCGCCAGCAAACAGGTGGCATTCACGGTTCTTAGGCCTAGGCTGCATACCACAAACACATTCCTTCCTCACGCATCAAGTTTCTTGGATTTCCTGTCAGGTGGTATCAATAGGAACACTATGGGTTTAGAGCCTGCTTTAGCTGCTTGGATAACCAGGCTGTCAACCTAGGGGTGTAAAGAGATGAATTGCGAATCACCGGGTCCTGCTCTATGTTATTGTCTAGAATGGGTAAGGTAGTTGGTTTCCCCAAATAGGCTTTATGACTACAACTAATGACCCACTAAAGGGTAGGACTTGGGACATTTGACTCTTCAGGTGTCAAGATGTCAGTAGGACTTGGGTAGGACTTGGACCTTTGACTCTTCAGGTGTCAAGATGTCAGTAATGCTATGCACGACTACCTCCACAGATGAGCATATTAAATTAAGGGTGTCTACTGCCCCGTCCTGAATGAGCTAAAATTCTGACCTAAAGCCATTATAGGTTTAAGACCCATTTAAAAGCAGGAGATGTATCCAAACAACGTCTTCTTGAGCTGTAAAAGAGAATTCAAAGACTGGTTGTCTAAATTCTCTTTAGGCCACTATTGTTTTGGGATCTCCGATATAAGTTGAAAACCTTGAGAAGCTTCTTCCTCCTGTTCTTGAAATATATTCTGAAAAGCTCTCAGTGGAGCACTTCTCTTTCTTGAAGCCTATACAAAAGGCTGTACATTCCAATGGTTTTGAAATGGCTGTTTGAAGACTGTTCTTTGTATCAAAGCGAGAGTGCTAACTGGCAAGATTAGCATCATTGATGGTGCTGGTAGCGCCTACGGCTTATAAAAAAATATGTCTTTGTTTGGCTGCAGAGCTGTTGACTCCAAGGCTGATGGTGCAGGAGACACTGGCCTCTTGGATGTCTCTTTTGGTTTTACCTTCTTTATTGAACACCTTCTGCAGCGCCTGCTCAAATATTTTAAGCATGGAAGACTTAAAAACATCCCATTCCTCAACAGAGGAAAACTGCCGTTGGAAATTTGGGGTTTCCTAGATAGTTCAACTTCAAACAGTGCCTTTTCTGTCTCCTCGATGAGGCGACATGCACATTCTCGAGGAGGATGAACGGCTTAAAGAATACTGGTGACTTTATTTGCAGTTGAGTTCGTTAGGGAGAATTCTCTTCTAAGGCTAATTTCCCTTACCTATAGAGTCCCCCAGCAGCTTTACTGGATTTGAAGGGTTTATTTTTTTCTCCTGCTAAGAGTGAGACTCTTTTCCCCACTCTTAGACATATTGCTGATGTGTGTTTCTTTTGTGCTTGTGGTCTATGGGGTTTTTCTCACCCTCATAGGTATCATCTTTTTACATGTGTGTTACACAGCACCCTCAGTGCAGTAATACAGGGGTGTCCTACGGACCCCCAAACATAGACTCCATACCCTGGGACTGACTACTGTCTCCAGGGCATGTAAATTCCCCATTGACTTTACTAGTCAATAGTTATGAACAAAACCAGTACAACCCATCTTACTATGGAAGTACTGGAAAGGGTTAATAGTTTTTCGCTGGTGTTCATTTTCGAGAGGGTACCTTCCAGTCCCTCTCTCCAAAGTTTCTGGCTGGTGGCAGTGGTTACTACCGTAAATATTCGACCGCGAATATTTTCCTATGGGACTTCCCCATTGTTCGAGGCTACCACTTTTACTGACAGCTTCTAACATCCCGCCGGTTTATTTTATTATTAACTTCACTCCGGTAGGTTATTTCCAGATCTTTGATAATATTTCTTTCTCGTGTCTTCCTCTGAAATCCTAACACAGGTCCGGGATCCTTTGTTCGTCCTTTTGGTGGGCTTCTGCACAGAAGCCCTCCTTTTGGTATTGAGAGTGGGGTAGACAGGATGTGTGGGAGGGGGAATAGGCACCCTGGACAGGGTTACCTAGGCAACCCAAGTCGCACTCAGGCCTGATAGGCTGGGGGGGTTATCCCAGCAGGATATCCACCCCTCTGTGTGAGTGACAGCTAGGCTGTATGAATGGCGGTATTTCTGCATAAAAACAGGGCTCTGAGGACTGGAGGATAAGACGTCACCACTGGAACTAAGAAACCCGAAGAGGAGAGAAGCTGAAGACATCTGCAACGACTGAACCACCGGTGAAGCCCTGCTGCAGATCCTCACCACTTTTCTCAAACGACTCGAGAAGATCTTCACCTGCAAGAGTCTTCTTCCCTTGAGCTGGTGGAGCCAACCAGTTTGCCAATCGCCTTCCAGGACCTGCCTTGGTCCACCTGCCAGTGCCCAGCACTAGGAGACCGGATAGCTAGGCACCTGTCCACCACGACCGTGATTTAAAGGAGCGTACCTTTTATTTCGTTTCTGCAGCACCACGGCTGGCTTCATCCCTGGGCAGTGCAGTAACTCGAACCTTCCTCCACGACGAGAGCCTCTCTTCCTCTGCTGGATCTCCCGAACTGCAGGAACTACCGCCACCGCAGGAGCCTCTTCCACTTTCAAGGTACATTGTTCCGCCAGGCCTCCTGTTTCGTTGGGTACTGCTAAAGGTGTTTTAAATCCTTTACTTACCTTCTGGGTTGGCCGCCCCTTTCGTCTAACATTATCTTTTACCTTCTGCAACCGCCTTTTCAAATCGTTAAACAAAGACTTGACTGCAGCTACTAGAACTGATTGATCCTGGGCACTTTGCCTTGCACTATTGACTCTGGCTAAATCCGTTATAACTGCCTTCTCTAGATTGCTTTTCACTAAGAAATGTGTTGGTGCACCTAAACTCTTATAACCACCTTTCCTTCCCCTTTCTATATTGTTGAGGTGCCATTTTGCTCGGTTTTCACCTAAGTATTGCTTATGCTAAAGTACTGCCTTGCCTAACTTGTTCACAATCCAATTGACTGTTTTAACTTGCTTTAATGATAGTGATTTGTGTGTGGACTTAAGAGTGTGTAAAATAAATATATATATTCTTTTTGATACAAAGCTTTGGTCAGTGTTTCCTTGTTCCATAGTACTGTAGTCCTATTGTGTAAACCCTGAATACTGCTCATCTCCCTCTTGAGATAAGTCTGACTGCTTAGCCACAGCTACCAACTAAATCTTTGTAGTACAGGCTGATACCAAAGGGGATTTATTGCATATACCTGTAGTCTTAATCTTCTGTAGTGCTCCCTAAGGGAACTGCATAGGATTCTGCCTAACACTGGTGTACAGCAGTGAGGATAAAAGTATTGGATTTACATTTTAGAGTGCTGCTAGTACCTTGGTTCAATTAACCACAAGGCTTAACAATCACTAAAAAGTTCATTTTAAAAAGTCAAATATGGAAAGCTATAGCCAGGAGACCCTCCCTGTAAATACTGCTGATTATTTAAGGGATCTGTGCAAACAGAAAAGTCTTCCTGCCAAAGGCAAGAAATCAGAGTTGATTCAAAGATTGTTAGAGAAACAATGTCTGGAGAATGGGACAGTAGTGCCTACTCCTCCAGCAAATATAGCAAACATTGAGGATGATAATGATGATGTTATTGTTGAAGCAGATGAGGAAGAGGAGGCTGACAATGCAACCCCCTCTGGCCCTCTGCCTGCTCAAAGGCCTCAAGCCTTGGCTACTGGACCATTGTCAGGTCCCACACTAAGTCCTGAGTTTATCTCACTAGAAAAAATTAGGCTTGAACTTGAATTCAAAAGACTTAAGGCTAATCTGAACAGAAACACCAAGAACCAAGGCTCAGAGAAATGGAGCTCAATCATGAGCTAGAGATGAAGAAATTGTCTTTGGAAAATGCTTCTCTCCCCGAATCCTCTAGATCTTCCAGTCCAAAGAGACCCCGGATGCCTAAAGAGATTGTGGGTATGTATGAACCTAAGTTGGATGTGTTAGATTGGTTAACTATGTTCGAGTACAATCATGGGCTCCAGGAAATCACAGGGAATCAGTTGATACCCTGGTTATTCTCTAGGCTCCCCCCTGTTGCATCTGATGTGTTAATGGAGTTGGGGGAGGTGGATAGGATGGACTATGAATGTGTGAAGCTAGCTTTGATAGCTAGATTTGGGAAGACCCCTTCCCAGTACCTTAAGAGGTTTAGGACCCTCAAAAAGCATGATAGTACCCCTTGGGCTACCTGGGCGAGTGAGTGTTTGAAAATCTTAGAGGGATGGATTAAGGGTTACAGAGTGAACACTATGAAAGAATGAAAAATCTTGTCATGTTGGAGTCTATCTATGATGCCTGCTCTCCTGAGCTCAGACAGGGTTACCAGTCATTTGGTCGAAAACCAAATGGTCAAATGACCATTTGATCGATGTAAAATGGTTGAAAAAAAAGGTCGAATTTTTTTATTTTTTTATTAGGGGGGTTCCCCCCCAACCCCCCTTTTTCTTTATTAAAAAATATTTAGTAAGCAACCAAAACTAACATAAATTATATAAATAAATAAATAAATTCGACCCTTTTTTTCGACCATTTTGATTCGATCAAATGGTCATTCGACCATTTATTTTCGACCAAATGACCGGACACCCTCAGACAGCACTTGGCTGATTTAAAGGAAATAGATTCCAAGAAACTAGCTAAGGCTGCTGACTTGTGGGTTGCCAACGGGCTACTCATAAGGATTCTGGGGTCACCCCGAAAAAGGATGAGGGAAAGCAGCCTAAGAAAGACAACAAAGAGAATTCAAATAATTCCAATTCCAAAGAGGGCCGCAAACAAAACTCTAAGGGTAAGCCACAAGGGAAACCGAATCAGGCTAGTGTACCTTCTGGTCCCAGACCAGAAGGAGGTCAGAACAGCCACCATTCATAAAGACATTTGGGAAATGTTATGTTTGTGCTTCAACTGACCATGTGAAAGGGGATCCCAGCTGTAAGGGTAAACCTTCAGGGGTCCACACTGTCTCCTTAGCCTTCGCTCCATAGGAGGAAGTACAAATGGTCAGTGGAAACTTTCAACTACTAGCTGAAGACCCCATCAGAGTCTCAGCTAGCATATCTTTAGTATCCTTGGGGTTGTGGGAACAACAGAATTTAGATGTGTATAATTCTATCCCAAATAATACTAAAAAGAATTATAAAGACAGTGTCCTAGTGAATAGTCAGGAGACCCCTGCCATTAAGGCCACTGGAGCCAGCATAACTGGTGGATGAATCTTTTTTCAAGGTGGAGGATGTTGATAAGGCACCCAAACGCCTCACCAAGTTAGCTGGAGGTCCTGTGCAGAGGTCCCCAGTTACCAGCTCTCATCCAGTGCAATGTAATGACTGGCAGGATACCTGTTAGTGTGCAATCTGAACTACCTGGAAGGGTGCTGTTGGGCAATGATCTTAAAGATCTGGGAGTAGCATCAAGTACTCCCAGACCTCCTAGTAAAAGACTACAGGAGCTCACCAGACCTGCAAGGGAGAGGACCTTGAGGGGCTCACCTGAGTAGATGATTGAAAAAGAAATCACTCCTACTCCACTGGAGTTACTAACTGCAATTTTATTTTTAAACTGTTTATTTTTGCAACAGAGCAGAGTGAAAACATTACAAATACAATCAGCACATGGCAGTCAGACCCCAACCTAGCGTTAATATAAAGCCGAGATTCTTCCTCGGGCCGGGAGGTCTTGCAGTGTTAATTCAAGAGGAGTTGGCGTGCACGTTGCTGCTTGCCGGGTTTGTGGGTGAGAGCTCCAGTGGCGAAGTTGCATATAGGTGAACCTATCTGTTTCTTTCAGCCGAAAGGACTCTTTACATTGTTCAAATGTTTGCGGGTGGCCGTCCGCAAACAGTTGGCCCAGTGACTCTAAGCCTCTGCTTATCCAGTAATTGAAGTTGTGGGGATAGGCTCCGGGGGTTAAAGTGGGGTTCAAAAAGACCGGGGAGAAGGGGCTAAGGCCCTTCGGGATCCTTTGTCGCCGCCGTGCCCAGTCCCATGCTTTTAACGTTTGTTTGGTGGAGAGTAGGAGTATGTCTGTGCTTTGTCGGAGATGGGGTGGGGTGTGCGGGAGGAAACATAGAGGAAGAGGGAGCCGGGATTGTTCCAATCTCCACCCATCGGGCCGCCCCGAGGACATTAGCCAGGCATGAATGTGGACTACCTGGGCCGCTATTTAATAACTCTGAAGGTCGGGTACTCCTAGTCCTCCCAGGCGAGCATTTCCCATCACTGTTCTCAGGGGGATTCGGGCCTTTTTCCCCTTCCAGATGAATTGGAGCAGTTTCCTCTGGAGTCCCTGAAGGGTGGTCGGGGGAATCATTACGGGGAGAGCGGAGCAGGCGTACAGAAATCTAGGCAGGAGATTCATCTTGCTTGCTGTGATGCGTCCCATCAGGGAGATTTCCTGTGTTGCCCACCTCTTCAGGTCTTTTTCTAGTTCGCAGAAGAGTGGGGGGAAGTTTCCTTGGTAACCGCTTTAGGGTCCGCCGGGATCCGAACTCGCAGGTGGGGTATGGTGTCTTCGCTTCATTGACAGGGCATAGTGAGGAGAGGGCCTCCCGGTTGTCCGATGATAGAACAGACCCCACGACTACTGACTTGTGGTAGCTAATCGAGAAGCCTGTGACTTTTCCATAATTCTCCATTTCTGTCATGGTGTGGCGCAGGGAGCGAGCGGGTTCCGTAAGAATGAGCAGGACGTCGTCTGCATAAAGGGCTATTTTATGTTGGGTGAGTCCGATTTGCGGGCCTTTTGTTAGGGAGAATTCTCTGTATAGGCTAATTTCCCAAACCTAGTGAGTCCCCCAGCAGCTTTGCTGGATTTTTGGGGTTTATTTTTTTCTACTGCTAAGAGTGAGACTCTCTTTCTCCCACTCTTAGGCATGATTTGAGAATGTCCTGTGACTTTGTAATGTGTTTTATGGGCTATGGGGTCTTTTACTCCATAGGGTTTCATGTGTTTTTGGTAAGTGTGTTACACAGCACCCTCAGTGCAGTAACACAGGGGTGTCATAGTAACCCCCAAACATAGACTCCATACCCTGGGACTGACTACTGTCTCCCAGGGCATGTAAAGTCACCATTGACTTTACTAGTCTTAAATTGTGAACAGAACCAGTACAAACCATCATATTGTGGACGTACTGGTAGGGGTAATTAGATTGCCCCTGGGTCTGTTTTTCGAGGGGGCACTGTGCAGTCCCCCCTCGTCGAGTTTCTGGCTGGTGGCAGTGGTTACCACTCGGAATATTCCACCGGAATAATTCCTATGGGATTTTCCCAATCATTTTAAACACACCACTTTTTTGGTGCAATGTTAAAGATACCTGTTAGGGAGAATTCTATTTAGGCTGAATTTCCTAACCTAGTGAGTCCCCCAGCAGCTTTGCTGGATTTTTGGGGTTTATTTTTTTCTCCTGCCAAGAGTGAGACTCTTTTACCCTCACTCTTGGACAGGATTTGAGTGTGTCTCTTTGACTCTAGATGTGTTTAATGGGCTATGGGGTCTTTTACTCCATAGGGCTTCATGTGTTTTTGGGATGTGTATTACACAGCACCCTCAGTGCAGTAACACAGGGGTGTCATAGTGACCCCCCCAGTATAGACTCCATACCCTGGGACTGACTACTGTCTCCCAGGGCATGTAAAGTCACCATTGACTTTACTAGTCTCAAATTCTGAACAGAACCAGTACAAACCATCATATTGTGGACGTACTGGCCGGGGCAATTCGATTGCCCCGCGGTCTGTTAGTCGAGGGGGCACGAGCCCGAGTTTTGGCTGGTGGCAGTGGATACTACTTTTTATATTCGACCGCGAATATATCCCTATGGGATTTCCCATTGTTCGAGGCTACCAACTTTAATTATTTAATTCCTATAGCCTCGAACATACCGCCGGTTTATTTATTTAATATTGATTCTCCGGTTGGTATTTTTTGCCAGAACTCGGATCTAAAATGGCGTTTGTGTTCGCCTCTGTGACTCCAACCCAAGTTGAGCTCTTTGTTCCACTTTTTGGCGGGCTTCTCCACAGAAGCCCTCCAAAGTGGTGCCACTCTGTCTGGGGTACTTAGGAGGGGTGGAGGGGGATTTAGGCACCCTGGACTGAGTTGCCTAGGCAACTCAAGTCGCACTCCGTCCTGATTGGCCCAAGTGGTGAGCTGGCCAGCTCACCACTTAGCATGTTTGAGTGACAGCTAGGCTGAGTGAATGGGGGATTTCTGCATAAAAGCAGGGCTTTGGGGGCTGGAACTTTAGAAGTCGCCACAGGTCCTAAGAATCTGACGAGGGAGAAGCTGTGCCGACCTGCTACGACGACACCACCGGTGGAGCCCTGCTGAACCGTCTCACCACTTTTCCCAACGACAGAGGAGATCTCCAGCCCCGAGAGTCTTCTTCCTTCGACTGGTGGGGATAACCAGTCTGCTTACTTTTTCGCTTCCTGGAGCATCTCGTGGCCGCCTTGCCTGTGCCAAGCACCCCGGCAACCGGGATACCACGTTTGACCACTACCGCGAATCAAAGGGTAGTACCTTTTAACCGAGAAACTCCGCGGCTGGTTTCTTCCCTAGCAGTGCAACGACCTCCAGCTTTCCTCCACGTCGAGATCTTCTCTTTCCCTCGACGAAGCACCGACTTGCACCCGCTGCCAGGAACAACTGCCCCCGCTGGAGCTTTCTCACCATTTCAGGTACTGTGTCCCGCCTGGTCTCCCTTGCAACAGACTGTTCAAGGTGTCCCGTAAATCCTGGACTCTCTATCCTCGGGTGACCTGGGACCTGTTCATTAACTTTTCTGAACTGATCCAACTCTTTTTGAACTATCTGCAAAGACTTTTAAAGTATAATTCAACTGTGTGATCTTGGGCACATTCCGCCTTGCTCTCTCCAAGAGTTGGCCTGGCCTATGGACTTCTTTCCTTCCTACAGTATACTCTGCCTTCCTTGACTTGCTGTGGTTCTTTTAAAAGTGTTGGTATTGTGTGCTTTTCTAATTCTGTCTTTTCCCTCCCTTTTTAAATAATTATTGGAGTGCCATCTTGGTTAAGCTCTCACATCGGTATTTGATAAGTGGTGTTCTTTTCCTAAGACTTGTCGAATAATTAATCAGGGAGGTGCCTATATTTCTAATGACTGCGTTTGAACTTGCTTAACATATTAGTGCCAGTGCCATATTAGTGCCAGTGTATTTTTACAAGTGTGTTTTTAAATAAATAATTATATACTTTTATACCAAAGCTCTGGTCAGTGTTTGCTATTTTTGTACCTAATGTGTATACTCTATATACTGCCTAACTCTTCTTGAGAGAAGTCTGACTGCTCAGCCACAGCTACCAGGTAAATCTGGGTGGTGCAGACTGCTACCAATTGGGTTTACTGCCAACACCTGTAGTCTTAAGCCTTTTGCAGTGGTATAAAGGGCTCCATTGATTCGAAGGAGGGTCTTCAGAGCTTGATAATTTGCTAGGACCATCCTCTGGAACATGGGTCAGATGTGCAAGGCTTCCATGGTTTGGCTCATAAAGATCCAGTCCACCCTGTCGAACGCTTTGACGGCGTCTAGGGCCACCAAGCCTAGTTTCTGCGATTTCCGGGTTGTGAGATCAATTAAGTCCAGGGCCCTGCAAACGTTATCTCCCGTTGATCTATTGACGATTAAGCCCGCTTGGTCTGGGTGGATTATCTCAGGTGGGATGGTTGAAACGCGGTTGGCCAGGACTTTCGAATAAATGTTAGCGTCAATGTTGATCAAGGCGATGGGTCTGTATGAGGTGGGGTCTTTCGGGTCTTTTCCCGGTTTAGGCACCAAGATTGTGATAGATTCTGCCATCGAGGGAGTTACCGTGCCCGAGTCCCGGAAGGAGTTAAAGAGGGTGACCAGAGGGGTGACCAGTTGCATTCGGAAGATTTTGTAAAATTTGGCAGAGAACCCGTCGGGGCCTGAGGCCCGTGTTCTGAGTGTTTTAATAACTTCCTCAACTTCCTCGTTTGTGATATGTGCATTGAAGTTTGTTCAGGCTGTCTCCTCCAAGTGGGGTAACGTCGCCTTTTGTAGGTATTCCCTCTGTTTACTCCGGTCTCTGGGCGTGGGGGACAGCACTTGGGCCAGGTGGTCCACCGCCAACTGTTGTTTCTCTCGCACCGCATAGTGGACCCTACCCTGGGGGTATCGTAGCCCGGGGATGGTATTTGTGATGTCGGTCTGCTGGTCAGCATGCAGACCTGACATCCAGAGATGGGCCTTGAAGGGCACGCGATGGCGCGCAGCGCGCGAGGCGAAATAAGACACGACTACTCCGTTGGGGTGCATAAACCCGGACTGGCGTTCTGACGCCAGTTCCGGTGATACCTTTATTTTTCCTGTGTCACGTGACCCGGAATTGCCTGGGCACGTGACACCACATTCCTCCCCAACTTGGAGGTGTTTACACAACTGATAAGACATCAACTGTCACAACTGGGTAAAGTATTCTTTACATATTTAGAGTCTACTTTGGCAGGGTTCTCTGTATGTATACTACGTCTACTACGTATCCTTGGAGACGGGACGAAGGTCTGGGTTTTTCTCTCAAGTGGTATCTGCTTCCTCTTCTCTCGGGTGTGCCTGCTCTCGGAGCTACGACTTCCCCCTGGTCTTCTTGCTGGTGTGGTGCTTCGGACATTCTCGATGGGGTCTGAGTTCTGGGTGGCGTTTGGTCGCGAAGCGTGTGTGTCGTTGTCGCTTCTCTTCTCTGGGACTCTGGACGTTCTTCCCATAGTTCAGCTGGTACTCTCCTGAAGTGTGACACGTTTCTTGTCACTGTCTCACTTCCTCGGGTGGCGGTGACCATGCTATGGTTCGTTGCACTGACCGTCCAGGGTTGGAGCTCAAAATTGAGGGACATTTTCTTGGGTGTCGCTCGATTTTTGACGATGACAGTGTCGCCTGGTGTCAGCTCTCTGTGGCAGGCTCTCCTGGCGATGCTTTCTTGTTCATTCCGTTTTAGTCTCGTGGCGTCTATAGCCGGGATGTCTGGCTCGGGAGTTACCCACTGAGGGTGTATTGGGAGTTCTGCCTGTATGGGTACTCCGAGCATGAGGGCAGCAGGGCTGATGAGTGTGGGGTTTGTCTGTGTGTCCTTAAGAACCGATACACGGCTTTCAGCCACGGATGTCCCTTTTCTTTGGCAATGCGGATTACTTTATTGAGCGACCCCATAAATCTTTCTGCGTCCCCGTTAGCTTGGGGCCATCTGGGGGTGATTCGTTGGTGTTTCACATTTATGTCTTTAAAGAATTTGCATAGCTCCTGGCTGGTGAAGGATGGACCGTTGTCGCTTTTCAATTTTCTCGGGATCCCGTGTGTTACGAAGATCTTTTCTAGTGCGAGGATTGTGGTCTCTGCGTTAGTGGACGCCACGTGTTCTACCTCCGGATATCTGCTGAATCCGTCAATCACCACGAGTAAATATCCTTCGCCGGAAATTGTGCAGTGATCTATGCTAACCGCGTCCCACCGTTTGTTACTTCTTGGAGCGCTGCTGATGGGCTCTGGGCTTTCTGGTCTCCTGGAGGCTTGGCAGGCCGCGCAGGATTCCACCAGCTTAACTACTCTTTGTTGTATGTTGGGCATCCACATTCTGGACTTGAGGTATGCCGTTGTTTTGACGATGCCCTGGTGTCCACTGTGGGCTAGCCGGAGGGCTCTCTCCTCAAGCGATGCTGGTAGCACGATGCGGTGTCCTTTGAGGAGCGGATTACGGATTACTTTATTGAGCGACCCCATAAATCTTTCTGCGTCCCCGTTAGCTTGGGGCCATCTGGGGGTGATTCGTTGGTGTTTCACATTTATGTCTTTAAAGAATTTGCATAGCTCCTGGCTGGTGAAGGATGGACCGTTGTCGCTTTTCAATTTTCTCGGGATCCCGTGTGTTACGAAGATCTTTTCTAGTGCGAGGATTGTGGTCTCTGCGTTAGTGGACGCCACGTGTTCTACCTCCGGATATCTGCTGAATCCGTCAATCACCACGAGTAAATATCCTTCGCCGGAAATTGTGCAGTGATCTATGCTAACCGCGTCCCACCGTTTGTTACTTCTTGGAGCGCTGCTGATGGGCTCTGGGCTTTCTGGTCTCCTGGAGGCTTGGCAGGCCGCGCAGGATTCCACCAGCTTAACTACTCTTTGTTGTATGTTGGGCATCCACATTCTGGACTTGAGGTATGCCGTTGTTTTGACGATGCCCTGGTGTCCACTGTGGGCTAGCCGGAGGGCTCTCTCCTCAAGCGATGCTGGTAGCACGATGCGGTGTCCTTTGAGGAGCACTCCTTCAGAGGCGACAGATAGTTCATGTCAGATTCCGAATGGTGCACGGAGTTTTGCCTGAGCTGATGTGGTGCGTTGAGCCAGGGACATAAGGTAGTTCTTCCAGTTGCCGGACTGGATGGCAGCAGTGGTGTGTTGCAGGATGGGGTCTGCTTCTGTCTCACACGCTACCTCTTGTAGTGTTAGGGCTCTTGGTCAGGCGCATGCAATCACGTGACATACATGTTCATCTGTTTCTTTTGCATGGCGTTGTTCTCCTTCCGTGGCAAGCCTCGGGTGACGGGACAAGTAATCAGCTGGGTTGTCTGTCCCTGGGCGATAGTCAACTTCAATGTTATAGGGCTGCAGCTGCAGCATCCATTTTTCAATGCGTGCTGGTGGATGGGGAGCAGACCCTCGGAATATCGGGATCAGGGGCTTGTGATCCGAGAAGACTTTCGCTTGCTTTCCTAGCAGGTATACTTTGAAATGACGGCATCCCCAGAGAATAGCTAGGGCTTCTTTCTCTATTTGTGCATAGTTCTGCTCGGGTTTGGTGAGTGCTCGGCTGGCGAATGCGATGGGGAACACATTTCCTTCATTGTCTGTTTGGGTCAGCACTGCCCCTAGGCCGACCGGGCTGGCATCCACAAGGAGTTCAGTGTGCCTTTCCACGTTGAAAAATGCCATGGTTGTTGATGCTGACAATGTGTCCTTAATTTGTTGGAAAGCCTGTTGATGGGTTGCTGTCCACTCCCATTTTTGGTCCTTCTTGGTCAGTTCTCGGAGTGGGCTTGCGATGTTGGCGAGGTCTGGAATGAACCGCGCACAGTATGTCGCCATTCCCATAAAACTTCTCACCTCAGTGGCAGACTGGGGAGCTTTTGTGTTCTTTATGTCGTTGACTTTGGCCGGGTCAGGGGATACCCCTTTGGCGCTGAAAATGTATCCGAAGAAACACAGCTCCTCCTTCACAAACTCACACTTTTCTGCATTTAGCGTTAGACCTGCTTCTTCTAGTCTGCCCAAGACTGCTGCTAAGAGTTTGTGGTGTTCTCTTTCGTCTGACGCGTACACAAGAATGTCGTCGCTGATGTTCGTGGTGCCATCTAGGCCTGTGATGACCCTGCAAATTTCGTGTTGGAATACCTCTGCGGCTGACGATATCCCGAAGTTGAGCCGTTTTTATCTCATTAGGCCGAGGTGAGAAGAGAATGTGGTGATATATCTGGATTCTCTGGCTAGTCTGAGCTGGTGATAGCCGGATCTGAGGTCAAGTTTACTGAATAGGGTGGCACCTGTGAGGTCAACAATGAGCTCATCTATCGTTGGGGTTATGTGGCATTCCCTTCCGATCGCTGCATTGGGAAGTCTCATGTCTATACAGATTCTTACTGCGTTAGGTTGCTCGGGTTTCTGGGCCACTACCATGGGTGACACCCACAGAGTCGGTCCTGATGTTTTTTCTATTATTCCTGCTTCTTCAAGTTTGGCCAGTTCTTTCTCCACTGCTTCTCTCAGGTGAAATGGTATCCATCGGTGTTGTACAGCCTTTGGTTCTATGGTGGGGTCTATGTGTAGTTTGATGGTTCGGCCTTTTAGACAACCTATGCCTTGGAATAGTTTCTTGTGTTGTTGTAGTAGGTCATCGAGTTCGTTGTGTTGGAGGTCGAAGGCAAAATGGATCAGCTTTAGTTTTTCTGCCGTCCTGCAGCTAAGTAGCGTCTCACAGCCGGCATCTACGACATAGATGCGCGCCCGGCAGTAAGTGTTTTTGTGGGTGAAATCGGACTTGTAGGATCCTTTCACGGGTAAGGGTTTCTTGCATCCGTATGCGTACAGTCGGACTTTCTTCTTGTGGAGTGTGGGCTTCGGGTGAAGTTTGCTGAAGGCTGTTGCTGGCATTACGTTCACCGTTGCACCAGTGTCGATGACTACTTTTAGTGGCTCACCGTTGAGAATGACTGTGCACGACGGCCTCTTTCTTTGCCGTGATCGGTGTGGTTCGACGCCTGATATGAGGTGTATTTGGTGTATTCTTTTGTTCCCCTTCTTCCGTCTCTCCCTCCTCTCAGGGGATATGCTGTCGTTGCTGTCGTCACTATCGCTCGTGTCAGAGGGTCTTTGCGAATGGTCGACGGCTCTGGCTTTAACTTTCTGGTTATGTTGGTATGAAGATTCTCTTGGTGCAAACTTCTTCCGGCGCTCTTGTGTCGGTCGGGAGGGAGTCTCCTTGTCGCTTTGGTTTGGTGGGTTCAGGCAGACTGCAGCATAATGATTGAGACGGTTGCATTTTCTGCACGTGGACCCCCATGCCGGGCAGGACTCTCCTTTGTGCCATGGGCCGCCGCACCATTTGCACACTTTATTTCCTTCTTGCGGCCTGTGTGTTTTCTGGCCATATTTTGCGCAAGTGTTCTGGTGTTTGGATATGGGTGCAACGTCTTCTGTTGGCTTGGGGTTGTCAAGCGGGAGTCGATGGATTGCTGCCTCGATCACTGCCACTTGGTCCTCTGTCTGTTCACGGAGTCGCGCCATTTCTAGGATGCGAGACAGGCGCATGTTCTTCTCTGAGAGTATAGCTCTTCTCAGCTTTTCCGAGGATATTCCATTGATTATTTAGAGACGGATTGTGAATTCTTCGTCCGGGAATTCACAGCCGACTGCCATTTCGCTAAGGCGAGCATGAAATTTGTCCACGGTTTCTTTCTCACGCTGCCTGGCCATGCAGAAGTGAAAGCGTTCATAGTCCGGGTTGATATCTGGCCTAAACATGTTCGTGAGCACGGCTTTGGCCGCGTCGTAGTTGTTGTGATCTCCGCGGTCCGGGGTGGCGCTGAATAGGCGTAGGGTGGCAGCCCCAACGTTGAGCAGGAGGAAGGTACGCTTCTTTTTTGCTATGGTGATGTCCCTGGCATCAAGGTGCATTTCGAACTGTTGCAGCCAGATTTCCCACCTGATGGCTGCTCCCGTGGTGAACGGATCAAAAGGCGGCATTAGTGCAGTTAGCGCTGGGTCTGGGTGATCCGTGGTGAGGCTCTTTCTGGAGGAAAAACTCGTGCTGGCCCTCGCAGGGCTGGTCTCCGAGCTAGACATGTTGTGCTGAGTCTTCTGTGCAGGGTGTGTGCCTTGTTGTGAGGGTAGTTATCGGGGCACACTCATCTGTTTTTTTCCTTTTTGCAGCAGAGGCACGAGTTCTCTGAGCCCTTTTCTTTCTTAGTATGATGTGTAGGTGTCCCAGAATGTCACTGCTTGTCCTGGAAGCACAGGTAAGAAGACAAAGGAACGTTGGCTGGTAGTAGTCTCCTCAGTTTCTCCTGCAATGATGGTGGAAGCGCAGGGGTGAGGTTGTGGGGCCTGGAGGAAGGCTGTTAGCGTCCCTGCATCAGCCACATGGAGGACAGATGGATGTTGGCGGTGCGCGCAAGTCACGCGGCTCTGGTCGGGATACGCGCGTGCACACACGTATGATACGTGACATCGATTGTTGCTCTTACGGGTGCTTATACAGGGAAGAACCTGTCTTCTTGTGTCTGATGATATGCCGATAGTGCGTGTGTGATGCTGAGCTCCGGCTGGCATACACGGGTGGAGCACCGGCGTTGTAGTGGCAGCCGTTGATGGGCCGCGCACTACACGCGGTCTGCCATGATGTCGCTGACGGCCCGCGGCCTCGTTCTGCTCCGGTGGTGAGCGTGCAGTTGGGGCACACCCACATCCGCATATAAGCGTGTGGTACGTGGAGGTTGTTCCTGCATTTTTGGTCTCGCGGGTGCAGTGCAAGCAGGTACGCGGCTCCGCACCGTTGGGGCCGCGCAGCCTTGATGTCTTGGATGGCCGATTCAGCGTGGACCGTTCCACGGCCTCGTCGCCAGTGTGATGTCGGTCTGCTGGTCAGCATGCAGACCTGACATCCAGAGATGGGGCTTGATGGGCACACGATGGCGCGCAGCGCGCGAGGCGAAATAAGACACAACCACTCCGTTGGGGTGCATAAACCCGGACTGGCGTTCTGACGCCAGTTCCGGTGATACCTTTATTTTTCCTGTGTCACGTGACCCGGAACTGCCTGGGCACGTGACATCACAGTATTGGTCCGTCTCGCTTTGGCTAGTTTGCTCACCAACAGTTTATTCGCTTTGTTATTTTTGGCGTAGTAAAATTGCTTCGCTTTAGCCAGGAGATGGGCTGTGTGTTCGGCGTAGTGCGCGTCGATTTTGTTTCGAGCAGTGCAGATTGCCCCTTGTGTCTTTGGGGACTATCCCTTGAGCTTGTGTGTTTTTTCCGCTTCTTGGAGCTCCTTTTCCAGGGAGAGGCGAGTTTGGCGTCTAGCTTTGCGATATGCCGCTCCTTGGGCGATGAGTTCCCCCCGAATTACCGCTTTCATGGCTTCCCATGTGTTCGCCGGAGAGGTGTCTTGTCATGTCGTTTAGGATTGGGTCAAATAGGGCCCAGCGGCGCGGCGGAGGGGGTGTAGCCTGGTGGGCTCGGAGTTCCAGGGTTACTGGTGCGTGATCTGATAGAGTCTGTGTTCCAATTGAGATTTCATTGGTGTAAGCCAAGGTTTGCGGGGAGGTTAGGAGAAGGTCAATTGTAGAGAAAGTTCTGTGGACGTATGAGTAAAATGAAAAGTCCCTTTCCGTAGGATGGAGTACCCTCCATGCGTCCACCACCTCCAGGGTCCTGAAGAGGTGCAGAATTCCCAGGGCCTTGTTAAGATCTTTCGAGGAGGGAGGGTGCGACTTGTCTTTCATGGGGTCCGGGACTCTGTTGAAGTCGCCTCCAATCACCTTCAACCCTTCTGAGAAGGCTGAGAGGGTCGTGCCCAGCGAGTCGTAGAAGGCCGTCTGGCCCACATTAGGATCGTAGGCGGAGACCAGCGTGTAGAGTTGGCCCAGTAGGAGGCACTTGATTGCCATATAGCAGCCCTCTAGATCTACTTTGGAGTCTAGGATCCGCGGGTCCAGGCCCCTTCTGAAGAGTATCGCCGTCCCTCCTTTTTTGGTACTATCCGAGGCCAGAAACTGCAATAGGAACGTTTTGGATCTAAGGCAGTTGATGTCCACCGGGAGCAGGTGGGTCTCCTGCAGCAAGGCTACGCCCGTGTCTTCGTCTAAGAGTCGCTGGATGATCGACTTGCATTTAGCCAGGGAGTTCAGGCCCTTGACGTTAAGGGAGACAAATCGGAGAGTTCGAGAGCCCGGGGGGTCCAGTGCGGCGGAGGGAGGAGCACTAACCGCCATTGTAGGGGAGTAGCAACTGCTGTTAACTCTGTCTCTGAATTTTTAAACAGAGCCTCCAACGGGAGGGCCCCAACTTGTACAACATGGGAGGGCTTGGGTTTCAGAAACAGACCCCCCATCGACCAATATGGCTTTCAAAGCCATGCACTCCGCCAACGTGACGGAGTCTGGAAACTGGGTGAAAAAGCCATTCCAAGGACTCATTGGTGGTCTGTGCCTTGTAAATGGGCATGGGCTGTGGGGGGCCCGTTGATAGGCTCATTTTTAGAAGCTTTCAGGAGGGCAATTTGCGAGTTCCGGAGGATCCGGGGAGGGTGTAGGTTTGTCGTAGGCCTGTAAGGGTCATGCCGGTTGTCATTTCCTTTTTCGGTATCTCGGGACTCGGGACCAGGAAGTCCCCTTGGCTTTTTGTTGGGGAGGCTGGGGGTTCTCCATTGTTGTCAGATTCTGTGCGTGCTGGTGCGCCCTCCGGGGAGCCTGAGTGTAGGATTTTCTCAGCGTCTTCCAGATGGGAAATTTACGGAGGGATCCGTTGTAGGTGAACTGAAGGGCTGTTTGTCTCGTGTGCGGCTTATCTCTGAGATGGCTTCCTTGGTTGTAGAGAAGTGCACCCTGGTTATCACATCAGGGGGAGAGTCCGTTGTGACCCCCCGTCGAGGGTGCAGCCTGTGGGTACCGTCCAGTAGGAGCATCGGTTTGTCTAGGTGAGGGAGGAGGGCTTGAAAAAAGTTCCCCACATATTCGGGGAGATCTTTGTCCGGGATCGAGGCTGGGGCACCCCGGATTCGGAGATTATTACAACAAGCCCTGTTTTCTAGGTCCTCCTGTTTAAACTCAAGAATTTCACACCTATTTTGCAGGGACTGGATCGAGCGTTGGATCTGCTCCATCGATGTTGAATGGTCCTGAGTGCAATCTTCAATTTTCCCTATGTGCTGTTCCATTTCTGTAACCCTTTGGTTAGTATGTTCAAGTTTCGTGGTGAGTTCCGTCATGCATGATCTGAACTCGGTTTTAATGTCTGCCATAAAGGCCTGGATATCTTCCTTGGTCACTAGGGATTCTTTATGGTCTGCCGTCTTTTGTGGGGCTATTTTGAGGGGGGTATCAGTTTTCTTGGCTTTGTCGGTTGCCAGTAACATTGTGGAGATGTCCGCGTTTTTTTTGGCTTTTGATTGCTTAGCCATGGTGGGTTCCTGTTGTGGAGCAGAGGGCAGGTGTTGAGGTGTTCGGTAACTGACTAGCCGGGGCAGCCAGGTGAAGGTCATCGGGGTTGCCCATAGTGGCTCTGTGGGATGGTGGGTGTTCAGTGCCTCTGTTCGGTGTTCATGTTGGCTAGGGTGTGGGAGGTTGCACGGGTGGGCAGGTGCTGCCAAAGCAGCCAATCTCCACTGGGTGTTGAGTGGGCCGAGACGCCCCAGGAAGGAAGAGGGGGGGGGCCTATTCAGGGCTGTGTTGCTGGTTGGTTGTCCGAGCAAGCCTGGTAAGGGGGCCACTGGTGGTCAGGTGGACTTGGCTTACCTTTAAGCTGGAAGTCCCCCCTATCGCCGGTGCAGCACTCGTAGGCCCTGTTGTGGATCCCTGTGTGTCCTTTCCGGGGTAAGGAGTTGGCCTCCAGGCTCCGCTGGGTGGGCAGGGGCGCCCCAGGAATAGAGTGGCGATATGCCGCTTGTGGAATGTGGCAAAAGATGAGGGCAGGTTGGATTCCAAGGGGGGGTGGGGAGGTCGTTGTGCAGGCTTCTTCTGCTGGTGGTGGTGCGCCCCTTCAGGGCAGCTGGGTGGACCGGGGGGCCCTAGGTGAGGGTAAGGAGGGCCTCCGGGCTCTGGGGGAGAATCGAGGCCGTGCCTGATTAGTCTGGTCCCCCGCTAGCTGGCCCCACTCCAAGGCGGCCCCCCGCCTATGTGCCTCCGCAGGGGCAGGGGGGAGTCTGGTCCGCCCCGGCAGGTTTGGCCCGAGGCCCAGAGAGGTAGCATGCAGGCGGGGGGTGGAAAGAGGAGGAGGAGAACGGGGAGCCTAGAGTTTGACAACCTGCAACGTCAGCGCTCTCGGGTCCCCAGCGCCACGGCCGCAGCGATACCACGGGAGGGGCCAAGGAGTGCAGCTCAGGGTGCGGGCTCAGCTGTAGGAGGGAGCCGCGGGATCTGGCTGGAGGCGGTGGGGGGGCCTTGGGATGGATAGCGCCAGGGCGCCCCAGGCCACAATTCAGGTAGGGGGATCCTCCCCCAGTCCGCCATGATGAGGTCCTCCAGCAGGACCTCGGTCCTCTCTATGTCCGGGGACCGCGTCAGTGCGAGTCACCGGCCGCCATCTTGGTCCTCCTCGGCTCCTGGGGCGCGAGATCTCCGTATGGATTTAGGGGCTCCCTGGGCACTACGAGCCCTCAGCTTTGGCCCCCGAGGTCTCCGGGTGCTCCCATCATGTGGAGTGAAGGGGGGCGGCTGAAATTTAGTGCCCAGCAGGGAGTCTGTTAGAGGAGCAGCCGCGGCATCGGCGCACCAAGCCACGCCCCACTGACTGCAATTTCTAAGCAACCAGAAGCAAAGGGGAAACCCAAGACTTCCAAGAAGAAACCAGCAGAAAGCACTCCTGTGCTTCCAACCAGGAAATCCCCTAGGTTGTCCAAAATCACACCTGTGATTCCTCCTCCAGCTGAGGGTGAGAGGGAGGTACAACCCTGTGTGGTTGAACTAGAGCCTGAGGATTCAGATCTAGTACAAGGCCAGGATCTTATTGGAGATCTGGACCCTTTTGACCATCCTGAGCTGCAGTCTTTACTGGCAGAAGGTGGACCCAACAGGGCAGACTTCAGTAAGGGGGCAAAGAGAATGTCCAACTCTGGAAGGTCTTCGCCACCAGGTAGCTTCTCAGCTTGAAGGGCAAGAGCCTGGGAAGTATAGGTTGCACTGGGAAGATGGCCTCTTCTATAGTGAACCGACTGAGTCAATCCCTGGAAACTACAAAAGACTTGTAGTGCCCCAAGAGAACAGACTCCAATTCTTGCAACTAGCCCATGAGATACCTTTGGCTGGTCACTTGAGTTTCAAGAAGACCAAGGAAAGGCTCTCTCTCTACTTTTATTGGTCTAAAATGGGGGCTGAGGTAGATAAGTATTGCAAGAGTTGCCACACCAGCCAAACTTCTGGTAAGAGTGGTTCCAAGAACGTGGCACCTTTAGTGCCTCTCCCTGTGGTGGGAGTACCATTTGAGAGGGTGGCAATCAACATTGTCGGTCCTCTTCACCCCCCAACCTCTTCAGGCAATAGGTTTATCCTTGTTGTAGTAGACCATGCTACTAGGTATCCTGAAGCAATTCCTATGAGGACTTTTACAGCTCAGGCTGTGGCTAAGGCCCTCCTTGGTATTTTTACCAGCGTTGGGTTTCCTAAGGAGGTAATATCCGACAGGGGGTCAAATTCTATGTCCCACTACATCAAGGCCATGAGCAAAAACTGTGGAGTTACCTACAAGTTCTCAACAGCATACTACCCTCAAACAAATGGGTTGGTAGAAAGTTTTCAACAGAACCATGAAGAGCATGATAGGAGCTTTAGAAGACCCCCTTAAAAAAGTGGGATCTTCTACTGCCATGCCTTCTCTTTGCATATAGAAAAGTCCCTCAGGAGGGACTGGGTTACAGTCCCTTTGAAGTTCTCTATGGCCATCCGGTCAGAGGTCCATTGGCCCTGATCAAGGAGGGGTTGTAGAGTGCTCCTTCCCCCAAGCCAGTCAGAGTGACTATGTGATAGGACTCCGGAGGAGGATGTCACACATGACGGCTGAGGCAAGTGATAACTTGAAAGCAGGTCAGACTCTGGTTAAGCATTGGCATGACCAGAAGGCCAACATGGTTGAGTTCGCTCAAGACCAGCTAGTTCTTGTTATGGTGCCAACAAGGCAGAGGGCCTAGCAAGACAAGTGGATAGGACCCATCAGGATTGTGGGAAAGCTTGGAGAGGTGAACTATCTGGTGGATTTAGGCAATCCTAAGGAGGCTCCCAGAGTCTTTCACACCAACCGTCCAAAAGCTTATGTCTCGAGACCAGACTTGGGAGCTTTGCTTCTACCTTCAGCTCAAGAGGAGGAGGAGAGTAAACCTCTGCCTGATCTTCTCAGAGGCGAACCTTTACATGAGAAAATAGAAGGAGTTAATCTCTCTTCTAATCTGACTTCTGAACAACAGGAGGAGTGCAAAGTTTTGTTGAATCAATTTGCCCCCTTGTTTTCACTTTCACCAGGCTGGACCCCTTGGGGCCAGCATGACATCAACACTGGTGACTGTTTACCTGTCAAAAGCAGGGGTTACAGAATGTCAGAGAATGTAAGAACCCACATCAAAGGAGAGGTCAACAAGATGCTTGATCTCGGGGTAATAGAACCCTCTACTGGTCCATGGTCTAGCCCAGTTGTGTTAGTACCAAAGGCAGGATCCAAGGAGTTGGGATTCTGTGTGGACTATAGAGCTCTAAATGCAGTCACTAAGGCTGATGCCCATCCTTTGCCAAGGACAGATGAGCTGGTGGATAGACTTGGCTCAGCCAAGTTCCTCAGCACATTTGATCTCACGTCAGGCTATTGGCAAATAGCCTTGACAGACCATGCCAAGGAGAAAACTGTATTCTCCACCCCAGTTGGCTTATACCAATTCAAGGTTATGCCTTTTGGATTAAAGAATGCACCTGCTACATTCCAAAGGATGGTTAATCAGGTTCTGAATGGGATGGAGGACTTCTGCATGGCATACTTGGATGACATTGCAGTGTTCAGCCCTACTTGGAAAGAACATGTTGACCCCCTAGGTTATGTTTTGCAGGCTCTTGATCAGGCCCAGATGACCATAAAGGCAGGCAAATGTCAAATTGGTCAGAGTAAAGTGGTCTACCTTGGCCACGAGGTAGGAGGTGGTGAGATAAGGCCTTTGCCCAGCAAGATAGAAGTTGTGCAAAATTGGACAACACCTACTACTCAATCCCAGGTGAGAGCCTTCTTAGGCCTCACTGGGTATTACAGGAATTTCATGGAGAACTAGGGGACCATAGCTTCTCCACTGAATGTAATCTCCTCTCCAAAATTCCCTAAAAATGTCAAATGGAATGAGGCATGCAATCAGGCTTTTGAAAGCCTGAAAAGAACCCTTTGTCAAGCTCCAGTTCTAAGAGCTCCTGACTACCACCAACCCTTCATTGTGCAAACAGATGCTTCCAATACAGGTATAGGTGCAGCCCTTAGTCAACTGGATGAGAAAGGTAGGGAACACCCCATTTGCTTCATCAGTAGGAAACTGAAGGAACCGGAAAAAAGGTGGGCAACTATTGAGAGAGAATGTTTTGCCATTGTGTGGTCTCTGGAGAAGTTTAGGCCATTCTTGTATGGTTCTACTTTCATTATTCAGACTGACCACCAACCCTTGAGATGGTTGATGCAAATGAAAGGGGAAAACCAAAAACTGTTAAGATGGTCAATCTGCCTCCAAGGGTTTAATTTTACCATTGAGCACAGGTCAGGATGTCACCACCAAAATGCTGATGGTCTCTCTAGGATGTTTTTAACCGACTAGAGGTAGGAGACTCATCCAGGAAGTGGATTAGATCCTCCTGTCCCTTAGTCTGGGGGTGGGGGGGGGGGGGCGAGTGTTAGGGAGAATTCTCTTCTAAGGATAATTTCCCTTACCTATAGAGTCCCCCAGCAGCTTTGCTGGATTTGAAGGGTTTATTTTTTTCTCCTGCTAAGAGTGAGACTCTTTTTCCCACTCTTAGACATATTGCTGATTTGTGTTTCTTTTGTGCTTGTGGTCTATTGGGGTTTTTCTCACCCTCATATGTATCATCTTTTTACATGTGTGCTACACAGCACCCTCAGTGCAGTAACACAGGGGTGTCCTAGGGACCCCCAAACATAGACTCCATACCATGGGACTGACTACTGTCTCCCAGGGCATGTAAAGTCCCCAATTACTTTACTAGTCAATAGTTATGAACAAAACCAGTACAACCCATCTTACTATGGAAGTACTGGAAAGGGTTAATAGTTTTTCCCTGGTGTTCATTTTCGAGAGGGTATCGTCCAGTCCCTCTCTCCAAAGTTTCTGGCTGGTGGCAGTGGTTACTACCGTAAATATTCGACCGCAAATATTTTCCTATGGGATTTTCCCATTGTTCGAGGCTACCACTTTTACTGACAGCCTCTAACATACCGCCGGTTTATTTTATTATTAACTTTACTCCCGTAGGTTTCTATTGTACGAATGGGGGTTTTTCTGCATAAAAGCAGGTCTCTGAGGACTGGAGGACAATATGTCGCCACTGGAACTAAGAAACCCGAAGAGGAGAGAAGCTGAAGACATCTGCAATGACGGAACCACCGGTGAAGCCCTGCTGCAGATCCTCGCCACTTTTCTCGAACAACTCGAGAAGATCTTCACCTGCAAGAGTCTTCTTCCCTTGAGCTGGTGGGGCCAACCAGTTCGCCAATCGCCTTCCAGGACTTGCCTTGGTCGAATTGCCAGTGCCCAGCACTAGGAGACCGGATAGCTAGGCACCTGTCCACCACGTCCGTGATTTAAAGGAGCTTACCTTTTATTTCATTTTGGCAGCACCGCGGCTGGCTTCATCCCTGGGCAGTGCAGTAACTCGAACCTTCCTCCACGACAAGAGCCTCTCTTCCTCTGCTGGATCTCCCGAACTGCAGGAACTGCCAGGAACTACCGCCACCGCAGGAGCATCTTCCACTTTCAAGGTACATTGTTCCGCCAGGCCTCCTGTTTCGTTGGGCACTGCTAAAGGTGTTTTAAATCCTTTACTTACCTTCTGGGTTGGCCGCCCCTTTCGTCTAACATTATGTTTTACCTTCTGAAACCGCCTTTTCAAATCGTTAAACAAAGACTTGACTGCAGCTACTAGAACTGATTGATCCTGGGCACTTTGCCTTGTACCATTGACTCTGGCACAGGCCTATTGACTCTGGCTAAATCCGTTACAACTGCCTTCTCTAGATTGCTTTTCACTAAGAAATGTGTTGGTGCACCTAAACTCTTATAAACACCTTTCCTTCCCCTTTCTATATTATTGAGGTGCCATCTTGCTCGGTTTTCACCTAAGTATTGCTTATGCTAAAGTACTGCCTTGTCTAACTTGTTCACAATCCAATTGAGAAGTGTTGCTGGTATTTTTAAGATTCTAACCCTGTATGACTTGTCCTTTCCCTCCCTCTGAAGAAATTGTTAGAGTGCCATTTCTGCTTGGTTTACAATGTGCCGTTTTGCTCAGTTTTCACTCTTGCTCAAACTTGTCTACAATTTAAATAGTGAGTTGTGTATACTTTTCTTGACTGTTTTAACTTGCTTTAATGATAGTGATTTGTGTGTGGACTTAAGAGTGTGTAAAATAAATATATTCTTTTTGATACAATGCTTTGGTCAGTGTTTCCTTGTTCCATAGTAATAATAATAATAATAATAATTTGGCATTTATATAGCGCTACGAACCCTCAGGTATCTGAGCGCTGCTTATTATTACACACTGTGTGTGGTGCTCATTTATCGACCTCGGAAGGATGAAAGGCTGAGTTTGGCCCCGCCGGGATTCGAACCTGCGTTAGCAAGCTCTGCCCAGATGTCAAAGCGAGCGCTCTACTCGCTGTGCCACTTGACCGACTGTAGTCCTATTGTGTAAACCCTGAATACTGCTCATCTCCCTCTTGAGATAAGTCTGACTGCTTAGCCACAGCTACCAATTAAATTTTTGTGGTACAGATTGATACCAAAGGGGATTTATTGCATATACCTGTAGTCTTAATCTTCTGTAGTGCTCCCTAAGGGAACTGCATGGGATTCTGCCTAACAAGAGTTCATCTTCATTGTGGCATAACAATGGCATAAAAGTAATACGTGTGTAAAAGGTTTTATTTAACCAATAAACACAATTAAAAAAAGCAATACATTAAGCAGGGAAAAATATACGAAGTACAAGGATTTCCAGGCTGTGCAAAATGAACAAGTACATTGTGAGTAATGCATATGTCAAATAGAAACTGTGCAAAACATACAGGGTCATCAGACTGTGCTAAGACTCAAAGAAAAAGTCCTAGCTTGACATAACGTGCCAATTCTAGTTAATGGCATGCAGTATGCTAATGAAAAGCTTCAGATGTCACACGTGCAGGCTCGTACCATCACACACGCAGACTAAGATACCATGAAATAAGTTCTGTATCCTTGTCATTCCAAATAGTTTATAACAGAACAATGCTTCTCCCGAGGATGCTAGGACAACTTTGCGGACCTCGTTCTCCATGCCTTGAGGAGGTAATTACCTGTCCAGTGTGCAGCAAGGATATCCTTTGCAGCACTGCAAAGTATCATGGCCTCCACTATAGTTCTGACAGCTAGGGCACTAAAAAGTGGTCTCAGGAATGTTTTTCTTAAATCCATATATTGTGGGCAAATTAATACAAAGTGTACAATACTTTCAGTTTCTGTGGGGTAGAACAGGCAAGTAGGAGATACATTTCCATTCCATTTATTCCTTAAGCTCGCTAAGGGTAAAATCACTAAGCAAAATATAAGGTGATCTCATAAGTTTCGGGTGAATGAGATCCAAATAATTTTCAGAACCAAAAGACTGTTTCAATGCCCAATACCTAGTGAATTGCCTAGTCTGAGCTAACTTTAGCAGGGCATCTGCTTTTGTCTTTGAGGCATAGGCATTTTTTACGGCAGTTTTAGAAATACAGTTCAAACAACTGGGGTTGGACCAATATTCGCTCAACGCAATGCCCTGTAACTCTTTCCTTAAGTGTGAAAACCATGGCAGCTGTCTTCCGCACTCCTGGGCCATAATGTCCATGAGGCCTCTATATTTTCTGAGGGTTACGTTTGAATACACTCTTGCCCAATAGTACACCCTGGCTTTGCCTTGCAGATTGTATCAATACTCTGTAGACCTACTTCCAAACATGTAGGCAGATTGGGAGCATGTGTTGGTATAGTCTTCAAAATCTTGTGCTCAGTTCTAGAGAGATTCAGAAGGTTTGACACTCCCCAGAGGTCGGCTCTGTATAGCGCTGCTCGCCTGGCCTGTTTTTTGTATGGCTCAAACGAGAGCTCGACCGCTCCGTTCCCCTGCTCTCTCCTAAATCTGGCTATCGCCTCACTGTATCTAACCAACCTAATAGCTGCGCTAGCTGTTTTCCCTCCCCAACTGCAGTCCTTCTTTACCCTTAGTCGCACTGGTCAACTTGCTCTTTGGAACCTTCTTTGAGCTCAAGCCTAATGCTTGCTTGTTTCTTCATAATTTTGACCCTGAAGACCAATAACTTTGTATTTTGGGTATTGATCGATAACCCATTGGCCTCACAGAATGCTGAGAAGATATCTAGCTGTCGCCTAAAGGTATACCTAGGTGAGAGAAAGGAGGGCTGCGTCATCGGGGAACATGAGAATTGGGATCCTATTGCGAGCTAGAGTAGGGGTGTCTGATGAAATAGCTAACAGTTTGCCAATCACTCCCGTGATGAAGGCACAGAACAACTTTGGGGCCAGTACGCACCCTTGCCATACACCCATCTCAATCCCCAATGTGGCAGTGGTGCGCCCATCTATTACCCCATCTGATCATTGCCCCATTCCTGGTGTAGAGGATCTGCAGAGCCCTTAATAACAGAGGCAGGATACCAGGTTCCAGAGTGTCCTACAGCTTTGACCTTTGCACTCTGTCAAATGCCATTTTTAGATCAAAGAAGACGGCATAACTCTGCATTTTCCTAAGTATAACATATTTACCACATAATTGATATTAATATTTTATTTCTAGCGCGCTCGTACACAAGTGTTTCAGAGCGCGACAAAGCAAGGGAGGGAAACGAGAGAACAAAACAACAAACTTACTAGGCCCAGTGAAATTGAGAATGCGCAAGTGCATGGGAGAGGGGGAGGGGAAAAGTGCATGGAAGGGGGAGAAGTGGAAAGTGCGGAGCAAAGGAGAAAGCGATAAATAATAATAAACAAATAAATAATAAAGGCAACAAACAGTGGTAGTGCAGCCAGCAAGTGGCAAGTGCAGGGTTTAAGGAAGCAGACAGGGTAGATCTGATAAGTGCAGGAAGAAAAAGGGGTGGGGGGACTGTATGGGTCCAGATTCAGATCCCAGTGCAAGGGGTGGCCCGGAGGCAGTGGGGGAGGGTGGCAGGGTGAGCAGGTATCTGGGCACAGAGGGCAGAAGGTGGCCAGGTGCACAGTGCCAAGAGTGAACAGATCAGCAGGGGATAGGGGGAGCGAAGGCAGAGGCCAAGCAGAAGGTCTTGAGGTGCTTCCGGAACTGGAGATGGTTCTCCTCAAGTTTTAGAGTGGCAGGGAGGCTGTTCCAGAGGGAGGACCCCAGCCGAAGACAGATCTACCCCCAGCTCGTTTCTTTGAAAAATGACTGACTCTGAGGGAGTTAGAGGTAGCGGAGCGAAGAGCTCGAGAGGGGAGGTATTTGCGGAGGGATAGCTGAAGGTGTTTTGGACCCAGGCCCCAGAAAGCCTTGTGGACAATGCAGAGGGTTTAGAATTTAATCCTTGCATCCACTGGGAGCCAATGGAGAGGTTTCAGAGCTGGAGAGCTGGAGAGCTCGATCCCACGGCTTGAGGCCAAGGACAAGTGTCACAGTCCTGTTCTGGATTAGTTGCAGAGGGCGGAGAGTAGAAGCAGGTAGATTTAGAAAGAGGCTGTTACAATAGTCCAACCTAGAGAGAACCAGAGCTTGGGAGACCAGGAGCTTCTGGGGGAAGGAGAGGAAAGGCAGAGTACCTCTGAGGAAGTGCAGTAGGAAGTTTGACTTTTTATAGACATCAGAGATGTGGGCAGAGAAGGAAAGTGTGGTGTCAAAGATGACCCTGAGGTTCTTAGCCTCGCTGGTGGGGGTAGGAGGAGGGCCAAGGGAGGCCGGCCAGAGAGTGAGGGGAAAGGATGGTGAAGGTGTGCTGATGAGGAGGATCTCCGTCTTGCTGGCATTCAGACAAAGATCATTGGCGGCACACCAATCTTGAATGGCAGTTAGGCAATCAGAGATGGGAGAGGAGGTGGCAGAGGGCAGCCTGAAAATGAGTCGTGTCATCAGCGTAGCACTGGAAATTTGAGGAGAAAATGGCAATGCAGTGGGCAAGAGTTGGCAGGTATTGGTCGAAAAGCCAGGGCGAGAGGTTAGACCCCTGGGGAACACCACAGTTAGAGAGGAAGATAGATGATAGGAAGGACCCAAGTTGGACCTGGGAGGGTCGATCAGAGTGGAAAGAGGTCAGCCAGGCCAGAGCCTGATCAGTGATACCCAGGTTATCACAGAGACGGTTGAGCAGGATGGTATGGTTGACCGTGTCGAAGGCAGAAGAGAGTTTGGGTAAGATGAGGACAGAGGGAATGTTAGAGTCAAGGTTGGAGAGCCGATCTTCACGGATTTTCAGGAGAGCACTTTCCGTGCTTCTGGCAGCTCTGAAGCCAGATTGGTGGTCATGGAGACAGCCAACAGAATTGGAATGAAGGTTGAGAGATGGCCAGTTTTTCCAGGAGTTTGCCCAGAAAGGGAGTAATGGAAATTGGGGGATAGTTAGCCGGACAAGAAGGATCAGCTGTGGGTTTCTTGAGAAGAGGATGCACAAGGGAGTGCTTCAGAGGGGAGGGGAAGGATCCTGAGGCAAAGGAGTGGTTGCAAAAATCAGAAAGGGCTGGGGCGAGGGTGGCAATGTGGTCCTTGATGGTTTTAGAGGAACAGGGATGAACCTGTTTTGACGGGGCTTTCATAGATCGGACTTGTCTAGCGACCTCATCAGGGGAGAAAAGAGGAAAGGACGAGAAGGAGGGTGGGGTGATGGCTGAAGGAGGGTCAGCAAGCACAGACGGAGAGGGGAGAGGAGGGTGAGGGGTGGAGAGGGTGGACAGGATGCCCTGTGTTTTTGAAATAAAGCAAGAGGTAAGGGCATTGCAAAGCGCCTGGGAGGCAACAGGAGGGGCAGAGATTGCAGCAGGGTTGGCCAGTTCCTTGCAGATTTTAAAGAGTTCGGCCGAGTTGTTAGATGCCGCAGAGACACAAGCTTGAATGTGGAGACCTTCTTGGTGAGGACAGAGAGTCGGTATTGCCTTTGGAGCATGTCATAGGATGAACAAGAAGCCCTCCATTTCCTCTCAGCCGCTCTACACTTATGTTTAAGTGTAGCTAGGTCAGAGTCATACCAGGAATTGCACTTGGCTTTGGACTTCAAATGGATCCTCATGACAGGGGCAAGAGCATTAAGAGTATCAGAGATTGAAGAGTAGAGCAGAGACAGGGCTGTGTCAGGATGTGAGACAGCCAGAGGTGGGGGGGGAGGGAGAGAAGGTGGCGGCGAAAGCCTCAACTGACACACGCTTCATGGGCCAAATGTCTGAGAAGATAGTGGTAGTGTTGGGGTAGGCTTGGCTTGGGGGGAAGAGAGGGAGAGATGAGAGGAGAGGAGGGAATGATCGCTCCAGGAGAGAGGAGTGGTCAGAGGGAAGGAGTGGGGGAGGTCAGAGGAGTTCAAGACATTGAGTGTGTGCCCTGCAAAGTGAGTCGGGCCAGAGGGGAGGATGGACAGGGAGAGGGAGAGGGAGTCGCAGAAGTCACGGAAGAGTACCGAGGAGGAACATGGAGAGACTAAATGGATATTGAGGTCACCGAGGAGGTGGAGTTTAGTGGTAGAGGCCAGAAGGGAGGAGAGGTCCGCCCGCTCAGAGAGAAATTAGGTGATTTGACCAGGAGGCCGGTAGATGGTAGCCACAGTAATACTGTGATTATACGGCTACACACAAGAAAACGTCTTGGAACCGTTTGGGACTAGATGCTGTTTTCATGTGTTTTGTTTTCAGAAAAGTTGACAGTGGTAGCGAGTGCAGTTCGACCCACGGCACAATGTGTCTGTGTGTCTGCAAAAAAAGTAATATAACAAGAAACCTAATGGGGGTGACCTTGGATTGCTAGAGAATGGAGGAGCTGCTTTGGTAAGAAGTGCGTCAATGAAATGTGAGCTGTAGATGTTTGTGTGCCGGTTGACCGCTGCATGCACCTGTGGCCGTTATAACGTTTAGTACACCGAGGGTAGTAATTGTGTGAAAGGGCATACAAAGGGCAGAACAGGGAATGTAGCAGTGTACGAGTGCCCAGGTGGTGTGGTGCTTTAGTGTACGACTTGCGTCCCATGTTCGTCTTGCCCTGTATGTCTGCATTTGGAGGGTGGGGAAGAATGGCAGCAAAAGAAAGTACAATGACAATTGCAATTTACTGGGAATGGTGGAGACATGGCAGTGTAACAGTGTGTTTTTACTGCCTTCAGAAAGGTACATGTAATGTACAGAGACAAAGCGAGCGGTAGAGTAAATTTTTAAATATGCATACTGAGGAGCACGTTAATAAATGTTAATCGTAATACACATGTGATGTAAAGGTGTACTTACATAATTTCGGCAAATTCCATCCTTCTATTGGGAGGGTGTGAAATTGCAGTGTACGGCGTATGGGATCATTGCAGACTCCCTTTGGGGCACATGCACAGAGGAACTGCAGTGTAAGTTATGTATCTTTTTTTGCTACACTTCTATACAATATCTGCCCTTGTAGCTAAACATGCTTCCCCTCAAGGCTGTTTTATAATGAGCGTGAGTCCTGTTGAAGGAGAGATATGTTAGGTTTCAATTTCCAGAGATGATGCAGGAAAAAAAGAAAGGAACCAGCCAGCAATGTGTTTCAATTGTATCATGTATTTACGAATGTTGGTAGTGTGATTACGGAGAAGGTAGTGCAACGTACAAGTTGAAATGATGGTGCCGTACAAATGGTGCAGTGAATGTAAAGATGGCAAAATATATAAAATGTGCTTTTACAGTTGGAAAGGACTAGTTATATGTGCAGTGTGTTACGAGGCAACAGTGGGTGATGTCAGACGGTGTTCGCTGCATTAGAAGACGTGGGTGGATGGTTCATCGTACGCAGTTTGGTGTCGTGCTGCATGACCTTGTTTGGGGCTAGTGTTCAGGAAAGGAGTTAGTGTGAATGTTTGTGTAACATTGTAAGGCGGTTATGGGCTTTAAATGGTGTTGTCTTTACACAATAAAAAAGGAAACAGAAGTTTACAAAGTTAAGCAGTAAGGCAGTGGTTGCAATATGGCTGGGGAGCTATGATCTATGCGCTGCAGTGAAATATGGGTTGGATACGTTTCTTGGAAATGGTGTACATAACAATGAATGTATAGCAGAAATAAGTGCACTTATTGCACTGTGGATATTATAGAGAAGTATAATATCAATCATTGCAGACTTACTGTTTGGATTGAGGAAGGCCTGCACTGTGTTTTGTGTATGGAGTGTAAAATGTTGTGGTACAGGTTGCTGCATTATCTGTGGGAAAAGAAAACAGAATATGTTAGCGCAGGTATTTTGTTAGTTTGCAGTGTCCACTACATAGCATACATTTCTTTATTTTGTGGACCCTCATAACTAGCACTTCCTAAGTACTATGCTTTGAACAAGTATATCAGCGCAGTCCCTGTGTTTCTTTGCATAATCATTGGGTCTGTGGGAGAAAAAAATCCATGCTGGATAAAAAAAAAACTTCAAAATGTTGTTGCTGCTATGGTGCACAATGAATGATAGTGACGTTTGGAGTGGTTACAGAACTTTTTAAGGTGTACTCTTGAAGTAGGAGGAAATGTAATGGTGTACAATATCTGGACTATACATGTTTGTAGGATGGGTGGCGTTGTATAGCAGATGGTGATTTGTGAATGTTTACATGCTTCCTTTTTGTACCACTGTTTGTTTATGCGTTTGGTTGCTGCTGGTGGCTTGCAAGTATTATGACATTGTTCTGTGCTAATGCAGTATTCTGATGGTAGTTACGTACCTGTTGGCATACTGTAACTACTCATACTTTGGAAGTGTTTGACGCTATGTTTGTAGCACAGTAGTTGCTGAAAGTTGAGTTGGGTAGTTGTGATGCTGCAAATAACATTGTCGTATTCAGGTTGCAGTTAGATACCAGGTGGCATATTCTGTTTACAGTGTCCCATTTGTAAAGGGTACGTAGAGAAGCTTGTGCATTCCTGTGGTTACTTGGACATCTGTGTACATTTGGTACTGTCCATTTGCGGATTTACGTGGTGATACGTCCATATGTGTTGGAGTTGTATGATTATTCTCGGAGAGCTAGTGACTGATTTGCGTAGGTGGTGATTTTAGAGGTTACTGAGGATACCTTTGAACCCTCATACTTAGCACGTTCCCTTCCACGTATCCAGTGGAAAATAATTGTACTGTGCTTTGTGTACACGTACTGTTTGTGTGACTGTACTCCTTGGGTTCATTGAGGATAAAATTATCCAACACACACTGTAGTGCATTTTGTCAATGCTTCTAGTATGGTACGTTGCTTTAGGTCGATAGTGTGGAAGGAAAAACATTTTTTGTCCACTTACAAAGTTACTGGTTGGTGCTGGGGAGTAATGTATAGTAGGTTTGTACATCAATGAGTACATTTTGGCTTCAAGAATATTAAGTAGGCATTTGCAAGATTTGCAGGTAGTCTGTGCTTTGGACTGATAGAAGTATCATTGCATTCCCACCATGACGATTGCTTTCTAATGTATGCAGTATAGTGGCCTCCATTGGTGGAGTCCCCTGTGTGGTAGATTATGGCTACAGCTGTGAAGGTTTTTTGCCAAGTGATACCTGTCTTGTGTGAAGGCAGTAAGTTTGCAGTTGTTTTTGGTACCATAGGCGTTGTATCTTAAGAACATTAGTATCACATATTGACTATGTGAGTGTATATGTAGCTTCGAACGAATATCAGAATTGCACGACGTACACCACATGCTATGGTTTGCATTTTGCACCAGTTGCTGAAATGGAATGGAGTCACAGTTAGGTATTGATACATTCACAAATAATTTGTTAGGGACTTGCTCCTGAATGACATGGTTGCAAAGAATGCATGCATGTTTACACATTTAGGAAATGCGAACGATTTCATTTATAAGTATGTTTTTTCTTTCCAGTATTTGTAGTAAGTACATTAGAAATTCCTGTGGATCTTCTTGTCGGTTTAAAGTGAATTTCACCATTCCAGCACTGTAGTCCAATTCTTGCTTTATTCCTGAGACACTGTAAATGGTGTCAGGATTACTTACTGCATTTCTGTGAAGGATGAGCATTTGCAAACACTGGTATGTGCCATTTAAATAAATGTTTTCAACAACTGATGGTATTTGGAATAGAACATTGATTGTTACATTTGCATAACAATTAACACCTGTTGTATTGGAAAATATTCATCGTCCAGGTACTTCTGTGTCTGAGCCCTTTGATGGAAGGGTACGTTGGTTTCTTTGCAGAGGCATTTTCTTTGTGGGTGGAGTTGGGTATGGTTTGTCTATTTTACTCCTTCTGTATTTGCTTTTGGTAGTTGCTGGAGTATGAGTTTCTTTCAATTTCTTTGATGGTAGTGTGGCGAAATCATTTAGTACTTCTGATGGAATGAGCCTTCTTTTCAAACCTTTTGGTTTTTGAGGAATAGGGTAAATTTTTAGATGGGGTGTGTATAGTGCACGTAGCCTATTATACTTTATGATGCAAGGAATTTCTGCACTGACTGCAGTTGTATAAAAATTAACTAGATACAAACCTTCCAGTGTACGTAGCCGTGACAGTGCTACGTAACTCATGCCTTCTTTGAGGACTGTGTTGCCAATATCAATAAATGCTCAATCTAAGGTTAGAGCTTGCGATTTATGAATAGTTACTGCATAAGCTAGCGACAGAGAAAACCGTTCTCTGCGTACATACATGTCTTTGAAAAGAAGGAATCTCGCAGTTGTGTGTCCTATATTTTTGATTTCTGAAAGTTTATCAAACTTGATATTCACAAACTGAATACTGTTGTCCTGTGGGTATGTTTGGAAGCCAGCAACTGAACCAAGTGTTCCATTAATTAAACCTTGCTCTACGTAAATGTTACGCTTCAGCATAACTCTACAGTTGACACATAAAGTTAACATTTTCTCCAAACCAGCTGTGTTGGAGATGGTGTTCTCCAAGGTTTGCAGTTGTGCTATGCCTTGTTGACACATAGGTATTGTCATACCGTGTGCGTCCAGTTTGTCTTTGGCATAAATTTGCACTAGTGGTTGTTTTTCTTTTTGCAGCATTGTTGCATTAAATTGTGCACAGCTTGCTAGAGTTGGCATTAAGGCCATACAGCTGACATTTTTCAGAGCTAATTGTTCCATGATATCAGTAGCACATGTGTTACGCCAGTACAGCTCATGGATGCGTCTACTATTGAGGGTAGACGGCGCCTCCTTTGATAGTACACCAATCCGTGTTTTTTAAAATGTTGGCATAGGTGAGGTCTGCAGACTGACGCATGTTTTGAGTTAGTTCTCTGTATTGGAAATGTTGCCAAAGATTTACATTCCCGATGCTTACAAAAATTTTACGGCACAGGTTGTGTCCAAAGGTTTTGAAGATATGTTCACCTTTGACTGGTGTCAATTGAAGGAGATCTCCAAAAAAAATGACATGTTTTCCTCCAAAGAGTTCTTCGTAGTCTGTTTTGAGTACCTCTTGCAATCTGAGGTGAATCAAAGCCAACATTAGGTTGGAGACCATGCTCACCTCATCTATTAGGAGCATTTTCATTTGTTTCAAAACTCTGCATAGCTCCATAGCAGATGCTGCTAAAGGTTTAAATACTCTAATTTGTTTTGCTGTTCCACTGGAAGGAGTAGCAATTGGTGTAGGGTGACTCCACCTATGTTGAAGGCAGCCAAACCTGTAGGGGCGGTTATAACCGCAGAAAGGTTGTTGTTTGTTAATTGTGGGAGGTATTTACTGATAATTTTTATTAAGAATGTTTTACCTGACCCAGCTTCACCACTTACATACAGCAGTACAGATTTGTAGTTGTCACAGGTGCAAGTTTTACTTTCGTGCTACATACCATGTTGAATGGTTTCACTTACTTCTACAAAAATGGTACGCTGTTCATCGTTTGGTTGGGATTTAAGTACTGCCAGCTCTTCTGTAGAGTGCTCATACTGAAGCATAGTGGTGGTTACCTCCGTGATGGCTAATTCTGCCTCATTTGCTATGAGTGGTTCTCCAAGTGGTTCTTGGCTGCCTGTTTGCGAAGGTTCACTGCTCTCAGAAGTGTCTACAGTTAGTTGTACTTGAAGTTCTTCTTCTTGTTGGCGTTCATTGTCCAATATGGTTTTGTACCGTGTAAAGTTTTCATCTGTAATTGTACTTTAAGTGGCTTTTAAAGCATCTTCATAGGAGGTGTAGGTGGCTAATACATCATCTTCTTTTCTCCATGGTTTGAAAAGTTGAAGTAGAGCCATGTTTGTTTGTTTGTTTGTTTGATATTTATTATGCGCGCCAGACCCGAAGTTATCAGGGCGAAGGCAAAAGTAGGAGGTCATACAGCTTGGTACATAGGTTACAAAGTATCAGAGAAAAACATCACAGTGGTATAGAGTAAACAATAGTGGAGACTGTATAGACAATCTATATACAGGAAAATGTACAGTTATTCACAACTATGGTCACATTCTGCAGGATCATTTAGGATCATTCTCTAGGAGCCATGTGATCAGATTTTGCCTAAATTTGGTAAAGGTTTGGTGAAGGTCCATTCTAAGTGTGGTAGGTAGTGAATTCCACAGTTGGGCTGCTTTGACTGGGAAGCTGGTGCCCCCAATGGTGGATAGTTTAAAGCTAGGCACCTGAATGCAATTGGAATTTATTAGTCTCGTGGGTCTAATAGATGTTTTTCTAACAAATCTTTCTATTAGATATTGTGGTGCTTTATTGTTTAGGCATTTATGGATGAGGGATGCTGTTTTTAGTCTAATTTTCCTCATGTGTTGATAGCCACTTGTACTTCCTTCTTGTTTCAGAAATACGTTCTTTCTTAGAGATACTAAGTGCGACTCTAAAGGCATTATTTTATAGTGTCTGTATTTTGTTGATAATGAATTTGGTTGCTCCAATATATAGGGCATTGCAGTAATCTAGCTTGGATATAATGAGGGCTCTAGCTAGGATCATGCAACTGTTGGGTGCGAGGAATTGTTTGCCAGCTCTAATTAATTTGCATGTATATGCTGTAGAGGAGGCTAAGGTGTTTTCCTGTTTAGTGAATGTTAAGGTGGAGTCTTGGCAACCTTAATAAGGTGCCCATTGATGATGAAAGGTGAGTATTCTGTGCCAAGTCTAGTGAGAAGAGAATAGGTTCCCAGGATGAGAAGCTCTGTTTTATCATCGTTCAGGCAGAGACCGTGAGTGGCCATCCAGGCCTGAACAATACTGTAAATTCTATTCACCAGTGCTAGATCCTTGCTATAGTCCCCCGTAAGGAGGTTCTGGGTATCGTCTGCATAATTAGTGTAGGTGATACCCAGATGGTCCCAATCATCAAACAGGGGCTTGGTGAAGATATTATACAGGGTTGGAGAAACACTGGAGCACCCCGCAAGTGATGGGGGTAGGGTCCGTGGCTGCAGATGGCAAGAAGACCCTCATAGTTCGGTCCCTAAGGAAAGATTGTATCCATGCTATTGCCTCGCTAGAGAAATTAGCAGCTGAGTCCGAGTGGCTACATAAAACGTTGTGATCCACTAGGTCGAATGCCGCCGACAGGTCAAGGAGGAGTGCAGGTTTTCCATTGTCTCTTAAGTTGTCTATTTGGGCTTTAAGATCAATGAGTGCTGTTTCTGTGTCATGTAATGGGCAGAAACCAGATTGTCGAGAGCCTAATAGTTGGTGGAGTTCTAAGAAGTTCAGTGTTGTGGATTTATTGGATGGAGTCGTATCCGTTAGTGCCGCTTTCTTTAGTGCTATTTTATTTTGAAGGTTCAAGTTTTTTTTGGCTAGCGCATTCTGGATATTGGAGCACCATGTTTTGTCTTTGACAGAATTGCCTTGGGGTGTGATAGGATTTTCTAATTCTTTTAAAATAGTGAAGAGCTCCTTCATGCTAGAATTCGCTTGCATAATTCTAGTGTTGTAAGTTTCTTGTTTGGCTAAGAGGATATCCTTTTTGTATTGGGAAGATATATTAGTTAGCTTTGATTTGTTTTCTGCAGTGGGATGAAGTTTCCAGGCAATTTTGAATTTTTTTTTTATCTAGTCTTAAGATTTTAGATGAGGAGAAAACCAATTGTTTAGGTGGCTTTTGGGTTTGCTACTTCTAAGTTTTAGCGGGGCAATATTATCAAGAGTTTTGTTCATGACTTTATTATATTCTTCAACTAAGAAGCTGAGATCCATATTGTCTGGCAGGGAGTTAAGGGTGGGCAGGATGCAAGTGAGTAGTTTGTCTACTGTGATATTTTTCTTGTTTCCAGTAAGTATAGGCGGGGCGCAAGGTGGCTGTGAAGTAGGTCTTTTAGTTGCTAGTATAAAAGATATCAGATAATGGTCAGTCCAAATTTGGGGTGTGATTGCAGAGATAGAGACATTGCAGTTATGATCTGCAACCCAATCGAGAATTTACCCTTTGTTATGAGTTGGTTTGTTCACTCTTTGGGTGAAGCCGAGTTCTGTCAGGGTGCTAGCCGCTGCAGTGGCTTGTTGGTCGTTGGTGTCATTAAAGCCTATGTTGAGATCTCCTAGCAATAATGTTTGGGAGGTATCCTTTAGATTTTCTGAGAGAATCGTGGAAAGATCTTCCATGAAGGTGTTGATGGGACCAGGCGGTCTGTATATAAGATGGATATTCAGCGTTTGAGAATTGGCTGTGGGTATTTTAATTGACGTAGCTTCACATGATTTGAAAGTATGCGAAGATGATATTCTCATGCAGAGATTAGCTTTGGCAATGATAGCTAGACCTCTGCCTCGAGCTTCACATCTATCCACTCTAAGGATAGTGTATTCATTTGGTATGGCTAAGGTCAGCGCAGGGCCTGCTGCCTCATGAAGCGAAGATTCTGTGACAGCTATAAAGTCGTAGTCTTCTGTTAGGATGACTTCGGTTATTTCTGTAGCATGGGCGACTAAAGATCTAGCGTTTATTAAGGCTCCTTTGAGGTTGGGTGTAGACTTATCTGGAAGAGGTAGGGTGGTACTGTCTGGAACTACTGAGCGGTGAGTCCTAATTCTTTTTGAGAAGGGCTTGTTATTACTGCTGTTGTTATTAGGGGTAGATGCGTATTTGTGCAATGCTTTATTTTGAAGATTAAAGTTAACCTCGTATCTGATAAGTGGGTCAAATATTCTGGGCAGTCGTGCCCAGAGTCTGGAGTTTCTGAGCACAGTATTGAAAGGGGTCGTTTGGGACGGTGAGTTAGACTTGTGTAAAGGTAGTTTAGGAGACAGGGTATGATTGTCCAATGACTCTGCTATCCCAGTTAGTGTAGCCATAATGTAGATTACCATTAGCGTAAATAGTGCGCCCAGGTAGATTAAGTTAGACAGTGTAGGGTACATACTGTACGACTGTAACGTACAATGTGAGGATAAGATGGGTCAGCTATAAGTGTTGGCTTTGCATGGAGTGCGACTGGTTGCTATCTGGTAACCGGCGCAATTCGCTAGTGGGGTGGTCAGTCGGGCAAGAGTATTATACTGGTCAGTAGTGGGTGATGATTATCATAAGAATCATTTGGTTATAACATTCTAGGATAGTATACCTAGAAGCTAGTGAGCTATACAACACTACTGGCTGTTTCAAGTAGTGTAAGCAGCTATGCTTCCTGTGCAATTTGATGGATTGTATACTGAAGTATTAGAGAGTGGGCAGATCCTATGTGCAGTAAGAACAACTGGAGGGCACAGATATGCAAAGCCTAGCATCGAAATTAGCAAATAGGACAGTTTCTATATGTATTAGGTGTAATTAGGGCACAAATGTACAGACGCCTAGATTCGAAAATCAACAAATAAGGCAGTTTATATAAGCAATGGGCTGTTACCAATAATAACAAATCAGGCTCACAAATTTGCAAAAGTCTAAGTATGAAATTTGGCAGAAGGGCAAATTCAATATGCAGTGAGCAGGCATCAATGTTAGCACACGGGTCAAATCTATGCGTACTGAATGTCAGGCACAAGTTGTCAGCCTAATAAGCACAGGTGCAGTTGCTGCGACCTAGACTGTGAAATAAGCGGGACCTGTGCGCTATTTCGATTGGTGCAATGGTTAGTACCAAACAGGTTGGAAAGACAGTGATAAAATCAGCAAATAAGGTCTATATTATTACACGCGCGTGCATTTTAGTAATTGGTTCAATAAGAAATATACATCAATGTGCACATGTTCAATGGGAACGCTACATATTAAGTCTTAAGTACTGATCGTGTTCCACGGATTTACGGACGCCCATGAGGAGGACCCGTTAGGGATGGTGGCGAGAAGCTAGAATATTTTGATTATGGGGGGCGGATTCGGCACACTCAGTGCAAACAGGGGTAAACAGGGGCCTTATGTGGGCCTTAGTGGGGCCACCAGCGGATGTTGGCTGGGGATAATCAGGCTAGTTACCTATCAATGAGGCAACAGCCTCGCTTTGGCGCAGCACTGCGCCCTGCATCCTGGAGTCAGGCAGTCAGGGTCAGGCCAGGGCCGGTCTTTGTGTCAGGCAGCACAGGCGGCTGCCTGACGTCCGTCAGCCTCTAGGGGGCGCTCGCCTGAGCCTCGAGCCAGTGCTCCTCCTGCAATTTGCAAAGTTTGCAAAGCCAGGGCCAGCACGCACCAGCCACAGCCAGGCCACTGAGGCCAGCCAGGCATATTCATCATTAAATGTTACGTTTGGATTGCTACCACACTGTAGCAGCAGCCTCCGCCCTCAGGCCAGGCAGCAATTGGCAGGCAAATTAGCAACATTTGTTGCTTTATTGCCCCCCCCCTCGGGGGACGCCGCTGTCACCATCCAGGCCCATGGGCGCACAGGCCCTCCTCCAGGCTATGCGCGCACACAGTGCACTGCTAGTGACAGGAAGGCCGAAGGATTGATTGGGGCTGGCATAGTTGCAGTGAAAAGAACCCTCTTTTTGCAAGAAAAGAGGAATGGGTGCAACCGTGCGCAGCAGGTTAAGGTAAGTGTTTTGGCTGGGGGCACTGCTGGCCTGCCTGTGATTATGAACCTGGGCTATGTAAATGCCACTCTTCTCTATATGCGAGTTACCCAATCAGGTGCTATGATATGCAGGTGTGAACGGGGGGAGGGTATAGCTCTGCGGTTCTGAGGCTTCGTGCACCTCACGTAATTTATTTTCAGATGCATCCTTGACCGAGCGGCACGAAAGGAGCTTCATTCGAGAATGAGCTTTCCTTTTCCACAGTTGCCATATTTTCTTTGCTTTTGTTATTGAGGGACACATGTTCATGGGACGTGTTTTACAAATATTGAATTTGCTAAAACTAGAGGCGCTAAAACAAAAAAGAAACATACACCTAGCTTTTGTCGATATGCGTCAAGCATTCGACTCGATAAACCGCAAGCTACTGTGGAAGAAATTGAGGAGCTGGGACTGCCCCGTAGAGATCTTGCAGCCTACAATTGCTCTGCATACAAACACCTCAATCAGGATACGACTGAACCAACAAGGAGACCTGACAGCTCCCATTGTGACAAACACGGGAGTGAAACAAGGGTGCCCTCTAGCTGCGCTGCTCTTCAAGCTGTTCATCGCTGATATTCCAACTGCACTAAACCAAGTAAACTGCTTTCCAACGAAAGTAAATGGCCATCAAATAAGGGGTGTCACATATGCTGACGATATAGTCCTAGCCGACCAAACGCAGATTGGCCTGCAAAGGTTGCTAACAGCGCTTGACAATTACATGCGCAAAAACAAACTGCGCATTAACATAGCAAAGACCAAGATTATGTCAATTGGGTCGATGGCAGGAAAAAGGAACAACAACTACAAATGGTCAATTGCAGCGGAAACGACAGAAAAAACAAAAGAAATACAATATCTGGGCATTTTATTCAACACATCAATAAGGAAATGGGCATGGTCAAAAGATCTAATACAGCGGACCCTGACATTTGCACTACAAGCTACAAAATTACACAGACTATACGGAAAATATACGATGCTACCCGTACGAGAATTTTACCAACTAAAGGTAACACCAGCATTAACGTATGGCGTAGAATCCGCCTGGAACTTACACCACAGAATATGGCCATACCTAGAAGGTACATTTTGGAGAAAGGTTTTGAGGCTACCAAATTACATCTCTGTGATCAAAATACGAAATGAGCTTGTATTAGACTCCCTGCAAGGAACAGTCCTATGGAAATCAATCTCACTCCTAAGGAAAATGAATTTAAGCCCACTAGAACCGGCTTACGAAATCTTCAAAAACTGCCACAGCGAGTACACAAACTCTCTGATAAATGATTGGAAAGAAACCGTCAAAAAAATACTAGTCAGCGCAGATATCACCTTAGAGATGTTGATAAATCGGCCTGAAACTGCAAAAATAAAAATAAAACAATGGCAATGGATTCTAAATACAGAACGATACAATAACTTGGCATCTGCATTATACCTGGGACCAGCTGCAAATGGGCTAGACTTAATACCGGCGTACATAAAACAATTTCCATCAAGACACCATCGTGACAGTTTCATGAAACTGCGTCTAAATGCCTTGAGAACAAAAGATCAACTATTCAGAACACACATGAAGGAAACATGTGACAACCTACGCAGAGTATGCAAGGGCGAAGTAGAAACTACCAAACATCTAATAATTGAATGTGCGGACCTTAAGAACCAAAGAACACTACATCTAGGGAAATACGCCCCGAGGAACTCAAATATGGAAGATTGGTGGTTCTACATCCTTGGAGGGAAAAATGCATCGCTGACCTGTCGAATAATTTACTATTTGGATGAAATCTTGAAAGACTATATCAAAGGGGATGCTGAAAACAAAAGACAAAGCTAAAGGCTGTGACAAGAGATTTTGTTTTGTATCTTGTTGTAAAATCTGTGATAAGAGTTTTTTTGTTTTAAAAAGTTTGTAAATCAAACTATAAAATTACAAAATAAAAAAAATAAAAAAATAAATGAAAACTCACCGGGTTGACTACCTAAATGAAAGGCCGCAGCCATTAATCTTTCCTTGGCCTGTAAACTCGTGGGCTTTACCTGATGAAATAGCCCTCAGTTTGAAGTTATTTGACCATTCCCCAGTTGCTGCATCTTTTTCCCAGGGCCTATTTTAACACGCCCAACCCACATTCATATCAGTGACCCCCCAGCAATCAGCATCCGAAATAACATTTTTTTCAGAAATTATTCCCTGCTTTTCTGCACGAAATGGGTTACCAGCCAAAACACAAGGCTCCTGTTAAGTGTGGCTACACTCTGTGCCCTCCATACTAGACCTATGCTGTGGCACTATGGTTTGTGGCCTGGAAACAAAAAACACAAGCGTTCCTATTTGCACCAGTTGCATTAAAGAGTCCCTAAACTTTCCTGCGTGTCTCACTCTGACCCTTTGCAAGAATTTTAAAAAAGTGTGCTGTACCTAAAAAGCTTGGTCTCCTCTTCAAGGGATTCATTACCTCAAGCCGTCCAGTAGAAAAGGTATTGGATGATAAAAGGCCAGTTGCCATGGTCCCCCTAATAGCCCGATCCAATATATTGCTGCCCTGATTTCCATGCTCTGGCCCTGCACCCAAGGGTGCCTTATACATCTGCACATGATTGCTGCGAACACACGATTAGCCACTGGAAGACAACACATGGAGAGACTTGTGCCGGACCCGGTATGTTGGTAGCTTCCCCCATGGGACACAGGCTATAAAAAGAGGCCGCTCTTTGAAAGACGAGCTTTTCTCTCAGACCACATAAAAGGGTCACTTGTGCCTGCCTTGGAGGCCCCGGGGCAGTATTCTCTTTAACTGTTTGTCTCTCTACAATTAGCCTAGGGGCCCGCATATAAGTTTTGGGCTGAGGTACTCACAGACTGGAGCCAAAGGGGATTTTTTTATTAGCACCCACTAAAGCCTTTGGTTTTTTGAGGTGGTGCCGTCTTACTTTAGTGTGGCCTTTGTTCTTCTAGAGTGGCTTTTCATTTGACTAAATCACTGTTAAATAGTTTTGTTTGCTTATGCTTGCATGTATGTTCTAAGAATATGTATTTCAACCAGTACAGTTGTGTGTTTAAAAATCTGACTGTTGCGCAATCATATTTGAAGCGCATAGCTTTCTGGGAAATGTGAGCGCAAGGCTGGTGCGACTACAGTGATTTCATGGCTCCAGCCTCGCTTCTTGGCTGTGCGATTAAAGCTGCTGTCCTGGCGTACATTGCATAGCCGTGTGCAAGGTGTGCACGGGTATGTGATGAGTCAGAATCCACAATCCCACATCACCCGACCTTCATGGAGTTCTTTTGGTGGAATTTGGGCGAGTGGGGCTTATCTGCTTGTTTGTTTGTTTGTTTATTATTTATAATGTGCGTAATGCCCGGGGGTAACAGGCTGCAACAGATACAAGAATATGCAAAGCTTAGTTACACAAAAATTATACAAAAAAATATACAAGAATTATATACACAACATTATACAGGATACATGCATGTAGGAATTAAATACAATGAGGCATATTTACAAACATAATATACAGAGGTCGAAGCAGGAACACAGATTACAGTGGCTAGTAACAGGCTGGCATAGTCATATAGGTAGACCTGCCTACTTAGGTTAGGAAAGTTGGTTGTTGGAGTTTAGCCTAGGGCCGCTCTCAGGGCATTATTTTGTTTTTTTTTTTAAACCTTTTTTTATTAAACAGCTTGGCAGCAGAGTACAGTCGAGCAGTACAGGGGTAAGCACAAAGTGGGTACAGTAGGGTCAATGCAGGCATACAAGCAGAGCATCTAACATTAACAGTTTCCATCAAGGATGCATATAGTGCGAGAACAACATAAAATAACCTTTGACTCAGGGTGAAGCACCCGCATGTGCGGGAGAAGTAGTTGGGTGAGTCGTATCCAGCGACACATTTAAGTCTGACATATAGGAACGAAACTGGGTCCAGACATTTCTAGGCCTCGAACGAACTGGTTGTAGACCGGACCATGCCTCCTCAGTGTCTGAGGCCCATGTGAGAGCGTTGAGCCAATGTGCATGCGTGGGGGGAGCGGGGAGAAGCCAGCAAAGCAGAATGGCCCGCACCGCAAGGAGCATGCAAAGTCCGGCTAGTTTCCTGGAATTTCGGGGTAGCTCTGGAAAGTCATGAAACAGGCCCTTTACTGGGGAGGGGTCGATGGGAAAGTCGAGCATAGCCGAAACAGTTGAGAATACCCTCTCCCAATAGTGAGAGAGACGGGGGCAATCCCAAATCATATGTATGTAATCGGCACCATCTTGTCCACACCTGGGGCATCTTGGAGAGTGATCTTTGAACATTCGGTGCAATCTGCTCGGAGTATAATGAAATCTGTGTAGCACCTTTAATTGAATCAATTTGAACCGGGAATTGAAAGATACCTGGTGTATTTGGGCGCACATGTGGGACCAGCGCTCATCCGTCACCTCCACCCCGAGGTCCTCCTCCCATGCCCGCCTTAGCCCAGTAAATTTCAGAGTGGTTCTGGATTGCATCATTGTGTATAACCTAGATATTTTCCCTCTAGTGGGTGTGGGAGAAGTTAACTCCTCAATAGCAGGGTCCTCTGGTGGCATTGCGGGGAACATGGAGTAGTTTCTCTTAAGGGTTTTACGTAGGGCTGAGTACTGCAGCCATGCACTCGGGCCACATCTCAAGGATAGCGGTAGTTCGGGCCATTCCACAAAGTTACCCTGCACGAATACGTTGCGCAGCAGCTCGTATCCCGCCTCAGCCCATCTGCGTGCAGTCGGCAGCGGGACTCGCGGGATCCCGGGGAGAAAATTCCACAGTGGGAGATTACCATGAAATGGGTGAGGAGTTTCTAATAGTTTCCACATTTTCAACAGCGCCAGGGAGGTGCAGGCCACAGGGTCCGACGAATCCCGTGTGAGGGGAATGGGTTGTATCACCAGGGAATGGATATCTCGGTCGCTGACCGAAAGTCTCTCAAGTCTGACATGTGGAGGAGGGTCAGTTGTGTTGAACCAGTAAGATGTGTGTTGGATTTGGGAGACCAACCAGTACTTAAGGAAATCGGGAGCCCCAAAGCCGCCATCAGGCATCGGGGTGGATAGGGTCCCGAGCTTAAGCCTGACCGCACCCGAGTGCCACAGAAAGGAGTTGGTGCTACGTGTCAATGTTTGAAAGAAACCCTCGCCTGGCCACAGGGGGACATTAATGAATCTGTATAGTAGTTGGGGTAGTACTATCATTTTTAGTAGTCCTATTCTACCCGCCAGAGAGATCGGTAATTTACTCCATGTCTGGAACTTAGTTGCCAGCTGCGCTGGGTAGTTTTGGTAGTTCTCCTCCAGGGTAGTCTCAGGTTGACGGGTTATTACAATCCCCAAGTATGTGAACTTCACCGGCGCCCATAGGAATCCCATCGTATCGGGAGGGGGGAGGGTGTGTTCCGTGAGCGGAAGGAGCATAGATTTTGAGCAGTTCACCTTGAGGCCTGAGATGTACCCGAAGTAGATCACATCTTTTAGTATCGGGGGTAAGTTAGTGGAGGGGGATCGCACAAAAAGGAGTGCATCATCAGCATAGAGTGATATAATATCGGCTTGGCCCGCCGAGCTGAGCCTTCTGTGTGAGTGAAGTTGTCGGAGCATGTCGGCGAAGGGTTCTATCGCTAGGGCGAAGATCAGGCGGGTGAACGGGCAGCCCTGCCTCGTTCCTCTGGCAATGTCGAAGAGTGGGGAGCATCTGTCCTCGGTGCGGACACTGGCCACTGGTCCCGAGTAGAGTAACTTGACCCAGGAACGAAACACCGGCCCGAATTTGCATTGTTCGAGCACCCACCAGAGGTACCTCCAAGAGACAGAGTCGAATGCCTTCTGCATATCGAGGGTTGCGGCGACCGCCTGGACGCTGGGGCTGATTCTGCTGATTATATTAAAGAGCCGTCTGATGTTCATAGCGGTGGATCGGCCTGGAATGAACCCCGCCTGATCCGGGTGTATAATGGATGGCATACAGGGAGCAAGTCTGGTCGCTAATATTTTGGCAAAAATTTTGGTGTCACAGTTTATAAGGGAGAGTGGACGATATGAGCTGCACTGGGTGGCGGGTTTACCAGGTTTAAGTAGTACCGTAATTGTGGCTTCCCGGAGTGATGGGGGGAGTGTGCCTGCCTCCACCGATTCCTCCCAAAGAGCCTGTAAGTGAGGGAGTAAGAGGGCCTTATAGCATTTATAGAATTTGACCGGGATTCCATCAGCCCCCGGTGCTTTCCCGGAGGAGAGAGAGTCAATGGCTTCCGCGAACTCTTCAGTGGTGAGTGGACAATCAAGGGAATCGGCGGCCCCGGGAGAGAGGACCGTCAGGGGGAGAGCCGTAAGATAGGAGTCCACCTCTGTCTCAGTAGCCTCGTCCGAGTTGGAGTATAGAGCTTCATAAAAAGCAAAGAACTCCGAGTTGATGTCCTGTGACGTGGTAGCCAGGGAGCCATCTGATCTGACAATCCCAGGTATATGTGGGGAACCCAGTTCATGTCGGGCGAGTCTAGCGAGGAAGCGGCCCGGGCGCCCGCCCTCTTCATATCTCCTCGCCAGGCCGGGGCTATCAAGGAATTTTTGTTCTCGTTCCGCTAGGGATCGAAACACATCCAGCTCCACTCCTAAGGCCGCGATCGTGATATCCCTTCGGATTGTTTTAAGTATGCCACTCTCTTTAGATATTGCTATGCCCCTAATGTACGCTTTAAAGGCCTCCCATAGGGTGGCCTGGGAAGATACCGAGTCCCTGTTCATTTCGAAGTATTCCTCGATGGCTACCTCGAGTTCCGATCTAAACAAAGGGTCAAGAAGAGAATGAGGTTTCATCCTCCATCGTCCAGCACGGTCCCCACCCGACCCCCAGTCCATGGTGATGGTCACCGGGGAGTGGTCAGATAGGGTCCTAGGGAGGATCGTTAGTTGTACCACATTTTTAATCAGTGCATCGGAGACCACCCACCTGTCGATTCGGGAATAGGAGTCGTGGACTGAGGAGTAGAAGGAGTAGACACGGGAATCAGGGTAAATCAGTCGCCAAGCATCCACGGCCGCGATGCGGGGGAGGGATGATAGTGCCGCATAGGCTGCCCTAGTGAGTTGGCGAGGCCTGGACCCAGATCTGTCAAGGTCTATATCAAAGATGGTGTTGAAGTCCCCCCCCCCATAGGATAGGGACCAAAGGGAAGCCTTCAAGGAGAGTTATGAGGTGTGTGAAGAACTCCGGGTCATCCGTGTTAGGGCCATAGATGTTAAGTAGGATCACCTCCCTATTTTGGAGTATTGCGTGGAGAAGCACATATCTGCCTTGTGGGTCTATTTGTGAGGAGATGAGTGTAAATTTAAGGCTCTTATGGATGATAGTCATGACCCCCCGACTTTGAGTAGAGAAGTTGGTGTAGTATCTCTGGGGGCCCTAGGTCCTAGCAAATCTCATACAATGTTCGGATCGCGCATGTGTCTCTTGTAGAAACAGGATCTTGGACCCATGACACTCCACGTGTAGTTGTATCTGTCTCATTTTTTTAAAGTTGCCCAGACCCCTCACATTCCAGCTTGTAAATGTTAGATTGACCTCCGCCAGGGGAGGCATGGCACTCATATCACCAGGATAATGTCCAGCGGGCCGATGCTGCAGTCCTGTAACCCCATCAGCATTGCTTTGCCCTGCCCATCGCACACTCTGCCAAAGCTAAACTTTTTTAGAACAAAACCCCCAACACCCCCCTCCCCCACCCACATCCCTCCCCGAACATGAGGAATGGCAACCCCAAAACCCCTAAACCAAATAAATCCAAAACAGTGGCATCAACGCCTGGGGGGCTGTGGGCCGGACCGATGACGCCGCTCCGGGCCTGTGGCAGATCAAGTCAAAACATGGTGCCTACAGTGATGCTATGGACGTTACTTGAACAGCTATAATCGGCACAATTTACCTTGGCACAGCTATGCAGGTTAATCAAATTGACAGATTTTGTTAAGTGTAGATGTAGTACTTTCTTGGCGTCGGGGGAGAGCCTGTGTCGGCACCCCTCCAATGGGCGTTCCGCATGGTCGTGGCAGGATGGCCGGGGGGGGGGACAGCCTGGAAAATTGTTGTCAATAAATTTGGAGGCCTCCTCTGGAATCGTGAAGAACGATACCTGATTGTTATGTTCCACCCGTAGCTTAGCGGGGTATAACATGGAGTATTTGACTCCGTGGTCCCTGAGCCTCTTTTTCACTGCCAGGAAAGTCTTGCGTTCCCGCTGGACTGCCACAGAGAAATCCGGGTACAGATGTATCCTTTCTCCGTCTAGCAAAAGTTCGCCTTTAAGTCTTGCGGCTCTAAGGAGGTTATCTCGGTCACGGAAGTTAAGGACCCGGGCTATGATGGGTCACGGGGGTGCGCCCGGTTTGGGTTTAGGCGCCAGGGCCTGGTGTGCCCTCTCTATGGCAAACTGCGGGGACAGCTTTGGCGAGTCCAGTAACGACAATAGGGTGCGTGCAACAAATTCTTCCATCGGTTCTCCGATGCCGCTCTCCGGGACCCCAATGATACGAAGGTTGTTGCGCCTCGAGCGCGATTCCAAGTCTTCGTTTTTCTTTTCCACCTCGAGGACGCGGTTAGATAGAGCTGCGACCTCCGACCGTAATGCCCCTAGGCCATCCTCGGCGGATCCCATCCTGGCCTCCACCTCCCGAACTCGGCCGTCGGTTCTCTCCATGTGTGCCCTGATAGAAGAGATGGTGCCATTCATATCATCGAGCTTCGAGTGAAGTGTGGTGAACCCTTCCCGGATAAAGTCCATCATGTTCTGAGAGACTAAGGCAGCGGTGGATGAGGTAGTAGCGGGGGTCTGCTCGGCGGCCTCCTCGGCAGGGAGGACCGGTGCCTTCGCAAACATGTTTATGGAGCTCTGTTTTTTGCCAGTCCCTTTAGTCATTGGGGCTATGATGTGGCCCCGGAAAGAGGGGGGGGGTGTCGGTAGTGTCGCTCGCCTCCACGGGCAGGATCCCCGAGGTGCGGCCTCCAGGGGCTTCGGGCCTCGAAGGCAGAGGCCAGCCGACGGAACTCGAGCTCGAAGAGGATCCAGGCAGGTGGCGGCCAAGCCACCAGGTGTCTGGGCTCCTCCGGATGCCAGTAAGTTGCAGGGGGGTTCCCGCCGCGTCTCCCGGCAGGAGCAGGACGTCCCCTACGTGTTGTGGGTGGCTGCTTTTCGATTTGTAGGCTGCAGATTGAAGGCCGGCGCGGGATGAGGGCCTATGCCGCATGCGGATCCGGAAAGCGGGAGACTGCAGCTCCAATGGTCGAGCGACCCCAATATTCCAGTGGCCCGTTCCCGGTCTCCGCTCGGTGGCCCCTCAGGATTATGCAAGGCGGCAGGTCGCTTTGGTTTCGAGGGCTGGGACCATCCGTGCCGCGGTTTTGGCGCGCAGGCTCTGGGGGACGGCCACGCCCGTTCCCGATTTCAGGGTTCCCAGCACCGATTTTCCTCGGGATTTGGACCAGTTGGCCCCTGGACCAGCAGCTCACGAATCGTAGTCGTCAGGTACAAGACGAAGATCGTGTATGCCCAAGATCAGGATCGAAGGATCTGCCTGCCACGGAGCTCACGCTTCAGGCGGCCATCTTGCTCGGCGCTCAACAGCGCCCCCTCAGGGCATTATTTTGAAGGATTTGGATTCGTTTGATGATGGCTTTGGGTGATCCTAAGTAGAGGGCATTACAGAAGTCCAGACGTGAGAGGATGAGGGCTCTGGCTAGAGTAATGCAACTATTATCTGAGAGGAATGGTTTACCAGTGCGTATCAATTTACACGTGTAGGCTGTGGAAGATGCTAGGGATTTAACCTGTTTAGTGAATGATAATTGAGAGTCGAGGTAGAAGCCGAGTGTTTTTACCTCATGCTCTACTTTTATGATGTTGCCATTAATTGTGAATGAGTATTAGGGTCCTAGTTTTTTTAGGTTAGATTGGGTGCCCAGGATGATGAGTTCAGTTTTATCATCATTCAGGCATTGACCGTGAGTGACCATCCATGCCTGGATGATGATGATATCCACTCTATTCACCAAGGCCAAATCCTTTTCAAAATCCCCGAAAAGCGGGAGGAGGATCTGGGTATCATCTGCATAGTTAGTGTAGGTGATACCAAGATGATCCAGATCATCGAAAAGGGGCATAGTGAAGATGTTGTAGAGTGTTGGAGAGACACAGGATCCCCGATTGCTAGCGGCGAGAAGACCCTCATTGTTCTGCCATTTAAGAAGGATCTAATCCAGGTGATGGCTTGATCGGAGAAGTGTGCTGCTGTATTTAGATGGTTACATAAGATGGAGTGGTCGACAAGATCAAAGGCAGCTGAGGGGTCTAGGAGGAGGAGTAGTGCTGATTTCCCCTTGTCTTTGAGCTGGTCAATTTGGGTCTTCAAATCGATGAGGGCAGTTTCAGTGCCATGCTGGGGACAGAAGTCTGATTGTCTAGCTCATAGCAAATGATGTTGTTCCAAGCGTTTTTGAATTTTGGTATATGCTACCTTGTCCAAAATGTTTAGAAGAAAAGGCACCGTAGTAATGGGCCTATAATTGGTGGGTATAGATGGGTCGAGAGTAGGTTTTTTTTAGCAGTGGGAGTACCCACGACTGTTTCAGGTTGGTGGGAATGATGCCAGTGGTGAAGGATGCATTAATGAGTTTGGTGATAGGTCACGGGCCGCATCCTTGATAAGTTGTGCTGGGCATATATCCCCCTAACAGTTCGACGGTTTAAGTGATAGAATTATTCTTTCCACTTCAATGAAAGAGACCTTGGTGAAGTTAAATTGTGTGGCATCGCCTCTACTGGCTTTACCCGTAGTATTGGAGACAGAGGGATCAGTTAAGCCAATTTGTTTGCAAGAAATTTTATTTTGTAGAGTGGCTATTGTATTAGTTAAGGAGAATTGAATGTCCTCACACCATTTTTTGTCTTTTATGCAAGTGTCAGGTGGTGCTATTGGGGTCTCTACTTCTTTAGGAATGGTGAACAATTCCTTTATGTTAGACTTGGCATTAGATCTGCATGTGTCAAAGGATGTACGTTTTGCAAGGTAGATTTCTTTTTTTATACAAGGAGGACAGTTAAGCAAGTTTAAGTTTATTGGCTTCAGATGGATGTTTAATCCATGTGGCCTCGCATTTTCTTTTTTGTTGTCGTAAGCTTTTTAGGAATGGTTATTCAGGTGATTTTTTTGCTTGCTTGGTCTTAGTTTCGCAGGGGCAATCTGGTTCAAGGAGGTCGTCATGATTTTATTATATTCTTCAACCAAGCTCTCAGGGTCGGAGTTACCATGGAGAGAGTTGAGAGTAGGGAGTAGTATCGGTAGGAGCCTATCCACTGTCATGTTTTTTTTTGTTTCTGGTAGAGTGGTAGGAGCCCTAATGGCCACAGTAGGTGGAGGTTTGTTGGTAGAGAGCAAGAAGGACACTAAGTGGTGGTCCGTCCAGGCTAGAGGAGAGATGGATAGGATGTTGGCCTGGCAGTTATGGTATGCCATCCAATCAAGAATCCTGCCTTTGTCATGGGTGGCAGTGTTACTTCTTTGGGTAAATTCAAGTTCTGATAAGGTGTTAGCTACAGTTGTGGCAAGCTGGTCTGATTGGTCATTGAAGCCCATGTTCAAGTCTCCAAGAAGAAGTACTTGTGAGGAGCTATTTAGGTTATTGGTTAGGATAGAATTAATGTCATCCATGAAGGTTCCCGGAGGGCCTGGTGGACGGTATATCAGGTGGACGTTAAAGGTTTGGTCATTAGTTAGGGGAACTTTAACTGAGAGTGATTCCCAAGACTGGAGGTTGGACTGGGTGGTCAGTCTCATGCTAAGACCGCATTTGTAGATAAAAGCGATACATCCGCCTCTGGCATTCTGTCTGTCCTGTCTTAAGATGGACAAACCCTCGGGGACTGCTAGCATGATCATAGGGCCTGCCACAGGGTGTAACCATGGACGGTAATGGCGAGAAAGTCTAGCTCCTCATTCAGGATCAGATCGGCTACATCAGTAGCATGTGCTACCAACGATCTGGCGTTAATTAAGGCGCCTTTTATCTGGGGGCTCGTGGAATTGAGAATGGGGGGCAAGGGTGTGTGTAAGGTTTTGGGTTTGCTGTGCTTTGAGTTTTTTTTTTTTTAGAAGGATTGGGGAAGCACAAGGGTGCCAGGGGTGTGCTAGGGGTCCTGGAAGCATAGGATATGTTTAGCGACCTAGTAAGAGGCTCATATATTTTGGCAAGTCTCGCTCTGAGGCGTACATTTCTGTCTGAGGTTGGACATGGCTTGTAAAATAGGTGATTTATGGCATCTGTCGGGTTAGGGAGGGATGCGGTAATCGAGCTTGGTGAGGTGGTAGGTGTCATAGATGGCAGTGTCTTATTAGTAGTGATAAGTGCCATGGTGTAGAGCGTGATAATTAGGGCAAGGGATATCAAGTAGAGAGTCTGGTAACGGCCTCCAATCCCACACTTCACACAGAACTTTACTGAGTGAGGGCTGCTGTGCCCTTTCTTGGCAGCTCCTTTAGCTGCTACTGGCTCTAGTAGTGGTGACAGGCGGGCAGGTAGGGGTGCGCTCTGAAGTCAGGTTTCAAAGCCTTTTTAAATAAGATGTGAAGTCTCGCCACTCATTTCTCAATTACTTTTTAATGTCGTTTTTTTAGTTTTGGCTCAGAGGTGGTGAAGGAACATGTGAGTTTAGCATACTTTTCTATCATTTGTGTAGGGATGCAAATAAGCCAGTACCAAATGTTTGTGTTTAAATTCTTCTCACATTTAGGTGATTTAACAACTCTCCTTTTGCCCTGCAAAGCCAAGATAATGTATTACTTGCAGCTACAAAGCAGCTTCTGGTCCTGTGTGTGTCTGATGGTTATCTCTCGCAACCTTAGTTACCAGAGGAAGGACAGGCGACATCCCTCATTTCACGTTATTCCACGGCCACTTTTGGTTCCCAGTCAACCCCTGGGTGTGATATTTATTTTGCATCTTAAAATGTGCTACTTACTGAAAGTCGCTTCAAAGGGCAAAGCGGGGTGAAGAGGTGGGGGCAGTTTTTGTCATTTCACAAGCTAAACGACCTAAATGTGTGCTTTTACCTTGCGTCTGTTTTTTATACATCAGACACTTTTTAAATTACTATTGTATTTTGACTCATTGTATGCATTAAACCCCCTGTTCGTCTGTGAGCCATTGTCAAGTCACGCTTAGGAGAGGCAATGGTGGTGGTGGTGGCAGTGGAGAGATTAGTGAAAGGAAGCAATGTCTGTTTTGGCATCTATGTTCGATCCTCCACACCCTATATCCTTGCTCTCCCCACCCATCACCTACAGACACCTTGTAACCTTGAATCACTCCTTCCATACTTTGTACCCTCACTCTCTTCCTCTGCATACCTCCGCCACTCACCCACTGCCACCAGTCCACCACCAGCATTTGATAGATTTCGCAATGGGTGTCATTTTTAGGGGTCGGCGTACCGGGGTGTGGGTGCACATGATGCTGCCCGCCTGGGGTGTAATCTGGTGTAAGACCGGCCCATGGTCAGGCAGATATTTCTAGGCTCGATTTTGTCAAAATGATGCTGTATTCAATGCGGCCAATGTGTGAGCAGGGTGGTGGAGCCTTATCCAAAGGAATGCTCAGCCAAAACAGTTGGGCCTCTTAGATCATGTGGGTCACGGCACGGCGGGGCAGGCTGGGCCACGTGTGATGGCGTGGATCGCTGGAGAATGCTGAAGTTCTGGGTGAGGAGGGACGCCTGCCCTCTCCTCAGTGTGGCAGCTGGCGTGGCTCTAGTACAGTTCTTTGTGTTGAGGAGTTTTTAAGGACAACTTCATATCATTAATTAGGCTGCGTTTGGTAAGTCTCTCCAGGCTGCCTTCACAACTTTCCACTCTGTATCTACCTTTTTCCTTATTTGGTGCAATGTTGTTTTTGTATGAGAAGTTTTGGGGTACCTGGTACAAGCACAAGGCTTCTAAAGTACTACTTCTGTTTGGGTAGTATATGTCTTGGCTGTTGGGATCGCTTTTGGCTATTGTTTGTATGTCAATTTAAGTACTCTTCTTCTGGATGCAGCAGGCCCAAGGCTTAGCCACACTATGTTGTCAGATTCCTATATAAGGCTGTGCCAGTTAAGCGGCCAGCTGCTTCGTAGCTGTCACATTCTCTATGCAACAGCATTTTAATGCCAAAGCTGTACAATTATTGTGCCAGTGTTTTGTCAGAGGATATGTCATCCCAGAGGTCTTTGAGTTCTGTTTTCTCTGCTTTGGTTAAGTAGGCAGTGACATATCGTGCAACAGAAGTGGAATTGTCTGCAATATACTGCACATCAACATTGGCATACGATAAGAGTGCAATAATTGCATTGTAATCATTGATGTACTTTGATGCTTTGTTCCATTTTATGCAGTATGTGTTTTTAGGATATTTTCCTTTCACACTTTGTCGAACCGAAGACATGAAGCTGTTTAATTGGCCTGTTGTTGAAACTGGTCTAGGGAAACCAAAGCGGCATTTGGTGGAGTATTTGCCTCTGTTCTTATATTTGCGTTGACAATACTTGTGTCGTTGGAATTCTGAAATTTGTGCTCGTAGGTCACTATGGGTACTTTCCAAAGGGATTTCGCAAGTGACATATTTGTGAATGAACTGCAAAACAGTTTCATCACTTTCCTCACCAAATTTAGGAGCACTTTTAATCCACAAAAGCATGTGGATGTGTGGTGCTCCTCTTGCTTGATATTATTTTATCTAAAAGAAGTGTTCCACTTCTCCGAGGGGAGGAATTGCTTTATTGCAAATGAAGTGCAGCATGGCAAGTAAGCGATGATGAAAGTAGCGTGAAACATTTACTGGATCAAGAGAGCACAGCTGTCCTGGTGTTTACATAACTACATCTGTTTTGTTTTTGTTTGCTATGCGTAGGAAAGTGTGCAAGTCTTCCCATGCATACTCCGCACAACTTAAAGTGACAAACCATGTGGGAGGGACAAGGTTGCATAGCATACACAGTACATCTGCGTGCCGTCGGAAGCAGTATTCTTTCGTACCACGTATGTTTTCGAAGTGATTTAACACTTGCCTGTAAAACTTCATCCTTCTATTGCACCTTTTCAAGTAGTTGTGTAGCAGACATGTTTTGGAAATGGGAACTTGTTTTCAATGTGTGGGCAACTCCATAATATAGCGTTGCTGGTCCACTTTCAAAGAGCAGGTGGAATATGCCCTCCACGTTCTGTCTAAATCTAGGGTCTTCAGAATAGATTCGTAAACAACGGTATTCTGATGCTGTTATTTGTGTGCTTCTTTCATCATATCTTCCACCTTTTCCAGTGGGGAAGAGTAGGGGAAAGGTGTGTGCTTGCACACTTTTTTCCCATATACTGATTGGGGCTCCTTAGGCTTGCCGCATTTGATATGTTTCTAGTGCATCGTCTATGGTGTCTTTGGAGTGCAGTGGGTGAATTGTATTGTGGTCTAAAATACTGGAGGCTGCACTAGGATCAAGACATTCAAATTGGCCACTTGTTGAGGAGCCCTGAATTATTTTGGTTTTCTCTCAGGTTTTCTTGAACGTTTATTTCCTTGTAGTATTCATTGTTTTCTTTAAGGTACTGCAACGCCTCTCTAACTTTGGTTAAGTCCACTAGGTGTTGCCAAATTGTTTTGTCTTTTTGTAGGTACACCATTTACAAGGACAATGAAATATTTGTGTATTGGCCTTTGCACCCGTAGGGTTAACATTTTCTTTGAGATCTAACAGTAAATAGACTACCTTACCACGAAATGCCTTTCAGTAATTCGGTCGGAGGTAATTTTGCAGCTTTTGGTTGAAAACGTATTATTGCTTGAAATGGGTGCACTGTTTGTAATATAATGCTCTCGTACAAATTAAGCTGCTGTAGTGTGCTTGGCAGTGGAAATAGCTCCAAATTATTACTAATTACCTGTGAAGGCCTTTGGTTATTGGTCAAGTTTTGCAGTGCAGTGTGTGCAAAGTATGGAGCTGTTGGTAATCTCGTACTTGTTTCTGCTAGAAGGTATAGAGATAAGTGAAACCATTGGGATTCCTCATTGCCTTCTATTTTCTGCATTATTCTATTTTCTGCATTATATCTACAGTTTTGGTGTTCTTTTTATAGAAAGTTCTACGATAACACACACATACTTGGTTTAGCATTTCAGCAGAAGTGCTTTTGAACATTTGTATTTCTTTTCTGTATATGTGATGTAAAAAGTTGATAGCTGCACTGATGTCAGTACTGCTGTTTGAAAATGTTGGGAGTGGGTAAATGCTCTTCAGTTCCACAGTATTTCCTTTGAATGTGCTCAATTTCATCGAGCACTTGTTTGGCTGTACAATGTAGGAGAATATCATTTAAATGTTGGTGTGCCAAAGCTGGAGTTTTTGCATAGTACAGTTTGTACACTAGATTTCTGACTGTTGAATGGGCGGTTGCTAACATTTTAATACAGTGAAAGGTGCTTTTGCAAGCTGGTCCAGAAATACAGGCTAAGGAATGTCCTCGTATTCCAGTGTAGTTGCACACTGGACAGGAGTCCATAGTTTGTAGTATTTTCATTTGTCTTTTGTCGTTGCCTTTGACATACTGATTGAGGAATTGCTGCACATTTTTGATTAGGCATTGGCGAACGTTCCACATTGATGTGCAAGGCCATTTGTGGGTGAGGCGTGTTGGTTTGGTGGATTGGAGAGTGACATCAAAGTTTGATGGGGATATTTCTGAAAGCAGTGTTTGCTCTTCCATTATGGTATTGTCTATCTTTTCATACCCCCGTCCACTCTGATGTAAGGCAATTTGGTTAGTTTCTTGTTGTTTGTATGATTCTTCATTGAAGTATGGCTCTGTGTTGATGGCCACCTGTACAGATGTGGCCAAAGGTATCCATGGTCACAATGCGTTTGTTTTGAAGTAGTGCTTGCAATTTACCAATTCATCGTGTTAGTGGTTTCATTATCTTCAAAATTACTATAAACAATTTCAGCTTCACGCTTGTAGCAGTGTCTACAAGAGCTTCTAGGATGACTTTTCTGCAGTAGGTTTTGAGGGTTGAGTGTGATTTCTGCCCCGTACTTTTAAGTATCTGAATGACTCTGGTGGAATTTCATTTGTAAAATTACTTTTTGAGAATGCTTGCTTGTGATTACATTACTATTTGTATGTGCTTTCTAAGCAGTAGTGTGCGTTGCACTGTATTTAGTGGTTTTCTTTACATTCTCACATTTTGCCAGATCACCTACACTGTCTTTACTGGTAGATGCATTCATTTTCCTTAATGATGAATTACCTCCTTCACCTTTCTGTTCACGGTGAGATTGCAGTGGATGGCTACTTTCTGTGTTTGTAGGTTGCATGGCTCTCTCTTCATTGTTTTCTACGGAAATTGTGTAGTAGCTGTTGGTGAAGAAAGGGAAGTGTGGGTGTGCACATTTTCACATGTATATGTGTGCAATGTATGTCAGTGGGTCAATGGGAGGGTAGGCAGCTATTTAAGTGCAAGTGTGTGGCTGTGCAGTGGTGTCTAAGGTTAGGTTGGGGATACTATGTTAGTATATGGGCATTCTTCTAATGGTGGTGACAAACACCAATTGTAGAAGTGTGCTCAGTAACAATGAAGTACATACTGCTGGATGGGCACACATCTATATGCTACATTATAACAGTAGTGCACTCGTTTAGTAAGACATACAAGAGTATGCTGGTATTGTACTTACTTTGTTGATTGCAGAGTGTAGGTTTATATGTAGGCTGTATTTTGAAGTGCACACTCCATTAGCTTTCCAGAGACAGGTGGGTACTGCTCCTGTATAAGAAGATGGTAAGAAAATATGTTGGGTAATGAGATAGTGCTTACATTTGTAAATTACATTCTTCAGAACTTTAGGGGGATGTCTTGGCAGGAAAACAAAATATGGGTGTATAAATGGAAGGTGTATAATATGAAGGGCGCTTGGAAGCATAAGCATGTTGGTTAAGGGAGTAGGTTGTCTATTTGGGAGTTTAGTGTATCACTGGTAATGAAAAACAAGTGTGTATTAGTGTAGGGCTATTTACTTGACAAATGCAGTACTGCACATTTTGGAAGGAGGAGACAAAGGTGTGGAAAGATGTGCAAAGCACAATGTTTTCGGGCGTCCATTTGCTTGCAGTTCTTTGCATATGTATGCTTAGTACATGAGTGCAGGCATTGTTTCGGGGTTTTCATTTCATTATGCACATTTACGAATGTTACTGTTGTGAATGTGGCGATAACTTTTTTTATTGCTTAACTGTTGTTGTTATGTATGACGTGTGGGTGGAAACTGTCGTTATGCTGGAAATGTATGCACTTTGCATAGTTTGGTCGGAAAGGCTGCCTGACAGTTTTGTGTGAGATTTGTAAAAAATTGCTACGAGGTCCTTTAATGGGGGAAAGCATTGTAAAAATAACGGAACAAAAGAACACAGTAACCTTTTTAGCATACCAATGCCTGTTGTGGGCAAATGGAACCTTTGGCACCATCTACCACTGTAGGAGAACCATTTAATAGTAGCTGATGGGAGACATAACAGTACAAATTTTGAGTATGTTATGGAGATTTACTCCTAGGTACACTGTTGCTACGTACACATAGCTCTCAGCCTTTCTTGGCCTTTGGGGCGGGTGAAACACCCGATTTTGTAATTGGCATGTGAAACCCCATTAATTCTTATGGGCGTTTAGGGAGCTTGGCAGGTGAGAGAGCTGCTTAAGTGGCGGGTGACATCCGCCAAAAGCGTGTGAGTTGAGAGGTATGCGCACGTATAACACAGTTAGCACTGTACTGTAGAAAAAAATAGTAATACCTACTGGGTGAGGTGATGGGTAGCATTGCTGATGTTTGTGGGTGCACAACGCGTAGATCGTTGTACAGTACTTTGTTGTGGAGGTGCTTTTGATTTACAGGATATTTCACCTCTGCGTGTGTAACGGCTGTTATGCACTGTTAATTAGATGTGATAGCATTACATGCACAGTTCTTGGATGTAATTGGTGGATGCGTATGTAATACTTTAAAAGTAGCCAATCAGGGAGTGCTGCTGAAAGAGTACTTGAAAGGGAAGGACTGGCCCTGTTTTACTGAGCCGTGGCCCTCGCAGTAGTTGGGGAAATTGCACGTGCTACATGCTGTCCTTCGTAATGTACTTGCTATGGAAATGGGACTACGGTTCAGCAATTCACATGTGTGTATGCTTTTGTGTTCCATGGTAGAATGTTCTTTTGCGCCCATGACAACGTTAGTGCTTGTAGTGTGACGTTCGTCAGTGGCGGTGATTTTTTTTCCCCCTATTACAATTAGTAATCTGTTGCAGTATATACAATGTACGCTGCAGACACATGTGTAGTAATGTACGAAGGACAAGCCGAGAGCAACCCCTAACAAGGAGCACACAAAAAGGTGTTTTGTTACATGTCCCTTTCGCAAAATTAGAAAAAAACACTTTGCGCAACTTCTACGAAGACTCCCACTTTCTCTGACGCTTAAAATGTGTTTCTGTAGCCCCATACACAGGGCAATATGTTGGTGAAAGCCACGCCTTTTGGGGGTGCGCACATGCTACATTTAGGTCTTTTTAGGGTGGTTACAATAGAAATGGGACTGTGCAGGAGTTGGGATTGGTCAAGATGAATTTGTGGGTGTGATGTGTAGCAACAGACTGTGCCAGAGCGTCTGTTTGCCAATAGGAGTGGACATGTCTACGGGGACGGGTGTGCCGTTCAGTAGGCAGACTATTTGGCTGTTGGGCGACTCATGGATACATTGGGTACAAGTTTACGCAGAACATTGTGCACTAGCAGCACACCTTGGTTTCCATAATGTCGATGTGCACTGGTACGGAATACATAGGATGCAGTAGTTCGATGTGTGTCCTTTTTGTGCCAGTTTGGTGACGCTTGCTCATCCAGAAATTATTATTGTTCAATGTGGAGGGAACAGTTTAGGGCATGTTACCGGCATTTCACTGCAGTTTGCAATGAAGGAAACATTTCGGCAACTCATGAAATTGTTTCCAAAATCACACATAATTTTTTCTCGCATTGCCCAGAGACAGATGTGGCTGCGTTCTTCCTTCTGTGGCCCACAAATGGAGAAAGCACGGTGCAATGTGTACAAGGCTGTTTGCGCTTTTTTGTGCTACGTTGGCATGTTCTCCTTCCACAATGAAAACATTACGTTTCGTAGTAGTAACATTTTTCGTTCAGATGGAGTTCATTTGACTGATGCTGGCAATAAGATCTTTCTGCTTAATATCCAAAATGCTGTGCAGAGCTTCCGGGCAAGGATGTATTTTCCCTGTAGTTGTTCACCACTTTTAACATTTAAAATACAAACAGCACAAAAAGGCTCTTTTCAGAGCCACCACTTCTTTTTGCAAATGCGTACAATGTGTTCCGCCTGCCCATTGTTGCCATCTCTGTACGTGGCGCTTATAGGCAGCGTCACCGCCTGCATGCTTGCATTCAACTTCTATTTTTGAACAGCGCGAGGTGGCTCTGAAAAGAGCCTTTTTGTTCCCCCCCACCATCTGGCGGTGTAGCATTTTTCTTGTTGTTATAAGACATGCCAGAAAAGTCAGCAGTCGAAGAGAGATTTGGCAAAGGGTACCAACCACAGGGATAAGAAATCGTACGTGTAGAGCACAAGATGTGGGGTGCACCTTATTTGGATAGGGGCAGTGTTTGTCATGGTCCCGGACCGCAGCCTCAAAAATACTTCGCAAGTGTTCTCCCCTACACAGTACCGCGTCGCAGTATATGCACAATACAGTGACCTTTGAAATGTAGGCGTCTGTTGCACTGCGTATGTCCTCCAAGGCTGCTTGTGGGACACAGTGGCCCACTGGAGTGTCCCTAGTGGTGGCAGGAGCAGATGCAGAGGATGCTGTAGGGGACAATAACCTACTGCCTGCTTGGAAGGGGACAACCCTCCGAATAGCTGCCTGGTGGTTCGCTTTCAGGTGCCGCCGCATGGAGGTGGTTCCATAGCTATACAAGCCAGGTTTTCCGCGACTGAGTACTATCAGTGTACTGTACCTTGTTAGCACGAGATTTTGCTGGCACATCTCCAATGTTCCTAAATAGTTTCTACACCCAGGATTGCCGCTGTGTGTAGGCCATGGGGATTCTTTCTACTTTATTCTTGTTCCCTTTTCGAAGTCCTTCCACATTATGACGCCTGTCCCCTTGCTTAGGACTTTTAGAAGGAGGGGTTGGTGGCGAGGGTGTGGGTGCTCCTAAATCAGAGGTTGTAGCAGAAGCTCTGGTGGTCATTACTTGGAGAAGTAGTTTGCAGGCACACAATTGGTGAGAAAGCAATTTCTGCCCGAAGCAATGTGCACCGATGCTCTTCTCTAGAAAGGCAAACAGAGCACTTGTGGGGTGTGCTTTTTTATAGGGCTGATGTGGAGCATGTGACACTGCAAAGTGGCACTAACTCTTTCCCTACAATATGTTCATGTAGAAAGAAGAGTGGAGGATCTCTGTAAGGGTGCACTATCACTGTGACCCTTGATGCCTATGGGCTTTGGTGCGGTATAAGCACAATAACAATAACATACATTGCAGAAAAATGTCATCTTTCGATGTGTACGGATCTGGGTCGTGTCCGCCAAATAAGGGACCATATGCACGTCGCCATTGTTCTCCATTTGCAAGCTTGTCTCCCGGACGTATATTGGACGTTATACTTTGTGGCACGTGCACAGTTCACCTACCAATACTCTTGCCATCCCTGGACTACTTAAACATATGGCACACGCACATTGCACATTTCTACCTACGCTTGCTGTGAGCACAATACAGTAGGTGAAATGTTTACATGGAAAAATACTCGCAGGACGTGGGTGCACGCTTCCAGCTAGTACAACTACATCACACATTTATTTGCATATGTTCACCAGGGACAGTGTTACCAGGCGTCACAGGACGATATACGCATGTGTGCAGTTCAGCCACGGATAAACGGATGCTCCTGCAACTATTTGCAGACGGTTGTGTGCATGCAAACATGTGGCCCGTAGAGGCGTCCTATGGATGCATTTATTGTGATTGCGCATAGGGCACCCAGGTGCGGCAGTCGTCTGCCTCCTCCATTTTTCTCACTTCCTATCATTCCCCCTAGTGCGCTGCCCTTCAAACGGAAATAAAAGGGACATACACAATCAGTACAAATTAACAAAATCACATTCATAGTGACTATTCGGAAAGGGAAGGGGGACAAGAAACAGATAAATATATTGGGAATTTTCCCATTTCAACAAGCTGCTGGTGAGGGGAAGAAGGGATTGAGGTCTCATCGAAGCATCTTTCATGACACTTAATTTGCGGGGAAGGGCTCTGGGAAATGGGGAAGGTGGGCATGTGCAAGTTGGGAAGTGATAGCTTATTTTCCCCATTATATGTTCTTCCACAAAATTTCTCAAGGCGGCAAATTGGAGGAGCAACTGATCAATTTTGGCGTCCAGGCGGTCAACTCATATATGCCCAGCGTTTACTTCAGTTTCTGTCGCTGTTAGTTCTTGTGGAAAAGAAGCGGCTTCTGGTGTACTGCTTTGCATTCCGGTATGTTCTGTTAACAGACAACAAATGTGGTTAATGCACATGAAGTATTACATTGTGATTGTGTTCCTCTTGCCACCGCGTTCCCTACCTATGGGGTTACTATGCTCACTCATTTGGTCATGCGGGAAATTCTCCTCCAGCCATTCCAGGGTGCTTGCCCTTGCAGTAACTCTTTCCCTTTTCACAGTGCGGTGGGTAACAATGGGCCCATCGTCATCACTCATTTCTTCATGCGGAAAATTCTCCTCCAGCCACTCTAGGGTGGAAGCCATTGCTGCGCACAAACAGAAAACATCATGCTTTGCTACTATTGTACACTACCGGACCTGTGCAATTACAACATAAACTTTTGTGTACTTGCCACTTTGCTCTGACGTTCTGTTCTCGGTAGTTGCCGTTTGCTCCTCTGCCTCTTCGTTCTTTGATTGTGCAGCAGGTGTGTGGTAACATTTATGAAGACAAACGTCACTTTTCTTGTTGGTGCTTTCCATTATGCTGCATACCCTATGCCTTTGTGCACTTTGTTGTGAAAGTATAGATTTTGTACAGCAATGGCATTTTCCCTTCTCATTCACGCGCTTGGTGCTGTTTGTATATGTTTTTTGTCTTTGCTGCATGTCACAACTTTTTATGACCACCCCTCCCTTTCTGGACACGTTGGACTAAACCCAATCTCCGGCAACGGACACAGTGTTCCCAACCTTTGTGCCTATTACAATAGAGCCTCCAGCTTCAGTATGTTGTACAGTACATCTTTACAAACTAAGCATATCCTGTAAAAATCTAATGCAATTCAGTCAAAGGCACATTATTACAGGGACGCTATAGTTCACTTGTGCAACTCAAACCCCATCACCTTGCCTCAAAAAACTATAATATACAAACGTTATGGTTAAAGTGCCCTACTAAAAACCTATGAAATTCACTAACAAAAAACATTGTTAAAGGGACATTATGGTTAAGTTGTGCTACTAAAATCATTTCCCCTTTATTGAAAAAACTAGCCTAAAGCAACGTTACAGTTAAAGTGCCCTATTAAAAACCTATGAAATTCACTAACAAAAAACATTGTTAAAAGGACATTATAGTTAAGTTGCACCACTAAAAAACCAATGAAATTCAATAGAAAAATGTTGCTACAGGGACGTTATGGTTCCAGGTAAAACCTAAAAACCCCAGAAATTCACAAGTTATGGTACGGTACTCAACCATAACTCGCGCTACCACTGTGCAATGCAAGGACTAACACCCATGACATCAAAGATAACATCACAAATGAGGTAATATGAGGGTATTTGCAGTTGATGTATGACGGTGTGAGGTGCCTGCAAAGGTGTACTGGTTTGTGTGCATGGCCAGGGCTATTGGATGTAACAGTTTGGCCACTGGTTGGAAGTAGGTTGGAGAATGTTGCGTCGTGTGACTTCATTAGTGTACCCACACGTACTGGTGGAAAGGTACGTGGCCACATGCTAGTATGCATGCCTATATTGCATTTCAGAGGGTGTGTTGAAGGAGTAGGGTATTGGGTGCAAGGGTGGAGGCCATAGGCCTCTGCCTATGTAACAAGGACTGTAGGGCTTGGCCACAGCCTTGTTTTAGGTAGAGCAGTCAGATATTAGCACTTGGAAGGAATTTGTAGGCAGGTACTAGCATGTACTTTATCGGTGGGTAGTTGTGGAGGCGAGTATGAGGAGTGCATTGGAGACAATATGAGGACATTTGCAGTTGGAGTGCCATGTTGTCTTATGCCTGCAAAACCCATACTGGCTTGTGTGCATGGGTATGGCCCTTGGCTGTGACAGTGTGGGCACTGGTTGGAAGTAGGTGTGAGAATGTTGCCTTTTTTGAGTACGTTGCTGTATCTATACGTACTTGTAGGCAGGAAAGCACCGTGGGAAATGTTACCATGCATGACTGTATTTCCTTCCACAGGGTGTGTAGTAGGACTAGGCCATTGAGTGCATGGGCGGAGGCCGTCGGCCTCTGCCTATGTACCCAAGAGCCTAGGGCTTGGACATAGCCTTCCTTTGGGGAGGACAGTTAGACATTGGCACATGGAAGGAATTTGTATGCAGGTACTCACATATACTTTATTGGTGGACAGTTGTGGAGGCGACTATCATTGTTTGGTGAGTGCAGTCAGACTCCATTGGGGATGGGGAGTGCATTGGAAGGAATATGAGGATATTTTCAGTCGGAGTGCTATGTTGTATTGTGCTTGCAAAACCCACATTGCCTTGTGTGCATGTCTGGGGCCCTTGGACATAAGAGGGTAGGGACTGGTTGGAAGTAGGTAACAGAAATTTGACTTGAATGGGTTCATTACTGAACCGATATGTACCTGTGGACAGAAAGGGTAAGTGCTGACATGTTTCCATGCATGGGTGTATTGCTTTGCAGTGGGTGTGGCAAAGGAGTAGGCTCTTGCTAAGAAACCTTCAACGCAATGCTGCTATGTATGGAAGTACTGTGATATTGGTATGTGGATTGAAGACATATGTATAAAGAGTACTTTCACTTTGCCTCAGGGCATTTGCATAAGGTATTATAATCATACCTTGTGCCATACAATACACTTGTAAATATGTAAGTGTTGTAAGATCCGCGCCCTTGCAGAATCAATGTGGAGGACATGGTCCAGGCCGTAAAGGGGCATTGGTGAGATAAGACATAATTTGTGTTAGGAGGGGTGTGGGCATGAACAGAGCTTCGGTTCCGGGAGTGCAGTAAGAAAGTGGGAAATGCAAGGATTGTTATACTGCGTAATGTTTGCGACATGTCCCATGTACGCAGATACTAAAACAAAGCGTTGTGGGGTTGGTGCGCAGGCACAACTTTCAGAGGCTACTGGGCATGGGGAGTGTATTGGAGATGATATAGGGATTGTTTTAATCGGTGTACCATGTTGTGTTGGGAGTGGCAAGCGGGTACTGCCATGTATGGATGGCTCAGGCGTTTCACGTAACAATGTGGACATTGTTCGGAAGTAGGTTTCAGAGTGTTCCCTTCTTTGGGTGAGTTCTTACACTGATATGTTACTCCAGCGTACACGGCTGGAAATATGTATGTCTCCTTTGGGTGCTCACTGTCACAGGATGGTTGTGGAGGAGATTTTGCAGTTGCCATACCAGTAGAAGTGGCGTGAAGTGACAACACGTGAATATGGTGAACAATATTGGCCTTGTTGCCATTAACATACGGAGATGGCACAATTAATGTACAGTATGGTACACCTCTCATAATACCCTGTACTTTGAGAGCGAAGGAAGGCAGTGCAGCATGACACGAGTTAATAAGCATTACACATGAAAAGTATGGAGAATGTACAGTGAAACACACATACATTGGCAACCGACAACATCATGAACGCCGTTAAGTCCAGCTATATACAGGATGGCAGGCCACCTGACTGTTACCTTTGTTTGACATACGTGTTGAGATGGTCAAAGGAAGCGGGTGGAGCTTTAAGTGTGTGCAATTGTAATGTGTGCATCGCTTCAGTTAGATATTCCTGTGTGCCGCCTACACCATCGCAGCAGTCAATGGTGTTAGTGACTTCACTTGTGGATAGTCGTTCCTCACGGCGTGTACTCCAGGTATTTATTTTACGTGTGTGCCAAGCGTAGCACACTATGTCATGTGAGCACCTAGCTCTGGAAAGGAACAACATAAACAAAACCAGAGGCGGACATGCACAGATACAGTTTACGGTTCCAGATCATTCCATATTTTACTAACAATACATTGAGCGGTTGGAAGTGCTTTATTTTGCCAAAGAAAGTAAATGATGTATTCACTGCTCTTTTATTTCGCAAACAAAATCCACTGACCAATGCTGTCTGTGCAATTCTGTAGTTCTGTTCTCATGTAGCACAGTGGGAAAAGGAGTACGCAGTGCTGCTTGGTGGCCCATGTGGAAGGAAACATTTTCTTTGAAAGGTAGCGAAGGTAGTATCTGGTGCCTCTGGGATGGCTTATAGAATAAAGGTTTGCAGGTTGGTTCATATAGCAGGAACGGCAAGTGGACATACCGGCCCATAGCGGTCGGCCCGTATAATAACGAAGGAAAAAACATTGCTTATGGTAATCTTCCTAAGGTTGGTCCACCAGCCGTCTATTGGAATGTGGAAGGTGTGGCACGCGCAGTAGGGTGCACGATATACGAGTAGAAAGAGGAAGAAGATTAGATGTAATTAACAGGTTTTAGTTGCAGCGTACAGGATAAAACTTTGCGGGAAGGATAATGTAGTAATAGCTGCATGCCTGATGAAGTGTGTGTTAGTGCGTGGCGCCATATGTGAACTCACTGCCTTGGTGTCTGGTTTGTAGGTAATACTGTGATTATACGTCTGCACATAAGAAAATGTTTTCAAACCGTTGGGGCTACATGCTGTTTTCATGTTTTTCTTTTTTACAAAAGTTGACAGTGGTAGCGAGTGTAGTTGGTCCCACGGCACAATGTGTCTGTGTGTCTGCAAAGAAAGTAATACAATAAGAAACGTAATGGGGGCGACCTCGGATTGCTCTAGAATGGAGGAGCTGCTTTGGTAAGAAGCACATCAATGAAATGTGAGCTGTACATGTTTGTGTGCCGGTTGACCGCTGCGTGCACATGTGGCCGTTATAACGTATAGTACAATGAGGGTGTGTAGACGTAGTAATTGTGTGAAAGGGCATACAAAGGGCAGAACAGGGAATTTAGCAGTGTACGAATGCACAGAAGGTGAGGTCCTTTAGTGTACGACTTGCGTTCCATGTTCGTTGTGCCTTGTATGTCTGCATTTGGAGGGGGTTGGGGAAGAATGGCAGCAAAAGAAAGTAGAATGATATTTGCAATTTACTGGGAATGGTGGCGACATGGCAGTGTAACAGCATTTTTTTTTACTGCTGTCACAAAGGTCTGTGTAACGTACAGAGAGAAAGTTTTTAAATATGCATACTGAGGAGCACGTTAATAAATGTTAATCGTAATACACATGGTAATGATGGAAAGGTGCACTTACATAATTTCGGCAAATGCCATGCATTTATTGGGAAGGCGTGAAATTGCAGTGTACGGCGTATGAGATTATTGCAGAGTACCTTTGGGGCACATGGACAGATGAACTGCAGTGCAAGTTATGTATCTTTTTTTGCTAGACTTCTATACAATATCTGACCTTGGAGCTAAACATTCTTCCCCATTAAGGCTGTTCTACAATGAGCGTGTGTCCTGTTTAAGGAGAGGTATGTTAGGTTTCGATTTCCGGAGAATTTGGAGGAATAAAAGAAAGGAATCAGCCGGCATTGTGATTCAATTGTATTTATGAATGTTGGTAGCGTTATTACGGTGAAGGTAGGGCAACGTACAAGTAGATATGATGGTGCCGTAGAAATGGTCCCGAGAATGCACAGATGGCAAAATGCATAAAATGTGCTTTTACAGTGGGTAAGGATAAGTTATATGTGCAGTGTGGGTGGGGAGCTATGATGTATGCGCTGGCTACGTTTCTTGGAAATGGTGGACATAACAATGAAATTGATCTAATGGCCTACATGGTAATAGTGGAAAGCAAGGAGCCAAATGTTGCAGAAGTTAGGACAGTTACGTAAGATGTACTGATGCATGCATGAAGTTGTATTGTTGTGATTGTGCAGATTGTAGGGTGGGTTACTGTAGTGTTGTTAATTCAGTGTGTGCACTTATGATAGGGTTAGGTGACCAGTGTACGTAGAAAACAGGTTATGTATTCTGTGGAAGAAAAAGCAGCCAATGTAAACTGCAGTGGCTATGGGGTAGGTGGCTGTGTTATGTGTCGGGAAAGTCGTACGTGGATAGATGTTTGTATGTATAGTTCTGCAGTGCAGCGGCAATAGTGGGCAGGGTGTACAATGTTTAGTGTATGGCTGGAGGCCCTACAATGTACAGAGTGTAGTGAAGCGTGTAGGGCGTGGCCACAAGCTGCATAGTGTAATATAGGTGTGCATTGTAAGTGGTGGTATTGGTATGTGTATAGCAGAAATAAGTGCACTTATTGCACTGTGGATATTGTAGAGAAGTATAATAGCAATCGTCGCAGACTTACTGTTTGGATTGAGGAAGGCCTGCACTGTGTTTTGTGTATGGAGTGTAAAATGTTGTCGTACTGGTTGTTGCATTATCTGTGGGAAAAGAAAACACAATATGTTAGCGCAGGTATTTCGTTAGTTTGCAGTCCACTACATAGCATACATTTCTTTATTTTGTGAACCCTCATAACTACTACTTTGTCAGTACTATGCTTTGAACCAGTGTACTGTGCAATCAGCGCAGTTCCTGTGGTTCTTTGCATAATCATTGGGTCTGTGATCAAAAAAATCCATGCTGGATTTTAAAAAAAAACTTTGAAATTTCGTTGCTACTATGGTGCACAATGAATGATAGTGACATGCAGAGTGGTTACAGCACTTTGTAAGGTGTACTCTTGAAGTAGGAGGAAATGTAATGGTGTACGATATCTGGACTATGGAAGTTGGTAGGATGGGTGCCGTTCTATAGCAGGTGGTGATTTGTAAATGTTTTACTGCTTCCTTTTTGTACCATTGTTTCTTTATGCGTTTGGTTTCTGATGGTGGTTTGCAAGTATTATCACATTGTTCTGTGCTAATGCAGCATTCTGACCATAGTTACCTACCTGTTGGCGAACTGTAACTGCTTATACTTTGGAAGTGTTTGACGCTATGTTTGGAGCACAGTAGTTGTTGAAGGTTGAGTTAGGTAGTTGTGATGCTGCAAATAACATTGTCGTATTCAGGTTGCAGTTAGATACCAGGTGGCATATTCTAACTGTTTACAGTGTCCCGTTTGTGAAAGGTACGTAGAGAAGCTAGTAAATTCCTGTGGTTATTTGGACATCTGTGTACATTTTGAACTGATAATGCCCAATTACGGATTTACGTGGTGATACGTCCATACGTGTTGGAGTTGTATGACTATTCCCGGAGAGCTGGTGACTGATTTGCGTTAGTGGTGATTTTAGAGGTTACAGAGGATAGTTTTGAACCCTCACAATTACTATTCTCCCTTCCACATATCCAGTGGAAAATACTGGTACTGTGTTTTGCGTACACATACCGTTTGCGTGACTGTACTCCTTGGGTTCATTGGGGATCAAATTGTCCAACACACACTGTAGTGCATTTCGCCAATGATTCCAGTATGGTACGTTACTTTAGGTCGATAATGTGGAAGGAAAGATATTTATTTTTTGCCCACTTACGAAGGTACTGGTTGGTGCTGGGGAGTAAGGTATAGTAGGTTTGTACATCAATGAGTACATTTTGGCTTCAAGAATATTAAGTAGGCATTTGCAAGATTTGCAGGTAGTATGTGCTTTGGACTGATGGAAGCATCATTGCATTCCCACCATTGTATCTTAAGAGGATTAATATCACATATTGACTATGTAAGTGTATATATAGCGTTGAATGAATATCAGAATTGCAAAATGTACACCACATGCTATGGTTTACATTTAGCATCAGTTGCTGTAATGGAATGGAGTCACAGTTAGGTATTCATACACACACAAAGCATTTGTTAGGGACTTGTTCCTGAACGACATGGTTGCACAGAGTGCATGTATGTATCTACATGTAGGAAATGTGAAATATTTCATTTATAAGTGTGTTTTTTCTTTCCAGTATTTGTAGGAAGTACATTAGAAATTGCTGAGGATCTTCTTGTCGGTTTAAAGTGAATTTCACCATTCAAGCACTGTAGTCCAATTCTTGCCTTATGCCTGAGACACTGTAAATGGTGTCAGGATTACTTACTGTATTTCTGTGAAGGACCTGCATTTGCAAACACAACTGGTCTGTGCCATTTATATAAATGTTTTCAACAACTGCTGGTATTTGGAATAGAACATTGATTGTTACATTTGCATAGCAATTAACAACTGTTGTATTGGAAAATTTGAATGGTCCAAGTACTTCTGTGTCTGAGCCCTTTGCTGGAAGGGTACGTCATTTCTTTGCAGAGCCAATTGTTTTGTGGAATGAGTTGGGTATGGTTTGTCTATTTTACTCCTTTTGCATTTGCTTTTGGTAGTTGCTCTAGTATCAATTTCTTTTAATTTCTTTGCTGGTAGTGTGCTGAAATCATTTAGTACTTCTGATGGAATGAGCCTGCTTTTCAAAGCTTTTGGTATTTGAGAAATAGGGTACATTTTTAGATGAGGTGTGTACAATGCACGTAGTCTACTGTACTCTATGATGTAAGGAATTTCCACACTGACTTCAGTTGCATAAAAATTAACTAGATACAGTCCTTCCAGTGTACATAGCTTTGACAGTGCTACGTAATTCATGCCTTCTTTGAAGACTGTGTTGCCAATATCAATCAATGCTTGATTTAAGGTTAGACATTGCGAATTATGAATAGTTACTGCATAAGCTAGAGACAGAGAAAGCTGTTCTCTCCGTACATACATGTCTTTGAAAAGAAGGAACCTCGCAGTTGTGCGTCCTATATTTTTGATTACTGAAAGTTTATCAAACTTGATTTTTACAAACTGAATACTGTTGTCCGGTGGGTATGTCTGGAAGCCAACAACTGTACCAAGTGCTTCATTCACTAAACCTTGCTCTATGTCAATGTTACGCTTTAGCATAACTCTACAGTTGACACATACATTTAAAATGTTCTCCAAACCCGCTGTGGTAGAAATTGAGTTTTCCAAGGCTTGTAGTCGTGCTATGCCTTGTTGACACATAGGTATTGTCATACCGTGTACGTCTAGTTTGTCTGTGGCATGAATTTGCACTAGTGGTCGTTTTTCTTTTTGCAGCATTGTTGCATTAAATTATGCACAGCTTGCTAGAGTCGGCATTAAGGCCATACAGCGGAAATGTTTCTGAGTTAATTGTTCCATGACATCAGTAGCACATGTGTTACAGCCGTACAGCTCATTGATGCGTCTACTATTGAGGTTAGACAGCGCCTCCTTTGAAAGTACACCAATCCGTACGTTTTTTTAAATGTTGGCATAGTTGAGGTCTGCAGACAGACACATGTTTTGAGTTAGTGCTCTGTATTGGAAATGTTGCAAAAGATTAACATTCCCGATGCTTCCTAGACTTTTACGGCACTGTTTTTTTTTCCACTTGATTTTTATTGAAATTTTCAGCAGAAGAAAAACAAGTTCTTCAAAGATCATATAACAAAAAACAACAAAAGAATCCAACCAACAACTAAACCCTCCCATTATCCCCCCCTCCCGATCCCTCCCATTACCTCCTCCCTTTAATCCCAGGTAAACTAGGCCTCCAAGAGTCCATGGTGCTAGTGACAGAGTAGGGACAAAACACATACGCAGCAGTATATTTGGGCCATGCAAATGGCGGAGTGCCCGCAACCACCCAAACCTGCTTCCGCCGGTAAAAGCTTCAGCAGCCCCACCCCGGTGACCTGATACAGAAAAACCACAAAACAGTTCATAGTTTCAAGGCTTCACAGTCCACACTGAGTATAACCACAGTCCATTCCTGCAAAAAAGATGACATAGAATCGTTGACAATAGCAGAAAGTTTCTCATACTCAAAAATAGCAATTAACTTGGTAAACCATTCTGTTTTAGAAGGTGCTAGGGAACTCTTCCACTTCTGAGCCAGAGCCAATCTACCCGCTCTCAACATGGCCCCCATTACCCTTGAGAAGGAACCCACCTCTTTATCAGGCAGGGGAGTGCCCAGAAGAACCTCAAGTGGATGCAAGGATGGACATATTGCCAGGATGTCTTTAAACCAGCTGAGCACTACCGTCCAGTAGACCTGGATAACCGGGCACTCCCAACACATATGAAACCAAGTACCTTTATTGGAACACAGTTTGGGACACCACGGGAACACTTCTACAAACATCTTAGATAGGGCAACCGGAGAACGATGTCAGGAGTGCAAAACCTTAAAATTATGCTCCATTGCTGCCATATGAAAACACCGGCCTAAACACTAACTGCCAAGATCGGTCATCTAAGGACAATCCCAGCCGTTCCTCCCAGATACGCTTAAACGACTGCCTACCTACCAGGTTAGAGGAAGTGAGCACATTATAAATCTTGGAGAGGGATCCCTTCCTAGACTTGGCCTCCGCAAAAATCCTCTCAAAAGGAGTCAAAGGGCGTGATAAATCAGCCACCCACCGCGCTTGGTTGAGATTCCCTTAAGTCTCAAATACTCAAAGACAGAGAGTGGCTTGCCCTCAAACCCCTCCGCCACTTGGGCATATTCCATGAAAGACCCTTCATTAAACAGCTGAGCAGCTCTTTACAACCCCTGTTCAGACCAGGCCTGCGTTTCCCGGAACCCCTTTTGCACCCAAATTAATCGGGGGACCCCACAAAGATGACAAGGGGGAAGGCCAAGAGGAAAGAAGCCTATTGTCTCTAGAGGGCTTCCAAACCGACCACAAAACAGCAAGAACAGGGTGTAATTTAACAGGCTCTGGAATGGAGTTCGGAGGAGCCCACAAAAGGTCCCTAACCTTTCTTGGATGAACCTGAACATCCTCCACATACGTCCAGTATGTCCAAAGATCATCCCTCAAATGCTCGAGCATAACTCGCAGTTGAGCCGCCTTAAAATACCCTCTAAAGTCCAGGAACCCAAAGCCCCCAAAGGACTTGGGATGGCTTAAGGTAGCTAAGCCAACTCTGGGTCTCTTCCCATTCCAAATAAAACAGGATACGCAAAGAAGGAATCTGCAACAAAACATGGAAGGGACATGAAAAGGTGGAGGAGCCGTGGAAAATATTCATTTTAACCACCACCTTACGCCCAAACCACGAAAGGGTCAAAGGGGCCCACCTTGAACGATCGTTCTGGATTTTTGCCTGGAGCGGAGGGAAAGTTAGCTCAAACACTACCTAGATCCCTGCGAATATTGATGCCCAGATACCTAGTAGATACACGCACCCCATATATTTCTTCTCTTCCCTAAATTTCGAAATCCACCCCCCCCCCCATAGGCATAACGCATGACTTGGACAGATTAACTTTTAACCCAGAGAAAGACCTGAACAGACGAATCAGACCCAGCAATCGCGGGATAGCCATCCGAAGACTCATCAGGTACACTAAAATATCATCCGCAAACAAGGATAGTTTAAATTCATGGTCTCCACACTGTACACCCGTAAGTCCCCCATCAGCCCTAACTGTGATGGCAAAAGGCTCCATCGCCAGCGCATATAATAGAGGAGAGAAGGGGCATCCCTGACCCGTGCCCCGAGAAAGCGAGAACCCCAATGACATGCAGCCATTAACAAACACCCTTTCAGAAGGACCATTGTACAGAGCAGCAACCCACCTACAAAAATTGTCCCCAAAGACCATTTTCCGTAACACCCTCCCCATGTAAAGCCATTCTACACGGTCAAAGGCCTTCTCAGAGTCTAACGACAAGAGATAGGCCTCCAAGTCCCGCTTCGACGCCTCATGCATTACACCAGGGTCTTCCTCACATTATACGTTCCCTGGCGCCCGGAGACGAATCCGACCTGGTTGCCATGCAACAGGGAGGGAAGATACTTAGATAGCCTATTCGACAAGAGCTTAGCTCAAATCTTAACATCTACGTTAAGGAGGGAAATGGGTCTATATGACTGACATCGCGCGGGATCCTTCCCATCTTTTGGTAACACTACAATGAGAGCCGACATCATAGAGGGGGGCAGGGAACCAGAATCCAAGGCAGAGTTGAACACCTTAGCCAGAAACTGGGCTACCACGGCGCGGAATGTTTTATAAAACCGGACAGTGAAACCATCGTCTTCCGGGGCTGTGCCACTCTTCAAGGAGGAGTTAGTATTTACCACCTCCTGGGGAGAGATAGGGAGCTCCAACACACCGACTCCCTCAGCCGATAGATGAGGAATATGCAGCAATTCTAAAAAATGGTCCACATCAGTCCCATCCCCTGAGTATTCTGACGAGTAAAGACCCTCGTAATACCGCCCAAACTCCGCTGCTATCATATCATCCTGCAGAACTCCCTTCCCTTCCCGATCCACAATACGATTCACCCTCCTGCTGTTTCGAAGCTCCCTTAAGCACCACGCCAGGATCTTATCCGTCTTTTCCCCTGGCTCCATATAACGCTGTTTCAAAAATGCCAGCTTTCTTTCCGTTTGTCCCATGATCAGAGCAGACAATTTAGCCTTAAGATTCTGAAGTTCTTCCCATTTTCCCGGGGCCATCTGATACTTCAGTTTTCCTCCCGGCTGAATGGCAGCTATTCGCTCCCTCAATTTAAGTTCCTCCCCGCCCCGCTCCCTTTTTCTTCTTGCGCCCATCTCTATGAGTATGCCCCTAACCGTGGCCTTAAATGCATCCCACACACCTAGGACATCCACCTCCCCTGTGTCATTAAGAAGGAAATATTCATTAATTGAGCCCAAAAGAGATTCCTTAAGCTCCTTATCTAAAAGCAACAAATCATTACATATCCACCGAGCCCTAGCCATCGTCCGCGGGGGGGAACCCTAATGAGACCCAAACTAAATCATGGTCGGACCACGGGACAACCTCCACACCAAAGTTCGAGACAACATCCCGAAGCGTTGAATCCACTAAGACGAGATCTATCCTAGAGAACGCCCCATGTACCTCAGAGTAAAAAGTGAAAAGAGGATCATGGTCCCCTTCAACGGAGTGCACGTCTACCAAGCCCAACCCCTCATTATTTCGTCAAAATGAATGCAGCATTTTCCTCTGAACCCGCTGATCGGGGCAGGGGGAAAGCAACTTCCTATCCCTATGCGGCCAAAGGACCATGTTAAAGTCCCCACCCACTATCAAGGCACCCTCCGCAAAACCCAGAATAGACCCCCCCACCTTTTCCCAAAAGCGATCCTAAGCCTCATTTGGGGCATAGACCCCTACCAGGGTAATCAACCTGCCTTTCACTGACCCCTTAACCATAATTTAGCGCCCTTCCGGATCGGACTTATGAGCCTTTGGGCCAAAAAGAGCCTTGGTGGAAACCAACAACACAACTCCCCGCTTCTTCGCCACATACGAGGAATGGAACACCTATTGAATAGCTTTAGCTTGAAACGGTGGCTCCTTCCACCTAACCCAGTGAGATTCCTGCACAAAAAGGAAGGAACAAGTTACTTACCTGTAACTGTTGTTCTCCAGCATGGGTCTGGCATGGATTCACATGCTCATGAATATTCCCCGTCGTCAGGCCGGGAATCCTCGGTACACAAAAAATCATTATCAGTTTCGTTTCTGATCTGTCTTTCTTAGTAGTAACCAATCACTGGTCTCTGGGTCATACTGCCCCCAGCCAATGACTGCCCTCTCCCTAAGCCCCGCCTCTGGCAGCCATCCTCAGATTTGGTAGCACGTAAAGTGGCAGTATGACCAAGTGAAGAGCCGCAGGGGGGTAGGCGGGAGGGTTCACATGTAAAACCATGCCAGACCCATGCTGGAGAACAACAGTTACAGGTAAGTAACTTGTTCCTTCTCCAGCATGGGGTCTGGCATGGATTCACATGCTTATGAATATAAGAATACATAGCAGTATACACATGCATAACCACGGGAGGTGGCAACAGGCTCAACATTAAGCAATACAAATAACTCAACATTAATCATCTCATACCTCCTCACCAGGCTCACCTTAAGCGAACAGGTTGCGCAGCACTGCTTAGCCGACCCTGGACTCCTCCCTGGAGTCCCGATCGACGCAGTAGAATCTCGTGAAGGTGTGCATCGACCTCCACGTTGCAGCCCTGCAGATGTCGAGCAGGGGCACACCAGATAGGAACGCCGTGGTAGCAGCGATCGCTCTGGTCGAGTGGGCTCTCGGACGGCCGGGCAGCGGTCGGTTTGCCAACCGGTGACAGTGCATGATGCAGCGAGAGAGCCATCTGGAAATAGAACCCTTCGAGCGAGCCTTCCCTTGATTCACAGGTCCAAAGTTTACAAACAGCTGTGATGTCTTCCGAAAACTCTTCGTGCGGTCCACGTAGAACTTCAGCGCTCTAGCTACGTCCAGCGAGTGCAGAGTCCTCTCAGCCGGCGATGAAGGAGACGGGAAGAAAACTGGCAACACCAAGGGTTCGTTGAGGTGGAAGTCCGAAGGCACCTTGGGCATGAAGGAGGGGTGCGTCCTCAGCACCACCCTCGTGTCGTGAAAAGTCAAGTATGGTGGCTTGCAATATCGGGCCTGGATCTCTCCCACTCGTCGTGCGGAGGTGATGGCCACAAGAAATGCTGTCTTCCACGACAGAAACTTCAATGGTGCCGAATGCATAGGCTCAAATGGGGCCCCCATGAGCCTGGTCAGCACCACGTTGAGCTCCCACGCCGGGGCAGGGGCCTTTACCGGCGGGAATGATCGGAACAATCCTTTCATAAATTCCTTCACCAGCCGATGAGACCACAAGGACGCCCGTCCTGTAGTTCTGGTGTATCGTGAGATGACGGCCAGATGTATCTTGATGGAAGCGTGAGCCAGTCCAGCCTTGGCCAATGACAGTAGGTACGGCAATACTTGAGGGGCCGTAATCCGCAGAGGGGTAATCTTCTGTGCACAGCACGAGACAGAGAACCTCTTCCATTTATGTCCGTAGCACTTGAGAGTTGAGTACGCCCTGGCCTTTGCATGAACCTCTCTGCAGTCGGCTGGGATGTCGTACCCTCCAAACTCTAGTGCTGCAGGAGCCAGGCCTGCAAGTTCAGTGACTCTGGGTTGTGATGAAGAATGGTGCCTCCTTCTCTGGAGAGAAGATCCGCGTCTGACGGCTATTTGACTGGTGTGGACGCTGACAAGTCCAGAAGGTCCGGGAACCAGATCTGTCTCGGCCACGCCGGTGCGACGAGGATCATCCTGCCCCGGGACCTCTTGAGCTGGTTGATGAGCCGGAGCAGCAACGGTAACGGAGGGAACGCATAAAGAAATAGGCCCTCCTAGGGGAACGAGAAAGCATCGCCCATGCTCCTCGGCTGGGGGAACCTGCTGGCGAACCTCCGGCACTTAGAGTTCGTCGCCGTCGTGAAGAGATCGATCTGGGGTTCGCCCCATCGTCGGAAGAGTCGATCCACTTGATCCTGGCGTAGTTTCCACTCGTGGCACGAGCGCAGCTCTCTGCTGAGTGAGTCGGCGATGGTGTTTTTTATTCCTGCTGATGAAAAGGCATCAGAAACATCCCTTGGGCGACGGCCCAATGCCACAGATCCTGGGCTTCCTTGGATAGGGAAGGGGATCTGGTTCCGCCCTGCTTCCGGATGTAGAACATTGTGGTGGTGTTGTCGGTGAAGATCCTCACCACCTTGCCCTTGAGGGACGGAAGAAAAGACCTGAGGGCCCAGAACACTGCGCGGAGCTCCAAGATGTTGATGTGGAGTGACTTCTCCTCCGGGAGCCAAAGGCCTCTCGCGTGAAGATCTCCGGAGTGCGCTCCCCAACCTTCCAGGGAGGCATCCGTCGTCACCGTCACCTGGTGAGCTGAGGTCTGAAAGTCCGTGCCCGCCGACAGATGAGAGCGGGTACCACACCACCGGATCGCCTGACGGAACGTCTCGTTGAGTGGGATCCTGTCCTCGAAGCTGCCCATCGACTGGACCCAGCGGGCGTCGAGGAACTCTTGTAAGGGGCGCATCCGAAGTCTGCAAAGGCGCACCAGATAAATGCAGGAGGACATCATCCCGAGGAGGGACTTGATAGATCTTACCCTGGCCATGTCCGTGGCCAGCAGATGCTGCACCTTGCCCAAGATGGTCCTGGTCCTTTCCTCCGACAGCGAGGCCAGCCGGGCCACTGTGTCGAGCTTGGCTCCCAGAAACAGGGCGACTTGCGACGGGACCAGGTGGGATTTTGGAAAGTTAATGGAGAACCCCAGGTCCGTGAGCAGCTGGACGGTCTTCCCAGTGTGCTCCACGGCGAGCTCCCTTGTCTTTGCCCGGATGAGCCAGTCCTCCAGGTAGGGGTAGACGTGGATCCCCTGCAGGCGCAGCCGTGCCGCCACCGGTGCGAGGCACTTGGTGAACACCCTGGGTGCTGACTTCAATCCGAACGGGAGGTCCTTGAACTGGTAATGCCGCCCTTGGACCACGAACCTGAGGAACTTTCGGTGTCTTTTTAGAATGGGGATGTGGAAGTACACATCCTCCAAGTCCAACGACGACAGGAAATCACCCTCCTCCAGCTGTCCCAGCACGTGCTGGAGGGTGACCATCCAGAACTTCTGTGCCTTAATGTACTTGTTCAGTCGTCGCAGGTCCAGGATGGGACACCATCCTCCTGTCTTCTTCTTTACGAGGAAGTACCTTGAGTAAACTTCGGTGCCCCGAAGCCTCTTTGGGATGAGCTCGATGGCACCTTTCTTGAGCATCGCCTTTACTTCCAACAGAAGTTGAGGGACGTGATTTTCCTTCCTGGCCATAGGTGGAACGCGAGGGTACTTCTTTTGGAACTCAAGGGCGTGCCCTTGGGCCAGGGCGTCCAGCACCCAACGGTCAGTGGAGATGGCTCCCACACGCTGACGAACCTCGTCAGCCGGCCTCCCACCGGGGTGCTTCGGCAGGGGCCCGACCCCACGGTCGGTTCAATCTTGTTTAGAGGCCTCCTTGCCTCCTTGATCTCCCTGTCGATGACGGGCACCACCTGACTTGCCGCATCCCCTGTAGGCCTCCTGAGACGAAGATATTGCCGCTTGGCGGTACGTCGAGGAGCCACTGCCGGATCCCATGGAGGCAGCTTGTCTGCCTCCGGCGCTCCGAAAGGATGGCCGTCGTTGTTGGAGCACTCCCAGTGCCCGGGCAGTCTCCGTGTCCGTCTTGATAGCCTGAAGGGACTCATCAACCGCCTTTCTAAACAGGTTGTTCCCGTTGAAGGGCATGTCCAAAACTTTGGTTTGTACGTCCTGGCGGAAATCCATCGCCTTGAGCCATCCTCTTCGTCTCAGGCCAACGCTGTTGCCCAACTGACGGAAACCGGTGTCGGCGATGTCCGTTGCCACAGTGATGGCGTGGTCCGAAGCAATCTCACCTTCCTGTAAGATTTCAAGGGCCTCAGCCCTTTTGGCGTCTGGAAGGAAGTCCAATAGAGGGGCGATTTTGAACCACAACTCCCTGTCGTAGCAGGCTAGGATAGCCAGGGCGTTTGCCGCCTTAATAGTCGTCGCTGCGTATGAGATGACCCGTCGTGTCCAGCTTCCTGCCCTCGCCGTCCGGCGGGGAAGTTGATGTCGAGGCCGATGCCCCCCCAGCGTTCTTTTTTGCCGCTGCCGAGACGACCGAATCTGGGGTAGGTTGTGCCCGAAGACACAAGGGGGCAGCGTCGGGGAACCGGTACTTCTTCTCGTACCGGTCCCTCTTTGCAGGCGCCGTGGCAGGGTTCTTGAGGAGGGGGAGCCCTTCATCCCAGATGTCATGCAGAAGTGGTACGGCGAGGACTGTCTTCCTTTTAGGCTCGCGCCGTTGGCTCTTAGGGGCAGAGCTGGAAGAGCTCGGATGCCCTGGAAATCATGGCATGGAAGGATCCAATCTCGTCGGGCGGGGACGCCGGTGCAGGGAGCGATGGGGGACACGTCCCGTCGTCGCCTCCGTCGTCATCTGTACCTGTCGTAGCTGTGTCCGTGCCTGTATCATCCCGTGGGTAATTGACCGGGGGAAGGCAGAGCGGGCCGCAGAGGTGGGAGAGGTGGGAGAGGTGGCGGAGGATGCGCCCTCCTCTTCTTATGCGGTGGACTTTCTGAAGGTCCCAGCTCGGGTTCCCCCGTCGGGTCTGGCTCAGGTACCTCCATCGGGCAAGAGGGGCAACCTTGTCCTTATCTCCGAGCATAAGGACTGAACCGCTGACAAAATGGCCGCCGAGGTTTTCCCGCAGCACCGGAAACGACGGGCGCGAGGGCTCTTGAGGAACCTCATAGGCGACACCGTCGCTCTCGTCGTCGACCACTTCGGGATCCCTCCCGATGGGCTGGGCCTTCTCCACGACTTCAATGAGCTCTTCTTCAGAGGTCGTGTCCGTATCCACAATGGCCACCTGCCCCTCCCCCCTCCTTTTCCAACGGGGACTTCGTGGGGGTCTTCTCGATGGGCCTGAAAGACGACTCCCTCCGCGGTGGCAGGGAGACTCTGTATCCTGAGGTCACCTCCACTGGCGTAGCCTCCACAAGCTGAGCAAGGGCAGCTGCGACATCCTCAATCAAGGTCTTAGCAGGGTGGATTAAGGCCATCGTCACCTTCTGCACACCTGGGGCCTTCACCAAGGGGGTAGGGTCCGAGCCTCGCTCCCCCTCTGCCGGAATCTTCGAGATCGACCGGGGCCTCTCCAGAAGCTTCGCCGGGTTCTCGGACTTCCTCTTACCCGAGCTTTGGCTTGTGGTTGATGGCGCCGGGGAGGATGCGCCCTGCCTGGCAGCCAAGGAGCCTGACCGTTCGGTGCTCCCGGTGCCCGCAGACTCTCGGTGCTTGGCCTTTTGTTGGGCCCCCGTCGTCGGGGCGCCCTCACAGGACTTAGAAGACCGCTCGGACTTCTTCTTCTTCTCGCCTGAGGGCTCTTACCTTCCAGCCAGTTGGTGAGACGGAGGTGTCGATCCTTCATGGTGTGCTCCGACAAGTTCCCACAAAACGCAAAGTCCTTCTCCATGTGCGTCTTGTCCTCATGGAGACAGTAGAGGCATAACAAATGCTCGTCCTCCTTGAACACATTCTGAAGCTGGCATCCAGGGCAGGTCCTGAACAGCTTCCCGGGCGTCGAGCTTCCTTTCTCCTGGGCGATGTCCGGGGTAGGCCTCGGAACTTCTGGAATGGTCCAAAAGCGTAACTCGACGAAATCTTCACCCTTGAGGGGCATAGAAAACTCTGAAATGGGTCCCCGTTGATCGGATGTAGAAACGGTGGAGCTTGAGGCTGTTTTTAACCAAAAAATGAGAAAAATCTCCTGAAAAAGTGTGAAAACGCAGCAAAAGCTTGAGAGCTACAGCACGAGGACTCCCAACACTTGAACGTGCGGTAAAAATCTGAGGATGGCTGCCAGAGACGGGGCTTAGGGAGAGGGCAGTCATTGGCTGGGGGCAGTATGACCCAGAGACCAGTGATTGGTTACTACTAAGAAAGACAGATCAGAAACTAAACTGATACTGATTTATTCTATACCGAGGATTCCCAGCCTGACGACGGGGAATATTCTTGAGCATGTGAATCCATGCCAGACCCCATGCTGGAGAAGTGTAGATTACGCCTAGTAAGTTTCCTCGCCACCATGGACCTTTTCGTAGGAGAATTCAATCCCTGCACATTCAGGGACCCCACCAACAACCTCTGGATAGAATCAGCCATAAGATGGGCTAAAAGAAGCTGTTCCACCCCTTTGCAGGCCACACCTGAATGCCCGCACCTCCAGCTCACACGCACCAAAGAAGATCAAATAAAGACCTGTGTACCCACTACTTCTCAGAGACCCCATCAACCTAAAACACACCTCCAGAACTAGGAAAACAACAACCAGACCCCCCATTGCCCACCCAAAACCACCCCAGCCCACCTCCGACGCCTGGATAGATTGCGACATCTCCCCGCCGCACTACCAGGCCGCCAGAGATCGCCTCCACCTGGGCGCCTCCCACATCCCGCAGATATAACATTTTGAGCCCCCATCCCCAATCAAAAAAAAAAAACAAGCTCCCAACACCACCACTTGTATATGCCACCCCCCCGATCCCGAGACCCCATCATAAGCTTGAGACAAAACAATGAACCAGTAACACAGGAGAGCAGCCAAGGCCAAACAGGACCAGACAAATGGCCCCATAAAACCCCAACAGCAACCAACGCGCCAATCTCCACCAACAAAATCAAGGCGTCGGCTGTTTCGGTGACGGGGGCGCCACTCTCCTGAATTTCCTGTGCCCCCGTACATGTCGCCGACCAACAAATTCCGATGGGCCACGGCGGTCTCTGTCTGAACCCCTCTCCCCCTCCGCATCGTCCTTAGAAGGGGGGTCTCCCAAAATTTCACGAGAGACTCGATGAATGTCAGTTTCTGAGGAGTGAGAGTATTTGGAGCCATCTAGTTCAAAGGCAAGGGAAAACGGGTGGCCCCATCTATAACGTACTCCCTTGGATTGTAACCACCTTGTTAAGGGTCCGCAAAGGCGCCGTGGAGCAAGGGTGAGCGCCGAAAGATCCTGATAAATCTTGATTTGCGCACCTTTCCAGTCGATAGGACCCTTCTTACGAGCTAAATCCAGGATCTTGGCTTTTTCAACAAAGTAATGAAACTTCACAAGAACCGTACAGGGCTCACCTGCACGTCCCCCAGCCCTGTGGACCCTATCAATTGTGGGCTCACTAGTATTTTCACCACCAAAAAAGCTACTTAAAATCGCCTTGACCCCTCTCACAATGTCCACCTGAGACTCCCCCTCCAATTCTGGCATACCAAAAAACCTTAGATTAGAGCGCCGTTCCCTATTTTCTAAGTCGTCCAGCTTGAGGTTGACTTTCTCCTTCCACTTCTCAAGCTCAGCCAGCCTAATATCAAATTGCATCTCAAAAAGGTCTGCCGAGGTTTGGTTGGCCTCAAGGGCCTGAACACGATCTTCTACGGCGTCTACCTTCTTGTCCAGAGAATCCAGGCGTTTATTGACATCCGCTCTTAAGCCTCGTATCTCCTCCAACAGGGCTGCCATGTTACGGCTCACAGACAGAGCCTCTGAAGCTTCCAACTGGCCCCAGCCTGCATGATAGCCTCCTCCGCCTCCTCTGCTCCCACACTTCAATATTTTTGTAGGGCCTGCGCCCAGTCCATTCAAATGGGACCACGAGAACACCCCAAACAGAATAGCAGGAGACCTCCTGGGGCAGTAATGTGAAGGCCCTCAGCATGGTCCGGAAGGCCTCTCCCCTCCAACAAGAGACAGCTCAATTTACAGCCCGCAGACAGACAGCCGCCTCGGCCAAGCAGACAACCAACCTACTTCACCCCCGGAAGAGGGGAGAAAAGCCTGTCATACCATCTTGATTCTTCTTGGCTGACTGGAAACAAAAATATACATGCTCCGACCTAAAATTGCAGCACGAGCAGCACCATGCACAAAGAAAAGTGTCTCTGCGGGCGCTGCAGTGCACGAAAAAATCAGGCGTTATCTGCTTTCAAAAAGGTAAGAGCTCCATACCGTGATGTCATCCGTACCATAGCAATCTCTTCAAAGTCAAAGAAAAGCGCTCCTTGTGGGGTCTGCTGCCAGCGCTATGACCGGCTGTTTAAATGTCTTTCAAGTTTTTTAGCAGCCTACCTGCAGGCTGAGGGTTTGTAACACAGGGCCAACGTAATAAAGGACAGACCGCACAGCTTTAGGAAAAGGGCTCTCCAGACGTAGTCCCGTGTCCAGCAGTTGTCCAGCCCAGATCGGGGGGGGGAGGGAACAGCTTGCCCTCCACAAAGCCTCCACAGGGCACCTATACCGGACCCATCTCGGCCCCACTCACCACCTCCAGGTAGCCCCCCTCTGCTCCACCAGGACACTGCAGAAACACACTGGTAGCTCTCCCAGACACAGCTGAAGGGGGCTCTCTGCCTCGTCGGACGCTCACTCCAGGGGGCTCACCCGAGCCCGGCGGCCCACTCCAAACTCCACCGCTCTTACTCCCCGAGGGGGCGGGGGAGATAGCCGCCGCCGAAGACCTCACTGTCTCGATCCCGACAGCGAACCCAGCTGCAGCTGCGCGCTGAGCGTTCGCCTCACCGTAACGTTCAGGAATCAGCTCCCCCGATCGCCGCAGAGTGTCCCGAGGGAGGGCAGATGGGCACCCACCACCCTCGATAACACCACTCCGGTCCCGCAGTCCGGACCAAGAGAGTACTCCCGAGGCTGCACCTCCCCCACCACAGGGCAGGCACCTCCCGCGCAGCAAGTCCGCCAAGGCCGACAGCAAGCCACTCAACTCCAGTCTCCCAGGGCCACAGTTCTCCGGGTCCGCACACCAAAGGCTCTCTCCAAGTTCAGCCTTCCTACCAGGGGGTCCAGAACACGCTCCAATGTGGTTGGGGGGCTCAATTCCCACAGTTTTAGCGCACCAGGACGGAGACCGGCCGAGAGACGTTAGCTCATCTCAGCGCCCCTTGGCGGCTCCCACGGCACTGTTTTTGTCCGAAGGTTTTGAAGATGGGTTCACCTTTGACTGGTGTCAATTGAAGGAGATCTCCGAAAACAATGACATGTTTTCCTTCAAAGAGTTCTTCATAGTCTGTTTTGAGTACCTCTTGCAATCTGAGGTGAATCAAAGCCAACAATAGGTTGGAGACCATGCTCACCTCATCTATTATGAGCATTTTCATTTGTTTTAAAACTCTGTGTAGCTCCGTAGCAGATTGTGGTGAAAGTTTGTAGTACTCTAATTTGTTTTGGTGTTCTACTGGAAGGAGTAGCAATCGGTGTAGAGTGACTCCACCTATGTTGTAGGCAGCCAAAAATGTAGGGGCGGTTTTAATAGCAGAAAGTTTGTTGTTTGTTAATTGTTGGAGGTATTTACTGATAATTTGTATTAAGAATGTTTTACCTGATCCAGCTTCAACACTTACATATAGCAGTACAGGTCTGTAGGTGTCACAGGTGCAAGTTTTACTTTCGTGCTGTATACCATGTTCAATGGTTTCACTTACTTCGACAAAAAATGGTACGCTGTTCATCGTTTAGTTGGGATTTAAGTACTGCCAACACTTCTGTAGAGTGCTCATACTGAAGCATAGTGGTGGTTACCTCCATCATGGCGAATTCTGCCTCCTTTCCTATGAGTGGCTCTCCAAGTGGTTCTTGGCTGCCCGTTTGCGCAGGTTCACTGCTCTCAGAAGTGTCTACAGTTAGTTGTACTTGAAGTTCTTCTTCTTGTTGGCGTTCATTGTCCAATATGGTTTTGTATCGTGTTAAGTTTTCATCTGTAATTGTACTTTGTGGCTTTGAAAGCATCTTCATAGGAGGTGTAGGAGGCTAATAAATCTTCTTTTCTCCATGGTTTGAAAAGTTGCAGTAGAGCAATGTAGTACAGTTCTTTGCGTTGAGGAGTTTTTAAGGACAACTTTATATGATTAATTAGGCTGCATTTGATAAGTCTCTTCACAACTTTCCACTCTGTATCTACCTTTTTCATCATTTGGTGTAATGTTGTTTTTGTTTGAGAAGTTTTGGGCTACTTGGTACAAGCACAAGGATTCTAAAGTACTACTTCTGTTTGGGTAGTATGGAGGTCATTACAACCTTGGTGCTAAGTGCACCAACTTTACCACCATGGTGTAAACTCCGTTTACACCATGGTGGATGGCGGATTTACCGCCCCATTCCAAGGTGAGTGGGGCGGTAAATCCCCATTTCCCATTTTCCCTTCCCCATTCCCATTTTTGCCCCAAAGGGCATAATGGGAGTGGGGAAGGCGCTAATTACGCTGCCGTAAATTACGGCGGCGTAATTAGCACCTTGGCGGGTTAGCGCCATGGATTTTAACGCCTGCTAAAAGCAGGCGTTAAAATCAGAATCAGGCGTTAAGGGTTAACGACGGCGTTAACCCTTAACGCCTGGGTCGTAATGAGGCCCTATGTGTCCAATAAGTTGTTCTTCAAAATGTCCTGGCTGTAATTCTAAGATGGCCGCCGGCAGAGGAGGTTGCGTCTAGATCGCACTCCCGCAGGGCCTAAACAAAAAAGCACTTCAAACAAGCTTTTCCGACAGTTCCCGCACTGGATTCAGAGCCGCACTCCCCAGAGACGGGGGACACGGTGGCGATCGGAGACAGCTCCGGCAACACAGCCCCCGGCGATCCCGCCGCCGAAAGAAAGAAGCAACCGCCCCTCCCCCACCGAGGGCATCCTCGGCGGCCCAGCAGAGGAGGCCGCGCAGCGGCGGATAGTAGGTGGCCCTCTCCCGGGGAGAGGGCCACCTACTATCCCGACACAGAGAAAAGAGGAACGGGACCCAACCCGGCACCAAGAAAAATCCCCGCACCACCGCCGGGATGCCTTCTGCGTGAGGTGCGGTAGGCGGCACGGCGCAGACGGGGGGAGAAGAGCACGAGCAGCCGGATCGGCAGCGGCGAGGCACACAGGCACACAGGGATCGACACTCCGGCGGCGAAAAACGAGAGGAGGAGGAGGTACCATCCGGGTACTCACGGACACGGCACAGCGGGCATTGCTGGCATAAGAGAGGAGATCGAGAGGTGAGCGCGCCCGCACAAACGCCCCCCCCTCCTTACACTATCCCCGGCACATACGGCCACGATCAGGCAGGGGCACATACACAAGACGCCGGCACGGGCGCGGAGGGGTGCCGCGCCCCATAACAACACTAGAGGGGGAATAAGACCCCAATATAAGCTCAGGGCACCCCTGCACTCAAGGAGGATGTAGAGGAGGTGGCAACAATCCCCCCGATAAGAAAACTCTGGCAGCCCTGTAGGGGACCACACCGCCACCAGTCACCCCCCTACAATCAAGGAGGATGTCATGAGCAAAGGCGAAAGGGGCCCCCTCTCAACCCACATCGCAATCTCACAAACAGGACACAAGTCTGCTACAAATGTGTTCCTCAGATGCCCAGGCAGTCCCAAGAGACAGGTCAGGAGAAGAACTCCCTTCCGACACGTATCTCCCAAACCAGAGCGCTCTCCCCCCGACAAAGGATGATATGAAGGCCTGGTTTGCGGAGCTCCAGGACAAGTTTATGTCCACAGTCCAGGACCAATTTGCCTCCATGAAAAACGAGATGAAGCCGGCGGTACAGGACTTGAAAATAGAAGTGGCCAAGCTGGAGGAAAGGACAGACACATTAGAGAGAATCGTACAAAATATAGAAGAGGAAATGAAACAGAACAGCGAAACACAAGAACACTTTATCCGGCTAACCCATAACCTGGAAATCCAGTGTGAAGACCTGGAGAACCGTTCCCGCAGATCCAACATCCGTATAAAGAATGTGCCCGAATCGGTGAGGGACAAAGACCGTAAAACAGCGATACAAGAGGTGTTCAGAGATATAATCGAAGAACAAGAATCAGAGAACATTGGGATAGACAGAGTCCACAGGGTGGGTCCGAGAAGAACTGGCGCCCCAGGGGAGAGACCCAGGGACGTATTAGCAGCACTCACTTCTTACCCACAAAAGGAACTGATCCTAAGGAAAGCGAGGCAGCTTGACCACATTAGGATGAACGGAGTGGAAATACAGTTGTACCAAGATCTCGCCTCAGCAACACTCCTAAAAAGAAGGGAAATGGCCCCATTGGTGAAGGAACTGGTGGCGAAAGAAATCAGATACAAATGGACGTTCCCATTCGGCCTAGTATTCGAGTGGGAGGGCAAGCAGAGAAGGGTGACTACTTGCGAGGAGGGGCTCAATATAATGGACAAGCAGATGGAAGAGACGGACACAGGGGATAGCAGAACGAAAAGGGAGACCCACAAAAGGTTGAAAGGATGGGAGGTAGTGAGACAAAAGAAGAAACCAAATGGCTGGGGGAAAACAGGGAAACCAGCAGGAGACCACTAGAGATGATCAAACAGGGCCACCGGCTCGTCCCCCGTTGAAGGGAGAGGGCGGAAGAAGATTAACTAGAAAACCTCGGATTACCAAGTAGATGAGGCCCGGCGGGGGAATGGGAGGGAAGTACCCTAGGTAGAGGATGAAGCGGGGTTTAGGACCCCCCGCACAGTTAATCCCGAGTTATGAGAGGGCAGGGAGCGATAGGCGCAACGCCCTAACAACCATAGGTGCCTGGGCCCTCATCGGGATCGAAGTTGAATTCATGTTAATAGTTGGGGGGGAGTTGGGAAGTTGGGGGGGGGAGCAGGGTGGGGGACAATCCGGAAGAGGGAAGGGATCACAGTATACGGGAACGATAATTGTACCAGCAGAGTAGAAGAGATGGGGAAGCTCAGAATTTTTTCACAAAATGTAAGGGGGCTGAACTCACCGGTGAAAAGGAAAAAAATGGAGGCCCTGCTGAGAAGGGAAAAGGCGGACATTTTGCTCCTCCAGGAGACACACATTAAGGCACAGGACAAAAAGAAAGTACACCTCAGAGGATATACGATCTGGGCGCAGGCGAATGCTGGGGAAAAAAGAGCAGGAGTACTGATTGCTGCGAAAGGGGGTCTGACGGCAAACCTCATAGACACTCGAGTAGACAGGGAAGGGAGGTTTGCATTTGTTAATATCTCCTTAGAAGGCTATAGACTCACCCTAGCGGCAATATACTCGCCGAACACTGGGCAGGACGGATTTCTCCGGGATACTCTGGGGAAACTGGAGGAATTTGCGAAGGGAGAGATAATCCTGGGAGGAGACTTGAACTTGGCCTGGCAACCTCACATAGATAGGAGTGCGGGGGGAACGCAGGCACATGGGACCCCTTCCAAACGATTAAAGCAAAGGATGGAAAAGATGGCACTACGAGACGCTTGGAGGGAAATAAGGGGACAAGATGCAGGATTCACCTACTACTCGCACGTGCACAACACGATGTCGAGGATTGACTATTTCTGGTGTCGGTGGGACTGATGGGTAGGATCCAGGATATCGAAAAGGGCGCGATAGCGTTGTCAGATCACGCCCCGCTATGGCTCGTTGTACAGGCCCCCGGAAGGGGAAGAGGTCTCTGGAGATGGAGAATGCCGTCCGACATTCTAACGGACCAGGTGCAGGGAGAGGATCTAAGGGACAAAATCAGGGAATACTTTGACCCAAACGACAATGGAGAAGTTCCACTGGGAACAGTATGGGAAGCCTTTAAGGCAGTAACCCGGGGACATGTCATAGCACAAAAGGCAGCCAAAGACAAACAACATCAAGAATGGGAAAGAACGCTCGAAAAGAAACTAACAGACATACAGGAGGAGCTAACACTCCATCCCACAAGATCTCTCAAGAAAGCAATGAAACACGTGCATGGTCAACTAGAGATGCTCCGCAACAAAAAAGCAGAGAGATCCCTACTATATTTAAAACAGCGACACTACATCAAGGCCAACAAAGCGGACAAATATCTAGCAAGACAACTTAGAGAAAAACAGAAAGCAATGACGATCTTGAACATCAAGGATGCGCAAGGCACACCTCATACAAACACAAAGGACATAGGGGGGCCTTTAAGGCGTTCTACCAAGACCTATATGCAACGGGACACCCGGACGAAAAGAAACAAGACAAGTTCCTGCAATCTATTCCCATTCAGACAATACCAGAAGAAGACAAACAGGCTTTAGAATCAAGGATTACAGAGGAAGAGGTCCACAGGGCAATAGCGGGCCTCCCCACGTCAAAGGCACCAGGCCCGGATGGCTTCACGGCCCAATTTTACAAAAAATATGCGCACACTTTAGTTCCATTCCTGACAAGCCTTCTAAACACATTCAGGGACAGTGGCAACGTCACTCTCTCCATGAATGAGGCAAAAGTCCTTGTGTTCCACAAACAAAGGTAAAGATCCCACTCTCCCGGCTTCATACCGCCCGATAGCCCTAATAAACCTAGACGCCAAAATCTACACTAGAGTACTGGCTGCTAGACTATCACCACTCCTCCCGACCCTAATAAACACAGATCAATCAGGCTTCATCCCAGGTAGGCAAGCACACGACAATCTAAGAAGAGTCATCCACCTTATAGAAAAAATAGGCATCACCCACACACCAGCAATTTTACTTTTACTAGACGCCGAGAAGGCCTTTGACTGGGTTGAATGGTCCTTCCACCTTAAAACGTTGAAGCATATGGGGTTCGGAGAGCAGTTTATAAATATGGTTAAGGCCAACTACAAATCCCCATCGATAAGAATAGCAATAAACGGAGAGGTCACTGGGAGGGTGGAGATCACGAGGGGTACGAAACAGGGATGCCCCCTATCACCTCTGCTATATGCCATATTTTTGGAGCCTCTCCTAATCAAGATAAGGGAAATGGTGGGGGTAAGAGGGATCGAGATGGCGGGCAGGCAACATAAAGTTATTGCATATGCAGACGACATGCTATTGGCCCTGGAAGACCCTGTGAACTCCCTGACAAGATCCATACAAATATTGGAGGAATTTGGGGTGATCTCAGGCCTGAAGATTAACAAGAATAAATCAGAGATTATGCTCCTTGCCGGAGACAAGGAGACAACAGAAACAGTTGCAGGCATGCTAAGTCTAAAAATAGTGGAAGAGGGTATCAAATACCTGGGGGTGACGCTAACACACAGAGTAGACATGATTTATAAGAACAACTACACACATCTCCTGGCTAAAGTCAGGCAGGATCTAGAAAGATGGTCCCCGCTTAGGATTTCATGGTGGGGCAGAATCCAAGCAGTAAAAATGAATATACTCCCCAGGGTGCTATACCACTTCCATGCCCTCCCAGTGACAGTCCCTAACTCCTTCTTCAAAGCACTCTCCAAAGCCATATCCCAATACGTGTGGAATAGGAAACCCCCGAGGATCTCCAGAGCCATCCTCACGGCACCTACCAAGGCAGGCGGAATGTCCCTCCCCCACTTCAAAAAATATTATCAGGCAGCCCAACTCTGGATCCTCAAGGAATGGTTGGGGGGGGGACCAACAGACGATCTGGGCAACACAAGACCGGGCAGTGGCCAGGACCCCCCTGGAGGACCTACTATGGAAACAAACAACACAGACACCAGAACCTCAGAGTTAGTGAGGTCATGAAAGCCACCCTCAACGCATGGGACGACCAAACCAGGAAGGGAATCATGACCACCCCAGTAGCCCCCTTTACGCCAATCTGCCGAAACCCTCAGTTCCCCCGGGGACAGGAATTCGGCGCCTTTGAGAAATGGGAAACAGCCGGATGCAGGAAAATAGGCGAAATGATCCAGGATAATGAAATACGATCGTTCGAGGAATGCAAAAACATGTGGAAACTAGCAGAGACTGACCGCTATAGATACGAGCAATTAAAACACTGGCTAAGTACACCAGAGATCTTCCAGGCGGCCACAAGGGACCTTACACCATTTGAACAGTACATAATTGCCAACCCAGGAGACAAAAAACTGGTGTCAACCCTATATACCCACATTAGCACACAAGGAGAGGAAATAAAATGGGCATACATGAGGAGATGGGAAGCCACGCTGGGGGAAGAAATAACCAGGCAACAATGGGAAGAACTCTGGGCGGGCATCCCAAAACTCACCAGGGCAAACCAGAGAAATGTGGTTGAAAATAACCACACAATGGCACTACACCCCAGAGAGGCTCAAATCAATGTACCCGGCAACGTCGGATCACTGCTGGAGGGGGTGCCCGGACGCAGGAACTTGGAGGCATATCTGGTGGGACTGCCAGGGGGTACAGGGCTTCTGGAAGGAAGTGCAACTGGAAATCCAGAAAGTGTTCCCAGAGGCAGACCAAATGGGGGAAAGAGTGTGGTTGTGCGGATTTAAAGACCCACAGGCCAAGAGACTCCACAAAGCACAATGGAGGAGCTGGGAGAAATAATTGTGGTAATGTTTATTTTTGCACCAGAAAACAATAAAAACATGTTTTAAAAAAAAAAATTCCTGGCTGTTGTGATCGCTTTTGGTTATTGTTTGTATGTCTTTGTACGATTTAAGTACTCTTTTTCTGGATACAGCAGGCCCAAGGCTTAGCCACACTATGTTGTCGAATTTCCCATATAAGGCTGTGCCGGTTAAGCGGTCTTGTAGATTCCACATTCTCTATGGGACAGCATTTTAATGCCAAAGCTGTATAATTTTTGTGCCAGTGTTTTGTCAGAGGATATGTCATCCCAGAGGTCTCTCAGCTCTGTTTACTCTGCTTTGGTTAGGTAGGCGGTGACATATCGTGCAACAGCAGTGGCGTTGTCTGCAATGTACTGTACATCAACATTAGCATTACATAAGAGGGCAATAATTGCATTGTAATCATTGATATACTTTGATGCTTCGCTCCTCTTTATGCAGTGAGTGTTTTTAGGAGATTTTCCTTTCACACTGTGTCGAACCGAAGACATAAAGCGGTTTACTTGGCCTGTTGTTGAAACTGGTCTAGGGAAAACAAAGCGGCATTTGGTGGAGTATTTGCCTCTGTTCTTATATTTGCGTCGACAATACTTGCCACACTTGTGTCTTTGGAATTGCAGAATTTGTGCTTGTAGGTCACTATGGGTACTTTCCAAAGGGATTTGGCAAGTGACATATTTGTGAATGAACTGCAAAACAGTTTCATCACTTTACTCACCAAATTTAGGAGCATTTTTAATCCACAAAAGCATGTGGATGTGTGGTGCTCCTCTGGCTTGATATTCTTTTCTCCAAAAGAAGTGTTCCACTTCTCCGAGGGGAAGAAGTGCTTTATTGCAAATTAAGTGCAGCATGGCAAGGAAGCGATGATGAAAGCAGCGTGAAACATTTTACTGGATAGAGAGACCACAACTCTCCAGGTGTTTAGATGTTTTTGTTTGCTATGCGTATGAAAGTGTGCAAGTCTTCCCATGCATACTCAGCACAACTTAAAGTGATAAACCATGTGGGAGGGACATGGATGCGTAGCATACACTGTACATCTGCGTGCCGTCAGAACCAGTACTCTTTCGTACCACGCATGCTTGCCAAGAGATTTGTAACACTTGATTGTAAAACTTCAAACCTCTCTTGCACTTTTTGAAGCAGTTGTGTAGCAGACATGTTTTGGTAATGGGAACCTGTTTTTAATGTGTGCGCAAATCGATAACATAGCGTTGCTAGTTCACTTTCAAAGAGGCGGTGGAATTTGTACTCGTCATGCACTTACCTCTTTCGGTACCTGGGCTGCCCGCATGCCTCCCGTCCTGCTCCAGCGCTGGGGTACGCTCACGCTGTGTGCGCGCCCCGGAGGTCCTGGTTGTACCGCTGGCTGCATCGGCACTGGCAATTGCCACGGCGGTTACGGGAGTCTTGGTGGCAGGCCCCCATGGTGTCCGTTGCGTAGATAGGGCAGTCACGTGTATGGGGGCGGAGCCTTCCCCCTACCACGGCACATGATTCCACTGCATGCAATCTCCGCCTCACAAGGCTGTCACGTGGTCCTCCACACATGTTAATCACGCGCTCAAGTGACGATTAGCAGGAAGTACAAAAGGACGCCAAGCACGCCACTATACGATTCTCAGCTGTTGTTTCTGCAGGGTGTGGCGTTCGTTTTGCTTCTGGTTGGTTTCCTGGATTTTGGATTTGGCTTTGTTCTCTTGGATTTGTGACCTGATTTTGTCCCTTGGATTTGGAGCCTATATTTGGATTGATTCACTGAACTACCTTGACCCTGGATTTTGGATATTGGATTGCTTTTAAACTTGCATCTTGGATTTTGGTACCTGGACATTTACCCTGCTCTGGCCCTACCTCTGAACTACCCCACTCTCCCTTTCAGGATACTCTCCATTCACCTCTACCCTATGTGGCGTCCCATGGCTGTCTAGTTCAAGCAACAATCTTGTTACTTCTGTTTTGTCTTCATCCCGACATCTACTAGACACCAGGATGTAGCAACTGACACCTATTAGTAGGTGCCTCTATGATTCCTACTTTTGGGGTTTGTTAACAGATCATATTGTTTGTTTAATCTTATTTTGCCTGTTTCATCCTTACAGGCACCCGGGACCCGGCGCATGCTGTTCCTGCCACCTGTGGCCTCAATAACCAGCCAGCAAGTCTGTTTTCTCTCTGACTTCTGCTTGGGGACGGAGGTACTCTAATCTACGTGGATCTCAGTACCTGACAGTACTCCACATTCTGTCTAAATATAGGGTCTTCAGAAAACACTCATAAACAGCGGTATTCTGATGCTGTTTTTTGTGTGCTTCTTTCATCATATCTTCCACCTTTTCCAGTGGGGAAGAGTAGAGGAAAGGCTTGTGCTTCCACACTTTTTTACCATATACTGATTGGGGCTCCTTTGGCTTGCTGCATTTGATATGTTTTGACTACATGGTCTATGGTGTCTTTGGAGGCTGCACTAGGATCTAGACGTTCAAACTGGCCACTTGTTGAGGAGTCCCGAATTATTTTGGTTGTTTCTCTCAGGTTTTCTTGAATGTTTATTTCCTTGTAGTATTCATTGTTTTCTTTAAGGTACTGGTTAAAGACGTATTATTGCTTGAAATGAGTGCACTGTTTGTATTATAATGCTCTCATACAAATTAAGCTGCTGCAGTGCGTTTGGCACTGGAAACCGTCCAAAATTATTACTAATTGCCCGTGAAGGCCTTTGGTTATTGTCAAGTTTTGCAGTGCAGTATGTGCACAGTATGGAAGTGTTGGTAATGTCGTATTTGTTTTCTGCTAGAAGGTAGAGAGCTAATTGAAACCATTGGGATTCCTCATTGCCTTCTATTTTCTGCATTATATCTACAGTTTTGGTGCTCTTTTTAAAGAAAGTTTTACGACAAAACACACATACTTGCTTTTGAACTTTTGTATTTCTATTCTGTATGTGTGATGTAAATAGTTGTACTGTTGTCTGAAAATGTTGGTGTGCGGAAGTGCTCTTCAGTTACACAGTATTTCCTTTGGATGTGCTCAATTTCATCGAGCACTTGTTTGACTGTACCGTGTAGGAGAATATCATTTAAATGTTGGAGTGCCAAAGCTGATGTTTTTGCATAGTACAGTTTGTAGACTAGATTTCTGACTGTTGAATGGTGGGTTGCTAACATTTTAATACAGTGGAAGGTGCTTTTGCAAGCTGGTCCAGAAATGCAGGCTAAGGAATGTCCTCATATTCCAGTGTAGTTGCGCATTGGACAGGACTCCATAGTTTGTAGTATTTTCATTTTTCTTTTGTCGGTGCATTTGACATACTGATTGAGAAATTGCTGCAAATGTTTGATTAGGCATGGGCGAATGTTGCACATTGATGTGCAAGTCCATTTGTAGGTGTGGCGTGTTGGTTTGGTGGATTGAAGAGTGCCATCTAAGTTTGATGGGGATATTTCTGAAAGCAGTGTTTGCTCTTCCATTATGGTATTGTCTACCTTTTCATACCCTCGTCCACTCTGATGCAAGGCAATTTGGTTAGTTTCTTGTTGTTTGTATGATTCTTCATTGAAGTATGCCTCTTTGTTGGTGGTGTGACTCCACTCACCTGTACATATGTGGCCAAAGTTATCTATGGTCACATTCTGTTTGTTTTAAGTAGTGCTTGCAATTTTCCAATTAATCTTGTTAGTGGTTTCATTCTTTTCAAAGTTACTATAAATAATTTCTGCTTTACACTTATAGCAGTGTCTACAAGAGCTTCTAGGATTACTTTTCTACAGTAGGTTTTGAGGGTTGAGCGTGATTTCTGTCATCTTCTTGTAAAGTTATGAAGGACTCTTTGGTGGAACATTTTTTGTCAAATTCGTTTTTTTTAATGCTTGCTTGTGATTACATTCCCATGTGTACGTGCTCTCTTAGGAGCAGTGTGCGTTCAACTGTAATTGTGGTTTCCTGTACATTCTCACATTATGCCAGATCACCTACACTGTCTTTACTGGTAGATGGATTTGTTTTCCTTAATGACTGCATTACCTCTTCTCCTGTACCTTTCTGTTTACGTTGAGATTGCAGAGGATAGCTACTTTCTGTGTTTGTAGGTTGCATGGCTCTATTTCTGCATTGCTTTCCACGGAATTACCGTTTGGTAGGCATTGTGTAGTAGCTGTTGGTGAAGAAAGGGAAGTGTGGGTGTGCACATTTTCACATGCATATGTGTGCAATGTGTGTCAGTGGGTGAATGGGAAACTAGGCAGCTATTCAAAGTGTGTGGCTCTGCAGTGGTGTGTAAGGTTAGGTTGGAGACACTATGTTAATATGTGTGCATTATTCTAATGGTGGCGACATACCAAACACTTAGTACCAGTAGAGATGTGATCAGTAACAATGAAGTACATGCTGCTGGACGGGCACACATCTATATGCTACAGTAGAATATTAGTGCACTTGTTTAGTAAGACATACTTACTTTGTTGATTGCAGAGAGTAGGTGTCTTCTAGGCTGTATTTTGAAGTGTACACTCCAGTAGCTTTCCAAAGACAGGTGGGTACTGCTCCTGTATAAGAAGACGGTAAGAAACTATGTTGGCTAATGACATAGTGCTTACATTTGTAAATTACATTCTTGAGAACTATACGGGGATGTCTTGGCAGGACGACAAAGTGTGTGTGAATAAATTGAAGGTGTACAATATGAAGGGCGCTTGGGAGTATAAGCAGGTTTGTTAAGGGAGTAGGTGGGCTACTTGGGAGTTTAGTGTATCACTGGTTATGAAAAACGTGTGTGTATTAGTGTAGGCCTATTTACTTGACAAATGCAGTACTGCGCAGTGTGGAAGTATGAGACAAAGGTGCAGAAAGATGTACAGAGTGGAAAGCACAATGTTTTTGGGCGTCCATTTGCATGCAAAGAAGGCAAAGAAATCTGCCAAAACAAACTTCCTTCGACTCCCCTATATCCCAAGCTAAATCTAATACGAAGGAATTATTCTCCATCCTCAAAGAATTAGAGACCCCTTTAGCACCACCTGATACTTCCACTAAAGATAAAAATTGGTGCTCAGAGATCCAAAATGCCTTCGCTAACAAGATTGCTACCCTATAAAACAAAATCTCCTGCAAAAAAGCTTCCTTGAATGACCCCTTCCCTTCCAAACCTACTGAGAAGCCCACTATAATTGAAACAACCTGCTTTACCTTCTCCAAAGTCACCACACTTGAAGTAGAAAAAATAATCTTGTCACTGAAACCTTCCAACTGTCAGGGAGACCTGTGCTCTGCTCAACTCATTAAGGATGCTGCCCGAGACCTCTACCCTTTCATCACAAAATTAATCAATGCCTCCTTCTCCACCGGCTCTATCCCTACCAATTTAAAACAATCCTGGGTACTTCCACTACTAAAAAAAACCCACACTTGACCCAGCCACACCCACAAACTACAGACCTATCACAACCGTACCATTTCTTCAAAATATTTTGGATAACGTTGCCTACGTACAAATGGAAGAACACCACCTATTAGGAGGTAGACAATCAGGTTTCCATCCTCAGCACGGGACCGAGACTGCTCTTATTGACCTTAAAACACAGGTCAACGAGCTTAGAGACAATGGCCAAGCCGCCTTACTCCTCCTCCTAGACCTCTCTGCAGCATTTGACTTGGTCGACCACTCTGTCCTATGTACCCACCTCAACACATCAGCTCACTTCTCCGTTGAGGCCATCACCTGGATTAGGAAATCCCTAACGGCAGAAACATGAGGGTTTTCTCACCTACAGCAGCAGCTGACCCCATACCTATCACCTGCGGTGTGCCACAGGGTTCCTGTGTCTCGCCCACACTGTACAATATATTTACTAAGCCCCTTTTCGATGATCTGGATCATCTCAGTATCACCTAGACCAACTATGCAGATGATACCCAGATCCTCCTTCCACTTTCTGGGGATTATGAAAAGGATTTGGCCTTGGTGAATAGAGTGTACATCATCATCCAGGCCTGGATGGCCACACACGGACTATGCCTAAATGATAATAAAACTGAACTTATCATCCTGGGCACTACCTCTAGTTTAAAGACACTAGGCCCTGCCGATTCTTCTTTCACAATTGATGGCAATAGCATCAGAGTAGGACAGGAGGTCAAAACCCTCGGCTTTTATCTGGACTCAAACTTCTCTTTAAACAGACAGGTGAACTCCTTAGCTTCCTCCACGGCTTACACGTGTAAACTGATCTGTGCTGCTAAGCCCTTCCTGTCCGACACTAGCTGCTTTACTCTCGCTAGAGCCCTCATATTATCCCGCCTGGACTATTGCAATGCTCTTTATCTTGGGTCTTCTAAAGCCACCAGTAGCAAAATACAAACTCTCCAAAATAATGCTCTTAGAGCAGCATTGGGCATCTCCAAAAGAGATCATATCACTTCACATAGCCAACAGAATAACTGGCTCTTTATCAAAGACAAAATTCTCTTAAAACCGCGTCACTTACTCACAAATCTCTTAATAACACTGCTCTGACTTACTTGATTGACAGATTTCACAGACAGACCTCCCTGAGACCCACGAGAACAGTCTATAAAGACTGCCTTTCTGTCCCCATCTTTAAACGCTCCACCATAGGGGCCAACAGCTTCCTAGTGAAAGCAGCTAAACTGTGGAATTCCCTACCTCCAACTCTCAGAATGGACCTGCCTTATCAAAACCTCCAATCCAAAGTTGTTCTATGGTTGAAAACGCAGGCTCTCAAACACATCCTGGTGTTAAGTCTTTCGCACTCTATCCCTCTGTTCATATTTTACCCACATGGGCTCTTCTGTATATATGTATATTAGTTTGCTATTACTATTATTGTGTGTATGTATATACTCCTGCTGTTTGTAACTAAGTTTCGCATATACATGTAAGGCTGCGCCCTGTTACCTTAGGGTATGATCGCGCATTACAAATAATAAAACAAACAAACATGCAGTTCTTTGCATATGTATGCTTAGTACATGAGTGCAGGCATTGCTTTGGGGTTTTAATTTGATTATGCACATTTACGTATGTTACTGTTCTGAACGTGGCGATAACTTTTTTTATTGCTTAACTGCCGTTGTTATGTATGACCTACGGGTGGAAATTGTCGTTATGCTTGAAATGTATGCACTTTGCATAGTTTGGTCGGAAAGGTTGCCCGAGAGTTGTGAGTGCGATTTGTACAAATTTTCTAGGGAGGTGGTGTAATGGGGGAAAGCAGCGTAAAAATGACGTAACAAAAGAACATAGTAACCTTTTTCGTCTACCAATGCGTGTTGTGGGCAAATGGAACCTTTGCCACCACCTACCACTCTAGGAGCAATTTAATGGTAGGTGATGGGAGACACAACAGTACAAATTTTGACTACATTAAGGAGATTTACTCCTAGGTACACTGTTGCTACGCACGCATAGCTCTCAACTTTTGTAATTGGCGTGTGAAAGCCCATTGATTCTTATGGGCCTTTAGGGAGCTTGGCGAGTGAGAAAGCTGCATAAGTGGCGGGTGATACCCGCCAAAAGCGTGTGAGTTGAGAGGTATGCGCACGTATAACACAGTTGGCACTGTAGTGTAGAAGTAATAGTAATACCTACTGGGTGTGGTGATGGGTACTGATGCTGATGTTTGTGGGTGCAGAACATGTAGATCGTTGACCCGTACTTTCCCGTGGAGGTGCTTTTGATTTAGAAGATATTTCACCTCTGCGTGTGTAACGGCTGTTATGCACTGTTCATTAGATGTGATAGAATTACATGCACAGGTCTAGGTTGTAATTGGTGTATGTGTATGTGATACTTTAAAAGTAGCCAATCAGGGTGAGCTGCTGAAAGAGTACTTGAAAGGAAAGAAGGACTGGCCCTGCGCTACTGGGCAGCGGCCCATGCGGTAGTTGGGGAAATCGCACATGCTAAATGCTGTCCTTCGTAATGTGCTTGGTATGGAAATGTTACTACAGTTGAGCGATTCACGTGTATGTCTGCTTTTGTGTTCCATGGTAGGATGTTCTTTTGTGCCCGTGATAACGTTAGTGCTTGTAGTGTGATGTTTGTTAGTGGCAGTGAATGTTTTGTTCCTCTTTTGCAATTAGTAATCTGTTACCGTATCTACAATGTACGCTGGAGACACACGTGTAGTAATCTACAGAGCACAAGCCGAGAGGAACCCATAACAAGGAGCACAGAAAAAGGTGTTTGTTTAAACGTTGCTTTAGCAAAATTAGAAATAAACACTTTGCATCACTTCTATGAAGACGCCCACTTTCTATGACGCTTAAAATGTGTTTGTGTAACCCTGTACACAGGGCAATATGTTGGCGAAAGCGGCGCCTTTTGGGGGAGCGCACGTGCTACATCGGGGTATTGTGAGGTTGGCTGCAATGGAAATGGGACTGTGCAGGAGCTGGGATTCATCCATATGAATTTGTGGGTGTGGTATGTACCAACAGATTGTGGCAGTACGTCTGTTTGCCAATAAGAATGGACATGGCTACGGGGACAGGTGTGCTGTTCAGTAGGCGGGCTATTTGACTGTTGGACGACTCGTGGATACATTGGGTACAAGTTTACGCAGAGAGTTGTGCACTAGCAGCACACCTTGGCTTCGATAATGTCTATGTGCACTGGTACGGAATCCGTGGAATGCAGTGGTTCCCTGTGGGTCCTTTTTGTGCCAGATGGTGACGCTTGCTCATTCAGACATTATTATTGTTCAATGTAGCGTTCTTCCTTGTGTGGCCCACAAATGGAGAAAGCGCAGTGCAATGCGAACAAGGCTGTTTGCGCTTTTCTGCCCGACGTTGGCATATTCTCCTTCCACAATGAAAACATTACGTTTCTTAGTAGGAAAATTTTTCGTGCAGATGGAGTTCATCTGACTGATGCTGGCAATGATATCTTTCTGCGTAATATCCAAAATGCCGTACAGTGCTTCCTGCAAGTGTAGGATGCAATTTCCCAGTGGTCGTTAACCACTTTTAACGTTCAAAATACAAATAGTACCAAAAAGGCTCTTTTCAGAGCCACCACTTTTTTTGAGAAATGCGTACAATGCTTTTGACGGTGTCCCGCCGCTCATTCGTTCCATCCCTCTATGCAGCGCTTATAGGCAGCGTCACCTCCTGCATGCTCGATTTGAACTTCTATTTTTGAACAGTGCAAAGTGGCTCTGAAAAGAGCCTTTTTGTTCCCCCATCATTCTGGCTGTGTAGCATTTTTGCTGCTGTTACAAGAGACGCCAGAAAAGGCAGCACTGGAAGGGAGATTTGGCAAAGGGTACCAATCACAGGGATTAGAAGTCGTACATGGAGAGCAGAAGAAGTAGGGTGCACCTTACTTGGTTAGGGGGCAGTGTTTGCCATGGTCCCGGACCGCAGCCTCAAAAGCACTTTGCAAATGTTCTCCCCTACACAGTACCGCGTCGCAGTATATGCACAATACAGTGACCTTTGAAAGGTAGGGGTCTTTTGCACTGCATATGTCCGCCAAGGTTGCTTGCGGGACGCGGTGGCCCAATGGTTCTAAATAGTTTCCACACCCAGGATTGCCGCTGGCTATAGGCAATGGGGATTCCTTCTACTTCACTTCCGTTTCCTTTTCAATGTCCCTCCCTGTTATGACGCCTGTCCACTTGATCAGGACTTTTAGAAGGAGGTGTTGGTGGTGAGGGTGTGGGTGCTCCTGAGTCAGAGGAAGTAGCAGAAGATCTGGTGGCTATTACTTGGATAAGTAGTTTGCAGGCATATCATTGGTGAGGAAGCCATTTCTGCCCCAAGCAATGTGCACAGGTTCTTTGCTATAGAAAGGCAAGCAGAGCAATTGTGGGGTGTGGTCTTTTATAGTGCTGATGTGGAGCACGCGACATTGCAAAGTGGCAATATCTCTTTCCCTACAATATGTACATGTAGAAGGAAGAGTGGAGGATCTCTGTAATGGTGCACTATCACTGTTACACTCCTTACATTGCAGAAAAACCTATTTCGATGTGTACGGATCTGGCTTATGTCCGCCAAATAAGTGACCATGGACACGGTTGATACGTTACCATGGTGATGTCGCCATTGTTCTCCATTTGCAAGCTTGTCTGACAGACGTATATAGGACGTTACACTTTGTGGCACGTGCATAGTTCTCCTACCGATACCTTGGCCATCCCCGGCCTACTTAAACATATGGCACACGTACATTGCACATTTCTAACTACGCTTCCTGTGAGAACGATACAGTAGGTGAGATGTTTACGTGGATAAATACTTGCAGAACGTGGGTGCACGCTTCCAGCTAGTACAACTATATCAAATGTTTATTAGGTTATGTTCACCAGGGAAAGTGTTACCAAGCGTCACAGGATGATATACTTATGTGCACAGTTGTGCCACAGATAAACGGACGCTCCTGCCCCTATTTAAAGAAGGATGTGTGCATGCAAACATGTGGCCCGTAGTGGCGTCCTATGGATGGTTTTATTGTGATTGCGCACAGGGCACCCAGGTGCGGCGGGCGTCCGCCTCCTCAATTTTTCTCACTTGCAATCATACCCACTAGTGCTGTGACCTTCTCACTTACAATCGCCTTCTTAAATGAAAAAAAGGGACACACACAATCCGTACAAATTAGCATATCATTCTTAATTAGCACACATTCATAGCGACTATTCGGAGAGGGAAGGGGGACAAGAAACAGATACATATATTGGGGATGTTTCCATTTCAACAAGCTGCTGCTGAGGGGAAAAAGGGATTGTGGTCTCATCGAAGCGTCTTTCATGACACTGAATTTGAGGGGCAGGCGGGCTGGGAAATGGGGAAGGCGGACATGTGCAAGTTGGGCAGTGATATCTTATTTTTCCCCTTATATATTCTTCTACAAATGTTCTCAAGGCAGCAAATTGGAGGAGCAACTGATCGATTTTGGCGTCCAGGCAGTCAACTTTGAGATGCCTAGCGTTTAGTTCAGCTTCGGTGGCCGTATGTTCCTGTGGAAAAGGTGCTGCTTCTGGTGTATGCTTTCCGGTATGTTCTGTTAAAAGACAACAAATGTGGTTAATTGACATGCAGTATTACATTGTGATTGTGTTCTTCTTGCCATCGCGTTCCCTATGGGGTTACTATGCTCATTCATTTGGTCATGTGGGAAATTCTCTTCCAGCCATTCCAGGGTGCTTGTCTTTGCAGTAACTCTTTCCCTTTTCACAGTGCGGCGGGTAACAATGGGCCTAACGTCATCACTCATTTCTTCATGCAGAAAATACTCCTCCAGCTACTCTAGGGTGGAAAACATCATGCTTTGCTACTATTGTACACTACCGGACCTGTGCAATTACAACAAAAACTTTTGTGTACTTAGCATGTTGTTCTGACGTTCTGTTCTCGGTAGTTGCTGTTTGCTCCTCTAACTCTTCCTTCTCTGTGCAGCAGGTGTGCGGTAACATTGATGAAGGCAAACATCACTCTTGTTGGTGCTTTCCATTATGCTGCATACCTTTTGCTTTTGTGCACTTTGTTGCGAAAGTAGAGATTTTGTATAGGTACAGCATTTTCCTTTCTCATTCACACGCTTGCTGCTGTTTGTATATGTATTTTGTATTTGCTGCATGTTATAACTTTTTATGACCCCATCCCTTTTTGGGCACGTTGGACTCCACCTAATCCCTGCAAACGGACGCAGTGTTCCCAACCTTTCTGCCTATTACTATAGAGCCTGCAGCTTCAGTATGTTGTACAGTACATCTTTACAAACTAAGCGTATCCTGTATAAATGTAATGCAGCTTAGTCAAAGACACAACATTACAGGGACGCTATGGTTCACTTGTGCAACTCAAACCCTATCACCTTTCCTCAAAAAACTATAATATACAAACGTTATGGTTAATGTGCCCTACTAAAAACCTATGAAATTCACTAACAAAAAACATTGTTAAAGGGACGTTATTGTTAAGTTGCGCTAATAAAAACATGTTCCCTTTATTGAAAAAACTAGCCTAAAGCAACGTTATGGTTAAAGTATCCTATTAAAAACCTATGAAATTCACTAACAAAAAACGTTGTTAAAGGGACGTTATGGTTAAGTTGCACCACTAAAAAACCTATGAAATTCAATGGAAAAACGTTGCTACAGGGATGTTATGGTTACAGGTAAAACCTAAAAACCCCAGAAATTCACAAGTTGTGGTACAGTACGCAACCATAACTCGTGCCACCACTGTGCACTGCAAGGACTACCACCCATGACATCAAAGATGACATCACAAATTACATCACCAAATTCTCTGCTGTTTATATCCATTTGTGTTACACCTTCCTTTTCCTAATAGTGTTGGTATATCTTAGAAATTACAGATGTACATGGAAAGTGTTGGTGAGTGTTTGAGTGGGTTTTCTTTTTGTGTTAACATTGCACAGTGAATCTGTGACGGACAATACTGTCTGAGATGACTGCAGCTGAGCAATATGGATGTTTCCTAGGGAGACTGCACCTGGCAGGCGTATGTGCAATCACACTGCAGGTATCCATAGGACACCATTACTCGCTGCATGGCCGCATCTTCTAATGCACTTTTAATTAGTTGTGGGAGCGCATGTGCATCCGTTGTACAGCTATACCCATGCGTAGGGCATCCTCTGTGCGCTGGTTACACCGCCCCTGTCGCCAGCCCTAAGGATTCATACGGTAGACTAACGCATTTTAAGTAGTCCTGGCGACTATGTGGGTGGGTGTGCAAACCTACCAATGTATGGCTGCAGCACGCCTGGCTGTATGAGCCCCATTGGAAAACAAGGAACAGCAACCTCCAGTGTACCGTACTTTGTTTCGCGTTGTAAGCATTCAGAATGCATGCATCTGTGTGAATGCTAGTCCTACGGGTAATGGCGTACAATGAAGTGTTCATATTGCATGTGACGACAACTGAAATGGAAGCACAAGGGACCAGTGGGCAGGCTACTGCCCTTCCAACAATGTAGTAGGGTAATTTCATGTACAGCATTTTCCACATCTGCTGCGGCCAACAACAGGGGCACTCCTGGAGGGCAGCAGAGCTCTAAAACATCCTTGCAGATCATATGCCACGCTACAGACCCTTACCCGGCAAACAGCATTGTATTGTATTGTGCATGTACTGTAACGCGCTACACTACAGAGGGAAGCTACTTGGAAGTGCGTGCGAAGGGTCCGTCCGGGAGCATGACAATGACTGGCGCCTATGTAGGTGAGTGCCACCCAATATTTCCCTCTCTCTGCACATCCCCTATGTTATCCATGCAGGTGCTGCCACATCCGTACCAGGCTTTGCCTGCCGTTCCTTCTGTGCCATGTGTTAGAAGACCAAAATAAATAGAAATGAACTGGGAAAGGAAAAAAGGGAAATAAAGAAAGCTCCTTTCAGAGTTGAACAATGGAATTGCCAATGAACGGATGCAGGGCGCGGCGCACTGTATACGCCCCACAGAATGTGCGCAAAATAAAGGGAGGCATGGCACTGTCGAAAACACTGTAGTGGAATCAGGTAGAAAGAGGCTCCCTATAGAAAGATGTTTCCTTAAATGTTGCAGTGTGTTTTGAAGAGTGTAAGTGCACAACACTTAGGACAAAAATTCCTCCACTACTTTCAAGAAGGGCAGCAAGGCAATATGGATAGGGCGTGCAGAAATCGGGTTGGCAGGAATAGTAAGATGAACGCTATTGGTGGGGAAAACTCTTTGTTCTGTAAAATGTCATAGTCCCATTTGTGAAGTACGCCATTGGCACATGTCGTAAAAAGGCACAAATAGACGTCTTCAAAATGTACGGCGCTTTCTCCATTTGCGGACCAAATGAAAAATAACGCAGCCACATCAGTGTCTGCATAATGCGATAGAAAGTTATGCAGGAGACGCATTACCTGGGCAATTGCCTCCTTAATCGCAAATGGCACTGAAACTTGTGTAACATGCTGTGCAATTTTCCCTCCACAATGAAGAACAATAATGTGGCCATGATCGCGTGTCACACAGACAAACCAAATTCGGTCACTTCATTGTAGGTACTCCATAGCAGTACACATACACATGATAGAATCCAAAATGAGCAGCCACTGCAGTGTTTTCCATTCACTTTCAAACAATGTATTTAGAACTCCCCAAAAACCGTACGCTGTGGCTCGTGAAACACACAGCCATAACCGCACCTCTGCATTTCTGTCAACAAATACACTGTTTACCACGGTCTGTGTGTACAAACCACACCCAGAAACCTTATTGACCAATCCCGTACCCTCTACAGGCCCTTTTCTATGGCTGTCATCTGCAAACGGGGCATATGCAACAAGTGCATCCCAGCATCGCGACGTCGTCCGCTGACTTTTCGTGCTGTGCGCACGAGGGAGTGGAATACATTTCAACCAGGGTAGGGGACGTCGTTAGTAGTGGCGGCTCTGAAAAGAGACTTTTTTTTTAGTTATTTTTTTTTTAATGGTGCTTCCACAGAAACACCTTTTTTGCGGTTTGTATACGTGTTTTTGTGTTTTGTAGGTCAGCTCACATTCTTATAATAGGGTCTTCACACGCCTGTAGATTGTGAAACAAAATATCATTGCCACTGGTCAACAAAGACATGTCATTTGCCTTGAAAAGGTATATATATCGAGAACCAATGTTGTCATTCTCCCAGGAGAACATCCCAGGAGCACTCAAGAAGTCACACATGCTTCTGTTGATAAGACCCCTTCCGACCTCTGGCTGGCGAAAGCAATCATTGGAATAGTCCCATACTATTCTTGGTGGTATACATGAGAAAAGCACCTTGGCAGTGGGAAAAATGCACTGCACTACTTTCATCAACTTCTTCAGTAGACGGTACACACGGGAACAAGCCATGCAAACCAAATGCAATGCTCCATAGTGCACGACCACACCATGTACTGTAGCTAAAGTGGCTACTCGTCGACATACTGCAAGCACAGCGCCGAAACTGCACACATCGCCACAGCACCACAAAGCCTCCACTCCCCCCAAATCGAAATTGCAATAAAAGACGTTTTTGACAGCATTCTGGAACAGATCTTCCACAAAGGCATCACCGACTATCAAGACAGTGCGTTTCTCCATCTCTGTCTGCCACCCTCACTAAACAAGAGTAATGAAAAAAATAAAATAGCCGCCCTTTTCCTGTGACGCACACCTTGAGCAGCTGATTGGACAATACCCACGGTCCCATTTCCATTGGCCAGCATGGTGAAAAGCGCAGAATGCGGCACGTGCGCCTCCCCAAGTACCGCGAGGGCTGCGCCCCCAGAGAAGCAGGAGGAGTCCTTTTTCCTATTGCTGCCCTTCCCTGTAACGCACACCATGAGCACCTGATTGGACAATCCCCACAGTCCCATTTCCGTGGCCGCCATCCTCAAAATCCCCGGATGTGGCTTTCATGCTGCGTGCAGGCGTGGGGGAATAACTTGCAACCAGGGTAGGGGGAGTTAGTTGTAAGGGGCGGCTCTTAAAAGAGCTTTTTTTTAGATGCTTGTAGAGAAACACCTTTTTTCGTTTTTTATTTGATTTTGTGTTTTCTTGTACTCACATTGTTATAATAAACTCTTCACAGCATCTTGTAGACAGGCAAAGAAAACATTATCAATGGGTGACAACAAAATGCCATTTGCTTGGAATAACTCTGCATTTCCACAACTAATGAGGTCCTTGTTGCAGAAGAACATCCCACCAGCGGACAAAAAAGTATACATGCTTCTGTTGATTAGACACCTTCCTGCCTCTGGCTCAGAACAACATCCAGGAGCATTGTCCCATAAACTTTGTGGTGTTATGGATGAGAAAAGCACCTTGGCAGTGGGAAAAGGACTCTTCACTAGATTTAGCCACCTCTTTAGACGACGGAACAAACCTAAACAAGACACATAACCCATATGCATGCCGCCGTAGTGGATGAGGATGACATCGGCAGTAGCAAAAGTGGCCAGGTCTTTGCAAAGTGCCAGCGTTCCACAAAGCGTCCGCTCCTTCCAAACCGAAATTGCCATCAAAGTGTCTTTCCAGGACGTACTTGTGCAGATCTATCACAAAAGGCATCACCCAAAGTCAAGACAATGCGTTTCGCCATGTCAGCCAGCCTCATTACGCAGAGTAATGTACAACAGTATGACCGTCCCTTCCTGTGAACCACACCCACAGGACCTGATTGGATAACCCCTAAAGTCCCATGCCCATTGGCCAGCATAGTGGGAAGTGCAGATTGTGGCACGTGCGTCTCCCAAAGTACCGCGATGGCCGCACCCAAGTCAAGCAGGAGCAGTCCTTCCCTTTCCACGATCTTTTCTCCACCACTACCTTATTGGGTACGGGTAAATAGGCACACACGATTCCACCAATGCCATCCAAGACGTTAGCATCTAACACTGTCAGTTATGCACAACACTTCATAGGTACCGTTACAAAATCTGCCTGCAAGTGTCCTGTCACTCGAAAGCACGTGCAGGAGAAAGTTCAGTAAAAGATTGCAAGATGTGTGCATCCACATGCCTCAACATGCGCACCCATCACCAGACAATTGAGGTATGAAAACATTTTCTGCAGTATGTTTACCACTTAGTTATAAGTGCCTCTGCGCACGGTATCTGCCACTGAGTGTCCATTACGTTCTTTAAAAGCATACCGTTTTGTTTCCCCATCCCCTACCATCAAGTGGCACTTCAGTGGTATGTGCTTGGAACGTTTTCATTTACCCATATCATACATTGTAATATCGAAACAGGAGCTCTCTACTTTCCTTCCGGCAATGCTACAAAATGTTTTCCCCACTAACCCATCTACTACATAAATCGTAAAGATAAGCCACCAAAAGCAGCACTGCATGTATCTTACTAACCTAAAGCAAGTTTCCAAAAGGTCACTGTCTGCACAGCTGTGCTTCTGGCTAGGCTGCACTATTGCAACAGGCTCTTTTTAAATCTGCCGCTTCTACTTTCTGCCCTTTACAACGCATCCAGAAGAGGAATGTGCGACTTGGGATGGTATATCCTCTGCACTGAAATGTCTACAATAGGTCCCAGGAGCTGCGAGGAATAAGGTGAAAACCCTTTGCATTATGTACAAGGCCTTCTGGGCCCTGGGACCTCAATACCTTCAACTCTCACTTACTATATGTCTCTGTGCTCAAGCTCTTCCTTCATCCACCTCCAACTCCCTCAGGATCAATCGCTTCTGCAAGCAACCAGTTGGTGGTAGATGTTTATTTCCGGCAGGGGCCTCCCTCTGCAACAGCCTCCCTGATTCCCTGAAACCATCGCCGGTTCCGGAAGCACCTCAAAGCCTTTCTCTCTGCTTCTTCTCCTCCTCCTCCTCCTCCTCCTCCTCCTCCTCCTCCTCCTCATCCTCCTCCGCCCGGCTGACTGCTTGGCATAAACTGATTCTGCACTGGTTACCTGGCGACTCTGTGATGTCGGGCCTATGATACCTCCCCCGCCAGGCGAACCTGTGCATTGTCTTTCTAGCAAACCCCGCACTTGGGGACTGTTTTCTGTATCCCTAACAGTTCCTGCACCACCTGATGTGTGCACTTATCCTTGCACTTGGCACAATCGGCCCGTATTTTTACTTATTGGCATTTCTTCTTCTACCCATGTACTGCACCTTCCCCTCGCCCCACCCATGCACTTGGGCGATGAAAGCCACACCTGGTCTAGTAGGTTTGTTGTCTCTGTCTCCCTCTGTTCCCCCATCACCTGTCTCGTTGTGCTTTGCTAAACGTGTGTATAGGCGCATTACACATGCCGTAGCATACAACTGCACATCATATGATATCATACACAGAATGCATTCATAAAAGTAGGATGCCAGCCACTTAACTTGTAGACTGCACAGGTTTTTCATTTCTGCAGTACCCCACTTACTGAACACTTTTCAAAGATTATAGCTCACAAACAGTACTGCATTCATGTTACGACTTCAAACAAGTACATACAGGTCATGCATACAACCAGGATGCCTGGCCATTACCTTGCCCACTTCCACCATAGCCTTCTGCACTTCTTTGTACAGAGACCTTCGACTACACTTTTTGCATACACACCACAACCGCAAACCTTATTGAGGAGTGTCATTTCCATGGCTCCCATCCTGAAAATGGCAGGGTGTGGCACGTGTAATCCTGAAAGTACAGCGTAATCTGCTGAGTTTTCGTGCTAGGAAGGGGTGGGGAGGGGGTGTTATTAGGAAACAGGGTAGGCGATTGGGTCTTTAGTGGTCCCTTTGAAAAGGTTTTATTTTTTCTTTGTTTTTGTGTTTTTTTTTGTTTTTACGTGCTTGCAAACCACCTTTTTTGTTTTTTCTCTTTGTATGACTTTCTGTTTGCTTCTCCTCCATCAATATTTACCGAATTAAGGGCAACGCTTTGTGTACAGTGTACTAGAAAATTGTATGTTTTGGGAATTCATGCTCTCATAGTGGGTGGACAACATGCCATCAGTGCACATAAATGCAGACATGCTTCTGTTCATAAGACACCTACCGAGCTGTGGCTGGGGACAAATTACACCGGCATGGTCCTGTACTCCTTTTGGGGGAATGGGTGAGATAACAACCTTGGCAGTGGGAAAAATCTGCATCACTGCAGTCATTAACTTCTTCAGGTGACGGGGCAAACGTCCATACAACATGTAACCCAAATGTAGACCTCCATAATGTACCAAGACAACTTCACCAGTAACAATGGAGGCCACATATCTGCAAATGGGAACCATACCACCAAAACTGTACACATCGAGACTGGCCGACAAAGCGACCACTCCTTCCAACCCGAAATTAGCAGCAACGCCTCTTTGCACGGCATACCTTTACAGATCGTGTACACATGTATCACCCAGGATCAGCACTGTGCGACTCTCCATGTCCACCAACCTCATTACACAGAGAGTATTGGGAGAAAGTAGTACCGCCCCTTCCTGTGAACCACACCTTTGACACATGATTCCATAATGCCCACAGTTCCATTTGCATTCCCACCATGCTGAGAATGGCAGGATGTGGCATGTGAGGTTTCCCAGCTACAGCGAGGGCTTCACCCCAGTAAAGCAGGGGCATTCCTTCTCCCCTCTCCACTGTTCTTGTTCCAGCACTCCCTCATTGAGGATTGTGAAATATTCACGCATGCATTCACCAATCACAGCCAAGAAGTCTGCATTCAACACTATCATTACTGTATAGCACTCCATATGTACCGTTTCGAGTACACGTCGTGTGTGCTTCCAAAGCACCTTCCGTACAAAGGTGTGGGAAGAAAACCACAATGTTAGCATCCAAAATCGTTCAGAGCGGCACCCATCACGCCTTTGACCATGCGCAGAAGAGTCTACTGCTTGCCGACAACCATCACAACATAATGTAGCCATGCATAAGAACATGTGGTCATAAACCACAATCCACAAACGTAACATAGCCAGCAGCACTTCTACCCAACCACAGCACCATAACACAGCGATGCATGTAAACATGTCACAGTTAGCAGATTCCACAAGCATACCACTGCCTCTGCCACCCACACCCACTTCCATGCACAAAGTATTATGGTACTGGCAACCAAACCGCACAATCCTCACAACATTGGGCCTATTCCCAGGAAGGTACACAAACCATAATGTCCAAGCACATCTAAGATTCACTTCCACCCTACCCTCTTGTATACTGACAGTGTTCCAACACTGCATCCAGTGGGCATACTGCAAGATTTTTCACTGCACAATCTCCAGTCATACACCGAAACCTGTAGGATGCTCCAACAATTACTGCATCCATGGAACCAAGTATGTATGTCAGCGCACTTGTGGTGCTCTATGAAGAGTAAAATGTGCTCCACAACCATTCTGTGAAGGTGTCCCCCTCTAAGAGATGCAGTCAAAACTGCATTGCTGCAGTGGGTGTAGTGAAGGCCGTGGCTTTCGGGTGCATGGCCTACGACATATGGCCTTTGGCCATGCACCCAATAATCTAGGCCTTGGCCACACACACCGCAACGTAATGCAGCCATGCATGGCAACATGTCTTCAAGTACCACAATCCAAACACATACCACAGCCACCAGCACTCCTTCCCAAGCCCTGCACCATCAAACAACTATACATAGAAAGATTCACCTTCTACCAGAAACTACAAACTAAACACAGCCTCCGGCACCTCTACCCACTTTCATTCACATACGATGGTGTTACTGCCAACCCAACCAACCAACAATATTTGCATGTCAGCTGACTTCTGGTGCTCTATCAAGTGTACAATATGCTCCACAATCATTCTGTAAAGGTGAGGAGTCTGTGACAGATGCAGTGTAAACTGCATTGCGGAGGTGGGTGTGGGCAAGGACTAGACTATTGGGTGCATGGCCTACAGCCTACGCACGGCCTTTGGCCATGCACCCAATAGTCAAACGTGAAATTAGCAGCAACGCCTCTTTGCACGGCATACCTGTACAGATCTTGTACACATGTATCACCCACGATCAGCACTGAGCGTCTCTCCATGTCCACCAACCTCATTACACAGAGAGTATTGGGAGAAAGTAGTACCGCCCTTTCCTGTGAACCACACCTTTGACACATGATTCCATAATGCCCACAGTTCCTTTCGCATTCCCACCATGCTGAGAATGGCAGGATGTGGCACACCCACCGCAACATAATGCAGCCATGCATACCATCATGTGCTCATGTACCAAACTGCACACACTTGCCACCGCCACTACTACCCAACCTCCACACCGTAATACAGCTTTCATGGAAACATAACAGCTTCCAGCACCCATACCCACTTTCATTCACATAGTATGTCTCCCAGCTCTGTATTCAGTACAGAAAAGCAACACATCATACTGCAGTACAGAAGTCACCACTCCACGCAATGGACACTACGCAATCCGATGTGAAATGCAGTTTAGTCCGTCTCCACTTCTATGCACACACTATTGATGAATTGCGCCCACTTCACACACTGCAGAATCCATGCACATAAAAGGTGCACTTCATCCCTACCCTCTTCGCTGCTGTCAGTATTACAACACTGCACAACTGTTCACTCCAGTAGCTGCAGCCATGGATTAAACACTGCAGGATGTGCTAAGAAGCACCGCACTCATGCAATCAACCATCTATGCAATGCTGACGTACCACACACAGAAGGGAACAATGTGAAACCTAATTACAACCACAGTACATAGTTGTCGCTGCAAGGCCTCCATCCATGCAACATACTGGAGTACACCCTATCTTATAATGTGTATGTCATTTGCAATGCACTCCCCTTCTGCAATTGAGCTCCCACCAGTCACCACGGAAATAGGTCTCTGCGCCAGATATCATGCCATAATGAAGCCTGCCTGCATGCAACATACATGGAAGGTGGCTGTGCTGAGACCCACGAATTGGCGTGTGTACGCAAGGACACGGCAAGCACATCAACGTCTTCGTCCAACTATTGACATATCTCAGATGATTCACTTCTCACTCCCCCACCCTTTCCATCCTTTCTTCCCACCATCACATGGCGTAATATATGTTTTGCAATGCACTCCCTGTCTGCTATTCAGGTACCACGAGTCAGCACTGTAAGTGGTCACAGCACGAGCTATCGTGCCGTACCGAAGGCTGCCGGCATTCACCACACATGGTTGGGGCCTGTGCAGGGAACGGTGAATTGGCGCAGTACGCACGAATACTGCAGGGACACCAACGAGTTCGTCCACCTAATAATGACATATCTCTGATGAATCACTTCTCTCTCCCCCCCACACTTTCTATCCCCTCTTCCCACCACCAAATGCCGTACATTATGTTTGTCAGTCCCTTTCGACGCTGCACTGTCCTCCGATACACCCTGGCGCCATTTCCCAAAAACGTTGACGCACAACACGCTTCTCTCCAGCCAACCACCAACCACGTCCAAAGTTTGTCGACAGCACATCGTACTGCAAGCCAATTACACTTCTGTCTGCGGAGCGAACAGGGAAATGGGTCGGCGGCGTTTTCTGCCCCACGACCCTGCCGCAAATTTGGTGCAAATCCATCCAGCCGTTCGGCCTGTAGCCGTGTGCTTAGTTTTCGCCCATTTAGTCTATGGGAGGGAAAAAAAGATTTGGGACCGCCCTATAACTTTTCCCCCCCTGCACGAAACCTCACCAAACTTGCAGAATAAATTCAGAGCGGCCCATATACTTTTTTGCTAAATTTGGTGAGGATTCCTCCTGGGGGAGCAAAGTTATAAGCCGCCGAAAAAGTGGTCTTCCTATGAGTTTAGCAACTTAACCATAACTATATGGCCGCTACTGCGGGCCGTGTAATATGTGTGTGGGGGGTGTGTGTGTGTGTCTGTGTGTGTGTGTATGTGTATGTGTGTGTGTTATATGGGATACATTACTCACCGTAATCGTATTTCTGATGCTTGTATCTGCTTAGATCCACATGCTGTGCATATGCCGACATCTAGTGGAAGCTGCGGAGTATTAGTTTGTTTTTCAAAACTCGAAAATGGGTGTCGACCTAGGGCGTGCCAGTAATACTATCCCTAGTGTGACATCCACTGTACCCATGATCCCTCACACATGTAGGACCCTCCGATTGTATTTTTCCTGACATGAGGTAGCATGAGGAGTAGCGTGAGTACGGCAGATAAGATAGATAAGACTACAAGCATCCATGCGCCTTCTCTCAGAGGGGAGGAAGGGAGGGCGCATGTGAATCTAAGCAGATACAGGCATGGGAAATACGATTATGGTGAGTAATGTAACCCTTCTGAGGCTTGTGGAATCTGCTTAGATCACATGTTGTGCATAGATTAGCGAGCAGTGTTAGAAGAAGAAGGTGGGATGTGAGAAGGGTCATGAGCAAATCAATGTCTTAGAACCGCTTGTCCCACTTGAATATCTGTCTTGGAATGAGTGTCAATGCAGTAGTGCCGATTAAAGGTGTGAATAAAGCTCCATGTAGCTGCTTTGCAAATGGTGTCAAAGGGTACATTTGCAATGAAAGCCAGAGTGGCCCCATTGCCTCTTGTAGAGTGGGCCCTCGGCGTAAAAAAGGCAGAGTTTTATCTGAAAGGGAGTAACACAGCTGGATACATTTGACTATCCATTTCGAGATGGCACCTTTAGAAACGTGGTCTCCTTCTCTGCCTGTAGCTACGGAGACGAACAGTTGATCTGTCTTTCTCAGCGGTCTGGTCTTGTGTACGTAGTAGAGGACCGCTCTTCGCATATCTACTGTGTGTAGTTTCACCTCAGCAGAGCTCTTGGGTTCTTGGAAGAAGGCCGGTAGCTCAATGGACTGGTTAACATGGAATTTTGAAATGAACTTAGGTGAGAACCTAGCGTGAGTTTGTAGAACCAGTTTATCCTTATGATCAGTAAAGAAAGGATCCTGCATTGAGAGAGCCTGAATTTCACTCACCCTTCTTGTGGATGTAATGGCTACTAAGAAGGCAGTTTTATAGGTCAGGTGTTTGAGACTAGCTTTATGCATGGGTTCAAAGGGGGGCCCATGAGTTTAGCAAGCACCACATTAAGGTCCCATCCTGGTGGTGGGTTTGAAATTGGAGGGTGGAGTCTCTTGACCCCTTCCATAAAGGCCTTAACCAATGGTACTTTCCACCACAACACCTTGTTATGGGAGGTGGTGTAGGCTGACAGCGCTGCCAGGTGTACCTTGAGTGAATTAAATACCAACCATGCGTCCAGCAGGTGGAGCATGTAGGTGACAATATTGGAAGGAGTGCAATCAACCGGGTTGATTTGTTTATTCTGGCACCAAATAACGAATCTCTTCCATTTATCAAAGTAACAGTGTCTTGTGTTTGGTTTCCTTGATTCTTTTAGGATATCCATGCATCTCTGTGGTAGATTTAGATGGCCAAACTCTATGACTTCAGGAGCCATGCTGCCAAGTTCATCGAGCTGGGTTGAGGATGCACTGTTTGTCCTTCGTGCTGGGATAGTAGGTTGTGCCAGCACGGCAGTCTGATGGGTTCGCACACTGCCAGTTTGCGCAGGTGCGGGACCCACGGTTGTCTCGCCCACATGGGAGCAACTAGGATGAGCGTCATCGATTCCCTGTGCATCTTGTTGACCACCTTCCTCAACAGAGGGGTTGATGGAAAAGCGTAGGCAAACATCCCCGACCAGTTCTTCCATAGAGTGTTCCCCATGGAGCCTGGCTGGGGGAACATGGATGCGAATCCTGGGCATTGTCTGTTTTCGATTGTGGCGAATAGGTCTATAGTGGGGAAACCCCACTGTGAGAAGAGGTCTCCTACGACTTCTTCGTGTAGACACCATTCGTGTTCTTCCGGGACGAGGTCTCTGCTCAAAGCGTCTGCAAGTGAATTGTGATCCCCTGGAACATGTTGAGATAACAGGTAAATGTTTCGTCTGAGTGCCCATATCCACATTTTCTGGGCAAGCTTGGACAGATTTGGCGAACGAGTGCCCCCCCGTTTGTTTATGCAAAACATTGCTGTCGTGCTGTCTGTTAGGATCTGCACTGACAGGTTCGATAGGTAGGGTTCGAATACCCGAAGCGCTCTGAAGACTGCCAGAAGCTCTAGTAGATTGATGTGATTATTGGCCACTGTGTGAGACCGGAGGCCCTGCGCTGTTTGGTGAAGGAGATGTGCTCCCCATCCTGAGAGGGACGCGTCTGTAGTGACTACAGCCTGTATTTCTGGATCGTAAAAGGGTTTCCCCTTTGAAAGATTCTCCCTTGTCCACCAGGGAAGACTCTGTACTAGTGTTGGGGAAACTACCACTAGATCGTCCCACTGACCACTCGCCTGAGACCACCGTTTTGCCAACCATTCCTGCATGGGTCGCAGGTGCGCGTGGGGAACCAGGTAAATACATGACGCCATCATGCCTAGCAAACACATCGCTTTGCGACCCCTTATCTGATGACCAGACTGATATTGAGGAATTTGCAGTAATAGATTCCGAATTCTTTCCTCTGATGGTAATGGCCAACCCCTCTTGAGTGTTTAGGACAGCTCCTAAGAACTGTTTAGAGGTGCTTGGCACCAGGCATGATTTATTCTTGTTGATTGAGAAGCCCAATTCGAAGAGGAGGTTGATCGTTCTTTGGATGTTGGATCTGCAAATTATTGGGGTCTCCCCCGTGATGAGCCAGTCGTCCAGGTAAGGGTACACTGGGATTGCCTCCCTGCGTAGGTGCGCCGCCATCACCGCCAGTACCTTGGTGAATACCCTTGGAGCCGAGGCTATACCGAAGGGCAGCACTTTGAACTGGTAGTGCTGACTGTCCATCTTGAAGCACAAGAATATTCTGTGTGCTGGGAACATGGAAATATGAAAATAGGCATCTTTCATGTCCAATGTTGACATGTAATCTCCCTTTTTTAGTAGGGGGATAACTTCCTGGAGGGTAGTCATGCAAAATTTTTGAGGCTTGATATACTATACTGGGCGCATTGTTAGATTTTTTTTGGCACAAGGAAGTAGGTTGAATAAATACCCTTGTTTACCTGGTTGCCCGGGACGAGTTCTATCGCATCCTTTGCAAGAAGAATTACGATCTCCTCAAGGAGTATTCTTTGGTGCTCCAAGGAGTGTATTTTCTGTCTTGGAGGATGGTCGCCGGGGTGCTCCAACAGTTCGAAACAGTATCCCGCAGACACTGTGGACAGCACCCATCTGTCCGATGTGATCCCCCTCCCATGTGTGGGTGAAGCTGGAAATGCGCCCCCCTACTGGGGATGCATGGGAAGGGACCCTGAGCGGACCGTCACTGTTTGTTGGGAGGCGTACCGCCTCTACCTGGGCTGCCTCTCCCTCTACCACAGCCCCTATTTTGACCTCTGGTGAAATACTGGGTACCCTGTTGGTTGTTTCCCCACAATGTACCTTGCCCTTGGGAGTAGTTGGACCCTCTTTGGGAATTTTGGCCGCGGGAGCGACGAAAATTATTATTCCCTCGTTGGTTCATGGGTTTATTGGTTAGCTGACCAAGGGACCTAATGGTCTCATTCATCTTTTGCTGTTTTGAGTGCCTCTTCCACCGCTTTCCCAAACAAGACATTTGGTTCCACCGGCATGTCGATTAGAGTGGCTTGTGTCTCAGGTTTGAACCCCGACTGCCATAGCCAAGCGTGTCTCTTGATGACTGTGCTCTCTGCGTTGAGCCGGCCTGCATTGTCTGCCGCGTCAAAAGTCACCTTGAGAATGCATCTGGACACCGATCTCCCTTCTGACACAATGGCTTGGGCAACAGATTTCCGATCCGCCATGATTTCCTTTGCTAAGTCCCTCTCTTATTGAGCCCCTTGAGTGTCTATCTGAAAGTGCTCTGCAGCTTTAGCTAAAACCTCATTTAGTAATGGCTGATTATCCACAGGTGAGTCATTCACCGGTGGGTCCTTGGGAATAGGGGAGTCGAGACTATAGGCCTCTGCCTCGTCTTCCTCCTCCTCATCCTGGTCCTCATCATCCCCATAATATTCAACCCCTGCCTGGTCGTCCAGTATTTGTATGTCTGGATCTTCAGCATACTGAAGGTAAGGTTGAATAGGGAGTGGGTCCGAAATCAGGCCCTGAACTGGAGTATCAGTGGGAGGTCTCTTACTAGGAGGCTGAGGGTCTTTGGATCCGGAAGGAGTAGAGGTAGCAGGGGTATTCTGATAGCTCAGAAAGTAATCAGGATTTTTCTCATAAAAATTTGCCATAAAAGACATTCGCCTCATCACCCTATCGATGTCTTCAGCGCTCCATTCCTTAGAACTGGGAACAATCACCTCTTGTTGAGGTTCATCTTCCATTCCCATATCCTCTGGAGTGGGAGGGACAACCTTATGCCTAGTGACAGGGTCAGGGGTCTTGGTCTTTTCAGAAGATCTATGTTTGTCCTTCTGAACCTGGTGTTCAGACATTTTTTTCTGTTGTTTGTCCCCTTTCCCATGTGTGGAGGCATGTTTCCCTGACTCCTTGGACTTCCCTGAATCTTTCAACACCTGGCGTCGAGATTCGGAGGTGGGTTCCGTAGGGTCTAATGATTTAGAGGGGGGACATCGAGACTCAGAGGCAGACGTAGAACGAACTGCCGGAGCCGAATGTGAACGTGCTGCTTGGGGGTGGAGGTCGGTTTCGTCTTCTGACGACCAAACCGCCGTGACTTTAGGAAGCCTGGCACCCCTAGCAATCGTAGACGGTTGGTGTGTGTCGTGAGGCGATCGAGGCCTGGAACGCCCAGGGGACACCGATTCTACAGACCGCTCTCTATGTGCCTTCTTCTGCCGATCGCTCGACACGCGTGTCTAGTCTCGGGAGTGTGTTTAGATGTAGGTGTATGGGTAGCGCTCATGCCGCCGGGTGTGGTCCCCATAACTGCCCCGCCAGACAGTCCTCCGAGGTCGAGGGCTCGCGCTTGAGTCTCTAACGACACTCCAGTGCCGAAACGGCGGCGTTGCTGCCATCACTGAAGGAACCCACAGCGTCCATGGCCTCGAGTTGCTTGGCGTAGTGGGCCCAACGTTTGGTGGAGCGGTCCTTAAGTGTTTTAGCTTTAAAGAGCTTACACGCTCTGCAATTGGCTTCGTGGTGGTCCCTAGGCAAACAGAGATTACAGGTGTTAAGCTTATCTATGCAAGGGAACTTACGGTTGCACTTGGAACAGAATTTAAATGGAGTACTCTCCATATGTTATTATATGGCAGCGGGCGAGTGTATGTAGGAAATAAACTAGTGCGAGTATGGCCACCCCCCACTCTCCCTACTTGAAGGGCCGAGGCCAGAGGCCTTCCGAGGCCCAAAGTCCGTTGTGCAGTCTCGACGGCTGTTCGTTCTTCAGTACCAGTGTTGATCTTCGGAGTCTCGACGTGGGATAAGAGGAATAGGGAATTTATGAATTATTAATCACAAATGGCTGAAAGCCAGGGAACTCCGAAACTATGCTTACGACAAGTATGGCGGAAAAAAACAATCTGAGGGTCCTACATGCGTGAGGGATCATGGGTACAGTGGACGTCACACTAGGGATAGTATTACTGGCACGCCCTAGGTCGACGCCCATTTTTGAGTTTCGAAAAACAAGCTGTAATACTTTGCAGCTTCCACTAGATGTCGGACTATGCACAGCATGTGATCTAAGCAGATTCCACAAGCCTCAGAAATATATATATATATATATATGTATATATATATATATTCAGTGAAAAAACTTTGTTAAAGGGACGTTATGGTTCAAAGTAAAACCGAAAACCCCCTGAAATTCGGCAGTTATGGTAACATAAGCAACCATAACTCGCGCCACCGTGCACTGCTAACACTAACACCCAGCAAAACAAAAGAGGTGATGGCTAGAAGGTTTAGAATGAATCTTAACCTCTGGCATTGCTCTGGGCAACCCTCCAGACCATCATTCTTCGCCTGCCAAGCCATTACAGAAGGGGAAAAACCATATGCAAATCAGGCTTGGGCCCACCCCCAAAGGGGTAGTCCAGCCCGAACTGCTAGGTCACATCCCTTCTGCACGAGACCACAAGCATCCCCAGACATGTTTCAGCCTTGTTGGGCATCATCAGTGAGGAGTAGCTTGGTTCTCTAGGCCCAGCACTAACACCCAGGACATCAAAGATGACATCACAAATGTCATTGATGACATCACTGATGACATCACATGTGCATTTACTTTTCATAAAACCTCTGTACAAGGGATTCTTATAATGCTGACCAAAAACTGTCAAGGATCATTGGGATAAATATCATGAGCTAATTAGTGCATTAAGCAATGCATTGATATAAATAGCATTCTATTATGAAGTTCTATCCAGTATACTCAAGCTACTCATGCAGAAACATAGGCAGTGTGTGCAGCATACATGATGAAGGTGCAATATTCATAATCTTGCCATGTTGAATACTGAAATGATAACTGCTTTCTTATTAGAGCTTTGCGTACTGTGAAACATGTAATAAGTAGATAATAAAACCCACTTAATACATAAATATTACAGACAAAACACAAAGAGACAACAACACATACAAATATGAGTATATACAGGGACAGTGAAGTAAACAAAAAAACAGAAGTAGTAGCAGAAAGAGTTCATAACCTAACTGATTGTCTTTATGCAGAGACACTATTGCTCTGTTTCAAAGCTGCTACTTACCATATGTATGTGTATCACATGATGTGACTGCACCCAAAGGAAAGGAGAGTGAGTACAATGTATACAAATATGAGCATATACAGGGAAGGTAGAGTAATAAAAATAAAACTATGAGAAAGTGCTGATAACCCTAATGATTATCTTCATGCACAGAAAGGATTGCTCTCTTTCAAGCCTGTGTCTTCCGCTATGTATATGTTTCATATGATGTGACTTGACCCTAAGTCTACAAATATAGTACCTTTTCAATTTTGACTTCCTGACTGTTACTGAAGAAAACTATGTGGCTTCGATATGTCAGTAAAGGATAAACAGGGAGAGCCAGCCATGTGATGTCATCAGTGATGTCATCAATGACATTTGTGATGTCATCTTTGATGTCCTGGGTGTTAGTGTTAGCAGTGCACGGTGGCGCGAGTTATGGTTGCTTATGTTACCATAACTGCCGAATTTCAGGGGTTTTTCGGTTTTACTTTGAACCATAACGTCCCTTTAACAAAGTTTTTTCACTGAATTTCATAGGTTTTTAGTAGCGCAACTTAACCATAGCGTCCCTTTAACAAAGTTTTTTCACTGAATTTCATAGGTTTTTAGTAGCACAACTTAACCATGATATCCCTGACTTCATATACATGTAACATAGAACATACTAACCCCCTCGTAGTGATTTTCATGTCCGCGGACTACCGCCATGTCCGCGGACATATCGAAAATCTGAGCGTGGTGAATGTAAATTTAAATAGTGTGCCCCATTTCCCCTTTGAAGTTGGCTCTGAAAAGAGCCTTTTTTTGTTTTTTTTACAGATGCTTAACAGACACCTATTATTTTGTATTTTTTTTCTTGGTTTTTTTTCTTACTTTACTCGTAAAATCTTCACATAACCTTCTCCAAAGCAACCCTTAATTTCCAAAATAGAAAGGCATTTCCCGTAAAAGATAAAGAAATGCCATCTTCTTTAAAATTAACAGCATTACTGGCATCAATATACTCATTATTACAGAAGAACATACCAGCTCTAAGCATGAAGGCACACATGCCTCGGTTGATGACACACCTAGCAATGTGTTGCTGAGGACAAAAAACTGAACTATTGTCCCATATTGCCCTAGGTAGTAATCCAGAAAAAATTACTTTTGCATTTGGAAGGATCTTCATTACGGCTTGAACCAAGCGTTCCAAATCAGCCAACAAAGTAGGCGCACTGACGTTGCCCAAATGGAAAGCACCATAGTGCAAAACTACCACATGCGGACTGTTCATCGTGGCCATATCCTCACAAACTTGTACAATTCCCTGTACATTGCAATCAGGCACAGTGCTCCACACCACCTCCACTCCTTTCACATCAAAGTTCTTTGCAACATGCCTGCATTGAGCGTACTGTTGTAAACCATACACAAACATATCTCCAAGCACCAACACCCTGACTTTCTCTACTTCTGCCATCTTCACCACACACAGTCTCTTTCAACACAAATCCACAATCTCGACATCAGATTGGCTGATCCGTACAGTCTTCTTTCCATGTTGGATTTCCTGGAAAAACCCGGATGTAGCACGCCCTGTCCACAAACAGCCGCGGTGTCCGCGGATGGCGTCCACTTTACTCTCTGTGCCATTCCCTCATTGCATACAGCTAAGCAATCACACAATACGAACAACATCCTCAGAACACACCCATTTTGTGAGTTTTCGAACATTTCAGGACAATTATCATTTCATTATTCAACATATTAACATTACACATATTATACTTTCATCTTGTACTCTGCACACAATGCTATGTTTCTCCATTAGTAGCTCAGTATACTAGATAGAATCCCATAATACAATGCTATTTATATCAATGCATCGTTCAAAGCACTAATAACGGTATGATATTTATTGCGATATCCTTGACACTTTTTCCGCAACATTATAATAAAAATCCCTAGTACACAAATTCCATGAAAAGTACATACACATGTGATGTCATCAGTGATTTCATCAATGACATTTGCGATGTCATCTTTGATGTCCTGGGTGTTAGTCTTAGCAGTGCACGGTGGTGGCGCCAGTTATTTTTCAAAGCTTACCATAACTTGCGATTTTCAGGGGTCTTTCGGCTGTACTTAGAACCATAACGTCCCTTAAACAAACTTTTTTTAATATCACGCAAACAATATACAAACATGGCGTGCGAAAACCAACTTCTCACAGATGGCTTTACACAGAATGTTGCAAAGTAAGAATTTATGCTCGTTCACAGTGAAGGTCAGCTGCTTCCATTTTTTTCTTGGGCCCCGGAGAGGCTCACGAAGCGGACTATAAGGTTGTATTGTGTTTTGACCTTGACAGACAGATTGTGATGAAAGACTTCTCTTGAAGGAGTGTTGCTAAAACGTAAGAGAAGATAAGGATGAAATTTCTGAAACAAAACCACTTTTATATATTATATCACTATGCGAAAGATCGTTCGCACACGCGGAGTCGTATTTTGGGACTGCACTACTCGTATACCAAATATAATTACAATAGCGTAGCTCAAGTTGAACTTGTTCGTTGAAAGTGGCATAATGTTTTCTACCGTGCACTATCACCGCCGAATTGATCCCCTGTCGTTTAGAGGGCTCTGAAAAAGGCAGACGACACAGGGTGGGTTAACAGAAATAATGTAACCGGTCTATAGGCGGTCAAGCGCTCTACTCGCTGTGCCACTTCACTGTAGCCTGTCAAGTGGCACCTCGAGTACAACGCTCGCTTGACATCCATGCACAGCTTGCTAACGCAAGTTCGAATCCCGGCAAGGCCAAACTCAGCCTTTCATCCTTCCATGGTCGATAAATGAGCACCACACACCGTGGTTAATAATAAGCACAGCTTAGATACCTCACGGTTCTTAGCGCTATATGAATGGGAAAATATTATTATTTTATTATTAACATACTCTGTTTCACTATCTTCGATAGCAAATAGTTTCACGCCCTAATAAATAAAATGATGATTTTTAATGAAGATCGGCTGGTGAGACGAATATATGTTTTTTAAAACAGGTATGTGGCCCCATTTTGCCTATGTCACGATTTACAGACTCCAGCGGATGGGGTCTTCAACTGCCAGGTGCAGGTCCAAATATGCAACTTCATGACCCTCACCATTTTATGAGACAATCGCCAAGGAACAATATGCCCTTACGCAGTACTAGCGGCTACAAACAACATACCAACCAATAGGGTGGTCTAATGGCTCGTTGTTGGAGCAACCTTCCGATTATCAGAGCGACCATTTACTGCTTTTATCATAAACCAACAGCCTATCTACCACAAAGGAACAGCGCGTGGCTCAAAATAAACTTTTGCTGATCGACAGCAGAGACAATAGCAAATCGCTGAATATTCACTAAATATTTCATGTGAAATAAATGTACTTTACCAAATGTACAATCCTGCTCTTTACTTTTAAACCACAGTTTCATATTCCGAATTGTGGCGCACTGAGTTGTAAGCTGATCTAACACCCTCTGTACCGCAAAGGAACATTGCGTGCCTCAACATGAACTTTTGCGGGTCGACAACAAAGACAAATGCAAATTGCTGAATATTCTCTAAACATTTGATGTCAAATAAATGTACTTTACAAAATTTACAACCTTGCGGTTTGCTTTTAAATCACTGTTTCATATTCCGAATTGTGGCGCGCTGTGTTGTGACATAATATGTGTTGTCTTCCGAGTTCTGTGTAAAGTCACTTAGGACTGCAGAGGACTGGGCGCGTTTGATGACGCACCCTGTAACGTCACGGAGAGAGGCGGGGAATATGAATGCTTTGATAATATCAGGCTTAGGGGCGGGAGATATGATTTAGTGTCGCAAAAGCAAGTCAGCCAGGTCAATAGCGCCAGCCATAGGATTATCACATAATGTCGGCGCACACCAGCCGGATTTATCGTTTCTTTAGTGGACAAAAAGTCAGTTGACGCCCATAGGAAATTGTACTATTAGCGGACAAAAGGAGTGGTCTTAAAACACTTTCACCCTGACAACGAACAATACAAACAACGTTCTCAGAACACCCCCATTTTGTGTAATTGCAACCATTTCGGGACACCGAGAGTGTTCTTAGAACACATTCAACTAGACAGATTACAATACGGAGAGCGTCCTGAGGACACCCCCAGTTTGTGTATTTAGGAACAATTAAGTACACCGCGAGTGTTCATAGCTCATTTTTACCTTCCTTGCGAACAAAAATGACACATACTCCGTCCTCTAAACACCCCACCATTTAGTTTACTTACAAAATGTCAGAACAGCCGTGTTCTCCGCGGACAAATCGAACGCAACAAAAACGTCTAGCACATAAAAAAACAAAACATTGAACCCATCTCATACTCCCCCACCCTCCCCAAACACTCTTACACACCAACACACGGCACTAAATACAATTTTTTATCCACGTTTCACCGCGCTGTACGCGGTGAAGGCGAATACAAGATGGCGGGCGCCACAGAAAATCTGACGCGCTCCACGCCCCTCGCCGTCCAATCAGCGAACACGTCGCATGTCCGTGGACATGACGCAAGGCCATGGGCCAATCGGGGTGCTGTCCGCGGAGCGAACACGGAAGTCCGTCCGCGAAGCGAACACAGATATCACTAATCGTTTTGGTCATTTTATAAAAAACTACTGGACGGATTTATACCAAATTTGCAAAAGCACACTTTCGGGAGGTTAGGGGCTTCAAATGACGGTTGTATACTGCGCTATATAGACTTGAGTAGAGGAATACACTGCGCCACTGTTTTCTTGTCCCCAAGGATCTGTTCTACAAAGTCCTTATCCTCCTGTACCTCCTGGGTGTCAATTTGAAAGTGCTCTGCCGCCCTGGCTAGCACCTCATTAAGAAGGGGTTGGTTGTCAATAGGAGAATCAACAATAGGAGGGTCCTGATTAATAGGTGAGTCTATAGGAAACATATTGGCCTCTGGGTCAGCCTCTTGATCCTAATCGTCCCCATAATAAGGGTCAGCTGCGTTAGGGAGAAATCTCTTCTAAGGCTAATTTCCATTACCTATAGAATCCCCCAGCAGCTTTGCTGGAATTCAAGGGTTTATTTTTTTCTCCTGCTAAGAGTGAGACTCTTTTTCCCACTGTTAGGCATACTTATGATGTGTGTTTATGGTCTATGGGGTTTTTCTCACCCCCATAGGTATCATCTTTTTACATGTGTGTTACACAGCACCCTGTCACAGTGACCCCCCAAACATAGACTCCATACCCTGGGACTGACTACTGTCTCCCAGGGCATGTAAAGTCCCCATTGACTTTACTAGTCAATAGTTATGAACAAGAGGGACCACCAGGGGCGTCGGATGTCGGTCTAACTCTCCGTCGCCCCGCCGGAGCCACCCAAATCCTGCGAAATCCTGATGAAATCCTGGTGCGGATATAGTGAAAAATATAAAAATTGAGTAGGGGATTGTGTCCGCGCCCACCCCCACTAAGTTCCGGAACAAATCGGTGCAGTTTAAGCCCTGCTGCGCCCTCTGTGAAATCCATCGATCCATCCATCCAAGAAGGCCGCCATGCTCCGGAGACCAACCGACGGCGCCCAGTAGCCAGGGATCTGCGGAGCCGGAGGACTGCAGCCCAGCGACGCCGACGGCCGCGACACATTGCCACTGCAAGTGGGCCCCGCTCCATGGTGCCGTGTGCACTGTGTGCGAGCGGCTGAGCACTCGGGTCGATGGGTGCCCCCACGGCTCACTCTACAACTGCGGAGACAGGCCCCGGGGCTGGGTAAGCATTGCGGCCCCCCTCTCCCCTCCTCCTCCACCTCAGGGATCCCAACACACCGCCACTGCAAGGGGTACCCCCCTCCCAGGCGCCCACCGTGTGCGCTGTGTGCAAGCGGCTGGGCGCTCAGGTCGAGGGGTGCCCCGCGAGCGTGCCCAGCAAAAGTGGAGAGAGGGTCGGGGGCCTCCCGTACTGGATGCAACTGCAGGGGGCCTTCCCCGCTCCCCCACTCCCCACCACCTTCCACAAGACTCGGCGGGGTACACTGACCCATCGGGCCACACCGCCCATCCCCCAGCGGTGGTTGGAGGTCCCCACTGAGCAACAGGGGTCCCACCTGGCAACTGACACCGCAGCGGGGACATAGGCCCGCAAAGCTGTCCAACACCCTAATAACTGGGCTGCTGCTGGACAGCCCGAACCTCTGCACGCGGCTGCCACGTGGGACTCCCCCTCCCCGGCGCCACCCACGTGCGCTGTGAGCAAGCGGGTGGGCGCCCGAGTAGAAAGATGCCCCACTAACAAAACGAACATTGGGGGAGTAAGCCCAGTGACCAGGCATACCTGCGGGTAACAAAGAGGGGGCGGCAGCACACGAAGACAGCGGCCACCCTACCCCAGTGAAATACGTGGCTGGCACCCCAGACAGTCATAGAACTTGGGGCATACGCTACGCTGATCTGGAGTCTAAAAGAAACCCGCCCCGGAACCATTGGAGACTCGGGCTGACAAAACCTGTCAGGCGCAGACCCCGGCCATACAGAAGAAGACCGGCGGCTATCACCCCAGGCAGGCACAAACCCTAGCAGAATAGTCTGGCAGGAACCCCCCCTGACACGTAAGCCAGGCAGCGACGCAGACATAACGGGTTGGGGTCCACAGAACTGCCCGGAGGGAGAAGTACCAGCCGAACAGAATCCCCCCCCCCCCCAACCGGGGATCTAAGACATAAAGACCCACAGCCTTGCAAACAATCCGGAGGGGGATACACCAACACATCAAACCCACGGAAAGGGTGCATACCCTACACCGGAAAGCCTTCAGACACGGATGAGAAGCAGAGACCACACTGCAGAGTAGATCTGAGACATAACGGCTCACGACCCAGGGGACAACCCGGAGAGAGAAACCACAAAGGTACTGTTAGGTAAGATTTCCACAGAGCTGGTAAATCTTCCTTTCCTGGTTCAACTCCAGAACTTTTTGCTTTTCTAGTGGGATATATTTCATTAATACCTCAGTGAGTGGGAACCTTTTTCCACACTCACCTCATCTTTAACTCTTTTTATGGGTGTCATTGTTAAGACTCTCCATAGTGTCTTTTTAAAGTTATCATGTCTAACAACTTATTGGCAATAAGTGCCTGTTGTTGCTGGGTTGCCCTAGGGGGCTCTCCATTTAACTTTCTTGTGCTAACCTTGAGTGAACTACAGTTCCCAAGGGTGGAAAGGATCTTTGGATCCCTTTTACATTTTATTCTGTGAAACCAGCACACCCCACCTTATGTGGAGTGCTGGGGAGATACAATGTATCCCCTTTCACATTAAAACTGTAACAATTCTGTTACAGTGACAAGCTTACCTTTAATGGCTGGTGGCAGTGATACCTTTTACTAATTTGGTGCACCTTTACCGCGGGCTGTGATCACAGCTGCAGTAAAGGCACCTAAGGGTGCTCATTTTACCAAAATGGCCTGTCTTCTTTTTCTGCCATTTTATTGTTTCTTGTCGCTTCTTGTTCCTTCCCCTGACATCCAAGGTGGGAAATTCCTTTGTTTGAGTTTTGTCTTTGGCGGGAGTCCCCTGGACACCCCGCCCAGGCTCCAGTCAGTCTGTAAGCACAGGAAGTGGGGGAGGAGTCCAAAACTTCCCCCTCCTTTGTCTTAGGCCTTCCTTCAACTGGGCCAAATCCCAGTGGGGGGTTGGCTGTCCTGATTGGACAGCCAGACGCCCCTTTCTTGTAAAATGCGGGGAGAGAATGCAGATGTTGTGTTGCAGTTCCTGATAAATACTGGAAACCTGGAAGCTGATGTCATGTCGACCACTGGAACTGAAAACCGAAGAGGATGACGAAGGAAAAGCGGCGGGAATGATTTCCAGCGACCGGAGAGCCTGCTGTGTAACCAGAGCCTGCTGCAGCCCTTCCTTCCGATCGACCTGGGGTCTCCGAAAACAACGACCTGAACCCAAAGCCTGGTGAGACCCACTAGACTCAAGAATACCTGCATTTTGAGCCATCCCACGGGTTGCTGCGACCTTGCGTTCTTGCAATACCCCAATACCCTGGGACCTCCAGCCACTGTGCGGTGCACGGTCTTCTGAATTCCAAATCTCGCTGAAGCTTCGGGGGCATCCTGGTGTATCTCCAGAGACACAAATCGAGTCTGAAAAGTCCCCTCAGAAGAGTGCTGGACCTTTTAAATGATGAGAATTCAACCGCGATTTTCTGTCTTCTTCTGTGCTCCTTGAAAAGGCACCAAACCCGCAGAACCGCATTCAGCCGCGAGAGAAATCTTGCCTAGAGCCTTCTTCATCGATCCCTGCTGCAAAGTTCCTTCTGAGGTCTTGTGTTCAGTCTCCAGGACAAGGAATCCACTGACCGGGTATTTGGCTGCAGTCCCTGAAGTTCTCCTGCTGCAATCTCTTCTTCATTGCTGAGGTACTGTGTTGGCTTGGGTATATACTTACCTTAAGCCTGTTGGAATTTCTGTGTAGTCCTGGGGTGTTTTCTGTGATTGGGAGGTCCCTCGTCCAGTACACCCAGTCCCACTGCTAGAATCCTGCTGGGGTGTCTTCTGTGAAGCCCCTGGACCCTCTTCTAACCCTAGAAGTAAAGTACTCACTTGTTTGCCAGTTTTCCTAAGGAAACTCTGACTTTTGCTACTAAAGAACTTATTCTAACACTGCCTGTTGGTCACTAGTCCTAGTGACCCCCCTTCTGCCACTGAGAACACTCATGCTCTAAGGGAAAGACTTTGAAGGGATTGGGACTTGTGCCTAGAAAAGAAATCAAGTGTTTTACCTACTTGTAAAGAGTTGGTGGGTAACTGTAATTCTCAGAGTGAACAGTTACAAAAGTTCTTACTGATCATGAATGTGTGATGCACTATTCTTAAAAGTATGGTTAACATCTTTTCTTCCTTAGCCACTGTTTTACCGGTCTAAAAGAAAGTAGATGTGAAGGTATTTTATTCTCCTGTGATTAGGTTGTGCCTCTTTACAAAAGTAATGTGTTGGTTTCACCAGATTATTCCTGTAGGGTAATTGTATGAGTGTCCTCCAACTGTTGTTATCACCAGGTTAGACCTGCTAGGATAACTGTATGAGTGTCCCCCAACTGGGCCTTGCTTCCCCTGACTTGCTGCTAGCCTGTCCTTAATAAGTCTACATTAGGTTGTTGCCTACCTAGAATAACTATCCGGTAAAGTGTGACATTGGGTTGTACTTTCCCCTTCACTGTGAAGTTAAAGTATGTGGGTTTTACTTACCTTCTGTTAGCTGTGTGCCATCCAAAACAAGTTACCAGAGTTATTGCTTACCTCAATCTGGGGTTCCTCGATTTCCAAAGCATCTGTAATTGTATATTACATCCTTAGGTTTTACTCACCTGGTATAACTGTGTGTTATGACAAAAATAGTTATAGGTTTTTACTGCACCTAGAATAAGTGTGTCACTATTCACCAAAAGTATATTGTCCAGTTGACTGTTTATCTGATGTGTTCTAAGAGACATTGTACAACTGGAAGGGCCTACTGTCCTTGTATTACCAAAAGTAATCTAAAAGTAACCATTGGTCTTTTACTCCCAAAGAATAGGCTTGACCTATACTGAATGTGTATAACAAGGTTTTGACTTCCCTAGAACTACTGTTAGGTGTTCCAAATAAGGTTTATACTTGGGCCCGTGTGCTTTCAAGTATAGTGTTGTGTTTTATATTGTGATTTCATATAATGTGTTAGTACTTACCCCTAGATTTATCTGGGCCTACCTGTATTTAAATAAATCCTTCATTTTTACAATACATAGTGTTTCAGTGTTTCTTTGGATCATTTGTATTACAATTTCACTTGTACTTTATCTACTGCCCTCTCTCCCTCCTAAGATACGCCTGGCTGCTCTGTCTACGCTACCCCGAACTCAGGTGGTACAGCCTTATAGTAAGAGTGGAGTCTTCTACTGCCCCAGTAGAATGGTTTTGCTAGGCCCTTAACTGGACTTCCGAAACACTGTCCTAACAGGTACCACAGGTACCAAACATGGGGAAGGACTTACCCCGCAGAGGGGCGACGCAGAACAAAATAGACAAATATACAACTTGCACCCCAGCAAGGCTCCCCGGACCGGCAAACGAGGAGGAGGAACATGACAGGGGTGGCGACACGGGCCTTGCACTGTCGCTTATGGACATTATGTCAGCGATCAGCGACTCTCGGACCTCGGTGGAGGCAAAAATTGACGGCCTGGCCTCTGAGGTGTCATTCCTGAGACAGGACCTAAGAAACCTAACTTCTAGGGTAGGAGACGCAGAACAAATAATATCTGAAATGGAGGACACGGTTAAAAACCTAGGGGACCGACCGGAACAAATGGAACGAAAAATCCTCCTGGAACACAGAGCCGAGGACAGTGTGGGAAGATCCCGCCGCAACAACCTTCGCATTCTCAGCCTGCCCGAGAAAGAAGAGGGACCCTCTATGGAACTCTTCCTGGAAGACTGGTTAGCAGACCTGATGGCCCCTAAAAAACTCTCAAAATTCTTTTCCATTGAAAGAGTGCACAGGGTCCGACAGGCAGATCGGTTCCCGGGTCACCTACAATGGCAACCGGATTGGCTTCTTCCCTGACTACACAAGGGAAGTCCAGAAGTCACAGCAATCGTATGACTCTGTTAAAAAGAAGCTGACGTCCCTGAACATGAAATACGCACTATTTTTCCCGGCGACCTTCAAAGTGTACCATAAAGGGATGGTCCAGGTGTTCGACAACCCCGTTGAAACCTGGGATTGGCTCAAAACGCAGGTTCTCTCGGATCAACATCCTGTCAGCCCAAGAAGAGCCAAACCCCGCAGGAATGACAAAGGCACCAACCAATCCCCCGAGCAGTTGACACCACCAAGGGGGACGGACAAGATGAACGGGACAATGGCCGAAAATGGGCCCACATGAGAACCCAGCTATACAAAACGAGGCCCACAGGAATCAAGAAGAAACTCTGAAGCCGGGCGGCCCGGGCGGAGAGGAGCCGAAAGGAGCACCCCCCTCCCCCTACCTAAGCTCAGAGTAGATACAAGTTGCAAGAGTTGGGGCATTTGGTCCTTTGGACCACCCACATAATTTAGTTTTATGGTTCGCTTGGTTTGGACGACAGGTACTTCTGGTTGGGGGAAAGTGCAGGGTGGGGGGAGTTTAGGAGTTCTAGTTACTAAAGGAAACGGCTCAAAGACAATAAAGGCACCACAGACCAGTGATACACCAAACCGGAACTATCCTCATTGCAGAAGTAAAGGGAATAGGTATGCCACTCCTGGGGGCCCACGGATTTCCGCATATACTCAAACTGAGCCGACCTCAAGTTCAATGTTAAAAGTTTCAAGGTTTGCATGTGAAGTAAACCATAACGAAAGTACAGCGGGAGCGAATATGAAGGGGCAGCAGAGCCTGGAACAGAACAAAACACTGCACGTGACAGAGACATGGAAGATGCATCACATCCTTCAGAACCACCACGCAGAAGGACACACGCTGAAGTAGCACAAACAAGGCAGATCTCCCTACTGACCTGGAATGTGAACGGCTTGGGGACGGGTACAAAACAGAAACTGGTACTCCAATACCTTAACAGGCACTCCCCGGATGTCGCATTCATCACTGAAACTCACCTAATAGGTACCACCAGCGGCTTCTTCAGGAAATCCAACTACTGACACACATACCTAGCAGGGTTCTCCAGAGGCTCCAGGGGAGTTATGATCCTCCTACACGAGCGGGTCCCATTTAAGACCAACAAAGTGATATCAGACCCTCGGGGCAGGTTCGTGATGGTACTCGGAGAGATGTGGGGGGAGACCTGGGGCCTCATTGCAGTGTACGCACCCCCCACGCTGACGGCGGAGCTCCTCACCAAGCTCCAAGCCATTATGCTAGAGGAACAGGCGGACTCGTGGGCAATCGGGGGAGACTTTAACAAGGTCATGGAAATCGTGCAGGTTAGAACACACAGGGGCAACAGGGTCGCAGATACCCCGACCAAGCTGCACACCTTTGCGGACGTAATGGGGCTATCTGACACGTGGAGGACAATCCACACATCAGAGAAGGGCTACTCGTTCTATTCCAACGCGCATAAAACCCTCTCTAGACTGGACTAGATCTTCACCCCAAGGAACATGACCCACCGACTAATAGCCGCAGAATTCCTGGCAAGAGGGATCTCGGATCACTCCCTCCTATTGATCAAACTTAAAGGGAAACAACATAAGCGGGATCCCACCTGGCGTCTAAGCGTCTTCTACCTGGGAATACCAGAGATAATGGAAGGGGCTCACTAATAAAACGTCGGAATACTTCGGCCTAAATGAAGAGGCGGTTGCCTGCCCAACCGTGCGGTGGGAAGCATACAAAACTGTCCTGCGAGTAGAGGCAATTTCCCTGGTAACTGCCCACAGAAAATGGCACAATGAGGCAATCACTGAAGCAGAGACCCAAGTAACCCGGCGGGAGGAACAACTGTTGGAAGCAGGAACCTGTGAGGCACAGGATGCCCTAACGACAGCTCAGGCAATCCTGAAGGATAGGGCCCTAGACAATGCCCGAACCGCTCAATGGCAAGTTCGAAGCCAGATATATGAGCGGGGGGACAAGGCCGGCAAGACCCTGGCCTGGCTAGAACAACGAGAACAGAGTAAAGGGCAGGTACGGGCCATACAAACCCAGGAGGGGGAAATCCTAACGAGCGATTCCGAGATCACGGAGGCCTTTGCCAAATACTATGAACAATTATACTCCTCACCAACAGAGGATCCCACACCAAGCGCCCCACACTTTCTTGAGCTGATCAAGATCCCCCAAGTCTCCAGACCACAAACAGAACAACTAGACATTGATATCACCGAAGAATAAATCGGGGAAGCTCTATCACAGCTACAGATGGCGAAGACCCCCGGCCCCAATGGCTTCCCGGTAGAGACTTGGAAACGATTAAGCGGAACAACTACGAAACACATGCATAGTGTGTTCCTCCGCAGTAGAGAGCAGGGCTACCTCCCACCGGACCTACGGAAAACAAATATAGTAGTCATCCCCAAAGCAGGGAAACCCCCAGAGCGCTGTGCCTCGTACAGGCCCATATCATTAATTAACGGGGAAGGTAAAATACTAGCTAGAGTCCTAGCAAACAGGCTGCTCGGGGTGATCGGATCTCTGGTCCACCCGGACCAATGCGGTTTTGTGCCAGACATATCTACACAAATGAATCTCCGCAGGATTCGTGTGGCCCTGGACCGAGCGGCCGAGATCCCAGACCTGCTGGCCCTCCTTGCGGTGGATTTTGAAAAGGCCTTTGATTCGGTGGGATGGGACGCCCTATGGGACATAATGCAACGCATGAGATTTGGGAACTACTTTATGTCATGGGCTTAACTTCTATACACCCACCCCGTAGCATCTGTACGGGTTAATGGGAAATCATCCAGGACATTCCCGCTGGGTCGAGGGACCCGACAGGGCTGCCCCTTCTCACCCCTACTATTCCTTCTTGCCATCAAGCCTCTGGCAATCAGACTACGCACAGATACACGAAGGACAGGGTTTGCCTGGTCTACAGGGGGTGAGGAACGCGTCTCACTATATGCGGATGAACTCTTGATTTACCTGAGCAAGCCAGTAACCTCCTGCCCAATAGTAACCAGGACCCTGGCGGAGTACCAACACTTCATGGGCCTCCGCGTAAACACACAGAAATAGATATATTTCCCTGTCCAAGGGGGAGACGAAACGATCCCAGACACCTGCACATACTCCGTCTCGATACTAGGCTTCACCTACCTGGGCATACAGATAACTACCAGACCAGGCGACTTCCTCAAACTGAACCTACTCCCAATAGTGGAAAGATTTGAAAACAACGTCTCTCACTGGCAAACTCTTCCTCTCTCACTGCTGGGCAGGGCGGCACTATTTAAGATGTTGGCACTCCTGATATTTCTATACGTCCTCCAGAATGCCTCACTCCCAATCCCGGCTACCAGTCTCGCAAATATCGACAAGTCCCTACGCACATTGCTATGGGGCGGGAAACAGGCCCGCATTGCCCTCAAAACACTCCACCGATCGGTGTGGGAGGGAGGCATAGGACTGCCCGATATCCGTATATATAACTGGGCTGCACAAGCAGGGGTGGCAAACGAATGGCTGCATGGGGACCCAACGCTCCCACACATCCGGGTCGAAATAAAGGACACCGGCCTCCCGCCTCCTCTACAAATACTAGACGAGAAAAACCTGAAGGGGGTCCCCAGGAGGTCCCTGCACACCCGTCGGATCTGGCAGGAAATACATAGACACATTGGGTGGGAGGGCAAACCAAACCTGATCCAGTCTCTATGGCACAACACACACCTTCCCGAAATTCAGCGAATGGGCCACTGACACCTGGGAGAGAAGAGGGATATCCACACTGGCAGACATTGTCCACGCGGGTCGGATGAGAGCCTTTGATGCACTGAACACAACACACAGACTAAGGCCTATGGACCGCTTTAGATATCTCCAACTTACACATGCTATCAGTAACCAATTTCAGAGCCTCGCCGACATACCGGCATGCTACCCCGTGGAGACAAACACCCTCCCACACTGGATTCCCTCCAAGGTTATTTCCACCCTCTACCAGGTGATCAACTCCTTTGGCTCTGGGGAACTCGCACACCTCAGAGGAAAATGGGAGCAGGACCTGGGGACACTGGAGGCAGAAGAATGAGTGGAGGCATTAATGTAACCGCGAGAGATTGGTATAGACGCAAAAATCAGATTGATACAACTTCGAATCCTACATAGATCATACTACTTTAGAACACAAACATCTAGATGGGGGGGAGACGACGATGCAACCTGCCTCCGCTGCAAGAGGGCACCTTTTACCACATGATCTGGGAATGTGGGGTATTGCAAGACTTTTGGACAACGTGCGTATCGCGCCTCTCCAGAGTGCTGGGCGTCCCAATCCCAAAAGACCCCAAACTTATTCTATTGGGAATAGGGGGAGAAACAGATCTTACCAAATACGAAAAGACATTTCTAAGCGTGGCACTAGGGCTGGGGAAGAGACTAATGGCAAGCACCAGGGGCTCTGCGGACAGGATAGGTATTGACCGGTGGACCAATGAAATAGACTCGTGTGCCTCCCTGGAAAGGCGAATCTACACGGCAAGGGGGTGTCCCCGGAAGTTCCTGAAAATATGGGGGAAGTGGGAGGAATAGGAACAACCCCAGGAACCGGGGAGAGCCTGGACGCATTCCGAACTGCCTCACAGTGCATCAAACCAACCTTTCTCTCCCTTTGAGGGACTCACTACCAATTGCAATATCACATGTTATGCTCCTGCTGTTAAGCCTCCTATTGTGATTATGAATCTAATAAAAAGAAGTTTTAAAAAAAAATAGTTATGAACAAAACCAGTACACACCATCTTACTATGGAGGTACTGGGAAGGGTTAATAGTTTTTCCCTGGTGTTCATTTTCGAGAGGGTACCGTCCAGTCCCTCTCTCCAAAGTTTCTCGGTGGTGGCAGTGGTTACTACTGTAAATATTCGACCGCAAATATTTTCTTATGGGATTTTCCCATTGTTCGAGGCTACCACTTTTTATGATAGCCTTTAACATACCGCCAGATTATTTTATTATTAACTTTACTCTGGTAAGTTTTTTTTGCCAAATCTTTAATAATATTTCTTTTTCTTGTCTTTCTCTGTGATCCAAGTCGAGGTCGGTGTGCTTTGTTTGTCCTTTTGGCGGGCTTCTGCACAGAAGCCCTCCTTTAGGCGCCAGTGAGTATGGGGTAGACAGGATGTGCGGGAGGGGAAATAGGCACCCTGGATAGGGTTGCCTAAGCAACCCAAGTCTCACTCTGCCCTGATAGGCTGGGGGGTTATCCCGCCAGGATAACTACCCCGCTGTGTGAGTGACAGCTAAGCTCTATGATGGGGGTTTTTCTGCATAAAAGCAGGGACCTGTGGACTGGAAGACAGAAGTCGCCACTGGACCTAAGAAATCTGAAGAGGAGAGAAGCCGAAGACATCTGCAATGACTCAGCCACCGGTGAAGCCCTGCTGCAGCTCCTCACCACTTTTCTCCAACGACCAGAGAAGATCTTCACCTGCAAGAGCCTTCTTCCCTTGAACTGGTGGGGCCAACCAATTCGCCAATCGCCTTCCAGGACCTGCCTTGGTCGAATCGCCAGTGCCAAGCATTAGGAGACCAGATAGCCAGGCACCCGTCCACCACGACCGCGATTTAAAGGAGTGTACCTTTTATTCCGTTTTGGCATCACCACGGCCAGCTTCTTCCCTTGGCAGTGCAGTAACTCGAACCTTCCTCCACGACGAGAGACTCTCTTCCTCTGCTGGATCTCCCGAACTGCAGGAACTGCCAGGAACTACCGCCACTGCAGGAGCCTCATCCACTTTCAAGGTACATTGTTCCGCCAGGCCTCCCGTTTCGTTGGGTACTGCTAAAGGTGTTTTAAATCCTTTACTTACCTTCTAGGCTGGCCGCCCCTTTCGTCTAACATTGTCTTTTTACCTTCTGCAACCGCCTTTTCAATCGTTAAACAAAGACTTGACTGCAACTACTAGAACCTTTTGATCCTGGGCACATTGCCCTGTACCAGTGACTCTGGCACAGGCCTATTGACTCTGGCTATTTCAGTTACAACTGCCTTCTCTAGATTGCTTTTCATAAAGAAATGTGTTGGTGCACCTAAACTCTTATAACCACCTTTCCTTCCCCTTTCTATATTGTTGAAGTGCCATTTTGCTCGGGTTTCACCTAAATATTGCTTATGCTAAAGTACTGCCTTGCCTAACTTGTTCACAATCCAATTGGGAAGTGTTGCTGGTGTGGTTGGGAGTCTAACCCTGTATAACTTGACCTTTCCCTCCCTCTGAAGAAATTGTTAGAGTGCCATTTCTGCTTGGTTTACACTGTGCCATTTTGCTCAGTTTTCACTCTTGCTCAAACTTGTCTACAATTTGAATAGGGAGTTGTGTATACTTTTCTTGACTGTTTTAACTTGCTTTAATGATAGTGATCTGTGTGAAGATTCAAGAGTGTGTAAAATAAATATATATAGTATTTTTGATACAAAGCTTTAGTCAGTGTTTCCTTGTTCCATAGTACTATAGTCCTATTTTGTAAACCCTGAATACTGCTCATCTGCCTCTTGAGATAAGTCTGATTGCTCAGCCACAGCTACCAACTAAATCTTTGTGGTACAGACTGATACCAAAGGGGATTTATTGCATATATCTGTAATCCTAATCTTGTGTAGTGCTCCCTAAGGGAACTGCATGGGATTCTGCCTAACAGGCTGTATCATCCTCGTACTGAGGGTCAGCTGCCTCTACAATAGACAAGTCTTTGTGTTCAGAGTCTGGGTCATAGAGCTCTATGACTGTGCCTTGCACTGGAATTTCAGTACAAGACCTTTTAGAAGGGGGTTGAGAAGGTTGGCAAAGACCTGAGAACCAGAGGGAACTGTGGTGGGGGGAGTGGAGTGGAAACTCTGGAAGTATGCAGGGTCCTTTTCATAGAAATTGGCCATAAAGGGCATTCTCCTCATGACCCTGTCTATGTCTTGTGAAGACAATTCTGCAGAATTTGGGATTACCAAGGGTTGGGAAGGAAGTCCTAAGTCTTCATCTGTGGGAGGAATTACCACAGATATTTTAGGCCTAGCCTCTACAGGTTTATCCTTATGAGGGATGGGCCTAGATTATTTAGGTTTTCCTTTAAGAGTGTTTTTCCCTATGAGGGCTTTTATCCCTATGAAGGGTCTTAGAGGATATCTTCCTGTGCTCTTGCCCCCCCTTGGTGCCCAGAGGCGTGTTCATCCGATTTCTTGGGGCCTTCTACCTGATCTGACGCAAAGCATCAACTTTCGGATGCGGGTAGGGCTGAGGCCTCGTCTGCGGACGATCGGCCCTCGGAGGGAGTTTTACGTGCGACACCCTCGCCGTCTTTCGACGGTTGGGTGCTGTCGTGCAGTGATCTCGAGTGAGAATGCCCAGAGGACAGGGACTCAACAGACCTTTCCCTGGGTGCCGTCCATTGTCGACAGCTCGACCCATGTGTTGAGTCTCGACTTGGGGTTATATGTTTAGTGGTGGATGGTTTTGTTGCGCTTCCGCATCCGGGTGTAGTCCCCACAACAGGGCCGCCCGCCTGTCCTCCGGGGTCGGGGGCTTGCGCTTGGGTAACCGAAGCTACCCTGTGGCCCTCGCCACCCGAAACAGCGGCATCGCTGCCATCACTGAAAGCACCTTCTACCTCCCTGGCCTCGAGTTGCCTGGTGTAGTGGGCCCAGCGTTTTGTGGATCGGTCCTTTAAAGTCTTCGGCTTGAAGAGCCTACACGCTCGACAAGATGCCTTGACATGGTCTCTTGGGAGACACAAGTTACAGATGAAATGCTTATCGACCCAGGGGAAATTTCTATTGCACTTGGAGCAGAATTTAAAGGGGGTCTTGTCCATAACTACAAACTATGGCAGCTGGGCGAAAGTAGTGTAAAGAAAGGGGCATATACATCCTAAAATGACCTCGCCCCTCTCTCCCTACTGTTTGAGCGAGGCAGCCTTCCAAGGCCGAACGCTCCGTCATGGTAGTCTTTCGACGGGCAGTCTCTGTCTTCATCGGCGTGATGTTTCGATGGTCAGTGAAGTAAAGGATAGAAAGAATGAACTATCGGTAATTGAAATAAGTAAATGACTTTACGCCGAAAGAGGAACTCAGCTACACGCGTGCGTCTAGAATGGTGGAAAAAAACAATCTGAGGGCCCTCGACGCATGAGGGATCATGGGTACAGTGGACGTCACACTAGGGATGGTATTACTGCCACGCCCTGTCGACGTCCCTTTTCGAGTTTCGAAAACAACAACTGAAATACTCTGCCGCTTCCACCAGATGTCGGCCTACGCACAGCATATGATATAAGCAGATTCCACATGCCTGTTTCCTAAAGTCCCACCGTCACCAGCAATCCAGTTCCTGAGCAATCAGCATCCACTTACTTATCACCATCATTATTACCCACAATGTGACACCCAATTTATCGCCCTGGGAACATGGGGGGCAGTGAAGGGCGGAGTAAAAACAACTGGGGTATCATACCCATGAAGCATGACATCGTCCTGTTCCCAAGGCAAATCATTTTGATTGAGCTAGCCTTCTGGCTAGATATAATATGCAATATTAGCCTTCAATACAGGAAACACTATCTTCAACAATGAAGTGCAGTGATACAATTCAGTGCTGCTTGTGCTTGGAGATTGTTCAAAAGTTGAGGAATCTGTGAGAGGAAGGTATCCATTTAAATGAGTATTTTTCACAGAAAGACAAGAATATCTCACAAAATCTTTGCCCATCGTAGGTAGAGACGCATCTGAACAATGTACTCACCAATCCTGGGCATGGTTACTTGCTTCTTGGGGAGGAAGAGGGCTTGCTAACCGTGAGACCTGTATCCAGACAGCATCATACAAGTCTTTCTTATGGGTATGCACAGTGCAAGGAACAATCAGAGGCATTCCAAAAAGGCTCGGTCGATTCTTTTGGGATGACAGGAAATACAGTTCAGTCCGCATCTATTTTAAAATGAAAATCAAGAGGAAGCATTTACTGCAGGCGTTCGCCATGGTCAATAACTACAGCTACATTTCAATTATCATATGTCTGTCGTGCACAGTGCCCCCTAACAAATGCGGGTAACTTGTTAACATGACGTCATTAAAGCTACTGCTTACTTGAGCCAATAAATAACTCAATCTCCCACATCAAGCTGTCATCTATGTTAACTAAAAAAAAGAGATCCCATTTTGAATTAAATACTAAAAACAGATTTAGCATTCAACAGATTGCATCTACTCTTGTTACAGCAACAAAATACATTTGTGAACAACAAGGCTCAAACTATCATGTGTATCATCTGTCAATAGATTCCTGACAGTTTGCCTTTTGAGTACCATACATAAGTGGACTACGAATTACTTTGATCCAGACAAGCAATACTTTGTTGGCAGGCAGACTGATAGGCTTGCCATTTTTAAAGAGTTATGTCAAGTTCCTGTGGCTATTTATTTATTTGAATACATGAAACTATGTGATAGGGTCAGGGACCAGACCGTGTCAGGGGGGACCAGGGAACCCTCCTAACCTAGGACAGGGTGGGTTACCTTAGGGCAAGCCAGAGCCACCTCCAACCCAGAGGCTTAGAGAGGGAGTTGGGGTAGGGGGCTCAGTCTTTAAATGTACTTGGTGGCAAGTGGGGAGGGCCACTCAAACAAATTGTTGTCTGGTGTTCTCCCCGTTCCTTTTCAAAACTCCAATCACTAGTAACCCCTGCAGCGAGGGATGAATCACCTGACCCTTGCGAGAGAGGTAAAGAACCCAGAATATTCAAGCAACAGTTTACCGAGCACTGGAGATATAGAGGCTTTACCGCAGCAGGTCAATGCCTGCTGGGTGCCAGGTATTCAACCAATACCTGGCACCCCTTGCCCACCGCACTGCCGTTCTCTGCTCCAACTTTCAGTGCTATGCGGATGACACTCAGCTCATTTTCAGGCTTCCCTCTGCCACCTCTTCTCCTTCTTTCATCTCTGTCTGTCTGCTATCTAGGAGTGGTGTCTCACCAATGATCTCTGCCTGAATGCCAGTAAGACGGAGATTCTCCTCATCGGCATAAGTGTACCCTCCTTTCTGGTCACTCTCTGGCCAGCCTCCCTTGGCCCTCTTCCTGCTCTCACCTGTGAGGCTAAGAACCTCGGTGTTATCTTCGACTCCACACTCTCCTTTTCTCTGCAGCTAGAATTGTATAATCTGCAAGCAGTATAGTACACAGAATTCCGCTAAATAACCTAACGTAAATCTGCTCTCACTTTAAATGTCCTCTTGCCTAAAGATGCACACAGCACTTTAATATCGAAGTACTGTGATGAAATCACCTGCCTGATTCTACGGGATTTCATCGGGGGTACACCATTGTTCATTTCCACTTTCTTTAGCCAAGTATTATGCACAATAGGTCATAATTGTCCTACGAAAGACAGCCTTTTCATGTGTCCTGTATTTAGGCGTTTTCATCTCTTTTGCGAATCAGCTCTTTTGCGGACTTCTATCTTTCACTTGATTTTCTACCTTTCGGGTCGAATTTCAAACTGAAATGTGTATGGTATTCTGCCGATACACTTATTTTCCTTATTTCTTTTTTCTTTATTTAATTATTCAAATTGAGATTCTGCCAGAAAGCCACTCTTGGGTATGCTCCCAAGCTTAGCGTATAATGCAGAATTATAGCGTCCTTCATATTAGGTCTGTCTGGTCGATCGGTAGATTTTCATAATGTCTTTTACTTTCATTATGGATGACGGGTATTAGCATGGTGTCTCTCTGAACATCTTATGTCGCCATTGTTGGGTCTCTGGTGATGAGTCTATTCAGATGGAAGTTGTGCCATAATAGAGTCCCTTTCTTCATTCGGACATAAGTTTATAGAAAGGATTCCCCTTGTTGGTAAACGTCAATTTCGTGTTTCTCTGTTCTGCTCACAGCTCGATTAAGGGCAATTCTAGTGTTTCTGATCGCTGGGAAAAAGTCACCAGTTAGACGTTTTCCCAAGTCCTAAAATGTTTCCCCAAATATTCTAGAAGGGGGTATAATTATATATTATTACCTCGAAACCTAGAATATTTGGTGAAAGTGTTTGATTTTCTGGAGGGTGCATTTTTAAGGAAATGTCACCACTTGTCGGCAATTTCCCCAGCGACATTATCACTAGATATATGGATAGTGCACAGGTTCCTGCTAAGCACGCACCTAGTTTGTTTCTGGAAGGAGAAACGTGGCGTTTGATTGGACTTTTCCTTTGGATCATCAATATTTTGTTGTAAATAAAGACTATGAAACATACTTTCTGGTCTGGCCTTGTGTACATCCTGTCTGGGTCTCCTGACAATACCATTGGTGGTCTATGTTAAAACATCCACTAATTACCTACATTAACCTTTATTTGATGTAAAATCTTTCAGATCGAACAAATACATTTTAACATTAAAACATTTAATCATACATGTACATTTAACAATAAGACAATTCATCACAGACATAAAAGATCATCTACATAAAAGAGTTAAAATTCCATTTACACACAATTATTGAACTAGCACTAGTTATTTGCAAGGGACTTCATTAAAAAGCATCTTCTCAGTCAAGTGCGATGTATGTATTTTGCTACATAAAATACCACACCAACATTGCTAGCAACTTTACAGAGGTTTATTGCCTGAGCTGTGGTGTGAATGAAGTTAGTAGCAAAAAGAGGCTGGAGATATTTAACTCGTAAGGGCTTCAAGCACTCACATATTAACATGAAGTTCACAATTGATTCTTCCTCTGCGCCACACATCAGGAAACCACTGCCTGTTGCACCCTTCCATAAACTAGTGCATAAGTCAAAATAGAAATGTGGTTTTGAGAGCAAATACTAGGAACCCACAGTTAAATCTGCAGAAGAGGCACTTAGAAGCTGAATCACCTGCGCTGACACAGTATTCAAGTGGAACAGTAATTACAAAACAGAAAGCCAGCATGCTGCAGTTGACTGTGCATGAGTGGGTACTGGTGCCCAGCTGGACTCGGAGAGCAAACACTAGTAATGGAAACACTGTCTCACAGCGCTAGCTTGATATTAGCTTATTAAACACAAATTAATGATTCGGGTAACATAACCCATGAAAAATACTTAGATCACACTTTCAACACGTGTTTCGACCCTTTGGGTCTTTATCTAGGCTGTACACATTTTGTTAGACCATTAGATTGTGTATATACATTATAATAACAAAACAAAACGTTTTATGTGCACATAAAAAGAATAAAGAACATGGATCCAACAAACCATAATGGAGAATAAAATAAAAAACAACCATTGGAACAATTGAAAAAGACTACATTTTCATCACAGATACATTTAAAGTAAAATGGAAGAAGACGGGAAAATAAAAAAATACAAATGAGAACACATTAGTATGAATATACACAAACAAGGATTAATGACAAAGGCAAGATAAGTGGCAAATACATTGCTTTGGTGTTAATAATCTCCTCCAAAATCCAAGCAAAAGTCAAGGGAAGATGCCAGAACCAGTGTCCAACTGATGCAGATTAGGAAGATAGTCAAATGAAACAGAGAAAAAGCTAAGATGAAATGTGCTCGGGTGAATGATAAAAACAAAAGCATGCAATAACATCTATTGCAATTGGAGTGCAATAATCTCCCATACTAAGCCATCCTTAAATTATTATTGCGGTCTCAAGAGGCCGGTAGGTAAGGTCATGTAAGCGAATGTGTAAAAGCGCTAATCACCATCACAGGTTCGGTATCAAAACCAATGCATACCTACATGAACCAAAACGTATGGACATTCAAAACGGAGCCATGCGAGGTGCAGAGGTCTCATCAAATCAAAAACATATACTGTAAAGGAATAAAAACCAAAGTGTAAACCAATCGCGTGGTGAGGCAACATCACTGCCCAAAAACACTAAAACCAGTAAACAATAAACTAGGTCTATTGGAATTTTGTCAGGTCCTGGGGCGGCCCCCCTCTTTTTGAGAGCAGATAGCTATGGTGACCTCTTCAAAAGAGAAGCCTTGGGTAGCCAGCAATATGGGAGTTCCCGAGTACATATTACCCTCTTGTCCTACAGTACTGCTCTTGGGATGTCAACATAGAGTGCTTCAATCACTACTGAGAGGGAATACAAACCTGTACAGTATAGTCCCGCTGCAGATCCTTCACTTTAACTAATTTCCAAAAAGAGGAGTCCCTCTTCCTCACGGCTACTTGCATCTCTTCCCAATTTTTTGCTATCAAAAATGTTCTTTTACTCATAAAAGATGCTTTTATATTTAGCTTGTCAACCGTAGACCCAGAATTTAAATAAACAGGAAGCTGTTTTTTAGCTGCTTTGCATTCCATGTCAAACCATTAATATGTTTTCAAAGAACCCTTCTTTACCAAAGACTTAGAGCAGGTTACAGTGGAAGAAGGCTGTTTACCAGAGTGTCATAATCCAAGATTATGCTCCAGTCCGAACTCCCCCTACTACACATGTTCACAATGTGTCCCAAAGTCACGTGATTAAATTTGAGATTTCTAATTTTCCCACTTGATAATTTGGCGAGCATGGCCAGGTCACGGAAACTGCTACAGCACCATCCGTGTCCAGAGTGTCTGGGGTATGGTTACCCCTGACAAGGATAGAGACAAATAAGGGATGGTGGTCACTTTTAGGCCTATCTATAATCGAGAAGTCTGCTAACATCAGGGTGAGCATCTTCCCCGGCCCCTGTGCTGCTCTGGATAAGATTCTTACTGGAGCTAATAGCATCAGAATTGAGCACTGGCTTGTTGGACATAGCAAAGTTAGATACCCCACAGGGTTCTAAGGGTTGAGCCAAGAGGGCTGTTAGTGTTAACTAAGAGCAAATCTTCCACTTTTTTGGAAAGGATACATACTACTTCCTTCAGCTGTGTTATTTCTAAGGTCAGTTGAGAAACCTTCGTACCATAGGAACAAGAGCAGCCCACATGCTATTATACCCATATCCTGCTTGTTCATGCTCCCGTCATCAGTACTGAGCTCAGCATTACACTCATGCTGGTTAAACTCCACCTTAGGTTTGCTTACTTCTAACTGCTGAGTGTCAAGGGAAGCTTTCCCATCTTCCAACTCCACAAGGTACCCAATACTGTATATCTGTTATGAATAGGGATGGCGTGCATGATGATCAGTGGGTCTTTGGGATGGGACTCATTGCTCCCTTCCTTGGTTATAATTTGATGAAGTGTGGAATTCACTTTTTCTGGCCCACTGTGACTCAAGGACCACTCAATCAGTTGATAAAAGAAACATGAACAAAGAAAAATCACAAATATTCTATTTTGGATAAACAAAAGAACCATATGAATGTACGTAAAATGCCCAATGTGATTTGGGAGATGATTAGCCAGTGCTGTTTTTTGCTGTGCATTCTCCAACATTAATTATTTTTTTCCATTATAAATCAACGATTACAAATTCCAAAAAGCAAAGCAAAAACCAGCACTGGATGAACATCTTCCAAATGAAATGGCGCATATGTTGACATGTATGCATATTTCACAAAACTATTTACCACAAGAAATAGTGACTTCAGATGAGAGAAGCAGTGTGGTAATTCTGCACAGCCCTCCATAGCAGTGCTGTGCATGTGTAGGAGCATCTGGAAATAAACATAACTGATAGGATGATAGGACAAAGGACCAAGTGATGCAATGTAAAAGGTCAGCTGAGCAGTGACAAGATTTCTTAACATTGAAGATCAGACAACAAAAAATGAAATGGTACAGAGAAGAATCTGTCGAAGGAACATCAATGAGAAATAACATTACAGGGAGGCAAGTCATTTGTTCTTTTCACCTGCAATCTGCCAAAGTCATTATGAAGGCCTTCGTTTTTCATTGACAAGGTCACTGTTGGCGTTCATACACATGAGTAGATCGTATTGTTAAGGTAAATGGCAAGTACCATTTCATTTTATGTTGTCTGATCTTCAATGTTAAGAAATCTTGTCACTGCTCAGCGGACTTTTTACATTGCATCACTTGGTCCTTTGTCCTATAATCCTATCAGGTATGTTTATGTTCGAGTTAGATCATTGGAGAGTGCTGCGCATCTCAGAGTGCTACCAGAATGCAGGTAAGGAGGTGCCAGCAGGGCTTAGGGCCCACTCTACGAGAGGGCTTGCAGCCTCCTCGGCCCTCCAGAGGAGAGCGCCTGGGGGGATTTGTCACGCAGCAACATGGTCCTCTTTGCACACATTTGCCAAGCATTACAGTTTGAACACTGCCCGATGACACAATGCTCGCTTTGGTAGGGAAAACCTCCAGAGTTTCTTGGTGTGACTTCCAACCCTCCACCAGCATGGTCATTGCTTTAGGAGTCTATCAAGATGAGGAATCTGTGAAAGAATGTAATCCATTGAAGGAGAAAGTACTTACCAGTAATGTTCTTTCCATGAATTCATCTCCCACAGATTCCTCATCGCCCACCCAGCTTAGAGGTTCATGGGTCTGAATTGCAGTCTGTTGTCATACTACTGTATGCCAATGACATGAGGATGTGATTGCTGTGTGGGTGCTCTGGCAATTGGTTTCCAAGTTGTCTGGACTCTACTTGTTTTGGTAAGGTGAGCAAACAGCAAGTTGTTAACTATTGTTGATTGGTTTTGATCGTCCTTCATCTTAATTTTTCAAGTAGCTAACGCTCGATGGATATCTATCAAGATGAGGAATTTGTGGGAGAAGAATCCATAGAAAGTATGTTAAAGTTAAGTAATTTTTCCTTCTCGTACTAGGGATCTCCCTGAGGGCCCTTTGGGCTATTTCTATCTGCGCTTGTGCAGAGGGTCTACGGCCACTCATACCGGGGACAAGCCCAAGGCCCATAGAAGTTCACACAGCCAAATTGATAATGGGCAAAGCAGCTCTTCCTCCAGATGTTTGACGGAGGGCATGTGTTTACATACCAGAACTACGACAGCTCGGGGGTCCAAGGGCTTCACCCCTACCGAGCACCTAATTGAGGTCCACAGTGCTTGCACCGGTAATCTTCCCGAGGGCTCTTCGCAACGTCACACATGTTTTGTGTCAGACACAAGTTTTTTACACACACTCCAGAGACTTGACATATTTGCACCCTCCACAAAATGGCTGCAAGACGTGAGAACAAAGGGCACTCCTGCATCTCTTCATGTGGTTCCTCACCCCCGGAGATGGCAGCCTGCCCCAGCGGATTACAATATGCACATACTCCTGTGAGGTTACCACAAACAGTCTTAAGGCATGAGTTCACTCCCAGTATACAATGATCCTCAATGCAGACTTTATAATGCACAGCCTATCCACCATCTTCCTCAGCCCTCAAGTATTCTGATCCATGGTCGACTCAGGTACATCATCTTACCTGGGTGCCTATCTCATGTGCAACATCGTTAGCCTCAACACATTCTCCTACAAAGTCCCAGGGCCAGCCCAGTAAGGACAGATATTTTCAAGATGTACAGGTCTCATAAGGGCCAGTCAGATGGCTGATGTTCATAAGTTGCTTGTAAAAGAGGTGTTACCTCCTGCAGCCCTTCCGGCTATGGTTTCATCCAAACTCCTCCACAGACGCCACAGGCTCCTGCGGCCCAATCTACAACAGAGCCCCCTAAGGTTCTAATTGCTCAAGACCCTGCACCTAATAAAGGTTTGACGGCTCCTGATCTGGTAGAATGCTTCCAGGTTGTGCCAGATCAGAAGTAAGCAGATACAGGCAACAAGGCAGAAGAGGAAGATTTCCCTTCGTCATCAAGGTCATTCATGATCACGTGACAGAGATCTCATCTTTTCTGGATATTCTCCCACTTCCTAATGCTGCATCTGAAGGAGGAGTACTAGCTCATTGCAATGCAATCTTCAGGATTGTTAGGTATATTTTTGCACAAAGAAATCCCAGCATTGCCCACTAAGACGTTTCAAAAACCGCATTCCTTTCTGGCCACAATAAAAGAAATGTAGCCCAAATATTGGCAAGTTGCCTCAGACTCTACGCAGCTTTTGCTTAATCCACGTCCTCTTTCTTAGGTCGTGGCTGCGGCTTATCTTTATGGAGAGCTTTCTTTTACTTCTTCATTTTCTACTTCTTCCTCTCTGTGTCAAAGGAGGACAGGATTTCGGAAGCACATGGGAGGAAAGCTTATGCCAATGCATCTCTTCACATTGGATAAGCTAACAATGATGCTTCATTGGCGGCAACCAACACGCATCTCTGGTGAGAAATAGCTAATTTCTTTCCATACCTTCCTCCAAAAAAAACCAAAACAGGCTGCCTTTAAGTCAGGTCCTTCAGAAGCAAAGTAAGTGGTACAGGGTCTCCTAGAATCCACTGTTCACCATATGGATATCACAAGTCGGGATATCTATATTGCGGAAAATACGATGTGCTCTACATGGATGAGATCGACTTGGTTTTTGCAGGATGTGCAAGACCGTATTGCATATCTTCATTTTGACGCTATCAATTTTTGTCATTCCTCCACTAATGTGGAGTGGAACAAAAAGAAAAACTCATCACAGCTAAGTCAATGGTGGTACTCACTACGCTACAGTCAAAACCCTAACAGCAATGTCACTACATACAACACTTGAGGTTAAGAACTTTTGGATGTTCATCATGATCACTCCCCTAAGTACACACTGACAGTAACAAAACAGAATGGTGCTAAGGGTTTATATGTGTCCCCCTCCTATATAGCAGCCTCAGAAACCAAAAAACAAGGAGATTTGTGTCTCTATTTTTCAGACCACTGGATTCTTTCAATCTTTCAGGCGGGGTTAATCTTCCCTACCATTCTGCCCCCATCTTCTCCTCCTCTCCTCCAGATAGGGTTTCCTGCACTTCTTCTGGAAATATTGAAACTCATTCAAATGATTGCAGTGCAGTGAGTCCCTGACGAGAATGGGGTCAGAGCTTATATTTGTGCATATTCCCAGTGTCCAGAAAGAACCAGTATGGCCTTAGGTTACTGCTGGGCCTTTCGTTCCTGAATCTTGCCCTTCCCAGATAATAATTCAATATGGTGACCCCAGTGTAGGTCGGCCAATCTCAAAGTGCAGGAAATTGGATATGTTCAGTAGATTTAAAAGACCCTGACTTGCATGGGGCGATATGGAGGTTCAAATTCCTCTGTTTTTCAGTTATGAACCAACACTTGCAATACACTGTTCATCCTTGCTGACTCAATTCTGCACAGCGCATGTTCACAAAGCTTATGAGTGCTGTAGCAGAAATGCTCAGATTGAAGGGTCTTCATGTCTATCCTTAGCTCGAGGAAATGTTCAGCACTCTTCATGCCCTACTCAAGATTCTGTTCCAGTTGGGGTTCTCCATCAATCTCCCCAAGTAGGAGTTTCTTCCAAGTCAGATGCTGACATTTATCTTCTTCAGAGGGGACACAATCTCTGCAAGATTATTTCACACTCAGGAAAGTATAGTGGACATTTGTGCAGCAGCCTTCCACTTTCTAGGAAAAAGAAGCACCTTCGGATTGATCATTTCAGAGGCTTCTGGGCCTTCTGACATTGTGCATTCTTTCGGTCACATTCACCAGGCTAAAAATGAGATTAATTCAATTGCATCTAGCTCAGCATAGGTCATAGGCAGCCAAAAAGTTATCATTGCTTTCCCTCCCCATCTGAGTGCAGATCTTCTGTGGTGGCAACAAGCTCAGAATCTTGAGTAGGGGCTCCTTGGAGAACCCCCTTTTCCTTGGTGGTATCACCTACGTGTCTCTGGAGGGTTGGGGTACAAAAATGGAGGATCTTTCTGTCAACAGTTTGTGGTTGAGCAAGTATCTCTCTGCTCACATCAACAATTTAGAGCTGAAGGCGATTTTCAATGCCTTCAGGACAAGGCTCTTATTTGGATGGAAAGCATGACCTCAGTGTTCTATGTGAACACATAGGAGGTCCCAGGTCCCGGATTTATGTCTCCACCCTGTCCACCTTTGGGAGTGGGCCATTTCGCACAACATTATTCTAATAGCATCTCACTTTCCTGGAGACCAGAACACCCAACCCGACAAGCTCAGAAGCCTCAATGCCAGGAATCATGAGTGGGAGGTCAATCCCTCCAATGTACAAGAGGTATTCACCCTTGGGTGCTTTTCCTAAAAATCAATCTTTTTGTAATGAAAAACAATTCCAAGCGTTCGTCCTTTGCATCCTGAATGGCCTTGGCAAAGGATCACTGGGCGATGCATTTGAGTGGACCAGCTGGGTGATTTATGCCTTTCTCCCAGTGCCTCGCCAGCAGAGAGTGATCACCCAGATCAAGAGGTCTCACCACAGCAGTTTAATGTTAGTGGCTTCCAACTGGCTTGCAAGAATTATGTTCAGGGACCTCCTCCTTCTTGTACTTGAAGAAACACTCCTATTTCAACAATTCCAGGATCCCTGTTTCAGCAGCAAGGGGTTGTTCTTCATCCTTGCCCTCAATCTCTAGCCTTAAGAGCTCGGTGCTTTAGGAACTGACTTCAGGCCACTTAGGAATAGCCCAATAAGTTGAATCCTCCAATGTGTCACATTAGAAATGTCTTATTTTCACTCCATTTGGCGCAGACTGGTGTTCAGGTTGATACCTGTAGAACTTACTTAGTTTCCTTAGGCGCTTACAGAAATACAAAGGATATATTTTTTTCTTCAGCAAATCCCATTATTAAAAGCCACTTTTAAGGACTACTTAGGATGCTTCCTTCGGTTAAGACACTACATCCTGTATGGGATCTTCATATTGTGCATACAACGTTGACTCACAAACCTTTCAAACCAATGGATACAGATGACATGAAGTTGGTCATTTGGAATGCTGTTCTTCTAGTTTCCCTTACTTTAGCTTGAAGGATTAGGTAAAATCAGGCATTCTCTGCTGCAGAGCCTTTCATCGATTTCCCCAAAAATAAGGTGGTTTTGAGCACGCATCCATCTTTTCCACCCAAGATTGTCTCTTCATGAAGCCCTTTTGGCACATCGTCACCCAACCATCAGGCCTCTAGAGAGTCAGTCGATCACCGGATGTTTGCATCTATTCTTGCAGCATATAAGGTCAAAAGAATCCCTCCTCCTCAGCGGTTTACATGCTCATGCAGTGGGGGCTAAAGCCTCTGCATTAGATTTTCAGAAATGTATGTCCTGGGATGTTATAAGCAGATGTTATAGCTCACAATCTGATACATCGTTTGGCCAACCAGTCTTGAGAAATATGTTCTCTTAGTGCAGCTCAGGTTCCTCCTCTATCTGTGTACATGTGCTGGGTAATCGCCCATATAGAATGGAAGAAGGAGGACGGATGTTGGAGCAGGAAAAGTTACTCACAGTAGTGACTTCTGTACTCCTAGTCTAGAGTCCCCTTTCCTCCATAGCCCCTTCCCTCCAGCCCCCTTATTAAGTTTAGGCCTCCACTGCCGAGGTGCAGAAAAAAGGGAGGCTGATGTTTGGGTGCCATTGAGCAGGGCTAGTGGGGTGGAACCACAACCTCGTCCATGCACTCTCACACCTTCAAAATGTAATGGGGAAAGCAATATAGTGGTGCTAAAGGCTCAGGTCCAGTTCCCCGCAGGGTGACGCCCATGCAGTATGGAGGAAAGGAGACTCTGAACTAGGAGTACAGAAGTCACTACTACTGTGAGTAACTTTTTCTATTTTCCTCCACCTCACCCTTCCAAGATGGATGAGTGGTTCCATTGACTGGACTCCTTGTGGGCCCTTAGCTACTAGTAGATGTTTGGTGAGTGCTCGCTCTAACCTGGATTGTGAGAACGCAATGGACAGTTGTTCAACTTTCCTGAAAGAGCCAGTTCTGGGCAGGAAAAAACTCATCACCCTCTTGGAATCCAACCTGTGGAGCCTCGGTTCACCCTTAGATAGGTGGGGTGGAGGGTAAAAAGCTGATGGATCTATACTATGGCTCAGTGGAATTCTGATACTGTTATAGGTAAAAAGTTAGGGCGAACTTTCAGGGATACCTTCTCCTTAAAAAACGTCAGGAAGGGGGGGGCTTGACCCATCTTGCGGACATGATTGCCACCAAAAAGCAGTCATCAATGTGAGGAGTCCGATGTCCAAAGGTTCAATTGCAGCTGCCATTAGGAAGATGAGAAACATGTTCAAGTCCCAATCAGGGACCACAAAAGGTGAAGGAGGAAAATAATTAACCAGGCCCTTCAGAAGCGGATCCATTATTAGAGCGATAAAAAATTAACCTTGCTCTGGCGTCCTTTTAAACAAGGAAAGGGGCACCAGATACCCCTTACCATGCCCACTTGTAGGCCTGATTTCAATAAGGACAACAGAAATTCAATAGCTAAGGAGGTTGAACACGACATTCAGTCCACTCCTTTTGCCTTGCACCAAGTAATACACTGTCTCCATCTGCACTTGTAAAGTGACCGAGTGGATGGTCTATGTGCAGCCAACAACACCTCTAACAACTTCTCATTGAGGTCCCAGTTCTCGTACCTCAGCCTCTCAAGTGCAAAGCAGGCAGGTTGAGCGGGTCTGGGTTTGGGTTAAGCACATTGCCTCCTGACTGCGACAAGAGGTCCAGCCTTCGAGAAAGCAAGAGAGGCAGGCATAGGGCCAGTTCCAGAAGATCTGGGTACCACGTCTGCCTGCCCAATCTGGAGTGATCAGGAGAGCTCTGAATCTCTGCAACCACCCGAGAACCGAAGGGATGACCGTTAGCGATGGGAACGCAAAAATGTAGGTCGAAGTGCATCTCCCAATGCTCCGCTGGGGGGAAATTCCCTCGACCAGAACTGCTTGCATTTTGCGTGGTCATTCATCGCAAACAGGTCCGCTGTGTCGGGGTGCCCCACCTGGTCTAGGACCTCCTTGCATAGCTCCCACTTGTGGGAGACCGAGCTCTGCCTGCTCAGAGCATATGCTAACCCATTCTCCACCCCAACAGATGGGCTGCCGAAGCGGAGATGTTGTTCTCCAGCATCCAGAACTATAGCTGCAAGTCCTCCCTGCACAGTTACTGGTTTGTCCATCAGAACCAGGACATGCTTCCCATGCAGAGAAGGTGCAAACGCCATCAGCACTAGGCTGACTGCTCGCAGCTCCAGCAGATTGATGTGGCAAGATTTTTCCTTCAGAGACAAACGGCCGCCGATTTGGAGAGAGCCACAATGGGTTCAACTTTTCAGCGAGGCGTCAGTGACCACATGTGCTTCCAGCCAAGGCATCCAGAAAGATTCTCCTGCCAACATGTTTGGTCTCTCGCTCAGCCAGAACAGGTCATTGACCACAGAGCTCGAAACCTGACCTGGAGGGCATCTGACATCTCGACAAAATACTACGACCACTGGCTCCGAGAAGCCAATGCAGGCATCTCATCCGGCATTTCCCTGTGGAACCAGAAAATACAGGATGCCATGAAGCCCAGTAGGTGCAGGAAAGCCGCTTCTGGGAGACTATTGGAATTCTGGAAAAGACAGACCATTCTTGCCACTTTGATGACACTATGCTCTGGAAGACAAAACCTCCACTTGCCGGGTTCCCAAGACTGCTCCAATGAACTGGAGCCTCTGCGCTATTGAGATCTGCGATTTCTGTAAATTCAGGGACAAACTCAAGTCATGCACTAGTGAACAAGTGCCTCCAAACTTGTTCCGGTGACTGAGCCCGGATCAGTCAATCGTCCAAGTATGGGAGTACAAAAACACAGTCTCTCCGGAGACAGGCCACTACTACTGGAATCAGCTTGGTAAAAACCTAGGGTGCAGAGGTCAAGCCAAAAGGGAACACCTTGAACTGATAATGTGCGTCCCAGTTGACAAACCTTAGGGATAGCCTGTGCTTCCTGTTGAGAGGCACGTGAAAGTAGGCGTCCTGAAGGTCCAACGACACCATAAATCTAATATTGGACCAACGGAACAGGGAATAGCTAATCACAACATTTATTTATTTATATCAATAAATGTACTGTTTGTTGATTTCTAAAAACCTTTATTTTCATATCAAAATTTCATAAAATATAAAATCAAACATTTTATCAAAAACAACTATCTGCATCATACATTCATACCGATTCTCCTACCACTCTTTCAACTTCCTACTTTGTTATCACAACACATAAGTCTTGTTGTCTCGTGGCCACCTTCCTGGATGGCCTCCAATTACTTATTTTTCACAGTGATCAACAAAAGTCCTCTATTAAATTCTGTGATGGTTCTGCCTGCGTGTTCTTAGTCACACAGACTTATGTCAACACGTGTTTCGGTTGTCTTTTCGGGACATCCCCATTCATGGCCCCTTGGATCTTGCAACCTTCTTCAGGACAGAGAATCGGGAGTTGCCTTATTCCCGTAAACGTCAAGTAGGGTGAGGATCACCACTCGAATTGGTTATGTTTCTATATTCACAAATCAGATGTATTCATGAATTCATGTACTTCATATGGGCTTTTACACAAGGGGTTCTTAGTATTTGGATCAGGCAAGAGGGATACTCAACTAGTGGAGGGTTGGGTGTGCAGCGAAATATTTCTATCTGCGGCCACCAGATATAGCTTTGAAACTAATCTTACAGCGGGATCTTTTCCCTTCTCTCTCGCAAGCCTGTCTACAATGTCGTATCGCGTCTGTCTTCCAGTGCCCAACGACACCAGCCAGTCTTGGAACTAGAGAGCCTGGAGAGTCACCCTCAATGTCACCATCCTGAATATGACCGAATCCGACCTTCTTAAGACCCTAAGGCCCTGAATGAGATGGAAAAAGTGCCTAAGGCCCTGAATAAGATGGAGCCCTGCCCCCTTTAAGGGGTATCAGGAAATATTGTGAGTGACAGCCCGAGCCTTATTCTACTGCTCCCTTCAAAATAAAGGCTTGCAGCTCTTCCTGGAGCTCCCTTTACGGCTGTTGGGGGGATGGTGGAGGTCTGTCCAGGGGTCATTTCAGAAACAGTAGGCAGCATACCCACTCGACCAGTTGAAGGACCCAGGCGTTAGAAGTGATCTCCTTCCACTTGCCCAAGAACCCAGACACACTCCCTCCAACCGGCAAAGTATGGGGGGAGACTTCAAAGAGGTTTTTGAGGTGTTGTCGATGCAACACTATGAGTAGTCTGCCTCGACCCTCCTCTACTGCTCCCTGGCCGCGGGAATCTACGTTGTCCCTGCTTGGCCAAAGGGAGTTACGCCATTCTTTGAAAGGTAAAGTACAACCTGTAGTCCCGGCCTCTTGATGCAAAGGCAAAACCTGTTGTGATGGGATACTACTGCACAGCCAAACCCAGCGATTTGGCCGAAAACTTCAAGTCTTTGAATTTCTCGAGTGACTCATCGGTTTTGGGGCCAAATAAATGTTCTCTGTTGAAGGCCAAATCAAGCGGCTTCAAGTGGACATTTGGGGAAAATCTTAAGACCCTCATTTAGGCTGATCTGCGCAGTACCATTGACGTGCTCATGGCGCGGCCCATTCAGTCTATGGCGTCCAATCCTGCTTGGAGCACCTGACAGGCCATCTCTTTACAATCAGCTATGATGTTCAGGAAACCATCACTGGCTTCCCCTCAGGGAGATGTTCAGAAGCTTTCAAAATGGTGCTCCACAGGACATGCATGAAGCATTAATGGCTTCAAGCACCATGCTCCCTAAGGCTAACACTTTTCGTTGCCAAAGCTTCAACCTTCTTCGACTCTCTATCCATGGGGAGGTTTGACGTTAACAGCCTAAACTTAACCGGCACGGCCTGCCCCACAAGCCCAACAGAATTCCGGATGGGTTGCCCAGAACAGAAGACTGCCTCTTGCTGGCTTATATTTCTTTGTAAGACCGCCAGCGTCTAACACGGACGTTGCCATAAGGTCATGACAGGATCCGCTATGGCTGCAGTCCCCGGACATAGCACCGAGCCCTAGAGCTACGATGACCTATTTGACCGCCTTGTCGTATTGGCGTTTAGGTGTACGTACAGGATCGATTGCTCGTGTCGTAGCGGTCCCTCTGCCAGTTCCAGTAACCCTGCCTGGTCTGCCACGAAATCGGGGTGCGGATCGAAGGTTACACCCCCATCGGTTCATGCCCGGAAGGTATCAAGTTGACCGCTTCGTCGAAAATCGACCACTTTCCATCAAAGAAAACGGATCTAGAATCTGGTATGAAGGATCGATCCTGCAGAGCGTCCGACGGTCGATGGGCTTCTCAGCACGAGGGGGCTGCCAATGGTACTTTGGGTTCTCCCATGAGGGCATTCAAACTCCCTTGGCTGCCCTCTGGCCGAATGGGCAGGACGCAGCTGGGGTCAAATCCACCTGCAGCGTCCATGCCGAGGCCATGCCACCCGAAGCCTTCTCAAGGACCTTCATCATTTGCCTTTTGAAGTCCTGTCACTCCTATCTAGACGCACCCTTTGCAGGGTACTACTTACCCTTATTGTCCGATGAATCGGAACAGAGTCTGCATTTCTTTTTGTGCATCAATGTCAAGGAAGAGTGGTGAGGCTTGCTGTGTGAATGCTTGCGCTTCTTAGACTTCTTGTGACGCCTTCCCTCTCAACGTTTCTCAGGGTAGGCTCCTTGGTATCGTGTTCCAAAGATTTAGAGACCAAATACGCCAGGGATTTCGGCTGTGCCAGTTTTGCCGAGCATTCAATCACCGCTTTCAGCCAGACGAGAACCACAATACGCCATATCGTGTCTGACACCCAGCTACCACACACACATACAGTGTGTGTATCTGTCAGGAACCACAAATCATTGCGAAGGCGTGGATTACTTCGCACCAAATCCATCCCTCCAACCACTAAGATCCACACCAAGAAAACAGCATTTCCTTTGTGTAAAACACTTTATTCCTTACACAGAACAGCTCTGTTTCTTGTTGCCATGGCGACAAGGGAAGCTTGCTACGAATCACAACACCATCAGAAGGAAGTCACATGACGGAAAAATAATAAAGCCGGCCCTCAAACCCACGGTTGTTGCTTCTGATTGAAGTGTTTGGACCACGGTCTCTGCTTGCATGTCGTTTTCTGGTAATCCTGTTCTGAACCTGCTTTGTTTCCCGGAATTCGTGTCTTGTTTCTGTTTGTTGTTTTAGCAACTTGGCGTGCTGCATGTTTCTTGCACGCATTACGCAATTTCTACCTTCGCGTCCCGCTTCCCTGCTAAGTTACCTGCATATGAACCGACCCTTAATTTCCACCTAATGGATTGTCTGTGCTTTCTGATTCTATAATATCCCAGCCCGTATGTGTACCAAACTTTATTTCCGGCCAACGTATTGTCCCTTCTTAACTGTTGCCTGCACATGTACTGACCTCATTTCTATCCAATGGATATTCTACACCTCCCGATTTCAACTGCTTACAGCCCGCAAGTGAATTGAACCTTTTCTGTCTAACGGATTGTTACTGCCTAGTAACCGAACTTCCTCTTGCCCACCTGTACTACGGAAAACCAACAACTTACTTCACCTCAACACTCCTCATCAAGTAGACACAGACTAGAGACGGTTACCAAAATGGAAACCTAGGCATCCTCATGCCATCGGGGTAGGGCCTGGAGTTCTTCACTGGGACATCCAGCTTCATGGATTTATTAGGCATCCTCGTGCCGTCGGGGTAGTCCTTTTTGGATTGTTTCATCTAACCCTTCGGATCTGTCGCAGGATTTGGATTTGGAACTGGTGAACCTTCCTACAGATTGTATTCTTCTACCCAATTGGTAAGATTGGTAATATCCACACATTGTATACCTTTCTTTCCATTCCTTGTTATTTAGTTGTTTTAGTGATATTATTGTGTTTCTTGATTAGGTGGATAGATTTGAACACACTAAGGAGACTTGGCATCCATACCCACCATTACTATGTCATCTTGTTAACTAGTCAGGTTTGTGCAAGTACTAGGGTTTGGAGTGGGCATTGTTTGAGCATCTGGTTATTGATCTTGTGAGACTTGCCTCCGGAGGTCCGAAAGGACGGCCGTCGCTGATGGAGAGAACCCAGGGCCCGGGCCGTCTCAGAGTCCACCTTGATGGCCTGCAGTCACTTGCCCACTGCCTTGCCGAACAGGTTGTTCCTGTCGAAGGGCATGTCCAGTACCCTGGTCTGCACGTCCTGACGGAAATCAGTGGCCCTGAGCCAACTACCCTGGCGAAGGCAAACACTGTTGCCCATCTGGCAAAAGCCGGTGTCGGCGATGTCCGTGGTTACCATGATGGCGTGGTCCGATGCCACCTCACCTTCATGCAGGATTTCAAGGGCTTCTGCCCTCTTGTCATCTGGGAGGAAGTCCAGGATGGGAGCGATCTTGAACCACAGCTCCCTGTCGTAGCGCACCACGATTGTGAGGGTGTTGGCCACCTTGATGGTCGTCGCTGCCGGCGAGATGACCCATCGTCTCATGGCATCCAGCTTCTTCCCCTCGGCGTCTGGCGGGAAGTGGAAGTTGATGGCGTCGCCCCTGCCGATTTCTTCTTGGCCGCCGCGGAGACCACTGAATCCAGGGACAGCTGTGCCCTGAGGCACATCGGAGCGGAGTCCGGGACCCAGTACTTCTTCTCGTACCAGTCCTTCGTCCCAGATGTCGTCCAGTAAGGGGACTGAGAGGAGGGTCTTCCTCTTGGCCTCCCGTCGTTGGGAGAGGAACCCTTCCTTCTTCTGCTCTTCGGGGCATAGCTGGAAAAGCTCTGATGCCCTGGCAATCGTGGCGTGAAAGGAGCCAATTTCGTTGGGATGGGAGGCCTGGGCAGGGGTTGATGGGAGATCCGTCCCGTCGTCACAACCGTCGTCTCCGTCCCATCTCGTCCCTCGGAGGAGATGGGGGTGAAGGCTGGAAGGGAGGTGGAGGATGGACTCGCCTCTTCTTGTTCGGTGGGCTCCCGACCGTCCAGGCGCCACTGGATCGTCCGCTGGTGGTAAGGGCAACCTTGTCCTTATCTCCGTACACAGGGTCTGCAAAGCCATGAAGATTGCTCCTGAATTGTCTTGTGGCATCGGTTGCGACGGGAGCTAAGGCTGGGGCGTGGGTTCCTCCGCTTCCTCGACGGTCCGCGGTTCCTCGTCAGCCCCACCGTTGCTCTCTACGTCCGACTCGTCGGGATCCCTCCCGTAGGCTCTGTCCTCCTTGAACTTACTGTCCAGGATCTTTTTGACGCCAGCCAGCTCATCCTCGGAGGTGGTATCTGTGTCAGTTAGGGCTACAGTGCCCCCCCCTCTTTCTCATCCCAGGGTTTCACGGGGGTCTTCTCAATACGTTGGAAATATGTTTTCCTCCTGGGTGGCAGGGAAACTCTAGGCCCGGAGGTCGTCTTCACTGGGGTAGCCTCTGCAGGATTCTCCAGGGCCGCCACGACTCCTTCAATCAAGGCCTTCGCCGGGTGCATCAGGGCCTTCACGACCTCAGGCGCGTCTGAGGCCTTCACCTTAGGGGGAGGGTCACGGCCTTGCGCCCTCTCGGCTTTCTCCGTCGGGATCGACCAGGGCTGAGGTCACAGGGTGCAGCACCTCGATATATACTGGCCCCAATGTCATGTCCGGTACAAGGCAAGTTGGGCAGAACCAACGCAGCACTACGCCACCTGGTTGCAGAAAAGGTGCTGGCGTACAGCTGCGCTGTGGGATGGGTATCATAGATGAGTAATCCGTGGGAGGAAGGAATCCATTAGAAAGCTGTTTTAAGGTTAGGAAAAGTCATATATATAGGCACCTTTAATAGGGCCACACACTTTGCAGGAAGGGGTCAATCTGAATCCCTGATGACTCAGTCAAATAAACTTTTTTCAGGAGGACAGCATAAAGGCAACACAAAAATACTGATATAATAAAGCTGGGCAAAAAGTGCACTTAGAATCACCATAAGCAAGAAAAGACAAAGTACAAAAAAGGCTAAAACCATAAAAATCATATGTCTGTAATAACGATGGGTACATCATAAATGAAATCAAAAATCTGATTAAGAAACAGAAAAATATGTACACCTTTTAACCATGCTCTGAAGATCTATTTTGCAACAGCAAAGACATTTGGGCTGTTATCTGTCCTTTTACAAAGCAACATAGCTTATTGGACCGACTGGATGTTACATCCCCGAAACCTGGGTTTCAAATAGCCCCTTCTGTATGCCATATACAAGGGGCAAATCAACAGAAAATGATCAACAGGGTCTACCCTATCAGGGCAGTAAGGACATTAAGCACATTTCAGAGTGTCCCAGATGTTACAGAGTGCTGCCACGGTTAAGAAAGCAGTCTCAGCCTTATTGTATCTAAATAAATTTCATAACCCCTGATGCTCTGATTCTCCCTCTAGGTTGCCTTAACTCTGTATATATTTATCAGCTGGTACAATATCTGCTAGGTGGTCCCATGAGTTAATATAGCCCAAGACTCACAGCCAGGCTCAAACTATCAATGTTAGCTACTCTAAATTGTGGGCGCTCCTCACTGCTCCATAATCTAATCCAGTACAAAACTGGCATAAGAGCTGCCACATCACTAACGGCCGGTAACCCAGTTTCTGCATGGATCGGAACTGTAGAAGTACTTAACAGGAGACCTTTGTTCTTTTTGAGAAAATTATTCTCCACAATGCCAAGCTTAGAAATGCCCCAAAGTTCTGCCACAGAAAGGGCGGCCTGCCTGGCTTGTGCTTTGTAAAGATGAATAAGAGGTCTTACTGTACCGTCTCCATGACTATATGCAAATTTAGAAATGGTGTCACTGTAACACGCAAGAGTACTCACTGCTCTTGCAAGTTACTGCTCTCAGCTACAAGAGGAAACAAAACTGACGCCCAAGTAATCATAATGATTAACATGCTCTATGATCTTATTATCCACACTCTGTTCGCAACCAGGTTTTTTCTTTTCTTCGCAAAGCTCATGGATTTTGTTTGGTCGATATTAATCGATAATACTCTCTCAATGCAAAATTAAGTTTGGGATAAAAAGAGAGTTTGGGATATCAGGATTGCGTCGTCCGCAAATAGTAATACCAGAATATTTTCACCTGCCAGAACCGGAGCATCAGTGGGAGTTTCCAACAGCCTCATGATTAATTTATTTATGTACAGGTAAAAAAAGGTTAGGGGCCAAGACATAACCATGGCGTATGCCCTTTTGTACTTTTATTAGTGGTGTAGTCCCCCCCCCCCACAGGTCGCCACCGTATCACAGCCTCGTTCTTCTCATAGACCAAGGCGTTGCAATTTTAAGGTTACCCAGAGTTTGGCACGAGGAACCATGTTGAATGAAGTACGCAGGTCGACAAAGACTACATATATATTTGTTTACCTTAGATCCACATATTTATTAATGATTAGTTTAAGTCTGAGACACTGATCGACAGGATTTACACCGTTCCCTGAAGCCGGCTTGCCGATGATCATCAAATTGGCCACAGTTGCCCAATCCTTCAAGTCCTGTAAAATTACTTTAGCAAACAACTTCCCATATGAATAAACGATATAGGTCTATAATTCCTTGGATAATTGCGTCCCCTTTATTGTAGATTAGGCCAAGATGGTGGTGCAAGTGCTTTCCTTGTTATTGCATTGAATAAATTCAATAAAAATGGAGCCCAGATCCGTGTCTCTGCTTTAAACAAATCCTTGGGAATTTTCTCTGGACCCGGGCCTTGTTGGATTTCTGGAAAAGGAGTGCTGATTTGATCTCAGCTAACGTAAACATTAAGGGTGGAACTAAGCAGGAGTCATCCCCCTGGTCACACAGCAAGAATTGCACCCTAGATTCTTTGTAGAGTTCCTCAAAGTGGACAACCCAGCAACTAGAGCTAACACTGGCATGGGTGACTCCTCGCGGGCCGTTATCAATGATATTATATGATAGTTTATTTATATAGCGCCTATACATAATGTGTTTCAAAGCACTTCAAGGCAAGGGAGGGAATAAGGGAAAATACAATTACATTCTTACAGGCCATGAAGAGTAAGGATGTGAAATTAATTATTGTACTCGGCCTGACGACATTTCAGATAGTGCAAGAGCTAAGACTTAGATAAGGAAGGGAGGGCGAGAGTGGGAAGGAAATGTAAACAGACAGGCGACTACTGCACTAGGCCTGACAACATTTCTGGTAGAGCCGGAGAAAAATAAAAGGTGAGGGAAAGGGGTGCAGAAAGGGAGGGAGGAACAAAACAAGCGACTATCGTATTTGGCCTGACGACATTTCAGATAGTGCTGGCAGGTGGGGGGGGGGACAAAAACAAGTAAGGGGAGGAGACAGACGAGGTTGCTATAATACTAGGTCCAGGGATAATTCTAATAGATTAAGTGCATAGAAGAATGTAAGGGGAGGTGGGGAGTAGATAGGAAAATGAAGAAAGGGAGAGGAGGAGAGAACAGAGAGTAAGCAGTCAAAAAGAGTGGAAAAGCAAGAGGGGAGAGCGAATACAATTGCAGAAGTCAGTAGTAACACATAATGTTGCAAGCCAGGATACACGATGAAGATGGGAACAGCATGATTCAGGGCCACCATAAGTACAAGATGCAAAGGAAGTCCAGCATGAGAGTTGAGAAAGGGTGACGCACCGTGAATCAATGAAGTCCATAAAAGTCAAATGCAGCATTGGCCACAAGATGGTGATGGTGAAACCAGAATGTATCAGGACAGACTCCTGCAGAAGTAGTCTGGGTGGGGAGCAGGGAGCAGTGTAGAACAATCAAGCAAAACAGGCAACACCTGTGTGCGAGAAGAGCGGGGGGCACAAGGGAACCTCATGGGGGGACCAGAGGGGGTGGGGATGTCCTATGGGTAAACACATGTTGGTGCATGCTTACCTGCTGTCTGAGCAGGGGGTCGGGCCCGGGGTCCTCCTGGTCCGAACAGGTCCAAACAGGAATTGCCCTTTTCTTCATCTTCCCTTCGCTTCGGATTCCGGGGCGAGAGACGCCCTTGATCTAAGGGTTAAGAGCAGGAAGGAAGAGGCAGGGCTAAGAAGGTGGGTGGTGCTTAGGCCAGGTGACCCAGATCCACTTGCAACTGCTCTCCATCTGCAAAGGAAAAGAGGCTGGAGGGCTCCTTAAGTAGGGAAAAAGAGCGAAATCCAGGAAGGCACCAGGTGGGCAGGGCTTGCTAAGTGGGGAAAAAGAGCAGCAACCTGGAAGGTGCCAGGTGGGCAGGCCTTAGGCCAGGTGACCTAGATCCACTTGCACCTGCTCCCCATCTGCAAAGGAAAAGAGGCTGGAGGGCTCCTTAAGTAGGGAAAAAGAGCGTCAACCAGGAAGGCACCAGGTGGGCGGGGCTTGCTAAGTGGGGAAAAAGAGCAGCAACCTGGAAGGCACCAGGTGGGCGTGGCTTAGGCCAGGTGACCTAGATCCACTTGCACCTGCTCCTCATCTGCAAAGGAAAAGAGGCTGGAGCGCTCCTTAAGAAGGGAAAAAGAGCGGCAACCAGGAAGGCACCGGGTGGGCAGGGCTTGCTAAGTGGGGAAAAAGAGCAGCAACCTGGAAGGCGTCAGGTAGGCGGGGCTTAAGCCAACAGACCTAGATCCACTTGCACCTGCTCCTCATCTGCAAAGGAAAAGAGGCTGGAGGGCTCCTTAATTTTTGAAAAAGAGTGGCAACCAGGAAGGCACCATGTGGGCGGGGCTTGCAATCCCTGATCAATTAAGATTATTCCTTTCTGAAATCCTGCCAGAAGATTATTTATATTTGTTGGCTCCAGTTTATTTTCCAAGTGACTCAACAAGATTTGGTCATAGATTTGTAATGTTCAGTCCAACAATGACATTGGGAGGTCCCTCCCTCTTCAAATTAACTGCCGCATTCCCTGCCTTGCACAACGAAGTGGGAGCTCTCATGAGGAAAGGATACTGTTAAATAGCAGCGAATGATACGAGGGCCAAATTGTCATTCACCTTTATTTTATGTCACAAAGAACAGTGAACAATGTAATAGCATCTGCACCCTCTTGTACAGAAAAATACAATCCAGTGACAATCCCTTCCTCTTTTCAGTTCCTCTTCCACTGGTATGAAAGCAGCAACTATTTTCCTTTTACAATTCACAACAACTGTGATAATCAGCTTCCCGTGTGCTACCACCATGTTACTTGCTTCTTTAGAATGTATTGTTAAAATCTTCCCAAAATCCCTCAGATGTATGGATTAAATTGTGGTTGTTAACGTTTCTCATCTTTCCACAACAAGGGACACTATCTTTATTTCATATTCTTTATCTCTCATCTAGGCAAACTAGTCTGTTCCCTGAACCTATACATCAATTTCACAAGCTCAATCAAGTATCCCTTCTCCTTCTTGAACACCATATCGAACCATGATTTTTACCTTATGCTAAGCCTTTGACTTCTCTTGACTGCTTTGTAATAAAGGGAAGAACAGCACTTCTAATATCATCATCATAGTATTCTCTCAGTATTCACGATTTTGAAATGGACCCCTCTGCCAATAGCCTCAAAATGAGGAGGATATTCTTGTAAATGGCTGGACAAAGCTGCTCCAGATCAAGATCATCTCACTTGATTTGTCTCTATTAGCCACATTTATCATAGCCCATCTCTCATCCATGTTATTTATATTTTTCTTTGTTGTCAAGTTTTATACACAGGGCATTATGATCACTCTCATAACCAGGCTCTATTTTCAGTTCTTCAAAACTAAAACACTCCACTAGATTTATTAGCATATCATTTAAGTGGCAATGTTAATCCCCACTCTGAAAGTCAAGCACCTGGCTTGTCAACTCTATGCCCTTACCTTACACTCAAGACCCTTAAGCTTGTTTAAAACCACATTTGAGCAGTTTTAAACACTAATTTATGCCCCCTTTTGGGGCATTAAGCTAGCTGGAATTCACCACATATTAACTTCCTCTTCTGTTAGTCGGCTCATTTCTACTAAAGGTTTGAATTGCACATTAAAGTCCCCTACAATTAATTTGGTTACTCTTCCTTGTGGGGCAGTTTTCATTTTCAAGATATTTAGCAGTGTCTCACTTTTAATAAAGTTCTGTGAGGGGTCAGAAATTTGAGGCGGACAACTTTGTGAAGGTTTTTCTAAAGAGGCCAACATGTGCTCCCAATTCAAGTCAAATCCGGAGGAGATTGAATATGCGTCTATATTGTCGCAATTTAAAGCCAAAAACACTGGGCTGAAAAACTGGTCATTTCAGAAGAAACACTGCTTCGACCTGATGGTGATGCAGCGCAAAAGAACGATGAGAGCTGAACTCCAGAAAAACAAGCAAGGGCCCAAGAATGAAATAACGTCAAGAAACAGAGTAACCAAACAATCTTATAAAAACTGGATTAAAAGCCATAAATTCTTACTATATCAGAAAGATGCAGAGGCAATGTTGAAGACGCTAATAAATAAAAACAGTGGAGAGTTCTGGCGAACTATTAATCGCATGGAAACACCGCAAGAGGCCTTGCAAGTGTGCCTGGTACCAGAAATTGAGTGGGTGCATCATTTTACCGGTCTTTACCATAAAAATCTTGCTCCTAACTTTCCAACACATAATTTAGTATCATGGGATTTACACTTTGCAAGGGAAGATATCCGAGAGGTAATCATGAGAGCAAAAAACTCTAGGGCTCCTGGCCCTGATGGCTTGTCGACCTTCATGATTAAACAGTTCCCTGATCTCTGGGCTGATCTGTGCTTCGATCTATTTGCAAGAATCGACATGCAAAAACAAGTGCCAATTTCATGGAAGACAGGGATAATAGTCCCAATCTTCAAGAAAGGAAACAGAATGTCACCAAATAATTATCGACCGGTGGCACTGCTTGATGTCTTGGGCAAGATTTATGCCTCGTTGCTACAAACAAAATTGATCAACTGGGCCAGAACAGCAAAAACAGTGGATGAAAGACAAGCGGGATTCGTGAAATTTGTTGGGTGCTCTCTGAACCTGCTTGTCCTAAACCTACTAAAATGGAAGCCCTGCAAGAAAACACGAAAGTGTATCTTGCCTTTGTTGATTTTTCCAGTTCCTTCGATATGATTTACTGCAAAGTGCTTTGGCAAAAAATGGAAGCATGGGGTTGCCCTGCAGGCCTATTAATGGTGATTAAAGAACTTCACACAGCTACTTCTATTGCAATTCGTCTAGATCAATCAGGCTCCTTGTAAGCAGAGATCAGGACGCACAAGGGGGTTAAACAGGGCTGCCCATTGGCAGCCGCAATTTTTAGTCTTTTCATCTCAGACATCGGTGAGGCTATACACTCTGTGAGAGCGTTTCCACCTAAGCTCAAACTATCGCAGATAAACTGGTTGTTGTATGCCGACGATTTAGTAATCTTAGACTTAACCCCGATTGGCCTACAACGCAAACTTGAGGCAGTGCAAAGATATGTGAGCATGAACAACCTGAAGATCAATACAGCAAAGATGGAAATACTGGTGTTTGAGAATTTAAGAGCAACTCAAACGTCAAAGGCAGCAAAATATGTGTGGAAACTAGATGAAGACCAATTAAGTATCTCAAAAAGCGTAAAGTACCTGGGTATGATATTGAATTCCCGATCCTGACATACGGCGCAGAAAACGCTTTTGGATGCTCATCGAATCATTGGGCATCACTGGAAGATACGTTCTGGTCTAAAGCGTTAAGCTTACCAATTGAAATCTCGACAGCCTGCATAAGGTACAAACTTGCCTTAATTTTGCTACATGCTCAGATCAGCTGGAACCAACTGGCTTTATTTCGGAAATCCAGAGCAGAGGAAGGAATTTTGCAATTTAAGTTCTTACACAATGCGTCATTAAGAGGCTCTAACATTCTATCTCAAAGGGTGAAACGTTGTGAAGATCTCTTGCTAATATACAATATTAGCTTGGAAACTCTCCACTCAAATCCCACGGCAACAAAAGTGAAGATCTGGCGTGTCGATTGGATAACTACATGTAGTGAGCGCTATTCTGCCAGTGCTATGAAAGACTCTCCTGCCAAAGCAAGAGGCTTTAATGTGCTTCATAAATATCTGAATCGTTTCCCAAATTTGAAAGCCAGAAGACTTTTCATGCTATTCCGTTTAAATGCTATCAAAACCAAAGAGCGGACCAGCCACTGGGCATGTAACGTAGGATTAAATTCCTATTGTTGCTTTTGTGACCATGAACTGGAATCACTTAAGCATCTCGTGCTATTTTGTCCCGAATTAAAGGATATAAGATCAACTCATTTGGGCCAGTGGAATGATGACCATCAGACTGTGTACGCGGAAGAATGGTGGCAGAGAATGTGGAATGAACTGGACATGACATTAATTATGCCCCTGACTTCTTTTTTGGCTATAATTGAAGAGACATTAAAGGCTTTTGATCGGCCGCCGGCTAAAGATGTTAAGTAAACTTAAGGACGACTCAGTTACGGTAAGACTCAGTCATGTTAAGTCATCTGTAATAATATGACATTGGATGTGTGAAGGGAGGAGGATACCTTGGGATATATTAATGCGTTTGTTAATTGTTTGTCTTGTTTTGTGTAATATTTTAAAGGTTTGAATCTAAACCAATAAAATAATTAATAAAAAAAAAGATGCCATTTTATTAACTCAAAAGGTTGGATAAACGGCTCACTATCCCTACCCCGACGAGGATTTTCCATCCTAAAATAAACTAAAGGAAACACTAACAAAAGGTTTCTGTCCCTCACACTTGTTCATAAAACAACACAACAAGGTAACATATGGCAGTTCTAAAGCAACAAATATAATATTTATGTTCACTGTATAATGATTGTTTCTCCTTATAATCTGAGAGAATTTCCCTTCCCCAAATTCAAGCATGATTCTGTTCAACAGTTCCAGAAGAATAAGGAAATCCTGCCCCAACACTTCAAAATTGTTCAACAAGGTTTCTTTCTCTTCCACTTGTTATATTAAGAAATCAAACAATCTTCTTCGCATGAACCAAGAAAACTTCCTTAGTTCATCAGGATTAAAATAAATGGTCTTTGTCAGGATTATTCTGCAAAAACGTATTGGTTCTTAAAAATGTTAAACACTTCTGTAGCAGTCTACACAACACCTGCAACAGCAAAGTTTATCAGGATGCTTCTGCAATATTTCACCAAAACATGTCAGTGGTTCTACTACTTCTTCTTTGTAATTTGTTAACACTACTTCACAGCACTTCATCAACTTCCACCTGGTTTACTCCAGACCTGGTGTAATCTCCTTCCAGGTCAGAACAAACTACCAACTACAAATACATCTGTGGTAAAGATCAGCTTCCACAATGTAGCAATGTCCCCTGCTTCATAACATCACATTAAAAAACGTCTTCAGAGAAAACAAGATTTACATTGGTGCTATTTATCAGACACTTGGGATTTCTATACACTCTGCAAGTTATGCTCCACTCCTTCTGAATATCCTTTTCCAGAAGGGCAGCCTTCCTGCCACTCTGGTTCCCCTACTTCTACAATAAACCAAATACTTACTATAATTCTGTCTCCCTCTGACTCTTCTTTGGCTTTGGCAATGTGGTTTTAAACTAGTTCCTTTTATGAACTGCTTGAAACACGGCAATAGGTTTTACAAACATTTTGATTCTCATTTGCCCAGTCTTGACTTTGTCAACAATTGTTAGTTTTAATTTGCCTCGTTATAATTCTCTTTTGGCATTAGCAATGGTAGTTTGCATTAGGTTCTTAAAATTATTGCCCCATTTTCTTGCTGGCTTTCAAATTGCCCCACATGCATATAAATCACAACCCTTTGGTCTGATGATCAAGCTCTTATCATTCCACTTGCTCCTTTCAAAGTCAGTTTACAAAATGCTGCTTTATCTTCTTTTTGTCAGTTCGGTATTCAAAAGTACTTTTCTTCTTCTTGTATTTCCCTCTATGTGTGTTGTTTCTTGTTTGGTCTGAGAGAGAGGGCGGTTACGGAGCGCTTCGGTGTCACAATATCTTACTCACCGGGTCTGGCGTGCGCATCCATTCGCTTTGCTGCTCCCAGATCCTCTGCCTCTGCTGCTGCTCGCGGCCAGGCAACCAGTTGCTTTCAGTTTTGTGGGGCCTGCGCCACTCGCAAACAGAGCTTTCTCTGCCCCAAAGGCTCTCTGGTGCCCGCCTGCCACCAAAGACAGCCTTACTATGGGGAAAGCTTTATATACATACGCTTCCCGCTGTACTGCCTCTGCAATCCGGTTTTCAGGGGGAAAGCTTCCATCTCTGATGCTTCCCGCTGCAGAACCTCTGCAATTAAGACTTCTGTAGGCAAAGACCCTCTCAATACTGGCAACTGCTCGACACTAGACAGTGGTCCCAACGTCGTCTTCTCCCTCCAGATTCTGCTTTTGCTGCAAGGTGGAGAGCTCACAACTCCTCCACTTGCAACTACTGTTCTGCTCCTTTTTACTAATGGCCTGCACTTGAGGGGACATTTCAAGCCTCCCAGTCTCCTTCAGGTGTGGGTCATTTTCAATAATCAGATGGACTTTGCATTTTCGTGCCTCTTCAGCCCTCCTCTTCGCCACAGTACTTTAGGGATTATGGGATTAAAGTCCATGATATAAGAATCAGCTTTTCTCATGGGAATTTTAATCTCATGCTCATCTCTTTCCTTAATTATATTCCGTTAAGGAATATCATGAGGATTAATTGAAAGATACAGCTTTACAGAGGAATAAATACCTTGAGGGACTAAATTGATATTATTTACAGACTTATAATTACTATTCCTTTGGGAGTTAGGGATACTTCCAGCTCCATGAATCTCCATGTTTTTAAAAAGGGCTTAATTTCTCCCAATGTATAAGTGGTTATGAATGTTCTCACCCACATTAAGATATTCAACTTGGGAAGTAAAAAGTTATTTCTGACAACAAGGCATTACAGATTTTGGCAGCGCTGATATTTATACTGCGTCTCATCCAATGGAGTCCTCCCATTCCCCTGGGACCCTTCTCCTCCCAGGTGATCCTCCCGGCTAATACCATCCTGAGGGTCAGGAGGCATCTGCCTGCCCCTGGCCACCTGGAAGGAGACTTTAGATAGGTTCTTTGTGAGGACTCCACAGGATTCATCACAGTCTCCATACATTGTTGGCTATTTGCCCAACTCTAATTTCAACAAAATTACTTAGAAGGCATTCATAGATGTTTCCTGGATAACTATTCGGGCATGCCCGGTGGGCATAGAGGTGGGGGGGGAGAGCCATCTGATATCCCTGTATGCCGACGATATGCTGTTGTACCTCCAATACCCTGAAGAGAACTTGCAATATGTCTTGGAGGTGATGGAGAGGTTTGCTTGGCTTTCTGGCATAGCGGTCAACCCTCGGAAATCCACTCTGTTCCCGCTGGGCGGCTATGTGGGGATACCGGCTGAGAGGTTGCCAGTATTGCGAATCCCATGGGCGACAAGCACCTTTCGGTACCTTGGCATAGACGTATACCACACGACCGGGGAGGAACACAGGCACAATACTGAATTGGCAGTGGGGAGGATCGAGAAGTGCATGAGGTTTTGGGAGAAACTACCCTTAGCGATGATGGGCCGGGGTGCTATGCTTAAGATGGTCGTGCTACCTAGGCTGCTGCATTATTTCAATAACATCCCATACATGATACCCAAGGGTTTTTTTGCTAGACTACATAGGGTATGTAGAGATTTCTTATGGCAGGGCACGCGTAACAGGGTCGCATTGTGGAAATTGCAGAAGGCTCATGAGAAAGGCGGCGTGAGGCTGCCGAACTTTGAGGCCTACTACGTGGCAGCGCAGCTGCAGTACGTGGCCAAGTGGCTTTCGGACGACGAAACCCCGGAACATAGACTGTTGGGTAAGGACTGCTCCCCCTTCTACCTGCGAGAGATTATTTGGGTATCCAGCACATGGATGAGGGGGCGTCCTAAGATGCTAGCGTTGGGCAGGAACATGTGGCGAAGAGCCTGCCGGATGATGGGGGATCCCCTGCCGTGCATGCCGCAGCTGCCGCTGGTGGCCTTGGCAAGGGAAGACGGACAGCTTAGGGCCATCCTGCGAACATACTGGGAGTCAGTGGGGCTGGTCACTTTGGGTGACATTTGGCAGGATGGGGCCTTGGCGGAGTTCGCAGATCTAGAGGCGGGGGCGGGGCTGCATGCGGGGCAATACATGACGTTCCACAGAGTGGTCAGGGAGGTCCGGAGCACTTGGCCCGAGACCGTATTGGCTGACGAGCCGGATGCAACGCTGGTGATTATGTATGACGCATCCGAGGGCGGGCATGAGGTCTCCAGGCTGTACGAGATGCTGATGGCAAAGGTTGGGAAGGATTTGGGGTACCTGAGGTTGGAATGGGAAACAGAGATGGGGGCCCCGATGGCGGATGGGCAGTGGGAGTGCGCCCTGGGGTACCACAAAAAGTATCGAGGAATGCCAGGTTTAAACAGATACAACTATATATTACGCATAGGGCATACATGACCCCCCTGAGAATTTCCAGATTTCGAGACGCTGGGCGCCAGGCGTGTCCCAAGTGTAACACAGAGAACGCTGATATGATTCACATGTTCTGGGCCTGCCCTGTGATTGCAACCTACTGGAGTGAAGTGGCGCAGAAGCTGGCAGGGAGGGGCATTGTACTTAAGATAGATTCGGCCTGGGCCTGTTTGCTTGGAGGGTATCCCAGGGCGCGCAAGCTTCGGCACGTGGAGAAGCTTAAAGATTTGGCTTATGTACTTGCCAAACGCAGAATAGCCATGGGATGGAAGAATCGTCAGAGGCCACGGGTGGAGGTATGGTGGCGTGACCTCCAGAAATGGGCTGCCGCCGAGACGACAGCATGGTGGGAGGCCAGCAGGGCGGGAGGGGAGGAAGAGGTGAGCTCCCTCACGGCATGGAATGTGCTATTGGCTGAACTGTTTAGTACGGGGTCGACCTCGGCTGGATCTGAGAGCGACGGAACCCCACCACACGGAACGGACAATGATGGTGGACACCCTACAGGCTCATAGGGGGGAGGGGAAGGGGATTGTTAAGTTAATTCTGTTCTGTTTTTTCTTTCTTCTCTTTTTCATATCTGTTTGGCCTTTGGTGTGGCTGGATGTGTTCTATTTATGTTCTGTTGCACTGTGTGGTTGTTATAAAATAAAATACATTTAAAAAAAAAAAAACTATTCGGGCATGAGATCCACCTTAACCGAGATCAACATTCTTCCACTGGCTTTAACCTCTAGTTTACTTAATAGCTCCAACACAATTGGTTGACATAACCCTCTACATGCCCCTGGAATCAGCGCACAGGTCTCCTGAAAACAAAATGTGTCCAATTTAATTATAAACGTAATCTTGTCTTTGTCTGCTAAGTTCTTGCTTAGCCCTGCAACGTTCACAATATGATTTTCAAGTTTGAAGGTCCCTTGACCACACTCAGCTAAACTAGCTACAGGTATCACTAATGTGGAGGAACGTGGCTGAAAATCTTTTTTATCCATCTCCTCAGTCTCTGGCTACAACATAATCTCAGCTCTATAAACATGTGCACCATTAGGAGGCAATTACCTTTATTTACATGGGTCACTGCAGAAATTCCTGTGACATTCTTGTTTGACAGAAGAATTAGCTTGGCCGGGGGATTGTTTGCACTTTTATTGAGATTTGCTGTAAGAGTAGGGTGACACAATGAGCGAGGGTAGGGTTTAAATTGTGCAGAGTAACCATGAGGTGGCAGTGTCATGATATATTGACAATAACCCTTCCACACAACAACATACCACTCAGAACCAGTTGCAAGTAGTCATACCCAAAATCTTGAAATCTGCTAACCAGGTCACTCTCATAAATTTCTCCTGTATTATTGAGCATCACCATCTCACATGTCAAACTCACAGTTTGATTTGTTCATTGGTGCATCACCCTTTTCCCTGGATCTTCTATTCTGCTGTGGCATTTTAGGCAAATCATTTCCTTTGCATTGCATTTTGAACTTGCTTGCACACTGTTTGTAACCGTTAGTCCCTAGTCCCTCGACATACCTTCCTTGTGTGGAGACGGGCAAGCGCAAAGCTCCACATGGCCATTTTGCTTCAATCACCTTGACAATGGGGGATTAAAGTCTGCCTATCACAGTACAGTTGTTAACTACATTTTCTAATCACTATTGCATAGAGCCAGATTAGCTTTTAGAGCTGGGGAGAGATTGGGTAGTAATGCTATTATTCTTTGTTACTGTATAGCGAAAGTTCCCATTTATCGAATTATGGTTTAATGCAGGAAGTGATTAAGTCATGTTGCAATTTGGGTCGTAATTCTCCCTTCTTCAAACCTTTCAATTCTTTACTCACCTCCATTATTATCTGCTATAAACCTGTCCATCATTGTTTTTAGTTGATCGTGCTCCTTCTCCAGACAAGCAAAAGTGAACAGATCTATCTGCTATAAACCTGTCCATCATTGTTTTTAGTTGATCGTGCTCCTTCTCCAGAAAAGCAAAATGTGAACAGATCTTGTTTAACATCAAACATTAACACCTGCTGTTTCTGGTTTGGGGACCACACGTTTGTAGTCGAATATCTATTACCCTTATCTTGGTAGGCCTCATTGGCATGGGCTTCTGTACAGGGCCAATAACAGACTACCCCCAAAATGAATATGGAGGGGAGGGGGGGGGGGGGGGGGAGAAAGAGAGAGAGAGAGAGAGAGAGAGAAGAGAGAGAGAGAGAGAGAGAGAGAGAGAGAGAGAGAGAGAGAGAGAGAGAGAGAGAGAGAGAGAGAGAGAGAGAGAGAGAGAGAGAGAGAGAGAGAGAGAGAGAGAGAGAGAGAGAGAGAGAGAGAGAGAGAGAGAGAGAGAGAGAGAGAGAGAGAGAGAGAGAGAGAGAGAGAGAGAGAGAGAGAGAGAGAGAGAGAGAGAGAGAGAGAGAGAGAGAGAGAGAGAGAGAGAGAGAGAGAGAGAGAGAGAGAGAGAGAAGAGACTGTGTGTGTCTGTGCAGGGATTCCCTGAATTGATATGCCCTTCTATTAGCCTTCTGCTATTGGATATACTCTCCTTCGAAGCTGATAAAACAACATCATTAAAGAAGAACATGTATTACTAAAAGTGCCATCTATGCTGAGGGGCTCCTCCCTTCTAGAAGTTATGTGCATACTTGATCAAAAAACATTTTACCTTTTCAATTTGACTGAATTTATTTGATCGTTTTTTTGGGTCAAATTAAATAAATATATGGGGAGGGGTAAGGAATAGGTTAAGGTAGAGGGAAGTATGGGGGATGGATTTGCGGGGGGTCTCTCCCCGCATTTTCGACCAAAAGAAATTAGGACAAATTGGAAAGGTCAAATATTTTTGATCAAGTAGACCTAAACCTTCTAGAATATTCAACTGGGCTGATCTCACTCTAACGCCCCCCCACCCGGAATGTTCTACAATTCAGTTATCATGAATTTCAGCTGGGATCTTAAAATAGGGCCCCCTCCCTTACGCTGTTCCCTTGTATGTTAAACTCATTTAATTGGTCCCATGGAGGGAATCCCTACATGTTTTGGTAATACGTTGCTACTTTGTATTCTTTTTCCACTTGGCCCTACATTCAAATGAAATGTCACACTAATAAAATGCAATGTTGCTAGTTTGAGAGTTTTACTGTCCAATAACTCTACGCCACTTGAAATCTTGCTTGCTAAAAAGCCCACAGAATGGTCCTTGTCTAATGTTACCAGGCATTTAATGCTGTTAATATATTTTCTTCCCTAATGGGAGAAATAACTACTAGTGCTTTTGTAGGTGCCTGGGCAGCTGATGAACGGTAAAACAATAGCAAATGCCAGCATAACAGTTATCAATCTGTCACTATACCTCTAAGAGCACAGGGGGAGGAAGCAAGATACAAAGTGATCTGTTCAAAATGACATATGCACAATCCAAATATGATATATGACAAACTTGTCAAAGAATGGGAAACCTACAGCGTTTAAAAATTCTGTCAGTCAGTAGAATAGACAACATTCGTTTTTTGGTACATATATTTACATATTTCATACACTAAATTCAATAAAATATTATTTAAAAAATACAGGTGCACACAAAACAGAAAATGTTCATGAATACAATCACACATTTCACCAATTCGTAAAAACAACTGTATACATAAGACGTCGCAAAATACTGTAAACAACCAGTTATTACTAATGTGTAGACACATACGAATACTTATTTCAGCAACTGCGACTGAATGCTCTCTAAGTTATCGGATGTGTTTCATTTACACACCATATACATTTAATACTTCAAACAAATAAAGCACACATTCTATGAACAATATACTTGTTGACCCATTGGGTTTTTGCTTTTTTTACAGCAGAAACTCCTATTGCTCGGCAGATAACTCGACATTCATCAGTAGGAAAGCACTTAGTCACAATTAAATGTTCCCTTGCATCATCAACTTGACAATGTAGTCTATGCCTCATCCACTTGACAAAGTCTGAAAACAAATGAATATGTCAAATAATAAATTATACTGTATCTGTTGCAACCTGTGGATAATCACATACATTGAATTAAATGAATGAAATATAAAATTGTGTGTAAAAAAGCATGATGTCCAAGTCTACTGACTTGTGTGTGTGTATGACCAGTGGGGTAGGTGTTAAAGTCTGACAGCTTGTTATATATTGTGAAAAGGCCCTCGGCAATCAAGACTGGGTACCATGTCCCTCAGCTGACTATCCAAGTATGTCCAGCGTTATATTATTATAAAAGTTATAAAATTACAATATCAGTTATTTTATATTATAGAGAAATGAAATACAGAGAGATTTGTCGCTATCATATGCTGGGCCAATCATTCAACTCTGTATAAAAGCCATTTCAGAACATACTGAATTGTACATCCTCTATGAACAACCCAAGCAAAGTTTGATCATTGTTTTTGAAGTCTTGACAAACATGTGGCTTCTAAGTGAACTGCTTGGTTATTCCTGTAAACTCTGAGGAGAGATAGGATTTTGGGGCTCCAATAGGTTGACCTACCTCTATTTACGGCCATTAATGATAACAATAAAGCAATTAAGTTCACACCAAGTCTAGCCAGATTAGCAGTCTATGACATAGAGACTTTGATTAAAGCAAATCAAAGCAGCAGGAAATATACAAGGGCAGGGCCGGTCTTACACCAGAATTGCACCCCAGCGGGAAGCATCGTTGGCGCCTTCCACCCACATCCGACCCCTAAAAATGACAACCAAAAAATGTGTTACAAATGTAAATAGAGCACTTCATTAAGAACCAGATAGAACCTATAGGGAACTCTGGAGATGTCCCCGTAGTGGTAGGCCTGTCTGCACCCTGGGCCGCTTGTGTGGTAACCTGTTTTATTTCGTATATTTTACAGGAGAGAGCTTGAGCTTTCTGAAAATGTGTAATATGAGGCCACTTGATTTCTAGGGCCTCTTTTGGTTCCCAGGCCATCCTTGAGTGGCACACCCTCCCTACGAAGCCCCAAGTTACACCACTCTTTCCAGACAGACCAATATAGACCACACCAGTGGCAGGTGTGCGAAACACAAATACCAATTAGGATAACATGGAAGGACTAATAAGTCCTAGTGAGCAGATTAGACACTTGCTGAGATGGACAATGTAGGGGATCACGTGGGGTACACCACGCATGCATATGGGTTAAGATGACGAATAGCTCCAAAGGAGCACTTCTGAGGCCCCTACGCCCCGGAAGCAATAAAACCACCTCATTGACTCCAGGTCTCATTAAGCGACCACCAACACATATGACAATAGTACTGAAGGTCACAGAAAAGAGCGAGAGCACCATTAAATATGGGACCCCAAAATAATCCATGGCCAACAACTTGTCCACAAACTTCCACCAGGGAAAGTTCTGTGCCATGTTGAAACCCTAAACCTGATTGAAAAGAGCAGAGAAGGTGGTGTCCTTCAAGGTGAACTGGCGGTTGTTTTACCCCTTCCTACAGCAAGATGCCAGCCAGAGGAAGAGAGAATATTAAGAGGACGATAGTTACCATGAACTTTGGGATATAGGGCAGCTTTCTTCAACAGATACTTGATCAGTGAAATGAGCAAGGTGGAAGGAGCAGCACCACTCTGCAAGGAGCCATCATATACATCAACTACAAACAGGGTTATGCACTCAGCACAAGACTGCAGAGTTCACCCGGGATCATATCATTTATTGACTCTGTGGGCTTCAGTTTGCTCAGCGCTTGAGTGACAGCAGCTTCCCGTATACTGGTTAAGTGAAAGTGGGGGACAGGAATCCTATCAGATATGAGGGAGCAACACATTTCCGCCAACACCCAGTTTATCATTTTTTCCACTGTATTTATTTTACGATTCATTTTAGTTATAAAAATGTGCCCTTAAATACAGAGGCGCCCTTAGCATTGGAGACACGCCTGACAGCAGAGAGCTGAGAGCACACACAGGATGCAACAGTACATGAAACCAAACACTACAGCTTCAGTCAAACAGCGCTGTCACAGCAGCTTTGAGATGTAAGGTGGCCCCCTGGATCATGCTGTGTCTCTCCATTCTCCACAGGAATCTGACTGGTGGGCAAAGAACACGAAAAGTCAGGAACTGGTGCCCCACGTACCTTATGTGACCTAAAGCGAAAATGGTGGCGATATTTTTCACATGGCTTTACATTCCTTTGCGTGTGAGGACCGGAGTTTGCTCTTTCCCAAGTTCCCAGAGCTGGGCCTCTACAGCCGTTCTTCGGGTTTGCGTATGTCTCCAACAATGTCAGTGTAAAGTGAAAAGCATGGATGAAACACTTCACGCCAGCAGCCAGAATCACAAACAACCTGACAGTGCTGAAGGGAGCTTATAGGTGGGACTCGGGTCCAGGTGTCCTATCTGTCACAGCCTCGCGCCTAGAGCTTGCCCAGGACGGCTAACCTCTCTGCAGCTGCCACACTGCAGTGGATGATTAGTTTGACACCAGGCATTGAAGTATGTTTGAGGAAGGAGCCGATTGTTTCTAGTTTTTTCCTGGACTGTCATATTTTCTGCTGCACACATGTTCCATGTGTATACCTTCACTTTGCGACTCTGATGATTTTGAGCTTCATTGAGGCTGGCTGTGGCGTTACAAACAGACAGCAGTATTGTTACAGCCTGTTTTACCACTCCGTCTGATTGCGGGCTTTGAAAATCCATAGGCAAGAAACCCATCTGCTGCCAAATGAAGATATTGCCAATACTAAAAATGGTGCTGGCGGGAATTAAAACGTGCGATAATACAGCCACTCCTCAATGAGGTCCTATGTTACTTCTGAATCGGGAGCAACACACATCATCAATCAGGCACAGACCTACTATTACAACACACTCTTCTCTTTTATGCCACTGTTTTCTAGTCACTGCCTTTCAGCAGACTAGGGGCCTGTTTTCCCAGGGAGAGACTGAAGGCTCCTAACTTAGAAAAGGTTTACACACTGTGAGGCCACTGTGGTGGTGAACTGGCGCAGTATAAAAACTCAATAATAATAATAATAATAATAATTACTGCCAGTAGCAAAGGTACCCTAGTTTGGCAGGGTATTAGCCACACTTGTAATGAGGCAGTTTGTTTTTGTTGACTCTATTGAATATGGTGATCTCTGAAAGACCGGTTTGTCCACCACCAGTGTGCGAATCCAAATAAGTCAGAATAACCACCTGTTTTTTTGTTCCGATAACAGTCTCGCGTTTCACCAAAGCAGAGAGGGGGCCCAGGGGTAAACACTAGTTGTGACTTGGCTTTGAAATACATGATTAAACACTGGGCTAGAAGACTCCGTACAGTGTCAGAAGCAGATTTCCACTCTACTTCCAGAGAACTGGGAGCAGCGTCCTTCATTTAAATGATCTACCATAAGAACTAGGGTTCATGTACAAACGTGAGCCACAGAATTATCAGAATTTGCTTTCAGATACATCAGACAATTAAGAATTTCTAGATCTGCCTTTGACTTCCCTTTTTAGGTCGGTACAACTATTGGAACTAGCACAAGTATGTCATCCTTATTGTGATATATTGCATATTTCTTGTTGTCAGTTACCAGTGTTTGGCTGGGTGATATCCATTTCTCCGCAATGAGTTCAGACTATCCCCATTCGTTTCCATGAAATCATTCACTTGATGATAAAACAGAAACATTAGTTGAGGCTTAAGCGACCTCCAGGTGTGCCAGCTCATCTTGTGAAGAGTGGATGATATTGAAACACAAAACTGAACGGGGGCGGGGGGACATGCATTATATAGAGCTTGTTAGGAAGTCATTTGACCTAGGCGCCATCTTCTGAGCACGGAAAAAAAGGAGACGATCATGGAGATATTCAAAGAAAAAGGTTTTTACATTTAGACACGAGCAATACTTATAATAATGGAAGCATTGACAGTGTATTAAAAACAGTGAACTTCAGCCACGGAATGGGACATTACTTTCCTCTCCCTATATCTTAGCGTGAATTACAGGAGAACCTGGAGATCAGGGGATCCAAGCACCACCACCAGAGGCTAAAGGCTGCGGGCCACACAGTCCCACCTGGGGATTAACGGGAACACGACTCCGCCGCATGACCTAGTAACAACAGAGCAGCCCCGAGCCCGCTCAGTAAATAGAAATCACAGCCGGCCGGCCCCAAAGCGATGAAGTATCACTCAGGTCCAGAAGCAATAAAGAGCGCAGGGAGAAGTGTAATCCCGTGATTGCATCAAGCATGTTGTTCCATATGGCAGCAGCAGCACCCCGCACCTGGGCGTGTTTCGGTGCTGCTGCTGCTGCTCACAAGGAATCGGGATGGGATGCATATATGGAACAACATGCCTGAGTCGCCCTCGCCCCAAACACAGACACTACATTTACTTACCTGATATTGTGTGTGGGCATCCACTCCACTCGCTCGGCGCTCCTGTTTTCGAATGTTGGGGGCTGACAACAACGGCAGCAGCCAGCACCAATCCAAGCTATCAGTGCGCGTGCGCACATAGCCTGAGGGCACACGTGCGGCCATGGGCCTGGGTAGCGCCAGCGCCATGGGGCCCGGAGCGGGGGGTGGAGGGGGAATCGGGGAAGTGAAAAGCAACCAACAAATGTTGCTAATTGCTAATGTATTATTTGCTGCTGCCCTGCCTGAGGGCAGAGGCTGCAGCCTGAAGCAGTACTCAGTGCTCCATACGGCATCAAAATCAAGGCCTGGCTGCTGGTGCGTGTGGCCCAGCCTGGCCTGGCTTGCAGCAGGACTCAGAGCACCGCTGTGCAGCGCCCCCTAGAGGCTGGTTGACGTCAGGCAGCCGCCTGAGCTGCCTGACACAAAGACCGGCCCTGTACAAGGGGAGTGTAAACTTGCTATGCATTTTATTTCTTTGCGAATGGAAGCAAATAGGTTCACCACAACTCTCGGGAATGGAATCAGCAAGTTCTATATTCCTCAAACAGGGTGTCTTGAGTTTTAAACCCAGCAAGTGCCTTGGGTTTACATGTGAAGTGACTTTATGCACCACCAGACAGGGGTGCCGAGCATGTGGGTGTTCCCGTGCCCAGGCACCCCACCCAACCCCCCCGCCCCCCACCGAAAAGTAATCTGTGGTAAATGTCCATATGCTTTCAATGAAATGTCCATAAAATCTGACTTCTGCCCCCCCCTCCGCCCCCACCACTGTGAAATTCATAAGGTGGCTCTCTTGCACAAAGATAGATCTATATACAGTTTACATACCCAGGCCCTTTTCGGAGATTAGAGACAAACTAGGGCTTGATAAAGGAAAATGGCTAACCCAAAGACATGACCAAGCTGTTCGAGCTGCACTGCCCAATTAGGGACAGAACTAATCCTGATTTGCATACGTTCTCTCTCCTTTTATAATGGCTTGGCATGCAAAGAACAATGGTCTAGATGGTTGCCCAGAGCAAAGCCAGAGGTTAAGATTAATTTTAAACCTCCCAGCCATCACCTCTTTTCTTTTGCTGTAGTCATCCGAGTGGGATGGGTATGCCCAGATGTGGGACCCATGCCTGCTGGGCATAGAGACCCAAGTTACTCCTCACTGATGAGGCAATATGAGGCTGAAAAATGTCTGGGGATGTTTGTGGTCTCGTGACCAAGCAGTTCGGGGTGGCTTGCCCCTTTTTGGGGGTGTAACCAAGCCTGATTTGCATATGTTCTTTCCCCTTTTGTAATGCCTTGGCAGGTGAAGAACGATGGTCTGGAGGGATGCTCAGAGCAATGCCAGAGGTTAAGATTAATTTAAAATGATACAGTCATCACCTCTTTTATTTTGCAGTAGTCACCCTCAGTGGGACGGTATGCCCAGATGTGGGTCCCTTGCCTGCTGGGCCTTGAGACCTAAAGTAATCCTAACTGATGAGGCTGAAACATGTCTGGGGATTCTTGTGGTCTCATGCAGAAGGGATGTGACCAAGCCGTTTGGGCTGGACTGCCCATTTTCTGACAGGACCAAGACTGATATGCATACGTTCTTTCCCTTTTGTAATGGCTTGGCAGTCGAAGAATGATCGTCTGGAGGGTTGCCCAGAGCAATGCCAAAGGTGTAGATTAATTCTAAACCTTCCAACCATCACCTCTTTCCTTTTGCTGTAGTCTATCCAAAGGGCAATCATCTCAATCATCGAGTAGATGATCTCCGACGGGACACACAAAAGAGAACCCTCTGCCTGTGAAAATGAAATGATACGAGACACACATTGCGACCCCAGGTTCAGAAACTTCTATTTGTTATGCATCCCGAATAATGCACAGAGAAACCGGACCTCAGCAACTGGAGATGTGGGTGTTCAATTAGGAAGTGAGAATTAGCAGTCATACTTTGCTGTGATAAAAGAAGTATCCCTAAGTCTTAAGAATAGAGAAATCCAGAACAAATTAACCATCTGTACTACACCTTGGCTAGGTTATACATGATGAAGCTAGTGAAAAGCCACAAAGGCTGGAAAAAATGTGGTCAAATAGGCACAATGGGTCATATGGTACGGCCTTGCCCACTAATACAATCCATTATGGAGGCTAGTTCTTTCCAAAGTCGCTGCAATCCAAGGATTCACTCACAATTGGCACTGATAACTATGATGTTCGGGACATACATCATTCTCTTTGCAGCCCGTAAAACTATTATGTCCAATTGGAAATTGAAGGAACCTCCCAAAACACAGTTGTGGGAAAGAATCCTTTCACAAATAGGCACTCACGAGAGGCTCAGTTACAGAGAAAATTACAGCTCCCAAAGATCAGACAGTCTCTGGGAATTATTTGTGAGCCATATCTGATGGCACCAGCAATGACCCAACCCTTGTTGAATAATGCTCATAATATGTGTTATCTAATCAGTGATATCTATGTATTTGATGTCGTCAACCCTTTAGACCGTCGAGTATACTCGCGATAATGCATTCCTTTTGTTGCAATCCATGCGTACGTGACATGCAATGCCAATGTTTCATTTTTTCATGATTTTTTCATATATCGGGAATTTGGTGTGTTACAAAAAATGTAATTACAAAAATAAGACAGCTTCTTCTAATCCAAAATCTGCTCATTTTCCTACAATAGTTCCATTTCTCCCTGTACATTTTGCAATAAAACATTTAGCGGTTTGACAAAAAAAACCAACCTCTTTCTCCGTATGCTTTGGGGGCCGAAAGGTAAGGAACATTTATCATGTGTGACACACACAATTTTTCAACCATAGTAACAAGAGGTTGTGCATTAATTAGCCTTTCCATGCCATTCAAATATACAATTTCGCTTCCCAGCCAGTATTCAGTACCTCACACTCTCTGACTATTCAAGGCTACCTTAAGCATTATCAGTAACATCCCTACCTGCGTGTCACACTGTCCCTACAGTCCTGTAAGAGTGAAAACTCCACTTAGCTGTGCTTTGCCCCAATAAGGGATTTTAAATCTTAGGCAGACGTGATAATATGGGTGCAGGTCCTGGAAGGGACCGAGGATCACAGCACAGTCAGTCCTTTCAATACAGTGTTCTCTGCAGGACTTCACTTTGCCCGCCTTCTGCTGAAAAGGGGTTTTAAAATGTGAACAGATGTGAGGTCGCAGAAGCAGGTCCTGGAAAGTCAGAGGCTCACAGCAGGTCATGACAGTATATGCAAAGTATGTCCTTTCAATTGAGTGGCCCCTTCAGAAATGCACTTAGCTACTAATTGGAATATGGTAATACTGCATGCTGGAGAGTCTACTGACCATAAGCACTTGTTCAGCTGTAACACCTCCATAATCCAAGCCAAGTTTACCATGTAGAAATTGCCCAGAGGTAGAAACTATTTGAGATCGTAAAGGGCCAGATTGGGTCTGAGTGATCTGTTCTTTTTTAGAACTATAATATATCAGGGGTAAAATGCCTGATCGTAATGACATTCCTCGACTAGTTCTGCTGAGTGGAGTTCAACAAGCCTCTGTATCTCCTGAGGTAAGTAAACCTGTGACTGATCTCAAACATTCTGGACTGGATGAGGGTGGGCCCCATGGCAGAGCTAGCTAACAACCCGTGCTTGATGATTTTAAGAACCCAATAGACCTAGGGTTCTGGAGTCCACTAGTGTTCATGAGACAAATCTCTACCTACTGTGGATGAATGTTCCTATATGGTAAAAGAACTGGCCTCCCCTTCAGAAAGTCTAGCAGACTCAATGGACATGTTCTGGATAGCACGAGCTGCATGATTTGGTTTGGAATGGAACCTGTATTTTATTTGCTACGGTCATTGGTTTTGATCTTAATTATTTACCAGGCTTTAAACATTTGGGGGGAATGGTACAGTATTTTTGACAGGGACAAAACTGGCACTCCGGGGTAACATTGGAAATTCTCCACTTTTAAATTTCAGCAAACTCCTTAGAAGGAGCAAAAAGATGTTTGCGATCGAAAGTTCAAAGTTCAAGAATGATGTCCTAAATGTCCGGGAGCAGATAAGCTGCACCTAGCCAGGCACAGCAGAGTTTGCAGTTTTTGAAGTGAAGTGTCATGTCTTTGTTTATTTGTAATTGTTGCAAGTTAGCTTATTTTCCTTCCTTCAAGGCAAATTCTTCTGTAGCATCTGAAGGAAGGAAATCTGTAACGTTTTAGAAATTATGCCAATTCTGAAGATGAAATCAGGAAATGCATGTAGATGCATTTAATTATGAACTATGCTAGGGCATTGTTTTTTTGACACCTTTCCCTTTGTGTTTCCCATGCCTTTGTGGCTTTACTTGGTACTTAAGATGGACCCTTTCCCAGACACAGCTGTGAAAAAGGTAGTTTGGGCTTTGTATTAAGAAAGGTCTTTGCCAAATATGAAAGGATTGATCAAGCAGCAAAATGTTCAGAGCCAACATTACTTTTCTCTTGCCATATTGTACAAGCTGGAAGGATACATGGAAGAATATTCTTCATTGGAATTCAGCTCCATGTCCATATCCAACCTTGTTTTTTGGTGAAGGTATGTATTGTCTTGCTGATCATATTGATTTAAGTTGCAGCAAAGTTGGTGGATTTTGAATCAGTACCATTGGGGCAGGATCAGGAATAGGTATATTTGGAATTGGGGCCCGGGAGATAGAACAGACTCAGGCAGATGTGCATTTGCAAACAGTTCCTAAATTGAGCCCAAAATAATCAATATATTTGTCAGAGCAAAGCTTGTAGGACTCTACTTGTCACCCTCCACGTGCATTCCTCTACGCTGATTGGGGGTACTAGTACAGAAGATTGTATCATAATTTGTTAAACTGATGCAGTATTCCCCAGCTCAGGTACCTTTAAGGAATTGAGCATTGTGTTTGTGCATGTATGATACACATTGAATACAACTGGTACCTGAACACCGAAGAACAAGGACTATTCAAGCAGTAAAAGTGGAAGAGCATGAGTAAGAATTGGATAGGATCAGTCCTCAGGAGTGAGAATGGTTCTTCAGACTCAACTTCCAAAACCAGTAGCAAAGGGTGTGAACATGCTATTGGAAAAGGAGTTCCTTCTCTCAGTTCCTAGAGGTGGCCCTTCAAGCTGCTCACCTCCTTCTTACTGTTTTCCTACTTTATATGGTGCTTCAAAGGAGTGTAGGGTGAAAAAAGATGGTCAAGGAAATTTGTTTTGAGCTGCATGGCCTAGAAAGCCTGTCTGATTTGACACCACTAGCGACTACAGACTGCATCTGACTCCCCAGGCCACCTAGTGCCATAACACATACCTAAGTGTCATTAACTATGCGTGCTTGAGAATGTGCATGAAGGAGAATTATGAAACATCTACAAAACATCTAAGGCATAATGGGTCATATATAAAGGACAAAAAGGTACAGTTTGCATCTCATGTGGAAGTTAGACTTGTAGCACACTAAGTCCTAGCTCCTCGTTTTTCAGAGGTAGCTCATGCTTACTGGGTTTTCTGATACCCAGGAGCTACTTTTAGCTCCTGCTCATCAAATCATTATTCTGATCCCTGGAGGTTTACCTGTTTTAACACCCCGGGACGCCTTAGGAGCAGTCATTACCAATGGCATGGTACAGGGATTCTTTGAAGAGCTTAATTTGATTCTTTTTTTGTTTATTATTTTCTTTACTATAAATCAGCCAGCAAGGCTTTCTATACTTTGTTAAAACAATATCCAAAACAATAAAACAGTGGGCCTCTATACGAGTCGTGCAGTAAAAATCTCAAATTACCGGCATGCCGGTGCAACCGTGTCCCACTGCTGCCGGAATCAAAGGTTGATTCCGAGTCAGCATGCACACGCATACCGGCATGTCGGTAACGACTGCACCGGCCTGCCGGTAAGGCCCTCCAAACCCCCGATAGTGGCATCATCCATGCCGCAGACACGGGCACCGGCATCCTAGATGCCGTACCGAATGGTACCGTTCATACCGTCACCGGAAGTGCCGGTACCGGAAGCAACGTCATTGCGCTGGAACGGGAAATGCTCCGGTGGCCATCTTGGAAAACACAATCCATTGCAATCCCTTGGCTACAGGACCTGTAATTGGAAACTGTGACCCCTGCCTGCTAGAGAATGACTCAATCCACCAGCAAAGGCACACCTCGTCAGCACAAAACACGGTTTAGCGATGACGAGCTAAACATGCTTGCAGACACCCTCGTCCAGCACGCGGATGTGGTGTTCTGCACAGACCTGCGCCATGCCGCTCAAATGCAGAAGAAACACATCTGGGAGAAGGTGACCCAGAAGGTGTCCGCAGTGGGGACAACCCCACGCAGTGTAAAGGACTGTCGTAAAAGGTGGGACGATCTGCGGCTGCGTGTCTGCAACATACTGTCAGCCAACCGTACACAGGCCCAGGCAACAGGTAGCGAACCATCCTCGCCCATCAAGCTGGCACGGTGAGAGGAAACGTGCAGCTCCATGATTCACATGGAGCCCATTGAAGGGGTCAGGCATGCAGAGACGGGAGTCCCATCATCGGCTGATGAAGGTGAGTGACCGTTGTCACAATACAAAAGTGAACACACATACAACACCCCAAATACAATGGTGGAGTCCAAATGACAAGTAGTTGATAGCAAGTAAATCGCCCATCACCTCCCACCTAAAGTCTGCCCTAACAGAAATGCCACATCCCTGTCACGGAAACACACAACCAACCCCACTGACACAAACCACATGAGTCCCCAATTGCAAACACAAGCACCATCTGCATGCACGCACACACACACACGCACGCATCACCGTAGAGGTGCAGGCCTCACCAATGTGATGCATGGTGCACACATCTCCACTACCGCGTGCACACCTGAGCCCCAACCACATGGCACGCAGACCCTTAGGCATGCCTACCGCACGCAATCCACGACACACCTGTAGGCCACCCAACAGACATCATGGACAGCATGGCTGCACTAGAAGGATGCACAGACTCTGCACCCCACCCCCAACTCCTGTAAGCACCATGTCCACCGCTCCAACATAAACACGGCAATGCACAGGACCCGAAGTGTACAGACATCAATGCATGTAGGATGTACCTTCACCCATGACTCATGCCCTGCCTCTCCACCCCCCCACAGGCACAGGATCAGACAGCAATGCTGGGCCCACCAAAAAAACCAAGGCAACACCAGCACACAGGAGCAGAGGGGATGATGACGGCACCAGGCCGTCCACGGCAAGGCCTGGCCCGAGGCGAACCACCACCCCCAAGCCACAGCAGCCCGGCAAACAGGTCCCACAGGCCGGAGGACCTGAGGAGCAGCCAGCTCCGACAACTGGTAATGTGCCCCAGCCAGGGAAAATTGGTGCCATCATGGCACACATGCCACAAGGCAAACTGGCCCCAAAGGCCACGGACAAGACAACCCCTGCCCCACTATAGCCAGCTCATGTGAACGCGAGGGTTCACCAGAGGGCAGCGATGCTGAGGGGCCACAGTCAGCGGCCACAAGTGACCTAAGGGAGGCGGCCCAATCCGCCCTACATAGCGCGGAGGAGGGCGGCAAACAGGACAAGACTGACACAGCAGGCCAATGCATGTCAGAGGACATTGAGCAAACACCATCTCTGCAGCCCACACCACAGCACTCCCTGGGAGATGGGTCTGGTGGTCGCAGCTCCGGGGAGGAGATTCCTGGAGACGCATTCAGCCCTCAAAGGAGTCCCACTCCACCTCCCGTGCAACCACCAGCTGGAAACAACATACAGGACCTAGAATGCCAGCAGGCTATGCACGATAAGGTGCGACAATACCTGGAAGAAGGGGGGGCCACACGCCAGGCCCAACATGACAACAACCAGGCACTTACCCGTGCTATGTACCGCGTGGCAAGGCGGTTGCACGAGGGCATGGAATCTGTGATTCAGGCGCTCACACAATTGGCTGCCACCATGGCCCAACAACATGCTGCGCCGGCCAAGCCACAACCTCCTCCATTGGCAAGCACTACCCCGGCAAGCTCGACTCAGACGAGCCTGGTGCGTAGGTCGCTACGGAGCATGCGCCGGCCAGAGGAGCAACAGCCTCCATCCAAACAGGGCGTCAGTAGCCGGACATACATGCAGGAGGGAGTCTGGTTGGGCTTGAATTGGGTGCAGGGACATGGGTGTGTGGGGGAGTTGAGGGATAGGGGGCGTGGGTGAGTTGAGGGATGGGGTGGGGTGGTGGGTGGGGGGGCGTGGGTGTATGGGGACGTTGAGGGATGGTGATGGGGGTGGTGATGGGGGGCGTGGGTGTGTGGTGAAGTTGGAGGGTGGGGTGGAGGGTGAAGGCGTGGGTGTGTGACAGGGTTGAGGGATGGGGCATGGGTGTGTGGGTGAGTTGAGGGATGGGGCGTGGGTGTGTGGGGGAGTTGAGGGATGGGGTGGAGGGTGGGGGGTGTGGGTGTGTGGGGGAGTTGAGGAATGGGGGTGGAGGGCACTTTGTAGAACAACAAAGGGGTTTGGTGCACATGTATATCTGTTTTTTGTACATAGTTCACATTTCCTTAATACAACTGGTGTGCACATGAAGAACACATGACTGGACATTGAGCAAACATTTAAAGTGCCATGTGTTACACAGTACATTAGAAATATTGTTCAATCAAAGATTGGCGTACAGCACGTCCTTCAGGCGCATTCTGCTGTGGCCGATATGCAGCATCTTCCCCATCATCCTCCTCATCTTCCAGTGGGTTTTCATCCATGTCAGGTGGCAGGGGTACATTGCGCCGGATGCACATGTTGTGCAGCATGGCACATACCAATACTATCTTCCCCACCTTTTCAGGGCCGTAAATGCGTGCCCGACCAGACATGCTGAGGCAGCGAAACCGTGCCTTCAACAGGCAAAAAGTCTGCTCAATCATCACACGAGCGCGTGCATGCGCACGATTGTAGTCCTCTTCATGCCTGGAGACTGGATGCCTGACAGGGGTGAGGAGCCACGGCTTCAGGGGATACCCAGCATCACCTGTATGGGTGCAATTGAAAATTTCATTGTGAGGGTTTTTGGCATTCCTTGTGTACATTGGCTGTACATTGTTCGTGGTCAGATGCAAGAGATCTTCACTGCCAGCTATTGCCACTTCATTAGAGCAACACTCAGGTTGGTGTACACGATGTTGATCCGCGGTAGGGGAGCATGGGTAACATACAGGTCGTAGGGACCTTGACACCCGATACAGCACTCACACAGATGTCGTTAGTAGGCCCATGATGTGCTCACATGGGATGGCTGTGTTGCAGTGGTAAATACAGTATGCATGTAGGGCACTGGATGATGGATTTCCCTGATGTGCAACATGATACACGTCGTTTTGCCAATCATGCTTCCATATACATGATATCACCATGTACATGTCCGTCACCGCCTTCACCCATGTGACTATGGCACAATGAAATTGGTGGTATGGTCTGCCAGTGTAAAGAGACACATCTGTGATGGCGCTGGGTGTCAACTGGCATGGTGGAAGTGAAGTACTGTGTATTGGTCCTGCAGCAGTCACACATGTGTCAGTGGTGTTCACCACTTGCTGGAATCTATTCTTTACATCCATGTCCCATTGGATTTTTGGGTGTCCCTTCAGGTGCTGTGTATGGCATGGTGGTGTGCGGTGCACCTGTCGGGCAGGGGCAGTGACCGGGGATTCCCTGAGAGGCAGTTGGATTAGGCTCAGTCATGTCTGCATGACCTGCGCTGTACTTTGCTGCACTCATGTGAATAATGCATTGTGACTGCAGGTTGGTGCATTGTGATATCTGTGGTTGAGGTCTGATGTACCTTGTGCATGTGCAGGGTGGGTGCTGTGTTCGTAACTACCATTTACACATGGCTGTGCGGTCATGGCACGTCTGCATCCATTGTCAGTCTCACGCATCCCGTCAGATTAATATGGGGTCACAGTGTTTGGCACCCAGGACGGTGTCCCCCCCCAACGACAACCCCTATGGCCCAGCCAGCAAACAGGTTACGTGTGGTGTGCCCCCCCAACAACAACAACGCCCATGCCCCAGCCAGCAGACAGGTTACGTATGCTTGTGCCCCGCCCCAACAACCACCCCCATGGCCCAGCCAGCAGACAGGTTACGTATGCTTGTGGTCCCCCCCACAACCCCAAACAACAACCCCCATGGCCCTGTGGTTGGTCTTACCCAGCAGCCAGGCACGTCATGCAGAGTGACGTTCCATGTAGCGGGGAAGCGTGGAGTTGCGCAGCACCATTGCATCATGTGTAGATCCCGGAAATCTGGCACTGCAATGCGTTATTATTTTGCCTGCATCACACATCTGGACATTCAGGGAGTGGTAGAGCTTCCGGTTGCGATACACTTCGTCCACGGCATGCCGGACTACCAGCTCCACATGGGTGCAGTCGATGGCACCAATGACGTTTGGCACTCCTGCCAGTGCATAGAATGCAATTTTGGTGGCATTCACCTTCTCCGCAGTCCGTGATAGCGATATGTGGTGCCTTGCGTGTTTCAGGAGTGCATCCAGCACCTGGTTGAGCACACGGGAGAAACATGGTTGTGAGATGCCATGCAGCTGCTCCACTGTGTGCTGGTAGGAGTCTGTGGCAAGGAAGTGGAGCACAGACACTATCTTCAGCAAAGGAAGGATGGCGGTATGGATGTGCATCAGGCTGACCAGGTCATCGTGAATGAGATCCACAATTGTGCGTATTATGTCCCTGTCCAGCCAATACATGGTGTGGATCTGTGCCCACCCATTCTCACCCTCCTTCTCCTCTTGCGCCTCCTCTGCATCCCCTGGTTTATTGCCTGCTGGAGTAGTAGCAGGGCAGGCATGTCCTCCAGCCCCTGTATGGCAAATGCTAGTGGTATCATTTTGGGCTTGGAAGGGGTGTGGTGTGTGGGTGTGCTCCTTTTGTGCTGTGCCTGACTCCATTGTCTCCACCTGTGCTAATTGTGTGCACCTGTGGCAGTTTGGAACACAGCAGATTGCTATTAACGCCTGTCCCGCAATGCCGGTATTGCCAGCATCATGGTGACCATACTTACCGGCGTCTGGACGCCGGTAGGTGCATGTCTGTGCAGCTCGTAATGTTTGCTTTCTTGCGGCATGTCAGTGTTACTGGCACGGCTGCAGCGTGCCCGTGCCCATACCGGGTAGGCGCTACCCGGTCACTGTGGGTCCCTGAGGTTGCCGGTCGCACTGGCATTGAGGGTCGTAATGCACCAGTCCGGTATGCTATGCCGGTATTCAATTACCGGTATTCACTTACCGGTATCGTTATTACCGGAATGCCTACCTTGTAATGAGGCCCAGTGAGTCATAATTAATTGGTAACAATCTCTGAAATCCTTTTGATTTGATTGCACATTTCACCATGTGATATAGTACTGTAACTGTGTCTCCTTCGTCAAACAATTCCCAGATATTTTCAGTGCTATCTGTTGTCAACAGCCCAATCCCAACAGCCCTGAACATCCTCCTCATAATGGTTTCCATGTTTCTGCAAAATATCACATCAAATGTTTAGTAGTCTCAAGAAACCAATTATCAAACAGCCTACACCTTCTTTGATTTTTTTTCCAAGTCCATCCTATTGCCAGCAATCTCAAGTGTACTGAGCAGGTTAACCTTTATTCGTAGGCACTCAAGTATTATCAGATTATTTAGATTATCAGATAGATATCGAGGGAGGCTCACACGCTTGCTTAACTGAAGTAGGTATTCATCACTATGAGACTTAGTGTCTAGATCAACCAGTTTCTGCTTGTGAACAAAAGAATAACAAAAACCTCTGACCATGCACCTAAACTGCCGATAAAGAATTCCCAATGGATCAATTCCAAGTTGCGTGCACCACCTGGAACCAGAGTTCATTTGCAATTTGAGACCAGTCTCTGTCCGTCTTTCCAGAGTAGAATGTGTGATCTTGGAGGATTCAGTAGCAACTGATCAATTCCAGACTGCTTGAACATACAATTGCCAAACATGGTGCACTCTGCAGGGCATACAAACATATGTGTGTCCTGTCCCCAAATCACGTGGTTGGTTACCTTCATACAAGCATTGAGTGGCACTGAGTATTCGGTAATGCACTCCTTACCAATCCGTCCGCTCTGAAATCTGACTGCCTGCTACCCATCATGAAGGTGGCAGTTGTCTGGCCTATCAGTTCCATTCTGGACATCAACTGGATGCAGCCCTCAGATGTCTTGGTACCAGCCCACAGCAGAAGGAACAGGTGCAAAACAGGTGAAAGTTGCCAAAGTACATTGAACAGTCTTTGATAAGACAATGAGGGCAAGCGGGAGGCAAGAGCCGGCCATCCACCTAAGGCCCACAAACGAGGCCTGTTCACTCTTTCTCTGCCACTTCTCCTGCCTTCCTGGCTCCAGAGGATCTCCTTGATGCTGGGGCTCTCCACCTGCCTCTGCCACAACACCCACAGAACTGCTGGGGTAAGCCTGGTGATTTTGAAACTAGCGCATGTGGCGCAGGATTTATTTTGGAAAAAATGCATTTAAATTCGAACTAACCATCGCGCTTGCTGAGGATTGACTTTGGAGGAGCAGTACTTCTCATCTGAACTGCAATGTCAATCACGGCAGTGTAAGTGGCTTACTTAGTTCCTAATTAGTAACACTGACTGTGCATTTATTATTCCTTGCACACGAGTGTTTGGGGGCTCCTCTGTGTGCTTTTTGAATGCGAGGCTGAGAGCAAAGCACTCTCATGTATGTCTGTTGTACTGTGTGTAGTCTGTTGAAACTACACTTCCCAAGACTCCCTTGGGTATTTCATCATCGTCCAGGCGCTTCAGCGCCGGCGCTTCTGGGACGCGCCGGTCTTCACCGGTCATCGCCGCAGCTCGCCGGCTTTCTGCTCCTGCGGGGCTCGTGACAATCTTGCTTGCTTGCTACATCTTTTTAAGTAACTCGGTCATGCTTTCCTTTCATTTTCACCATGTGCCTTGATATAACAATGCGCAGGTCCAACATGAAAGGCTCTAAGATAGCACCACTGCTGGTATTATCTCTTTCTCTCCTCAACACACGCTCGTTACATAAACATGGTATGGAAATTGCTGACTTAACCAATGATCATAAACCAGACCTCTTTGGTATAACCGAAACCTGGCTTAATTCAAATTTGCCCACTCAAGCCACACTCTCCACACCCAATGACTACACCCTTTTCAGAGCTGATCGTTCACAAGGCAAAGGTGGCGGAGTTGCACTGATGTGCAAATCCAGCCTCGAATGCCATGAAACTTCTCATAGTTCTCCTGAAGGTTGTGAAACATTATGGGTGAAAATAAAAACTTCCCCACACACAACTCTTAACACATTCACGATTTACCGTCCACCCAGAGACATGCCTCTCTTTGAAGAGCAGCTTGGTGATCTGCTGGCTCAAATCTGCGCCACTAAGGGTTCTGTTATTGTCATGGCCGATTTCAACCACTGGGCTAATGACCAACAAGACAAAGTGGGCACCAACCTTATGGACACTATTACCTCCTTTGGTCTTATTGAATGGATAAACTCTCCTACGCAAAATAGTGGGCACACCCTTGACTGGTTTATATCACAAAATACTAACATTTCTGATATCTCGGTCATGCCATGCATTTGGTCAGACCATTCCCTCATTCAGGCCAATATCTCACTACCCTCTTCCTCTCCCAAACGTAACACCTAC